>NC_142042.1:4860000-6075000 GCF_982192425.1 Myodes glareolus | reverse complement strand
GAGCAGGGAGCTGCAGCAATGTGGAAGGGAAAGTCTTGTTTCTTTGGCATCCATTTCAATCCTTTTCCCAAAGAGCCTGCCAGACAGTGGTGTCATTAACTCACCTGCATCTCACGCTTCCCTCCATCTCTTCTCGAGGATGATAAGGGTAAGGGGAAAGGAACTGAGCTAAGGAGGCGTAGAAAACCGCCCATGTGGTCTATAGAGACTACTATTGCTGGTCCTGAACACAGATTATATATAAAGCTGCTATCTGAGGACTTCATGGGGCAGAAGACCAAGTGGTCAGCGGATTTGCTGACCTGCATTTTGATCGAGACAAGCAACCTCAAAGATACACCCTCTGCTAGGCCCTACAACGCTTGTCCTGATTCTGCTAGAGAAGAGGGCCAAAGAGTTAAGATGAAGTAAATAAACTGCTGAAGGCTGACAACCAGCAGGGAGAAAAGACTCGGAAGGGGCAGCCTGCTTCCTGCCCCGTATATCTCTTTCAGTTTGCATTACGCAGTAACAAAACAAACAAGCTATAATTTTTTTTCCAGATTTTTGTGGCATGGTTTTATGTAGCCCAGGCTGGCCTTGGACTCAATACTTAGCAGAAGATGAGCTTAAACTCCTGATCCCCCTGCCTCCGTCTCCCACATGCTGGAATGGCATGTGCGTGACCATAATTTTAATAATAATCATCCAGCAGCTACATTAAAGCTTTAAAGAACATGATAAAATCAATTTTAGTGACATATTTATTAAACCTCAAATGCTAAAAACATTTTATGTGGTCTATTTTCTGAAAATACCTTCTGCCTTCAAAGAGACTGAAGTTTTGTCAGGTCTTGCAGTCAAGTTAATAACAAGCCTTGAGATCATTAAGGCTATGTACTCAACCTGCTGTCCTACTGTGTGCTCGGCCTAGGCTTTTTAATCTGCTGTCCTACTGTGTGTCCAGCCTATACTTTTAACCTGCTTTTAAGAGAGCGATGCGACCAAACTTACTATTCCCTGAATTTCCCACGCAACCAGCTTCATGGCCTGAACTAAAGCATGGAGTTCATATTGACTATGCACTCCTCTATGCGACAGAGTCAGAATAACACGTGTGTGTGTTTGTGTGTAAGGTGGTGATCATTTACTGAAAGCATCTCACAGGTTGGAAGCAACCTCAAAGGAAACAAATACTCGAGTATTTGTTGAGTCGAGTGTTGGATTATAGATTGATAATGTCTGGTTGTGATTTGAGTGCTTTTCTGGGTCAGTAAACAACTCCTTCCCTTGTAAAACTCCATTACAAAGCTCTGTGAAGAATCCCTTGTTCCTTCCCCAGGCCACGGTTTCTGTGCTGTTCAATAAATACCCTTCAGAGCCTTTTGGGAGACAGCTTATAAACATGTCTACAGATGCCTATAGATGCTTATAGACAGCATACAGACACCCACAGACAGCCTGTAGACATTCTTATAGACGCCCATAGACCCCTATAGACAGCCTATAGACACACAGGTAACCACAGACAAGAAGACACATGGAGAAAAGAGAAATATAAATTTGGTCTCATTCTTGGCCAAAGTCCCAGGGGACCTTTCTGTTTCGTTTGTCAGTGTGAAATCAACCTGGTTTTATTTTTTGCATGTAATCAATCTACATATTAAGATAGTTTAACTACGCCTTCCAAACTGGCGTTTTATTTATGATTACAGCTCACACACAGTGTAACAGCTGCTTGTGGCTGGTGGCTGCCCTCAAGGGCCACTCAGCTCTATGCCACTTTGCTAGGACAATGCCCTGCAAGTAGCAAAGTCCCAGGTTTTGACTTCCTCATTTAAGAGGAGACTTGCATTGTGCTTGTCACTCTGGAGCTTGAAAGCACAGGGTTGGAAAACAGCTATTGAGTTATTTCATCCAATTTTAGCTCCCTGATGGCATGGTTATTCCTACCCTTTCAGCCTCTGTGTCTCATTTTGGAGAACAATGTTCTTTGCTTTTTTCCCCCCTCTTGAGTACTTGCTATTTTGTGGACATTGTATTCAAAAGGGGGGGGAAGCAAGGACTTTTGCATTTTTACATTAATCGTTTAATATCTTAATATGTCCATATTGGTCACTTACTGAATTCATCAAATGTCACTTTGTGCTAAGGCCTATGGCAGACACCAGACCCCAGGACAATCATGACAAACCCATCTGTACCCTTAGGAAGCACACGAGGAAGGCAGATTGTTCGCTAATACAATGCGGGTGTTCAGTAGGGCCCGGGCAGCCGTGGGTGTGGTTGAGAGCTCCGGTGGAGGCGAAGACTGCAGGAGTGTGGGTAAGGAAGCCAAGATACTCGAAGGGCTGGAGCATAGCAGCTAACGCGCTCTCCTCGTCTACTGCAGTTAATTAATCAGTTACCCAGTTGATCCTTGCTAACTGGGGCTGTAGGTGACAAAGAGAAGCTGCAGTACAACCCTGGCATCTCAAAATAACCTAAGACCTAAGGAGTGGGATCAGCGAGCTGTCTTTAGTCACTACAGAATCAGAGAAAACACAATGGAACTAGGTACACAATGGATTCAACAGGACACATCAGCCACGCTTCAAACAATGCCAAGCGGTTTCTTTCAGTGCCATTTGCGACAGCGTAATTCTGGGGTTACATACGACGATGAGAATGGCTATAACTCATTACATCACGCTGACATCGGTGAAGGATGGGGAAGCAGATGTGGCCATCCCAACAATTCCCATTAGGATAAAGCAGTTGACTGTAGTAAGGAGCTGCGGGCAGGCCTGCTTTTCATCTCACCCGGCTCCCGCACGGCTAGCTTAGTCCCAGAAATAACAACACACAAATTGTATTCATTTAAGCACTGCCTGGCCCATTATCTCTAGAGAGTTAGTTACTGACTAACTCTCATATCTTGATATTAACCCATTTCTAATAATCTGTGTAGCACCACGAGGTGGTGGCTTACCGGGAAAGATTCAGCATGTCTGACCTGGTGGCTGGCTCCATGGCTTCTGCCTCATTGCCCTCTTCCCAGCATTCTGTTCTGTTTACTCTGCCTACCTAATTTTCTGTCCTATTAGAGGGCCAAGGCAGTCTCTTTATTGACCAATGAAAATAACACAATAGACAGATAACCCTCCTCCATCAGTTGACCTTTGTGGTCTACTCCCCGATCTGAGGGGAGAAGGGAGAAAGTAGTTCAGTCGCTGGTAAAACCTGAAGTTGTTATCTCTGCTTGCCTGGTAGCAGACACTCCACAGGATGAACCTAAGCCACAGCAAAGCGATGAACAGGAAGCTGTCTCGGGGCTCGCTCCACCCATGCTTGCTCAGGTGTCCCCGCCAAGCTCTACACATGGAAAAGAACACCACCTTCCACACTGACCCCAAATTGGTCCTGACAGCCTGCAACTTATCTTCTAAGAGTGCGTGACCCCGGCGTGCACAGTTAGAGCAGAATCACAAATAAGCGGCTTTAATAGATTTATCAGGAACCTCTATGGATAACTCATCCATCATATATAAATGCCTGAAGAACACAATAATGGCATTTATTAGACAGGCATAAGGAGAATGGCAACATTTTTATTGTTGCCAAGAGAAACAAGTTGTGATAGAGACAATTAGAGACCCCACAATTAGGGGTGAGAGGGAAGGCCGCACATCTCTTACAAACAAGACACAGAGAAGAACATGGCGATCCCCTTAGAACCATAAGTCTATGGGACCACAAATGAGCTGCACTATAGTTCTCTCACAAGGAAAAATTCTTTCTTCCCAGGACTATTTTTGTTAATATGCATGTCATGTCTCTAAGCTGTTGGAGTTGGCCCTTGGTCACTCTTGATCCCTTTCCCAACACTGACAGGGGAAACGTGGTCGCACTCGACTTTCGATTTCCTTGTACACATTTCTGAGGGTCACAACTGCTCTGTTTCCTCCCTCAGTTCATCCCCTCTGTGCTCCCTAAAAGAACACTATTTATCGTGCCGAGAGGATAAAATATGTAAGTGCATCTGACAACAGAGAAGCAATGGGATGTTTCTAAAATGCATTTTACGCGTCCATTAAAATATTACCTTAGAACTTTTAAGGACGTGGGGAAAGAGAGGCAGTGTTAAAAGCACAGAGCCTAAAATGAAATTATTAGGTCTTCCTGAAGACATTGAAATATATGCACAGGGTTGGGGATGTGGCCCAGTTGGAGGAGAGCTTGTCCCCCGCCCCACAGGGCCCTGGGTTCCATCCCCATCAGTGCATGATCCAGATGTGATGGCACATGCCCTGTGGTCATGACACAGAGGCAAGGGGATGAGTGGCTCAGCATCACCTTCAGTCACAGAGAGAGTTCGAAAGTCAGTCAACATTAAAGACTCTCAAAAATAAAAAAAAAGTGTATGTATAAGTTAGAGACATTTGTGGGGTCAGGGCATCCCAGCTGGGGGTTAGTGGCAGAGAATTTGCCTAGCATGCTTGAGGTGATATGTTCTATTCTCCCCCATCACTCAGAAATAACACCATTACTAAAAATCCAATCAGCAAACTGGACAATGTTTGCAGCATGTGACAAGGAAAAACGTAGAAATTTTAATATGAAATAAATGTTCACAAGGCAATTTGAAACTAGGCAAAAGCCGCAGTGTAGGAAGTTCTCAGAAGAAATGAGAGGTGGATCTGTGGAAGCCTGTTGGAGGGTTGGGAAGATGGCTCAGGAAGGAGCCTGCTGTACAGGCACTGAGACATGGCTTGACTAGTTAGAGCCCATGTTTAAAAACGCCAAGTGTAGTGATACATGCTGATACTCCTGGGGCTGGGGAGGCAGCTGGAAATAGGGCACAGGTCATCCTTGGAGCCCACTGACCAGACAGCCTAGCCTCTTTCACTAGTCAGAGACCCTATCTCAAAGCTAAGCACAATTTAGATTTTCCCTGAGCAAGGACAGTTATGCCTGCCCTCTGTGCACATGTACCCGTGGCACTATAGTCTAGCTAACTTGGTCAAGCATAAGGTGCAGAGCCCAGGAATCCTGCATGCAGTGCCCTAGAGAGCAGTGTGCAGTCCATAAGTCCTAGTATCCTCAGGGTCTTGGGTTACAATGTGTCTGTCAGGGTTACAACCATCTCCTCTAGGGAGGTTTGTTTCTTGTCAACTCCTGAAATACTGTTTTTTTAAATACAAAACAAGCAAATTTTTGATACAGCTTTCTTTCCTTTCCTTTTTTTATTTTTATTTTTATTTTTTTTTGAGACAGGGTTTCGCTGTAGCTTTGGTGCCTGTCCTGGAACTACCTCCTGTAGACCAGATTGGCCTTGAACTCACAGAGATCCACCTTTCTTGCCTCCCAAGTGTTAGGACTAAAGATGTGTACCACCACTGCCCGGCTAGCATTTTTTTGTTTCCCATAGGCTTAAGAATGGAAGAAGCACCCCTCTGTATTAACTGAGCCACAGGAAGAATTCCAACCTCAGTGCACATTTGTATAGTCAAGTAATGGTGAATGGCATCATGGGATACACATGCCACGCTGATTGCCCACATGCTCAGGGGACATCCTCAGCATGCCTTCTGTGCTCTGCCATGGGCTTTTCATATTTTGACATTAAATAGAAGGGCTAGGGGATGAGAGAAGGGAGAGAGCAGAGCCCAGTTTGTGCACTGCAGAGATATAAATAGTCCCCCATTGACTGGGAACGAAAAGTTCTCAGTTTAGGCCTGGTGTATGTGCATAAGTGCACATAGACCCCTGTGCCTAGCACACACTAAAGTAGAGACAACCCAGCAGCCATCCTTCACTCCCCTCCTTCAGTTTCACAGTGGGGCTGATGTCCCCCACTCAGCCTTAATGTTCATGTTAGCTTCCTCATTCTGGGTTTATTTGGCCATGTTTTCAGTAAGACTTGCTTAAGTCCCAGAATGCAGTGCCAGTGTGCATAACTTGGCTTTGGAATGGCACATTCATTTTTAAAGCTGATGCACTACAGGTTCTGTAAGTATCTGTATTGTGTGTTTATTAGATGTGACACTCAATGGTACATCTTGGAATCGTGCTTTTCCCACTGTTCTGTGAGCAACCTGGGAGCCTGGGCCTCAGTAGCAGTAGAGACCAAACTGGGAGTCCCACCATTCGTCTGGAGTTGGCACCTCGTGCCTCCCGCCTGGACTGCTTCATGTCCCCTTCCCTGACCTTCCCGTCTCGTTATTTTCTTTGCTTTACACCATGCAAAATTCAAAACTTTTAAAAATAAGTTTGCAGTTTAGTTATAGACTCCCATGCCATCATAAGAAGGAATGCAGAGATCCCGTATCACACTAACATGCCGCGACTGTAACCTTGCAAACACAATCCACAGTGTCACAATATGATCAACAGCCCGGACACAAGCGAGATACAAAGCCTTCCAGATTCCCCCAGGTTGCGCGTTCACAAAAGTCACATCCGCTTCCTGCCTGTGGATTCTAGGGCTCTAGCACTGTTCACTGTCAGTGCCGTTTGTCACATGGAATGGCTATCCCACATGTTCACTTGGCAACTCTGTTTCTGGGTTCTCTTCTCTGTCGGATATGCCCACCCGGCCTGTGGCATTGTATCGTTTGGTTCCTGTAGCTCTGCTGCACAGGGTAAACGTATTCACTTGATTCTTTTGGGAGAAGGTTCAAGCTATTCTAGGACTCCCCTGTACATCTTAGGATTTGCTTCTGCATGGCTGCAAAAGTCTTGCTTTGTTTTAGTATGAATGGCTTCCAATCAATTGCATGGGGGACGGTTCACATTTACTGTGTTGGCTTTTCTGTGAGTATAGCGTGCCTTTCTATTTATTTAGATATTTTAAATGTTCTTTGGTTGTATTTTGTGGGTTTTTAGTATCAAGTTTCTACTCATGTTAGGTTTATATCTAAGTATCCATTTTCTTTGGAGTGACCATAAATGTTTCTGAGTTTCAAATTTTATGGCACGTGACCATTGCTAGTAAAGAGAACTGCAGCTGTCTTGTGCAGGTATCTCCTGTGACCATGCGTAACTTACTGGTCCAGCAGCGCCTATTTATTTATTTGTGCACGGTCATGAGTGTGTGAATGCACATGCATGTGCTGGTGATATGCTTGTGTGAATATGTATGTAGAGAGCACGGCACATATGACCGTGTCATTCTCCAGACATGGTCCCCCTGTTTTTCGTGGGACAGGGTCTCTCATTGCCCTGGAACTCTCCATGAACCTATCTGTGGGTTAATGTGTTGATGAAGTAAGGGTCCTCATAATCTGATCACTTCTCAATGGCTAACCCAGTAGCTGGTGACCACGCCTTTAATACCTGAGCCTTTGTGGGCATTTTGTCCCCAAACTGTCATAGCATCTTTTTCTTAACTTTCAATTTTTTTATCTTTTATTTCTCCTCTTTTTCCTTTACCTTCTTCTCTTCCTTACCTGACCCTCCCTCCCACACCCCCTTTGACTTTTGAGACCAGGTCTTGTCACATAGCTTGGGCTAGCATGGGACTTACCATGTTGCCCAGGTTGGCCTTGAACTCATAGCAATTCTCTTGTCTCAGTCTCTGCTATATAGGCATGAACTACCACACCAGGTTTCTTTTATTTTTAAGGAGCTTTTGGTACTAGGAGTGGTGCCATGCATTATTTTCTTATTTCTGATCCGGAAGCAGGGCGTATTCAGTCTTCTTTTGTGAGAATCCCGATGGCCTTGGGTGCTGTCTGGGTAGCTTTTGTCAACTGAAGAAACCTTCCTATCCTTGGTTGGCTGAGGGTGTCTGTAGGTGGGCATTGTTTCTGTCAGCTGCTGTCAATCAGGCATCCCCCTGTCATCCTGTTAATGTGATCTGTTGACTCCTAAGAGGTGGATCACCTTTCTACCTGTGGAGCTTTTACATTCCCAGTTCAATTTATTAATGGACACAGGACGATTGAGGATTGAGCTTGGGACCTGGTGACTCTTCAGGAACTGGTTTGCTCTTCCCGGTGGCCAAGGGCATGAGGGTGAAGCTTCGTCAGACTGTCTTCCTCCCAGCCCCCACAGAGCTTGCACTGATGTTTGTATTTTATCCTGGGTACTGATGATTTTCGCAGCCTTGATGCAAGATTATCAATTTTATGGACTTCTGTTGAATGATAAGCTTTTGGTTTCATTGATTTTTTTCCCCTGTTGTTGTCTTACATTGTTTCTCACCCCTCCTTGTACTGAGGACTGCATCCCCAAGATGAGGGGAGAGAACTCTTCTTCTCCCATTTTTATTGATTTCTTCTTGTGATGGTTGCCTTCTATTGTCCTCTTGACACACCCCGGAAGAGGCTGAAGAGCTTCCAAGGTCAAACTGGGCTGTGGTAGGCTTATCTGTAGGGAACTGTCTTGATCATTGATTATTGTCAGAAGGCCCAGCCCTTTGTGGGTGGAAGCATCCCTGGGAGGGTTGAACAAGAAAGCCAGGGGACGGTGAGCCAGAGTGTGAAATAGTAAGCCACGTGCCTACACACTTCAGGTTCAGTTCCTGTCTGACTTTCTGCCCTGACTTCCCCTGATGACCAACTTATGACCCGTGAGATGAACTGATCCCTTTCCTACCTCATGTAGGAAAGGTCCTGGCATTTTTGGTCCTGGTGTTTATCAAAACAAAGGACACTCTGTCTTTTCTCCATGCCTTCTGTGTTGGTGGAAGGCTCATCTCTCATTCCTCCCCAGTTTGCTTCAGTGTTCTCTGGAGACCTTGACTCTCTTTCATCTCTAACTACTCTCTGTACATTAGTTTCCCCTTCTTCCTACATTAAACAAAGCTCACCCCAGCCCAGGCCTCATGCACTTCTCAATTATTTCTTATTTTCCTCACCACCAACCGACCTTTCAGGCCAGAAGCAGCATGTCTGCCTCCACCTTCTTCTCACTCACTTGGGTTCCCATGGGTTCTCAGGACTCCTTCATTTCTGATTCTGTTTCCCGGCCCCTGCCTCTCCTGACACTAAAGGCTCCCACTCCCCACCACAGTAACTTTCTGGCTTTCTTTCTCCCTTCTGCTCCCGGCTTCCTGCCTGCCTGTTACCTGTGAGTCTCTGATCATTGGCATCACCTTGTGACTGGTGTTTCCACACTCAAGAGTGGTTTGTCCAGTCACCCGACAAACAGATACCCGATGGGTCACATCCGTGTGTTAGGACTGACAGGCTGACGTTGGGCCAACTGCTGATCTCTGGCTCAGCAGTAATCAGCACAGGACAGTAGTGTGGCTACCTGGAATGCCGTGCCTAAGAAAGGTGTTAGAGCCGGAAACACTAAGAGGGAAGTAGAGCTCAAGATTTCTGGCTGGGTGTGCTTCTGGCAGGAGTTATGATGTGCACTGTTTTTATTCAAAGCAGCTAAGTAGATTGTTGAATGATTGATATTATATCTGAACTGTCATTTTAAGGGCCTATTAATACATTTAGTTTGAAGTTTCATCTCAGTTTCTGAGTTACATTCATCTAAAATTCACCAAGGATTATCAGTCAGATGGGCTTTCTATCTTTAAGATACCAGAGAATGATGGGATTGATTCATAGAGGCCACTGGATTTATAGTAGCTGGGTTTTTAAGTTTCGAAGTTTTGCTATTTCTTTGTGGGAAGGAACATTCACAATTTTGCTGGCATTCCACAAGCCCCGGTATGTAGAACCTACTCCAGAACTGGCTGTGTTACCAGGTGCGGTGCCACACACTTTTGATCCCAGCACTCTGGAGGCAGAGGCGGGCAGGTCTCTGTGAGGCTGAGGTCAGCCAGGTCAGCAGAGTGAGCTCAAGGCCAGCTGGAACACGCGGTGAGCTTGTCTGTCCAGGAAAGAATTGGTGAGAGATTTACCTTCCTTTCCTGGTCAGGATGGTATCTAGATGTGCGTCCCTTCCTCCTCTTCTTCCCTTCTTCCCTTGTTCTATCTTATTGTTGTGTGTTTTGAAAAACTAATTTACATGTCAAATAAGCATCACCACAGAGATGAATATAGCACATTGAACCATGCATGACGCAGGCCATTATTGCCCTTCCCCATCCCCTTCCCCCATAACACATCTCCATCTCTAAGCTTCCACACAGATGCCCACCATATGGAAGGCTGTGTTTATGATGGTCTCTCTGATTTTCTTTTTGGTCCACTGTGTGACAGGTTGTGTGGTTTTCTGTTATTTCTTGTCCAGTGTTCACACATGCATTGAGGATGTGTGACTCTTGTTCGCACTTCAGCTTTGACTCCCTAATTGAAGCTTATCTTAGGGAAAGGTATCTGAATTTGCTAAGAGTGTAACAAAGAAAGGTCAGATGTTTATTAAGCAGCTAAGAATGCTTGACGTTGTCTCTGGGAATTTGGCTTAGCTTGGCTCACATTTACTCAGTGTTACACCCTGTGAGGCACTAGGGATGTGGGGTGAATTGATTCACATTCTTAAATCAAAGACTATATACTCTAGACAACCAGACAGCCTGGTTCATGCCCCCTGTGGCTACAAACACTAAACTTCCTTTGGATGACCACTTTGTATCGTTGAGGAAGAAGGGAGTGCCAAAGAAGACTTCAGACAAGACTCCTGAGCCCCACCCCAGGACCAAGAGATGGAAAATCATTAGGGCAGATGCTGCCAGCCCATGGGGATTTCAGGAAAACCCGCAGTAAGAACAGCTGTGAGGGAAGGAAGGCACAGACATTCTCTGTGCATCCACAAAGCTCCGAGCTTGCTGTCTTTAGTAGCAATGCTCCTAAAGGGCCGGGAGGTGAGCAAGGCCAGGCGGAAGGGGGCTGTCTGGTACTTGTGGGGAGCTTCCCTCAGTCCCAACATTGTTGAGGAGGTGGGGAGCCATTTATGTGGTGTGAGGCTTGAGCATATTTGTTCCTCAGCAGGGTCACTCCCAGCCACGCAGAGGGTATGAGGCTGCTCTGTATGTACAATTAGGAAAACTCTGAGAGCCTGACAAACACGAGAAAGTTAAAAGCATTTTAACGGTATTTTAAAATATTCTGACAATATTTTAAAATATTCTGTAAAGCAGAAGAAAACAGGAAATAGCATAAAATCCTCTTGATTTTTAGCACACAGTCAACTTCATGCATGCCAACTTTTTCAACTCCGTCCCTTTCTATCTCCTCTCTTCCCTCCCCCTCCCATTTGTGTATGCGTGTGTGTATGTGTGTGTGAGTGTGTGATAGACCAGCTTAGTTTTGAGAGCTCTTTCTATTATTTTCCAGCTACAAAGTGTGTTTGTCTTCACATGTCAAACTTTGGGAAGTCATAAGCAGAAAGAGGGTGCAGAGCATCTGGAATATTCTTGGGGCTCCATGGTTCTGACTCCCCTTTCAGCCATGATACTTCAGCAAACATGGCTCTCATGGTGGAAAGAGTTTATCCGTGATTCCTTCTTGACTGTCATAGAGGCCAGGGAAGAGATTTCTGATACACCAACAACTCTGCTCTTCCCCAGGGCTCCACTCTCTTTAAAGCGTTCACGAGCCAATGGGTTAGCTTTTTGGAACCGTTGTAGCATGACGGTTAAGTTATATGTCATCTGACCAGGCACAACGTGCCTGCTCTTTGGTCAAATGTGTTCTGGGTAGGATTCTGAGGATGTCTGGATGGGGTTCACATGTGAACCCATAAACTGGGAAAGGCAGATTGGATTGGCATCGCTGGTGTGGGAGGGCAGGCCTCCTCCAAATAACCGAAGACCTGGCTGGGTCTAGGAGCCTGACGAGATTGGATCAGAGATGCCCATGCCTCGGACTGACAGCCTTTTCTTGTCTTTGGCCTCAGATCCAAAGTCTGGCTTTTCTTTGGTCTTTCACCTGCCAGCTCACGGACTAGGACTTCCATCCCTGGCCTTCCCGACTCCCCAGCGTGCCCCGAGAGGACTCCACTCTACAACGGTACCCAACAATTCACATTGATGGACTCATCATACACTTTAAGCAGACACCAAAATCATCATGTTGTTAGCAAGACCTCCACGTACTGGAAAGGAAACCTTCTAGACATGGCTGACCTGTGGATGGACCACATGAATCCCAGGTTACCAACATTTATGTAGATGACACTAAGGGATCCCAGCACCAAAAGGCCAGACACGAGGTTTAGTCCTGCATGGGGACTGGAAGAGAAACATTCTTGATCATGAAAGTTTCTGTCTCCAGTCCCCCAAGCCAATGCACAGCATCTGAATAGGACCAGCAGTGGAGTTGCTATTGCAATCTTAGTTTTCTTTTCCAATTAGAGACCGAGAATGAGGACAAGAGGAAGGAAGAGTCTCTTCAGTAGCATGCAGCTGTTTAACATGAACTGCTGGAGACGAAGTTGAGCAGCTGTGCACAGCTGTGTGGCTGGTGCAGCTCGGTCCTCCTTGCTGTGCTGATGCCTCGGCTACCCACCTGCAAACTGTCTCACAGGCGCTTAGAGCACAGGCGAGGCATGCTTTCAGTCAAGATGGAATTTCCTCCTTGGCTCAAAGCTGAAAGACGTGCTCCCCCCAGCACTCTGCATGCAGAGCCTGGCAGGAGGCAGAGCCACTCCACAGAAGAGCATTACTAGTCAACTTCGGTTGGCACGCAGATGGTTCTGTTAACCTCCCTTGACTTTGGTTGGGAACACACTTTCTCTTCAGTTTCAAAATTCTCAAACACACACACCGATTGCCATAAAGATGATGTTAAAATCTCGGATCTACACCAGCCTCAGCTTCCCTATATGAGTGTACCAGTGACTTTCCTCAAACACACACACCGATTGCCATAAAGATGATGTTAAAATCTCGGATCTACACCAGCCTCAGCTTGCCTGCATGAGAATATGAGAATACCAGTGACTTTTCTCATTGCTGTATTCAAATACTTGATACAAAAGCAACGGGCTCACAGTTCAGAGGACACAGTCCCTTATGAAGGGCAAACATGGTGCCACCCACATTCAGGGCAGTCCTTCTTCCTCAGCTAGATCTCTGGGAACTCCCTGGCAGATACACTCAGAGGTACGCCTCAGTAACGCTCCAGGTGTTTCCAACTGCAATAAAACTGACGATGGAAATTGTGCATCCAGTGAGTGTGTAAGGGCTTCTGAGAGTGAGAACAGTCTTAAAGAGGGGCAGAGACCCTCAGGCTCTGCTTCTGGTATTTGTAGATGTAATTTGAATGAGAATGGTCTCCATAGGCTCATACGATTGAATACTTAGTTTCCAGTTAGTGAACAGTTTAGAAAGGATGAAGAAGTGTGACCTGGTTGAGGGAAGTGTGTCATTGAGAGTGGGTTTGAGATTTTAAAAGACCATGCCAAGACCATGGTCCCTTTCTTTCTCCCTTTGCCTGCTGCCACGGAGCAGGATGTGAAGTTCTCAGCTATTGCTCTGGCACCATGCATTTCTGTTTCCCACGGCGACTGATCACGGACTAACCCCCTGAAACTGTAAGCAAACTCCCAATTGAATGCTTTCTGAATTAAGAGTTGCCTTGGCCACAGAGTCTCTTCCCAGCAATAGAACAGTGGCTAAGACAGTAGACCTTTAGAGCATGTGGCATTAGCTTGCTTAGAGACTGCCTTTAGTTTCCTTGGTGCATGTGGTGATTTGAATACAAAGGGCTTCCTTCCACAGGCCCTCCTATTAAAAGTGTGGTACCCAGGTGGTGGCATTGTTCTGGGAGATTCTAGAAACTTTAGAAGATGGATCTAAGCTGGAAGTAGTAGTTTGGTCACTGGAGAATGGGTCTGAGTGTTTTCCTCCCCCCTCCCTCTCTAGCCACAGCAATGCAGAAGTAGCTAATAAAAAAGCAATGAGCCTGCATAGCCCTCTGCTGTGGCTCTGACCAACTTATTTGTCTGTAGTGTCTTCCTAATGTGTTGTCTGAGAAACAGAATTTTACAAACACAGGACTTTTGAAAGGAAAAAAATTTCAAAAATCATCATTGTCTATATCTCTACCTACCAACATATATACTACAGACTTAATGGAAATAGATGCCGCTATTATTAATATATAGTCTGGGATAAACATGTCTTTAAACTCACATTAAGAACATCCTCTAGTAAAAATATAATTGGGGTGATATAGCCATTGGAATTTAACGTTTTGTTTTCTTGGTGTGTGTGTATGTTCATGTGTGTGAGCCTGTGTGTGTGCGTGTGTGTGCATGTGTGTGAGCATGTGTGTGAGCATGCAGATGGAGGTAAGAGATAACCTCAACTCTTATCCCTCTTGTATCATCCATTGTTTTTTCAGATAGGGTCTCTCATTGGCCTGGACCACACCAATCACGCCACACTGGCTACCCCAACACCCAGGGTCCTCCTGTCTCTACCTCCCCAGTCTGGGTTACAATGCTTCTCATGCATCACACTTTTTTTTAAACATGGGTTCTGGGATTAGAATTCAGGTCCTCATGCTTGTATAGCAAAGGTTTTTATATTTAAGTTAATAAAAAGTTTATGTTTTTTTCATGTTACCAAAATTATTTAAAACTGATTATTTAGATTAGGCAAAAGCAAAACTCCTTATCTTCGTCTCCATGGAAGTGTTAGGTTGATTTCTTTGGGCAATCAATGCAGACAGCTAGAATACTATCCTCTGGAATTACTGTATTTATGTGTCTTGCATTTTTTTTCAAAGATCAAAAAAAATCATGCATCTTTAAGCACAGCAATTGTGACAGTGCGTATCACTGCCTGCATGTTCTAATTCCATGATTGCATGTATTTGCACAAATTATATAATAAGATGCAATTAAGATAATTACAGAGGAATAGGCAACAATTGAAAAAATTACAAATTGCCCCTAAAATAACACTAAGTGATAAGAAAATCATCAGACAGACCAATAGACGAGAAGAAAGTGTTTTAAGATGAAACCAAGCACAAAACAACAAACACCCCACGAGAATACCTTGACTGAGCAAACCGCACCTCACATGCTCCAGCAGGACATAGCCAGTTCAGGGTAACGCTTTTCTATTAGAGTGGGAACGCTAGCATCTTGACTTTCCAAAGCATGTTATGACAAGAGAACCCCTCTCCTTGTGATCTCTTATTGTTATTTCAAAGACAAGAGGAAGGATAATTACTGCAGTCATAAAGCAGAGACAGCTCCACGGAATCTTAAGTAGGAGGAGCTGGCTCCACTGTGATTTTCTTGTCTTTTTCCCTGTAAGCAATGTCTCCAAATGCATATCACTTCTAAGGCTATATAGTCCGAGCATATTTGTCTAACCATTTTCTTCTTAGGGAAATCATAGTCATAAGACAAATGCCATGGCTCACACATTGGCCTCATCTCTAAATTGTCCTGTATTTTATTTTCATCCCAATTTCTCACCTTGCTTTATATTTCAAATGTCATTAATATAAGAATTGGGGCATTTGTCTCTTTGGTTTCTTGTGCAGTTATTTTGTTGAATCTGCGGCCACATCTCGCAGATCATGACAATGAGATATTAACATTCCGGCACATCACGATTCTTCACAGAGGAACTCAGATTCATCTTTGCTTTGCTTCTTCATAATCCCTTTCTGTTTTAAGCACTGAGCTGAGCTTCTTATTTGCTGTCTATGCAAGATTCCATGACGTGCCGGTGTGCCGGGGCTTTTCATCAACTTGATGCCCATTTTACAGATACGGAAACTGACTCTGCGAGTCCTCCTTCCCAAATGACTCTAGCTTGTGTAAGGTTGACAAAAACCTAACCAACTTACAGGGAAATCAGGAGAGATACCACTAGACATCATATGTGTAACTGTGCGAGATACGACTAACCATCACACAGGGTAACTGGAGAGATGCCACTAACTGCCACACGGGGAAACCTGTAGAGATACCACTAACCATCACACACCGGAGATAAACCACTAACTGTCACACAGGGAAACCAGGGGAGATACCACTAACCGTCATATAGGAAAGCCTGTAGAGATATCACTAACCGTCACCCAGGGAAACCAGGGGAGAAATCCAGACAGTTGTTTTGGAAACGGACATAGTCAATGGCTATTCTTGTTGCCATGATCAATTACCCTGACAAAAGCAAGATAAGGAAGGAAGGGTTTATTTTCCCCACAGCTCAAGACATCGGAGCAGGGAAGTCAGCTGCAGGAGGCTGAAGCATCCGGTCACATCCTATCCCGTCCATAGCGAGGAAACAGGATGAACGTTTGCTTGTATCGATTTGCTTCCCACTACAAATATTATATATATATATATATATATATATATATATATATATATATATATGTATGTATGCATATGTCATGTATGTGCTGGTGTCCATGCCAACCAGAAGAGGGTGCTGGAGCAATCTAACCTCGGTGCCAGGAGCCAAACGGGAACTTCTTACCAGCTGCATCATCTCACTCTTCATCCCCCGCTTCTTCCACTTCACACAGGCCAGGATTTTGTGCCCAGAACTGGTTTCACCTATAACTAATATGCATCTATCCACATCAGGTAACGTGATTAAGAAGTCCCCCACTGACATCCCCAGAGGCTCTCTCCCAAGTGATACTAGATGTTGTCAAGGTGACTACGCTAGCCGTGTTGATCGCTGGAAAATAAACACGGACAGGCATGACGCGAGGGTCCATTGGGTTGTAGAGAAGGCTGTTTCCCTTTGAGCATCATGGAACCTGTGGGGCACTCAAAGAGATTTGTGTAGTAAATGCTCAGACGCACAGATCTGTGGCTCAGCAGACTGACCCACGGTCAAGATAGAGACAAGTTCCTTGCGTGAATGTTTACATAAACAGCTATGCAGAAGGCGTGAGAGGCGCTCACTCTCCTCCACCTTAGAGAGCTATTCCCGTTCCACCTGCCAATCAGAAGTGCTGCCTTGTCATTCTTGCTGCGCCCGCACTCCACAATCAAACCTGACGGGACAGCACTCTAGTTAATGGAGGCATTCCTCTAAGATTCAACACTGAGTGGCATTCATTCGCTTCTGCCATCTTAGACAGACTTTCAGGAATAATTATCTGATCAGGAAGTTCAAAAGTTCAGCTATTATTTTAACTGCCTATCTTAATTCAAATTCTTCACTTCATGGAAGACAGGACCACTCCATTTCCTCCACTGGGGAGTGGCTCCTGAGCTAGGCTTCCATCATGTGCCACTAAGAGGAAAAGGGAGGGTGCCTTTCTTCTAGATGCTCTTGGAAGTCCCACTCTGGGGAGCGGTGGGCTGATTTTCTCTCCACATTCTCCATCTTGAGAGGGCTTTTCACTAGCTTTGATTGACTACCCAGTAGACACAAACTTTATCAAACATTTCTTTTTTACATCAGGTTGGGTATTTTTGCTGTTAGATAATTGCTTAAAACCATTTTCTGCTCTGTAGTTAAATAGCAAAGGAGGACTTGTGGCTTTTTCTACCTCCAAGAGGAGAAGATGATGAATATGTTTAAAATGAGGGCATTTTGCCAGCTTTTAAGCAGTGGGGTCATGCTAACTCTCTGCATGCCCAGGAAAACAAGGCGCCCTCTTTCTGAACCCCACCCCAGCTCAACCCCCACTCCCTGCTCTGCTAAGAAAGACTGCCACCAAAGCAGGGGATGAAGCATCCCTCCTGCTCCTTGACTGGATTCGTTAAACAAACAGACGCATACCGTGTTACAGTCTTTGCTTTCTGGACAATCCACACACAGACCCTAGTTTACAAATGACTTGTAAAATAGGCAGGCTTCTTTTTATGAAAACAAATTGGCAAACAGAGGAGAAGTCTTGTCTTCATGAGTAAAGTCATGGCTTAGCTGTTATCAAAGCACGGTGTTCCGTTCTGTGAAAGTCATTGTGTAAGAAGTGAGAGCTAGCCATTCTATTATTTCGTGTGTGTGTGCGCGTGCGTGCACACATGCTCACGAGCGCCAGAGTGAAAACTTAGCTGCTGTTCTCAGTCTTGGTCCTTTCTTCAGTTTGTTTGAGACACTGTCTCTCATTGGCCTGCAGCTTGCCAAAGGGGTGAACCCAGTTGGCCAGAGAGCCTCTGGGTTGTGCCCATCTCTGCCTCCCTACTGCAGAAGGTAGAAGTACACACAACCACACCTGACTTAAACGAAAATCATCTGGGAATGGAGCTCAGCCCCTCATACTTGCAAGGCAGGCAACTTTACTTGAACTCCCCAGCCGCAACAGTTCTGTTTTCCAATGGCTACACAAGGAAGAGGGCGGCTTCTGATTTAGATATGGGTACATGGCAGAGAAGCAGCCTCGATCACATACCTCATTTGGACCCGGCCTTCTCTGATCCTTCCACCTTTCGGTGACGGAGTGGCCTGGCCACTGAGGCCAAGGGTGACCACGGAATCACAAACCTGATGTCAAGAGAAACTGCTGGGGCGTTGGCTCTGAGATACTGAGGATGGAATGGCTGAGGGGAGGGGCTCTCTGCTTCGGGTGCTCAAGGAGCACCCACACCTGGTCCCTGTGAGCATCTGCAGCTCTCAACTAGACAGAAAATAGAGTTCGCCATTATGTTTTAGCTTTTCTCCAGAGCATAACATGGAGAAATGTGCACAGATAAGATTGCAACGCTCTGGGTTTTCATAGACGGGTGCTCTGTGTGAACGGACCAGATCAACGGTCAAGACTCCGCCTGCGTGAACAGTCACGCCTCTTCTCTGCTTAGTCATCCACAGCCCCACACAGGATAGCCACTAGCAGCTCGCCACAGGTTTGGATGACTTTGAATTTGACGTAGCGGATGTGTTGGCTTCTTCACACAATCTCTTCACTCAGCATTCATAGCAGGGGCTTTGCGGGCTCCATTCATTCTTGCTGCCTTATGGAATTTTATCTCACGTGTACCACAGTTTATTTGCTCAAGCGCCACAGGATTTCGGGGCTAATCCAGGAACTGCTAAGACATTCTTGTACAATCTTTTCCAGGGAAGGATGGACGCCTGTAGGGCAGCTGCCACTGTCAATCTGCCTGGCTTCTCCCATCTTCCAAGAGACTCTAAACTGCATTCTCTTTGCAAATATGGGATGACTTAGCGGCCTGAGCAATAGGCCTCTCAGGTGCCCTTGTGAGACTCCAGGTAAAGGCTCACAGGTCTGCTTGTTTTCACAACTGTTTTATTGATATTTAATTTCTACTGGGTGCAGCTCACCCATTTAAAATCTACTGAGTAGGTTTTCTTAAATTTTAACTTTTTAATTTTTAGCAAATTCAGTGGTAGATAAAAATGACACCATAGTAATTCTAGGACATTTTTAACATCTCAGAAAGAATTCCCTTGTCTTTCAGCTGTCAGTAGCCCATCTGGCCACTCTGACCAGCCTTGAGTAAGCACCCACCACGGGATGCACCAGGAAAATTTTAGACAAATGGAATCATGTAATATATGATCCTTCTGACTCTGGATTAAAATTTTACCTTAAAAAATTCTAAATTATCTGTGTGTACGTGTGGGGGCAGATGCACAGAAGCGCAGAGGCCTGGAAAGGCCAGCAGTTTGGGTCACCCTGGAGCTGAAGTTAGAGCCAGTTGTCAGCCACCTAATGGGGATGCTGGGAGTTGAACTTGGGCCCTCTGAAAGAGCAGTGCTTGCTCTTAACCACCGCGCCATCTGTCTCCAGCCCATAATTATCTTTTTAATTCAGAATAATGGCCTCAAGAGTTCATGACATCTATTAGTATTTCAGCCCATTTTGTGATCAAATATCATTCAGTTGTATGACTTCATCCATCAAAAGTGGATGAGCGTAAAATGGCTCTCAGTGCTGCACAGTGCTTCTTCTTTATGCAACGTTATTAATTTATTTTTACACAATACTTCTCTCCTTTCTCCCGTCTCCCAGATGCTCCCCATCTTCCTATCTACTCACTTTCATGTTCTTTATCTCTTTCTGTCCCCCCTCCCTCTAACAGAAAACAAAAAATAAAATTAAAACAAAACCTCATTAAAATAACAAATAGCAAAAATGAAACCAGAGGAAAGAAAAAGGCACACAGAAACATGGAGTCTGCTTGTGCTGGCCTGCTACTCCTGGGCAGGGGGCCCGTCTTGGAATGAGGTTGATGTACCCAGCGTCACTCCAGTGGAGAAAATAAATCTTACCGTCCCCAGCAGGTTTCAACTGCGAGTAGCCTCTTGGTTAGGGATGGCAATTTGTGTGCACTTCCCCTCCTTGGTGCTGGGCTTTTGTCTGGTTTGGATCTGTAGCAGTGTGTGCTGCCCACATCTCTGTGTTCATATGTGCATTCACCCTGTTGTGTCTGGAAGATGCTGTTTCCTTGAAGTAATCCTCCACCTCTGGCCCTTCCAATCTTCCTGCTTCCTCTTCTGCATGGACCTCTGAGCTTTGAGGGGAGGACTTTAGTACAGACTTCCCATTCAGGACCGAGTACTCCAGAGTCTCTCACTCTGCACATTTCCAGTTGTGGGTTTCTCTTGATTCTTGCCTACTGGAAGAAGATGCTTCTCCAAGGAGGGCTGAGTGACACACTGGTGCTTGGGTATAGCAGTATTTTTTCCTAATGAGGTACTTTCTCCAACTGATGCCTGGCGCAGAACTGCTGGTACATTGAGTACCACCTCTGCTTTCACCCTAGCTGAGAGCTAGGGATACACTCTTATACATTCTTGCTGGTACCCATCTGAGGGGATGTGAGGTGATATCATACTGCGGTGGTCATGAGTGATGTCAAGAATCTCGTCTGGCATTGATGGTCCACTTGTAGATCTCCCTGGATGAAGAGAATCCTTCTTTGCCCTTTTTCAAGTCTTGTCATTTCCAAGCATTCTTTACATCATCTAGATGCAAGTTCCACACGAGACGTGAATGACTTACAAATGTTCTCTTAGTCTCTGGCCTGGCTCTTCATGTGATGGTGTCATCTGAATTATAAACGCTTTTACTAGGACAAAAATGGCTTCGTTCTTTCCTTTGTTCCTCGTCCTCTGGTTTGTTGTCATCTGTAAGACTCCATTTCTAAGATCGCACAGATTGTCTTCTAGAAGAAACCACTTTATACATTCATATTTACATACATCTTACATTTACAACTTTGCTCTGTTTTGAGTTCATTTTGGTGTGCGGCATGACAGAAGGGGACAGTGACATGATTTTACATCAGCCATCCGGTCATCTCAGCACCATTTGCTGACAAGAGGATTCATTCTTTACCGGATAGCCGTGACACCTTTCCTAAAGTCATATGACGACAGATACAGAAGCCTCAATAGCATCTCTGTGACATGTGTCTGTCCTGATTTGAGTAACATGTCCTGATTACTGACATTTTGGCAGCTGACACTAGTTTTGAAATTGGAAAGTTTAAACATGTGAAACCCTGCAAGTTTATTCTTTTTCAACACTGTTTTAATGAGGTCTAATCTCTTGCCTCCCGTGTGATCTTTGATATCTATCTGTCAGTTTGTATGGAGAAGCCAGAGGCTGTCCCAGTAGGTGCTGGGTTGAATCTCTTAGCAATTCTGGAGAATGTTGGCTTCCTATGTGACTCCCCCTGAGCTGTAAAACTTGACTGCTCCTCACTGATTTGGGTTTTCAGCTCTTTCAGTGGTGCTCTGAAGTTTTTATTATGTAAATTTCATTCCTCTTTGATTTCACTCATTCTTAAATGTTTCCTTTTTTCCAGTGTATTGTAAGTGGAATCTCTTCCTCCATTTTGTTTTTAGATCAATCGCTGCAATATAGAGAAATATGGCTGGATTCTTTGCATTGGTCTTGGATTCAGCGACCTCACAGGGCTCATGTTCTGATTCAGTAGAATTTAGTGTGTTCCTGAAGGCTATGTGTGAAGTGTGTGTGCCCTTCCCTTTCGTTTTAAGAAAAATAGTTTCAAAAGATGGTCATCTCGGCACAGTAAATGACAGCTTCCTGGGCTAGGGTGATGGCGTCTCTGACACTCAGGGATATCTGTAGAGTGACCAGAACAGAGGTTGGTCTACAGCCTCAGCAGGCCATACCACTGACCTGGGAAAGCAAAGCAATGTGTGCAGCATCTGCTCTTTAGAAAACAGCTCCATTTGGGAGCTCACTCTCCCTGAACACACTCAAGCCAAAAATCTCATCCAAACTAAAGCAAGAAAGCAAAATTCACATCGGGAGGCAGTATTCATAGTTCTAAAAAGACAAATAGGATTTCAGTTGCTCCAGTTCGCAAAGTATCAAGAAACACGTGAGCTGTAAGACCAAGGCACCAGCGCTTTTGCGAATGGAAAATTTGCTCACAGCCTGCTCATCCAAAGGCCTCGAATTCCCACAGCCGCCTCTCTTGGTTTACGTTATTAGCAGTTTCTGAATGCTTTGCAATTTGTCTTCGGGTTTCTCGGATACAGGGATGACTTGTAATAAAAGCAGTAAAGCGGTGTGTTGTGGCTATAAATGGCAGGTCACCATAGACAGAAACGAATTCTTCACCCCAAAGGGAGTTTTACCCAAGCCTTAACATCAACAGCTTAGAGAATGCTGGGCTGAAGGCGTTCTCAGTGCTGCCCTCTGGTGTCAGATATGGGGAGCGGGCACAGGCAGAGGGTAGTCTGGTTTGGGAGAAGTCCCCAGATGTTGACCAGGGTGTCATGATATGCAATTGACTGCTTTTTATCATGATGAACGTGGAGGAAGCAAGAAGTGTCACATACAATCACTACCCTTTGTGACCTGGGGACAGTCTGTGGCCCTGTTGATGGGCTATGCGATTCTCCAGTTACATTTTTATCAGATAGTGATGATTAATATACTATGAACACTATTCCATCTCCTCAAACTCTGTGTTACAAAATACAACTTTTTCTCATTTGAAGCTACTGAGGGAGAAAGCACCTGCCTACCCGAGCGTCACACTGACATCTAAAGGAACCAGCACTCACTAGCTGTAAACATCATCTTGTTTGCTGGAGTGCCCTGTTCTGAGGAAACAGTGTCCACAGGACACACCACAGTTCACTGTCTGGGCTACGTACTCAGAGTTCTTAACAAAGTACACATTAAATCATGGAAAACTCATTGACACTATAACTATGTGATTTTTTTCATTGAGTAAGAAACAGGCATTGAAGAAAAGTCATTTTAACTCTCCAAGTGTGGAAGAAGGTTGAAATAATCTTTTTCTCGTTTCTTCACTTTTGAAGTCTGAGTGGCCTTTTTCCTACTTTCATTTTGTTCACTTCGAGTCTGTTTCAAATGCTTTGACAAGAAATCATGGAAATTGGGAAATTTTAGAAAGAAATGATAAGTTGGGTTCTTTTCATGGCAGACTTGGTAAATTGTTTTTTTTTGTAAAAGTATATTTCTATTCTGGGATTATTGAGAAATAAACATTTTCCACATGCTTTGACCTGACTGACCTTTAATAGGAGCTATCAGGAACCTAAAGTCTTGGCAACACTTGGAGACAGCAAACCGGCTCAAACAGGTCTCTGTGCTCATCTCAGTCCAATCTGCTTCTAGTAACCTGGAGATACTTTGTAGCATTTTAAAGAATTTGGACTAATTGCTAGAATGTCACTCATGACAATGGGCTGCTGGAAGATGACATCATCAAGAAAGTATTAGTTCTTGAGCATCATGTCCTCAATTAGTGCAACAAGAGCCCATGGAGTTCATGAGGAGGCCCACTGGGCACAGCTGGATACAAAGTCTCCTCACTTAGTGTCTCCTTGTGTGCTCTGAACTCCCGGGTCACCAGGTGTCATCTCCTGCACTCTGCTGACTTCTGCCAACCACTCCAGGCAGGAAGTTCCTTAGGAGCCCAAACACCGCTGCCACAGAGGTAGGGCCACATGGGGGATGTGCAAGAAGTCTCATTCAGGCATATCCGAGCTGCCTCTGGGAAGTGCAGAATGTGTTTTGATAGTTCAGTTTCTGTTTAAGCTTTAGGGAAAGTGCCGAGCAAGACTTCAGCCATACTGCCTCTCCTACCGAGGTTTTCCCAACGTCTTTGCCTGGAACCCATTTCAGAGGTAAAGGAAAACCTCAAGGCCTACTGTCTAGGGTGGGTTTGAAAACGTTCACGTATCTGGACTGTGGCCATAGTTCAGGGTTTGAGGAAAAGCTGGATGTGAACTGCATGTACTGTGTGTGACTGGCACTTCCTAAGCTTTGGTGTGCTCGGTTTCACAGTCCTTTCTGATTACAAACTCCCAGCGCTTCAACGCTCCCCAGGGCTCGGTACTCTTCCTTCCCAAAGGATATCAGGAAAACTGAGTGTCAAAACCAATTAGGGATATTGGCTAAAGCTATAGGCAGTAGGTGAAGATCTAATCCAGTCTGGTCTGTCTCCAGAGCCAGCCAGTTGCTCTTAGACATCACACCCAAATCCTTCTCATCTGGTTCTGGCTTCTCAGTTCTGAGAGATCATCTCAGGATGCCGCTCAGGTCTGACTTTGACTAAATATTCTAGCCTTGGCCTCCCAAATGCAAGTGACAGGTGTGTGTCCGCGGTTGGGCTGATGCCTGCTGTTGCTAGCTTTTAATTAAAACAGATTTATTTATTATTTATTTGTTTAGTATATGTGTGTGTGTTTAATGTATGAAGGCTGAAGGTCAACACTGAACGAATGCTACCCTCTCCCATCTTATGTTTTGAGGCAGGTTTTCTTACTGAAGAAAGAAAACTGCAAAAAGAAAACTGCAAAAAGCTTGCAGTTTTGGAAAGGTTGGCTGGGGGCTGGCTGGGGGCTGGCTGCGGGCTGGCTGGACAGCTATTCCCAGAGATCCACTCGTCTTTGCCCACCCAGCACTAGGTTCACAGATGAGCACCTGAACACTTGGATTCGTTCTTTATGCAGGTGCTGGGAATCTGAACTCATGTCCCCAGGCTTGCACAGGGAAAGCGATTTTCCCACTGAGTCGTCTCCCAGCCACTTCTGTCTCAGCGCATCTCTTCCGGTCTTTTGTAGCACATCTGTTTTGTACCAGGACACAGCCTTGGTCCCTTGTGAAGCTGGATTCTCCTTTTTCCTTTTCCTTCTCTGCCTTCCCTTCCTCCCATTAACAGAGTTTCACTAAACTCTTCCCCAGGCTAAGCTGTCTTCTGAGCACTGGGGCTCTAAAGAAACGCGATCCCGAGGGTAGACTACATCTTCTTTTCCATTGTGAGATTTCTTACGCCTGCCAAAAATCCAGGTGTAAATTAAGGAGTGAATGTATAAATGATATTTAGAATGCAAACCCTGCTGTCTAGGAACCTCGCATGCTTCAGGCTACGGTGATAAATCTGCACGCCCCAGCACAGGGTGTTTGCTGTCGAGAACAAACAGGTTATGGTGAGCAAGGGACACACTTTAATTTATTCTAGGGGACTGCCTAGGAAGCAGCTAGCGGCACTCACTACCAAACGGCACATTTAATCCCCTCTCCTTTCTTTGCAAAACTGCACAGACTGAGGTGCAAAAAACTTAACAAGAGTGATTTGATTATATGTGCAGAGTTACCGTGTTTACTTTATGATTTGATTGTATGTGCATGCTTACCATGTTTACTTTATAATTTGATTGTATGTGCATAGTTACCGTGTTTACTTTATGATTTGATTGCATGTGCATGCTTACCATGTTTACTTTATGATTTGATTGTATGTGCATAGTTACCGTGTTTACTTTATGATTTGATTGCATGTGCATGCTTACCGTGTCTACTTTATGCTGGTTCCTTTGTTACCTAAAGAACTGTTTCCTACACTGGCTCTGTGTGAGCCACAGGTGACATCCCTTCCGGAGAAACGCAGGCAGTGTGTGCCCCCATCACAGGGCTTCTGGGCACCAGCCATGCTCGCAAGCTTAACTGAAGAGTGACATTAATTTGGATAGAATATTTCCAAATCATCTTAGGGCTGGGGAAAATAGCTGGATCTACAACAAGCTTGCTGCACAGTCATGAGGACTTGAGTTTGGTCCTCACAATGGATGTAAAAGCCCTGTGCACACATGTGCACACTTGCACTGCCAGTGCTGGGTGTGGGTGCTCAGTAGCCAGGCAGCTGAGCCTATTCTATGGGTTCCAGGACATTGAGAGGCCCCATGTCAAAAACAATGTGACAGGGGCTGGGACGGTGACTCAGAGGTTAAGAGCACTTGCTTCTTTTCCAGAGGACCTGATTTGGTTCCTGACACCAGTGGCTCATGATCACCTGTAACCCCAGCTCCAGGAGATGGGACGCCTCCAATCTGCACGCATACCTGCACTCCCATGTACATACCCACACCTACACATACATAGCAATAAAAATAAAATTGAAATATAATAAGGTTGACTTCACACACACTCAGACACATACAACACACAGTCACACATATGCATACACACATATTCGTGCACCCACAGACATGCATGCTCACATTGTCTGTCTGTCGTCCCGAATCAAAAGTCTGAGAGGCGCTTTTCTTCCATTCCTATTCAAAACACACAGAGATGACACCAGACACCAGATTTAGCCTCACTGACTACAGGGAACAGAGAACATCTTCCTGAGTAAACGGAACGTCTCTCTAACTAAGGTGAAAAACAGTCCCAAATATGGCTCTTTCCGCCTAACATGTACCTTCAGGTGTTGCTACTTACTGCAAAATGCTATCTTTGAACAATCACATCAAAACAAAAGCGGCCCCGAGAAACACGGCGGCAGCAGAAGCGGCAGACTGTTTCTGTCCGTAGTAACACTCCCGCGGGAGCTGTTGTTTGTGAGACTCACACTGGTTGTGAGATCAAGGTTCTTACAAATGTGATCTCAGAGGGGCGTGAGGAATTTTACAACCTTTCCACTACTTACTCAACAGTGCACAAACTATTCTTAGTCTGTGGAAAACAAAACAAAACGCTTCTCCTCCTCAGGGTAAAGCATCTGCACTTTGGAAACGACAGCCTCTTGTTTCCCACAATAACAGGTGTTTGTCAGCCTTATGAACCCTGGTAGAATTGGCAGTGAGATACGTGCCTCCGTCAGCCCATTTCTAGCTCGCTCCCTGTTTTTCTGTCTGCCTTATGTCTCTGAGCTGCTTTTGAAGAGAGTGCTAAGACAATGAAGTAAAGGAGGGAGAGCTTTTAAACATACAATGCCGGAAAACTGGACAGGTACACACAAAAGACTAAGTGGAAACCTCACACGTATCATCTACGCAGCTAACCCCAAACAGATCATGGGCCTCACCTAACTCTTAGGAGGCTAAAACCATACAACTCTAAAATGTGGCCGTTTTCTTTATAATATTAGATTAAGCGATCATTCTTAAATCTAGCACTAAAAGTATCAGTGAGAAATGAAAATACAGATCGATTATCATTATAACTAAAAACTTTGTGATCCAAAAGTTACCAAAAATTGAAAAGTACAATTTAGGGACAAGAGAAAATATTTTGCAAATCATGTGACTTCTTTGATACTCATCCAGGATATGGAAAGATTTATAACTCAACAATAAAAGCACAAGTCACTCAGGGGCTGCAGCGACAGCTCGGTAGTGAAGAGGGCTTCTGTATAGTCACGAACACTGAGCGTGGGCCCCAGCACCCACGCAGCACTGCTGTCTGACACACGCCTAACATCCCAGATGAAGGAGGATACGTGGAGCTTGCTGGCTTTCAGCTTAGATGAGAAAACAAGAGTCCCAGGTTCAGGGAGAGACCCTGCCTCAGAGGACCAGGTGAAGAGTGATAAGGGAAACACCAGATGTCCATTTCTGGCCCCTGTGTACACAGATGTGTGCACATGACCACAGACACACACACACAAATAAGGAAAATTTTAAAATGCAAGTAATCCAATGGAAAAGATGTACAAAGGGATCTGAATAAATATTCCTCCAATGAAGATACTGAAACGGCCAATGTGCACATAACAGACGCTCAGTAACGTTTGTGCATCACAAAATTCAAACTGAGTCAGAATAAGGGTTGGGGAGATGGCTCAGTGGGTACGAGAACCCACTGCTCAAACACAAGGACCTGAGTTCAAATCCTAAGCAGTGACATAAGCGAGGCTTGGTCACATGAGTCCGGAGATGCGGGTAGCAGAGACGAGAGGGTCTCTGGGGTGTTCTGGTCACTGGCCTAGAGACCCTGTCTCAAGGGAATAACGTGGAGAGTGTTAGAGATTGACACCTGACATCCTCCTCTGGTCTTTAGACAATGAAGTCCACAGCTAAAAACATAATGTTTATATAATCAGGAGACACTGTGAAAAACTATCAAGGCAATTTGAATTAATATCTAGAAATGATAAATAGGATTATTAAAATCCCTAGGAATAAATGTGTTTAGCAGATAAATGTGTTTAGTGGACCAGACACAGATGAACAGCAAGCTGAAACAACTCTCGGAAAGAAGGGCTCAGAATGGGGTGCAGTGAGATGAAGCTTCCTAGAACTCATAACTCGACAATTAAAGATGAAGCAGTGAGCTGGCTCAGCAGTAATTGCACTAAACTCCCATCAGATCGACATCCGAGTTTACCAGAGTTAAACTGCTCAGGTCTGAATTACCTGGAAGAGGACTGAGCCATCTATTAACTGACATGGACGTCATGGTTTGAATCTAAAAACGCCCCCCAAAGTCCCGCTGCAAAAGCCCCGCCTGTGTACAGTGGTGCTCAGAGGACAGCATTGGATAGAGCAGGCTCTGACTTCATTCACGCACTAATCCACAGGCGGGCTCATAACTGGAGCAGAATGAAGTGGTGGGAAGGTGGGAGGCAGAGCCTGGTGGGAGGAAGCATGACTCTGGAGTCGCACCTTGAAGGATCATATCCTTTTCCCGAGTTCCTCTCCTCTCTTCCCCTCCCCTGCTCCTTGGTTGCCGTGAGGTGTGAGGCTCACAATCTGGAATCTAAAAATGTTGAACTATGTGTAGTATGAGAGAGAGAGAGAGCGAGAGAGAGAGAGAGAGGGAGAGAGAGAGAGAGAGAGAGAGAGAGAGAGAGAGAGAGAGAGAGAGAGAGAACGCATTTAGCGAAGGCTGCGTGTTGGTAAAAGTTGCATGGTTTCTGCCGGGCACACTGGGTAGGTAGAGAGCCGGAGGATGACAAGGAGCTGAAGGTCACCCTCAGCTGCACAGTGAGTTCCAGGACAGCCTGGGCTACATAAGACCCATACAAAGACGACAGCATCCAGTAGGACGAGTCCATTCAAGAGATCTGCCCCTGAACAAGTAGTGCTGGTTAAAATGACATCATGTACTTGAAAATCGATTTCAGAGTGGATTTTATGGGTTCTGACCTCAAAAGTTTTGACTATGTGAGGTACTATATAGATGAATTAACCCATTTTAGTCCTTCTACATCATACATACACAGATATTGAAACACTGTGGTATGCATGATCAATACATACAATTTTTATTTCATTATTTAAAAAATAAAAATGCTAAGAGATTGTTGAGTATACATATTCAAACTTCAAGAATTAATATTAAATTAAATTAAAAACAGAAAAGTGTGGTGGTCAGGGGTTCCTGCCAGGTGTCTGCCTCTGTTGCCCAGGTCTCTCTCTGAACTTGGTGCTCACTGTTGTCAAAAGACTTGCTGGCCAGTGAGCCCCTGGCATCTGCCTGTCTGCTCCCCCACAGCTCTGGGGTTACAGCTGCATATCACTGCTCTGGTCTTTTGAAATGTGGGTGCCGGAGATAGGAATGTGGGGCCTGGCGCTTGAGTGTCAAGTGCTCCACCCTGCTGCCCACCTCGCCAGCCCTCAGCCCTTCCTTTCTCCGGTTGCTTCTGTTGGGCATGTAGCCAGACAGCAAGAAAAACAGCTAAGGTGGCTGTTTAACGCACAAACCCCAAAAACGATGAAAACAGACTTTTGGCAAGGGACACCCCCACATTCAAGTAGTACATTATGCGTTTTTCTCTCATGAAGCTTTGATTACTTATCAAAAGAACAAGGGTGGGAGAGTTGTTCTGATCAAAGCCAGCAGTTGGATAGGTCAGATGAAACCTTTAAGGTCAAAATCCTTCCTGAAGAAGAATATAATTATTGGGGAATAACAGCAATTAGAAAGTTTGTGGCTCTTCATTTAAACTTCCGTGTGGGCTTTTCAAAGAATAGGGGGCAGCCTCGACACGCATGGGAAGAACAAAGAGAGACTGACAACCGCAGGATAGAAAAATTTATCCAAAAACCCAAAGCCAAGGGCTGAAGACATAGTTACGTGGTAGTCGGCTTCACAGTCACAGGCCTTGGGTTCGGTCACTAGCACCGAAAAGGGGGAAAACGCAACCGCTGACTACAAGATGTCTCGAAGATGAATATGTGCAAAACAAAAGCCAAACTCATTCCCACCTTAGATCACATCACAAGCAGCATGTCAGCACCGTGATCTCAGCACTTGGGAGGCGGAGGCAAAGCCTAGTACCATGACCTAGGAGAATTGTGAGTCTGAGACCCAAGTGGGCTGCACAGGGAGACTTAGCACCAAACCAGACAGTTGTATCAGGGCTTAGAGACGAATTCATTGTAAAATAATGCAGAAATAAATTAAGACTCTGTCATTATTTATCTCAAAATTGTGGGACTTGGGGGACTTTTTCCATTTCCCCCTACATTTTAAAAATGTTTCTATGCTATTTAGACGAAGAAAAACAATGCAGGAGTCAGTTTCTCCTGGACTCCCTTATTTCTCCTCTTCTTGTACATGTCCTCAGTGATGAAGATCAGAGGCAGAGGTGCCATGTGGCCTTGAGAGGGAGCAGAGGAAGGAGGGAAGAGAGGGAGGGAAGTGAAAGGAGGAGTGGGCACACGGACTTGCCAGGCAGCGTCACTCTCAAATGGTGGCCACAATCCGAGGACCCACCAGGACAGGGCCGGATGTCTGCGGACAGCACAGAGGTGTAGTGTATTCAACAACAGACTGCGCTCCGCCAGGACGCCGAGTGAGGGTCTCTCAAAGGCTTTGTGGAAGAGGGTGATACTCTCTCTTGTCCTCCCACCTTTGGCCACGTAAAGGCAGAACCTCCTTATGTGATACGTATTGGGAGGCTCCACTTATATGGAATATTGAGACTAGGTCAATTCACGGAGACAGACGGCAGCATTGAGGGTTCTGAAGACAGGGGGGCGGGAAGGAAGGGTCCTGTCACTTCATTGTCTACAGAGGCTGCGTTGGGTGACGGAAATTGTGGAAATAAGTAGATGCACTCTCTGCTTGGTACAGCACAGACACGCACTGCCAGAGAAGTCTACAGGTAAATGATGGGGTTTGCGGATGCTATTACACATATCGCCACAATAAAAGCCCTCCCAAAGGAAAATGGCAAGGATTAAGTAATTGTTTAATCCGGTGAGTGAAGAAGGGCTGGGCAAGCAGAAGGGCTGCTGTGCTGAAGACACACTCTGCAAGTCCTCTGCCACTCCGCCTGTGTGGGCTCTAAGCACCAGGGGCTCTAAGGGCAGACGTCCTCTGTCCATGGCCTGGAAGAGCACTCGTTCTGAGATTGTGCCACGTGAAGATATAGTTACTAGGCTATAAGCAATGTAGAAATTACAAATCCTGTTCGGTGAAAGCTCTGTCTAGGAAAGCAAGTGGTGTCGAGTACTCCACCCTGCCTGTGGATGGCTGCTCTGAGCTATATTTATGGAACAGGCGGAACTGTCAAGCTGAAACCGGGGACAAACAGGAGCCTGTGCGTGTGAAAGCCACTCCACTACCCCTCAGCCCCTTTTCTCCAGCAGTGATCTGGGAGCACCACAAGAGGCTTCCTCTAGCTATATACCCCCACAGCAGTTACCCATTACCTACTGAGATTTGAAGGAAGATGCCAAAAGGGATGAAAAGATAACTGGGAATATTTTATGAAATCTAAATTTATCTTCAGTTGGGAGAATGGGTGGGGTGAGAGGCCGTCAGGACACACAATCTCTACTCTAAGGAGCCTGCAGGCTGACAGGCCTAAGGATGGGGGAGTGGCCAAGGACGCAGCCGCCTTCGGGGCAGCAAAGTGGGAACTTCAGCTTAAACATCAGGACCAGTTAGTTACTAACTAGTCCAACCGAGCTGGAATATATTTTAGTGTTAAGCTAGCAAATGAATTCTGTTCATTTAGTACCTTCCCTGGTACCAGGATCGCTTCTTGCTGTCAAACCATCATTAGACCCCTCCTAGTCACAAAGATGAGTAAAATATTGAAGCCCCTCTCAACGTCGCCGGCACACATCTCGATAGATATGAAGATTCCCATAAGGAAATACATTATGAATTTGATTCACGGGTACGGCTTAGTCTCTCCTTTAGCTTCTGCCACGCTGCCAAGCACCCACATTGACTGCAGGGAAGAGAGCAATGCTCATTTCTCCAAAGTCAGCACCCTGTCTCTCTTTCCTTGTTGACGCTCTCCAACAGAAGGCGCTCTGTGCACACAAACACGGTCCACAGGCAAGATCTGAGTGAGCAGCGGCTGAGTTCGGGTGTTCCTAGGTTGGCATAGAAAGCCAGAGATACGTGGAGGGGCACCTGGCTCCATTCCTCCCTTGACACAGCTCATTAGAAAGGTTCTTTAGGGACTGCTGGGAGAGTTTGGCAGCTGATAGCTCTGGCTGTTCTTCCAAACTACCCAGGTTTGTGGTCCAGCACCCACATGGCAGCTCAAAACCGTCAAAAATTCCAGTTCCAGGGGATCCATACTCTCTTCTGCCTCGTAGGGCACCAGGCATGCATGTGGTGCACAGACATCTATGCAGACAAAGCACCCATGCTCATTAAAATACATGAGCAAATAAATAAATAAAAGGTCTTTAACCCTGGACACGGAGGTGCCCACTTGCAGCCTCAGTGCTCTGAAGGCGGAGACAGGAAGATTGCGAGTTCAAGGATGGCCTAGGCTATCTGGTGAGACTCGGTCTTTCCATAGAAAACAGGCCTAGAGTAGGTTGTGTACAAGATGAGGGGTGTGATAAGCACCCGGGTAGCATGTGGAGCCGCTCTCCATAGTTACAAATGGTTTTCGACGTGCAGACTATGCAGTGCTAAGGGTGTAGCCCCCCAGGAATCTAGGGGCTCACTGTAGACCACAATCACTGTGCCTCTCATTCCAGGGCAGAGCCTCCTGGCCACTCAGTGATTCTTTAGCCTGTTGTTCTGCTATTGTCAAACAGGATATAGGGTCGTGTTCAGACGTAATAAAGGCCAGCGACTGTGACTCGCCCCAGATGACTCAGAACTTATGCCAAGGCACGCTTATTGGTGTTTCTAGAGACCGATTAGCATTTTCTAACTGCGTGACTGCAGAGCGTCTCTGCCGACAGAAAAGGAGCTAGCACTGTTTGCACATTGGTCCTGTGTTTAATTATAATCACCTTGCCAGTGTCATGGTGGTAGGCCTTACAAACTTCTTGTCTGCTATGGTTTGACTGTCAAAGGCTCCCTACCAGCCCCTGTATTTAAAGTTAAGGCCTACCTTAGGAGGTGGGCCACTGGGGGGATGGGGGCAGGCCTTGAGGCTGATAGCCCAGCCCCATTTTCTTCTGATTTCTGCTCCCCCCCCACCCAGTTCTGCTGAGGTGTGGGGAAGGTCAGGAGTCCCAGGCCCAGCCCCCACTCCCTGGGATCCACTTACTGCCTTCCTCCTCTGCCATGATGACCTATGGAAAAAATTATGAGCCAAAATAAATGCTTCCGCCTCAGACTAAGTCAGGTTGTTTGGGTCCTGGATGACAAAAGTAACCACTGCACCCCTTGAGGTATTAGATGCCCTTATAACAGAGTCCCCCCTACACTCCCTCCTTCTCCCCTTCCCACTCCCCCTGCCCCCACCACTCCCCAGCCACCCCCACACAGGCCCATGCCTTCCAGGGGGTTGTTCCATGTCTTAGCTGTAGGAGGGCACAGCTGTCACCAGTCCCCTTTCAGGATGCAGCCTTCATCAGATACCCAATGCCAAGCTTGAAGCTTGAACTTTCTCCCTGCACAATTGTGAAGAATGTTCTCTGTAAACCTCCAGGATCTGGGATTCTATTGTAGCAGCACAGAATGAGCACCCTCCGCAGGCTCGCGGGGCCAGGGTACCCTGTTTCTCCCAGTTATCGCTCTCTGACATCCATTTCTTTAGAATTAGTAATTCATCACACAGTTCCACCAAACTACACAGAACTCTGGGGCCCGGGCAAGACTCACTGGGTGTAGATTTGTGGCAGTCACAGCACCAGGGCTAAGCTTCCCTTGGTGTGGCTGTGGCTGGAGCTATAGGAATGGGGGTTCCCACCATCTCCATGCCCCTTTCTGTGTTCTAGAACACACACACCTTGTGCATTCCTTGTTCAAAGCTTGCACCCATGGAATGAAAACAAAACAATGGCTTTATGAGTTTCGGTGTGGAGTGGGAGCTTCAGGTGCCTCGAGACACCTTGCGTATATCCCCACGGCAGCCTGGCAGGTGCAAATTGCTGAGTAACTCCAAATATGGGTCCCATAAACCTGCCATTCATTTAGATGTACAGTATGCATTTCTGTTTCCAATCAAATGCGGTTGGAGAAATTAAGATCCAGGCTTGCTCTTGACAAATTTTACATTACTTTATGGCCAATTTCCTTCTGATGCAATGGGAATGGAACCTTCCCTTCCCGTAGATGTTGTTAACAAAGGTGATTTCAAAGAATGGTAATTGTGTTCTCTACAGCTAAATGGGAAACGAGAGGAGGGGAAACCACCCTTTACCAAGCTAGGCCTGCACCTGGTAAGATTTACTGTATGACGAAGCTCTCTTATCAAGAGTTCAGTCTGCCCCCACCCCCCAAGAACTGTAGCCCTGTAAGGAAACTCAGAGCACCTTTACCCCAGATCCTGCTGGCTGTGCTGCAGGGGGGCAGTTTCATGCCCACCGTCACCAGCACACACCATGGTGTCTCTACGAACAGCTTGCTTCAGCCCTCACCAGAACATCACTGTTTCCTGTTTTTGCACAAGTCGGCATGTGGCATTAAGATGCACAGCAAGGTTTGAAATTAGGCGAAGTTCAGCTGCCATCTGGGACCATCCTGGTACTCACTCCACAGCCCTTGAACCACAACCCTGCTGCTGGGGAAGACGCTGGATTCTGAATGAGCATTCTGGTGGCAAGCTTAGAATACTGGCACAGGCAGAAGCTGTCTCTGTTCTCTGGCTGCCAATGTCACTGACGCTGATCGTAGTACTAGTTTGAACAACAGTCCCCTTTCCTGTAACCAAGAACTACTTTAATCATGTTGACTGACTCTAGAATGATTCAGCAGAAACATACTGAGGTAAGTTGTATCTCTATTTTACAACTGATTTCAGGCTAAATCCAATCCCTCAAGCATGTTCAATTTCCTATCTAAACCTCCACAACGACCTGATATCTATTTCTCTGATTTTACCGATGGATGTAAACGTCACAGAGTTGGGGGTTATACTTTTCTTGTCATTTGCTGCCTCCTGCCCCCCCCCCCAGTGTCAGATACAAGGTAGGCCCATGCATGTAGCAAACTAAGGAATGAATGCATATTGGTTAACCACTCATCAGACTTAAGCCTAGAAGTTATAAGAACTCATTACAAAAGAACTGGATATGTCCTCTTGCTTTGACATCTGGTCTACCATTCTGGAAGGTTCATTAATTACTACTGGTCTATGTCTAAGAGACTTAGAAATTAAGGCTAGTTATGTGCAATTGTACTGACCCCACTTATCTTTGTCCATTCTTACGATTAATGAGTTTATTAACTGGATTTATTCGAATATCTTCATAACATGTATAATCACATATCAGTATGGTTATTTCTCAGAATATTAGGAAACAACCTTCCTCAAGAGCCAGCAATACCACTTTTGGGTATATACCCAAAGGATGCTCAATTGTACCACAAGGACATGTGCTCAACTATGTCATAGCAACATTGATGTCATGGCCAGAACCTGGAAACAACCAAAATGCCCCCTGATCAAAGAATAGATAAAGAAAATGTGGTACATTTACACAGTGGAGTACTACATGGCAGAAAAAAATACTGACATCTTGAAATTTTCAGGCAAATGGATGGACCTAGAAAACATTAAATCGAGTGAGATAACTAAGACCCAGAAAGACAAATATCATATGTACTCACTCATAAGTGGCTTTTAGACATAAAGCAAAGAAAACCAGCCTACAATTCACAATCCCAGAGAATTTAGACAACAATGAGGACACTAAGAGAGACATACATAGATCTAATCTACATGGGAAGTAGAAAAAGACAAGATCTCCTGAGTAAATTGGGAGCATGGGGACAATGGGAAAAGGTTGAAAGGGAAGGAAGAGGCAGGGAGGGGAGCAAAGAAAAATCTATGATTCAATAAAATCAATATATATAATCCCAGCCAGCCTCTGTCTACCTAGCACTCAACAAGGATTTCCTGAGATTTGATGCATACTAAACATAAGATGACTAAATTATGCACAAGAAGGTGGACGAGACTGGGAGACACATAAGGAAACCATTGGAGATACCATGTGATCTGAAAGTGCACACAGCTACAAAGAATAGCTTAGCCTCACTGGGGTATGATGCTAATATAGCCATGCAGAGTGGAAGCACATTTTTGTCAACAACAAACGGTGTATGCAGTGGTGATCCCAGAAGATGATAAGGCCAGGGTACTGTCTTGTTTTGTACACGTGATGTGTGAAGAACAGAACTCTCAGGGCCAAGCGCTGTCTGACAGTACTTGCCCCTCTGCTGGGCGGAGGTTGGGTCTCTTGTCTCCTTCCCCTTTCCTTCTTATGCTCACTGCATAGCAGCTGCTCCTCACGAATGAGATGATTGATGTGGGCAGTCTGGAAGAGTATGTCCTTCCTCAGCATGCAGGTTCTATCTGGGGAAACTTTGGAGAAGGACGCTGAGGCTGAGTTGTAAAGAACAAGTAGATCTGTGTCCGGCAACATAAGAGAAGACTATTTCCTTTTAAGATAAGTTTTTCTTTGAATCATGTGTATGTGCCTGTATGTGGTCACATGCACCTGAGTGTGGTTGCTCACTGAGAGAAGAAGAGAGTGTCTAATCCTCTGGAGCTGGGGGTCCAGGCTGTTGTGAGTCACCTGGTGTGGATGCAGGGGACTGAACTTGAGTCCTCTGCAAGAGTAGTGGCTGCTTTGCCGTCTGCGTCTCCTCCTGCCCCCGGAAGGGTGTTTCTGCAGAGGGAACAGCAGGGACATGTGGATGAGCAATGCGGGCTCCCAGAGGGTGTGGAGCCTGGGCCCAGGAGAGCTGCAGGGGCCAAAGCTGGGCACACACAGGCAGATCCTCTAAGCGATGGGCGGGCATTGAAATGGAAGCTTACAAGAAACATAAGTCAATCGTAAGAAGATACGCAGTAACACAGTCAGCTGAGATGTCCCATATGTGCAATTAATTTTCAGAATATGCTTCTTATAAGAAATAATTGTTTAACTCTGCACTTCAGGCTGAGAACTCTCAGCGTCTGCCTGGTTCTGAGACACTGCAGATAGCTCCATAGCCACAAAGAGAGAAAATAATAATAATAATAAAGTTTTCTTTTCATGCCGAGCTACAGAAACTGTCAAGGTTAATTCTCTCCCTTATAGTTCTAAAAGAGTCTCTTTCCTGCCTGGAGTAATTCAGAGGAGGTATTCCATCTCAGAGGGGAGGGGAGGCCGTGGGCTTTGCAGAGGGACTGTCCTTCGAACTCTTGGTTGGCTGAGTCTCTAGACTGCGCGTCTTCCCTGGGGGGGGGGGCGATTTCACTAAAGAAGTGCTCAGACTGAAGCATTGTCTGTCTGTAATTAAACACGCCCTCCCCTTGGCTTGATAATGCCGGTTAATTTTTATCAACTAGACACAAACCTAGGCAAATCTGAGGCGAGGGACCCTCAACTGAGAAAACGCCTCCTTCGGATTGGCCCGTCAGTGTTTCTGTGGGACATTTTCTTCACTAATGATTGATGTGGGAGGGCCCATACCGCTGTGGGCAGGGTCAGCCAGGAAGGTAGCCCTGGGGTGTGTGAGCCATGAGCGAGGTGTGGAGAGTAAGCTAGTGAGCAGCAGGGCTCCCTGCTCCTGCAGGGCTAGCTCTTCCTCTGTTCCTGCCTGAGCTCCTGCCCCACTCCCTCAGTTCCTACCTGGGATCATGGCCACGTATGTACAGTTAACCCTTTCCTTCCCCTGAGTTGGTTTTGGCCAGTGTTTTTATCACAGAAACAAGAAGCTAACCAGGGCAGACATCTGTGTCAGCGAGTGTATTGGTATGACCCCTGAGGATGATGTTTGGGGGATGACTAAGGGATGCATACATCTGAGCAGGAAAAGACACTGAGTGTTCAGGGCTCAGTGGGACACAGTTCTGTTGGAGCGTGCAGGGAAATACAGGTAAGAAGGCCACGGCTCTCTCTCTCTCTCTGTATGAGTGTGGGATGTGTATGTGACTGAGTAGGGTGTGTGTGTGTGTGTGTGTGTGTGTGTGTGTGTGATGGGTGAGTGTGTGCTATGTGTATGAGTGTGCAATACAGTATGCAATGGGGTCAGAGATCCGCTTTCAGGAATTGGTCTCGACCTTTCTACCTTGTTTTGGGGGCAGGGTATCCCTTCTATCCTTGTGACTGTACACATACACCCGGCTAGCTGGTCCCAGGACCTTCTGGAAAACTCTCCTGCCTTCTCCCCCCATTTCTTTGAGGACGGTTGGGATTACAGAGCATGCTCTTGGGTTTTATGTAGGTTTAGGGGATCAGCTACAGGTCTTCAGGCTTGTGCCACAAGCAGCAAGCGACACACGAAGCCACCTTCCCAGCTTGCCTCGGTGACTCTTCATGGCCAAATCTACTCTGAGTTGCAAATTGTTCCAATTACGTTGGTGCCCTATATTCTGCGCCCTTAGAGTAGCTGTGGCAAGCACAGCCGTTGGTGGAGGACCCTTTTCAACTATCTGGAGGCATATTCTCATATTCATTTCAGAATAATGAGATGTTTAAATATTTATTTCTTTCCAATAACTGGGTAGGCCTAGGCTCTTCATTTTAATAAATTCTGTCCAAATACCGGCAAGTCGCTGCTCAGGAGATATTGGCCTTGAATCCCCTCATGATAATGGAGCACACATCAGGATCACACTTCATCCCCAGATGACACTAGCCGTGACCTTGGACAAATCACACAACTGCTCAGGAATGCCTTTTGATAATTTTTTAAAGTTGCCTATGTAACTCAGAAATCCTGAGTATGTCTTAAGAGATCTGATTAGTTCACGAACATAGAAATGAGTTAACTACTGAACTATAAATTGTGGTGGGGGAGATCGGCATTTAGGACATGTCTTCTACAGCAACTCTAAATGGTCAGACATTTGACACAGGCTAATTTTAGAAGAAATTAAAAATATTTCTATAGACAGGGTTTATTTGATAAATAATTGTTGCAGACCCAGGCATTATGCTAAAACCTGAAAATATAATGACACACACAGAAAATAGTCCACTCTCCAAAAGTCAGCTGCCAAGCCTGGAGACAGACATTTCATGGAATTCTAGATATGAAGACAAAACATCTAGCCCTGGTCTAACCTGGGCTACATGGCAGGGAGGGCTTGGCTGTGGATTGGCTGTCTCAGCTGGGAACACACATCCTGTGATTTTTTTTTTGTCTGGGAAGTTATATTGATTAGAACATACAGTAAAAATACTTATTTGTCCAATGCTGGCCTAAACATCTAAGACAGAAGGATTACGTCAAGAGATCTGAACGCAGTGTATAGATGTCGTCACCACCCACATTTTGCCTAATCATACATTCACTGACTTCCAGGAGAGTCCTTTTCCTGCATCAAGTTCAAGGGCAGAGGGACACTCTCACCTAAGAGAAAGTCATTCATTGTCTCCCTACGCTTAAGAAGCCACACAGCTGCTGGCAGAGTACATAGTCTGGAAACTTGCTGACTCTCTCCTGTCCCATTCAATCCCCTCCAGATTGGTATTTTCAGGGCAGGAAGTCCACCTGCTGCTGCCTGGCCCTAAGGTGATGGACGTGCACCTTGCTAACAGGTCAAGTAGGCCCACGACAGACAAGTGCTGTTTGCCGGCTAATGCGATTGTCTCCACAGTCACCAAACGGAAGGTGCAGGGCTTAGCTTGGATGTGATGCTGAGCCCACGCTAGAGAGGAGGCTAAGCCTCACAGGGGAGTGTCATAAACTTAACATCTTGAATGTAGAAATCAATCTTCTTGGCAGTAGTTTTGATACCCACCTTGCTGACTGACTAGTTACCAGAGCAAGTGCCCACCCCAATCTGTAGATGGGGTTAAATAATACAAAGGTAGTTTTATGTGATCTATACTGTACAGAAGGCTTTATTTACATGCTTCGACTGTAGTAACAGCATGTAGCTCAGTGTCTTGTCGGAGCAACAGCATGGGCGCTGCCCTCTGTGAGTCAGTGTGCCTTGGCTGTCTCCTGCTCCCACATTGTCATTCAGCCCTGGCTTTATATTTAACTGCTTTCTCCTTTGTCTGTCTTCTCCAAGGAGATCAAAGGCCCTTTGAGGAGAGGGATTGTGTTCCTCCTTCAGTGCCCAGTCCTGAATCTGTTAGGCCTTCAGTGAGCACTTGCTAGAGCCTGCAATTAGCTCCAAACCTCCAGAATGGACTGGCTGCAGGACACATTATTGTGATGCTAAGACACTCCTCGCAGTAGCTCTCCAGCTCTATTATGTACAAGAATCACAAGGAAGCCTGTTAGGTGGATTCCCACGTCTTGTTCCCAACGATTTTTGTTTTAAATCTTTTTAATTTTTTCTTCTCCACAGGTATACTTAGCTTTTTTTTTTCCTTGCAAAACAAATTTGGGAAAACAAAGACCTACAAGGCCTTGGGACCACACTGATATTTCCTGTGGAGAAAACGTGTGTAAAGTGGAGTGTTCAGCTCCGCCCCCACGTTCCGTTCTCTTTCAGTGCATATATATTACATACCCACTAGTACCAGGCTCTGATCCATTCACTTCTTGGAGTTGTACTGTCTAATAAGATGGGCAACGACATTACTGCCACAGCACTAGATTCTCCTCAGAGGGGATCTGATAGACAGCATTAAGCTTACTTTAGGTATTATGAGATACAAGGAAAGAAAAACAAAATGTGGCTCATTAAAAGATGACATCATCTGAGGTCCTATGACAAGAAAGACTTTGGGGAGGCGTTCCCATGAGGAGGAGGGCAGATCCTGAAGGAAAGAACTTCACAAGGAGCAGGCTAAAGTCCCTCACCAAGGACACGAAGTTGGAGGGATGTTGGCACTAGCTCCAATGCAGAGTTCCTACCCGTCACTACAGTGTGTGGGGTCAGTATTTTAACTACTGTCACACAAATCTTTCTTCTCTTAAAAGTAGCCATATTATTGAAATTTTAAATTAAAACTAAACCTTTTACTTTTATTAGAGAGAGAGAGAGAGATGGAGAGAGAGAGTATGCGCTGTGATTCACCTGTAGATGTCAGTGGACAGCTTGTGGGAGTACGTTCTCTCCTGTGCCCACATGGGTCCTGAGGATGGTACTCAGGAGTACGTTCTCTCCTGTGCCCACATGGGTCCTGAGGATGGTACTCAGGTCAGGCCAGTAAGCTCCTCTCCCTGCCGAGCCAGCTCACCAGCCCACACTGTTGAAACTCTTCACTGGCAGAAGCTGCTTGACCTCGTGGCTCCTTTGGCTGTGTAATTTCATCAGTGTTGGCAGACTGAGTGTGCTAGCTAGTACCTGAGCATGGGAAATTAGCTCATGCAGAATTTTCTGGACACCGAAATGATTTATCACTGATTGGATTACTCAAATGTCATCGAATGGAGCTTAATAAATGGTGTCCACTTGTCGTTAAGCATTTATAGACTTTCTAAAGAGGGACCCTTTGCCCACAGCTTTGAAGTAAGTTGTAGGATGTATTGGTTTTCTCCTGATTAATTTTTAGTTGCTAAACTGACTTGTCCATACTTCCAGGGGACATATGCATATTAACAATAACAGCACAGTCACCAAAAAAATACTAAATAACCCAGTGCTGAGAAAGGAAAGCACAAGTTCAAATGTGCTGTCCGCATGTGGCAACTCCACCCTGAGGCTGCTTGTGAAGTGCAGAGGTGCTTGCAGGGCCTCAGCTCTAGGGTCATTTCACTGCCTTTCCTTAGCCTGTGCAGAGAAGGTAGGGCAGGTGACAGACAGGTGGGCCTTCTGTGATAAGGGCCTGTAAAGCGGGAATCAGCTCCACTGTAATTCCCAAGGTCTACCAGATGGAAAATGGCTTTATCTACCTAGAAAGATCTGGACTCGAAACAGAATTGAGTTCTCTCTCTATTCTTGGTGCTGGAAGACTTGGTTCTTTCCTCTGAGAGCTGCTTGATTGGATGTGTTGAGAGAGAGAGCGTGCATATGTGTGTACAGGTGCATATGTGTGTGTGTTCTCTATTTATCCATTTATCTGCATATTTTGTTTGGTTGCATTATGCCACAATAATAAGGGAATTTTCCCAGGATATGAAAATTGGTTTCTTCTCTTGCACTTGGGCAGTCATGTTAGCCATCAGTGGCTTCCAAAACTGACGACACAGAGGATAATCACTACATACGGATGCAGGGACTGCGCTGACACAGACCCACGGAGGCGGGAATGAGTGGGAGGGAAGAGAGCCTGGGAAAGAGGGCGACTCTACTGGGCAGAAAAGCAGCATCCTGGCCTTCTGCGTATATACTCATGCCCGGATTACAATTCCTAGCTTCTTGTCTGTGAGCGCTGGAGGAAGGCCTATGGGCAGACAAAAGGATATTTTAATTTTAACATGTGCCCACTTGACTCAGCCTATCATTTAACAAAAGCACACCATAATTTAATCTCAATAGTAATTTAGTCCACAGTCATAGGCGACAAGCCTATCAAAGCAGACAACCTATAGTTCGTAAAATTCAGGCGGTGGGGATTAGGACCACCTGTTGAATTTAGTCTTTGAGTTATAATGTTGACTCTGTCATATAATGCACATAAACACTACATCTCTATCTGTCTTTGGGACCTGGAGCTGTGGAGATGTGAATGGTTTCTTCATAGTATCTGCAGCTCTCTCTAGGTTCTATAAGTTAAGAGTAAACTCGATGTTCATTGAAGTTCTGATCAGTAGGCAGGGGCATATGGTTTTGGGGTTGCCTTATTCAGTGTATCTGTGATTTTTCGAAAGCCTGATGTGAGAGAGAAGAAGAGAAAGATGGACATGGTGCCATGTGACAGTGTAGGCAGGACAGGAGAGGTTTTGTTCCCTACCCCCCGCTGCATCAACTAGAGGAAAGTTCTTCTCTGGCGACACCCTAACAAATGATTTCAAGCCTTGCCTGATGGAGACTGTGGACAATCTCAAGCAAAACTGAAGCTACCAGCAGATTCTAGGTGTTCACAGGGCATGCGCCTCAGGTGGCCACTGGGAGTGGGAGCTCTATCCATTTGCTGGCCAGAGCCACAGAGGGTAAAGAGGACCATCAAAGGCTTTTAGAGCAGGTTGGCCTCAGCTCCTTGGGACAAAGGGACATGGTCCACTGATGTCTAGTGCCTTGGGTTTGCACTTGCTGCTTTGCCTGGTGTCGTCTGTGCTCTGGTGCAGCCTTGGAGTGGGACTTGTGAGACGGGTCCTTGCTTTTTTTCTTCCTCCTTCCCTTCTTTCCTCTCCTCTCCCTTCATTTGCTCTTTTCTCCCTTTATTCCTTGCCTTTTCTTCTTCCTTCCTTCCCTCCCTCCTTCTTTCCTTCTCCTTCCCTCTTATTTCCTTCCTTATTCTTTCTTCCATTTCCTCATCCTTTCTTCCCTCCCTCCTGCCATCCCTTTCTCTTTGCTTCCCTCCTTTCTTCTTTTCCTTCTTCCTCCATTCCTTATTGTTTCTCCTTCCTCCCTTCCTTCTGTTTCCCTCCCTTCCTTCTGTTTCCCTCCCTTCCTCAGTTCCCTCTCTCCTTCTCTCCCTTCCTTCCTTCTCTTTTTTCTTTCCTTCCTTCCTCTCCTGTCTCTCTTGGATTTTTGACACAAGGTACCCTATGTTACTCAGACTGACCTCAAACTTGCCATTCTCCTGCCTTACCTCACAGAGTGTTGGGTTTGCCAGAGTGTGCATACCACCATGCCCTGGGAGATGGTGGTTTTCTAGGAATGAATTGCACAGATACTGATAATTTATACAGAGAAGACCACCATCTGCCAAGAATTTCCAGTTGCATGTAGCATTTCTTAAAACATGGAAAAGTCATTGTTCATCCTAATTGCACAAGACCCTGATACACTGAAAACATGAACACCTGTTTGCACAAGCATTTTTTAAAGATTACTGTTAGACTCTCATTCCTCCTAGTTGGGGATAGTAGAGAGCTAGGTTCCAGAAGAAACAAAGTATTTGGAATAGCTTCCCATGTCCATCAGAGTTTGCAGGGTCTTGGTCTTTAGACATTCCCTGTTCATGAATGTTTCCAAAATTTGAGGTGGATTCCCACTAAAGAACAAGCATGAAAACCCACACCATACTTTTTTGATCACATGCCAGTGACCCACACAGAACGTCACATCCATCCACAGGCAGAGGCCAGGGCTAAACTTCCCCATACCTGCAACCTTTATCAGCAGCCCGCACATGCAGACCCCAGCAAGAAATCAACCAGCAACCAAGGCGAACCAAAACTGTAATTGTGAAGCCTCTGCCCTGGAGTTTTTAGTCTTCCCCAAATGGCCACCTCCTCCTTGGCCTCCTCCTGTTCAGGTCTCTGAAGTCTCTCTAGTACAACTTTCATATTGCCAAAGAAACATTGCTTGCCTCTCACAGTGGATGTGGGCCCCCTCCTCGGTGCGCCCCACTGCACCGTTTGTAGCCAGCGCCGACTTCACCTAGCACATCTCCGGGTATGTCTTGTTTTCCTCAGGCCCTCAGGGCTGGGAAAGCTGAGTCCTACATGAAGTCCCTTTGGATTCTTCTCATCTGTGGCATTCTACACAGCACAGGTGATTCTACAGCACAGGGGTAGTGACAATACTTGGATTGTCACTTAAAGTCTGACTTAGTCATGTGTGACAAGAGCAATCTTCTCACACAGAAGGAACATCTGCAAATATTACTTTGGTTCACGATCATAAAATGCAGTAAAATACAAAGTAAAAGAGTTGAGAGCTTTCAAGTTATCTTCTAGGTTCATAGACACGGAGTGGAAGTGCGTGCGTGTGTGTGTGTGTGTGTGTGTGTGTGTGTGTGTTTAATAAAAACATACCAGCAATTTCAAATAATCAGAGATGAATTTAAACTGTATTAAAATATCTCTGGAATCAGGAAACTTGATTTGGTTTCTCCCAGAGGCTTCCTGTTCTGAAACCAGAGACTTGTTAGTCTAAGGAAAGGAGGTTCAATCTAAAGGAAAAAAACCCCAGCTTGTTAATTATTAGCCAAGCCATGCAGTGGCTTCCCGGAAGGCAAAGGAAAACAGGCTTTCTAGCCAATGGGAGCTGTGTATGCCTCCAGCTCTCTGTGCCTGCCAGAACTGGGCTCCCCAGGGGCTGGGGCCTTTCAGCCCAGAGCAATCCCCAGCAGAGATCAGAGGGGAACCTGAGGACTGAGCTGCCACGGGGGCTCTTTCTTCTCCCCTCTGGAGGTGCAAGAGGAACCATGGTATTGGACCCTGCGGATTCATGCTTCCTCTTACCCGCGCAGTACTGGGCTGGAAAACGCCAGGCTCCAGCAACTGGACATCCATCAGCAGCTGCTATTACTAGGGCCCAGGATTCTAGTCCAGGATCTTTGAGGTTTGGGGGTCCACTCACCTCATTCCTATTCCCTGATGAACTTTGCACCCTCCTCGGAATAGCAATTCATAACTAGCACACACCCCTCCCTGCCCCAACTGGTGCACACTACCTTCCAGCCTCCGAACTAACACCTTCTCCTGTGCCTCACCGCCCCAGCAAAGAGGAACGGTCAGGTGTACAGGGTGCCCAGGCCAAGCGGTGGCCGGCAGGATGGCGCACAAGCTGTCACCTTGTGGTCTGCTACGCCAAGGTATCCATCCAACTGCGGGTGTCCGGCGGGGGCGATTCTACGTGGCTGGGGACTGCTCTCCGCTGGCTGTCTGCTGTCGGCAGTCGCCTGCTGCTGCTGCTGCTGTTGTTGCTGCTGCTGCTGCGGGGGCCGCTCCTTCTGGCTGCCGAGGCTGCTGTACACGAGCAACAAGCTGGTGCACATGGTAGTGAGCACTAAACACACTGCCAGACCATGGTGCTGCGGGCGGGAGGGCGGGCGAGAGAGAGAGAAGACAGCGACTGAGTGTGCAGCCGGGAAGCTTGCTGCTCCTATTGACACGCGCAGGTCCCAGGCAGCCGCCCCAGACCTCCACAGCCAGGGAGCAGAGGTGACATGGTCCAGTACACCTGCCGGGGATGCACTCACAGCCCGCGTCTCACAGTCGTGGCGCGCGCAGTGACCTGCGGTGAGGGTGAGCGTGCCCGCCCTGGGCAATTTGGGGAGGAAGGTCTGGTCCCCACCTACACTGCTGGGATCTCAACCGTCTGCACACCATCTCTTCTGGGCCCCCGGGGCTTCCCGCAGCGATCCCCGCTAAGTTTGAAATCAGACAAGGAAACCAAGAAAGTCGATGATGGTCCCTCCTCCCCGCCCCTTTGACCCTCCGAGTTTGTGCCCAGCAGTGGCAGTGGGGCACCTTCCTTTCCGGAGAGGTCAGCCTGCTCCTCTGCCCTCCAATCGCTTCTTGGATCACTCATTAAAGATCCAGGAGCCCAGGCATCTCAAGCGTTCATCCCGTGGTTCCAAGCCAGGTGGAAAGTTGTCACCCATGACAGGCGACCTCTTGCCACAGGGCTAGGTACCCGACAAGGCTTCTACGGGCATCCCCTGGGACATAGAGCCCCGGGGGTCCTTGCCTCTGCCTGGCGGAGTTGGAACAACAGACTCACCATCAAGGTCTTCATTTTGAGCGCCTCTTTTGTGCGGAATTCTCAGGCAAGCGCGTCCGGAGCCACTTTTTCTTGGAGGCTGTCCATGGTGGGTGATGGGGCAGAGGCACCTCGGATGCTTGCCTGGCGGCTGGCGGGCGGCTGAGCGGGAGCAGAAGCCTCAGGACCTTGGAAGCGCTGCTGTGGCAGAGATTAGAGGAGAATTAAAACTGAGCCGGACCCTCTGAGTCTCAGCGATCCACACACTGCCTCCTGCTGCCGCCTGCTGGGTCCTAGAGTCCTCTGCAGTCCCCCCTCCCAGCCCCCAAACCATCTTTTCAGTGATGTGGACTTTCTGGGGCGAGACAGTTAACCACAAGGGTGTACCCACTTCTTGGTTTGGAGATTTATCATCTTTTCATGGTGCCATCAAGCTAAAAAGGACTCAGAACCCAATTCGATCCTGAACATGGTGGTCATTTGAGAATTTACTAACCAAAATTTCAGTTTTATGATTCTAGTAAAAACAAGTTAACTTCCCAAATGCCAATAGATCTATTTAGGTTTGCATTTTGTGCTTGCTGCTTGGCAAATGTTACCATAGAATTATTTTTCTGAAAAATTATGCCACTGCAATTTCTAGTTGTTTTCGAATGTCCTTTTCCTCCTTAATTTTGTTTTGACAAATTGTTAGTCTCATGCTTCCTTTCGACCGTACTCTTTCATGTAAATGACTTCATTCATCATTTGCTTCCAAGAACACAATTTATATTTCTACTCAACCTTTGAGGTCCCTAGTACTTATTTAAACAATTTCACAGTTTCTGAAACAGTTAGTGCATCCTACCCATGTGGTTAACCAGAACCATGGAGTCTTCCCAATCGCAGGGAAGATGTACTAGCTGTTGAAGATAAAAACTGATTTTTTTTAATCATATAAACCTGGTGCTTCTCTTGTGCTGTGTAATTCACTGACATTCACAGTTTCACATTCAGAACTTAGATTAAAATAAAAAAATAAATCTGACACCGCTCAGTGTTGAGTTTCTATCCGTGGCCCGTTCTCAGGGTGCTTTCGTCCCTACATCCAATTAGAGCATGGCTGAGCATCCAGTTTAGCTGAAAACTTATTTCTTGTGGAATTGTTCAGCAGACACAGTTGTCTCTGTGTCTCACTTCACACTGGACCTGTAGCAGTAAGAAGCTAAAGATCACATTAAAGCAGGGATGATGCTCAGCCCAGCTGGACCATGGGCACAGGGAGCACTTTCTCGGGGCCAGCAGGGACATTGCAATTTTTTTTTTTAATCTTCCCTAGTCTACTGCCGGATGGGTGATGCAGCCGGGATTATTTTTAACTTAAGAGGCCTACTTCCAGGCTCTATTACTAAAGTGAAAATGATTGGTTCAGTAATGACATTCAGGAGACAGAAATGCACGCTATGGAGCCTTTCAAGGAAAACACAAAAAATTCGAAGCACTGTCCAACATTGCCAGCCGTGCAGTTAGCTTTTTATTCAATCTGTGCTGTGGGCATGAATGGTGCCCATTGTCTGGGCAGGGAAAGCAGCAGCCGGAGGAGAGGCTTATCAGGTCTTGGCAGTTCTTTATTGTATGGCTGCACTTGACACTCAAATTAATGAAACAAAGGACCAACTTGATGAATCATTGCAAGCAGATTATCTGTGTTTCTCCAACGCTGCTTGGGAGACGCAGCTAGACAGAGCTCCTGCCTTCCTCAGATTGCTCTCCCTCCATCTAGCAAGTTGCCCCAGTGACCGATGAAACACTTCACACGTGTTTTGCCCTGCCAAACAGAGACATCACGTTTATGACTTACGCTCATGGCGGCACGTTGGACATCTGTTCTGCGGTGTGTCCGACCAGACTCATTAAGCTTGTGCTTTTTCCCCTCCTGGGACTGCAGTTAGCTGCTCACAAAATTACTCACAAAATGAGTAGAGTATATTTAACATTTTAATGCCGAGCTTGATTTGAAGGGCTTCAAGGTGCCTGGCTTTCCAGTTTCAGTATTTGATTAGGATGGTGCAAGTCTTGGCGGGATTCTGGTTTGGGAGTCAAATGGACAAGGTAGGGCCAGAGGAGGGCAGAAAAGGTAATGAATGGCAGTTAATTCAACTTGATGATTGTTTAATGATCAATTAAGCAATTGATCTCTTTAGGAAGCACAGAGGCGAATCAAGCACAGCATTTTTCCTCTAAAGATTCAGAAGTGTGTGTGTGTGTGTGTGTGTGTGTGTATGTGTGTGTGTGTGTGTGTGTAGAAAACTTAATGAACACTATGGAAGAGATCTATAGAATCAACAAACATATACTTATCAAAGTCCTACTTTGTTAAGGACCTACTGTGTTCCAGGTACTGGGTGGTGCCTGGGTCTGCTGGTCTCAGAAATTTGCAGCCTGTATTTAGGTAAATGGTGTGCACTTTTATGCCACAGAATAGGGAATGATCAATGTATAGATTTGTTTCTCAGCTTTGACTTTCTGCTTTATTAAGATCGGAGGGGTTCTCCTTTAATCCCAGCACTTGGGATGGACAGGCAAGTGGATCTCTGTGAGTCTGAGGCCAGGGTAGTCTACATATCGAGCCAAGTCAAGACTACATGGTGAGACCCCGTTGTTGTGGAATAATCCTTTTGTACACTGTGAGGATTTGTCACTCGGGTTGGTTTAATTAAAAGACTGACTGGCCAGTAGTTAGACAGGACAACCAGACACAGAGTAGGCTGGGAAGAAGAAGGGTGAAGTCTGAGGAGCTGTCAGACAGAAATGAAGCAGGATATGTGGGAGAGGTAAAGGCCCCTAGCCCTAGGGCGGCACATAGATGAATATAAATGGGGTAATTAAAGTTATAAGAGCTAGTTAGTAATAAGTCTGTGCTATCAGCCAAGCATTTATGATTAACATTAAGCTGCTGTGTGGTTATTGTGGGAGTGGTTGCTGGGACACAGAAAAGCTCCATGTATACCCTTTCTTAAAAAAAAATACCCAAGAAGTGTGAGATTTTAAGGGTATCACTGATACTTATATAAACCTTTCAGTTATTAATCTGAATAGCCAGAACAAACATAAAATAGGCAAATTCATGAACACTATATTGACTTACAGGTCTAGAAGCCAGTGAAGATTTTTGGCTCTTGTCATTCAGTAGAGAGTGGGCAGAAGTCACAGAAGCCACAGTCTGTCTCTCAGAACCCAGGGAGCTGAGACAGATTTCTCACCATTTAAAATTTTGCTATATTTCTGCCTCTCCTGCTATCATATCCAATCAAACTGGTTCCTATTTTTGAAAAAAAAGAGACTGGAAAATAAATTGAGTGTTGCACAATGTAGTTTGTGTGATAAAAATAAGCCGAGAATTTACGAAACAAGGCAAGTCCCTGGTGATGAGAGAGAGGTGGAATCCGCATGGGGACTTACAGAACAAAGGAGCCTAGAGCCACTGGAGGTGGGGAAGGCCACGGGCAGGCTCTGGGAGCTCTACTGTGGTTCCTAAGCGATTATTCAGAGAAAGGCGTAGCACAGTTCTGAGAGGTCTTAAAACGAAAAACCCAGAGTCAGACATAGGAGTTAATGTTGAAAGGTCAGAGAAGTAGAACAGCCAGCCACTGTTCTTATCTCTACCGAATCCTCAGACCGAAGGGGCGATCTTGTCCCTTCGACTCCTCAGACTGAATACCTTGAGCTCCAGTCTCCTCCTGCCTTATATCCCTCTCTCTGACAAGCCACATTCATTCCTGTCTCCATCTCTCTAGTGTTGGGATTAAGGGCGTGTGACTCCCAAGTACTGGGATTAGAGGTGTGAGCCACCACCGCCTGGCTCTATTTCTCTTTGAGACTGAATCAACCTAGTATAGCCCAGGGTGGCCTTGAACTCACAGAGATCTGTCTGCCTCTGCCTCCCGAGTGCTGGAATTAAAGATGTGTGCCACCACTGCCTGGCCTCTGTGGCTAACTAGTGTGACTAGCTCTGTGCTCTGATCCTCAGGCAAGCTTTATTTGTTAGATCACAAACACAATATCACCACAAAAAGGCTCGTTCTTTCTGTGTGTGGTGAGTGTGTACAGCGCACATACAGAAGTCGTAGGACAACCTCAAGTGTTGATTCTCTGGTACTTTCACCTTTTCTTTGAGATGGCATGGGAATTTTGCCATGTAGGCCAGGCTAACTGGTCCTGGGAACAGCCAAGGATCCAGCTGCCTTGACCTCCAATCTTGCTGGCATTGGGATACAGGTGTGCCCTGCTGTTGTGGGGATCTAAACGCAGGCCCTCACACTTGAGAGGCAAATTCTCGGCTGATTGAGGCATCTGTCCTAGCCCGTCATACATTCCTAAGACAGATGAAAACCACAAGTTAATGTAACGTATGTCGATATGGAGTTATAGCTGATTTTTACATTACGGTGCCAGGGAAAAGGAAGACATTTCTGCAAGACATTTCTACGAGAAAAACAAACTTTCCAATAATGATAGTAAGTCCTAGAACATGTTTGACATTTATTCATCTGTGCTATAAGCTTTAAAACTTTCTTCTGGGCTGTCAGAATTCTGATTCTAGCTCTTAGCACCGACTAGCTCCAAGAACATGGCATCTTACTCAGCTGTACTTTAACTGTGTGTGTGAGTATGTATGTGTGTGTGTGTGACTGTGTGTATGTATGTGTGAGTGTGTGTATATGTGTGTGAGTGTGTATGAGAGTTTATGTGAGTTTGTGTCTGACTGTGTGAGTATGAGTGTGAGAGTTTGTGTGTGTGAGAGAGAGAGAGTTTGTATGTATGAGTTTGTGTCTGAGTGTGTGTGTGTGTGAGTTGGTACATGTGAGTGTGAGTGTGTATGTGTGAGTTTGTGTGTGTATATGAGTGTGTGTGTGTGTGTGTGAGTTTGTGTTTGAGAGTTTGTACGTATGAGTATGGGTCTGAGTGTGTGTGTGAGAGTTGGTTATGTGAGTGTGTGTGAGTTTCTGTGGATGGCTGTGTAAACATACCACAGGACACACGTGGAGGTCAGAGGACACGTGGAGGTCAGAGGGCACACGTGGAGGTCAGAGGACACATGTGGAGGTCAGAGGACAGCCTTGGGTGCTGATCCTCATGTTTACCTTGTTTGGCACAGGGTTTCTTGCTCGCCACTGCTGGACTGACATGGGTGTTCCCGGGCATTCTCCTGTCTCCACCTCTGGTTTGCAGGAATGTGGGGGTGACAGGCATGCCTGGGTTGCACATGTGTTCTGCAGATGCTAGCTCAGGTCCTCAAACCCGTACAGCAAGAACTGTACCCAACGGGCCACCCCACCAGTCCCAGTACAAGGCCTTTGAAAAGGACAGGTACAGCACTGATGGGATTGGACGCTGGTGTGAAGGGGGCAGAGTCTGGGAGTGTGGGTTTAGATGCTGTCGTCTAAACATTGGGTGAGATGTCAAGGCACTTAGAGTTCAGGAGACCGGTTCGGCTGAGATACAAGAGCTGGGCACCTTGAATGTGGGCAGATGTGATCCCCTGGGAACAAGCTGGCACAGAGAAGAATCCAGACCTGAGCTCTGAGGGCTTCCCATTTCGTGTGGCAGGAAAAGGGCTTGTGAGCCTCAACCACAATGCTGTGATTTAGGTGGCTGATTATTTTCAATTTGGATAGATTTTCCATGCTAAGACAGTTAGTCACTTATGTTCTCAAAATACTTTTCAAATTCTATTATCATACCAAACATATTTAATCATATTTATTTCTGTAGTTATTGCTGAGCCTCCCTTCCAAACTATAAATTTCCTTAGAACTGGGACAATGTTTCATTGCTATTATATCCACCAACCCTACCACAAAACTGAGAGTGGTAATATCAATCACTGACATTTATCCATCCCTTACTTTGTACCAGCATGATTCAGAGAACTTTACATATATTAAGTCATAGAGGCTTCTGCTGCTTTTTTTTTTTTAACTGCTGTGATCCAAACACCCGACAAGAGGTAACTTAAGAAGGGGAAGGTTTATTTAGCCTACAGTTTGGAGGATGCAGTCCGTCTCAGCGGGAAAGGCATGCTAGCAGGACAGGAAGCTGTCAGCCATACACCCCTGGTCAGGAAGCAGCTGTGAGCACTGCTCAGCCCCTCTCTGCTTTTCCCTCCCAGCCCAATGTCTTCCACATTTGGGATTGCTCTTCACTCTTCAGTTAGACTTTTCTACAAACATCCTGGAGACACTCCCAGCAGTGTGTTCCAGTGTTGTATTGCTTTCTTTTTCATTGTTGTGACCACAAACCCAACAAGAAGCAGCTACAGAAGGAAATGTCTGTTTCTGTCCCAGTTACAGCAGGATACAGTCCACTGTGGCTGGGAAGGTGTGGTGGGAGGAGCAGGAGTGAGACTATTGATACAGAATCTGATACAATACTGATATTCTTACAGCCATAGGATGAGGAAGCAGAGAGTGAACAGGAAGTCAGGGTAGGCTAAAACACTCCTGCTGACCCACTTTCTCTAGTGAAGCTCCACCCACTAAAGGTTCATGACCTTCCCAAACAGAGCCGGGGGCCAGTAATCCAGTGTTTAAATGGATAAGCCTATGGGGACATTTCATCAAAGTGCATGGCAATGGATTGTTGATTCTAAAGGTCGATACTGAAGACTAAGTATCATAAGATGTAGAGAGCCACGTGATGCCACACCTTACAGGTGGCGCTGATTCCCGCCTTCCACCTTTCCAACGGTGAATGTTCTCAGATGTGTAACAATTCCATATATGGCTAAAGCTAAGATCTGGCTTGCTTCCACATTTCTGGACCTATCTGCGTCTCCCACGTGGCTTGCTGGGGTTGGCTACCCAGAGGTTATTTAAGCTGCAGACTGGCTTTTCCCCGGGGCGAGAGGTTGCGAGAGGTAGTGAGAGGGTGAGAAGATTATTTTAAGGGCCTGAATAAACCGCAGTTAAGAAGAGTTCAGTGTTGCGTCTTCATTGCTGATAAGGCAGACGCAACAATTGGTGCCGAAGCCTGGGAACTTTATGGGGAAAGGAACGTTATGGGGACACAGCCTCTCGTCTGGACTCAGAACTTGTTGCAGGCAGGGAAGTCTAATAAATTCCCAGGTAAAGGGGAAGTCCGCGTCAAGAGCGGGGTTAATGACCACAAGAGTGGGGTTAATATGACTGCAACAAGAGCAGGTTAGTGTAAATGTGTACAGATGTATATTATGTTGTTTGTGTTGTCTTTTGTGTACTGGACAGGAGAAAGATATTTGAATTTAGGAACTGCTAAGAAAGGTATTTTGAATTTAAAATATGGGCCCAAGGATTTGATGTTTTGGAAAAGAGGTTCTGTTTTCATCTCCACAGAAAATGAGAGCCTAAGGATTTACTTGAGATTTATGTGGTTTGAATCACCGAGACCTCCCGAGATGTTGCAGTAAATACCCCTAAGAATGCAGCATCCCCATTCAGCAGGAAGTAGCCAGACAGACTGACAAGGCCCAAATTCCCTAAAAGATTGTTTAAGTGGGGTCCTTTCAGTGGTTGCAGAGCAGCAAGCCTGTTTCCCTGAGTTCCGCTCCCCTCCGTGCACCAGTTTGGACCCAAAACGAATGCAGCTGGGGCTAGAAGGCAGCTGGAGCAGAGCTTTGCTAGGTGGCTGTGGTGAAAGGCACATTGCCCCAGCCCAGTCGGTGCCTAGCCTGGCGGGTGCCACAGCAATGCCGCAAGCTATCAAACCGAAAGACCTGCAGTGTGCCTGGAACTGTGAGGGGCTCTGAGGCTGGAGTGGCTCCCTGCTCCACTTGGCTAAGCTGAACTGTGCTGCCTTCAGGCAGGACTGATCATAATTATCATAATAAAAGCGCAATTAAGGTTTAGACTGGCAGTAAACAGGCAGTACCGTATTACCTCTACATGGTGCAACTTAAGTTTTTAAGAACTGCTTAAAACCCTTATATAGGTACAAAGAGCCCCTGGATATTAAGGTGATTAAGTCCTTGGCTTAATCTGTGAGAATTTACAGCCTCTTTTACTGTGGCACAGGTGAAACCTTGAATAGGTACTGCATAACACCTGGTGATTGGCATGGCTTGCACGTGTGTGTTTAAGCCCAGGACAGTATTTAAACTGGAAAGCTTTCTTGATAGTTTGCTAATGAGGAAGCGACCCTGTTCGCTGCCTCTCCCATCAGTCCCAAGAGCTGCAGTGGCAGTCTCCGTGTTTCAAACAAATGAACCAAAAGTCAGACTCAATGCCCTCTCAACAGAGAGCAAAGTGGTGGCTTAGCTTTATAGGTAGTGGTTAAAAATACTCAACTAGAAACAAATGAATAGGAATTTTATAAAAGTTCCCACATGCAGGTTCTTGTACTGAACTCTAACTTGGACTAATTTGGGAGAATCTATTCAATGTGTAATCTGTAAAATAGGATAACTAAGGCAATCCTCATTCTATATGCACCTATTGTTACTTTTACTTTTCAGGACCTACACATACTGGGGTGGTGGATCTGGGGATCAAATGCTCATCCTGCAAACTTGAGGACCAGAGTTCAGATCCTAGTACCCACCTGTAATCCCAAATGCAAGGGGCAGAGACAAGGAACTCCAGAGCAGGCTGGCTAGCCAGGCTAGCTTAGATGCTGAGCTCCAAGCCCTGTGAGAAACTCTGCCTGAATTTACAAGGCTAAGAGTGATGGAGAACACCTAAGACAACCTCAGATCTCCATATATGTGCACCACATGTACGCATGCACCTTTACACATATACACATATTGCACACATCCACAAAGAAGTGTATATACATGTGTACCACGTGTATAGACTGTGTCCATCGCCCCAGACATCACCAGGATGCTACCTACCCACCATATTGCCTACCACCCCACAAACCAGCAAGGAAACCCTGTTTTGATTTTAGTAAGTAGAGATTAGCCTCCTCCACTCTATAGCAGTATAGACAATGCCGCAGTATACCTGCATTTTCGTCTAACTTTTTTTTTTGGCTAGGGTCATATTTCATGGTCTCTCCAAGCTGAATATATTAAGAACTTGCTCTTCTTCATTCCTTGGCATTATTATATAAAAACAGCACAGGTTTAAAATCTGTTTTGTGTTAGTGTACCTTTGGACTGTTGCCTGTTGGTTATGAATAAAGCTATTAAGACTATTCTCACATAGGTCCTTTTGTGGATTTGTGTTTGCATTTTTCTTATGTGACTCCCAAGAAGTGCATTTCTTGGGCCACAGATTAATCTAGAAGGCACTAATGAGTGATTGTTCAAGGGGATACGAACCCCTTTGAACAAGGAATGAGAGTCTGCATTGTTGCACATTCTAGTCAGTTCCTAGTGCAGCTGGCTTTTAAAATGTTGTTTGCCTTTGCAATGACTTCTCTAACTTTTGAGAGGGTGCAAAGAGAAAATCTTTGCCTACAACCCCAGATATTCATGGCAGTGTGACCACAATGCTCTTTCCAGCACAAGAACCCCTGGAACACACTGGGGAGGTATTACTTTCTAATTGGCAGTGTTTCCAATCACTGAGTCTGGAGATGCTGTCAGCCTCCTGGTCCTTCACATCTCAGCCTGGATCCCTCCACCAGCAGCCTTGCCTCCTGATGTGTAGGCGAAGGGGAGGGACTGTGTGGTAGTTCTAATGTAATTGGCCCCTAAAGCTCATAGAGAGTGGCACTTTTAGGAGGCGTTGCTCTGTTGGAGTAGATGTGATCTTGTTGGAGGAAGTGTGTCACTGTGGGGTGGGCTTTGAGGTTCCCTATGCTCTAGATACTAACCAGTGTCATAGTCTCCTTCCTACTGCCTTTTGATCAAGATATAGCCAGCACCACGCCTACCCACACAGCCGCCACCATACTTCCTAGCAATGACAAGTGACTGAACCTCTGAAACTGTAAGCAAGCCACTTCGATTAAATATTTTCTTTATAAGACTTGCTGAGGTCATTGTGTCTCTTTACAACAATAGAAACCCTAACTAAGACAGCTTCTCTTTAAATGCTTATGTTGCTGAGCGGTAGTGACACACACCTTTAATCCCAGCACTGGGGAAACAGAGGCAGACAGATCTCTGTGAGTTCAAGATCAGCCTGCTCTACAAGAGCTAGTTCCAGTATAGGCTTTAAAGCTACAGAGAAACCCTGTCTTAAAAATAAATAAATAAATAAATAAATAAATAAATAAATAAATAAATGCTTATATTTTTGTTTCTTCTTTGAAGACAAAATTTCCATATATAGTCCAGGCTGGCCTTGACCCCGTGATCCCCCTGCTTCAGTCTCCTTAATGCAGGGATTTCAGGCCTATATCACAGTGCTAGGCTGTCAGGCTCCTGTTGACTGCTTTAGTCTTGGAACAGTACAGACCAGGAATGTCCCAGTCTCTGACACTTAGCGGTCATGTGACTAAGAGGAGCCATTGATGACTATTCTCAATTTTCTCTTTTGTAGCAGGTGGATAGCCAAACTGCTCTATCAGAGTGGCTGCATAGGCAAAATAGACTAATTACATAAAGTGTCCATCACTCTTCTGGGTACACAGATGGATCAATCTGCAGGCGCATTTTTCACAGGGGACTGCCTGTGTTGTAGAAAGGGAGGCATAGCCATTCTTCAAATGCTTATTGAGCTTGTAATAAAAATAATAGTTAATACGTATCTCTGCCTGCTGTCGGGCCGTGTGCTCGTGGCAGACGGCGGCTTATTTAATCCTCACAACAACTCTCTGAGGTAAGTGGGAGCAACATCTCCATTTTACCAACAAGGAGACAGAAAAGGCGAGCTATGCAGCCATTTCTTCAAAGACTGGAACTTGTGGGGGAGGCAGGAAGTCTCAAGTGGGAGGAAGAGATGATGTCTGGAAAGAGAAATCCTGAGAGAGACTGAGGTCATTACAACTTGCTCTCAGGAGACAGAATTCACAGCCTTCCTCTTCGAGGACATGGTGTCCAGTGATCTCGACAACACCCTCTACCTTAAAAGCGATTTGTTTATGTTTATTTGTGTATGTATCTGTGTGTGCACACATGGGTGCTATGCTCACGCAGATTCTGGAAGAGGACACTGGACCTCCCAGAACTGCCTGATGTGGGTGAGGGAACCGGAACCTCTCTACCTTCTCTCAGCCCTTCAACTCCTAGTTCTTAAAGGGCCACGCCCTCTCCTGATACACCATGTTGGAAACCAAGTATTCAACATAGGAACCCTTGAGAGAAATTCACCTTACACCACAGCCAAGCACTCATTCTCATGACAGCTCTTCCAGTCATATACTTTCCTGGGCTCCTTTGTGCAGACGAGGAAACTGAGGCACAGAAGAGCACAGCGTGCTGTCCAAGCACGCACACACGCCATGCAGCAGTGCCGGTGTTTATAGTTTACACTTAACAAACTGCTACAGAACGCTTTCGCAATTATTCTTGTTGCTATAAAATAGCTTGCCCAGAGGCTCACTACTCAAAATAAATTGGAGACAATCTGTTTTTGGAGGAAGAGGCTCAGCTCTCTTCCTCCATCCTGAGGAGGACTCTGGGGCAGATACCTAGGAAACAAACAGCAGAGAAGTCTGTCCTCTCTGAGGCAGGGGGAGAAGGGAGAGATCGTGCTGGTGGATCCTGTACGGTACTCTCGGTACTCTCCTTGCAGGGCCTCAGGCATCTTATCAGCTACTCAGGGAGGAACTCCGCCCTGATTGCCACACCACAAACAAGCCAATAAACAGTACATCTTCCAACTGACAGACAAGATCAGGCCAGGAGAGCTTGCTTCGTTGGGCCCATTCTTAGGAGATAAAATCACAGTACATGGTTGGTACAGCCGGATGTTTTCCCATTGAAGTTGACATTTACATACCAATTTAAAGAGTTTGAAAATGCTGATTTATTTGTTGACTCATTCAGCAAATATTGTTAGATACAAAGGCTGAGTCAGACACCAAGCCAGGATGGACTGCAGACACCAGAGAAGAAACCCAGTGACCCATCCTGAGGCCTCCTCTTTCTCGGTCATGTCACTGGATGCAGACAGGCGCCCCCGTGTGCTGGGGCCACTGTGCAGGGTGGATGATCCTCTCTCTGGGTACCACCTCCGTCACCTGGGCTAACTTCCTGTGTACATTGAGTTCTTTTTCCAGTCAGGGGAGGAGGCTGAGGTCTTCCCTAGCAGAGTGTTTCTGAGGGGACCAGGCTGCTGTAGCACTCTTTACCAGCTTGCAGGTCATGAGGCTGACTCGGCAGGTCAGCTGCCACCTGACCCAGGCCCCAGCACGCAGCAGGCCTGCAGTTCCCAGGGCTCTCACTCTCGCTGAAGAGTAGGGAAGATGAAATAAACACTACAGGTGACTCACCACCTCCACATTGTTACACCTCAAAGACTCAAATATATGGAGGCCATTTCTTCCCTTTTCTAAGTTATCAAATAGAATTTATGAACCTTCTGATTCATGGGATTGGAATGAAGCCTATAAAATCGAGGCAATAAAACTCCATTCCATAGCTTTGCTCAACTTCTTTCAGGCAAATTTTTGTAACCTAATAATATCTTGCGGTTGTAAAACTTATATCCACTGTGGGCATTTGCTACTGTGGCTGGTGCTGCTTCACGCTTCTGCTAGCTGTGCGCGTTGCCGAACAGAAGTTCTAGTTTGTGTGTGTAAATAGGGTGCCGGGTTGCACGTGTGTGGTCAGTGCAAAGGCCAGTTGGCGAATGATGAGATGCAATTTGTCAGCTACTTCATACTAATGCTCCCCGAGGTTCTGCTGTGTGAGTAGCGGCAAGCCTTGTGTAACGATACCAGGGTTCGAGTTTCTCAGGCGGTAACGGGACGGGACAGCTCTGTGGGCTGTGGCTCGGAGTGTGGAAGTCTAGCTAGCAGCGGTGTTTGTGCGGTGGCCGCCTCTCTAAACAGGAACAACCGATCCACATGTGAGAATACAGGTTTGGGACTGAGGGATGAAGAGGCCGTAGACTGAATGATGGACGGTCAAAGGTAGCTCGTTCATGGTGCTTAGAAATTCCACAGGTGACCTGGAGAAGGATGGTCGGGTGGGACATTGGGAGGGGTGCTATAGGCCAAGCCTTCCCTTCCTGTGACTTCATGGGGAACACAAGCAGGCTTGGGATTGGCTAGTTTCAGCAACCGGAGCAGGCCCTGGGCTGGTGTCCCTAGTCCTGGGGTGATGAGGGCAAGCAGAGAGATGCTGACAAAGAGGGCAGTCGGCGCTCAGAGGAAAGCTGTAATCTTAGCTCTCAGAGTGAATGAAGAGGATCAGGAGTGCAAGGACACTCGCGGCTGTGGAGGCAGGTCCTGTCGCAAACAAAACAAAACAACGCCCCAAACAAAGGGAAATAGAAATGGACATGAAGAGACACAACAGAAAATGGAGGTTGTTGGTGATGTGTCCCCCCACGTAGCTGCTCTCTATCTGGGAAGTGGCCAACTGCAGGCCAATAGCAAGGCTGGTAATATGCAAGCATCAAAACACATAAAATAAAAAATATACAGTTTATGCAGATGTGTGGGGCCAGGGCAGCTGGGAGGGAAGAGCCTTGGGTGAGAGACAGGCTCCCCGTGGTGTGTGAGGCTGAGGGAAGATACTGACCAGACTCTGGTGTGTTAAGAATCTGTCTTGAGATGTGACCTCAGTGACCAGCAAGGACTGAAGCAGCTGGAAGGTGGTAGAGGCCTCGCCATGGCGCTAGACCTGGTTAAGAAGTAGGGACTTTGTTTTATGAAGTGGAGGGGGAAGGAGGGTAACAGTGAGTTTTGTTTACTTCTGTTTGGTGAAAAGCCTATGCCCTAAATCTGCACTACTTACAGATTAATGGGGCTTCACATTTCGACTTTTTAAGATAAACAGGTGTTCACACTTAGGACTTTCAGTGGTTGTGTAAAACATGCTTACTCTCTCATTCCTAGGGATTACAAACCTTGGCGCTCTCTCTGCCACCCCAGCAGCTAGTACAGAGGGAAGAGGCAGGTTCCCTAAACCATTTCCGGCATTACAGGAAATGAGAGACACGGCTCCACCCAGGAGATGCCTCAGGGTTTCACATGTGCTCTGGAGCCAGATGCTGGCTGTAAACCCTCGCTCGGACACTGGGCGACCAGAGATAAGCTGTGTAATTTCTGTTTCCTCATATAGAAAATGCAATTAGGGCTTGGGAGAGGGCTCAGGCAGTAATGTGTCATGTATGGACAAGGACCAGGGTATGGATCTCCAGAACATGCAGGGGCAAAAAGAAAATAAAAAACAACCCAAAACAAACAAAAACCCACAGCTGGGTGTGGTGCACACCTGTGAGTGTGGCTCACACCTGTGGGTGTGGTGCACACCTGTGAGTATGGTGGCTCACCTGTGGGTGTAGTGCATACCTGTATGTTAACACACCTGTGAGTGTGCTGCACACCTGTGAGTGTGTTGCACACCTGTGAGTGTGGTGGAATACCTGTGAGTGTGGTACACACTTGTAACCCTCTCACTGGCAGGGGGAGTCAGGGATTACTCTGAACAGCTAGTATTGCTGAATTGATGAGCTATGGATTCCATAAGAGGCCCTTTCTTAAAAACCAAGGTAGGCAGTAATGAGAGAAGACACCTACACTGACCTCTGACCGCCAAGTGTGCACACATGCATACGCACACAAACCTATACTCACACAGACAGATTTAACAAGAATGTTTGTCATAGCTGTGCGTGACATACTTCTGCATCAGTAACTCTGGATGTCCGTGTGCTTTGCGCAGCATTATTGTGATGGTGCGCGTGCAGAGTCTAAGTGACATCACGGCAGAATGAAGGGCCGTTAGACGATGCTTAGGGAAAGCTCTGGCTTTGTTGCCACCTTAGCGTGGAGGAGCAAAGCCCCTTCTGTGGTGGAGGGTTAGAACAATGGCAGACTAACACCTCTGACCCTCTGTGAGGGTGTTCCCTCCTGTCCATCGCTATGTATCAGTGACAGATACAGCCTGTTTCCTCCTGCTCGTCTGCATGAGTAAGATGCAGACATTTGGGAACCAGAGAAGAGGGTGATGGTGTGGGATATCCTGCCGTGTGTTGGCAATGTCTTGAATGATTGCATCTGATAGATTCTGATGATTTTTTCTCTGTCTTACTTTAGTTCGTTTAATCTGTGTATGTTTGTGTGTTGAGGCCAGAAGATAAACTTGGGTATTCCTCCACCTTGTGTCATATATATATATATATATATATATATATATATATATATATATATATATATATATTCCTCCACCTTGTGTCTTCTTGTTGGCCTGGAGCTATTCATTTAATCTTGGCTGACTGACCAGTAAGGCCTGGAAATCTCTCTATGTCTGTCCCCAGTACTGGTATTATTATTAAAGTATATAACCGTTTGCCAGTTTTTTTAACTAATGTGGGTTCTGGGGATCAAACTCATATCCTCATGTCTGCATAGCGGGACCTATGTGGTGGGGTATCTCCCCACCCCTGTTCTGCCTGCCTCGTGAAGCTGGGACCTTCGGATTGGAAACTGTGGCTGTTGCTGCCCCTGCCACCCTGCCAGTGTCCCTGCACTCCCAGAGTCTTCATAGAACTCAGTCATCACAGGAGGGGTTGGTGTTTCAGCTGGGCTGACCCCTCGGTTGGAAGACAAGGTAGACTCTGCATAGCGGGGAGGAAGAATGGAGACAGTGGGTGCTGCCCGGATCCTCACCGCTGCATCCCTCCATAGGCAGAGCCACCAATTGCTCAAATGCCTAGAGAATGTAGTCCTGCCCTGATGCCTGGGGATCATGTCCAAGCAAGGGAACACTGACATGTACCTTTAACTTATGTTTCCTTATTTCTGTGTACATACATATGCATACATATGTGCATACCCATGCATTCAAGTATATATACACATATACCTGCAAATGTTCATATATATGCACACATACTTACCAGGGTGCAATTTGTTGCCAATATTAGCGAGACGTCAAGGTTTATAAGCATGGTTGTCGCTTTTATAAACGAGAGCAGAATGAGCCACCCTCCCGCAGACTGTCCTGTCTGCTTGCATTCTGAGCTGCTTTTGTGAAGAGGACTGGAACAGAGGACTGCTAGCAGCTGCTGGAGAGAGGTACACAAAGCTCCCCAGCCAGGGTGCCCATGGGACTGTGGGGACTACGCTGGCAGTGATTCATAGCTATGGGGCTCCCCAGTCATAGTTCCATCATCCCTGCTTAATTTTCATTTTGGTACAATTGACATAATGTATGTATTTAATAGGAATTTACACAAAAGCTAAAGAAAAATTCTAAAAGCCCTTCCAAATTGCATTCATAAAGATTTTCTAGTTGTGAACATTTTACCACATTTATTCCACCTCCTTCCATAAGTCATCTCTAAAATATGTACCACATACAATATATGATTGCATAGCATTAAATACATGATATATGCACATATAATTACTTCTTTTCACATTTATTTTTTAGAGTTATGCTCATGCACCTGTGTTTGGAGGACAGAGGGCAGTTTGCGGGCCTTGACTCTCTCTTTATACCATGTGAGTTTCAGGAATCAAGCTCATGTCTCCAGGATTAGCAGCCAGCACCTTTATCTGGTGAGCCATCCTGGTGGTTAAGTTGTTTCTATTCTGGTGAGGCTTCTGTGCTTGAGTCTGGTCACAAGGAAGATTAAATAAATCCAGATTATGGGTCTGTCTTTTAGTCTCGTGTTTTCTTTCTTTTCTCCTGAAACAATTCTTTAGCCTATCTTTTATGACAGCTGTAAATGGTTTGAATCTTTTCCTCTTTAGGACATATTACCTTTTAATTTTCTAGCTACATTGCAAAAAGAATGAGGTGAAATGAATAGGAATGATGTTTAATCCATTACATTTAAATGTGCTCGTTTTAACCCACAACTGGTCAAACTGCAGTAAGTGACCGGGAGACTCCTAAATGATGTCTGCAACACAACCCCTAGACCCAGGGCTCAGGCTACATGGAAGCAGAGGAGACAGAAAGATTGTAAGATCCACAGGATCAGGATACCCGCTGCTAGATTTGTGTTTTATGTCAGGGGAGCTGCACCATTAATTCCCAACAATATGGTTGCCTTAACAAGTGCTGCATATGCAATAACAGAACCGGGTGATATGCCAAAGGGGACAGGACCATAGTGCCACAGGGCCACACCCTAGAGGAAGAGCTAAGGGCTCAATGGCTGCTAAGAAAGGGACACCTCTGTCTTCTCCATATCCAACCTCAGCATGCATGCAGGCTTGTATGTGGGCACACACACACACACACACACACACACACACGGCTAAACATGTAACAGTAACCATCAAAGAAGAGGTCATGCATTTGAGAGGAGTGGAGCGGGTACAGAAAGAGCTGAAGGGAGAAGCAGGAGGAGGTCAAGCCATCTATAAAGTGCTCATGTATCAAATTCTCAACAAACACAAACTTCAAATTAAAAAAATGATAATTCCGAAACATAATTAGTACATGAGGGACCTCCATAGAGCTATTAGCAGATTTGTCAGTAGAAAATGCGCAATCGGAGACAGCAAAATGATACATTTAAACTGGAGGGATAAAAACAAAGGAACAATCTTTAAGCAAAATGTATGCTCCGCAAAGCTGTCCTTCCAACAGAAAGGTGAGATAAAGATTCTCCCAGTTACACAAAAGCGGAGGACTGCGCTCAGGAAACCTGCCCAATAGGAAGGGCAGTCAGGGCGACTCGCAGGGAAACAATAACCTGCTAATTAGTAGCAGGGAAATCATTAGACGTATAAACGTTCCCGGTGAGGAGTATATGGGTGAATTTAAACATGTTAGCACTGTGAGGGTGGCACACAAACTACTTTGCATACAGCAAAAGTTTACAATAACTACAGATAAATATTTTTTAATGTATGAGGATTCCAGAGCATGTGAAGTGTGGCACCAGTATCCAGAAATGGAGAGGAGAATGAGAAGTCACAGAGCTTCCCTATGAAATGACGGTTACACTTTAGTCACCTTAAAATAGAGTAATGCAACTATGTGGAACTTTAGGTAATCTTCATGGTAGCCATAAGGAAAGAAGCCCTTGTAGGTACAAGAAAGATGAAAGCGGGAAAAAATCACATCATACTACTGTAGAAACAACCAAGCTGAAAAGGGCAACAGGAGATGATGGAACAGGAGACCCACACGTCAGAAATCAGTGTCCAAAAGGTGAGAGTCGAATCTTATCCATCAGTGGCTATTTCATCAAAAGATACATTGTTACTGGCTGTTTAAGGAAAGATACATTGTTACTGGCTGTTTAAGGAGACAGTAGTATGCTTCCTACCAAGAATGGAGAAGACTATTTCTTGCAAGGGGTAACCAAAGGGGCAGAGATAACTATCTTATATCAGGCAGACTTGAAGTTAAAAACTATCATAAGACAGGAAGAGGAAGATCATCAGAGGTGAAGAGCTAAGTCAACAAGCTGGTTATAGAGACACACGCAGTCCATATCAAAGTATCAACGTGTACAGAAGAAATACAAGTCAGAAGGAGAAGTGGACAGCAGTGTGGAATGAGGAGGCTCTGGATAACCAGTAACCATCAGTGGAGCTAACCATCTGGGAACCAGCAGAAATGAACGATGTTACAGGCCAGGCCGACCTGAGAAACACACAAACCCATGCTCACATGTGCACATACTTAATAGACACATGCATACACATAACTACACACAATTATCTTTTTAAAAAGTGAACTAAAAACCCACACAATCTTCTCAGCAGACACAGAAAAGGGATTTGACAAAGCTCAACATTTACTTATGATTAAAAATGTCAGTAAAATAGGTGTAGGGGCTGGAGCGCTGACTCAGCCATTATGGGCACTGGATGCTCTGGAAGAGATCCCAGGTTTAGCTCTCAGCACCAGCACGGTGACAACCATCTGTAACTCCGGCTCCAGAGGATCTGACACCCTCGCTGTGGGATTCTTCAGCCATGGTCTCACCATTCCTCTTTGGCTTTCATTTGGGTCCGTTTGGTATTTATTTTTTTTAACACGAATTTTTACCAAAACTAACAGAACAGTGCCAAAAACCCTTCCAAATTCTCGCCAGACAGATTTCCCATCTGTGAACATCTCACATTTATCCGATCTCCTTTCCTACATCATATCTAAGATATATACCATATACATGATACGTGATATAAAATATGTAATATACACAAATATAGTTACTTAGGATGTTTTAATTTATTATGTGTGCACACGTTTAGTCTATTATCTATATGCATACTATTATCCATTTCTCTATCCATTTAAATGTCATGGCTTCACACAGAAATGTCCAATTCCAAGTTTTGTAGGCTTCCCTGGTTGTGGCAACCTCCTTATTTCCTGATATTTTACTATATTTACTTGCAGTCACTCTTTGGTCTTCCTACACATCACCCATCTTTGGATCACAGCTGTTGTGCCTGGATCTCCCTAATCCCTCCCCTGCATCTCTATCTTCACAGGGGCCTGCCTTTCTTTTCTACAAAATAGAGTTGACAGAGGTCCGCAGTGGGTGGGTTCTTGTATCTTGATGTCATTTGTTTTGTATGGCACAGGGGACAAACACTGGCAGTCATTGTCCTTGGCCATGAGACATCATCAGGGAATACCAAGTAGGGGAGGTACATAAGGAGTTTCTTACTTCAGGATTAGAGTAGCCTCCATGCGGAGGAGACAGGGAAGAGAAAGGTCGGGCCTGAGAATATGAGAGGAAGGAAGCCCTGTTTTGGAACCCAAAGCAAAAGACAAACCTGCAAGCTAAGGCAGCCTGCTACAGTGAGCCGGTTGGCATGGGGGAGGCACATGGAAAGTTCTAGAAAGTCAGCTTGCTGAAGTACTCTCCCAGCGGTAGTACCTGCTGCTAATGGAGAGGATGCTGTGACCCATCCTCTCAACTTAGTTTTCATTTAGCTTAGTGTTTCTACTGAGCCCGTGTAGACACTGGAAGGCCAGGCTGGATGGTGTTTTCACCAAGCCCGTGTAGATGCTGGAAGGTGGGGCTGGATGGTATTTTCACCAAGCCCGTGTAGATGCTGGAAGGTGGGGCTGGGCAGTGGTTTTGTTGTTGTTTTTGTCTTTTGACTTAGATTTGAATTACTCTTGAGATCTAAAGCATTTCAGCAACTCTTTTCCAAATTCTTACAAATATTGAAGAAAAGGTAGTTTGGCACCTTTTAAATGCATCCTCTGTGTCAAACAAGAATATATATGTCAGTGCATCATCTATAAAATTGTCTAAGACATGAAATCCACCTCCCCTCCATTCTTTCTCCCAGTCTCTCTTTGGGGGCTTCCCAGGGAAGGAAGATGTCTGACAGCCTACCCTGTTGTCATGGCTCTTCCCCCAAGCAGTGTCACGAAGCTGTGACACTCCATCACAGATGACTCTCCTAGTCCCCAACACAAGTGGCACCGACTTCACCCTGTTGATGTGGTCATACCAGCTAGACACAGCAGGGGATTTCACTGATCTGGACCTCACCCATCTGGACCTCACCCTGGGCCTTCTGGAGGCAAACACAGAGGCTGTGCAGTCACAACACATACAAGAGAACCAAGCGCCTCCATGTTCATCAACATCTTTTGGGCTTTCAAAGGAATGAACTCATCCATGACTTTAATCTCAGATTGATCTCAAGAATGCAGAACAGAGTGACGTGGTATAGTTTGTGCGTGGAAGAGACAGTCAATGGAAGCCTACTCCTTACCCTCTCCTTTCTGTGTTCAGAAGGCCTTCCTCAGTCCTCCCAGCTCTTAGCATGTCATGTGGCTACAGGCAACCATGTGACAGCCAACATCCCCAGGTGCCCTGGCTACCAGCTATGGCCAGATTCTTTCAAAGGAGCATGAACAGAGGGGAAGTCTACAACTTTATTTAGATTTGCTTGTCGTGTGTGTGTTCACTTCCTGCCTTCTTCCCACAGACTCCAAATGCTTCTGAGAGAACTGTGGTTAGTTATCTGGCCAGGGCCTCTCCCTCAGAAATGACAAGCCCTTGTAGCTCAGGAGGCAGAGATCGCCAGTGTCCTCACAATTCTAGAACACAATACAATTAGCAGTGGGGACAACTTAGAGCATATCAGAGTGTCACCAGGCTTCCCTGGCTTTGTTTTTCAAAGACTGAGAGATGGTGATAACCTCATCATAAGTTTCACTCACTGTACCTTTCCTGGCACTTGACTTCAGAGGGTCAGTGATGTCCAAACACACAGGCAGACAATACAGCACCATCGTGAAGAACACTCATAAAAAGAGTTCTTCACCTGGACCTGCAGTTTAAAGTTCTCCATTAGAAGTCACTCCCTGATTGGCAGAATGTGTTCTGTCCTGGGCTGACCTCTCTGGGATCCTACCACTAGAATGATTCCATACTTCCACTTTCAGGCACTTGAAGGCTAACAAGTGAACTTGCTACTTTCTCACAGAGGAGGGCAGGAGGCAGGAGGAGAACACAAAAAACCAGCCGGAGTTTTGTGTTCTCGCCAGCTTCCCAGGCCCACAGAGGAGATGTGAAGGCAGGCAAGGTGACGTTGTGCACACGATGGGCTTTGCATCGCAGATGAGGAAACCCCTCTCCTTCTAAGGACGACTTCTCTAAGCCTGCTGGACCTCTGCCCTGCAGGGAGATGCTATCTTCTATTACTATTATCCCGGGTCAGGAAGCAAATGTGCTTTCTGTCATGAAAGGAAACTCTATTGCTCTCTTCCACGGCCTTCTTATCTTTTATTTTCTAAGAAGAACAGACTTATTTACCACACCTTCGGGGCAGCAGGCTGGGTATAGCGACAGCACCACCTGTCACCCCAAGGCTATGCGTTTAACAAACATCCTTACAAAGGATGACGGAAGACACAAAGACACGTTACAGAGACCTGTCAATCGACAAAACAGAGCAAAGCTGGAAAGCTTGGTAACTTATGGGCGTATGCAAGAAAGCGTGTCTCAGGGCACGATCTCTGAGGCTTGCTTCTCGGACTGGCTCCCTAGTTGACAAAGGCAGGTGCAAGAGGCTGCTCCCAGAATCTCACCGGCGTGAAGGATCTGGAGAGACACTGAGTAGAGATCCTGGTTGGGAGTAAATTGGAGAGTCTCCCCCGCAGACTAGTTGTCAGATCACTCTGACTATGGTGTCACTTACTACTTTTTTTTAATGCCAATTACTTCATTTTGTCTTCCTTGAAGATTTGGCTGGGAAGATGGAAATGAAGTTGTTTGAATGAATGGAGCAGAGGGACGCCATATTGCTAAGTACAACATGCTCGCATCCTGAGGTCAAATGTTACACTTTCTCTCATGCGTGGAGTCTAGATTTAAATTTGTATATGTGTGTGAATGGAGAGTGCACATTCATTTCCCCGCTGCCCAGACCCAAATAATCATACAGAGACTATATTAATTACAACAACGTTTGGCCAACAGCTTAAAAGTCTTTCTAGTTAGCTCATATCTTAAATTAACCTATTTATATTAATCTGTGTATTATCATGAGACTGAGGCATACTGGTGGGTTCCAACATCCTTCTTCTTAGGCAGCTGCATGGCATCTCCCTGACTCTGCCTTCTTTCCATCTCTATCTCTGTTTGGATTTCCCACTTTGTTATATTCTGCTCTGCCATAAGTCAAAGCAGCTTCTATATTAATCAATGGTAATAAAACATGGTCATAGAATACAGAGGGGAATCCCATATCAAATGTGTGTATATAAATATCTATCTATCTCTATCTATCTGTCTGTCTATCTATCTATCTATCTATCTATCTATCTATCTATCTATCTACCTACCTACCTATACACCTATCTACCTACCTACCTATCTGGAAAGAGAGAAACAGACAGACATGAAAGAACTGGGAGCTATAGGGAACCCCATAGGACTAAGGGAGGAAGGGAGGCAAAAGGAGGCAGTGGAGGGTAAACATGAGCAAAGTATATAATCTACACATGAGTGTCATCACACAGTCAAGAGAGACAGGAGTTTTCCAGTCCCCTCTTAAGATACTCAGTGGATGCCTATGGTATTGTCACCAAATGTGTAGATTTCCAGCTCACCAACTTCATTTAGCAATCTCCCCATAAGTTTACTATGCTATGAGGTTTTAAAAACTGTTAGTTGGTGTTAGCTCACTCACCGTTCCTGCTACAAATAGATATGTTAGTCAAGGAGAGAGCATGCGGTTCAGGGGATTATTGCTTCCACTTGCTAGCCTTTCCCGTTATAGAACTACAATTCCCTGCCCTTCTGTAGCCAGGCTGGGCCGAGTGAGCTGCTCTGAGTGGTGAAATGGATACAGAAGTGTATGCCCCACTTCCAGTGGGGGTAAACAGCCATCACAAGTTCCAGGAGCTTTCTCACCTCTCTCAGCAGAATGGCTGCCACCAGGCAGGGGGTGCTTCTCCCCCCTGAAATCTGGAATGGATACAGGGCACACCAGTGAGATGTAGCCACATGCGATGGAAGAGAAATACATCTAACATATGTGTAGATATGAACATGTATGCAATAATCATGCGTGTATGTGCATGACCTGAACGAGGTAACCTGTGACTGTCGCGCTCCACTAACATTTTGTGTCCACAGCATAACTTTGTAAAACCTTGGTGTCGGCACAGCCCTCTCTGAACACCAGTGTCAGTGGCTCGGGTCACAGTTTAATGCTCTTGCTTGGGTGTTGAGCACCGAGATCCACTCCTTCGTGACAACCCCGCCCCTTTCTGGCTCTGTTCCTCAGTTGTTGTGGGCAGCTGTGGCCTTGAACTCACCCAAGGGGCGTCTGCTCCTGCTGCTTTCGACCAGATCAACAGATGGGTCCTTGTGAAGGTCTAGGGTGCTGCTCCCTATGTTCATACACTTCACATCATCATCTGCTTACCCTGCTCCCCAGTTCCACAGGAGACTCATTCGTGTCATCCACTTGTCATCATTTGGGAGGGGCTTGGGTGGGTTTATGACATTCTTACTAATTAGAGGAGGATGCTAGTTGCTCTAAAATAGATTCAATTTCACTTTCCAAATAGTGATGCTCTTTTAAACTTGAACTGGATACTATGTTGTGACGTGGCCTTATGAAGTAGCTCTTTGAGCCTCTGTCCTTCTGGAGTGTGGGGGAAGGCATAGATCTGGGGTTTTACCCTTCACTCTTAGACCTCACCTGGCCTTTTGAAATCATCTAAAACAGCATGCTCGTTTCTCTCTTGTCCAAAGATGGCGGCTAACTGGGCCGAGCACTGAAGCTTGCGAGACCTGGGGATGGATTTGAAGCTTGCGACAGTTTGAGCAGAGCAGATGGTCTTAGTCAGGGTACGGTCATGTGTTCCATCCAGCTCTTCAGAAAAAAAACAAGAAAACAAACTGAACCCACAAAAAACAAAGCTTCTCCATAAATTTCCAAGCCTCTTGTCTACCACAATTGACCGATTGCCTTTCTAACTCCCGGCCCTGAAGGGGTCTAAAATCATTTCTCTGACATTCTCATTGACTAATTGGACTTTGATTGGTGTCAGCTGCTGCCAACTGTGATAAAACTGTTTGCGGTAAGCCTTGACATTCTGGAGGTGACAGCAGGTCACTCTCCACATAAACAGAAACATTTTAGGACAGGAGTGTAGAGCACATGCAATGTGTAATCTGCCAGGCGACAGACCCGAGTGAGGAGCTGTGTGTCAGGCCCTGTGAGTGCAGGGCAACAACTGTCCCCTTTTCCCAACTGTCGCTGGAGCAAATCAACTTTGAGAAGGTAGTAAGAGAAACAGAGGGAAATGTTGCCCAGCTTTGAAATGGCGGCGTGTGAAGGAAAAGGGCTGTGTGTGGGTAGAAAGGAGACAAAGTCCACAATAGTTACTGGCATGCTTAGTGGGACACTCTGTGCAATGGAGGGGTCTGGGGGAGTGTGTGTTGGTGAGGTATTCGGCAACACAGGGTTCTCTCTCTCTCTCTCTCTCTCTCACACACACACACACAGAGAGAGAGAGAGAGAGAGAGAGAGAGAGAGAGAGACAGACAGACAGACAGACAGATAGACAGACACACACACACAACACTCACAGAGTATGTGTCAATGAGTCATTTTGTAAGATGGGTTTCTGGGTCATTTTGAATATGTGTGTCAGTGGGGTACTCTATTCTGGGTGGAAGGAGTGTGTATGTATGCATTCCTTATTCAGGAGCACCCCCAGGAAGGCGGCTGGGATCAGATTTCCCGTGATGCGATCCATGGGACTTGGACATGGAACTCCCTACGTGCACAGTGGTCTTGTTGGCACTCATCTATCCCATCAGCCTGTCTGACTGTCTAGGTAAAGATGACTCTTCCTAGGGATTCCCTAACACATTGTAATTGCCTCAGTTGTTAAGTTATGCTGCATGGGCGCTTAGCTGGTCAAGCAGTTATGAGCCAGATGGAGGAGAAAGACAAGAGCCCACTCATATCCTTGTTGCCAACAAAGGACCAGAGTTATCGCACAAAGAAGAAGCGTCTTGAAGGGGACAGCCCTAGGGCTGCAGCTTCCTGACTTCTTGCGGACAGCTGGATGTCTCATCTTACCAAAAGGAGCTACAGTAATTTTAAATCTTCTCTATTTGTTTCGAGTCTGAAATATTTGACCAGGGACTTATATTCTCAATGGTAGAATCTGCCTGAACTCTTGATGCCAAGCAAACAACTGTCACTGTGTAAAGTGACAGAAGAAACCTCACCGGAGATGTCAGAAGAAGCAGTGACTCAAAAGTCCAGGGCAAATCTCCCTTCCAGGCGATGGGATGGGGAGGAAAGGCTCTCAGACCGTCTCTTACCCGTCGTTTGTGTAAGAGGAGGGTGTGTACCAACTGTGCAGGTGTGGGCAGTCCTGGAAAGGATCTGAGAGTCAAAAACACTTCTTGGATGTGATAAATCTTAATCCCGAATGAATTCCACACTGGAGGAAGCAGACAGCAAACGGAACCCGAGGGAGGACATGGGTGAGAAATAAGCCTGGAGACACAGGGATCAGGGAGGCCTGGGCGCAGCTTTGAGCTCTGAGGTGCCATGACGGAGACTCTTTCAGAAGAAGACACAGAGACACAGCTTTCGGAGAAGTAGTAGTGTGTGCCAGGGAAAATCTTAGACTTGGACTTTTTTAAATGAAGAAATACATGTAAGGCAGAGTTGCTAAATTTTAGAGAGTTCTCAGCCCTATACATCATGCAGCTCAATGGAAACAAATGGATTCATTAGTAGGGAAAGCAATGTGGTTAGCACCAGAGCTCTCGCTTTAAAATAATGGGGAAGGGCCAGCAGCATGGCTCAGGGGCTAAGGGCACCTGCGGCCAAGCCTGATAACCTGAGTTCAATCCCCGGGACCTGCACAGAAGGAAAGAACTGATTTCCTCTAAGCTGTCCTCTGACTTTAACATGCTTGCTGTGGCATGCACGTGTTGTCTCTGTCTCTATCTCTCTCTCTCTCGCTCACGCACACACACAAATGTAAGCAATGGGAGCATTGTCTACATGGTTTTGAGAGGCAGGCAAACCATCATATCCTCAGAATTCTCATTGCGCCCACACACGTATTCATCTGGAGAGTGGAGGGAGACATCCCAGCGTACAGGCTTTAGAAGCTGTGCTGTTTGTATGGCCCTTCCTGAAAAAAAAAATTGCTTGTCTAAGTGCTTCAGTGAGCCAAGAAATTAATCATAATAAAGAATTTAGAAGTCAGGATGGTTTATCAGAGAAAACACCCTGAAAGATGCAACCAGTGAAATTGCATTAAATTTAGATTACTGTTGCTAACAGAGTTAGGAAACACACTGCAAATGTCAAAACACGAAGGGAGGGGGTACGATTCAGTTCGCAATGAAAGGAAGTCCTAGATCACATAAACAGGAACTTGATGGCTGAGGTTTGCATGTCACACTTGACGTTTCTGTTTCTACGTCTGTGTCTTGAAAAGGCTTTACAGGTGAATAGTAGCATCAAATGTTCGAACTGTGTTTGGTTTGGGCAAATGAAATACTTCCCTCCTTCCCTATACACAGCCATATGCTCGGATATAGAAATATGCATATGCAGGGAGGGAGGCAGAGAGAAGAATACACCAGGCTAGCCCCTAGGTATCCCCTTCATCCACTGGATAAATTTGGGGCTTATTACACAATGCTGTACCTCTCACATTAGGCTACAACTCTGGCACCTGGGTTAGTGCCCCGTACCCTGCATGCTGAGAGCTATTGAGCCTTAGCAGAGGGCTGGCTGCTGGAGTTCAGAGCCTCTGGCTTAGGGCTGGGTTAGACAGGAGTCCTTGAAGGATGGGATGGTTATGTAGGTTGGTTTGTGGTTGCTATTGGCTGGTTGTGTGTCTTCTTTCATTTCTATTCTGTTCCTCTCTCTGTGTTACATAGAATACAGGCCGGGAAGCCCACTTATTATCTGGGCTCCTGTGTCATCAGTAATTGTTGATAAAGTGTGTGTGTGTGTGTGTGTGTGTGTGTGCGTGTGTGTGTGTGTGTGTCTGGCACTAGACCCAGTTGGCGATGTAACTGGGATTTCCAGATGATCACAGCTCTTGGTGATCAATGCAGTCTGAATTCACATATATATATCAAACCCCTGGCCAATTCTAGCAGAATGCCTTTGTAGTGGCAATTGAGCTAGCTTCAGGATGGATTTTCTCTGAGAATACGCTCATCCTGAAAATGAGGGCCTCAGCATTATTTTTAACTACATGATAGAAGAGTATTTCAATGGATTGAAAAACCCATTCATATGATCACAAGGAATTTTAGCATTATATTCGTAGATAAAAGAAAGATCTGTTAGCTTCTTTAAATATAATTTAAACGTGTATAGTTTTTGAATTATTAGGAGAATATTTCACATATTTTATCATCCACCTGTGCAAACAAAATTTCTCATAGTGGTGCCTACAAAGACTCCTCAAGGATCGTTAGAGAAATTCCTCATCAGGCAGAGAGAAGAATACACCAGGCTAGCCCCTAGGTATCCCCTTCATCCACTGGATATGTGTCTGAAATATACTTATTTCAAACATAAAACCTAATATAAATAAAATATAGAGCTCTGGAAGCAGACTTAAGGTTTTCATTAAACACCTTGAGGATGTTTAATTGGAAACTCTGCCTTAATTCATTATTATGTCCCTCAAATTTACTTTTTTACCATTTTACATTTTCAATTGTGATTTTGTAATACAATGAACTGTTTTTAGTACAAAGCTCTTAGTGTGTCCTTGTGTTACCCCCCACTCATGGGGTGGGGTAGGAGGACACAACCCACATACTAGTTTGTGTGAGCTTTTGCTACCAAGTGAAAACCAATAGGAAGCATGGTGCTGGGAACATAAGTTTCGCGAGAGTCTTGTCTATTACAAAAATGCAGAAAAGCAAAGGACGCTCGTCTAGACATGGTCCATTCTAGAGTAAGTGAGAAAGAGCTGCAGCAATCTGTACGTCTTTCAGCTATTGCAGGACAGCCATGTGAATCTGCACAGTGTGTGTGGCTGTCTCCCCAGTGCACAGTGACTCCTCATGTTTGGCTCTTGTCCCCCTCCGGCCCCAGGAAGCAGCTACGTTTGGAGGGGGCTGTTTCTAGATGGACACCAGCATGCTCTGTGCTGTAGGTGTTTGGATTACGGGTGGGGTTTTGATGGATTCTTGATTCCTTTACAGAGAGCTTTGAGATCGTAGCCAAATGCTTACAGTGCCAGTCTGGCCAGTCTGGTCATCTGGAAGAGAGGAGATTTAAAGTCACCAGGTGGTGGTACCCATTTCCTGTCATGAGATGAGGAGACAGGGGAAGGTTTCAGTGAACGTGTTTTCCTAATATTCTTAGGTGTTGTAGTTGGTTTCTAAGACAGGCACATTTCCCTGGAGGAGTTCAGGAGACAGCCACTGTCCTTATGACAAATGTCCTTTTGCTTCAGTCACTCCAGTAAGGCTCCCTTTGCCTACACTTAATGAATTCATTATCTGTATATTAATTTTTAGTGACTGATGAAAGGGCACCCTCATTAAAATATTAGCTGAGCTTAGCTTTGGATCACAGGATGGTGAATTTTGTTGGTTCTTTTTGTTTGTTTGTTTTTAGTAAAACTTTTCTAAGAAACATGTACTGTTTTGATTAGAAACAAAAAAGACTAACAAAAATCTTTCCTTGTGAAATTAAAATGTGAGTAATAACACTTAAACTGAATGTTTCTAGATGCTCAATTTAGAGACTGTCCTGGTTAGGTTGGTTGGTTGGTTGGTGGTTTTTTTTTTTTTTTTTTGCCAGCTTGACACAAGTTAACATTACCTGGGAAAAGGAATCTCAGTTGAGGAAGTGATTCCATGCTTCCATCAGATACCCCGTAGGCAAGTCTGAACTTTCTTGTCTTGCTTAATCTTGATGTGGGTGGGCCAGCTTGTTGGGGGAGGGACACGTGCACAATCCCTGGGTGGTATTAAAAAGCTAACTGAGAGCTATGGTGAGGAGCCGCCAAACAATGTCTCTCTAGGGTCTTCACTTTAGATCCTGGCTCCTGGCCCCTGCCTTGAACTCCTGCCCTGACTTCCCTTCCCGGTGGACTACTGTAAGATAACCCTTTCCTCCCCAGGCTGCTCTCAGTCACAGTGCTCATCACAGCGATAGGAGCACCAAAGCTGGGCCTTGAGATGCATCCGTGATGAGAGCCGGCTGTCTGGAGATGGCTAAAGCAGTCACCCCTGTGTATAAAGCCTGGGGTCCAGTCTGCCACTGTAAAGCCACAAATAAAAAGGAGGCAAAGCTAAACATATAGAAAGAATGACACCAGGTAATGGAGGCTCTCTCTCCAGAAGCCAGCCCCCACTTTTTAGGGCATATACGACTGTCCTTTTCTTACTTGTCTCTGCCTTTTATGATAAACCTTTCCCTATAAAGTCCAACTCTTTGCAAACACGAACGACTCTGAGAAGACTGGTCTTTATGACGAGCCTTCTGTTTTGACTCTGGCACTAAAATGAAAATGGAGCAATTTACTCTTTAAATAAGCATAGAAGTAATCACACTTTAATTTGCCTTCTGGGGGAGGATTGTGCAGGCTTTTACTGACGTATAAGTCATATTCTATTTAGAGAAATGTTTTATTAAGGAAAAGATATTTGCCTTCAACTTAAGAAATTAAAACAGAATGAGCCACAGGGAGAGTGAAGAGAGGGTCACTGGAGAAAAAGGACCCTTTTAGTCTAAAAGGACCCTAAAGGAGGTTAGACTTCCTTTCTAAAGCCTGCGGTGTCAATCGGAAGAGGTTGTGGCCGAGTTTGACTGAGGTGTTCCCTTGGGGTGGGTGAAGAAGATGCAGCCTGTGAGGTGCTGAAGCTTCCTACTGGTAAAAGGCCCAGAGACGACAGTCTGACGATGAAGACCACGGAAACACCCTGCAGGTGAAGACCACGGAAACACCCTGCAGGTGAAGACCATGGAAACATCGTGCAGGTGAAGACCACAGAAACACCGTGCAGATGAGGAACATGGAAACACCGTGCAGACAGATTCACCAGCCCATATTGCTTCCAAAATGTCAAGAAACTTGGAATCACGCAAAGCCCACGTTTTACTTTCAGATTCTAAAGGGGTGTAAGAACTTTCTCCTAAAGTCAGTGTCTTCCCAACAAAAGATGCAGATGAATAATTTGGCAGGAATGGCCATGGGACTCAAAAGCACTCATGGTGAAATGTTTGACCCTCCATGAAGATCATGTGGCTTTGCGGAGAGTGTGTGGGGTCAGCTGTGGGACTCCCCTGCTCTTAATGTTTTCTTTCTGATGAGAAGTGAAGGGTTTGCATTTCTTGATGCATTTTTTCACTTGTAAGACCTGAGCAGAAATCATCACTGGCATTATTTGCTTAAAGTCACTACAACAAGGGAAATGCATGAAGGTGACTCTTGTCACCTAGACTATGTGAGAAAACCGATAAATTAGCTATGGTCGAGGGAGAAATGTTTCGTTAAAACAAAAGGCACAAGGCAGTCCTCAGATATGTGAATTACTTTCTCGTCCTCTATACTGAACACCAGAGCTTGCTCAACTGCTTTCTTCAGTCTGTCAGGCCTGCACCAGTCCCAAACTGTGGGCCCACTGTTTCTGGATTCTGAATGTTAGCACTGCTACTTTCTGGCCCCAATCCAACATCCTTTGGACCCTGCAGCAACTAATTTCTCAGGCTTCCTCCTCAGGGTTGGTGCAGGCTTCGGGTGGATTCGGGTGACCTGGGTTGAAGCCTCACTCCTAAAGGTAAGAGTGAAAAGTGACATGATATCATTGGATTGTGTTTTGCATCTTTGTAAAACAGTCAATTGTACTGTGAGGTAGTTGTGGAGATCAGGTATGCTGACCTGATGCATATAGAGGCAGAATATTCCTGTCCTTAACTACATTGCATCTAGGAGTTCGGTTTTTCTCCAGCCTTGCCTGCCTTGAATAACTTTGATTCTAGAGCCTCCTGGTCACTTACTAATAGCCTGAGTCCATTGCATTTGAGTTCCCATTGCTCAGAACCTGACTCCATTGCGTTTGAGCTCACATTGCTTCCAAACCATTCATGCATTTGCTAACTGAAGCTTATCTAGAGTGTTCAGGATTCCTTTGATTTCTTTTAGGAGCCAAAGCCTGGGGACTTTGGTGAAGTTAGTAGCTCAGAGATAAGTTTCACCTCTGAGAATGAAACGTCACAGCTCGGTGGCTAGTGGTCCTGTCTTACTTGGTGACTGTGAAGAGGGGGAGGCACCATGCCTGTACATGGTGAGGTGAGTGATGCTGTGTCTTCCAGATGGTTCTGAAGGTGCAGGAGGAAGGTTAACTCTTAGCAGTGTGTGCAGCTTTTATTCCCAAAGATTAAAGGCGAGTACACAATAGAGAGGATGTTTACTGTTCCACTCATGGGCTGTCTAGAGTTCTGGGTTAACAAGGACTCCGAAGCTCCATCTGAGATCAAAGAGAAGAATGGCTAGAGAAGGCAGATGAGAAGAGAAGTTGACGGGTAGCAGCTCATTAGGGGCCTTCTTCCCTCCCTCCTTTTCTTTTATCTTCTCCTTTCCCACTTCTGTCCATCCTTCCTCCCTTCCTTGAAGTTAGGTAGATCAAAAGATTCTTTGGTTCATTTATCACATTCTTCTCAACTTTTCAGTGTAGGGAAAAAAATCACTCAAGGATTACAGAAAGCTGGAGAACAAAATAATGAAAACTGTATAGAAATCTTCCAGGATAGTAAGCAGAAAAATCTAAGCCAAACTGTTGTTACCAGCTTAGACTTAATGAACTCATTAAAATCGAGGTAAAACCATGAAGACTCAAGTAACGGAAGGTAAAGTGTAAGGTGACACTTGTGGTCACCAGGACCAACCTGGACCACAGCAGGGAAAGTCCAGGGAGAAGCTTGCTTCCTGCAGAGTGTGATGGCCGCTCTGGGCCTTCGCAGCAGAATGTCTCTATTGATGGCAACCCCTGAGGAGCAATGGGAGCTTGTGTAAATTCTAGTTACATGCTAATTTTGGATAATGTGACAATGATTGCTAATGGGTCACACGTGTCTATGAATGGACATAGGGCGTAACGATTGTATGGCGTAGCGTTTGTGGAGATTCAATGCGCTGTGGGCATGCCCCGATGATGTTGGCTGCTACAAGCACAGTGCAGAAAAAAATATTACTTTTCATGAATCCATGGAACTTTACGGATTCTCTCTGAGTCTTCCTCTCACACTGCAGATACAGCAATGAATGCATTGCCTTTATGGTTCTCATCCAAGTTTCAAACCCTTATTGGCTTGGGAAAAAAAGCACTGCATTCTTTTCCTTGCATAGCCTATTTATAAATGTCTGTGACAAGCTGCATGCCATGCAACATCCCTCCGAGGAGAGAGAACAAGGGAAACACATGCCAAGCTGCATAATGCAGGAACTAGGACTTGTTCTCAAGTGTGCATGGCTGCTGGCTTTTCCTGATCCCATCTTGCTGGAAACACATTTCCAAATGATTTCCCATCATTGTCTAGTATTCTGCACATACAGCAAACCACTGTTTCCCAGGTGATCCACGTGCTCTCCTGTGTTGTGTTCACTCTGCTTCTTCTGTTTGAAAAGACTCCTATGCTTGCTTTGAGAAGAATTAGCTTATCTGTAGCCTCCATCACGAACTCTTGTTCGGACCTTCCCGCAAGCAAGCTTCTACGTAGATACAGAAGGCATCTTCTTTATAAATAATAGAGGTATGATTAAGAAAGCTTTTATCTTACTGTAGACACAGGACCTGGTTAAAAGTATGGATTGCGGGGCTAGAAAGATGGTTCGGTGTTTAGAGTACAGACTGTGAGTGCAGGGTACCAAAGTTCAGCTCCCAGCACCCACACTAGGGAGGTCACAGCGGGCTATAGCTCCTCAGCCCCAAAGGATCTGATGTTGTCTTCTGGCCTCTGTAGGTACCTGGACACACATGTACACAGACATGCAAATAATAAAAACAAAGTTTTAAAAAAGGTATGGCTTAGATTGTTGAATGAGTCTGCAGAGTAGAGCGGCTTCCATTGCTTGATACCTACTGTATACCACGTACAGTAAACCCTACCATATACTCTGGTACTGACTCTGGCATTTGCTACTGTGTTGCATGACTTAAGGCAAGCGACTCAATTTTTCAATTGGAAATTGGAAACAGGAATAGTACCCAAACCAGAGGGTCCTGAGTGTTAGGTGAAGAAATAGGTAGGAAGCTCTGGACAAGTGTGGGTTACACAGAAGGAAACCATCAAACGTGAGCCCTTAACTGAGTACGCTCTGAGCCCTGGGTTCCTCATATGTGTGAGAGCCAGTGTTAGTTTTGCCCTAGTTCTTTGGCTCACTCTTGGCAGATAAACACTGTGATTTTATACAATGTAAACTGGGAGGCGGTTTGGAGTATCAGGAAATGTGGGTGTGGAAACAATTTTAGCTGGTTTAGATTAATGAGTGATCTGTTTTCTGGTTTAGATTAACGAGTTACCTGTGTATGTGGCCACTCTGGAGTCCCTACACCGCTCTTACCCAGGTTCACACTTTTTCACCCTTGATGGTCATCTCCTCTTATTTCCTGGCAATAGTTGAAACCAATTAAAATGCAGTTAATAAGTGATAACTCCAGAGTAGAGCGGCACCAGCTTGGGGAAGAGGCATTTGGAGACGGGCACAGCGGGCCTGTCATGTTGGCAGTGTATGCTGGAGGCTGACTTAAATGTCTTTGAAGACAGCTGAGATGCTTGTCTCACAGTGTCGCCAATAGAGCACAAGACGCATCGCTGGATAGTATATTGATGTGATGATGTTTGCAGCAAATTTCCCTGTCTGGGGACACAGCCTCGTGTGTGTGTGTGCGTGCGTGTGTGTGTGTGTGTGTGTGTGTGTGTGTGTGTGTGTGTTTAACAACCTGTCACCCACCACAATGGCAAACCTGGATTCTGTACGTTGGAGAAACAAGTGAGGTGAGACTAGCCCATGCTTTTCCTCATGAAGCTCTACAGCGAGGGTAAAGCACGCTGAGGGTAATCAAAGGTGCTGTGAGCCCATTTTACACTAGGTCCCCAAGCTAAGGCTCCTGTGTGCTTTCGATTTCCAAGTGGAGTCAGAAGAATCCCTTACAATGCAGAATGGAAACATGTATGAATTGGGGATGCCTCATGGCATGAAGGGAGGTCAGAGGAACAGGACTCAGAGGAAGAGACGACATCTGATTTAGCCAGAGCTGCTCTATCTCTTGATTTTTGGGGAGAATTTATGCCTGGATTCAGGGCTCTTTTGTACTTGGTGTTTCCTCCTGCTCTCAGTAGTGCTCTGGTATAGGAAGTGAACTGTGCAGATGCTAGAGTTGAGCCGGAAATGCTCTGCTTTGCTTTCACATGACAGACAGTTAACAGCAGTGTGGGCCCAAACCTGTCCCTGGTTTCTGAAATTCTGGGTACCTGCTAGCAGTTTAGAAGGAAAGAGGCAGCACCCTGAGCACTCGGGTCCCTTCCTGTCCATCCATCTGGGGACTCGGACAATAAAGGTGACACCTTAGGATACCTGCAAGATAACCCAGGCTTTGTGAATTTACCAGTGTTCTTCTTGCAGTGTAAATGTTAGCCCCTCTTTGAAAGAGAAGTCACAAGATAAATCTGTGGTTACGTTTAAGACAAAGTCTGTATAAGAGGATGTGCTATAGGTCATACTATTAGGACATGGCTATAGTTCAAGGGCTGGAATCTGTTTCCTTGGCAACAGTCTTAAGCTTTTCCTATACAAGCACTGCCTTAGAGTCTTAGATGTCAGCCTAGGAGGGCCCAATGTGTTTAGGAAAGAAACCGGAGCTCTGTCTTTCCTGGGCAGCATACACGCGACTCAGAAACAGGGCAAGTTCGGGAACAGCTGCCATGCTGACTGTGTAGAATGACGTCCGCAGTCGAGCTTCTCAGACTCAATGTTACTGCTGCTTCTTCACCTTAGGTAGCCCAGGCTGGCCTAAAGTTTACAATCCTTGAGTGCTGGGATTGCAGACAAGTACATTAGCATTGAACTTATCATTGTTTTGTTCAACATGATGCTGAAGACTCTAGACCCTGGTATAACATAAGAAAAATAGTTTTCCAGGAATGAAAATAAAGGTGGGTTTTCAGAGACGACATTAAACTCATATGGAAAGAAGTCCTAATATTGTAGACCTCGCTGTCCCTGTTTCTCTCTCTTTCTGTCTCTCTCTCAGGCACACATCTGATGAGTTACATTAGATTGGAAGGCACGTGATTAAATTTTCAAAAGTCAGTCTCATAGCCATACAATAATAACAGGTAGATACCAAGTGTCAATTTAAATAGTTGCATTCTATTAGGAGACCCAAGTTAACAGAGTCATGATGTGCTTTCTTCGATGTGGTGATCAGGCCTCCTGTTATTGAGGTGCTATTGAGGTGTTGTGAATCGTGATGTACTGTATCCACAAGGCATAGAGAGGAGGCAAGGACAGGCAGCAGCTAAGATCATCCTGAAGAACAGGGTGGAAGAGCCCGCTGCTCCTGCTGTTGAGGCTATGACATAGACAGCTCCATTAGCCTGAGGTGCAAAGAGATGACGTCACCAGACAGGAGATCAGAAACAGACCCAGGTATGAAGATGGCAGTCACATCAAGGTACCAGACAGGCATGGTCGATGGTTTGGTCTCCTGCTTTTACTTTTTCTATCTGAGCTTTGGTGCCCATTATCACCTCTCTACCTGCCGTCCCTCAAGATCTAATCATCGTGACTCAGGTGGCATTACCCTAGTAGATGTTGGGGTCCCTTGGTTCTTGTCTGCAAAAGAGTAAATTCAGTCAAGAGAATTAAGAAAAAGTTATTTAGTAAAGCAGTGGATATGTTAGCAAAGCCATATGGGTTCTCTGCTGCAGGCTGGAATGGCTGTCCCAAGCCTGGGAGCAGCCCAGTGGGTCTGCTTCTGGATTTTAAAGAAGGTTCATGAATATTTATGACTGGATGTTAGAGTGCCCTTTAGGTCTTAAGTGTAGAATGTTTCAGATAAACCCTGTTCCCATTCTTGTCATTGCCAGCAGGAGCAGGGCAGGAAAATAAGCCCACCCCTCTGTTACAGGAAGTACAGCGGCACGCTAATCCGCCCATTCTGCCATCCTGTCTGGTCACCTTGGGTATCATATACCCAGCTATCAGTTTGTTTAATAACCTTTCTTGGGATTCCCAGCCTCATTGTTTTAACCCTAACATCTATTTTAAATGTGAAGAAAGCCTATCTTGATATCTAGGAGGTCATCTGTGGCTGTGCACGTGGAGAATACCAAACTCCGTTGGCTCCGATGTTTGCTAAATGCCCGTTGACAGGAGAGCTGATCAATACAACTGCATGCTCACAGCGGTGGAGATGACTGAACGTGTGGAGATGCTTCCACGGGGACAAGAATCGAAAATGTATCCCGGAGTGGATGAAGCTAATAGCGAAAGAATATGCTTCAATAGAATTCACACAAATGGAGTCGAGTGATGTGTATTTGAAGATGGTGTACAGACAGAGCAGAAGTATTTATAAGAGCATCATTGTAGAGAGAGGAAAAGCATGGCCAGGGAGACATATATCAGAAGAATTACAGAATTAGTAGCTTCCTTTTAAAAAAAAGCTTCCTGTGGGCCTGTGAGTGTTCATGTAGACATCCTTTTGGACTGAATTCACTGGCAGGCCTTTCTGAATGTACGAAATATTCCACACACACAAAGATAAAATGTTTAGAGGTTTCCAGTTGGCTGCAGACTGCCATGAACTGATCTGGGCAGTCCAATTATTTCCCTATTTACAGCGGGATTTATACTTTTAACTCTGGCTCATCCCTGATCAAATTTACCAAACGCAGTCTAGTGATCAGCTTAGTGACTGTGCGTGCTTCCAGCCAATCCCAACCCCAGCATATGCATAATGCAATCTTAATGACCCAGAACAACACATTTAGTCATCTGACATAGGCCGTCCCCCCATTAGCGCTCTCGCTGGAGAGACCCCAGTATGTAATTTCTATTAGTGGTTTTTTAGTGTGGATCCCAGCACAGCCTGCTGGGGGCTGAACCAGAAACCAGATCTGATGAGCCTGACAGCGCGACTCGGTTAGTGTGAAGGCTTTCTCGCTGCTGAAGGCAGGATGTAGTAAGGCTTCCCTCTGCTCACCTCGCCAGCATTTCCTTGTGTGTAGCACACACCAGAGAGCTCTGGCGTCTCCCTGACAGGTTACTGTGAGGAAGGAGATGGCTGATGGATTGTGAGCTCATGGGAACGGCTCACAAACATCAAGTCATCTCGTGTGTGTTCAAAGTGTTCTTGGTTTTGTTCATCTTCTTGTGCCTCTGAGGGTTTATGCCAGTGTGTGGCATGGATCAGTTAATGACCTGTGCCGTTGTTTCCCTTCTGTGTTTGTAAAACTAGAGGAGGATGGGAAGCCTATTTCGTGTACATGTATACATGTATGTATCTTTGGTGTATAATAATGTCTCTAATATGTATTAGACACACGGTAATATATTTGGGTTTTGCTGTAGTTGTTTGTTTGAGACAGGTTTTCACTGTATAACTCTGATGAGTCTGGAACTTGCTATGTAGACTAGGCTGGCCTGTGACTCACAGAGATCCTTCCCTCTGCCTTTTGAGTTATAAATTTAAGGGCATGCACTACCATGACTTCCACTGGCGTGGTTTTTAATTTGGTTGAAGAGAATTACAGCTTTATGATCTTTTAAATTTTAGCTTTCTTCCATATCTGTTTAATTTTTTGGAAAACTCGTTGGAGTCACCTCTGTGGCAAAGAAATGAACACCTGGGTTATTGGTCCAGATCATCATCTTTTATGGGATGATATTTAAGGCAAAGAGATGTCTAAAGACAAAATGACTGTTTAGCCTAAGGATCTTAATTGGCTGGATGGTCAGTTCTAGAACTGGGCAGCATTTGTTTGATTCCATGAGACAGACAGAATGACTGAGAATTTTATTGAACTGGACAGACAAGCTTGGCTTAATAGGAAGGGCTTGAAGAGCAGAACGGAGAGTGGGCTGGTCCTTTCCCGGTTACTTCCCATCTATGACAGGAACAAGGAAAGAGGACAACAGGAAGATGGCTGACTGGTGAAGCTTTGGGAGGGCTAAAGCGGAGGGAACTCTCATTAGTATCTTTTCCAGTAGCCGCGACAGAACAATCTAAGGGAGAATGTTTTTGGCTCAGAGGGCACAGTGCACAGGTTCTCAGCCCTATGTAAAGTATTTGGTGGGACACCACGGCAGTGAGAGCATGAAGTACCCAAACAGTAAGGTGACAAGGATAACATAAGACCAAATCCCTACCACCTATGACCCACTTCCTTTAGGTGGGCCCCACCTACTAAGGTCTTCAGAACCCTCTCCAAATACTGCTGTCAGCTAAAGCATTAAAAGATGAAGTCTGTGGGGGACATTCCATCTTCAAACATGACTAAACTTTATCATCTTGATCACTCAAACTGGTTGGTTTGGGAACTTTGGCTCTTTCCCATCTCCCGTTTTCTCAGAAAACCAGGTAGCAAGTTAGTTTTGTGTTAGTGGCATGGAACTTGAGTACATGAGAACTTATTTTTATACTTTGACCTTGTCCTCTGGAGCTGAATGCAGGGACTTAATCCAAAATAACGATCTGTAATAATTTCTATTTAAAAATGATGGCCAGACATTCAGAAATACTCCCTGAGGGAAATAAGAAAAATCTAGCCTTGATTAGGCAGGGTGTAATTCTGGTAAAAAAAAAATATCCTCTTCATGGTCAACTGACCAACTCTTCTTTCCCCAAATGTAATTAGTTTCTTGAGAACTTCCTTTTATTGGATCTAATCACCACCTGTAGATGTTGTTATTCTTGTACCACCCGGAGAAATGATTGCTAATATGAGGCCTGGCAGGGTGCAGGGCGGAGAATGGAGGAAATCAGTGTACTGTTGACCCATTCCCCGGGGCTCTACCTTCTAATCTAGACCTGTGACTGGTTCATGGTTATGTAGTCATAGGTGAAATATGTTTATGAATGTCTCTGTTTCAGAGACAAATGCAGTGTGAGAGGATGTGATTTAAAACAGTGTGAAAGTTTATTGGAGTTTTACTGGTTTGCCTACTTAGAAAAAAATATATATTTGATTAGAGGATACGATTGTGCGGTTACATATTCTCGCAAGTACTTGGTGTTACATTAATAGAAATAAAATATAATAAGAATCTGGTGTTGTTTTTCTCGTCACTGTGGCAAAATACCAAAGTATCTCTTGCTGTGGAGGCAGGAGTGTGAGGCAGCTGGCCATATTATGTCCACAATCAGTGAGCGAAGAGGACTTGCGGCTGCTTGTTTGGTTTTGGTCCAGAGCCCCAGGCAATGGGGCTGCCACTCACATCCAGGGTGTGTCTCTTAGGTGATGCTGAATCAAGTCAGGTTGACAATGAATGTAATCATTGGAAATAAGTTGGTTGAAATTCGTGTAGATGCCGAGCAGACATTAGAGTGCTATCAAAACCGAGAGGGAGATTGTGAAATTCATGTAGATACCTTGCGGGCATTAGAGTCCCATCGTCAGAGGGAAGAGGGGGATTGTGAAGTCTGTGCTTTCATGTCCCAGCAAAGATCAAAGCCAAATATACAAACTAGAAACTCATTAAATGGGCTGAGATCTTAGGTAAGGGTGGATCCTGCACACATCACCCATGCTGTCTGGGTACAGATCCTGCCTTGTCTTATGCTAATGGGATGAGCAAAAGCGCACGTGACTGAAGTCCTCAAGGCAGGGAAGAGCCATTCCCAGCCGGCCCTAGGAAAGACAGGGCTCCATGGAATTGGGGTGGGTGAGTAGAGAGATGGAAAGGTAGGTCAGTGGAAGGGGGACAGGTTTGTGTCAAATCAAAGGGATTGCTCAAGCTTCCACCTTCTAAAGCCTGTGCTGTAACCGCTATACTTTATCAGTCATTTTGCTCTCTGGCACGGCCACGACACCACTCCATATACCAAGTTGCAAAACGCTGTTCTCCTTCCCTGGTCCTGCCATCGTGGAAGCAGGGAGGAGAGGAGTCCAGAAACTAAGTGTGAGACTGGAGCCCATCCATGTTTTCTTTATGTCCAACATCAGTCATCCAAAGGACTTAAATCTTACATTAGTGACTTAGTTTTTTGGAGACTTTTTATTCTATTTCTTCATGAAATCAATGGAAATAGCCCTTTCTAGTGTTGTGTGATAATTATTAACTAGACAGTATTCAAGTTCAGTGCCTTGTATGTTGAGGGCATTTAAGATCCTCCTCCACTACGAAATACTAAGTGTTGCTCATGTCCTATGCTGGAGTCTGGAAAGCGAGGCCTAAATAATTCTGTTCTATTGGAGATTTCACTATCTGATTGAAAAGTATAATAAATGTGACAGTTGTTTTATTAAGAGGAATCAGACTGGCTCATCAGAAACAAACAAACATGGAAGAGGAAGGGCATCGGCAGGCATGAAACAGGGACACAGGATGTGGCTTACCTGGATGTGATCAAAATGAATTATAGACATATGTGAAAATCTAATAAAGCTTGCAATTGTATAGGGTAATATATGCCAATAAGGTATTCCATGTGTTAATAAGTCTATTTATAGTAATAAGATAGTGAAAAGACGGGTAGAAGGTGCTAGATGCCCTCAAGAGCCCATATTTACTTTTTACGTATCTACAGGAACCCCAGCTTTGTTGAGAACACTATCCTTTGACTCAAATAATGTTCTACCAAGTCCATTTTAAGGATAAATATGGCCTTGCAGTTAAATTATTATGACATAGAGAAAACAAGCTGTAAGTGTAAGATCTGGGATGCTCTCTGCACACAGAGATGAGTTTCTCCGACTTCCTTTGTGGTGCCGAATGTGCAGACATAAAGTTAGAGCAGCACGGTTGGTCGCCACCAAATCTAGGTCTGTAGCCTGGGAGCCTCTTAATTTTGCCTGGTATGAATGAAAACTAAGCACTTTTGGGTCAACCTTTACTGTTCTTTAGAACACCGTGTAGCTTGTAGAAAAGCTTCATTGAATGAATACAATGGGATTCAGTCAGGGTCAGCAGGTAGGGGCTGGTGGCCTTTCTTTCAAACAGAGTGGAGGCCCTGCCACCTAGTGTGTTTGTGTTTGTCTATAGATGGGGGCATGCCCCACGCCAGATATTTTAAAGGAAGGCTTGAGGGCTCTTATACAAGTTGATCTGTCGTTTTACAGGCAAGAGAGGATGGGAGATGCACATTGAGATCTGGAAATAGCTGGCCTTGTGTGTGCCTGCAAGTGTACATATGTGTACCTGTGTGACCTGTGTGATGTTTTCCAAACACTGATAAACATTTTCTCTTCCTATTTCCTTTTAATCCTTGACCCCTTTTCTGACTGGCTATAGTCAGAAGAAAAAAGTGCCATATACAAGAGAGAAAAGGGAGTTGCTTTCCTGCCTTTTGGGTTTTGAAAGCACAGACTTGGAGAAGACTCCAGGCTACCATGGTGAGGAGTAAGAAGCATCCTCTCTGAGAGCAGGATATGCAGAGATACCAGAATGTGCCCCAAAGGGATGAGCATTGTGCCTGCTCTCTGAACCTGGCTCTGGCTGGAAAGTCTGGACCCAAGGCATCGCTGAGATCTCCCTGGGGAAGAGACAAGTTCCAGAATGGAAAGACAGTTGCAGAGTCTAAACTGACAGGGCCTCAGATACACAGGATCTCCCAGGAAATCTCAGTGCACTTGGGAGTCCAAAATTATTCTGGGTACCCAAAAATGGCCTAGAAATAGCAGAGTAGGAATTCTGGGTAATGCAGAGATCTGGTGGGGAAAAACGCCTGAATAGTGACCAGAAAGGATATTTCCATAGGTGTCAGCAAGGACGTATAAACCATCTAGACTTGGTGGTTATTGTCTACCACCTTGATACTGTGTAGGGTGCTCTTGTAGGACCTCTGCCTCAGCACAAAAAAGTGGAAGTCTCTTGTCATCAATCCCCAGAAAGGGGCAGAGTTCCCCACTGTGAATCTCAGGAAAGGGCGGAGTCTCCCGCTGTCAATCTCAGGAAAGGGTGGAGTTCCACACCGTCAGTCTGGTGAAGCCCATCTTGGCCCAGGTGTAGCAGAAACAAGCAGATTGCTCTTGCACACCTGGTAACACGCTCCTGATGGGGGTGTGTGGTTGGTTCCTCCATCTTTCGCTCATTAACAACAATTTACTGAGTGCCTGTGAAGTGGCTGGCACTATTCTAGAATAAACAAAGCAGACAAAATTGCTGCCATGGTGCAGCCTATTAATTTAGTGTAGTTAGGAAGATAGGAAAATGCAGGAAACATAAACATTATTATGTTATTAGTGTTTGGGCTAGGTAGGCTAATCAAGCAGGACGAGGAATAGCACACCCACACGCTAACAGTGAATCTGAGCAGATCCCTTTGCTTTTGTTACTAACTGTACGTATCCTGTTAGGTTTTTTTTTTGGGGGGGGGAGGTATGTGTCACTGATCATATTCAGTGCACAACAGTTAGAAGAGGTGAAGCAGTAAGTTGTGCTTTACATCTTGCAAAAATCAAGGCCAGCGTTGAAACTAAGTGCTGGCTATACCCTGGGCTGAAGCGGAACTTCAGCTGGCCCCACACTCATCTCTTTAGCCCCCCCCGCCCCACAAGAGATGGGGCTGTACCAGTGTGGCCACGGAGCACACTGTCATCACAGGTCATCCTGGAGAACTCTAATCCCTTGAGAGGCTAACTGGACCAAGGACATCCCAGGATTCAAACACAGAGTTGTGATTCCAAGGTCACACTTCGCACTTGGGGTCAAGCTTCTGGCAGTGTTCATGGCCTCACCCTTGGACTTTTCTCTTGCTTCGCAGACAGGCTAGAGTCTCTGAGAGCAGGACAGACCTGCGCAATCCTCCTCAGCTTAGGGAACTCTCTGCTCTGTTGGCAGGATCAGTCTGAGTCACAGCCCCACCCTCAAGGGTGGAGGGGAGTGGAAGGAGGAAACATTATCCCAGAACTGTGTCTTTCACAAATATTGGTTTCTCTGCAGCAAGGTTCTGTGGATTCTATTGACTATAGCAGCTTGGTGCTAGAAACAGGCAGAGGTCTTCAACTAGTAAGCTAGAGAATTAGAAGAGATCTTGATTAACTAGCCAAACACTTTCATAATCCATGAACTTTCTCAATCAGCTTCTCACATACTGTCTTCTCTATTCCCTTCCATCCTTCCTCATTTTAATAGAAAAAAATCCTAAACTGATTAAACAAGATGATATTTTTTCCTAGAGGTGAGCAAATGATGTCCCAGTCATTGCTGTCAACTGTCATCTTGATAGCATATAGAAGTCACCAGGGAGATGGGCTTCTGGCCATTCCTACCAGGATGCGGGGCTTGTCTTGAGTATATTAACTGATGTGGGAAGGCCCATTTTACCTGTGGGTGGAACCCTGGATGTCTACCTGGAGGACATTTGCTGAGCTTGCTTGCTTGTATTCCATCTTTCTCATCTTCTGATTATGGGTGTGGTATCATATCCAGACCAGCTTTTCATTGCCCACTGTCTGGACTACCCTACCGTGGTGGCGAGGGACTTGAATTGGGAGCTAAACTCAACCCTTCCTTAAGCATATTCTTATTGGGTGTTTTAAGACAGCAATGAGAAAAGAAACCAAGGCAGGTGGTGGCCAAATCTTAGGGAAGAGGAGCCTGGCATTGTCTGAAAAGGATGAGAAAGAGAACACTGAAGAGATCTGTCTAAATTCCAATGAACCCATTTATTATGGCAGAAAAAGAAAAACAGAGTTGAAGATAAACACAGTGGAAGCCACAGGCTTCAATTTCATAGCCTTCCTCCATATAGACCATAACAATTTGGCAAAGTTATCGCCCAATTTACTCAAAGAATAAGCGCTAATGAAATCATTCAACCTGAACTATGTGCTGTTTTATGGCCGGTACACATGGCTCACCTGTATGAATTCGCTGTGCTTATTTAATGCCCCTTTAAGATGAAATATGATGGTACCTCAACATTAATGGCATCTCTTGATGCCGAGAAAATGTCCCCGTGGGTTGAATGGCACTTGCTCTTTCTGTGGATGGAGATTGAGAAGTTTATCTTGAGAGCCTGGCAATGAAGATGGTGTCCCAAAGGTGAGCACCACAGCTTTCTGAAGGTGCCTTAACTTTGCAGGCTCGCAGGCCTAGGTTGGCCAGCTTCAGAAAGCCTTTGTTGGCCACCACGAAGCTCCCAGAAAGGACACCACTGTCTGAGTCACAGTCTGTTTCCAAGGCACTGCCTTGATGCTCCCCTTCTCTTGGGTGGCCTAGTTTGCTTTCTCATTCACCATCTTGCAACTGCACCTCTTTGTGTCTGAAAAAGCCTACTACCCGGAGAAGTGGTCGATTACAGGAGCACTCCAGGTATGAAATGATTTAGAGGTCTTGAGAGTGATGGGGAGCATGTTCTGTCAATACTTGAGGAAATACGGGGCAAATGGTACCAGTATTGATCTTTCCTGGGGCTCAGACTCTCTGTCTGTAAATACCTGCTGGCCTAATAGCTTCCAAATCCGTAATTTCTGCACTGCTTTGGGAACAGATCCATAGGAACCTCTTCCCACCAGGCAGACGACATCTGCCCACCATTTTCTGTATAAGGGGATGTGTGCTGGCTACGGGCTGGATTGGCCTGAGCTGGCAGCAGCTTTAGTTAGTGACACGGAGGACGTGGAAACACTGAGATCAACTTGGTTTCTCATGAGTCCTAAATGTCTGGTGAGCCATTGTGATTTTATGTGATATACAATATGTAACTGCTTCAGCCAGGTCAGTTTTTAAAAAGACTTAAGATTATTTGCCTGCATGTATGAATGCATGCTATGTGTGTGCCATGCCTCAAGGACCAGAAGAGGGTATCAGATTTTCTGGAGTTGGAGTTAGACAGTTATGATCCACCCCTATGGGTGTTGGTGGCTGAAATGAAACAAGGCCCTCAGCCAGAATAGCAAGTGCTCCTGACCACTGAGCTCATCTCTTTGGCCCCTGGCCATGGTGTGTGTGTGTGTGTGTGTGTGTGTGTGTGTGCGCGCAAGACTTCTACCTTCTAGGTAGGAATTCTACCCAGAGCAGTATCCTGGCCCTTTCTTTCTGTTTTCTTCTAAAGCAGCTTCACTAAACTGCTCAGACAGACTTGGATGTGTCATCCTGCTGACTTAGTCTCTCAGTTAGCTGGGGTTACAAGCCTGTCTCACCAGGCCTGGTCAGAAAAAGAGTTAACCTGTGGGACTCTTATGCATATGGAATGCTGGACAAACTAATGGTTTTTTAAATGGCAACCATAGCCTCCTGAGAGGCCCTAAATGCATTCTCAGGAGGTTGCCAAGTTCGCGAGTATGAGAAACATTGAAGCACAGAAAACAAACCAAACCACAGGAAAGAGAGCAGCCACGCTGAACTTTGCTCCTCTGGCATATTGAATCCTTGAGGTAATAGCCCTTGGAAAAGAAAATGCAGGAAGACATTCCCAAAGTGTCACACCATCCCTCTGAAAGTTGGAGATCCTTATCTGGGGACGTTCCCACTTTCTCCTCCTGCCCCCTTTCCAGGCTCATTCATGGGATTTATCCAGCGTAAGAAAGTCAGCCAATCCATGTAGGCATGCCAGCCTCCAGTGGGCAGAGCCTGAAGAAGGCTCCGGGGATGGCAGGAGGACGGTGTCCTGTAAGGAGGTTAGATTTTTAAAAATTAGAGAGTTTTAAAAATTATTTCTGCATTGAAAGTTCTGTGAATTTATGCAATGTGTTTTGATCATATTCTGCCATCCTTGCTATGCTCCAGCTCTTCCTTGTGCCAATCATATTTCCTCCCAACTTCAAGCCCTCCATTTATATCTTGTTATTGTAATCTCCTGCGTCTACTCAGTGCTGCCCATATGTGCATGGGTATGGGACCATTCTTCAGGTTGCTGTGACCCTAAAGGAGAGTACCTCTCTCCCTCAGTAACCATCCACTGTCTCCAGTTCCTCCCCGAAGAGTGGTCCCACCTTGTGGTCAGAAGTTTGACTGGCTGGATTTTGTGCAGCTCTCTACAGATGCTGTGACTGATGTGTGCAGCAGGCAGACAGCCATGCCACACCCAGAATTCAGCATTTTGCAGCACACCCGCCCCCATCCATCATCTCTTACATTCTTTCTGCACACCGTTTCGTGTTGTTCCCTGTGACCTGGTGGGGCGAGGGTAATACAGACACTGAAGTCACAGCTGAGTTATGGTTACTTACACTTGGCCCTTGGACCACTTGTGAGTCTCAGCATTAACTACTCCCTACTGAGAACAGAGGCTTCTCTGACCAAAGATAAGAGCAACATAAATCTATGAATATGGATGTAAACATTTAGAAGTCAATGTGGTAGTATGAGTCTTGACCATAACAGCACTGGGTTCCCTAGGGCCTAAGGTCTCCCATAAAGTCTTCATAAATGAAGTCTGTCTAAGCGTGTGACTCACATCTTTAGATACAGCCATACCAAAGGCAGGATTCACTTCATCGATTCTCTCATCATGTGACTCTGCAATCCCTCTCTTCTTATCGCTCCTAAGGAAACACACTGTACCTGTGAGATACTAACACATAAAGATGTGTCCACTTGATTAGCTGGCTATCAATGCTTTAAATGTGAATCTAGAATGTAGGGGAATAGAATAACTTCTCAAAATGTATATTATACCCTAGAAATTGATAGAAGGAGAAGGTATAAAAGTATTTTTAGATTTGAGGACAGCAGGAAATCAAATAAAAATCCAAAGTGGATGCCAAGATTTTATTTTCCTCTCTGAAGTTATTCATGGCATGATTTCAAGACTGTTATCTTGAGTTAATTTTCAAAGTGGTCATTTGAAGTTTGGGGGTACCATTATTTACTTGTTTTTTTCTTTTGCCTGTACTTTTCAGGGGAAGAAGATGAGGCCCAAGTAGGTTAAACAATCTGCCTTGAGGTCACCCTGTGACTGCACAGTGCTGTCCCTACAATGTAGGGCTGATCCCAGTGTTGGCCCTACAATGTCACATGTTGCTCCATACGGACTTTAATGTCAGATCCCAGAAGGAGAGCCAGACTACTAATGTCTACGTCATCCACCTTGCCCTTTGCGAATGGAAACAATGACCAGTCTATCTGCAACCAAATGGTCTATTTTTTTCTTTTGAGAATTGAATTTAAATAATATCATCAATCACCTAGCCAGATAATGCACAGCTTCGGGAAACAAAATTAAAATAGTTAAAACAGTTAAGCATGTATTTTTTTTATTCCTCTTTCAAATTTTTTACAGAGCCAGCCTAGAAAGTATGCGCACACACCTGCTTGTTGTTTGTGAGCCGCAGTGTTTAACTTGGTCTTTCATGAAGTAAGCGTTCCTGTCACATTCAGGCTCTGCAGATGGATTGTGCAGAAATGAAATGTCAGGTTTCTTATTCACACACCTCATTTCTTTTTGACCTCAGAGAATTCCCCAAATCTGATGGAATGCCTAGGTGGGGATATGAGAAGCGTCAGCTGCCGTCAGGCAGTTTTCTCCTTCTTTATGTATTTCTTTATGGTGTCTATTTGGCAATTACTAAATGGTGGTCTCAGGGACATCCATCTGTCGTGCTTAATTAGAGACTATAAATGGGTCTTCAGCAAATATTTCATTAAAACTAGATTTCAAGTAATAGAAAAAATATTAATCTAAGCTCTAATGGCAAGTGCTTTACAAAAATATTACAGAGAAATATGGGGAAATGGATAATATGCTATATTATCCCGATTTTAATTAGACTCATAGAATGTTAGAATGGGAAGAGTGCTCAAAAAGAAAGCAGCTGGGAGGTAGAGAACTAAATATCCATTTAAATAAATATGCTTCATTTAATATCCACAATATCAATAGAAAGTTGGAATAACTTTCTATTATAAGAAAGTCGGGGTCCGGGGAGACTTTATTTTGCCCACCATCACTGATGAGTAATGCAAGAGCAGAATTCCAACCTGGGCTCTTCTGGTTTGCCCAAACTCATACCCATGGCTCAGTTACCTTAATAAATAATACCAGGCATGTGGCTGCTCTTGGGAAAAAAACCTTGACTCCTCACCCAGTGCCACCGGGCAGTGGAGAGCAGGGTGACCCTGCTTTTCTCTGTCATCACTGTGACTCAGTTTACTTTGCGCATCCTCCACTTGGACTCAGACTCCTCCTTGACTCAGCATTGGCCCCTGACTCACTCATGGAGCATCTGTCTACCTAAGCTATCTCATCCTGCTTCGAGGCTGAAGGTACAGAGATGGACGGGCTATTGCCCTACACTTGTATTCACCTTGAATTGAGAAGATCGGAGCCTGGAGGACTTACCGCCCCATATGAAGGCACAGGGGTTGAGTGGTTTTCCTCCTATAGGGACTAGTTTGGTCTTCTCATCTGATGATAGCTTATTGGAACATGTTATAAGATCATAGAAGAATCAATGCTGTTTGGATCATACTTGAATCAGTACTTAACAACTATGCAGATTTCTTGCCCTCTGCCCCAATTCTTCATTTTAACCTAAACCTCAAACCAAAGATGAAGAGGAGATCTCTAGACCCCTTTGTTTCCTCTCCTTTGTCTCCTGGCCGCCATTACTCATCTCTCTAATTAGAATTGAGGGTGCAACCTAGGTTGGGGCTCTCAGAGCTGGGCTTCTGCCCCCATCTCTGTTCATGAGACTAGCACTGTCTTTATCTCATGGATCAACAGTACTCACGTGTATTCTGGTGCCTTTAAACAAGCAGGGTCCGTGGCTCTAAGAGTGAGACCTGAGGCCTCAAATACTTCTCCCTTTTTTTTTCTAATAACTCTTCCATATTCTCTGCAGCATCCTACATGTGAACATTCACCAATTTTTAATCAGTTCAACATGTATGTAGGAGGAAGAGCTCATAGGCTGCCTATTTCTTTCCCCCTTTTCATTATGATGAACTTAAATGCAAATGATATTTACAGATTACAGATTACAGCCCCGCCTTCTCAGCGTTTCAGACCACGGTGTTCAATGAATGTCACACATGCCCCACATCTGGGTGGGAGTCATTGACTGTGAGAAGTGGAAGTTTCCTCAGAAAAATGTGTGCCACCCCTCCGTTTCTCTGTGAAAATTAAGCCTCAGAGAATTTGAAATACTTCTGCAAAGTCTAACACTTGCAACAAGTCTAACCTCCAAAAGAGAACGCTACCTCCCCAGATCAGGTGGTTGTAATCCACCCCCCACCAAAAAAAATTAGACTAACAAATAATGGCACATCTGGTGGAACAGTAAACATTAAGAAAAGTAGAAAGTGGCTCTTCTGGTCCCTTATAGGAAAAAAATCAAATGATATTCAGGAAGTAAAATACCAAATGTGCCTCAGATTTTGGAGACGTTGAAGCAATATTTTTAGAGGCCTGAAAAGAGAGGATGGAGAGTAACCCAAGAATTTGTATCTAGCTAAGTTATTTATGAGTAAAGACAGAAGGAAGCTATTCTCAAACATTTGATATGTAATTGGTGAAGAAATCAAGCCAATTATGAGAGGCAAAGTAATGAGCTCTGGCTGGCATCTGAAGCCATGGCAAGCGAGAATCAGCAAAGTGGGAGAAGGGGGTGGGGCGGGGGTGGAGCTCAGATCAAAATGTAAATGATCTACCTGAATGTAAGAAGAATCAACACCTGTGAAGGTGCAGGGGTGAGGAGGTGGAGCCCGGGGAGGAGTGAGGGGAGGACTCCTTCCGGCACCATCAATCCAAGGCACAGGTGTATTTGCATTTTGTACAGCTACAAAAATATCATCAGGGCAACCGAACAGAATGGGTCTGATTAGGGGACTAGAAAGGAAAATCTGTAAAACACAGCACACCAAACTGCACCCATCTAGAAAAGAGGGGGAAGTGTGAGAACTGGATGCCCTTCCGCTCCCATCTGTGCGAAGATTGATGCATATCGATGTGTGTACACTTTCCCAGCGTTGCCTGCTGCTGATGCCATGCGGAGGACGGGATGTGAAGGGGAGAACCAGGGATTCTTACTCCTGGCATTGTTACATTGAAGAAATCGCTTTTATAACCAATAGAGATAACCCTATAGTTAAACATTAAACAAATACCAAGTGGATCAAAAATAGAGACGGCATAAAACTTTAGCAAAATACTGTTTAGAAAATATTATTGGGACATACGATTTATGAGGAGACTGTTAGCTATTAAAATGCTGTGCTTCTAAGGCCATAGCCAATAGTGTCATGTTAAGCCACCAAGGCAAGGCACAGCATCTGCTGCTGGACACTGAAGGTCATCCATCGTCACAGTTCTATGAGTCACATGAGGACCCGAACCTGGTGACTTTGGCTCATCTGGGAAGGGAATGACCTTGGTGACAACTGGACCTCATGTTATTCCCCCAGGTGTCAGTAGGATCTCCAGCTCTCCCCTGGTTGGGCAGGTAGAGGGTGGAGGCAGGGTAGGAAGAGAGCTTGACCCACCAGGCTCACAAGTCCCTCTGTAGGAAGGACGACATTGCACAGGGCCTCTAACCTCTTACCAAGGACATCATGCAGGCTGCCTGCCTTTGTTTCATTTTCGTTTGTAGCTAACACTGAATATATTTTAATAAAATTTATTCTTCTGTTATCTTAAATGTTTGAAAAAAAGGTTTTTATAATAGGTAAGACATTTTCAACTGTCCTGAAGCATTGCATGTGAGCATTTGTGGAAGAATTCTAGTCCAGCAACACTGTGACTGCAAAACAATACTCATTTTTAAAAGAAAATCACTCTATTTTAATTAACTCACAAATGAAAACATCACACAGTTAATTTAAGGAAGCCATTCCAACGCTTGCCCAGTCCCAACATCCTGTGTATGTCTGGACATCTGCAATAGCCTTCTGAAGCCAGGGAACTTTGCTTATGCAGTAGAATTAATTTCTACAAAAAGAAGTTTACTTGTTTTGCACCATTTTTTTCTTAGATGGTTTGCTGAAAATGGTTCAATAGCAATTCTTCAATTTCATTGTTATGATAGTGATTAATTTACAGATTATTAGTAAGAAGTGTAGTTGTCCAAACTCCAGGCATTTGTGTGTTTGGCAGGCCTGCTGAAGTGTGTGTGTGTGTGTGTGTGTGTGTGTGTGTGTGTGTAGTTGTGACAAAAGGTAGCATAAACAATCCCCTTTATTGTCTCCTCCTCAGGCTCTTGAGCCTGTAGTATAGCCAAGCAGGCAAGACTTGACACTGGGGTACAGAGCTCAGAAATCATTCATTGAGAACTCTATCCAAATCCTTGCTCGGTGTCCAGCCACCACCCCTCAGGTACTCATAGAAACCCTCTTCCGCATTACCATATGGTAGCACCAGCCCTGGGAGGACGTACAGTCCAGCACACAGGGGTGATTTCAGTGTTTCGGGTATTTCTGTGGGTGACCTGCACGTTTCCTGGGCTGCTTTCTTGGAGTCAACATGCAGGGATGAAACGGACAGGAGGAGAGATCATGTGTGGAAAAGCAAGATGCAACCCTGGTGGATTGTCTTCAGCAGGGCCTCAGCCTCCAAACCCTCTTCTCCAGAGATTCTGCCTCCTCATGTCTGTCCTTTCTCTCCTCAGCTAAGCCCAAGCCATGTGCCCCAGTCTAGGCTTCACTTTCATTCTCACCTGGAGCCAGTTCTCTTTAGCATACATTGGATGCACCAGTAATCTTCCGATTAAGGGACAGGCGTGCAATGTCTCCCACAGGCTTGTGCGTTTGAATATTTGGTCCCCAGCTGGTGATGCTATTTGGGGAAATTGAGAAGCTTTGGGAGGTGAAGTCTAGGGGATAGAAGTGGGTACCTGTTGTGTGCCTCCTCACCCACTCCCCTGCAGGGAGCATCCCAGAGTGCCTGGGGTGTATCATCTCCTGAGGGCAGGCCTTCAGGTTCATATGGGCCACTTCCTGTCTTATCTCTATTTCCTGATCTCCCAGGACGAGAGCAGTTAGCATCATGCACCTGCCGTTATGGCCAAGAGTCACTCCTTCCACTTTGCCTTCCCAACACAGGGCATCGCTGTGAGCCCCAATGCACCATCCTTTCTGAAGTTGTCTCTTGTCAAATGTTTGGTCACAGCAATGAGAAAACTCACTGTGACACTATTGAAAGCTTTGCTTAGAGAGAGGAATCCCACCCACCACTGTTTATCTGGATTTTCTCCAAGGGATGCTGCAGGTCACCCTTGCTGCTAGCCTCCACTCCTGCTCCATGCTGACCTATCTGTGAACCAGACCTCTGGGTCTATCCCACATCACAAGTGGGCCATGGGAAATCTCCCATGAGGCCAAAGATGCTGCCGAGAGGCTGGCAAAGGACACATGCCCGTACAAAAGAGTAGGTGGGGAGCCATAGGCCTTTCGGCTTCTTGAACCACTTCTAATTTAAGGCGGATTGCTGAGCCCACTCAGTTTTCTGAGCTGGTGAGTCTGGGAACACCCGGGTCATGATGAGCCGATCTGACCACGTGGTCACTTGTTGCACTGTGGGCTATCTCCTCCACAGAGCCCCGAGCGAGACTGCAAATATGCGTCTGTTCAAGTTAGTGCAGCTATTTCTGATCCTCTTTCCTGATAGGGACGGGAAAGAATTCGTTTGCCCGATCAATAGCGGCGAGGCCTGTATCTGAGCCTGTGCTAATCTGCGCTACTGCAGATAATGTATCTTGCACAGCAGCTGCAATGGAGGCTCCCGCTTTGCAGCTTTTCACCAGGACGCGTTCCCCCTCCGGGATCCATCTGCTTCATCGCAGAGGCCAGACCTGGGAACTACGTGGGGCAACGATGGGGTGACGAACACCACATCTTTCAGGTCTGGAAGTGCCACCCATTCCTGCCATTCTGCCTGAGGTGTGATATTTTTAATTCCTTATCTTGTGTGTAAAGAGTGGGACAATTTCAGAGGCTTCTGTCTGGCTTCTCCCCATATGCTGACTCTTGACAACATGAATTATACCAACTACTGGAGATAGTCCTACCTATTGTGTGTGTGTGTGTGTGTGTGTGTGTGTTTGGGAATTGAATTAGTTATGCTTCTCATTGCTATAATGAAATTCCTGACAAAGGCATATTTAGGGTTGATCATTCTACCTCAGTTAACCCAATCTGTAGACCCTTCACAAGTATACCCACCGGAAGGCTTGTTTCCACGGGATTCTAATTCCGTCAAGTTGATGATTAACTGTCATAGGGACTAAAGAAGGAATGTTGAGTAAGTCATAGACTTAATGGACCCTGGACTGGGGCCATCAGTACCTCCTGGTCTCTTTATCTTCATGCCTCTAGAGTTCCATGATGCCACACTATGTCTCCCAATATTAATGTCAAGAAAGCTCCATGTCTAAGAGTTCTCCAAATGTTTGGTAATATCCTTTCTTTACTGTACAGCTGCTTAAGTAAATGGCTGTCACTTTGGGAATGATATTTTGTGATAAAATATCATATATGTGTTTTTATACGTATATCACACAAACACATATTTTTCATGCCTAATTCTTGGCCTAGAGATATTCAAATGCCCCCATTTCCTAAGTGAAAGAATGATCTGTTATTAATAACCATTTTCAGCCTTGCCTGGGGTTGTTAATGAGGTAGCTCTTGGTGTGCTCCTGGATAGTTTCCGGCTAAGCTAAGTTGTCAGAGACGCCAATCATGTGATCCGAAGTTTGGAGCTTTCCTCTAACTGCAGGGAGGGGAGAGGGGTCAGAGTTTGAGTATGGTCATCAATGGTGAATGATTAGTCAGCCTTGTCTATGGGATAGACACCATGGAAATGCAAAGCCAGAGCGTGCAGAGAGCCTGTATTACCTGTTACACACCTGGGGGTCTGCGTGGACGTTCTCTACCCAGCTGTGCCACGCTTGTCCCCATGACGCTCTTCCCTCGGCTACTTATTCCCAAGCTGTGTTCTTTATAATGAATAGGTAATGAGTGAACTGTCTTCCTGAGTTCTGTGAACTGTGACAGCTAGTTGCTCACCCCAAGAAAGGGGTCGTGGAATCTCTCAATCTCTAGCTGGCCGTTGAGAAGGATGGGCGATCCTAAGCTTAGCAGATGATGTGCACACGTCTTATGGCCCTGAGACTTTAGGAACTGAGGTCTGAGAGTTGTTCTAGAATTGACTAGAATTGTGGGGCACTGCTTTGCTAGGAGAGAACTTGGGTGTGGGAGAAACCCCCCACATCTGGAGTCAGAAGAGTTGTCCCTGAAGACAGCTGGGAGAGGGGTCATGGCAGGCACCTGAACGGCACCAGTAGATCTAGGTCCAAAACATGGAGCATGCCCGGACACTGGACAGAGAAGCCCACCCTTCTCCTGAGATAGCACCACCCCTTTGATTCTCATCTCTTCAAGCTACTATTTCATCTCTCCTTGACTTGTTTTGATTGTGTATATGAAGTAGCAACTTTCTTTGTCTTTTACTCATCTGTTTTCCCCTCTGGAAAGAAGCACAGTTAACTCCCTCCATGGCCTCTGCATTCTCATACTCTGTGAAGTTAGTACTGTAGTAGCATCTCCCCTGTCCACTCCGGGATGCAGAGGACAGCCACCACCAAGCTGTGACAATGGTCACCATCTCCCTAGCACGGTTCTTCCTGCTTTGGCACCACGGATTTGAGTCCACAAGGCTTGTTCAGCCTTCCGTAGTGTATCTGCTTTACTTTGGCTCTCCTCCTCTAGTCTCGTTCCTTTATGTTGCCATCTGCCGTGGTTATTATAGCTCCGTGTATGGATCAGCATCGTCACCATGTTCTAGGTGTTATCCCAGGAAGACATTCCCCCAGGTCCTTGCCAGCGTGTTAAGTCTTACATCCTGGGAAAGTGTGCCTAAATCTGTAAGTTCTTATCACATAGTTTGCTTAGCTTCTCTGACCTGATATCCTCAGCCCCAGTTCCATGGTGCCTCCTGGCCTGTGAGTTCCATGTTGACGATGTGCCGCGTGCCTGTGTGTCGGGCTCCCTGTCCTTTTTAGCAGATGCATGCTGTCTCGTGATGCTGTATGCATACCGTGATTTGCCTAGTGACCTAGAGAGATTGGGCCCTGCTGGAGAGAAATACATTTTGTGTTGGAGAAAGGCCTTGTCCTCCCAGTTAAAGTAAGATGGATGGATCCTTTTTAGAGTGGCATACTTCTGAACTACTTCTGAACGCTTAAAGGGTTAAGGAAACCTGGCATGCTGTGAGAAAGGAATTCTCACCTAAGCATGGCTTTGTGAAGGTAGACACCAGGGCTGTGGGAGCTGACAGCTGACACTCTCCGCTGTCAGCATGCGCTGCTAGGGACAGCACACTTTCTATCCGCAGGGTCTCATGGTAGCCTTGAGGGTCTACCTTGGCTGCTGAAAGATGATTGGAGTTTCCCGAGGTTTGGTCTGCACGGAGGCTGTGCCGAGTATTAGTTATGTCATTTTATCTAATCTCTGGAAACCTACGGAGACAGCTACTGTGATTCCCTCAATTTTAAAGGCAGAAATCGCCAGGCCTGGAGAGTTAAGCTTTTCTGGGGGTGACAGGTAGTAAACAAACATAGGAGCTGGGACTGGAAGGTGCACCCTGGAGTCCGCACGCAGCGTCCCTCAATTTCTCAGTTGAAGCCACATGCGGTGTGGTGCCCCACAGGCTGTCTCTGGCTGCCTTGTCTAGTCTTTCCCTTGAATATTCTTACTGGCTGTTTCTACTTGTTTCATTTTGTTACAGTGTTGGGGATTGGATGCCAGGCCTTGCTCATGCTCGGCCAGGGTTCCATGCTTTTATTCTGGGGTGCTCTTCACTCATGGTTGACAAGCTATTGCTGATACTGCTCTTGGGTCAGCAGAGCTGCTCCCTTTGGGAGGCGGCATGGACAATTGGGCGTGATGTCTGCCCAGTGGATCGTCCTCTTTCTCATTAGAGCACAAGCCTGCTCAGTTACACAAGGGTTTCAAGGGTTTCAGTGTCTCCTCCCCTTGGAGCAGTGACTGTCAGGAGACTGGTTTCAGTGCCGCTGTCTAACGTGACTGGCTTTTCCATCCCCATTTCCAGCCCACATCTCCCCGCTGAGTCTTGTACTTGTTTAATCTATTGGCCACTAGATATTCCCAGTTGTCATTTCTACAGACTCCTACTAAAATTGCTCCCTTCCAAAGCAATCCTCCCCTGTCTTGGCAAAGATCTGTCACTTCTTTTGTGTTTCACTCACGGTCATCAGCGCCATCACCTCTCTTCTGCCCGTGGGAAAATGAGACTGCAATTACTCAGGAATTCTGGGCCCTGTAGTGGTGTGTAAGGTCAGCCTCTGAATACAGTCCCTGGTGCGCCCCCCACCTGTAGTGATAGGTAAAGCCAACCTCTGGATCCAGTCCCTGGTCAGCCTCCGGATCCAGTCCCTGGTCAGCCTCCGGGTCCAGTCCCTGGTCAGCCTCCGGGTCCAGTCCCTGGTCAACCTCCGGGTCCAGTCCCTGGTCAGCCTCCGGGTCCAGTCCCTGGTCAGCCTCCGGGTCCAGTCCCTGGTCAGCCTCCGGATCCAGTCCCTGGTCAGCCTCCGGGTCCAGTCCCTGGTCAGTCTCTGGATCCAGTCCCTGGTGTGCCCCCAGCACTCACTGAATGTGAAGTGAGGGGCAAACAGGCAACAGCCAGCGCACAAGTCTGTGAATGATTCCCAGTGCAGTTTGCTAGTGTGAAAAAGACCGGGAGGAGGCTGTGACAAGAACAGAGGGAAGGAGTTGTTTGTTTGTATTTTTTTTTAAGTTTCCCTCTGAGACAGGATCTCTATGTAGCCCAAACTCCCCTGACCTTGGAGTCCTCTTGCCCCGGCCCCCTCAGTGTTGTTTCGCTGGGATCTGCCATTACTCTTAATTCATTCCTTTTTAAAGAAGGAAGGGTTTGTGTTGGCCTCAGCTCCCCGAGATACAGTCTAGCATGGTAGGGCGTCAGGAGCAGGAGGCAGATGGTCATGTTGAATCCAGTCAGGAAGCAGAGGACCCTAGTTTTTAATAAGGTCATCATTGCTAGGTTTCTGGAAATGCCTTTTTAGCTGAGCCCCAGGGAATGGAAGTGAGTGCAGCTGGTTTAAGTTTAATGGCTCCTCTGCAATGCTTCACCTACCCCTTGCTTTCCTTAGCTGGGAATCAGCCTCCTTCCTGCCGTTCTGCCATCCTGCCTAGAAGTCAAGGCACTTTCTTACCTTGACTGCTTTACGTATCCTCACCCCTAATGTGGCCAACTCCTAGATAGTCTCCCTCCAGCCTGCATCAACATATACAGAACTGTCCATCTCCTTCCCCTTCTTACATTCCTCCGGGCCCTCCTGTCGCTTTTCAAGATAAACTGGAAGCATCTTAGAGCTGTGTACTTGCTGTCCTAGCTAGACGCGGGCCGTCTCCACAGATTCCGCTCACGATTGCGTGAGCACCTGCTGCCGCTCAGCCCTGTTGACTCACTCAGTGTCCTTGTCAGCTGTGCCCATCACACTCCTCACTCTGTGCATAACTACACGCAGCGGGGTCTTTACCCCTTCCCAGTGGGACACCAACACGCATGTGCTGGGTTCTCGCGACTCTTTCCCTCAAAGCTTCAGCGTTTCCTCAGAAGTTTAACTGTTCCCTCAGTGTGGCGCGGTGGTGTCTCTCTTTGCCAGATTTGTTACTTCCTGGATGTCCCACGCTATCGTCTCGCCAGCAAGAACCACGCGGGACACTAGGATTCTTCTGCAGAAAAGCTTTAATGCGTCTTGAGAGAGAGAGCATCAGCTAACATGGCCGGGGACCCAGAATGAGGGGAACCCATCCCTTATATAGGAAACAGTCCTCGCTTCGGACGTGTCACTCCTGGATTGGTCTGCTGCCCATCAACCCAGATGACGCCTCGGGAGTAGGCGGGGACGCAGCAGTGGAAAATTACCAATTACATGCGCATTATCTTGTTCACCTGGCGGTGAAACCGGATGCCAGCGCCATCCTGTAATGGAGAATGTGGTTGCGGCCCTCCACACTGTTGATCAGGGATTGGCAGCTGGAATGGTTTGAGTGGTCTGATTTGGATGCTTGGTTGGTGGTGGTGTTCAGGTGGCTTAGGAAGTGTGGCCTTACTGAAGAAGTGTGCCACTGGGGTTGGGCTTCGGGAGTTGGAGAACTGGAGCCCTTCTCAGCTGCATTTCTGTCTCCTGCTTGAGGCTCAGGATGTGAGCTCTGGGCTTGTTCCAGGCACCGAGCATGCATTCCACGCCCGTCGCTGTTCCTTGTAGACCACGGGGAGAACTTACCTCATGACTAAATGCATAGCTTGCTTCTTTGATGCCAGTAGGGTACAGGCTCACAAGGCTCCCTTCATAAAACATTATTTCTTTATATTATTTTCTCCTTGCTTTAATTTCCTTAGATTTGTTGAACTTGTCAATTACCACCTTTTTACAGCTTTATGATTTATCTGGTTATAAGGGGCAGTTATTCACTGAAAAATATAGTAGCCTAAGGCTGGGAATAAAACATCCAACTCTCACCTTCCAGGTTATTCTTAATATTTGATTTTTATTCCTCTTTATACCTTGGGAATATTTTTTATTATTTAGGTCCTGGGTAATTTTTCTAGGAACCCACCCTTGGAGCGATATAAGACAGCACAGAAAATATCCCTAATGTCTTCTCACCTTAGTTTGCATACCTGCTGGCGTGCTTTCATTGTGACATGTAACTTCCAACACCTCCATAAGAAGTGGAGTGGAATTCGTAGTGTGAAGGTGGATATTGTAAATTCCCTTTAGACCTCGAGGGTTCTTGGAACTCTGCTTTTCTCCTGGGGTCCAACTCTCTGGCCGACCATCTATTCCTCTGTCTGTTCTCTATTTATCCCTGTCTGTCTGTCTGTCTGTCTGTCTACCTACCTACCTACCACATCTGCCTTGTTGGAGTGCTGGTTTAATATAGATCATTGGTTAAAATATATTGGTGGTTTCTTGGATGTTCCTCTCAAGTCCAAAATCTGGTCTTTGGTAGCATTTCAAATGTTAGTGATAATTTTCCTGGATTGGAGCCAGCATAACATTACCAAACTCTGTTGGTGTCAAGAGCACAACTACGCACACTTATGGATTCCTCAGATGGCAAGAGATGAATCAAGTTTTACTTCTGTCTTAGTTTGAATTTCTGTTGTCATGAAAAAACACCATGACCATGGCAACTTTTATAATGAAAAGACATTTAATTGGGGTGTCTTACAGTTTCAGAGGGTTAGTCCATTATCATCATAGCAGGGAGCATAACACTGTGCAGGCAGACATGGTGCTGGCTACATCTCGATCAGAAGACAACAGGAAGTAGACTGACACTGGGCAGTATTCTGAGCATAGGAAACCTCAAAGCCCTCCCCCCACAGTGACACATCTCTTCCACCAAGGCTATAGCCACTCCAACAAAGTCATACCTCCTAATAGTGCCACTCTCTATGACCGTATGAGGGATAACTACATTCAAACTATCACAATTACTATCTGTTTTGGCTCAGAACACTCTATTATAAAAATACTCAAGAGATATTGATAAACAAGATGAATTGTATTCTGAGTCGTTGCTGTCACGGGACTCCTAATAAAACCTTGGGAGAATGCTGGATGGTGTAGGGTGGGGCAGACAGGAGGATGTCAGAGATTTCTCTTCATTACTTGGAATTTTATATCAGTAGTGGGTCCTTCATTCTCTACTGATCTTTGCTCATTCTCTCAGTCCAAATGATAATGAATTTTTAAAAAGCACACTAAACTTCTCACAAAGCACTGTAATATACCAAGTGTCTCAGTTGAGAAAGTCAGCATCATGAAGCCAGAAGAATCTAGGCCATGGATTCAAACATATTCAGGCTTAAATCTACTTGAACCATGTATCATTTGTGGGGGCAGTCTGTACGTTTAGCAGTTATCCAGCTTTGCAAATTTCATACAAAAATTATCAATTGTGTGTGAGACTAGTTGGCTTACTCATGCTTTTCTTCCTATTCAAAAGAGTTGTGTTTGTTCAACCTCAGTAATCAAAGGAATATGAATTACATCATTATATAGTAGAGAGGGAACCAAATAGAACATTGTTCCTTTTCCCATGGAATGGGAAGGCTAGATGGTTTAGCTAGATGGTTTAGTAACCAATAGTAACTAATAAATTAAAAGTGACCAGGGAAATAAAAACCATAAAACCTGTTTTTCTGACCCTAGTCAAGTAGGAAAACGTGTCGGAGGGAGGCACACATGTTCCCCAGGAAAGAGAGTGAGGAAAGATGCTGTAGAAGGTGGAGATGAATGGATGATGAGGAGAATGGAATGTCTGTGTGAAGGTGGGGATGGAGGGATGAGGAGAATAGAATGTCTGTGTGAAAGTGATGGATTAGGAGTCAAGTCAGTGGGCTGACAGAGAGGGTACAAGGCTGAATGTGTTTGGTAAGATGGTTTGAATAAGATGTATCCCCTATAGTTCTATTTGTTTGAACACTTGGTTACCCCTTAGAGATGCTATTTGGGAAAATTATGGAACCTTTTGAGGTGGAGCGTGGGGGCGGAAGTCCATCACTAAAGGCTGTCTTTCAAGGGTTAGAGCCCCACCCACTTCCTTCTCCCTCTCTGTCCTTCTAGTGTGAAATGCATTGCTCTGCTCCTGCACAACTTCACGCTTTCCCAGCTATGGGCTCTGTTCCTTTAGACAAATTAAGCCCTTTCTTCCTTAGGTTGCTTTGGTCATGTTTTTAATCATAGCAACAGAAAAGTAACTAATACAAAGATGGCAAGGACCAGACGGTGAAGCAGTTTCTGGGTGAATTATCAAGCTAGTATTATTCCCAAGAACAATGTGAACCCACTGAGGATTTTAAATATTGGGATACATGATCACATTCCATACCGAAAATTGAGGAAAACTGTGAGAACCAGATTTCAAGAGTCCAGAGAAGATACAATTAGATCAAGTCCTTTGCTGTTAGCAGCCAGGGGTGAGAACATGGGAACTTAGATAAGACAGAGATGGTAGAAACAGAGAACCATCCATGACGTACAGAAAGATTTAAGGGAGAAAATAGAGTATGATTATAGAATAGCAGTATGTCTTGAACGGCATGTCTAAAAGGTCAAGTTTTTATATCACATAAATTCAACATTGAGTGGTAAATCTCAGCCTTGGTCTGGGGTGTGTTGAGTTTGTAGAATATGAGATAATAGGCCAGACTGTGGTGGCACAGATTCCAGCACTCAGGAGGCAGAGGCAGGAGGATCTCTGTGAGTTCAAGGACAGCCTGGTCTACAAGAGTTTGTTCTAGGGCAGCTAGAGCAGTTACACAGAGAAACCCTGTCTTGAAAAACCAAAAAGAAAACAAAAATGATAATAAGAGGCGATTTCAATAGGTAGTTGACACTTGGCCTTGAGTGACAGCAAATGTGTTCATTGTATCGCAAATGTTTGTATTCAGCGTCAGCAGCTGTGTGGAGCACTGTTCGTAGATTAGTACTTCCAGGGCTGGCCAGACTTTACACAGACAAATCCATCCTAGCTGTGTGGCCTGCTAACATCAAAGGAAGAGGAGATCCGACTCCATAAGATAACTAGAAGGATAGCTCTGTGTGCCTCAGAAACATGAGCAGCACAGCTAGATCCACACACGGGAGAAGACAGTCACAGCACCCCTGGACCACTTCCTGTTTACTTAGCTTAGAACAGGGCTGGCGCAGCCCCACGGGCCAGATTGATGAGCTGTCAATTGCTTCCAGTAAATTGACTCCTCTCTCTTGAGTGCAGAGATGCCTCTGCACATGCACCACTTCTGTGTCACAGACGTGGGTGACTTTGGGTGGCAGACATCATGTCGCCAGATGACAAATCATTATCATAGCTGCGAAGGGAGCTGTCTCAAGGGGTCACGTGAGAAAAGGGCTTGGTGGGTTTTAAACGAGACAATTTCAGTGTCCGCTGGGCCTCTGACTTCGTGGGTTGCATGCAAGCACATTCCTCTTTCACACTGAAACTCAGATAAAGCAGTGTGCTTCAGTAAACACGGTGCAGCCTCCGCTGGCCAAAGTGAACCACGGTTAGCCACCCTTCTGATGGGAAAGGAGAAAGTCAGTTTGTTGCCTTGGAATGTCTAAGAGTCTTCCTTATTAAGCCTGATTTTGTCCAGACTAGAACAGAACAGACCCAGTGAAATGTTTGTTTGTTTGTTGTAATGTCCACTTTCCAGGTTCTCTTATAGAGGTGTCCATGACGCGCAAGACAGGATAGTGAAATATGAGGGAAATGGTTTGGTGGGTTCTGGGAAAGTCTTTCAAATGAGGTAGATCGGGATGGATGCTGACATGCTCTGATTCTGGCCTTAATGCTTACCCATCTTCCTTCCTGAAACCTGGATGGGGATAGTTAGAGTAGGCTTTATCCTATGGCCACTGCCTCTGGATGTCTCAGACAGAGAAGCTGCAACCCTGACCTCGCTGTGGTTCTCAATTCTAGGCTTCCACTTACATGGACAGGGAGCCAGCTCCTAGCTCGCTATTCTTTCTTTCGATTTTGCTTTCCCGTCCCTTCTCCCCTTTGGTCTGTCACTGTGTCTTTTCCTTTGTTGTACTGAGTGGTTGGTTGGCTTGGGTTGGTTCCTTGATTGGTTCCTTGGTTAGCTGGTCTCACTCTGTAGCCCACTGCCTGGCCTCGAATTCACTTTAATTCTGCTTCATCCACCCAAGTGCTGTGATCACAGGAATGAGCCACTATACCCCCCCCCAAAAGTCCCAATTCTCAACTAACAGATCTTTTCACTGGACCCTTGTGTTCCCTCTGGCCCCTGCATAATCATTCTACTTCTTCTACAAGTGAGCCTTCAACATGAAAACACAGATCACACTCTTATTTGGAAGTTTCCAATGACTTGCCAGTCTTCAGCCTGGTGCAGTAGCCTCTGTGTTCCTCCTCCCCCTGATTCTGTGGGCCTTGTTCCCCTTCTCAATGCTCTACACACATCAAGGGTCTTCTTGAGTGCCCCACCTTAGCAGGCAATGGCCTGGCTTTCTCCCCTCTTTCCTGAACATTCCCAGACATTGCTTTAGTCACTTGGCCATATTTGCCTACTCTGATGCCTTGATCAAAATCAGGCCTCCCATGTTTATCTCTCTCGTTATAGTTCTGTAGCATTTACCCCAAGTTACATCACATATAAGCTCCTGCTCTCACCATTTCCTTCTTTGACCACAGATTCTGTGAGGCTTTAACCTTCATGATGACACCTAAACCCAGCACACTCCCTGTACAGAGGACATCTGTAATAAATAATTACTTAGTGTCAAAGTAGTTCATCAGTTTCTGTCATAACATATTATTCCAGTAACTGGATTATTCTTATTAGCATGCAAAATATTAGGTTTCAGTGTGGCGTTTTTTCAAACGTGTGTGTGTGTGTGTGTGTGTGTGTGTGTGTGTGTGTGTGTGTGTGAGGGCTTTGCTGTGGAAGTGGAGTATAGTCATCAACAGCACAGCAGAAAAGCAGAGAGATAAAGAAGGCTATATCACCCGTTTACCCCAAATTGTACAATGTTCTAGCACCAATTTGTCACATGCCAAGTGATTTGTAGCCATTTGTTCATTTATTGGACATTTGTTATTCTCCTGGCAGGCATGTAGCTTGAAGGGAGCCTTTAGAAATACCCTTTTCTTGAAGGGCACATGCACAGAAATGTGTGGAAGTTCTGTTCAGATAGAGCAGGATGTGGTGATGCTTGCTCAGAATTCCAGCACTTGAGAGACTGAGATGTGAAGATTGTAAAATTGAACCTAGTTTTGTGTTTTAGCTACTTTTCTATTACTGTGGAGAGTCACCATGACCAAGGTGACTTATAGAAGAATTTTATAGGGACTCATCATTTCAGAGGGTGAGTCCAAGATCATCATGGCAGGGAGCATGGCAGCGGCAGACAGGCGTGGTGAAGGAGAGAAGCTGGGAGCTTACATCTAATACAAAGGTAGGGTGTAGAGAGAATATCAGCTGGGATGATGTGAGACTTTGAAGCCTCAATGCCTGCCCCAAGTGACACATCTCCTCCAGCAAGGCCATACTTTCTAATCCTTCCAAACAGTTCCACCAACTGGGGACCAAGTATTCACACATATGAGCCTGTGGAATCCATTCTTATTCAAACCATCACACTTGGGTTATAGAGTGAGAGCCTGTCTCAAAACTAAGTTGAACTATCTACTACTCAAGTCAACCAACCAGTACCAATGGAACAATGTGACAGTGGAAGCCAACCAACCAATAGCAATAAAATAATGCTCTGTACAAGCCAGCCAACCAATAGCAATGGAGCAACACTTTTATACAGGCTAGCCAACCAACAGCAATGAAACAATGCTTCTGTAGAAATCAGCCAACCAACAGCAATGAAACAATGCTTCTGTAGAAATCAGCCAACCAACAGCAATGAAACAATGCTTCTGTAGAAATCAGCCAACCAACAGCAATGAAACAATGCTTCTGTACAAATCAGCCAATCAACAGCAATGGAACAATGCTTCTGTACAAATCAGCCAATCAACAGCAATGGAACAGCACTTCTGTAGAAGGAGTTGCAATATTCTCTGGGTCCACGAAGCTGGGAACTAAGGTCAGAAGCCTAGGGGTAGAGAAAGCTTCAAGGAACATCTGGAGTGTGGTGGCAGAGGACATACAGGCTGATGTAAGAAGGAGATGGATTTCGTTAGAAAAGCTCATATAAATTGTTCTCATTAGGGTTTTTCCCCCCATCAATTTGACACAGACCAGAGTCAGCTAAGAAAAAAGAACTTCAATTAAGGAAATACTCCCATCAAACGACCTTGTAGGAAGCTGGTGGGATATTTTCTTGATTGATAATTTATGTGGAAATACTCCATCCTTGGGAAGGTGGCTCTGGATGTATAAGAAAGCAAAATAAATAAGTTAAGAGGATTAAGACAGTAAGCAATATTCCTCTGCACCCTCTGTTTCAGTTCCTGCCTCCAACTTCCTTCCTTGAGCTCCTGCCCTGACTTCCCTCTGTGATGGACCACAGCTGTAGGCGGAAATAAACCCTTCCTCCCTAAGTTGCTTTCAGTCAGTGTGTTATCATGGCAACGGAAATCGAAGTAGGACACGAAGACATAATGATGTAAAAGAGAAAGTCTAAGCAGGTGCAGCATTGGTGAGAGAGATGGGCAAGCCCTGACGTACTCCTGCTACCCGGATCCACTGTCACGACAGGGACTCTGGACACTTAGTTTTCTGGCTTTCCTGGGAAATATCACAGTTGGAGCTCTGTCCTCTTAGAGGGCATGCCGCACTGCTTCATGGATGCACATTTACTTCTCTCTCTCTCTCTCTCTCTCTCTCTCTCTCTCTCTCTCTCTCTTTCCACTAGAAGTAGAAGATGCAGCAATTCCATGATAAGGGGTTGTTAGAAGCCTAGCAGGGACCATATTTGGGACATAAGGTTCAAATGTCTGAGTAAATGTGGTCAGATCTTTTTTTCTGAGAGATCACCGCAGTCTTGGGAATTGAGGAGAGGGCTGACTTAAGGGGCAGGGAGAGCAATAGACAGTATTAAAATGAAAGAAAAGTATTTTGAAAACTTACTTCACACTTTTAAAAGTCTCTTTTAGTATGCATCTTAAAAACAGTGATCACCAGAGGAAAACCTTGAAAGAAGGTAAATATGACCCATTTCCCCTCGTATTTCTTACATGTGGTGAAGCCCAAACCCTCAGAAAGCACGTGTTGAACACAGTTTTATAGGAATTTAATGACTCTATTTAATCTCCCTCTCCTTTGGTTCTTGGCCTGCCGTGGCCCTCCATCTCTCTCCCCCTCCCTCCTTCCTCCTCCCTCCTTTCCTCCCTCCATTTTTTCCTCCATTTCCTCCCTTCCTCCATCTCTTTCTCTCTCTCTCTCCCTCCCCCCTCCCCTCCTCTTAACTGACACACCACTTGAAGAGAAGTCTCCTTTCCAATTCTCAAACAACTGCACAACCCACTCTCCCTGCTTTCCTGAAAATTCTCACATTGTCTAAATGGCTCCTTTTATTGACAGCTCTTTGGCGTCTGAAATCATGGTGCTTCCCTGCCCCCCAATCTAAAATCTTAATCACACTTTTTTTATCTTTTCATGCCCAGCTTCAGCCCCACTCAACAGCTGATCTACTAGACTAGAATTGCCTTTTAAATCTTTAAACTCCCCCCCCCCCACCTTGCTTCCAAATCTTCTAGAACGATGTCATTGTCAGTCGGTCCTAAGCTTTGGAGATAACCACCCATATATTGGACTTTCTAATCTGCATTCTTTGACTTTTATTTCTCTCAAAGAAGTGTCTCCTAGATAATTCAAACTCAGTATAGCAAAAAGGGAATCTATCACCTCCCTCCCCCATCAGATCTACATTCCTGTGCCCTTTGTGTCCACCAGGGAAGTCATCAGACATTCTGTGAGCCAAGCTGTAATTCTCAGAGCAAGCGGTGGGCCTCCTCCTCCTTTCACAGCACCTCATACTGACTGAAGGTGGAGTCTGCTTAGTTCTATATTTATAGTAACATGTTATTAAGTGTTAGTTCATGTTATGTGGATGAATGTTTTGGGTGCATTTTGCATGTGCACCACATGCACACCTGGTGCCAGAGGTCAGAAGAGGACCCCCTGCAACTGTGAGCCACCCTGTAGGTTCTGAACCAGGCGCTCTACAAGAGCAGCAAATGCTCTTAACTGTTGACTGACCTTCCCCGACCCTCTGTAGTAATGCTTGAACTGTGTTATCATGAACAGAATTGTTTCTAAGTAAGTCTAGAACCCTTACTGCTAGAATAGTGTTAGATGGAACCAGGGTTTTCTCTACTTCCAATGGGAGGGGCAGTACCCAAGCTTGCTTTCCATGGGCCAAGAGATGGTTTTCCTTCTGTAAGGTCAACTGTAGCATCTGCTGTGCCCAAGCCTTCCAGGTTCTAAGGACAGCCTTCCCGGCCACTTCCCAAACTCCTGATGTTTCCAGTTCAGACCATCTTTTTACCAGAAACCCTGGGTATTTCTGCAATGTCGTGGCTGTTGCGCTCTCTCTCTCTCTCTCTCTCTCTCTCTCTCTCTCTCTCTCTCTTTCTCTCTCTCTCTCTGTATGTGTGTGTGTGTGTGTGTGTGTGTGTGTGTGTGTGTGCATGTGTATATATAGGTAACCGTACGTTTATGTGGGTGTGCCTGTATGCATGTGGTTATGTGCGCCTTGGCTATGGAGGCCAAGGGTCAGCCTTGAGTGTTGTTTCTCAGGAACTGGAAACCTTCTTAATTTTGAGACAAAGTCTCTTCTTGGCATGGAACTCATCAAGTAGGCTAGGCTGACTGGCCAGCAAGCCCCAGGGATCCTTTTTGTCTCTGCCTCCCCAGCGCTAACGTACAAGTGCGCATCCCATCACTTGGATTCTTTGCCTGGATTCTGGGAACCAAATCTTCATACTTAAAAGGCAAACCCTTTGCTGACAGCCATCTCCCCATTGTTTTCTCAGGCTTGTCCTATAAAGAAGCCAACTCACATCTGGCTGAGAGATGCTTCCGCTATCACACAGAGATACACCCGGTGGATCTTAGCCTCTGATATAAATTCCGACTTATTCTTAAGCTCCGCAGACCCTCACCTTTCTTGACTTTCTAGCCTGTTTTAAGCTATCCCCTCCCACCACACTTGTGGCCTTTAACATCTGCCTGGCATCCCTACAAAGTACATCTCAGTCCATTGGCTGTATCGGGAGGTGGGATGCAGGGGACCCAGGAGCATCGGGGCATAATAAGACCCTCATGTCTCTGGGTCTCTATTGCTGTGATAAAACACTACATCCAGAAACAACTTAGGGAAGAAAGGGTTTATTTCAGCTTCTATGAAGGACCTGCCTGGGGTCACTGCTTACAGTGGGCTGAGTCTTCCCACATCAATGAATCAAGAAAATGCCCGACAGGCCAGTCTGGTGGGGGGATTTTGTCAGTTGAGGTTGCCTTTTTGCAAATGACTTTAGCTTGTGTCAGGTTGACAATGAAATACCAGAGAACCCCCTTTCCTTTGAAAAGCAGCATCTTTTTCAGCAACTCATAACCTCTTGACTGGACACCCCAGCACTGCTGTCCTTATACACTCCCTGAGGACCATAAAAATCAGAACACCTCCTTCGTTTGTAAGTTCATCAGTAGCAACATGGGTGTATAATGATTTTTCTTTAACACACAAAATTATTTTGGTTATATATTATATAGCATGTATGTATATCACATATATATTAAATATTATGTGGGTATAAAATATTTATTTAAAAACACACATATGGTTAGGTATAAAAACTTCTATTTCTTTTTCAAAAAGAAAGTATTTTCATTTGTGTGTGTGGGAGTCTATGTCTGTCTGTGTGTGAGTATACATGTGTGTGAGTCTAGAGTATAGCTGTGTGTGAGGCCAGAGGAGGGTAACAGATTCCCTGGAGCTAGAGTTACAGGCAGTTGTGAGCCACCCAGTGTGGGTGCTGGGAACTAAACTCCAGTCCTCTACAAGAGCAACATATGATTTACACCTCTGAACCCACAACTTTCATTTGTTATGGATAATATTTATATCTAAAATAAAAATTCATGCAAGCATGCATTGTATAGTGACGAGTGCTGATTTTAAGACACGTACCATTAGGCCGTCTCGTCCTTGTGTGACCATCACAGAACATAGACGATGCAAATGTCGGTGCTGTCCCCTATGGGATCACTATGGTGTAGAGGCCAGATCTTGGTTGGAGTGTCGTTACGTAGTACATGACTGTAAACAATCGTGTATAAACCAAACAAACAAACCGGTGAAGTTCTACTTAGCCAACAGTCATGTGCAGAAAGATAAGCTTTATGTATTTCTATGTTCTCTCGTCTGTTCTTGTATCTTAAATTCAAATTAGTCAACAAAGCAATGCTGTTTCTTCAAGAATGCTGTTCTTAATGGTATCCAGTAGCATCAGATTTGTTAATTATTTAGAATATACAGATACTTACTTATCCTGATTCTGCCTGTGGAGCAACCATTGTCAACCAATCTTACAGAACCACCCCTTGTTCCCCAGGAGGCTTTCTTGTTGAGTTGAAGATAAGGTTATCATCATGGCATATTTAAATCTGTACTAAATGCTTGCTCAATCCAATTATTCCTGGATTGAAACCGGAAAATGACATGTCAAGTTATTTTTATGTCTTACGTTTTTTGAAAATATATTCATGATCACAGCACCGAACCAGAGGGAAGATATGAACCAAGCCTTTCCTACCATTTTGAGATGGTTTGACCATAAACCGGGTTTTCTGTTCTGGTTTCCATTATGTCTGAAAGTCTGCTTGAAGTTCAGCAAATCCTTCCTCTTGCGACAGCATTTGGCCTTTACTTGGGGTATAAACAAAGCACTTAATAAATTGATCTGTATTGTTTGCTATAAGCCAGAAACATTGAAAAGGCTATGTTATCTTAATTCAACAGCAGAGTCTCAATTTATTATCTACCTTAAGAAACAAAAGCCACATTGTAGGGAAATGTGTTTTGTTTCAGGATTCCACAAGAAAGGATTTTTGTTGCTCTAATTGCTAAGTAATTTTATGTGGATTTTATGTGAATTCATTGAGTGACAGTTGTAATTTTGCTATTCAGTTGTATTGCTCTAACCCCACACTATTCACTACTAAATATACTTACCAACCAATTAAAAGTCAGAACCTGTCAGTTAAGATCGTTAGCAAAGTGTTACCGCAGCATTTTGACTGGTCCACACAGCTACTTCTTTTGAAAGCAGATTTGAATGCTCTTTAAAGCGAGGCACATAATTTCTAGAGTCCTGCAGATTTTACCACTCTGGACTGTTCTGCAGTTAGCTGGCATAATCATTTATTTACAAAATGGAACCTACTGAATATTCAACTCCCCCACAGCATCCAAGTGGCCATAATGTAGCCATGAACAACAAGTGTGGTGGTGATGGAATGATCCAGAACATATGTCTTGTTCCCTTTACGGTTCTTGTCTGTTTGGTTTTGTTTGCTTTTGTTTTGGGCCGCACCAAAATGGGGGAAAGAAACTCAGGCTTTTTAGAAAAAGCTTCTCGGTCCCCAGAGAGTTCCCTTACTTTCTCTGCCTTGAGGGTCTATTGTTTTAGGTGATTTTCTGTTGATAGGAGAAAAAAAATCCTTATCCATGTAAACTTCAGGAAGGAGGGGTTCATTTTGGTTTGCAAAGTTTATGTTTTATTAATTCCATAGTAGAGTCTCAATTTATTATCTATCTTAAGAAACAAAAGCCACATTGTAGGGAAGTGTGTTTTATTTCAGGATTCCACAAGAAAGGATTTTTGTTGCTCTAATTGCTAAAGTGTATTTTATGTAGATTTTATGTGAATTTGTTGTATGGCAGTTGTAACATCAGTTGGCCATGTTGTGTCCACAGTCAAGAAGCAGAGAGCCACGAGTCCCCGGGCTTTGCTTACTTTCTCTTTTTTATTCAGGTCACAACACAGGTCTACAGAATGGTACTGCCCTCACAAATGTGTTTGTGTGCTAGGTCAGTCTAGACCCCAGAAGGTTGTCAGTGTTAACCATCACATCCACAGACCTCAATTCTAGCACTGCTTGGTTCCACACTTTAATTCCTTGGAGAGGGTTCATTGTATGGAAATGCTATTGAGTTTTCAGAGACCCACGCTCACCTGCCATACATCCTCCTGTCATACACCGCCTTCACCTGTCATAGTCTCTGTCTTCCAACCATGGAATGTTTCTTCTTCCTTAAAGACAGCCATTAGTAAGGTCTTGGCACCATTACCAGTCTCTTCCCTCTGCCTAGGCTGACAAACTTCCACTCAAGGCACTTTTGATGGGGATGGAGTATACACTAAGTGAAGGTTTGTCAAACTTCTCATAGCAGAGTAAGTTTGCTTTCTGCTCTGCTCTATTCAGAGCTAAATCACAAACATCGGTAGCATCAAGCCTTGAGTGTGGAGTCAGCCACTGGGCGCCCCATCTCCTTTCCTTCTCTGAAAGGTTAAGGAGCCGCCTCTTCGTCCTTCATCTGAGGACCAGAGATGCCACAGACCTTTCATGGGGTGAACTCAGAAGGTAAAGTAAGATGAAGAGAGAATGAAGCACGGGCGCTAAGGATGACTGAGGAAGAGAGATGTAAGCTCATCACAGCACAAGGAAGACGCGTAGTTTGAAGCTGAAAGATGGAGGAAAGTTAAAGGGACGTAGGTAGGCAAGGGTGGTGAAAGTTGCTCTCTTAAGGTGGCTGCTTCTTGTTCCCAGAAAACATTTTAAGGAGAGATTGTGGGAAGGTTTGGGCAAGGAATCTAAATCGGATGAATAGGAGAAACGTAAAGACCCACGGATTCCATACCCAAGTAAGGGTTGTCTTTAGTTACTTCTAGCCTTAAGCTTCTTCCATCCAGAGTGCAGAAAGGCATTTCTTCTCTTCCTAAGAGTTTAGTCTTCACTTCCTTGGTCATTCATTCCTCTCTTTGTGATAGGGAACAAACTCAGCCACCCCCTGAACAACCACTGACACCCGTGTTACACAAACCTTGAGATTCATTTCTGGTTTCTGAAAAGTCAGACCTCATTGTCTTCAAATATTTGTCCCACCCTAATTTCTCTCTCTCTCTCCTCCATTTTGGAGTGTCATATAAATCTATACGAGGTAGCCTTATAGCCTCTGCTGTATATTTTACTTTCTTTGTACTCTGTGATTTAGTTTCTTTGTGTACATTCTGCGTATTTTCTGAACTGTTTACAACTGGGCCTAGCATGTTTTAAATACAGCGGCTTAGTTCTTGATTTCCATTATTAAAGTCTTTGTTGTTTTACTGACTCTTTCTAAATGACTTTCAAGCCTGTTATGTAACTTTTTCAAGTTTATTTCTGGTGGATATTTAATATTGGACCTTTTATTTATTTAAACACAATATGGCCCTTTGAATGAGAATGACCCCAATAGGATCACATGATTGAATACTTGGTCTCTCGTTGTTACAGCTGTTTGGGAAAAATTCGGGGTTTGGTCTTGTTAGAGGCATCATCCCCCCCACCTCTCTCCTCTCTCTCTTCTCTCTCTCTCTCTCTCTCTCTCTCTCTCTCTCTCTCTCTCTCTCTGTGTGTGTGTGTGTGTGTGTGTTCTGATTGTGTATTTGGATGTGAGCTCTTGGCTGCTGCTCCGAAGCCATGCCTACCTGCTGGCACACTCTCCATCATGATGGCAATGGACTCCTATCCATCCAGAACTGTAGCCTCAAATAAAAAACCCCTTCTCTAAGTTGCCAACATCACTGTGTTGTGTCCCAGAAATGCAGAAGTAACTGACACACATACGGTAAGCAGACTGCACTGCTCATGATCGGTGCCTGGCAGTGAGAGCCTTCGGTCTGTGAAAACAGGATGCTAACTCCATCTTGCCTTTCTTCCTTCAGACCTCACCATTTTAATACATGCCCATGGGCTTTCGGCCTGTCTGCAACTGCATCATTCTGAGAGCTTTCCTGGGTCACCTTAACCCACAGACCAGAAGTGCTGGATCGCTAGCATCCCCAGAGCAGCTCTGTCCTCCTGGGGCTCCCCTCTCCCCAGATCTCAAGGCTCCTTGGCAGGATAGAGGTCCAGCCTCTCACAGTAACTGACAGCAGTGCTTTCCAGCTGACTTCCTGTTCTGTGCCACTTCCTTCTTTCCCTGCTGCAGACACCCACCCCAGTCCTCCCTGCAGCAGGCACCCACCCCAGTCCTCCCTGCAGCAGGCACCCACCCCAGTCCTCCCTGCAGCAGGCACCCACCCCAGTCCTCCCTGCAGCAGGCACCCACCCCAGTCCTCCCTGCAGCAGATCCCACATGAAGATGCCCAGCCCGTTTCTATTATCTGTTCCTTTTCCTTCTGCTTCTCTTGCTCTATGACCACGTTTTCTTCCTGCCTGCCTAGTTGTATTTCTAAACTAGATACCTTACTTAAAATATTTATATGGGGGCACTGTAGACTGAATAATATTTTTATTTAAAACTGGTTTTGTTGGCCTCTGCTTGAGGCTTGGGACAGCACCGAGGCCTTGTAGAGCAACTGGGCAAGAGACTGGAGATGGAAACTCACACACATGGGGGGGGATAACGCCAAAAATGCCCCTCTATTGTGTTCCAGGGCAGCTTATATAGGGTATCCTTGACTAAATGACCACGCCCTAACTCTCAACTACAAGCCCACCAGAAAACACTGCCCTGCCATCAGGTTCTTGTGCTCAGAGCAGCTGCAAAACAAGTTGTCTGTTCAGAGCAGCTGCAAGCACAGGAAAACAAGCTTTTACTCCAGCAGGCAGGGGGTCACAGGAAACTCAGGGCCTGGGGGTCCACAGTCCCCACCAATGCCTCACAATGCCAGTCAGAGCCGCACTGCCACATCGCCCGCACTGAGCTGTGAACACACGCACACTGGCGATCTTATGATGACACAACCTTCCCCAACGACTAAGACGTATGGAACACACACAGGGGCACACACATGTCACTACCCATGCACAGAAGGCCTCTTTGAAGACTAGAGTATTTTCACAGTGATTTCTCCAATGATTAAAAAATATTATCTATTTTTGCAGGCCTGGCTTGATATGATGTATGTGCGAGTACAGGAACTTGTATCCCGTGAACACGCGTGAAGCTCAGAGGATGGCATCTTATGTAGGTCTCCATGAGAGCTGGCCACAAGCTTCCAGGGATCCCCATTCTAGGAATGCTGGGATTACAGATTGGGTCTGGCTTTTCATGGGTTCTAGGGATTAGAATTCAGGTCCTCACACTTTTGGGGCAGGTGCTTTACCCACTGAGTCACTGCCACAGCCTGAACTCATTCAGCTGAGATCTTAAACGCTCTGCAGTCCCATGATACAGTAGACACTGGTCCCTGTACTCAGCCTGAATTGGACCTCATGGAAGTGACTATGTGCTCATTTAACATGCTCACAGGCATGGGCACTTCCTCCTGATCTGTGTCTTCTGCTGTGGGTCCATTCCATTTCCTTGGACCTGAGCTTCTTCTTCTTTCCCATCTGCTAGAAGGAAGCTCAGCTCTGAGTTGAAAATTCAGCCCACAGAGAAGCTGGGGCTATGCAAATCTGAGAGCTCTGTTTCTCACCAAATTATTCATCCGCTTTATAAACTCAAAACCTGTAATCCATTTTAGGAAGAGAAGGAGGGGTGAGTGAGGGAGAGGGGATCAGATAGGCTCCCACTCTTCCTAGTGAGGGAGAGGGGATCAGATAGGCTTCCATTCTTCCTAGTGAGGGAAAGAGGGTCAGATAGGCGTCCATTCTTCCTAGTTTGGGGCTACTAATTTACTCTGCACAGATCCAGCCTTCAACATCTATTTCTACATGCCTCAAAAGTGCATGAAGACTAGAAAGATTCCTATGTAATAAGAGTGTGTGTTAGTGGGTGAGGGGCTGTGATGGCAAAGAGTAAAACTAAATGCACTCTGAGCAAAAATAATGCGTATCCTAAGTGGACCTGGCATTTGACACTGAGCAGGATGAATTTTCTGTATAGTATTTGATATAAGAGGGAAAGGGAGAGAGGGAAATGGTGCTGTGTCAGCACAGGGGATGCAAATGGCAATAAAAAATGGTACCTAAGGAACACAAGAAGGGGCACTGAGAAGAGCTCCAGCCACTCTGCAGAGAAGGAGGCTACAGATATAGTTGTCTAAATGGACAAAAAATACACGTAAAAGACAAAAGGAAGTGAGGGAGGCAGGGGATGGAGAGGATAGAAAAAAAGACAGAAATATATAGGCAAATATGCACACACAGAGAAGAGATATATACGTGGTAGAATGGTAGATAGGTATATGATAAATAGGTAGGTAGATAGATGTATGCATGCATGCATTCATATGTACATACATATACATATGCAGGTTCTAGAAGGGTGTGTCTGGCATGGTCCCATTCTTAAAACACTGAAAGTAAGGCTTGGAATTCACTGAGAACTGACAGTAACATGGTAGTCACTAGAATCATCTGGTCCCTTGCCTTCCTTCATGAAAACCTGTTTGCTCTAGTATTGAGCCCCTTTTAGAACCCTGAGGATTTCCATCCAGTAAAGAACTGACAAAGCTGACTATGAAGTAGTAGAGCAAAGGCCTGTCTCAGGAGAACACGGTACAGTCGCCACAGGAGAGCACGGTACAGTCACCAGCAGTGGGAGTGTGGACTTCCAGCATAGCCTGTGCAGGGGAGAGTGTCTTGGGAGAATAGCCCACCTTCCTGGGAGTCTTCCAGGTCACCAACAATTAAGCCACATGCAGGCTGGTTCTGAGAATGACGAAGGTTCCAGGAGGTGGAAATACAAAAGGAGAAATTGTGGTCCGCAGCAGCCCTTCCAGGACACAAACTCATACAGTTGGAGCACAGCCCCTCAACCACACTGAGCAGCCTCATCAGAGCAGGCAAACAAGGAAAGGAAGCTGGATACCCTCGAGGTGGCAAGCACTTTGCCCTGGGTTCTTAAATGTATAACCAGAGCCACCACAGCTGCTCCTACAGCCATTTCCAGGTGAAAGAACTTAAGACTGAAGGTGAAATTGACATCTAAATTGGTACCAAAAGTAACACAAAGCATTGCTAGTTATTAAAAGCTCAGTGTGCCACACCCTGGGTGAAGTACTTCACAGCTGTCGTCTAATTTAATCATAATGACCTTTCAGAGCAGAATAAATTCTCTAACTGCAGGGAAAGAAAGGGCATCTCATCAGGAAGCAGTTGAGCTTGGGCCAAGTGCAGACTCCAGCAGCCCCGTCAGCATGGAGCCTCCTGCTATCGCCCTTGCCTGAACCCCTTGTTTTTGGGCCTACATTCCTCCTGGCCACCGATTTCTAGACTTCCAGGAACAGGTTCTACAGCGTCGTCCTGTCTCCCTCAGCATCTCTGTTTCAGGCCCCATGTTCTCACCTTGACGTTTCCTCCCCAAACCCTCAAGGACTACAATGCCTCTTGCAGTAGCCACTGTTTCGACCTCAGCGAACCTTCAGAATGACTCTGCAAAGCAGACAGCAGAATCTCCTCCTTACAGACAGGAAACCAAGGCTACGAAGGTCAGCTAACGCGTTCAAGGTTATACAATGAAAAGTGATAGATTCGGGGCCGAATATAAAATCCAGCAGTACTCTGTGTCCTGTGTCCTTGCTGCTCCCCACAGGGCCCCTCAGAAGGTGCTCTGGGGCTAATCCTAGGCTCACAGTGGGACTGGGATTAGCATTCTGCACACAGAGCTCTCTAATCATTTTACCATCACAGGGCCTCCACTGGACGGTAGTACCAATCTCCAAATTTTCCAGTGTGAAAAGGAGGCCTTTGCAAACTAGAAAGGGAACTTTCATTCCAGAGAGAGCTCGAAGAATAAAAAGAAAGCCTTGCAAAGAAAAGCAGCGGGGGAGAGAGCTAATGCCATGAGTCCCCCTTCTCCGAAGGGAGAAAGGGGTATTTTAGGAAGGACTCACTGTGTGAAGTTGAAAATACGAAGCAGGGGTCAGAAGTGTTGTGTTGTAGGCTCGGGGAGGAAGTGGCCACCCAAAGAATAGCCTTGATTGCAAGCCAGCGTTAATTAGGCGTGCGGGGCCATAATGGCAGAAGACTGGCTCCCTCCATCACTTCCCACGGGAAGGTCTTTCATAATATGAAAAAGTTATTTAATTCTCCATTCACGGGGTCTTTTGAATTCTCAGAGTAATCAAATTGTTTTTTTTTTTTGGAAAAATATCAGAAGCAACAAATATAAAATACTGAGAGGAAGACTAATGTAAGTGCCCCCAGGGAGGCAGGTGGAAACTGGTGTGTGATTTCCACACACACTGTACAGTTTGGCTGTTTGCTGTGGTCCAGGGACCTCTTTCCGCTCAGATGATGCTGAAGATGGTCTGGGTTCTGCGCACCTCGAGCCCTGGCTCCATGTTTGGTGTAACCAATGAGAAACGATGCCCAAATAAACAAAATGAGAGCAGGAAAGCAAGGGGTACTGGGGATGGTTAAGAAGAGGAACATGGGCTGAGATGCAGGGAGCAGAGAAGGAGAGAGGGGACAGCTCCCTTGGTTTATCGCCATCACCATCTGCCTGATTCAGATCTTTCTCCCTGGATAGCAGACTCCTCCATGAGTCTGGCTCTGTGTCAGTCCCCACCTCCCCCGGGGAAAGATGGTTATTAGAAACCAGGTTCTGACTCGAGATTTCAAATCCCAGCCTGACTGTTTTTTATCTTTGCCACCTTGGGGTTGTACAGGGCCCTGCCGGCGCATAGCAAGCACGGTTGTTAGCTGACCGATGGAGGCCTCTGTCACTAGGTGGACTTCTGCCTTGAGTCCTCTCCACAGCCGTAGGCCCCTACACAGAGCAGTGCCTGTGTGGAATACATGAGAAAAGTATTGTTGTGGCCCTTTTTTCTTTTAGACAGACATAGTATTTTAAGTCAGAACTTGTCAAACTGTCTTCATGTTGTCTCAAATGTTGGAATGACATTGAGTCCAGGACAAACGCCACGTGGGTTCTTTTGTCCATGCATCCGTATGCCCTTGGTGACTCCAGTAATGTACAGAACTTCTGTTCATGATTCATTACAGAAGGCGGTTCCCGTCACCCCTGAGCAGATTCCCGGCCACACGGAGTATGTTTCAGCTTTTCCTCCAAATGGAATCAAATGATAGGATTTCTGTCTACCGGAGCGCTCTCCTGTTTAGAACTTCCTTTGAAGCTCATCCATTGTTCTATTGAGAATGTTAACATCTCCCTTCTTTCTCTTGAAGTTTCATTCTAAAATGCCCTTCCTAGAAGCTATACCCAATGAAAGGATAGAGCAATCTTCTGATGCAGCTGGTCCCAAAGGCTGGGGTGAAACTTTACTCTCAGAAGTGGCGCTCTCCGACGAACTCGTTTAATTCAAGGTGAACCTGACTGCTTTAGCTTTAGGGGGTCTCTCAAGTCCAGGTGTCAGAAGCCTGGCCACCAGTGAGGTGGTGTCGGGAAGTATTCTGACCTTTAAGAGACACAGTTCAGCACCGGGTGATTGGTCCCTGAGGGCTCCTCGTAGGAGGACTAACAGTTCTTGTGAGACCTTAGCTCTCTGCAGAAGTCGTTGCAAGAGGGCAAGACAGGCAGGCTTCCTTCAACTTCTTGTTCCACCATGTGACTCTTCTTACACACGCCGTCACCTTGATGCTGTCTACCATATGCCATTTATTGGGGACAGAGCAAACGGGGCTGTCCAGATGGACTGCCAGTCCCTGCAGCTGAGAGATAAGTAACACCATCCTTTTCTCCCTTTACCCAGATTCAGGCATTTTGTTACAACACTGGAAGATGGACTAATACACAGACAAATCTAAATGCTGTAATATGTCTCTTTCATTTTGAGGGTCTAAAGCCCTAAATGACCTTAGTAAACCTTGGTGGGTGGTTTTGTATTCAGTGGATGTTCTTTGAAAACATTCATTGAGATACCTTGAAGAAACACAGCAACGTAACTTACATGTAGTGCCGGATGCCCACAGTCTCTGGATTCTAAACCATGAAAGCATTCTTGGTTACTGGGGGTGTTGACACCATCTGCATTGGGTACATCCCGGGACTCCTATGCCTTGCTCTCTTGCAAAGATATTGTCAAATAATAATTTATAAGGGTAAGGCTTAATGACGGTGATATAAAAAAATAAAGACTAGCATGTCAAACTGGGGTCCAGGTGCGGCCTCAAGTTCTCTGTGTGAAGGACTAGGGCTTGCTTTGTAATTTCAGTTATGATCAATTTAGCATTTGACTTTCTTCATTATGTATGTGCATGAAGTCAAGCTCTGAAATCTCTGCCTTGTTAATAAAAAAACTAAACATTTAATTTGCGCATAACTATAATCTCACGGTTGTGTAAACAATACCTACCAGACTCCAGGTGGTCAGTCACTGTCCCCTACAGCTTTGAAAAAGGATCCTTTGCGTTTTATTGCCACGGAGTGTGCTTGGCTCACTGGCCTGGATGCTTGTGGAGGCTCTCAGTCTCTGCCTCCCATTTCCCTGTAGGGAAGCCTAGATTGAAGGGGCGTGGCTTCTCATCCATCTTGGTGGGAGGATTCTAACTCAAGTGCTCATGCTTACAGGGCAAGCCCTTCACCCACAGAGCAACCTCCCCAGCCCTGGTGGACTTCAACTTGTATTTCTGACAAGGCTGTGGCTGAGCTCCAAAGAAGGGTGGAGAGTTGAGATGCTCCCTCTCCTCTCTTTTTCTTCCTTCTTCTCGTGGCTCCTTCTGTCTTCCGTCTGCTGATAGAATGACATGCATTTGGAAGACTGAGTCGTCAGAGGGGACAATGAAAGCAGGAAGGTTTAGTGCCCTAAATTCCGACTTGAATTTTTGCTCAAAACCTGGCATATCCTTGCAATTCCCATACATACTAAGTAATTCAGTTCACCAGGGTAGAAAATCTGATAAGTAGCAATTGGAGGCCATCACACGACTAGATGTTTGCATTTTCTGAGGTCCCTCCTGTGCCTCTTTATACATCAGAAGCTTTCTTGCAAGCTCGGACTTGGGCACTTCCGATCTTGATTAGGAAAGCTCAGCAGAGACTTAACAGGCCTTTTAACTTTCTTGTTTATGGCTGGATTTGCATTCCCTTTAGGTTTAATCCTTAGAAATAATATTGCTCAAAAAATATTTTGTCAAATGCTTGTCTCCTGATTCCTGTTCTGGTGATGTGTGAAGATAATACCACGCAATGGGCACTTTCTCCTTCAGCCGTGCCTAGAAATGAATGGCACGTTCTTCAGACTGTTGGAGTCAGGACTGCTGCCATAGAGTCACAAAGACGGCACAGGGCAACTGAGAATCTCGACCTTCCAGAAGCTAACCCCATAGCGGAAATAAAAATTGGAAGGCGAAATTCTTGAAAGAAGAGATTTTTAAAGAAAAAGGGGTTTGGGGAAAAGCTCAGGGCCAGGGTTCTTGCCTAGAGGTGTGCACCCTGAACTCAGTTTACTCCAGGGACAGGGTGTGGAATGTGTAGCCGTGAGACGAGCTCAGGTACATATGCACACGTGTAGATCGTGGCGGAATTCTGCTGCAAACGGAAGCAGTGATTACCAGGAGAACAACAGTCTGCTCCTGCAAGGTTGAGATGAGGCTCACTGAGACCTGAGGAGGATTGAAAGTGAGGCAGGTTTACCCAGGAGACCTCATCGAATTCCGCTTCCCAGGGCGATGCATGCCTCCCTCTTAGGGTCTTCCTTGTGACCTAGCTTCTCTGGGGCTGTGGATTGTGGTCTGCTCATCATCTGCTTTACCTCTAGGGTCCACTTATGAGTGAGTACATACTGTGTTTGTCTTTCTGAGTCTGGGTTGCCTCACTCAAGATGGTTTTTTCTGGTCCCATTCCTGTTGGAGCCCCTTCCCTATGGTGGGATGCCATGCTCAGCCTTAATGCAGTGGGGAGGTACTGGGTCCTGCTCCAACTTAATGTGCCAGACTTTGTTGATACTCGTGGGAGCTCTTACCCACTGAGAGGAGCGATAATGGCTGGGGGGCTGGGCAATGGGAGGAGGAGGAGGCGGTAACTGTGGTTGGAATGTAAAATGAAATGTTAAGAAGAATGTGATTTTAAAAAAATACATTGTAAAAAAAAAAGTGAAACGGGAACTTGGCTTAGAGAAAGAGTTGGGTAGACCTCACTAGGAGAACCAGACAGGGAAAGGAGACACAACAGATACTAGTCCTGTCCCTGCCATGGGAGGACCTCAGGGAAGCCGGATCAAGCACGTGGAGTACCATTCTTGGAATTATTGTCTGCCATCTTGGCTACAAAACCACATTGGTCCCTTCCAATGTCTTTCATGCTTGTTGGGGGCCCTTTTCTGTCCATCAGGAACGTGGCTCTGAGTCTGCCAAACTGTCGTAAATAGCCCCTTGCATGCTTGTAATCTCCCTTATGTGGTGCTGGAGGCTCTTGAACGTCAAGTCTCACGCATACTGGACATGACTCTGCCACTGAGCTCACCCTGGCACCCATGGGTCTTCTCAAGGACGGGACGACACCTTTGATGCTGGTATCCTATGAGCAATGTGGGGGTGTGAGCCTCTGGGCTGTACAATGGGGAGAGGGTGCCCTCCATCCTACATCTCTGGGAAATGAAGCTCTCAGCCCCATCTGGAGACTTTTGCCCCTTTCCTCGTGTTGCTGCCCAGTTGTGCCATAGTAGAGGAGATTCTCTTCTGAAGTTTGGGCCGGAAAAGGAGCTTTCCAGTTTTTTCTCCCTCTTGGAGAGAAACAAGAGCTTCATGTCTTAAATGTGAAATGTCTGCATGTTCAACAGTCACAAGGATATCCCAAAGCTGTCATTGCAATGCTGATGAGTTCCACAGTATGTGTGACTCAGTGTAACCCATCAACCGAGCATGTGTTTACAGCGCACTCTAAACTAGTTACTGTGGAAGACAGCTAGAGAAGACATGGCTGTAGTTGGGCCCTAGCTGGGCTCAATGGAATTCTTTCAAATGGTGCTGTCTGGTTAATGGAGAGGCGTTGTCAGGGTAGGGCGCCGGGGAGACATGAGACATGCCAGTAAATGGATTTAGATTTTCCTCTTTCTTAGCTGTAAATTATACCAGCTCATTCGATAGCAGTTCAGTCTTCTTGAGATTGATGGATTTTGGTGGCTCTGCCCCACGCTGGCCTCTTTCACCTGTTTAACCTCGGTACTCAAACTTCTTAGCCGTCAAACCTCTCTCCATGCCCTTGACTCTGCCTCTCTCCCACTCCTCTGTCTCCAGGACCAGCTTGTATTCGCTCCCCAAGCAAAATTCTTCCTGGCTTAGCAGTTCCCTCTGCGCTCTCAGGGACAGCTGCTTGAAGGTGGCTGAGTGGGAAGCTGGAGGCTGTCCAGCTCCATTTGGCAGAGACTAATAATTTAGAATGTTTGGTTTCTTTCCTTTGTTTCTCATTCTGTGTTGGGGAAGAAAGGAAAACTGGAAATGTGTCTGCTGAGTGGGATGGGGAGGTAAGTGTGTGGGCAAGGCTGAGCGCGTGGGCCCACGTGGACCCTCCCTGCCACCTGTTAGCTGAGAAAGCCATCTCCCTTCTCTTTCGTGTTTTGTTCCCGCCATCTGCTAAGCTATATTAGTCAGGTCCCCGTGGTTCTGCATACAGGAACTAACTTGACCTTGCGCAAGGACAAGGTATGAGTGAGCACATAGGGACCTTCTCGGAAAACCCGTCATGGATATGAACACAGGGAGAGCTCAAGGAGGACCTAGAGCAAGTACCTGGGGAGATCTGTCTTTCTTTTGGCCAACCCTCATGACCTCATCCATTCATAATCTCTGTCTATCTACTGTCTGTCTGTCCATCCCTCTATCATCTATCTATCTATCTATCTATCTATCTATCTATCTATCTATCTATCTATGTATCTATCTATCTATGTATCTATCTATCTATGTATCTATGTATCTATCATCTATCTATCTATTATCTATCTATCTATCTATCTATCTATCTATCTATCTATCTATCTATGTATCTATCTATGTATCTATCTATCTATGTATCTATCTATGTATGTATCTATCTATCTATCTATCTATCTATCTATCATCTCCCTTTATCTATTTTTTCCCTTTTCTATGTCTGTCTATCTCTCCTGTGTTTAGCTCTCTTATCCAAGAGTGCAATGGACTTAAATTCAGGTCTTGCCGAACCCCTTAGCTGTACCTGGGCCAAATCCCTCTGATGATGAGCCCAGTAGTGCTAGTAGTTATGACTTTCTAATGGGTCCACACTCGGTCTCTAAATTATTCAAACAATGATTTTTGTCAGTAAGCTATTGAGGGCTGGGAACACGTGAGTACTTCTCAATATATCAGCACCTCGTATGGTTATAATCGGCAATGCCCCCTCACGTTCTGAACCCCAGTCTCCAGTCGAGGGTGCTATTTTGAAGGCTGTGGGAGTTTTAGGAGGTGGGGCATAGCTGGGGGATTAGGTCACTAAGGGCAAACCTTTGAAGGCGACACTAGCCCCACCCTCAGCCTCCTGACCTATACCCTGTGAACAAGCCTCTGCTTCATGCTGTCCTTGTGCGGTCAGCCCACCAAGCCCTCCTTGCTATGCTGGACTGGATCCCCCTGAAACCATGAGCCCAGACAAACCTTTTTCCCTCCATAACCCCTGTCAGGAGTTTGGTCTCAGTGATGGAAAAAAATAAGTAACATGGCACCTAGCCTCAAGAATGCAGGAGCAATTGCTCTTTGGGTTTCCAGACTCCCCTACTTTCCTCCTACACGTCAGGAAAGGCTGGGGTGATAACTGAAGGTCTGAGTAAACAGGCCAACAGCCTGTTGATACTGTGCGCACAGTCTGCTTCATCACCCGACTCTGTTTCCTCACCTCCTTCTCCTGAAGTCTCAGAGAGAACTCATCCTGCTGACACAGCAGCTGACAGTTCGCTCCTGTGGGTCAGCCAGGCAGTTGTGAGATTTCAGTAGCTCTCACACACACCAACCCAGCACATGATATATGCATGTGCCCAGAGCTATCATTTTAACATAGTGTGTATGCACTATGGTGTGCCTCACGTAGTCTTCTGTGACATGGCCTTTCCTCTTGGAGTTGCATTTGTGAGGTTCGTATCTTCCTTTTTATCAGTGCATAGTGGCCCGTCTTATGCACAGGAGTTACTGAATACATTTTAAGTGTCTCATTTTCAACAGTGGATGTTACAAAAAGTACAGCTGTAGGCATTCTTTCCGATACCTTCTATGTCAATCCATCAGTATATTCTGTTACTACATATGCAAATGTTCACTGCCACTAGCAGTGTTAACACGCCACCAGGCATGTGACCACGGGAGCAGACATGATCATCTGACATTTAAGGACCTCTAGATCAGCCTAGCGAGACTGTGTGGTACTTTGAAAGAGAACGACCCTAGAGACTCCGGCAATTGAATACTTGGTCTCCAGTTGGTGACACTTCGGGGGAAGTTTAGTGAGTCTTGTTGGAGGAAGTGTGTCATTGGAGGTAGACTGAGGCTTCAAAGCTTCATGCCACTCCCTGTGTGCTCTTGGCTTCCTGCTTGTGGTCTGAGATGTGAGCTCCCAGCCGTTCCGGCCACCGTGCCTGTGACTTGCTGTTAAGATTCCAGGCCAGGCTCTTATTCTCTGGAACCATAAGCTCAAATAAGACCTTCCTTTTATAAGCTGCCTTGGTTATGGTGTTTTATCACAGCCGTAAAGAAGTAACTAATATATGTAGATATTTACGATCGTAAAGGGATTGCATCTATGAACAAGTAAATATAGGACGCCATGGGAATTCATAAGGCGTTCAAGCTGCAGAGGGAAGAGCAGGAGAGGATACACGGTAAAAACAGCAGCACCTACTGGGATGGGAGATGGGAACAGGCTCTGATGAGGAGAGGGGATGGGAGGGAGCACTGAGTTGAATGCTGGGATGGGAGATGGGAACAGGCTCTGATGAGGAGAGGGGATGGGAGGGAGCACTGAGTTGAATGCTGGGATGGGAGATGGGAACAGGCTCTGATGAGCAGAGGGGATGGGAGGGAGCACTGAGTTGAATGCACAGAATAGTTGACGAAGCTTGTCCCAGATTCAGGAGCCCTGCGGAGGTCAGACTTTGCTGCTTGGTGTCACACATTGATGTAAACAATGTATGTACAACAATGTATGTAAACAATGTAAGGAAGAGGGTCTAATCTCAATACCAGCTGCCTCAGGTCACAGTACTGGCTCCATTGAGTCTCGGCCTTCTGTGAGGCACAGCATCATGGGAGCAGGTCCATCCAGGCTGCTCATCTCATGTAAGAAGGGAAGTCAAGCAAGAGCGAGCGAGAAGGCCAGGGGAAAATATCACCCTGAGGACAGGCCTCCAGCTGTCCCCTCCAGCTCGGCGTCACACCTTAAGATTTCTAGAACTTCTGCCCAGCCACCACCTGGAAAGCAGCCTTTGGATAAGACATGATACTTCACATCTGAACCACACCATGGACTCTCCTGCTGGAGGGCAGCAATGAAGACATCCTTCTGGGCTCAGGGGTGACCACCATTGCTTTGGAGGGTAGATGAAGAAAATCAATGTTTTTTGAGTTCAAAAAATTGGGGCCAGTGGGGGCAACTTTGATTTCAAAATGTATGTTTCTGGATGCCATGGTCATTTTCAAATTTTGTGCCTTCAGGATTGAGAATTATCAGATGTCTCCAGTTCTGGATACTCTCTATTGTGTTATACTCTCTTTATTTTCTGGCTTCAGAGGCCATTTCTGTTTGAGTTTCCTGCCTAAGGCTGTACTATGGTGTGTAGGGATTTTGGAGTGCAGTAACTTACCCTGGGAATACATTGCCTAAGGTGTCCTCACAGACATCTCTGCTCAGACTGACTCTCTCTTTGTCTCTGGTAGATCTAGAGTCTAATTTGTTTGTGGGACTAGCCCCAACTGCAGAGGCATGGAAGCAGGGAGCATCACTACCCACCTGCAAATCTGCCGCTCCACATTCAGATGTGGGCTGTGATGCGTGGATAGGGTGAGCAGGTTCTGGGATAGGAAGTGGGCATTTCCCTGGACCAGTTAGAGATCGCTACTGATGTTCAAAGCAAAACCGCAGGGAGGAGCTTGCTATAAGAAGGCCAAGAATGCTGATGAGCTTGGGGGAGACACTGTGGGAATGCCCTGCTTTGGAGGCTCCACTGACTTCAGTTTGGCCAGCCTTCTGCTCTGTCTCAGCCTCCTTTCGGTCACTGGCCCAGGTCTACATTTAATTTCAATCTGTGTGGCACGGAGGTTGCTGTGTTGAGTTCAGACAGCAGGGGATGGGGCTGCCCTGGTTCATCCTGTGGCATTTGATGCTCCCACACCTGGTGTCAGATTGTCCTCCGACAACCCTCAACTTTGAGCGCTGTATCAGTCAGGATTCCCTGGAGACCAGAGCTGAGGGAATGGACCTCTTTTACAAAGGGGACTTTAGACGGGCTCACACAATGTCGGGTGTATAGTTTAACAACAGCAGCCTGTCTTCAGTCCGCTTCGGAAAGCCAGAGAAGCTGGGCTCTGTCAGAGAAGGGTGGTGGCCGCAGAAGAGGCCACAGCAGGCCAGATGTCCTGACCAGTATGGAGTAAGTGGGCACACAGAGGTAGCCCTGGTTTTCTCCCAGCTCTGTGTTTCTGGGCTGCCTGGCAGGTATCCCAACTCTGGGGGAGATCCTCCTCTCTCTGTTAACCCTCCCAGGAGAAGGCCCTCACCCCAGATCACATCTGTCAGTTGATCCAGATGCAGTCAGGTTGACACAGTATAACTACAACAAGCACATTTTACAGTCAACTTGGGAGCTTAAACACCCATGGGCTCCTGCAGCCGCACAGACCCAGCACACAGCAGACTATGTGGAGAGCTGTACAGACCAGCACACGGCAGAATGTATGGCGAATGGACCAGCACCAGTGTGTGTGTGAGATGTTCTGGGGTATCAGTGCTCTGCAGAGATTAGGACCCTTGAACGGGAGAAGGCTGTCTTTAGGAAAGGGTCAGAGCATCAGCAATGAGCTCTACTAGTATGCAGTCCCGATAGCAAACTGTATCTGAGTAGACATTCACCATCTCAGGACTTGTAGGTTGTTGTAAAGATGGTTTATCAGCAGAAACAACAGAAATAGGCAGTTTTGGGGTAGGAAAGGGTACGGTGCTTGCAATAAAATGTTTTGGTTTTATTTTCTCTTCACTTGTGAGAGCTTTGCCAGAACGTTTGCTATATTTCCATCCTATTTCCTCTCTCTCTCTGCACCATGGCCTGGTACAAAGACCCCAGAGCAGCTGTGGATTCTGTTGCAGAAACTGGTCCTTCCTTGAGCTTGCAGCATCTTTCCAGTTGGGGGGGGGCAGTAAAAAGGGGTTGTTCAGCAAAGCTCCACAGGGGGCCTATCCTAGTGACACAGCTCTTCAAGGTCCCTCAGCCCTTCTAGAGGGAGTCACCACGCCCCCTCCTGTGTTGCCTTCCTTTCCTGGTCTCCTTTGGTGTGGTTGCCAGGCAGGGTATACACCGTTGCTGAGGGAGGAATAAACAATCCCATTTTCTACAGAAGGTGTCTTGGGTTTCAGTGTCACAGGAAGACCACGTCAGGTTTTCAGTAGCTTTCCCCAGTTCTGTGCGGGTGGGGAGATAGACAAGCCTCTTGTTGCTGTTTTTGTTGTTTTCTAAATACAGCAGAAGTGCCAGCTGTATTTCTGTATGTGTCTGTACACGTATGTGCGTGTGCGTGCATGTCTGTGTGAACTTGGGTCCTTTTGTTATGGGAATGCAGAAGAAAATGGACCATCTTTCTTTCTTGGTGTATATACGTGTATGTGCATAAATAGAGACCAGCAGTCAGTCTTGGGTGGCCTTACTTTGTTTTTAGAGACCCTGCTCATTGGCCTGGATCTTGGCAATTTGACAAGGCTGGCTGTCCAGTCAACCAGGACTTTTCAAATATGAAGTCTGGGGAGTGAACTCAGGTCCTCATGTTTGGAGGGCAAGCCCGTTAGGCCCAGGACCATCTCGCCAGCCAAACAGTGGACTTCCTTTAAGACTTTAGAAACAGTCCAAGGGCCCTCAGACTGGTCTCCCGGACTGCTTGCCTGAGTTCCACTCACAGCACACTGGCTTCTCCACCTTTCAGCTCAGTTCATCTCCCACCCTTTTAAACAGCTGTTTCTTGTGGATGTGTTTGGGCCTTAGGAATGTAGACTCCAACGTTCAGGAAGTTTCCTTACAAATCCTCATGTTAACAGGAAGGTGCTAATTGACTTCCGTGACCCTACGCTATGTACCCAGAAGAGCTGGTGGAGGGTTAAGTAGATGTTTGGAAAACCTATCAAAGGAACACACAGACTCGATCTCCCATCGAGTCCCAGATAATTTATTTAACACATGTCTCTCACCAAAATTCATACAACTTCATTTCGCCTCTTCTAGCTACAGACCCGAGGCTAGCTCACATTCGGTTTTAGTACCCCTCCCGCCCTGGGCTGGCTCTGCACTTCTTGCTAGCTCTGTGACTGTTCTCTTCCCTTCTTTCCACACAAGACCCTAAGAAGACTCCACAGGGATGGTCCTTTTAAGGATGTTTTCTGATCAGCTTCAGTTATGAATGGAAATGGTGGCTCTGTGGTGGCCGCTGTGAGTCCATGGGTTAAACCGATAATGAGCCTGTCCGGACAAATAGGCCTGCGATTGTTCGAGCCAGGCCAAAGGAGACGGGCCAAGAGCCAAGTGCAGATGCTGCAGTGAAGCAAGCAACCGGGAACCCACAGCGCGGGATTAATGAAATCGTCCGTGCTCAGCTTGCACCAGGAGCTAAAGCGGCTTTGGGAAAGGCATATGGCAAAAAAATAAGCCAGAGTTAATCACAAACTCAGGCGTTCACGAAAGCAGCATCTGTTGGAAAGGAAGCGTACAGCCACCACGGCGACTTCTCGCTCCGCTCCTGCTCCATCACGGAGGGGGATGTGCCCAGGTGGATTAGCAGGGCGACAAACCACAGTGCTGCAGGCTGCAGGAGACCCCAGGGCCTGTGACCGCTGATGCAAGGGCCTGCTACAGCCAGCTGCGGCTCTGATTAACTACAGCAGCATGGGCAGCTCTGGGGCCTGACTCTCTCTTGGCTCTCTCTCTTTCTCTCTCTCTGTCTTTCCTTCCACACAGGAATCAGCTACAGACAGGGCTCTTGTTGCTTCCCAATTCGACCTGCACTGCCAGGGATCAACCAGAGCCTTACTGGAGTGCACAACCTCATTCAAACAGCTTTGGCAGGATGCCAGCAGCCTGCTTTGCTCCCTTGTGTTAATAATGATGGCTCATTTGCTCCAGGTTCTGAGTCCATCAGCATGGCCACCATGGAGAGCTCCAAGAGACCAGGAGAGGACCAGAGGTGATGGACAGTCGGAGAGGCACATCTGTCTGCCTGGAATTTAGTCTCTGCTGCTAACAGACAAGCAGCCATGATTTAAATGTCTTCGGCTGTTCTCAATTGGCCCGCTTGGCATCGTACCTGTCTTTTCAGAGAGGTATTCTGGGCACACTAGTGGAGGAGAAGGGATCACTTATGAATTCCCAAGTGACCTATTCTGGGCAAACATTGGGTTTATATAGTTTCTTATTTTAATCCTATAAAGAGGTCCAGGGTTTGGAGGATGCCGATATGCCTTTGGATGCAGTTATGGATAGAATATGCAAGTCTCCCTGGGTCACGATTTGGACTTGGTGCTCTCTTCTGGAAGATGACTTAATGAATTGAATTGTATCTTTCAGCAATCAAATAGTTTGGTGTTGTTGCATTGTAGATACAAAGACTAGCATATCCAGGAAGTCAAGACTGGGTCAGGTGGGGGTGGCTGGCTCTCCAGAGTGCTGCAGCTGTGCCCGTGTAAAAGCAAGCACAGGACACCAGGAGAAGCCTGTAAGGACTGGACTCATTCTGCCAGGGAACTGGCAGGTTCTTGGAGGTGATTCTGGAACCAGGATGAGGGAGCCAAGGCCCCTGACCCTTCCTCCATCTCAGACTTTTCATCTCAGGAACTTGACGGTAACAGAATCCCAAGCATCTCTTTTGTGGAACCTGCTGCTTAGCCCTGACAGCAGCAGAAGCACTGGCCACGCAGAAGGCTAGGGGTTTGCACTGAAAGCTCAAGTAACATTTGGTGCATGTTTCTGGGAGGACCAACTCTGGTTACATTCTTGGCGTTTGACATTTGAAAGAAAAGTCAGGCCAGTGTGATGGTTAGGGCTCACTGTCAGCTGGTCAGATTCTAGACTCACCTAGTAGATGGACCTCTGAGCATGCCTGTGGGCTTACTTGATTGCATGAATTGAAGCTGAATGATCTGTCTACTCTGGGTGATACCATGCCTTGCCTGGGATCCTCAGCTTCCTAAATAGGGAAAAGGGACCGAGTCAGTCATCACCCATTCATCATTTTCTGCTTCCTGGCTGTGGATGCCACGTGACCAGCTGCCACGTGACCAGCTGCAGCAGGTCCCGCCTCCCTGATTCCCATGCCAAGATGGACTGTACACCGAACCACGAGCCAGGCTGAGCCTTCGCTCCCTGAGCACTTTTGTCTGAGTGTTTATTCTACTACAGCAATGGGGAAAGAAATGAAGCCAGCCAGCCATGTACTTTATAAATCAAATGGGTACAGGGCGTTCTCCACTCTCCCTACTCAGATTCTAAAACTTGCTTCATTCTGATGCCGAGGAGACTCTTTCTGTCTTCCCCGAGTAACTGCCGCAGCCTTTAATTACACAAGCTGGTGAAAGCATCCCAGGAGTGACCCTAATCTGCCTCTGCTGTGCACTCCTGTGCCTCGCTGGCTGGAGTTAAAATGGAATAGCCTGCCACTCCTGGCTGCACATGAGTGGGCGAGGCAGCTCTTTTATTGAGTGGTTTCTGGGGCCAAATAGTGGTTACTCACACACGAGAATTTCCTGGGTTAATAAAATTAAACATTAGTTTTAGAACTTTTGCCTTTGTTAGGCAAAGATATGCAAGCAGCAGTTGGCAAATTCGGCAGGAATCAAGGGCTGCCTTGTACCAATGGTAAACTTCGAGTTGCTGAGTTTGCCCAGTAAGAATAGGGAGGCAGGAGATGCTCACTCTATATCAGTACACTGATGACTTTCTTTATGAAGAATGTTTCTTCAACCAAAAAGTGTGAAAAAAAGGTATATCACCAGGGCATTCAATTGTCTGATATGTTTCCCTTTGTTATTGGAGTATATTAATTGTACAGAACGGTGGATTTCACTGTGAAATGTGCAAACGTAGGCTATCAGGTACTTTGACCATCTTCACCCCTCAGTGCTCCATCCTCCCAGTTCCCGTCCAGCTCCAGCTGTTCTCCTTCCTTTTCCCAAACTGTCTCCCTTCTGCTTTGGGGTCTCCTTTTTTTAAATCTAGATTTCCCACATGAAAGAATCTTTTTTTCCCCTGAGTCTGACTTATTTTGCTTAGCATGGCCATCTCTAGTTATCTGTTTACTTTAAAATGTCATTGTTTTGTTCTTCTTAATGTCTGAGTAACACTCCATTATATACAAATACCACATTTTCTCTATTTGTTCTTGTGTTGATGGACAACTTGTGTGTGAGTGCACGTCTTGGCTCTTGTGACCAATACTGCAGAAAACATGAATGTGGAAGTTCCTCCATGCAGGGCTGACATGGGTTCCTTCAGGTGTGAATACAGGGAGAGCATAAAGCAGTCCCGTTTTTTTTAAGTTCTTAAAGATCCTTTTCCTTAGTATTTGAAGTTGTGGCTCTGTGTTTGGCTGTGTGTGGGGATGAACACATGGGTGCAGGTGCCTGTGGAGGTCAGAGGGGTCTGATCCTCGGGAGATGGAGCAACAGGCAGTTGTGAGCAACTGGAGACTGAACTCCTTTCCTCCGAACAGAGTGACTGAGGTGCTCACCAGCCTCACACTGTAAATTCTAGAGAAGAACCTCCATACTGGTTTCTGAAGTGGCTGCTCCGGTTTACATTACCACAGTCATGTTCTGGATGCCATGTGCCAGGCATGTGTGAGAGCTTACTGTGCAAGGTCAGTTAACCCCCTCAAAACTCTACAAGAGTTTAAGTGGGTAAACTGAGGACCTGGGCTTCCAAGTCAAGAGAGTTGCTCATTACCAGAGAGGTGGGGACCTAAGATGGCTGCTTAGCTAAACTGATGCAACATCAAGTCGTCCTCTGTTTATACAGACAGAGGCTAGCCTGCACTAAATAGAGAAAGCTCTCCTTGTGATGAGCAGAGCTAAACGCAAAGGCACATAGCTGTACAGGAAGCTGAGATAAAGGCTAGTTAGTTTTCACCACCCCCTTAAGGTTCAAGGAACATTTTGAAAGAGAGATAAAGAGAGGTAAGAGCCAGGGATGAAGAGAACCACTTCAAAGTACCGTCCTCTAAGCAGGACACAGATGTGGCAACCAGGAACTCAGAGCAGCTATGCCTACCAGTGGTGCCCACTGAAGTTGGGCTGGGGAAACACAAGGGACCCACAGGACCGTACCATATACTGCTGATCCGTGGACCATACCATATATTGCCTATTCATGGACCTTATCATATACTGCCGATCCATGGACCGTACCATATACTGCTGATCTGTGGACCATACCATATATTGCTGACCTGTAGGAGAGGGCAAAGCTTGGTATCCAGTTGTGCATTAGGCTCTGATGGTTAGTTCTAAACTCAGGGTCACGCAGACTTCCCTGATCAAACTCTGTGGGATACTAAACAAAAGCCCAAACTACTAAACGAGAAAGATTTATTGGGCGGGGGAGTTGATGGTAGGGACAGGAAAGAACCAGGAGAGGATGGGGTATGCACAATCAAATGACATACTATACATGTGTGAAAGAACAAAATTTACTATTTAAAAAAAGTGAACCAAGGTCACCTGCCAGTAGATGGTAAGGCGGGGATCGGATCGGCAAGTTGGGCCTCCACAGCTCACTCGTGTGCCAGTGAGGTCAAGCACTGTGCAGCCTTAGACTCCCTAAACCCAAACCTCAGCAGCTCACTCACATGTTGGGGACGGTTGTGTGTGGATGCACTTCTCTCTCCTCTAGCTGCTGCGGGTCTGCCACGGTGTCACTCCGTGATCTGGACTGGTATTGAGAAAGCCCCAGACTGTAGCTGAGGTTGCCTGCTGACAGTGGTGTGGAGTGGTGACAGCCAGCTGCTTCCAGCGGGAATCAGCAGGTAGCTGGAATGGCTCGCTTTCTCTTCAGTTCCGCGTGTGCTGTGGTCTAGCTCTTCAGTCTTCAGTTCTGTGTGCTGGGGTGTATCTCCTCAGTTCTGTGTGCTGGGGTGTATCTCCTCAGTTCTATGTGCTGGGGTGTATTTCTTCAGTTTGACATGTGCTGGGGTGTATCTTTTCTGTTCTGTGTGTGCTGTGGTGTATCTCCAGCAACTCTTTGAGAGGTGAGAACAAATCAATTGCTTCAGTTGACATTTCAAAATACTGCAAGAGGCAGGAAGTTAATGTATCAAATACCACTAAAGGCTTAAACAGGCAAACCAAAACCAATTGCATTAAGCTTAGCCTCAAACCCTGGGCTAGGATTCAGTAGTAAGCTTGTGTGTGTGTGTGTGTGTGTGTGTGTGTGTGTGTGTGTGTGTGTGTGTTTATGTGTGTGTGTGTTTATGTGTGTGTGTGTATCTGTCTGTCTCTGCCTATGTTTATTTGTGTATATGTGTGTATGTGTGTATATGTATGTTTCTATGTGTTTGTCGATGTGTTTATCTGTATGTGTGTGTTGTGTGTATGTATAGGTGTATTTGAGTGTATCTGTGTATATGTTGGTATATTGGTATATGTGTCATATATATGTCTATATGTGTGTCTGTATATGGGTAAATGTATGTGTAAATTTGTGTACATATTTGAGGTATATGTGTATATGTGTGTGTATGTATGTGATATGATTTGGTATAGGACACACAGGTGTTAGAAGTGAGGAGCATCAGGGTATTGCCTTGGTAGAGAAGAGCATTCTCTGTAGGGATCTGTGAGTAGAGAACATGCTTCTCATGTACATGCTGCTGCAGCTCCTGGTTCCTCTCACTGTAGGATCATAAAACCATCTCAGTCCTCTCTTGTGACAGTAACAAAGAAGCACGAACTGTGTGCTTGTAAGCAACCAGCACTTACATCCCGTGGTTCTGGAACTTGGGAAGCCCAACATGGAGGCACTCATCACAAGTGAGCCTTATATCCTTGGTTCTTTATGTGGTGGGAGAGGCAAATGGGCTCCTCGGGCAATCTCATTCCCCAGGGCCCTGCCTTCCGGTCAACCAGATCACAAAGCCCACCTTTTGAACTGCTCAAACTAAGGATCAGGTTCCGAGGAGGTTTGAGAAGCACGAGCAAGGGTCACTGCTACCACAGCCTTAACCATCTCATTTCGTTAAAATGGAGCTCGTTCTGTGACAATGGGAGTGATAAGACCTTTTATCTTTAATATACCGGTGGTGCTCTTATCAGCAGACCCTCTTCTGGGTGATTTATAGATACTTGTAATAACTATGGGGACAGATAGGATTACTGTTTCCATTTTGCAGTGAGGAGACTGGCGTGGAGAGGTTAAGTAGCTTGCTCAAGTTCATAGAGCTGGTAAGTGCGACAGGGGTTCCAGCCTAGGCCGCAGAGCAGGAGAGGGAGCTCTCATCATTCTGTGAGGTGCTCTCACTGAAACTGAAATATTTATCAGTCAACCACGCTTGAGAAAAGAGGCCTTGCCAGATGGCCAGATTGGAAAAGTAGATTTGGACCTTTTCTAATGGGTTGATAGGCCACGAACACACACAGCTGAAGAGAAAGAGGCTGTACACTGGATTTTCCTGCTAACTACCCATTTCTTCTTCTAGACATTGACTCAACTTCAGCTTCCTGTTTGCTTATTGTGTTCTCTCTGACTTGCTCAGTCCCTCCTCCAGCACCTCCCAATATTCTGCTTCTGTCCTTCCTGGCTGAACATGCTCTTAAATGCTCTCAGTCCTCCTGCCTGTGTCTCAGGTGTGGGCTGCGCTTCTGCCAGCCACTCCCCTGGTTCCAGGCCACTTCTTGCCCCTCTCTTTCATTCTAACCTTACCAAGTGTCCTAGCTCAAACCCATAATCCTCCTTGCCCCCGCCTCTCTTTTCCTATGGGCTGTGCATCTTGCAGGAGAAGTCAATGAGCTCCTGCCTCTGATGCCACCCACTCCTCAATCTTTGCTTGGTATCTTATTTTCTCCTTCGACGCTGGACTGAATGCCTCTCCAGTCATCAATGCCCTATTTAATTGTTGGCAACAGCAGCATCGCTGTAAGACTCACCTTTGACTTCTCAACAGGACTTTGGGGTGGCCCGATTTCCCCTGCCCACTGCCTTACTGGCCAGGTTTCTCTTGCAAACAGCCTCCCTCCTGCCAGTGTCTAAATATGTTCCTGCCATCACACAGGAATGTTATCCTCCTGAAAATCTTCATGCCTTCCCTGGGCAAACACCTTCTCCTCCTCTTTATCTTTTTGTTGTTGTTGTTGTTGTTATGTGCGTTGGTGTTTTTCCTGCATTTGTGTCTGAGAACCTCATGTACCTGGGGTCTACAGAGGTTGGCCAGAAGAGGGCGTTAGATCCCTTGGAACTGGAATCATAGATGGTTCTGAGCCACTGTGTGGTGCTGGGAATAGGATCTGGTCTTCTGGAGAGCATCCCATGCTTTTAGTCATCGAGCCATCTCTCCAGCCCCCAGTCTCTCTTCTAAAAATCACCTACTGGAAAAATCTCTAAATTAAGTGGTACCCACATTTCCACGGTTACCACTGACCTTACCTGCTTTGTATGTATTACTGGCTGCCCTAACCTTACTCTGTGAGGTTAGCGTTTTTCTCTTCCTTCCAGGACGTATTTTTTGCAGCTATAATTGAACCTGGCAGATGGTAGTTGCTCTATAAATGTTGGGTTTAATAAGCAGATACAAGCACTCTCTTCTCATACTTTTCTGGGTCTCCTCTTGCCTTCCCAGCCATGCCTTCCCTTGCCTGTTCTGATCTGCATCAATACCCGAGACATAGGAGTTCCACCCTTGTCATTTTTCTTCCTACCTTATGTGCTTCTATGGGTCTTGGGCCATTTAATTCCTGTTTTTTTTTTTTTTTTGGTGGCTTTTCCTCTACCCTGCTGTCTAAGTTAAGTGCTTCTACCTATCTTTCACATGTCTATGTTCAAGAATGTCGACTTCAGAAGAAATCCTGTCTGTTTATGCTTCTGTGCTGGGGGCCAGGTCTCCACATTGCTTGCCTGGACTTTTTGTGACAATGTGGTATATGTATCTCACTGACTCTTACCTCCAGTCCCATGAACCCGAGTAAAATGATGCCATGATTCTTTTCTAAAATGGAAATTTGACCCACAGACCCTCTTGCGCTGGACTAAATTCTGGAGTCTTTAATGTGGCCCATAGGTCCGCATAATGATTTTAAGGAACTTTCCCCTGGCTCTAGGGGAGGCAGGGACTAGTGTCCCTTGACCCCCAATAGGAAGAAGAGCACCCGATGCTGGTCGATCTTGTGTCTCAATCAAGGTCAGGCGAGGAAGGAACAGCTAAGAGCTTCGTGGTACATGCAGGGTAGGCAGGATTAGGACACAGATGGTGTCAATCCAGCCCTCTAACTACTGACAAAACGACTTTTTCTCCAAAGACAGGGACTCTCTCCTGAGGAATATTAACAAGTATCATTCCTTGATATGTGCCTACTTCATGGGAAATAGTAGCAATACTTGCCATTCACTAAATACAAGTTGTAATTCTAAGCACCTTATACATCCGTTTCACACATAGAGGCACTGAGGCATAAGGGAAGTCAAGAAAATACAGGGGGAATTCATGGAAGAGTTAGTCTTCCTGAAGAGTAGACTATGGAGATGGGATGGGAGGGTAAGGAGGGAAGCAGAGGGAGAGACAGGAGCACATCTCAAAGACAAATGAAAGTTCACGGTGGCTTTGTGCCCTGTGAGACACCAAGTGTCTAGAAAATCCCCCAGTTATTTGATGCTAGGATACCCTCACACCCCCTCATACACACACAATTGAGATCATTCAACAATGCCCCTTATTGCCCCTTATAAATTCCTCGCTTTCTGACCTCTTCTACCCTTCCAAACAGCCCCATGTATATTTTGTAGACTTTGATCAAGTGGAGGGGAATTTACAGAGGAGTCCTGCAGGGCCAACCTGAACCCTCCTGTGCATTTCCTTCATGACTGGATGCACAGTTTCCTGATCTTGTGAATGAATTAAACTTGAACCCTGGGAAGACCCACAATCCAGGTGGAACCCAAGAGGAACACAGGCTCTATAGCAATTGTCCTAGTCTTGCTATTCATTGACCTACACCAATGTCTCCAATACAAGGTGTCTCACTTACTTCTGTATTGCTGTGTCAAAACATCATAGCCAAGGCAACTTATGAAAGAAAGAGTTTCAATGAGGCTTACCAATTCAAAGGGTTAGAGTCCATGACAGCAGGAACATGGCAGCCGGGCATGACTGCAGGAACAGCCGAGAGCTCACATCTTGATCAACAACGGTAGGCAGAGAACACACTGGCAATGTTGTAAGTCTTGAAATCTCAAAGCCTATCTACAGCCGTGTGCCTCTTCCAGCAAGGCCGCACTTCCTAAGCCTTCTCAAACAATACCACCAACTGGGGACCAAATACTGAAACCTAAGAGCCTATGAGGGCAATTCTCATTCAAACCATCACACAAGACACGGACCTACCTCATGCCTGAGCCACATCAGAGGCTCACCTTCCGTCATCTTGTCAGTCAGGACTTTCCCACGCCTGAGACTGTCACCAACCTGACTTTCAGATGACTTTACTTCTCCCTCTATCTTCCCCCCCCATCCTTACTATCTTTCTGGATGTCTTACAGGCCTTAAAAGATTTCAATTATCATATGAAACACATTATAACATTCTCACAAAAGTAAGTGCAGAGCTTAATTCTCTTGCCAGTGTCCCCAGCCAGAGGCAAGCAGCACATGCTAGCTGCCAAATAGATGTGTGATGGGCAAATACGTAGGTGGGGACCTGCACTTGTTTCTTGGTGCTACAGCTATTGCCATCTCTTCCTGCAACCCAGTGGGTTCTTTTCTCACTTTGTATTAGCACAAGGTTCTCTCTGAGGAGTGAACAACCCCTTTGTCCTTTTAGGATATGCCAATGGTGTCATTTGGTGTCATTCACCACAAAGGTACTCCTCTGGTGTGCATAATCCTTTGCCCATTGTCCCCTCATATTTTTTAAAAAGAAAGAACAAAAGCTCCTTCATATTGGATCTCTCCTTTACTTGAGGATCTACCCAAAAGACTTTAATGATTATGAAAATATTCACTCGGTCATTTACTTTATGCCGGGTAATGCTCTGGGCACTTACAACACATTGTCTCATTTAATCCGTAATCTCCATGTTAAAAAGCATTGTTTCTCATTTTAAAATAGATGCTAAGGCATAGAGGGGTTGAGTCATGTTCTCAAGACTCTCTTTCTAAGTGAGGAAGACACAGCCTAAAAGCAGGATAGTTTGAGTCTGAGTAGCCACCCTGAAGGCCCGGTCGAAGACCAGTGTTTCAGAAAAAGCTCTTGATTGCTGGGTGGCGACGACTCTGAGTTGTGGGCAGGACTCCAGAGCTAGAGAGGCAAGTGTGCGCACAATCCTGGGGTCTGTGAGGAAGGATGGGACACGAGCAAGCAGAGAGATAGGCAGGTTGAAACCGTGTTTGTGACATACATTTTATAAAATTAAAATCTTCATATATATAATATATGCAGGCATATGGAGGTCAGAGAGGATGACTTGTAGGCATTGGGTCTCTTTTACCACGTGGGTCTTGGGGCTCCAACTCATGTCATCAGGGTTGGTGGCAAGTGCCTTGCCAGCTGAGCCTGACCTGACAGCAATTTGTGACAGATGAGACGGTGGCTTGTTGGTAAATCAGTAGACCCTAGCTAGGTGCCTGTGTGCCTGTGGGCATTGCAGGGCTCTTTGGATGGGAACAAGGATTGATGGGCAGATGCCCGGTACGTGTGGTCTACAATCGTGTTACAGCTTCAGGTGGACTCGAACCTGTAGGAGTCTGAAACCCAGAGCAAGCATGGTAAGTGACTCTTTCAGGTCATAGTTGTGCTTTTCTGACTATTTGTTTTAAAATTCTGTTTAATTAGTCAAAGCCTTTTGCTTGGTGGTTACAGGAAGATAAGGGCATGTCCGTTAGTGAATCAGAACCTCTTGGGGGCAGTTAGAGTGGGGGGCAGTTAGAGTGGGGGGGCAGTTGGAGCAGGGGGCAGTTGGGATGGGGGCAGTACTGGTCCACAGCAGTTTGCTAATGAATGGGGAAACGTACTAAATTCCCTTGACCCCAAATAATTCTATATTGTTATATTTATTGACTTTCTGTTGCTTATCATCAGACAAATGGCTGACTGTACTGCCTCTGCATCAGTCGTTTCAAATGAACCCTGCTTATGAGACAAACCACACACCTCTAAAATTTATACCCAGTTGTCCTTTTGAAAACACAAGTTATAAAATCTACTTTTCTCCCACACTATCTTCTAATTTGAAAGAATTAGTCATTTCCCCTTTAGTTAGATTTGGCTCTTTTGATAAAGCCTTCTTTATAATCCTGGGAACAAATGAAAATACCATGATTAAATAAATCTGAGCATCCAAGTTTAGATCAGGTTTAGAAACTGCAAAATGTTCTGAGATAAAAAAGACCACAGGATGGGAACAAGTGATAAAGTCCATTATCTCACTGAACGAATGGAAGCGGACAAGGAGCCAAGTGGGCAGATCAGATCACAGATCTCCCTTTAGTCAGGTTGCCATTTTAACCTGATAAATGCAGCAGACTAGTTCAATGAATGCTGGCCCCTAGTATCTGAAAACGTGTGTGTGTGTGTGTGTGTGTGTGTGTGTGTGTGTGTGTGTGTGTGTCCATTCTGATTGTAAAAAGATATCATTTAATTAGAGAAGCTGAAAACATCATGACCATTTCTCAAAACTTGGAAGCCAAGGCATGGGCACATGATCTGGTCTCTGGCAAAGAGAGGCAGTCAGTGCATGCTTGCAGCTGCCCACGGGCGAGGGCCAGAGCAGAGGCCGTGCCCACTCTTCTTTGGAGAGAGGCAGCAACCAGTTGTCAAAGAGCAGAAAGTTGTTCTGGGCTGGTGGAAGGACACATAGCAAATCTGGGCCCTCTCTGGAGACATTACTGGCTTCATCAGAACAGCATGGTAATGTGTGGTCTTAGACACACTCTTATGTGTGGAGCCACCAAACCTGGCCCTCCCAGAGATTTTGTAATATACTCTGTATCCTGTTATTGAATCCATTCCCTCCCCGCAGCAAGCCACAGTTAACTGCTATTTTCACTGGAGTCATGGATCCTAATGCCATGTGACACACTAGCTCAGGACCTTCATATTCTGTCCTCTGTGGCTTCGCCCTGGGAAGGCCACTGGAATACATTTCACTTTGTCTTATATTTTAAAAGCTTTAAATCAATTTCTGAGAGCATGCACCAGCTCTCATTCATCTTTGCATCCCTCTGTCAAGGCTCTGGACATTGCCAAAAATTATAAAGTTGACTTGAGTAGGATATAAATAGACAAATAGACTTTCGAAGCTGCAGGAGAATAATATCGGCCACGCTGACCTGAGAGTGGATTGAGGAACACTGAAAAATGCTTAGAGAATGGCCCGAAGCTCTGCTTGCAGAGTGTAGATTCTGTCAGTGAGAGATTTCCCATGAGGCTCTACCTCTTGGGTCCAGAGTGATGTCAGCAAGCCTCCTTTCAGAATCCCCATTAGCATCCATTCACTAAGCAGTAAATAATACATGCATGGAACTAGTGATGCAGGAGCCGTTTGGACCCGCAAACTCTATCGCCCTTGAAGGTCGTATCTGAAGGATACGTGTAAGTGCCAGGTGAAATGCTTATGTGGCTGGGGCTGGAGGAGTGTTCATCTGAGCCAACAGTTGATATACTTTAGAACCCGGACAGAGAGTATACAATCTTAGAATTGTGCACAACTCTGGAATCTAAGGTAAGGAAGAGAAGAGATCACATAATCATCTCAGATTTAGTGGAAGAAAGATGGTGTCATGAATCACACACAAGGGGGATGATTGTTTTAAAACTGCATACAGAGTGGGCCTTGGAAAGCACCAGATGGCCCCACAGCCAAAAGATTTACATCTTATCTGCTTTGCTTAACTTAATAGCAAAATTAGTATGTATTCCTTCTGCCTTTGAAAGACATTTGCCAGCAGGTGGACTGGATTGAAGAGGAATAGGAAGTGGGAGGAGGTCCAGAAGGAGAGAGGCAGCCTCGAATCTGATGTGGCTGGTTGGTAGGCTCAGGCGGGAGGGCGGATTAGCATCATGAGACTTGGACCGCAGCAAGCCCTTCTGTGCACTGGGCAAGAGCTACAGACGCTCGTGAAAGGAAGTGCTGATAAAAACAATGCAGCTTGCCCATCAGTTCAATGTTTGATAAATATTTGTTAAGTAAATAAAAATACTTTCTCTGCATTTTTCTGTAAGTAATCTTGATTTGATCCAAAGTCCACATAAGGTCCCTTGACTGGCATTGCCCTTTTCTTGGATACTGTCATGGATAGAACCATAGATTCTTTTACTTCCCGATTTTCTTCTCCTCGGTAGATTAATCTCCAAAAGACTAAGAATAGTTTTAGGCCTTTGATATAAAACTGCCTATACCTCAGTTTGAACTTTGTCTGCAATATTTGAAAGCAATGTTGATTGACTCTTAGGCACAGAGAGTGACCTACTTAGTCTGGAGTCTCCTGCCCTTGACAAGAGTCAGAACCAAAGGGGCAATGCTGAGGTTCAGTTGACACAGTGTAAATCAGTTCTCTGTTGGCTCTGTGGCTTCTGACATGGTTTTGGACTGCCCTCAGGAAGCCTGGCTAGGGGCAGGTGCTGTGGCTACCACCCCTGCACAGGCTTGGGATGCTGGGGCACTCTCAGCCCACACTGCTGTTCTCTCTCTTGTTCGGTAACAAAGTGGTCCAGATCTCAGAGGACCAGAGGTTGTTCCACATCCTGCCTGGCATGGGGAGAGACTTGCATCCTTAACCTCCTCCTGGACAGGCAACCATTCTGTTTTCATGGGGTCATGCTAGGATTGAGGTATTAAAGCCTCCAGGGGTTGGCTTGCCGGTGTTTTGCACCCAGGGCTCCAAGAATATAGAGTCCTGGAGAGCATTTGATCCCTCATCCACCCTAAAGTCTGTGGTTCAAGGATCGCATGGGCACTGAGAAGTAAGAGTGAACTCTGTGATATTGGCAGAGCATCATACAGTAGAGTGAAGGTGTCCAGGAAGAGTTGTCTGCAGACACCACCCAGTTGTCCTCAGGACACTGTGGTGAAAGTTGTGGTCAGTAATGATGCTCGTCATCTCTGCAGCCCCACCCCTGACCTCTGCTCCAGTGCTGGCGAACATCATTAAACCACCTCCAGCAGACGAGTAAATGTAGGCCCAATGGTTGATGTGACCTTAGCTCACACATACGACCTGGGGTAAAGCCTGACGGCTCCATGAAGAAGAGGTATACAAGTCTCCTTGATTGATGACCCCCTTTCCTCCCGAAAAGTGTTTGAGGAGGTGAGGAATCAGCGCTGCCTTAGTCTGGATGCTTTGAGAGATACATACTCACAATAGTTGTAGACGGCTTAGAGATGAATGTGTTTAGATCCCCAGAGGAAATGTGTGTGAGCTCTCTGGAGGGTTTTAGAGAACGTGAGGCAAAGGTAACTGAAATAATGTAAAGTAGGCAAAGTTGTTTTTAAACAAGGAAAGGTTTTAAACTCGAAGTGGAGGGTCTGGGGATGGCACAGTGCTCAACAGGCTCCTGCTGCTTCTGCAGAGGACCAGGGTTCTGGTCACAGTGCCCAAGAGGAAGGCCCACAGCTGCCGTAACTCCAGCTCCAGGGGCTATGATGGCCTCCTAAGGACACACACTCACTCCTAGACAAACACACACACTCATATGCACACACTCACTCCTAGACAAACACACACACTCATATTCTCATTCTCACCCCTAGACAGACGCACACACTTGTGCACACGTTCTCACCCCTAGACAAACACTTACACTCCTGTACACATATTCACCCCTAGACATATATGCACACTCATATACACATTCTCACCCCTAGATATATGCACACACTCATGTACACACTCTCACCCCTAGACATACGCACACACTCATGCACACGTTCTCACCCCTAGACAAACACACTCCTGTATACATATTCACCCCTAGACATATACGCACACTCATATACACGTTCTCACCCCTAGACTTCTGTTTTAGTTAGGATTTTCTATTGTCCTGAAAAGACACCATGACTAAGAAAACACTTAGTTGGTGTACCTCACTTACAATCTCAGAGGTTCAGTCCATTATAATCCTGATGGGGAGCATGAAGGTGTACAGGCAGACGTGGTACTGGCTACATCATACAGGCAACAGGAAGCTGACTAAGAGCCACACCAAGGGAAGTTTAAGCAAAGGAGACCTCAAAGCCTGCCCCCACAGTGACACACTTCCTCTCCAAAGACCACACCTCCCTATAGTTCCACCCCTTTTGGTAGCCATTTTCTTCCAAACCACCTCATTCCACTCCCTGGTCCCCAAAGGTTTATGGCCATATCCTAATGTAAAGATGTATTTAGTCCAACTTCAAAAGTCTCCAGTCTTAACAGTTTCAAACTTATTTCAAAGTCCAAACTCTCTTTGGAGATGCATGGCAAATCTTAACTGTAATCACCTGTAAAATCATCATCAAAAAGTAGAATACTTCTAACATACAACATATAATGGCACAGGATAAACATAGGGAAGGAGCCAAGGGAGGAAACCCTGAATCAAAGCCAGACCAAAAACAAACTGGGAAAACTCCAAACTCTGCATCTCCATGTCTGATGTCAAAATGCTCTTCAGAGCTCCAGTTTTGTTCAGCTTTGTTGACTGTAACACACTTCCTTCTCACAGGCTGGTTCCACTCCATGTTAGCAGCTCTCCCCAGCAGGTATCCCATGGGTGTGGCATCTCTAACATCCTGGGTTCTTCAAAGTTCAACTTCACAGCTTCATGCATTGACCCCTATCCTAGGCCTCCATTCAAGGGCTCCCCTGACACATGCCTGGCTTTAGTGACTTTATTCCAGAACTCATTCATTCTGTCCTGAACTCTAAGCCCAGAACTGTGTGGCCAAAATTGCCAAGTTCTGCTGCTTGCTGGGACTGGAACATGGTTCCCTCATTCAATTGCATCCTTACCAGCTTTGTGTCTTTCACTGTCCTAGCTTGGCTGTCCTAAAACTGGCTAGTGTAGACTGTGCTAGCCTCAGACTCAGAGATCTTTTAATTACCAGCTTTCTGTGTTCCAGAGTTTTCAAAGGCTGTCTTTGAACTTGCTCTGTAGACAAGGGTGGCCTGAAACTCTGCTTTCCAAGTGCTGGAATTAAAGTTGTGCCCCACCACACCTGGCTCTAAGCTTTTCTTCAATTCCTTCTCAAATACTGGAAACTTAGCTGGGTGGGATTTCCCTGAGGTCACCGTTCAGTTTCTTCCATTTCTTAATCCATTTATTCCCTTGAATATAGGATTTAGCTCTATTCCACTTCCTGATGCTTTTTTTCCTCAAAATTTACATTTTGTAATTCATCCTGCTTAGCTTGCTAGTTTTCATTGTATATCTTCATTAGACTTACCACTAGAAACCACATGCCAGAGTCTATACTATGCTGTTTTGAGATTTCCTCTGTCAACAGAATTAATCCAAAACTCTTCACTTTAGCCTCAAGCAGACTCTTTGAACAAGGGCAAAAAGCAGTAATTTTCTTCATCTGAAATATCATCAGAATTCTCTCCAGGCAACATACTAAAATATTTCTCCTTTGAAACCTCTTGAGCAAAAACCTACAGCCCATCAGATCACACTCAGCACCACTGTCTTCCATGCTCCTACTAGTATGGCCCATTAAGCAGTAGTTAAAACATTCAACTGCTTTTCTATTCCACAATCCCAAAGTCTATATAACTTCAAACAAAAACATAGATCACAATCACAGCAATTCACCAATATCCTGGCACCAACTTCAATCATAGAGTATCTATTGCTATCCCACTGCCCATCCACTCCTCCACCATTTCCATTCAGAAAGGGTCAGGCCTCCCATGTGCTTGCCCAAGGAAAGGCCATCAAGTTGACAGAAGACTGAGCTCCTTCTTTTATGTAGAGGAGGGGCCAGGTAATCAAGCATGAGACCAGGTTGCCAAAAACCAGCTAAGTGCCAGGGAGAGGTCCTGCTCTCACTGTTATAAGCCTTACTAAGAAACCAAGCTACACGATTATCACACACATGTAGAGGGCCTAGGTCAGACCCATTCCCATTCAGGCTCCCTGACTGTTGGTCTAGTGTCCATGAGCTCGCATAGGCTCAGGTGATCTGTCACTGTGGGTTGACCCCCATGACTGGTACAGTTCCTCCTCTCTTTCTTCTACTGGAGCTCAGTACACACAGTGCTTGTCTGTGGATCTCTGCCTCTGCTTCCATCAGTTACTGTGCAGAGTATCTCTGATGGCAATTTGGGATGTCACCAATCTGTTTCTTAAATAATAAAATCAACTTTTAAACTATTTCACAAATGGGTTAATAAAGTGACTTTCTATTTCTTTTTACCAGTTCTCGTTGGTAGCAGCTTTTCCTGGTGGTCCACAGAGAGACTAGACCACGTGGCTGTCCCACTGACGTGCCTTTGAGCCGAAACTCCTCTAAACTCTGAATTCATTATCACATCTGCTTATTTACTTCAAAATAACAGCTGACAACTCTAAACTTCACAAGTACTTTCACACGCAGACTTCCATTTAATTCTCACAACAAGCGGCTAATATCTCAGACACATTTTCTAAGATGAATTAAGTAACAGTTGGTTTTATTTTTTTCAAATAGCTTATCACGTTTTTGTGTGGCTGGGTTACGGATGGAGAGCTGTGTCCTACTCTGGACCACATTTGACTTGGCGTCTGCAAGTCAGACTTAGAACTTAGTGAATATTGCTTTTTCTCTTCCTTGCCCATCTATGCACAAGCCCCAAAACTGCTGATTTTCGCATTCAAATCTATGTTGTTCTTGTTTTCCATCTCATCACCTTTGCAGTGTAAAGTCTTTACCATCATTTATCCAACTTATTATGCATCATTTTGAGCCTAGTCTCATGTAGCCCAAGCTGCCCCCAAGCTTACAATGCTGCAGAGGATGATCCAGAGCTTCTCAACCTCCATCCTCTATCTGCTGGGCTCTAGGGTTGCAGGTGTACACCACCACACCCTGTTTTACGAGGTCCTAGGGATGGAATCCCAGCTTCATGCTTGCTAGGTAAGCACTCTATTAACTGAGTCACGCCCCCATTCTAAGCCATTCTCCCATCCTTTTCTTTAAGTTTTCCTTTCTTAACTCCGACATCTGACTGCAGTGAAGAGAGAAAAACCCTAGCCTATAGTCTTCCACAGCTCCTTGTCCCCCAATAATGGAGGAGGGTCATCTGTCTATGTATTACTTTCATTGGTTAATAAAGAAAATGCATCGGCCTTTGATAGGACAGCAGCTTTGATAGGCAGAGTAGACAGAACAGAATGTTGGGAGAAAGAAGCAGAGGCAGAGATCTGCCCACCATGAAGCTGCCAGGTCAGACATGCGGAATCTTTCCTGGTAAGCCACAACCTCGTGGTGACATACAGATTATTAGAAATGGATTGAATCAATATGTGAAAGTTAGCCAATAACGGACTGGAGACAATGGGCCAGGCAGTGTTTAAAAGAATACAGTTTCCGTGTAATTATTTTGGGTAATAAAGCTAGCCAGGCCATTGTTTCTTCTATACCCCAACCCTTATGTCCCTCACATCTTCCTGAACCCCATGCTCCCATTCCCCACAGTAGTGACTCCAAGACCTCATCTGTTTGCAGGGTCTTCTCACTCTGTTACCATCATCTCTTACACCAAAAGGGAGGCTTAATGTCTTTTACATGTAAGACATTGACACCTGGAGATATGAGCATGGAGGATTCATACAGCCTGTACACACCCTGTGTTCTTTTCAATCATCCAAAGACTTGGGGGGAGAAGTTTGGTTCAAAATTTGGAACATTCTTGGTAGACTCTGTGTCTGAGAATCATGGGTCTAAGTAAGATGTATTGCCTGAAAAATAACTAGTTTATTTTATCTAAAGAAATAAAATTGATGAATTCACAAATTAGATATACTAGCTATTCTTCTACTGAGCATAACATTTAAAATACATGTTGTTATTACTGCTAAGAGGTTGTGTACCACTACTCTCGCAAACGTAAATCTAGTATGCTTCTGAAAGCATCTTTCCATGACAGCAACGCCTTTGTAGTTTGGACTTCATCCTACCACATGGTCCTATCTGTAGGTGGACTAAAGGCTGGTTGTATAATTTACAACCCAAGCAAAGATGCTTTCATGTGTGAAGTGGGTGTGCTGCTGGTACAGGACCAACAGGTGTAAAACCACCATTTCTGAAAACCGAGGCATCCGGTCCTCCTGTTCATCTGCTTACTCCCTTATCACCACTTCAGGGACTTGAGAAATTCTCGTGTATTTTTAGGTTTTTGTACACACCATATGACTCTAAGCCTTAGAGGATTTGTACATCCTGTTCTTGAGCCTGGAAGTCCTTTATTAACTCTTTTCTCCGATCTAACTCCTACGCAGTCCTTCAGGAAGCCTTTCTCCAGGCTCCGGACTAGCAGAAAACCATTCTCAGGACCTCGTGAGGATTCTAACCACACAGAAATCTGACTTTCCCAGTCACGTGCTTTCCAGAACAGCGATAGAACCAACTGTGGTTGCATTTTTTGGTTTGTTTGTTTATTTTTGTTTTTTTTGTTTCTGTTTTGTAGTGTGTGGAGCAATTCTTTTCTTTTCCATATCTTTTTCTCCTTCCTCACAGAAGCAGGGTCACTGTGCTAAAGACCTGGCCTAGCAATATCATAGGCGTAACTCTAAAACTGCCCCTGGGTGTAGTCAGTACAGTCAGAATGCAGAAAACCCAAGAAATCAACCAAACATTGTTAAGATAAGCAAAGTCTGTAAAGCCTTAGGCTATAAAACAAGACTGTGTACCAGCTCTGAGCTATCTGGAAAGGAAATTAAGGCAACATTTGCATTTATAATGGCATCAAAAACATTTTTTTGATAAGGAAGAAACTTATGTAAAAGAATTAAAGACTCATATAATGAAATCATTAAGATATAGAGGAAAGGGATCAAGAAAGAAACAAATGGAAGAAAACCATTGTGTGTTATGGAATTGTGAGGCATGTAAAAGCCTCTGTTCTACTTGCTGGGACCGAATGTTTATGTACCTGCCTCCAGCTCGCATACGACAACCACAGCCTCTGTATTGATAGCATTGGAACCTAGGCATTTGAGCAGATGTCTAGACCATTGTGATGGAGCCACAGTTCACATATTAGTGCTTTATTAAAAACCCTGTGGGGACTCCTTACCCCTTCTGCCAAAGATGACTGTCGTGAGGACTCTGTGGACATGGAGCTCACTCGTTCTTAATCTTGGGTTCCCTACATCCAGAGCAGCAAGAAATAAATTCCTGTTATTGGGGCCAAGAGACAGCTCATCAATTTGAAGCACTTGCCAAGTCAGGGAGAAGAACTAGAGTTTGGATCCCTAGTTCCCTTGTAAACCCTTGGCAGCATAATGGTCAACATCTTATTTTACCCTTTTGGGAGACAGAGACAGAAGATCCCAGGAACTAGCTGGTCTGTTGAACTAGTTGACTGGTAATCTCTGGGTTCAGCTGAGAGAACCTGCCTCAAGATATGAGATGAAGAGATATTGAGGAAGACAGTTAGCATCAGCTTCTGACTTCCATGTGCAGGTGAACCTATATATGCCCCCAGACATGCAAACATATACACATAGTCAAAATCCCTGTTGTTTATGATATTGTGTTATAGTTGCTCTAATAGACTTAATAGACTGAGATAACACCCCCAAATTTATAAATTCAGTACAATTTTTTTCAAAGTTTATTAATTTATAAAAGTTTCCATTTCCGCCCCTCCTCCCAACACCCTCCCACTCCCCCGACTCCCTCTCCTCCTCCCTCTCCATCCCTAAGAGCAGTCAGGGTTTCCTGCCCTGTGGGAAGTTCAAGTTCCTCCCCCCTCCCTCCAGGTCCAGGAAGGTGAGCGTCCAAACAGACTGGTTCCCAAAAATCCAGTATATGCAGAGGAAACAGTCCCAGTGTCATTGTCAGTGGCTTTTCAGAAAGACCCCGTGCCAGTCCAGTACAATTTTAATCTAAGTCCCATTTTATAAGAGTTTAAAAAGGAGAAATTTTATGAAGATTTATGCAGAGCCTTAAGAAGCCATAAAGAAGAAAGTCTTAATGAGAACTTAGTTCCTATTCTCACAAAAATGTGATATAAAGGCATCCATGGGGGTCGTTGGAACAAAGCAGAGAGTTGGAGAGAAATCCGGGAAGTGGGGTCAAGTGATTTGGGCGGAAGGGCTAAGAATACATGAGGAGCAAGGAAGAGCTTGTCAACAAATCACAGTATGTAAGTTAGGGTTTCTCTTGCTGCGACAAAACACCACCACCACCACCAGCAGCGTGGGGAGGAAAGGGTTCATTTGGCTTACACTTCCATATCGCTGTTCATCAGGGAAGGAAGTCAGAACAGAAACTCAAACAGGGCAGGATTCTGGAGGCAGGAGGTGATGCAGAGGCCATGGAGGGGTATTGCTTACTGGCTTATTTTACATGGCTAGCTTAGCCTGCTTTCTTATAGAACCCAGGACCACCAGCCTAGGGATGGTACCACCCACAATGGACTGGGACCTTCCCCATGGACTACCAATGCCTTAGAGCTGTATTTCATGGAGGCATCTCTTCAACTGAGGCTCCTTTCTCACAGACACCTCCAACCTATGTCAAGTTGACACACAAAACCAGCCAGTAACACCCTTATTTTACAGCACATACAAAAGTCAGCTAAAATGGACTGAAAATGTAAACACAGGACTGAGGCTGTGTGTCTTAGCGGAACTTTATGACCCTGGTCTTGCCAGTGACCTCATGGATATGATACCAAAACCAGAGGAAGCACACTAAAAAATCAGAGGTGACATAAAACAAGAAGGCGGGATCAAAGTAAAGAACTTTTACCCAAAGAGGGAGAATGTGAGCGACCTGCAGGATTTGGAGGGAAGTTTCCCATCATGGAGCTGAGGGTAAGCTCATCTTCAGGATGTATAAGACTCCTCTGTAACTCAGCAGTAAAAATAACTATCAAAACCCACAGAAAATTTAAAAGCCCCAATTAAAATGAGCTAAAGATTCAAATTCCAATACTGTAACATGAAGGCCGGCTTGTTGGGGTTTCTGTCCCACCCGGTACCCCACAACCGGCATGCCCCAAAGAGAAAATCAATCACACAGAGATCTCTATAAGTTACAAAGCTGATTGGCCCATTAGGTCAGGCTACTTATTAGTTCTTATGACTTATCTTAACCCATTATTCTTATCTATGTTAGCCACGTGGTTTGGTACCTTTTTCAGCTGTCAGCTTCCATGTTGCCTCTTCGGTGGTCTGCGCAGGAGTGGCAGAGGGAGCTTCTGCTTCCAGAATACTCCCAGTCTCTTTGCTCCACCCCTACTTCCTGTCTGGCTTTCCCACCTATACTGCCTGCCTGGCCAATCAGCGTTTTATTAAAATATGATTGACAGAATACAGACAATTCTCCCACACCACAGTACAAATGGCCAACAGGCCAACAGGCCAACAAATGGCCAACAGGCGTAGGGAAGCTCTCAGTGTCAGGAGTGATGTGGTAAATGCTGATCGAGTCACACCGAGTCAAGTCCTCGGGGTTGTTATAGAGAAGATAAGTGGTCCTTACGAGGCTGTGGGGGTGAAAAACGGTAAGCTCTTGTGGGATGTAGAGGATGTGCAAACAGCTTGTGTGTTCGCAGCGGATCGCAAGCACAGTGCAATGCAGAACGACTGTATAAACATGTCACCCAACACTCAGGAGGCTGAGGGAGGAGATTGTGAACTTTAGAGAAGGCTGGGCTTCCTAGTGAGACTTTGATGCAGCAAAAACCAAAAAGGAAGATGGAATATATGATATATGGTGTATATATATATATATATATATATACATTTTCTCTCTCTCTCTCTCTCTCTCTGTGTGTGTGTGTGTGTGTGGTGTATGTGTAAAATGGACTACTACCTAGCCTTCAAATGAAAGAAGGAAATTTTGTAGCATGTAACAGCATGGGTTAGCTTTGAAGGCATGTGTAAAGGAAATATCAAGCACAGAATGACAAATTTAGAATGTAGGGTATCTACAATTGTCAGCTCGTACAATCATGGTGAAAGGAGACCAGGGGAACTTGCTAAGCAGGGACCTAAAGTTGATGCTAGGTAAGATGAAAGCTCTTCAGAAATCCCCTGTACGGCTCTGTTGTGTGTCAATGGCAATGTGGCCAACACCTAACATCGTGTTAAGGAGATGGAACTTACGCCAAAGGTCCTTCCACAAAGAAAGGAAACAACTGCTGGGGGAGATTCTGAATGAGCAGATATGGGGGGTCTCCCTAATTCATTGTCTTACCTTATAATGAATGGACTGACAAGGGAGATGTGCGCTTCAGAAATAGCCCGTGGTGGAGGCAGTGACAGTCCTGGCTCATTTGAGAAGCTCTGTAACATGATGGCCGGCTTGTTGGGGTTTCTGTCCCGCCCAGCACCCCAACAAGTCGGCAAGTCCCAAAGAAAATCACACACAGGACTCCTTAAGGTTATAAACTGATTGGCCCATTAGGTCAGGCTTCTTGTTAGTTCTTATAACATATATTACCCCATTATCCTTATCTATGTTAGCCATATGGCTTGGTACCTTTTTCAGCTGGGCAGCTTACATGCTGCCTCTTCGGTGGTCTGCGCAGGTCACATCAAAGCTCGGACTTTTAAAAGCCACTTGGTTTAAATCAACCACAGGGAACCACACCCTGAGCTCTGAAGCGGGGACAATGGATGTGAGTTAAGAATCCGGTGGTCAAGTCCTCCAGGGGCAAACACGTGAAAAAACGAAGATCTCTGTGAAGTCCTTCATAAAATGGAGAGTATCTGACAGATGATCTTAATAGTCAGCAAGGAATCCTAGGGCCAGAGCACTGACCTCTCCTTTGGGATAGTCTGACCTTCCTTACCCATGGGGCTGTGGGAGTATCATACAGATCATTAAAGGCTTATCACCCCCAGTCCCCATATCTTAATGGCTAAGTATTGAGAATTCAGTCCAGCAAAGTGGGGATTTAATTAGGTGATCTCTACAAACTCAGAGAAAGCACAAGTAGGAATCAAGGAGAGAGGAAATAATCTTGGCCTAAGAGGCCCATAGAGAGACAGAGAGAGAAAGAGAGAGAGAGAGAGAGAGAGAGAGAGAGAGAGAGAGAGAGAGAGAGGAGAGGAGAGGAGAGAGATACGAGAGACAGAGGTGAATTTGGATGGCAAGCTTTCGGCATGGGTGTCCTGAAGATGTTGTATCAAGGGCCAGAGAATCACAGAAGGGTGAGGACAGATTTCAATGGGTGGTCTATCCTACTTTTGTGGTATATAAGTTTAAAGAACTAGTCCTTTTTATTCTGAAGATAAATAAAAATGTCCTGTCTGTGTTGGTTTCCTATTCAGGCTCTAAACAGGCTGAACATAGCCAAACATATTCTAGAACTATCTACGCAGTCTTGGGACAGGGGAAATTCAACATTGGTTGGAATCTCAGTACAGCTACAGTCTGTTGTAGTCCAGACAAGCCCTTCCATTGGCTAGCTAAAGATTTCCACCAATGCACTAGTCTTGGTTTATATATTTATAAGCCTGCCAGCAAATGTTTGGCACAGTGTCCTTGATTACCTGGGTGCTATGTGCAGCTCTGAGTGCTTAGCTGTCTTGGTGCTGGGTATGTGAGATAAACCCTGTCACATCGGCAAACAGGGCAAAGGTCCCCGGATAAGTTGGTTCCAGTTTAGGATGAGTAGTGAGACGCCTGAACGCAGGACGGCCTTGCAACGATCGCAAGCATTGCTCTGCTTAGGCAGAGATTCTATTAGTCCACGTGTGGCTGGAGAGCGGGCCTGTCCTCCACAGAGTGGTTTGTAATTACACCTGTCTAGAATTATTTATAACACATAGATGGTAGCATCAGCATACAAACTTGGATGACCATGAAGTTTGTTGGTTCATCCAGAGTCCCAAAGCCTTGCTCTGGGGTGAGATAAATGTCCTCTGAAACTTGGTTCGTGCAGCTCATTCTTCTGGAGGGGAAGCCACAGTGTCTGCTAGAGCCATGTGTCGGTCCAGGCCATGTTAGCAAGCTAATTTTAGTGGGTTTTGTTTCCAACAAATATACCTTGTGGGTCTACTTGGTTGTGTTCTAAGACATAGCCCGACCCAGTTATCCTAACCTGATCTTGTAGGGTTCGTGTGCTTTCTTGTGTGGAGATGGGGAGGCAGAGGGGTCCTAGTGAGAACACCTTTCTGTTTCGCTGTGGTCATAAAGTTCTTGAGGGCAGTGGTTCTCAAGCTGTTTGTTGTGACCCCTTTGGGGACCCCATACCAGATCGTCTGTATATCAGATATTTATGTTAATTCATAAAAATTATAGTTATGAGGTTACAATGAAATAATTTTATGTTTGGGGGGTTACCACGTATCAGAATCTGCATTGAAGGGTCTGTGCATTGGGAAGGTTGAGAACAACTGCCCTAGAGGAACAAAACTAAAAAAAAAAATGGATATGTATTACAAAGGGGATTTATTAGATCGCCCAACACAGTGTTGCATGTCATCTGCAAGCTGGAAAGTCTGAGAGCTTTGTCATTGCTCAGTTTACAAGGCTAGATGCCCCAAGGCTAGATCTCCCAATACTGTTCTACGTATTCGTGGGATTATTGAAGAGTTACCAATTTTCAGTCCAGTTAAAAGGTTGCAGAAACTGGGTTCTGATGGTAGCAAGAGATGACAGTGGCAACAGCAGCAGCAGCATAGTAGATGCCTTTACCAGGAAGGCACAAAGCCAGACAGGCAAAGGCATCATTCTTCTATATCTAGGCCACTAGAAGGTGTGGCCTGTTCTAGGGGAGGATCTTCATCAGTTAATCCTTCCAGGAAACACTGATACACCAAACAGGTGGACATGTGTCTCTAAGTTGATTCAAGACCCAGTTAAGCATCACAGTTGCTGGCTATCCTAATCATACCAACTAGTTGTCCAACTAAGGAGTTGGGATGGGACCTGGCTGGAGGAACAATTCTTCAACAAGAGTGGTAGGTGAGGCCTTTCCAAATCAGTGCAATTTGAGTCAGAATTCAAACAGTAGCAGGAAGACAGTCAATCTGTTAGCTGGCAGAGAAGGGGCTCTGGGTGGAGAGAATAGCTTGTGCAAAGACCTCGAGGCAGAGGGAGTAAGGCAGGGGTGGAGGATGAAGTCCGCGGAAGAATCTTGCTGCTGGGAAAGGAATAGGTGAGTAGTAAACTATAAGCATCGAGAACCAGGCTGGGAAGGAGGAGGAAAACCGCTGTGACCGCTGTGATCCTCACCTGGAGACAATGGAGCTTTGCCTGGAGGTGGGGCTGGGCACCTACAGTCAGGCCCATGGTGCTTCGCGGGCAGCTCTTCACTTCTGTCTCTCGGAAAGGTCTGGAAGCCTGAGCTCAGGAGAACGATTCTGCAGCTCCTGCTCTCCCCCATGAGTGCACAGGCTGGAGCAGGAAAGGGCCAAGAATGGGGAAAGAGGGCCACCAGTCACCTCACCTTACCCAGAGGGGCCGCCCCTGGAGTGAACAGACTTGGTTGAAATGCAGCCTGGGTTTGGGGCAAATTAAAAATAAATTTGTTCCAAAGACTCTGGCGCGCCTTTGCATACATTGATAGCGGTGGGCACTGTGGTGCCTGGTCAGGCTTTGCCTGTTGGGATCCTGGAGGTGTGGGGAGGAAGGGTGCTTGATTAATCAGGGCACTTCATCCTGTCAATCATTCGTAGTGAATGCTTCCAGACACAGATGGAGCTAGGTACTCCATCCCCATCAGTCTTCCGGGCTTCCTCTTGCAGGCTTTTTCTTTCTCAGTGGCTTCAGCTGTGTTAGCTTCAATTCCAGAAAATGCTCTTTCTGGTGGTGGTCAACAGGCCCATGCCTACCCCTCGTCACTCTGGAAACAGAGTACAAAAAGCCTTCCTGCTTTCAAGCATCCTCAGAAATTGCAGCGGCGACATCCTGCAGGGATCACAGCCAGTGACACGTGCTCCCATCTGACCTGTTTGCCGTGTGCACCGGGGAAGGCACGTATGTTCTTTCTCAGACCTCCTGGCCAGGGGGCCAAAAGCAAAGTAAACTGGTGTCCTGAAAGAAAGGGTAGGCTGTGGTTTAAAATGATACAAATACTCTTGTCAATTGAGTAAGCCAGGAGGCTAAGCCGTTGTATGTTGTATGTGGTACCTAACTTAATCTTCACAAAGACTGGTGCACATTGTTTTCTCTTTGCTCCAGCTCTGGGAACTTGTCCAGGTCATTGTGCTCATTCATTTCCTCAAGGCTCATTCGTTCCTTCAAGGCTGTGGCAAAATATCTGGAAGCAGCAACTGAAGGAAGGGGTTCACGGCGGCTCATAGTCTGAGGGTGCAGGCTGTGGTAGTTGAAAAGGCATGGCAGCTGGGCACTCGAGGTCTGCCCTTAGGGAGCAGAGGGAGGTGAGTGCGCATGCTCAGCTAGCTCCTTTCATTTGCGTCAGTCAGCGACTCCAGCCGGGAATGGTGCCACCCACAGTTAGGTTTGGTTTTCTCTGTGTAAACTAAAAAAAATATAGAAAGTCCCGCACAGACACACATGGAGGCCTGTTTCCATGTTCGTCCTAAATCCCATCAAGGTGAAGGTCAAGGGTAACGAGTATAGTCTTCGGCGGCTTGTGAGGGACAGAGTGGAATATTGTACAAAGCCCAAGTGCGTTCTGGGAACAGGGGCTGGGAGAAAAGTTCCAATGGAGGGGTTCGGGCAGAGCCAGACTGAGGCAGGTAAGAGATGTGCGGCCAACAGGTAAGGCAGGCCCACCGCAGGTGGATGAAGTAGTGGGGTGTACAGACAGTGTCGGAGTGCAGAGCCAGAGAGCAAGGCCTGCTCAGAACGAAAAACAAAGAGTTCTCAGACTCGGGAAACTTTGAATACAGGAGGATGGAGTTAATGAGGCTTTACTGAGTTGACTACAGCTGTCACCGTCGTTTACTCCCTCAGCGCACAAGTCAAAGCTGATGTGGCACGGACGGTGCTGGAGAATTTAGGCCACATGTCTTCTTGATACCTCACTGGCATGTTTGTGGAATCAAAGAAACATTTCCCATCTGCTTTTCAATTTCCTTCTGTGAACCAGGATGGCTTTGTCTCCAGACCCCTCCCCCCTTCGTCGGGCAGAGCTGTGGATAATTACGCTGCTCTCAAGTAGAAGACAGTCAAAACTCCAGCTTCAGCTTTCACAGCATCCATTTGTCATTCTGCAGACGCTTTTAGGCAGAGCTGTTGTACTGGTTACTTGCCGCGCTGCTGTGACAAAAACCTTGACAAAGCAGCTCAAGGGAGGACAGGCGTGTTTTGGCTCACAGTGAGCAGTCCGTGGCAGAGAAGGCGTGGCAGCGTGGCAGCGTGGCAGCGTGGCAGTGGAAGGTTGAAGCCGCTGGTCACATTGCACCCACAATCAGGAAGAAAGGAAGCTGCTGCCTGTTGACTTTCTTATTTCTATGTAGTCTGAGACCTGAACAGGCGGAATGGTGCCACTCACATTTAGGATGGGTCTTCCCACCTGAACTCACCTATTTAGATATTTGCTCACAGACACGCGGAGGGGTTTGTTTCCGTGGTGATTATAAATCCCATCAAGTTGAGAGTCAAGATTAGCTAGCAGGGCTGTGGAATGAGAACATCACAGGAAGCTTTCCGCGGTCCCTGAACTGGAGAAAAAGGAGCTTTCGCTTCTGGGCACTTGGAAACCCTTTGGAGCAAGAGTCCTCTGAGTGTTGGGAGCTGCTAGGCTGATAGATTTCTAGCTGCATTGCCCTTCCCTCCCCTGGATACAGGTCCCTCTCCCAGAGACAGGCCTTCCCCCCAGAGACAGTCATCCCCTCTCCCAGAGACAGGCCTTCCCCCCAGAGACAGTCATCCCCTCTCCCAGAGACAGGCCTTCCCCCAGAGACAGTCATCCCCTCTCCCAGAGACAGGCCTTCCCCCGGAGACAGCCATCCCCTCCGGAGTCAGGCCCCTCCCCTGGAGGCAGGCCCCCACAGCTGGAGACAGGCATTTTGGGTCTGTGTACGTTTCCCTCTCCTATTTGCCATCAATTGATCATAACAACTGCAATCAAATCCACTTCACCTTAATAAAAATGAAGCAGAGAGACTCATTCTGTATATTCCAACCACTTGTCCAAGTGCTGATTATTGATCTGAAAACAGCCTGTGCTTTAGCCTGGTAGCGTTAGCTTCATTTCCCCCACTTCAGGTTTCGGTAACAGCCATATTGCCTACTTTGGAATTGCCCTAGAGGAACAAGATGATAGTGGACAGGCCAGCAAATCTCTCCTGGGTCAACAATTCATCATGCTGGAAATTGCAGGGGCTCGAGTGTGTTCAGTGAGCAGCTAACAACCCATGCATCTCTCTCCAGTCAATCACACGCAGTGGGCTCACAGACTCGTATTGTTAAATTCAATTTCTTCAGTATGGCTGATAATTACGGCATTGAGCAATTGATTTTGCATAACCACATGACCTAATTTTGATTTGGATGTGATTGTTATAAAAGGGGCATGGCTGTGGTTGCGACTGCCTGGCACAGACCCTTAAAGAACTAAAAAGAAAGGGTACCTTCAAGACGTCTCATTCTTTCCAGACGAGCCATTGTACAGCTCCTTATGAAGTTAACAGTGGGTGTTTTGGAAGCACCAGGGCAATGGTTACCTTCACTGTTGTGCAATTTCTATCCTCCTCTAATTGGAAGTTTACTGGCAGGTGAGGTCACTGGGCCAAGGGTGTGGACCTCAGTAAGAACCTTCCTAAGACAGAGACTCCAAGCTGTGTGTTCTTCCTCTTATTTTACCATGGACGATAAACTCTGTAATCTTCTCTTCTCTTCTCTTCTCTTCTCTTCTCTTCTCTTCTCTTCTCTTCTCTTCTCTTCTCTTCTCTTCTCTTCTCTTCTCTTCTCTTCTCTTCTCCTCTCCTCTCCTCTCCTCTCCTCTCCTCTCCTCTCCTCTCCTCTCCTCTCCTCTCCTCTCCTCTCCTCTCTTCTCTTCTCTTCTCTTCTCATGTTTTACTGCATGCTGGAGCACTTGGTGAGCTCTGGCAGGGGTGGATTGTCTTGTAGTTTGTGCATACCTTCTCTCTGTGTCTCAAAGTGCCACAGTATATGTCCTGGGGCAGGGATTTCACTGTTAGCTAGATTATCACTGCTCAGAACCAGAGCCATAGGTGTCACTGTGTCGTCATTTCGACCAGGCTGAAGGAGCCATTAAGTGTCCCATGCCCTACCTTTTAAGTAAGAAGGCATTATGGTACCACGCTGAAGGTAGATGTTGCTCGCACTTCTGAGCAGACTCAACAAGCAATGAGCTGGGTGGTGGGTGAGGGGAGAGCACACACTGAGCATGTGCAAGGCCATGGGATCTGTCTCCATCAGTACAAAGACACATACAACACACACACTGGTGTGCACTCTCATGTACAACTGTGGAACAATATTTGGCTAGATCTTGCCAATGTATATTAATTGAAAAACACTAAGAAATTAAAAGGACAATTATAAAATGACTTGTCCAGATGTAGTTAGTGTTTTTCCATTTTGGCATTTCAGTCCACACACACCTACTCAGTGCAACCATGTAGAAGAGAGACCAGTTAAACTCACACAGTAAAGATGTCCTACTTTGTGCCGGATACATTTCTTATTCAAAGATATTGGGAATCTATGTGCAATTATTCTTCATGTTCTTGTTAAGAGCCTGTACTTTGCCAGGCATGGCAAGTTGTGAATAATCCTGTGGATTTTATTGAGACACCCATTCTGGTGGGAACAGGAAGAGAACAGAAAATAAACAGGCCAGGTATAGTTTGAAATCTCAGTACTTATGGGGTCTGAGGCTGGAAAATCAAGGGTTCCAGGCCAATCTTGGCTACACAGTATGATAGCGTCTCGGACAAACCATCAAGAAGCAAGGAAGTAAGAATAAAATGGAAAGGAGACATGTATAATAAAAATGCAAAATGTTGTGATAGTCAGGCTTTTGCTTGGATGGGCAAACGATTTATTAAGGAGTCGCTAGAACAGCAAAAACAGCAAAGCACAGCAGCCACGGGAAGAACCTAGCGGGGCAGTTCAGACACGCATGGCTGCAGGTGTGGAAGTTCAAAGAGAGAGCCAGAGCTAGGGTGTAGCTGGGGCAGAGGGCTTGCTGGAAGTGCAGAAAGCTCTGAGTTCAGATCCTAGTGCTTCGGAAACAGAGTAGCACAAGCCTGTTTCCTAGTTGGGTAACAGCATGTTCAAGGTCATCACTGAGTGCATAGGAGTCTGAGGCCAGCCTGGACTACATGACACTCTGTCTCAAATAAGTTAATAAAGTGAACTTAAAAATAAAGAGGGAACCGGATCACTACAGGGTTTGGGGGAGGGGAAGGAGGTGTGGGATGAGGTTGCAGAGAGACCAGAAGAAGGAGCTGTTTTCATGGTCAAAGCCATTGTAAAGCTCGAAGTAGGAAGAATAGCAAAAACGGACTTGTATTTTGAAACTCCAAACTCTGGCTGTCTGCCACGCACGGTGGAGCACACCTTTAATCCCAGCACTTGGGAGGCAGAGGCAGGCAGATCTGAGTTCGAGGCCAGTCTAGTCTACAGAGTTAATTCCGTACATAGAGAGGACTACACAGAGAAACCCTGCCTCAAAATCAAAACAAACAAAGAATGTCGGCTGTCCAATGACAGTGAATTGTGGGGCAAGGGGTATGTCTAGGTCTAGGGATGAACTCACGAGTTCATCTTTTAAACAAACCCTGAAAAAGATTTGACTTGAACTTAGGGTTCAAGCAATTGACCCTGCAAATGTTTGTCCACCTCATGTGGGAGTCCTTTCTTTCCCCATAAGTAACGGACCTAGAGGGAGAACCAAACCAAGTGATGGGCTCCCGGGAGCAACTGGGATGGTGGAATCAGGTGTGAGGAAACACTCCTTTGGATACTAGCAAGAAGGCTAACTTTGGGAAGAGGGAGCAATAGAAGAAACAGCAACAATAATGTGAGCGGAAAATAAGGAAGTTGATAGGAACAAGGAGATGCTATAGAAGAAGGCAGAAAATGAGCTATCTGCCTCTGGCCGGGAAGAATTTCTGTAGACTTCCACCTAAGATCCCCTGCAATCTATTCAATGTATCCAGCATTTTGTCATTAGTAAGAACTAACTAGTAGTTAGGGGGGTGTAAAAATATAAAGATTAGTGTTTTCTTCCCATGTAAGGGTTGTATTGGGTCAGTTTTAGTGAGGCCTTATTAAAATATGAAAATTAGCAGTGCAGGGTCTCTGGCAAGCCACCTTCTATAGTTAGAAACCTTTATAGCACTAATTCAACAGGAAAAAACAGGGTTCTAGCCTCTTCAAAGCAAATTTTATCTCTCCCCCCTTTCCTCTTCTCTCTCAATTAGAACTAGACCCTTTGTGTTTTGCAATCTCAGATGCTACATTTTGCTATATTACTTTAAATATAGTTGGTCTTTATTTTTTTAATGTAGTCAAATAACTTGGATTAAGCTTTTTTTTTAAGGCTTAATTTCAAGTTTTGGGAAGATCCAGTACTGCATTAGTTGGGGCAAGCAGGTTACTGAGATGCCACCCCTGTGGATGCCACCCCACGCCATGTTCTCTCTTAGCTTTCCCTCCTCCTTGTTTCCCACTTGGCCCATTGGGAGCTCTGGGGATGATTCCTGCCGTGCTCTTTCCCAGGCTGCTGTGGATCGGAATGCGTCCTTTCATGCAGGTGGACCTCGCTCTGCGGTCCGAGGTCTGGGGACTCCCTCCGCAGACCTTGTCAGGTTGTACATTTGTGCTGCCTTCCCACCTCTGTGGCTAGCTTCATGCACCATTGCCATTTGGAATCTCTACCAAACCTGAGGATGGAGTTTGCCTCTCTGTGTCTGGATGGAGGCTTGGAAATTCATTCTGGAAGATGGGAAAATCATAAGACACACATTATTTGTTTGTTTTTTCTTTTTAATCTTCACCAGCACTACCTTAAACTGCCCATTGTCTGATGGCAGAAAACCAATGTTCATACTTCATCTGACTCTCCAATTGTGTGGTTATTCTCATTGCTGATACTCCTTCATGGTCAGAAGCAGACCCCCTCATGGAACCTTGTTAACATAGATGTGGCCACTCCAGTTTATTGGTCCCTTGGTCAGCACTTTTCTGCCATCAGTACCTTCCTTCTGCTTGGATGCATTTTAATTTTGCTTAAGTGTTTTCTGGTAGATGTGGTCCTGGGAGGCACGCTTTTGATATCAGTGCATGTCAAAAATGACCCCATATTTCTTTCACTGTTTCTTTTGGGGGGGCTTGGTAAAAAAAATCTAAATTTAAAATAGGTATGCCTTGAGGAGTTCACACTAATTCTTTCCCGAATCTTACATTTTATGTAATATTTTTAATAGCCGTGTATTGACAGTCTGTTTTACCTACTTAGAAGCATTTAGAATTTTTGTTTATTTCAAAACTCAGACATGCAATATACTACACAAAGCAATTCCAATTGCTTTCATGGGAGGAGAATGGAGACATTCATTTTAAAATCGAGCACTAAGAAGAAAAGACACAGACAGTGGTTACCCCTCCCCAGCTTGCTCTCCCATGCCTTGGGCTCGCCTTGATTCCCCTTATTTCCATCTGTGTGTCCTGTACATCCCGAATTTCCTCAGACAGCTTCTGTCTACGGTTGTGGGACAGGAAGCCCTGGGGTGGAAGCTGGTGTTCCCTTAGCAGTCATTTCTCCTCTCCACAGAAACTGGCTCAACGTTTTATTTTCTTCATAAACAACTTTGCTTTTCAGACAGCCATAGATTTTCTTAATTCAGTATACAAATGTTCTGAAATTGGATATCAATTTATACTTAGGTCACGAAATTCCAAAGTGAGAATGACATAGACTTGAAGTGGGCATTGTCGACACAGGTTCAAGCTTACAGTGGGCACCTGAGAGTAAAGTCAGCGCTAAAAACGGGTCAGAGGGAACAATCTCATGATATTTACATCGTGTAGACTGCTCTCAATGATATGATCATCCAAACTGCAGGCATCTTCTAGAAGGCCACAGTTGGTCACAACCAGTCAATCTCTCCTCTCTCTCTCTCTCTCTCTCTTTGGGATCTGTGAACCAATGCCTACTTGCTCTAGTTACAGATCTGATGACAAGCAAAAAATGCAGATGCCACCATAATCTAAATTGGTGAACCAATGATTTTTATTGGAGTTACTTATAGAAATGTGGGTGAGAAGCTACTTGCAGAAATAGAAATGACTCAAAGACAGCTGCCTCATCAAAGATCACCCCAGCATAGGTGACAGCTTAAAAAAAAATCAAATTAGAAGCCTTGAGCACACTGCGCAACCTGTAGGCAGCTCCGTGTGTTGGAGCATACCTTCTCTAGAAAGCTCAGTGGTTCTGTCCCTTCTAGGCAGCTTGTCTGGTGTCTGCTTCTTCCAGAAAGCTCAGCTTGTCTAAGAATGTTCCTTAAGAGTCCTTGCTGCTTATATATTCTTGGTGAAGGGGGATTATGAATCTGGTTGTTCAGAGACTACCTGAAGCCACTGAGTAGTTAACTTCCTGAGCTTAATAAAATTCCCTACAGAATGGGCTGTTTTGCCCCTCCTTAGAACATCTCTTATTTATCTTGCGTCCTTAGAACATTCAGTGTTTTCACCTCCCCTTCAACATCATGTGTCTTAAAGAGATTCCCTCAAAACTGCAAGGTTTTCATCCTAGAGGAAACAATAGTGGTTTAATGTCTGTCAAGCAGCACAAAGAATGGTCATTTCCTTTTCAGACACTCAGAGGAAGATGAGAAACGAGTACCACAGGGAGAGATACTTTTGTCAAGAGTACAGGGCTCTGAAGTATGAGTTTTTATCCTTCTCCTCTGGTCCACATCATGCGTGTCAGACCTGACATGTGAGCTGTGAGGGGAGAACTCAGCCTCCTTTGGAATCGTAACATCTATGAGTCATTTGTTACACACTTTGACCAGCAAGACTTTTGATGTCCCCTCTGTGGCTGTAACACAGACTGCATTCAGTTCAGAGTCTTTATTAGGGATGTTGCTTTGCACAGCTCTGAATACACAGGAGAGGTCATCGAATGCATGGGAGAAACATAAAAGGCAGCTGAAAGGGTAGACCAGAGGGCGAGAGAATGCATAGTTAGGAATTAGTATTGGAAAAGAGGACACATAGTCTCCAACATCTGCAGCGTATGTGTGTATGGCTCCGCGAGGAGAGTTTGATGGAGTTACTTTGTGTAGGAAATGGCATGCAGTCGGTGCCCACAGACTGGTGAATGGGATCCAGTGGAGCCCAGGGCCCCAAGGCTACTTGCGCTCAGATACTCACTTTCCTGACCTCTGCTACACTGACACCTCAAAAATGGGGTTGCCGGGAAGCGATTGCAGCCAGGCTATTAGACTCTAGAGCCCCCACCCTCAAAAAGAAAAGGTTTTCAAGGGGGACACAATGAAGGTTTTGTGGAGAGAAGGCAAACAACCAAGATATAAAGTAGAGAACACACCTGCACCCAGTGATGAAGTCCAAAGGAGGGACGTTCTTCAAAGATCTAAGAGCACACGGAGATGTGCTTAGGCAAGGAGTCTGTGCATCCTGCATCCCTCATCAGGAACAGCTCTTTACAGCCTTAGTGTGCGTCTCCCTCTCTGCCCTCAGTCAAGGTAGTGCTGAAGAAGTTCTGAGTGAGCAAAGTCAGGGAACTTTCAGCTTGAGGGAAGAAAGACCAACAGAGAACCATGATATATGTCTTGCGAGAAACGCTCTGTGAGAGTGTAGATGATTAGTACCCACAAATGCCATCTGGTTACATTTACTTATAAGTACTTATTATGTGTATGTGTTCATGTGTAATACATGCATGTGCAGGTGTGTGTGTGTGTGTGTGTGTGTGTGTGTGTGTGTGTGTAGGCCAGGTGACAGCATCAGCTGCTATTCCTCAGGTGCTGTCCTTGTTTTGGCTGTTGATGGAGGGATTGATCATAAAACAAGATCTCTCACTGACCTAGAATTTACTCAGTAGGTTAGAATGGCTGCCCAGCATAGCTGAGGGAACCACCTGTCTCTGTCTCCCTATAACTGGGCCTGTAAAACCACACCACTATTTCTGGTTTGTATTTCTTGGGTCTGATGGACCAAATAAGGTCCTAACTACCAAGTGAGCTGTCTTCCCAGCTCTGGTTATGTTTAAATTGTTACTTTTTACATTGCTATAACAACCATAAACATAGATAATCCTTCTGGAAGCAGTAAGGAAACCCAAGGCAAGAATAGCAGGGATGGTCATAGATTTTAACTCAGGAATATCACCCTGAGGAATGCATCCTAAGGAAATAATTTCACAGAAGCAGGAAATTTATATGCAGGAAAGTGCTCATTAGAACAGCTTTATAATATCAACAACAAAAGTCACAGAGAAAAAAATATACGTATAACAGTTGTGAAACTGTTTAGTAAATTATGGAACATTTAGTTTGAGGAATATTATTCAGCCATTAAAATTATAATTATGAAAATCACAACAGATAAAGAAAAATGTTTACACTACAATGTTAAAAGGAAACTGGAATTACAACCGTGTGTACAATATGATCGCAGCTGTTTAAAGATGAGCGCGTGAGCAGGAAGAGAATGTGCGACACTTTACACTGCTGTGTTTGCTCAGGAGGCGTTTGGTGGCGTTCTCCTTTTCCAAATCATGCTCAGTAAATGATAGTTATGTCCTTCTCAAACTGCTTTGGAAGCAGAATTGGTCAAGGGAGGTATAAACATTAAACAACGGGGTCAAGGCAACACAGGCAGAAATGATTTTTTTTAGTTTCATAATGGCATGATAAAAGTCATTAGCTGTCTTCTGCTGTGGGAAGGAGATCATCGCTGACTGACTCTGTGTCCTCAGACCATCGCTGACTGACTCCGTGTCCTCAGACCATCGCTGACTGACTCTGTGTCCTCAGACCATCGCTGACTGACTCTGTGTCCTCAGACCATCGCTGACTGACTCTGTGTCCTCAGACCATCGCTGACTGACTCTGTGTCCTCAGACCATCGCTGACTGACTCTGTGTCCTCAGACCATCGCTGACTGACTCTGTGTCCTCAGACCATCGCTGACTGACTCTGTGTCCTCAGACCATCGCTGACTGACTCTGTATCCTCAGACCACTGCTGACTGACTCTGTGTCCTCAGACCATCGCTGACTGACTGTGTCCTCAGACCACTGCTGACTGTGTCCTCAGACCACTGCTGACTGACTCTGTGTCCTCAGACCATCGCTGACTGACTCTGTGTCCTCAGACCATCGCTGACTTGACACTATCTATGTACTCAATTATCTTGCTGCAGCGATTTCTTGACTGAGGTCCTCTGAGATACATAGTGTTTAGGACCTGAGTTGTGTGGACATGCAGATGCTTAATTTTACCTAGTTATGAATGTGTGTGGCTAGAACTAACATACAGTTACGTAGGTGGAAGCTGCTGGTTCTTTTCCTGGCCACCCAGACCCAACTAATAACATAAAACTCTCTTAGTTGCAATACTGTTTGGTCAATAGCCCAGGCATATTTTTAGCTAACTCTTACATCTTAAATTAACCCATTATTATTAATCTGTGTATTGTCACAAGGCTGGTGGCTGGAGTCTTTCTCCTTTGGCAGCTACATGGTGTCTCCTTGACTTCACCTACACACACTCTATTTCTCTGTTTGGAAATCCCACCTGACTTTCCTGTACTAAGCCGTTGGTCAAAACAGCTTCTTTAATAACCAATGGCAGTAAAACATATTCACAGCACACAGAGGGGATTCCCACCTCACAGGTACTCTCCGGTAACTTGATTTCCAGTAAGATTATGTTCTTCAGCCTCATTCCCCTTGATGTGTGTACCTATAGCTTGTTTGTTTCCACCTCTAGTTTGTGAAAGTGCTATTTGATTATATGAATATACAACAACTTATTTATTCAATGGCATGTTGATTGGCATTTGTGCCTCTAGTTTTTAGAATCCCGAGCAGTTCCATTTGAAGCAAATTTGAATATGTCTCAATGTACACACTGAGGGATTTCTCTAGGCTGCATTCTGGAGACATATTAAAGATACATTTTGGCAGGATTTTAAATTTAATATGCAGGCAGGAGTTGAACTTCCACACAAATGGCATTACAAAACAATCAGTTCTGTCCTGTACTAGTAAAATCAGGAATTCTCCATTAAAATGTAATGTAATGATCACAATTGAACTATTAAAATTTAAGTGATCACATTTCAAGCGATTAAAATGACAGCTATTTTGCAGAACTGTTGGTTGTCATCAGTCATTTGGTAGCACTGTGGCTGCCATATTGCTTTTTTACAAGATGCTTTGAGTGCAACTCAGGTGAAAAGCCAGGTGTCATCTGACCCATGCTGCTGGTACCACAGGGAAGCAATGTAATCTGTAATAGGTATGCTAGCGTCCACTGTTACTCCTCCCTTTCTGTCTAATGGCTGAGTTCTATAATGACCATGCAAACTCAGCTACAGGCCATCTCAATAGTCAGTTTTACCAAGAATTCACGAAGAGGGTGCTTGCTTTTTTCATTTTGTGTCTCTCTAAGTATGACCATTGATGCTGGCTTCTCCTTGGTATGCCATGAATACCATTGGTTAAGAAAGAAACTGTCTTGGGCCTGCTCAGGGAATAGAGGTAGGCAGGGAAAACTAAACTGAATGCTGGGAAAAAGAAGGCGGAGTCAGAGAGAAGTCATGTAGCCCCACAGGAGACAGACACTGGAACTTTAGCCCATAAGCCACAGCCACATGGCGATACACAGACTAATAGAAATGGGTTAAATTAATATGTAAAGTTAGCCAATAAGAAGCTAGAGCTAATGGACCAAGCAGTGATTTAATTTAAGCAGCTGGGAATGAAACAAGCAGCCTCCTTGCAACAAACCATGTCAGTCCATGTGATTCGGAACTCTCCATCAGAGCCTGGTCAGCTGGCCTGGGGGTGCTTTAGTGAAGATAATGACTACCCTTCCCCCACCTTCCCCTAGCATACTCAAGCTATGCTGGAAGCAAGAACAGGGATGAATGCTTACCTTATGAGACTAGGCTAAGCTTCACACTAAGATGGCAAAGGACTGTTCAGGAAAGGAACCGGTAAAGGCCGAATACAGCAGAATATGATGATAATGCCCTCACAGTTAGCCTGGGTGTGAGCCAAGAATTCAAGCTGGGTTCAACATTTGAAAAATTAATGTAATTTTTTCATTCCATACCATGGTTATTTCTGCAAATGCATAAAAATTTTTACCATTTATTCCTTATTTCAATTTTTAACCATAAAGAAAAAAATAAATTATGCTATTCCTAGGAACGTGAAATGGAGTTCACTGTTTTAAATAAAATAAGCCAGTCTCACAAAAGCTGGAGTCCTGTGCTTTTTCTCACGATGTGTTATGTGGAGAAAAACAAAAAGCAAATCCCAGGTAGATTATTAGGGATATGTGAGGAAAAGGTCAAAGTGGAACGGAGTATAAGGAAGGACCCCTAAATCTCTCATATTGTACAAATGTGCCATTTTTTTTTTAATTTTAAGAAACAAGGACATGAGAGTGGTTAGAGACATTCAATGCCTCTACTCTGTATAGCACAGGGACCCGTTGTCAGCCTCGTAGCGCATGTTCCTCATGGTCTCGTATCTAAAACAAGAGGTTACACCAAGTTCTGCCACTCAGAGTGGGTCGTTTAAATATACAGCTGTAGCTGGAGTTGTCTCAAACACCCAGGAAAGTTTGTGATGCACCACTCAAGCGTGGTGAGTCTGATATGCATTTCCTTTAGTTACGTCATTCCTCTCTGACATGCCAGATCTAAAGAGAATGGGAGCAGAAAGCTTATCCACGTCTATAGCTACTTTATACCAAAGCCTTTCTAGAAACTTCCAAGGGGTATTAGCTGATCTTATTCACAGAATGAAGTCTAATGACAGCCACTCTCTCATCTACAAATCTTTTAGCTGCTGCTTTTTTGGTAGCAGACCATTCTCTGAAATATGTTGCCATCAAAAGATCAGCCGCCTAATGAGACAGGTAGGAAGCCTGTTTTCTGAGAGGCAGGCTCTTATCTTTTCACTGTTCCACCAATGATTTCCCCAGCCATCTAGTCACATTCTCCCTGGGTGACTCCTTTGACTTCATCAGGTAATGTGGCTCTCTTTGTTAATCACACAATATGGCTTTCTTATCGACCCTACCTACCCTGTGCTTTCTCTCTTCCCATCTTGGCTATTGTGTTGTGGGGAGGATGAGCAAAATAAGACATACTTACTGTATTGCCCTGAAAGAGAACAGTTGTCAAAATAACACCATTCCATGTACCCCTTTCTGAACTCTCTCACTGATGACAACAACCAATTGTTCTTGCTAAGGCTGCAAAGCTGGTTTAGGCAAGGCAGACAAGAAAGCTCTCATCAGCAGCCTTCAAATTATTTCTGAAATTCTGCTATCAAATTCCTATTATCAAAATGTAAAAGAAATACCCAGACACTTTTTATAGGTTTTTTGATATGACAGAGATTTGGAAATGGGATATTTTGATACTTAGGGAAAGCACATGTCGTATGCTTGTCAATGTTTTTCTTTATAGAAAGGCTGTTGTTTCCAATAAACTATAAGTCAGTGTCAGCTCACCTGTGCAATTGTTTCCTTTGGCATTTTGAAGGCAGCTCATTGGGAAGAAAGATCGACAGCGAAGGAATTATTTCCCAAGCCATAGTTTCACCTTGTGGCAAATGGTCTCTCTACCTGTCTGCCCATGGAAGCATCTAGATTTGAAAGAGTTATCTATCATTTGCTGTTTTATGGATGTGGCTCTAACTCCCTTGACTGTTTGGAGCAGAGCTTCTATGATAGATATGCCAAGGAGACCCTGGGAGCAGTTTCTGGACTCAGCTGTGGTGAGCTATGATTCCACATTAGTTATTATCTCCTGTGGCTTCAGATGGGCATGAGAGCATCAGTGGAGAGAAATGTATCTGATCACATAGTCCAGACACAGGAAGACGGCACACACTCGATGAATTTAGTGACTGTTTTTAATAACATCAGAACAATGGACTGAAGGGTCGATGTGCATGCCAGAATTATTACACAGGGAAGGAAAAGGGATGATGGTGATGGTGGTGGTGGTGATGCCCGGTACATTTGAAGCCATGGACCAGGTGAGGGAAAGGTTTCTATTGTTCTTACCAAAGAAGAGAAAAGGGGATCTGATTTAAACTAGAGAGGATTTCCCAGAGAACACGGAGCTAAGATGAGTTGGACAAAATTACACTGCTAATCCATTGACTATAAGTTATTTTCATCTTCAGAGGGAAATAAAAGTTAATGCAATAAATGGTGGGGAAATGAAACAACCTTGAACGTCCCTATTAACAGACAAGTGCTTGATGAGAAAATCTCTGAAAGCGAACTGGGAATCAGATCAAAGCCTGTGGGTAATGTCTGAGTACTGGAGGGAACTAGAGGTCATCAGGGCTGGGGGAGCGGGAGAGAAAGGAAAGAGAAAGGGATGGGGAGACATTTTGGTTTGTACAGTGTTCATCTTGCAACCACCAGGACCTGGGTTTGATCTGTTGTACCCACCGAAAGCAGCAAACCTGGGCGTAGGGACATCCTTGTCATTTCAATGCTGGAGAAGCAGAGACAGGTGGATCCCCGAGGCTTCCTGGCCAAGCAACTTTATCTAGTTGGCACATTAGAGGATGTTTAAAAAACTATGTGAGTGGTGAGGAAGAATATGCAAAGTTGTCTTCCAGCCTCTACGTACATGAGCACACATGCACATGTGCACCCTTACACACACAAGCCAAGGGGAGGAAGAAAGAGAAGAAGGGAAAGGGAGGAAGAGGAGAGGGGAGAAGGACGGGAAGAGGGAGAGGGAGACAGAGGAGGGGAGAAGAGAGTACTTAGCCGCACAGGAATCCACTGCCAAGCCTGATAACCGGCTTTCAGTTCCTGAAATCAATTCGGTGTGTAGGGAAAACAGTTCTTGCAACACACATGCACACACATGTGCACACACACACACACACCACATGCATGCATACGCATACACTCACTTACACGCACATATGTCCCTTGGTACCCCTACCCACCTCAGCCACAAACCCTCCAAAAGCAACACAGTCCATTGCAGCAGGCAGCTGATGTGACCCAGACTGCAGGAGGAGACACACCAAGAGACACAAAAGCATACATGGAAGGCTCTCACTTGTGGTCATGACTGCCACAGGCCGCCACCCCATCACCTCTGGCTGATGGAATTCTCAGTTGATGAAAAACCCACACAAATTTAAAAGCTCAAAGACAAATCAGTGTTCCTGAAGAACACATTAAATCTCAAGTGTTAATTTTATTAGTGACACTGTCACTCTGTCATCTTGTTATAACCAGACCATGGCACTAACCCGAGAGAGCATGCTCAGACACATGGGAGAACCTAGCCAGGGTCATTTCTTTAGACTTATAGTTGAAGCAACCAATTTGTGAGTAACATTGCATTTCAGGACATTCTACAAAAGGACAGGGCAAGGTGGGGGGAGAGTTGGATTTCTGAACAAATAAAATAAATGAAGATTTATTTCAGAGGGTTCTCACTAACGTTGAGAAATACTTTGAACAACAACCACGGCCACTGGGGTGCTGTAATGACATGCCCCATTATAAAATGTAACACTAAAAAAATAAAAAAAATGTAGGAGTGGAAATTTAACAATTGAACATTTAATGGCTGCAATTATGGCAAAAGAATAATGAACCTATTAGACAGGAGAGCTGGCAATTACTCTACAGCTTATTGGAACACAGCTGTGAAAAAGTAATACAGTCGCATACTTAAGAATGGTTATTAAAAGGGGATAATGCATTCTGTTTACACCGACAGAAGCAATTTTTCTTCTGAAATGAAATGGCCCTTTTTGGCTATCAGACATATGAACTCAGATATGATGAATCCCACTATTTAAAGGTAATGCATTTTCAGATCTGCCTTTCTAGCTATAAATGATGTCTCCATAAGATCATAAGGGTGAGATCACTTTAGTGGAAGAAATGGAGGAACATGTCAAAAATGGACTTATAAACACTAAATAAATCACCCGGAGAAAGGTGGGTGAAATTTTAGCTGATTCAAATGCCTGGGATAAATTAAGCTTCTACAAGTTCAACAACAAGACCTGTCAAGAGTATCTGGGAACTGGAGTCCTCTATGACATCAATATTTTGGGATTCAGAAATGATGGGTGTGTCCCACTAAATCTTCAGAAGGAAATACTTGTAAGCACAATTTGTGTGGCCAAACTCACCTGTAGATACATGTAGCTTCCACATGCAGCTATCGGAACCAGGGAGTCAAGCAGATGGACCATGGGCTGTGTGGAAATGAGCAGCGGTGTCAGGCAGAGTCCTGGAGAACCACTGGAGGGTGGGAAGGTTCTCTACCAACAGCCTGGCCAGATGGGGGCAGGACAGAGTCAATACCTTGACACCTGCCAGGTGGTTTCAAAGAATACACATTCTTAACTTGATATCAGTTTCTGACCATTTTCAAGGTAAGCTTATAGAACATAAAATAGAAATCTAAATTATTTGGCATGTTTGAAAATCGTATTCTATGGGAGGTCGTCGGTCACACCTTTACTCTCTGGCAGAACCAACTCAAGCCATCCATACCAGAGGGAGGTGGCTTCATTTTGAGTCTTTATGCAAGGAAGACCCATGAGTTCTGGAAATGTCAAGATCAGGGACAGTCTTCTCTGTGAGAAAACTCCGCTGTTGTCCCCTTTCCTCCCACTGTCCAGTCATCTTATGAGGCATAGTTAGAGGACGGTGACTCACTAGACTTTGAACCTCGATTGGCCTGGAAAAATGCGGTGAACAAATACCCTGCTGCTCCTGTCTGCTTTGGGCAACAAGTCAGCCACCCTCTAGAGCAGGGGTTATCAACCTTCCTGATGCTACAGCCCTTCAATACAGTTCTTCAAGTTAGAGTGATGCCCAACCATAACATTATTTTCATTGCTACTTAGTAAATGTAATTTTGTTACTGTTACGAATCATATACTGTATGACGTGTAGGGTATCTGCTGTGTAACCCCAAAGAGGTTGAGAACCTCTTTGGAGCTTTAAGCTGCTTGTTCTTGTGGAGCCTGGATACCTAGTGAATGTGGGAAGGAACTCTTGAATATGGTCTTCTGTTCAGTTTAGGCCATTTTCATGTCTAACTTATGTGACAAGAGCAAAGTCAGCTATCTTCAAGCTTGGGGACAGGGAATGAACAGAAGACTGTAAAATAAGAAGATACTTCTGTAGTTTAGAGGTCACAGATTTGTTCAGAGGAACTTCAGATTCTCTAGATTGCCACTCCCAAAATGCACATAAATACTACTCCAATGGATTGTCGGAGACCTGTATGTGGCAGGAAGTCTGCATTTCTAGACTGAGATTCATAAACGAATCTGATCTTGCCTTTTATGGCCTTTGTCTGAATAAAGTTTATATAACTGTCAATTCTCAAGCATTTCATTTAATAAGGTCTGTTGGAATGGAGAAATCAAATTAATTTGGTTAAAATATCTGCAAATAAATAATGACTCTAACTTTCCTACCAAGTCTGTTTCCAGTTGACTTGGATTTCATTCCTTCTCTTGTCTCCTGCTTATGCTGCTGAGGAAGCAACAGAAAAGGGCATCCAGCAGGTAGGCAAAGACAGGCTTGCACAGGGACAGCTCTTAGCCATGCAAGCTTGACGGTTAGTCTTGAGAGGGAGTGAGATTGGAGAATGGTTTTCCACTGTCTTCTATTGACTGACCTGACTTCTAAGCCAACCTTCTTTTTCCATCAAGTTCAAGATGACAGAACCTGGGTCCTCCAGAGGAGGCAACAGAAGTGGGTGGTGAGTGCTTGTTCCTGGGTGAGGCTTCCATATATGTTCTAGGATTGCCTCCCGGGGCTGCCTTGGTCTTTATGGCCTTTGTGGTTACCCCCCTGGTGCCATGACTCTTCCTCTAGGTCTCTCTGGACTTCAGTCACTCAGTATGGCGATACTGTGTATCTCTTCGTATCTCTTCTACTTTCTAACCCAGTTTGCCTTTTGTAACTGGAGGTTTCTCTCCCACCTGCCAGTTCCCGAATAACCACTCTGAAGTTTAATATTAATCACAAAATGTTTAGCCTATTAGCTCAGGCATATTATGAACTAGCTCTTACAACTTAAATTAATCCATTTCTATTATTCTATAGCTTACCATGAGGCTCATAGCTTGTTACCTCACATCTTCTCCAGTGGCTGCTGGCATCTCCCAAACTCCACCTTCTTTTTCCCTCTATTTTTACTTGGATTTCCTGCCTGACTCGATTCTGCCTGGCTATTGGCTAAATCAGCTTTTTTATTAACCAATGGTAATAAAACATATTCATGGAATACAGAAGGGCATCCCATATCAATTTTAGTTTTTGATCCCTTGAAACAGCCTTTTAAGTGTCTTCCAGGGAGAAGTGTCCCCCCACCTCCTTAGCTCTTGTTCCAGCAATTTCCTGCCCTGTCTGAAAGAGAGAGAGTGAGAGAGAGAGAGAGAGAGAGAGAGAGAGAGAGAGAGCTGGAGCGAGGTGCTGACCTGGAGCATCTTGCAGCTCCGCATCCTGGTGGCAGAAGGAAGGGAGAGATCAGGTAGGGGAAGGTAGAGAGAGAAGGGTGCTTGCTCAGCGTGAGCACAGATGTACTGAATTGTGAACTTCTGGCGTCTTTTATGGGATCATACAGGTGGTTCAGCTAGAGGTGAGGAAGGCAGGGTCAGAATGAGGGCATCATCCCACGATTGTGTGTGTGTGTGTGCTGCTTCAGATGGAGCCTATTGTGAAGTGAAACATAGGAATTCTTCAAAAATACCTCAATTATTTTATGAAGAGTATAATTATATTGCTTTGTGTGTATATTAAATTTCCCAATTTGTTAAATGACAATATTTAACATATGTGTCCTGATTTGTCTCTTTATGTGCATATACTTCAAGGCTCAAAATAAAAGAAAGTAAAAAAAATAGAAAAAATTTTAGGTTTCTGCTTTGAGAGAGACTCTGAGGAAAGAGAGAAGAATGGGAGGCAAGAACAAAGGTAACAGATAAAAATGAGAAGAAGACAGATACTTATTTCGTGTGTGAATAAAGAGAAGTGGTTTGTGCTTCTCCATGGTTTTTTAGCTCTCTCTATCTCTCTCTCCAAAAAATAAAATTCCCCTCAATTTCCATTGCCCAACTCTACCTTGGTTAGCGTGTTGGGATTAATGAGTCCTGGCCTTCGGCTGGATGTTGGGACTAATGAGTCCTGGCCTTCAGCTGTTCTTCCCCACTACAACCTTCTGATTAAAGTTACTAGAAACTGTGCCTAGTTTAGAGGATCAGAGGATGGGATTATCGCCTGTTGGCCATTGACTGCAGTGTATTTAAGCCTACATGGTATGAATAAAGGGGGCTTTCTGAATCAGCGTTTGGAGGTCTGTGTGTCGGTCTGTCTCTGCGTGTGTATTCTCAACCTCCAGCCCCTTGCCTGAAGCTCGTGAACTGGGTTCTAGCGAACAGAGCGCAAACACGGGGGCGTGGTGCGTAGCATAGTGTTTGTGAATTAAAGTGTACAGAGGAACCGTAACTCCACAGTCGTTCCAAAGGCTCTTTACAGTCAGACACACAGGGCAAAGTTCGCCAACACTGTGACATCATGCAGGACCTCGCAAGGATTCTTTTTATTGACCAAATCAGTGGGTTCTGAAAGGATAGAGCTCGTTAATGTCCTTCTTCAGATATGCACAGCTATCCAACCACCAGCTCTGCCCACAAGTTTCCCCAGGGACCATTTGGATAATGAATTGGCGCCGTTCCTGTTGCCTCATCTGTCCCATGTTTCTAGTCATAGAAACGCTTGGCTAGTCTAGAAACTTGAGCTTCTAATCCTAGGTCTGTTCGGCACCAGCTCAGTTGTTTTTTTTTTTTCTTAACCCTCTGAAAATATAAGAATTCAATTAGACTGTCTAGAAGATATTCTGTAGATCTAAATGTTAGGATTCTGTGGTTTTCATCATCTATTCTGGCGGTATTTATAACCTAAAGATGCTGTGTCAGCCAGGGTTGCCTAGAGGAGCAGAACCCATCAGACAGACACATACCCTTAAGTAGGCTTACACCATCGGGGCTGGGTAGCCCAGTAATGTCAGTATGCATGTTGAAATGGTTGAGAACTGGGGCGGCTCAGTCCATGGGGCTAGATGCCTCAGCAGTCCAAATCTAGAGTTCGGAAGATTCCTGGAGAGTGTCTTGTTCCTCCTTAGTCTTCAGTCCATGTTGGAACCCAAACGAGCTCCTAACATCAGCTATGAACAAATGGCAGAAGCAGAGGTGGACATTCCCCAACAACCAGCGGGAAAGGAGCAAAGCCCCACAGCGGTGCCGCCCACTCCAGCCGAGGGTCCTTTTACCCTCCTAGCCCTTCATGGAAAGAACCCAACAGGTAGATGTGCATCTTAACTGAGTCCAGTTTCAGTCAGGTCAGCATTCAGGACTAATTATCACAGACACAAAAACCCGATCCTAGGTGTTCTGATGCGTGAGTAATCCTGTATCAGCATTTCGGAGGCAAACCTGCACCTAGACAAATGTGGACTCCTTGTTTTCCTGGATGCATCAGGAGCCTGTTTTCACTTGGTGTGCCAGTACAGAGGACTTGGGTCTGTCTGAGAACTGAAGAACATATGCAAATTTGTGAGTGTTAAGGAACTTATGCAAATTTCTCATCAGAACCCACCAATCTCCTAGGTTATGATGAGGGGAGTTTTAAAAGTCTGAAACTGGCCGCGGCCTATGTCTAGAGATTAGAATTGCTTCCTTAGACACACGTGGTCACAGCGCGGTGGGGCTTGCTTGTAAGCACTGACCAGCTGTGTTTCTACACTAGAATGTGACTCCATGAAGAAATGGCATGAGCTCCATTCTTCGAGAAACAGATTTTGTTGACAAGAAGACATAAAAGTGAGCCCAAGGTCTCACAGAGGAGGCGTTTGTAACAGTGATTAATAAGAAGTAGGAAATTATATTGTAGCTACGCATCTCTGTGAATGTGTGCTGCCCATAGCTAATATGCAAGGTAAATATTTTGGATGTGGAATTGGCCCATGTATGCAGTTATCAATAGGGTGATTACAGTAGAATTCTTAGAGAATTCCCACATTTAAAACATAAAGGCAGTTTCTTCTGAGTGAACAAAGCAGATTTGGTGATTAGCAACAGAAACCTTTAAAAAAGGTGGTAAAGGGGATTTGTTCGGAGGAAATGTGATCCACTTTAAGCAAACTGTGTCTTATAGAAGAGGAAAGAGAATAACTACAGTTACTAACATTTCACATCATCTGTTTAACATTTTCTTGGCCGGTATTCACTGTTCACAGAGACAGGAGCAGCTCTTTCCATCCGGTACACCATACTCTTTCTTGGTTTGATTTTTGTTCTTGTTAGCAACCCGAGAGAAGACAACGCCTTTTTTTTTTTTTTTAATAAATCTGACACAAGAATCCTGCACTAGGGACCAGCTAAAGTCTTCCAAATCCAAAGAATTAATCAAGCCCTTTATTTTTTCTCACTTATTTTCTCTATAGAATATCACTGTGCATATCATGACTGGTAAATCAATAATATTTAATGATGATGATATTAGCAACATTAATAACAGATTTTAATTCTTTTTGCAGCTAAATCAATTCCCTTGTGCAAAAAAGAAATTATTTGTAATTGCACATTGACTCACGAAATTTTCCAATTATTTCAGTGCAGGCTTTTCATACTTCCACAGAGACACAGTAAATAAACAAGGCCTCCGGATGTGACAAACAGGCTGTCCTCTCTCAGCTGCTCAGGACAGCGTTCTTTGATCTTAGTCATAAGCTTACAGGGGCTAAGGGTTTGTCCCTTCACTCGCCAAGTTCAACAAAAAGCTTCTTCAGCAGCACTTAAGAGGGCCTTCGGCCATACTTCTTACATTCCCTCTCTAGTATTTTGATAACTCTGGTCTGTGCTTCTCGCTTTTCTTTGTGTCTGCACAGAGCACCGTCTCTGTGTTTATCAGGATCCCAGTGCAGTAGCCAGAGTGCACGCTGCCTATTTGTGAAGCAGTCAGTTCTTCAAAGTGGAACATGGCCACTAGCTTTATATTTAGCAGCTCAGGCCCCCAGAATCCTTTGCTGCTGGACTCTGGCTGGAAGAGAGCAATGGCGCACATGGAGGAGAGCTGTCCTGACCACTTAGGAGGCTGCTCTCTACTTATGGAAATGCAGAAAACAGTCACATGACTCCACCGAGATGTGAGAGGGCAGAAGAACCCCAGCAGAGCTCATGGACTCTGGGAGTACTTACATTCCCAACCACAGCTTAAGAAAAATGGGAGCAATGTGGGTTGAGTGGGGGTGGGGGGGATCTCAACCGCAACAAAATACAACAAAGAAACTATTACCTTCTCCTAAAGATGACAAAGGACTTTGACATTCATGGATTCAATATCAACATTTCTGATGTTGCTAAATGTCACCTTTACAAGAGCAAATACTCAGGAACTTTCTAAGTTTCCAACCATTTTGGTTCCCCCAAATCCCTTGTTTGCCTAATGGAGGTATGTGAGTTCAGCGGCCTCCAACACCCCATCCCTCACTGGCTGGCTGACACAGGAGACTTTGCTCCACCACACAGACTCCACCAGGCAGCAGTGGGCAGTGCGGAACTCTTCCTCGTTCAGCTCTACCCAGTCAATTGGTGTGTAAGAACTGGCCATGGTCTCTGGAGGAACTAAAGGGTGCTCAATTGTAACCTCTCTCTTCCTTAAAAAATGAAACAAAAACAAAACAAAACAAAACATCCTTCCTGGCTGGGGTGAGGGTGAATTCTAATGCCCCCAAAGTTTATTACTTTCTCACACTCACTAAGCGCAGGGAGTCCCGCTAAGGCAGCCTGTGGGTATTCCTAAGAGATGTCTGATGATTTGGAGCATGTGCCTCATCTCCACCTGTACCTCACTGGCAGAGCTGCGCAATAGGGCCAGATCCAGTAGTGGGGAAATGGAGATGTTCTCTAGTGGACATTCTTTCCGGGAAAACAACATGCAAAACTCAAAGCAGACAGATCAGATGGTGTGTGGTCACAACGGCCATTCCAAGTGAACAGACACAGAACTTTAACATTAGACAGGCATCCTGAGAACACATCACACATCAAGGGGACCTTAAAACTTTTATTCTTTCTATACAGACAAATATTTAAATTTTAACTGTTGATTCTTTTCTGAAAGCTGCCACATATAGGATAACAAGGGGCAGAAAAGAAGGACAATTTTGTCATCTGGATGTTGCAGTCCTATAGTTGACTTCTACTGAAATTTGATTTGGTTTTGTCCTTCCAAAAACTTCATCTTTTGGGGCTTGGTCTGTGGGTAGCTGTATTAGTAAGGATACTCTAGAGTTTTGGAACTTACAGAATCAATCTCCCTTTACACACACACACACACACACACACACACACACACACACACACACAGAATTTATTGGAATAACTTACATGCTACAGTCCAGCAATGGCTAGTTGTGAATGGAAAGTCCAAGAATTGAGTAGATTCCACGAGCCCAGGGATCTCAGCTGGCCTTCCATAGAAGCTGGAATCCTGAAGAAGGAGGCACCAATTCCAGGGAAGGAATGGATGACCCGGCAAGACGAAGGCAAGGAGGCAAAGAACAAATCCTTCCTCCTTCCATTTTCGTTATATAGGCTTTCAGCAGAAGGTGTGGCCCAGATTAAAGGTGTGCCTTCCAGCAAGGCCTAGATTCAAGGCATGTGTCTTCCAGCCTCAAAATGGGGGTTAAAGGCACATTATCTTCTTGCCTCAAGATGCAAGTGCACCCTTCATTTCTGCAGTACAGCCCATTCTAGGTGTAGTCATGTTGACAACCAAGAATAGCCACAACAACAGCAATGCTGGGAGGTGATGGAATCTTGAAGAGGAAAAATACAATGAGAGATATTTTCTCCAACTGGGGACGTGTCCTCAGGTGTTCAGGCACTGCCTGTGACTACTTCTCCTTAGAGTTCTGTTTAACAGCCTCAGTGGTACCTGCACCTCTACCCTCTACCCTGCCCTGGTGGCCCATTCCTTCTTTTCTGCCCCTTGGCACCTGTCATTCCCATCCACCATGGCTTGAAACAGATAAGACAGCCTTTCTAGATGTGTGAGCCAGCATCATGCCCTTAAAGTTCTGAAATCCAGCCACAGAAATCTTTTCCATAAAAAGTCCGTTCTTCAACTATTTCCCTATAACGATGAAAAACTGATTAATATATTGTGATGTGGTTGCTAGCAATGTTGAATTGTTTACCTGAAGTTTTTAGTAAGGCAGGAAATCCTGAAACATTATACATTGAGGATTTTGGTTAGCACAGAAGTACACAGCACTCAGCCTAGATTTTTAATGCAAATCAGACATTCACACATATGGACACATTGGTTGATACAAAACACCTTCTTTCTATCGTGAACTTCCAAAACTATATGCTTTTTGCAAGCTTTCAAGTTAGTTTTTCCTTAAAATAAAACAGCAAATTTCAAACTCTGTCTTTTAAGATTGTCTCTCCCACATCTACTTTGACATCTAATCTGACAGTCATTTCTTAAAAGTATGCAATTCCATGGCTCTAATACATCTGTGCAATTGTGCAGCCATCTCTACAACCCAATTTTAGAAATTCCATCACTCCCTGAAGAAACTCTGCATGCATTAGCAGCCTCTCTCCCTGCCTCCTGCCCTGCCTCCTGGTTGCTACAAGTCCACTTTGCTCCCATGAATTTACCTGTTCTGCAATCTTTTGGCCCAAATCTACAACACTGAACGTCTATGTAGTTCCTACAGTCTCATTATTGTCAGCAGTCTCTCAGATAATATAATTAAATTCTTCGTGTTTTGTTTGGTTATTGTAGATAGAGACTGTTGGTAGAGGTTTCTGTCCTGCCCAGACCTGCAGCCATTCAGTCCCAAAGAAACACACAGAGGTCTGCATTAATTATAAACTGGCTGGCTTATGAGCTTAGGCTTCTTGCTAACACTTACACCTACATTAACCCATAATTCTTGTCTGTGTTAGACACGTGGCTTGGTAAGTTTTATCAGCAAGGCAGTCTCATCTTCCTCTGTATCTGGATATGACTGCAGACTCAGCCTTTCCTCTTCCCAGAATTCTCCTGTTCTCAGCACTCTGCCTCTACTTCCTGCCTGGTCACCCCATGTTGGGCACCAATTTGTTGGGCGTCAATTTGTAATAAGGAGGCTGCTTGTTTGTTCCCACCTGCCCAGTCCCAAAATAACCACACAGAAACTCTATTAATTAAATCACTGCTTGGCCTATAAATTTTAGCTTCTTATTGGCTATTTCTTAGATCTTAATTTAATCCATTTCTATTAGTCTGTGTATCGCCACGTGGCTGTGGCTTACTTGCAGCGTTTTGTCCAGTGGCATCTGTCACTGACAGGGATGCATGGCTTCTCCCTCACTCTGCCTTCTTTCTCCCAGCAGTCAGTTCAGTTTTCCCTATCTAGCTCTATTCTGCCCTATGCAAGCTTAAAACAGTTTCTTTATTAACCAGTGGTATTCACAGCATACAGACAGGAATCCCACATCAAGAGACTGCTTATTCTATCCTGTCTGCCTAGACCTGAAATAATCTCATAGAAACTGAATTAATTGCAACACTGCTTGGCCAATAGCTTAGGCGTATTCCTAGCTAGCTTATATCTTAAACTAACACTTTCTATTACTTTATATTTTACCATGAGGCTCATGGTTTACTGGTAAGGTTCCAGTGTCCGTCTCCTGCAGTGGCTACATGGCATCTCCTGACTCTACCTACTCTCTCTCTCTCTTTCTCTCACTATACATAGTCAACCTTTTGTCACAGCAACAATAACCAAATGAGGACAAAGTGCTTGCTACTCTTGTAGAGGACTCGGGTTTGATTTTCCACACAGCTGCCTGTCACTCCAGTTCCAGGAGATGGGATGCCCTCTTCTGCCCTCCATGGCCATCTGCATACATTTGGTACACAATTCTTGAAGGTACTCACACACATAGAATGAACAAATCTTTTATAAAAAAAACTTTATATCTGACGAATTTATGCATTATGAACAAAAAGACCAGTTTTGGTCACTATTGGTCCTTTAACTATATCGAGGCTCTCTTTATATATCATGAATTGATAGAGATATTCCAGGTGTACTAAGAAAGCATACATGCCAGAGCATTACAATATCCTTACCATTACTAGACAGTTTGTTGTACAGCCCAAGAAACTTCCTTCAGTCCTGACCGACTAATCCACCAGTTACTGGTAATTTTATACAAGTATGGCATTATGGAAGCCAAGGTCAGCTTCTGCCTGACAACAGACTTCCACGTGTGCCTTAGTAAGCAGCTGCACACGTGACTGTGGAGGTTAGGAGCAAGGTCACACGTGGTCCAGGAAGCAGCCACCACCAGCTTCTGGAACCCAGAGCACTGGAAGCTGGTGTTTGCTGTCAAGGGCTGAGGAGAAGGGGGACCGAGTCATCACAGTTGACCTTCTTTGTGTCCACTCACTCTGTCCACCCCTGCTCCCGGTGAGGCTTTGTGCTCACTGTCAAGCCTGTGAGGCAGCATCTTCCGAAGACTAGCAGGGGACTGGGCCAAGATTCTTGGCATTAACAGGTTCGGTCCATGATCCAAAGACCTTCCTCCTCAAGCGAGTGCCACGAACAGTGTCTGCCACCCCTACTGTCCTCTGGAGGGCCATCTCCTCTTGTCCTACTTCTCTTGTCGGCATCTCCCCATCTCCTCTCCTCTAGCGGGCATTTCCTGACATTTCCTTGCAGTTAGACATGACAAGGTTTGTTTTCTTTTTAATTTCTCACTCAGTGTTATTTTACTCCTTTTCTAGCTTGCTCAAGAGCAAAACTTGTTTGTTATTCTTGGGACTGTGGACATAGCGCCATGAGAAAACACTTAGCAGGGTCTGGGTCCTAGCACCACACGCATACAGTTATTCTTTTCCACACGGATAGGAACACATGTGAGGAAGCGGGAGCTACGGGAGTTTAGGGAGTTTACAATTGTCAGTGAACAGGTCGCAATGTTTGGCTTGGAGAGAGTGAGTTTCTTATTCCTCCCTGCTACACATGTAGCAGCTGGCCCCTTGGCTGTGCTTTGGAGAAGAACAGATACAGGAGATGTGTCTGCGGGGAGTGTAAAACAGAACAGTTAAACAATGCAGAATGTAGAACTGGAGAGACATCGAGGGGGAAAGACACAGAGGTTCAGCGCATGGAGGAGGTGCCTGTATAGCAATGTTAAAGTGTCTTTGGTCCTCGTGGATAGCGACAGCCTCAGGAGGGAAGGATGGATTCGGCCGCAAAGGTACACGGCTGCTGGCAAGGCATTGCTCTCTCACCTGCAAGGGCAATGCCCCCGCTTTCCAACCAGATCCTGCACCAGGGCCCTTCTTCATCTATGCCTCAGTTTCCTGGGTAACAAGGCACTGGATAAGGAAACAGAACACAAGAACCTGCATCTTCTTTCCCAACTCCAGCGTCTCTACCACATTCTGAGCACCCCTGGAGGTGGCTAAAGCCTGTAACAATCAAGCAGAACTCTCCCCTAACTCCACCCTCCCAAGAGTAGACCTCAAACTGAACCTTCTGCTCAGTGAGTCCTGAGGCTGGCCCATGAGCGGGCTACAGTGGGGCTGGGCAGGTGAATAAGAGTTCAGATGCGGTTGAATGGCATATTGGATGAGGTGGGGTCAGGAAAGGAAGAGTGGTCAGTGGGCTATGAAGGAAATGGCATCACACTACCATATTCCAGCACAGAGACTTTCAAGAACTGGGGTCCAAACTGCTGTCTTGATCAGGGTAGGACGTTAGAACGGTTTTCAATTAACATTTTATTAGATTGATTCACAGAATGTAAATATTTAACCATGTTGTTTGCCACACTCCAAGTCTCATAGATACTAGGAATGCAGATACAGGAATTGTAAGGCTGCTGTGTGGATACATGGCATTGATCAGGGCATATAAATTTAGAGTCCAAGTCACTAAGCGGCGTTCACGCTTTAGTGGTTGTTTTCAGCCAGGCACAGTGTATTGAGCGTGGTGACCCTCCACCTGCCTTAACCACGCAGTGCAGACCTACTAACCCGGCTAGCAACGTGCAACCTGCAGTTTAGCATGCATCCCTGTGACCTGGCTGGGACTCTCCCGTCACTTCCCAGCATGCCTCTGGTGCCTCATGGTGAGCTGGAATGTTCCATTCTACCACCTTCTTTGTGCTCCTCCAGGATCTAACCCCTATCACAAAGGTGTTTGCTTCCTGGTGTTTGCACCCGTGCTCGCCTCTCCTGCTTCAGACAGCACAGGCACCAGCCCCGAATGGCTTAGGGAACAGTGAAGCAGGCTCTGATCTCGGAGTGTGTGTCTGGCCTGATGGTTTTATCCAGGGATAGAGTGCTGAATGTAAGCAGGCACCGGCTCCCTTCTTTGTATTCTGTCTCGCTGACTGATTTAAAATTCTAAAAAAAGGTATTGGAGCGATCTTTTCATAAATCTTTCAGAGGTACCGGCATAGGTATGAGATCATGGTTGGTTCTGATTGGAACTTGCTAACCTGATTAGAGGAAAGAAAAAAGAGGAGGAACACAGCTCAGGATGGAAACAGAAACCAGCATCCTTAACGAGGCCGAGGAGCTCGGAGTCCACAGGTGCAGCGGGAGGGAAGGAGGAGAAAATGTGGGACATTATCTCAAGACCTTGCGATGGGAATTCTGTTTTTGTTTTTCCCTCCCTACCTTTGTGCTTGTTTTCAGGATTCAAGGTGATCTTGGAGGTGCCCTCCACTGTCATTCTACCCCCCTCCCTCAGTACAGCTGTCACCCTGCCTCACAGTGCATATTTATATCTACTTCATGCACCTTTCAGATCCCTCTCTCTGCCACCTTGGGAAAGGATGCCGGGCATTTGGCTGGATTGCCTGCTAGAACCACAGTGGAGCAAATGCCTCTCTGCTAATGGACATTGCTCATTGGCATAACTTTTCTGACAATTATCACCAGAACAGGAAACTAAGGTCATTATGATCTTAACAGACTTTTAAAATGTATGCATGTACGTACGTATGTATGTACGTACGTATGTACATATGTATGTATGTATGTATGTTCATGAGCACACGTGTGTATTCATTCACATGTACACATGTACATATGTATGCACATGTGTGGAGGTCAAAGATCAACATCGTGTATGTTTTTTTTACTTCTCTCCACCTTATTTTCAGAGACAAGGTCTCACTGAACCTGGAGCTCACTGATCGGGCCAGATCAGCCAGCTCACAAGCTCAGAGATCCTCCTGTCCTGGCACACTAGTACTAGGGTTACGGGCATACGCTGCCATGCCCAACTTTTTAACATGGTGCTAGTATCTGAATTCAGGTGTTTCTGTTACATGGCAAAGACTTTGCTGACTGAGCCATCTCCCAGCTTCTCAGTTTTTGTTGTTGCTACTGTTTTTATTAGAAACACAGAGCCCCTGTTTTGTTTTGTGTTCCTCAACCATCGTTACAGTTAATCTAGCTGAAAAGGTCACTATTGCGCCCAGAGCGACACTCCGGGTAGGTGGAAATCGGGACAACACTGCTCTCACAACCCAAGCCCTGCGGATACCGGGGAACCATCCCCCTTTCCAACGGGTGGGGAGAGAAAGTGCTAGCATGGAAGGTGAGGCAGAAGCAGATGTCAGGAAACCAGCAGTGTTAACAAATATATGTAAATACATTCACATGTAATTTAAGTACAAGACAGTCAGGAAGACTTCTTCCTGAGACCTTGGGCAGCTTGCCTCTCTGAGCACTGGCTTCTCAATGTTCCACTACAGTTTTGAATGTCATAACTAAGGGCTGTAGTAGAGATAGCATCCAAAGAGACTTCAGTAAATGGTTTCTGTCTTACAGGAGAATAGAAAAGGAAACTTGTGATGTCCTCCTCTTAAGACAAAGAAATTTGTATCATAAAATACACAAATGTAGTAGTGATTATGGACACACCCAGAGTAGAGCCAACAGAACTTCTTATAAAAGAAAAATGTAACAATTTTAATCATCACCATCCTTCATAAAGGAAAGAACACAAGTGTGATTTCCAAGGAAAGTATTTTTGACTTTAATTTGCATATATTGCCCTCAAGGCCAACTGCGTAGAAAGTTTTAGGTCCTTGGGAAAAACAGTCAGCTGGTGAAATTGGCCAGAATGCGGCGAGCTATTTCCAAGACTGGCTAAGAGGAGTCAACTAGAAGTATACTGCATTGATATGGAATCCACTGGAGAAATGCCTGCACTGGAGATGGGTCAGCTTGATCCTTCAAAGTACATAGTTTGGAGATAAAACTACTTGCAATAAATGTGCCCCTTATGAGGTATGTTTTGGGTGCCTTGGTTTCCTTCCATATCTGTAAAATGTGGTCACAAGCAGTACCCACTTCAGATAGTCATGGCAAGGACTAAACCGTCGACACGGGTAGAGCTCTGGAAATTGTAGACATCATTGTTCATAGACTTTAGACATTGTTCTCTCGGCAGCTCACCGGTAGTTCATCTGGAGATTGTACACATTGTCCACAGACTTTAGACATTGTTCTCTCGGCAGCTCACCGGTAGTTCATCTGGAGATTGTACACATTGTCCTCACGGCAGCTCATCAGTAGCACTGCAGTAGGAGAAGTGTGTGCTTTGGTGTTTCGGTTAGATGATCAAACAGGACCTTCCTCCCCTGAGACACCATGATCCCATATTTCTACATGTCAAGCCTGAATGGTTTTTTTAAAAAATAATGTCACTGTAACACTGAACAGATTTTTTAAAAAGCCCAAACAGTAACAGACCATAGTTCATAGTTCTCTAAAATCTCCTTGCTTTTGAACAGTAATAAACAACATGTTTCAACAAGCATTTGAACAATTCCTCTCTGAAGGTATAATGACCCAAATTCAGCAGTGGGAACCTAGGAACATCAGCACAGATGAGAGGGGGGAAGGATGCAAATCAGGATGCTGTGGTGAGTTCAGTGTACAAGATGAACGAAGTCTGCCTGGGCCTTGGGGAGACTTTCCTCTGCCATGAATGCTGAGCTGCCTTAGGAAGACAGCTTTGAGGGGGCCCTCCGCAGAAGGCAGGATGGTAATTCTTCGTTGGGAAGACTTCCTTAGTGTTCCAGCTGCCAACTTATTCCCTAGCACGTTCCTGTCTGAGTCTTCTTCTGAGAAGTCACCGTGGAACAGGGTGAGCGCCCCATCTCTTCAAGCCTGTTTCCAAGTACGGCTGCTGGCCACCCAGGGACATAGGTTAAAATGCAGCTGGATTTTGAAAACTGGGTCGGAAGTGAGAAACTCAACCAGGCTATGGCATCCACACTTGACTGGTTGTCTTCTTTTGGGGCGGGAGTCCTCTTTCTCGTGGCTCTTTAAGGACTACAGTGTACAGTCCAAGTGCACACCCCTCCCCCGCACTCTCAGCAGCATTTAACAAAGCTCCAACCAAGGAAAAGAACGCAAGATCACTTGGCCTTTTTCTCTGGCAATGTATTATCCATCAAATCAGAAATGTAAGTCACAGCTGCACTCCTGAAGGTATAACTCTTGACAAATTAATTCCCCAGCAGAAACCATAGCACTTGTTGCGGGCATACATGATGTTTTAATTCCGTATTTTGCACCTCTCTGATGGAGCCCTCCTTGGCCTTGACTACATTAAATGGACGTATAGACACATTAATGCAATCATATGACCATGGCGTGCACCATCATCCTAAGCCTTTGAACAGTGATTAGGCAGCCTTCTACCCTCTTTCCTGCGGGCCTGCCTAACCTAACCCAGCCAAATCATTATTTGATAGCAGGAATAATATCTCCTGTAGCCAAAAACAGTAGCCATAGCAACATCCCGAGGAGGTTTTGTGTTTCAGTCAGTCACCTCAGGTAGTAAGTCAGCTGATTTGCCTTCTAGCTTTTCCCTGAGCAAGGATGAAAAGGCCTACGATGGAAATCCCAGCTTGACTGCAGAGAAAATCACCTGTTCAGAAAATGGCCTTGTTCCTGCCCGGGGTCCAAGGGGCTCAAGAGGAAGGGAGACCCAGGCAGGCGCAGCCCCGAGCGCAGCCCTGTGTAAGGAGCAGGAGGGAGGGTGAGCCATGGCTGACAATTTGCATGGATGGGAGAAAAAGAGAACAACAGCCTCTCTTTTGTTCTTTTAATGAAGAGAATCGAGGAGCTGGGCCAGCTCTGGCAATGTGGACTGCAGAGGGACAGACAATCCCGCAGGAAAAGGGCCAGCGACTCTTCCATTGGCATGTTCAGTGCAGCTCCTCGAGTAGGTGAAGGTTTTCCTTTCAATGTCACCAGAGAGACACGAGTCCTAGGGATGCTGCATGAGTCGGCTTTGTTGGAAGAGTTCTTTAGCTGCCAGGGCCGGTCCTGCCTCTTGCCTGTGGTTTATTTGCAGATAAAGCAATGGATATTCAGGCTGCTCAGGAAGGGCAGCCCTGACACTGGTTCTGAGGTCTGAGCCTGATGCCTCACCCTGACTGACATTCTGCTGTCACGAATGCAAACTCCCCGGATCACACCTGGACAAAGACAGCGGAGTGCCAAATGAGATGTCTCATTTTCAAAGCCCTTAATTTACTATTTTATAAAACGATCTTGTGGCAAGAAAAAGAGCTAATTAAGCATTTCATTATCTGACTGATACAACAGAGCAACAGGAGGAAGGAAGAGCCGAGAAACATCTGTCCCTCTCTGACTCTGAGAACCCCACAGACAGGAGAGCTCCTGCAGATGGAGGCCTAAAAACATTGAAACAGAGGAATCCTCAAACAGCATGAAAACACCATCAGGGAATAAACTCCAGGCAAAGATTGCCATTCAAACCTGCACACAGAAACCGCCGTTCTTGGAAACGATGGAGACCCTGGACGCAGGAAGCCTGTGGCAGGTGGCAGTGGTCTCACGAAAACAAAGGCATTGTGCTGGGATTGGCTTGTGAGCTCCCAAGCTTTCCTATGTTCTTACTAACAAGCAATTAAACTGCTGAGGGAGCAGATATGCGTGGGCCACCCGGGCACATCTGCTCCAATTCTGGTGTATTCTGAATTGCCCAGGCTGTATCTTTGCTTGCTGGAGGAGCGTTGGTTGTTACAGCCATCTCTGCCATTGTGTGAACAGGCAGCAAGAGGCCGGGCTCCTTCTAGTTAGTGGGATTTAACAGAGCGCTCCGTTCAAGGCTTCCTCCATGAACACTAATAGGGACTGTTGCTAGGACCACTCACAAATTCTGCTTCCTAGACACAGATCACTTAAAAACACATAAGAAGATAGGAATATCTGGCGTAATTATTTTCTTTTAAAATTAACAGATGGTTAGCCTACAATACAAAAAATACACAAGAAGAAGAAATGAAAATAATTTATGGTTTCTGTCAGAGAGAATTAACTGGCACACTTCCTGATGGACTACAAGCCTCTAGGAAAGGTCTGTTAGCCCTTAACATGGTCAAGGCCTTACATTTGCTACCCAGCACTGCAAAAATATGCTCTTTCTCAATGGTTTCTATGATTTCTGCATATTGTTACTGACATTGGTGTATACCTACACACTCAATCATGCTGGAGAGTGCTTTTGAGGTGTTTTCATTCATTTTTTGTCTAGAGGTATAAGCATTGTTTAAATAATGCTTGGGTCACACTGCAGCTACTTTTCTGAAACTTGATTACAGGGAACTTGAGCAGAGATAATCGTTTCCCAAGTCATCAATGTTCCTGAAGCAGAGCTTGAGTTGGAGACTTGGCATTCCAGTTTTGGCCATATGTGAAAGGGAATTTGATAGCTTTTGGTAGCCTATCCTCATTTCTTTGTCCATTCAATGAATACTTCTTAAGTCACCACGTGCTAGATTCTATTCTAGATCCTTCCCCTCCATAAAGGCCCAGCACTCTTGCCCCCGTGGAACTTTATTTCTCACAGAAGGGAAAGGCAGCACTAAGAATGACAAAATATTTGAAGATGGCAGAACCAGGGCAGAGTTGGGCCAGATAAAGGAGAGACAATGGAGCAGGGGAGAAGCACACACAGCAGCGACTGCTGCGTAAATCCCTGGAGTAGTGTCGTACGGAGGCCGCTTGTTTGTTCCCGGCTGCTCAGCCCTGAAATAACCACACAAAAACTGTATTAATTAAATCACTGCTTGGCCCATTAGCTTTAGTTTCTTATTGGTTAACTCTCGCATATTACTTTAACCCATTTCTATTAAGCCACGAGCATGTGGCTTACTGGGTAATGTTCCAGCGTCTGTCTCTGGAAGGGCTGCATGGCTTCTCTCTGACTCCTTCTCTTTCTCCCAGCATTCAGTTTAGGTTTTCCCACCTTGCTCTATTCTACCCTATCAGGCCAAGCCAGTTTCTTTATTAACCAATGGTATTCACAGCATACAAAGGGGACTCCAACATCAGAGTAGGGCATGGTCACATGAGCTATGACCATGAAATAGCTTGTTGCTAGAGTATCAAGCCAAGTTCAAGGAAAAACAGGCAACCCAACCATGCACAGCACAATGGGAACATAGGAGGAGGTCAGAAGGGAGGAGGTCAGGAGAGCAAAGCGTGACAAGCAGGGGGACGGAAGACTTGCTAAAGATATTTGGCATTTTGTCTGAGAAAAATGATGGCATTCTGAGCAGTGACATGGCATGACCCCACAGCCATTCTCACAGGACCTGTTCTGTGTCCTGACAAGAACACAGTGTAGGTATGAAACATGAGAGCAGAGAGACCCCTTATAGGTGGTGATTGGAGTGAGGTAGGCGTTCGTGACTGTGCCTCAAATTAAGTAAGGCAGTGGAGGTGACGAGAGATTCCATTTTAGATGGCTTTGAATGCAGTCCAAAGGGCATGTTCTGGCAGAAAGGACACACTGTGGTAGATGTGAGGGCATTTTAGGGTGTTTAGGCTGAACAAGGAGACCTGCTTGGGTAAGTGAGAGGACTGGCTATGGTTTCAGGAAGCCAATGACTGGGTTCAGTTCACGTGGAAAACACCCAAGTGGAGCAGCCTTTGAGGGGGACCACAGGGTGTGTGTAAGGTGGGGGTGGAGGTTGACTGGTTTAAGAGCCCAAGTGAAAGTCTGGACCAAAGGCAGAGTTGTGGAGTGGTAGCTATGGAGACAGCATGGGAGTAAGATCAGGGCAGCCTAAGTGTGACCGTCTAAGAAAGGAGAGTCCATGCTGAGTCGTTCCTACACCGTCACGTTCACAGGAGACGATGAGGAACCAGCGCAAGCACCAAGAGGAATGATCAGTGAGCTTGGAGCAATCCCGAAGGCACAGAGCTCCTGAAGCCAGCTAACAATTAGGGAGGGAAGGATGTGAAGCAGCTCATCGGCTAGTACTGGGATTGCCACTGCTTGGGCAGGCGCTTTGTGCAGTGATAGAACATGCTCTCACAAAAAGAGCTGTCACCTGTAAGGCACAAAGTGCCTCCTGACCAGAATCCTCCCCAAGTTCCCCTTCCCAGGAGCCTTTATGGGTAGACACAGTATGCACAGTATCCTGGGCAATGCCATGCTTTGCACACGGTAGCGACTGGCTAACGAGGAGAATAAGGACCTATCCTTAACTATGATTATATCCTTAACTATGATTGAACTGATCAATGTAGTTGACAGGTAAACTTAGCTGGAAGTGTTTGGTAGATGGTGGTAACAAGGACCTGGACGTCAAGAGCTGAAAAGGAACTGAGAGCAAAATTAAAGACTGAGAATATCAACTCTTTGGAGGAGATTTCCTTCAAGGATAAAAGAAACAAGGCAATAGCTGGCAGGTGCTGTGCAGTCTCAAGGGGGGATGGGAGGATGGTAGGTTATTTTCACAGTGATGGAGATGAGCCATGCCATTGCCTCTTCTCTGGACCACAGTCACCCGTTCTTGTTTCCTTACCTTCACCCTTGCATCCTACAGTCCTTCTTCCAATGTCTTCTGAACGTGACTTTTCCAAAGTACCAATCACAAAAGGTCATGATCTCATAACATTTAAAAGACATTCAAGACCCTCATGTGGAGCTGAAAGACCTCTCCCAGTGACCTCCCTTCCAGCTTCCCCCCACTGGTTCTCCCCAACAAGGAGCCGCATCCTTGCCAGTTCCCAGTCTTCCTCCTGCACTGTGTGTTCATCCAGCCCAGGGTTCGCATTTGACCTTCCCGGTTCTGTACCTCTCAGACTCCTTGCTCTGCAGTCAGACTTCCTTGCACCACGCAGGTGTCTACCTTTCCGACCACCTACAGTCTCCCTGTCACGCTCTGGTCATCTCCACACGTTGCCCCTCATCCTACTCCAACCTGACCGAATGCATTTCATTTGATCTGTCTTCCCCAGACAATAGAGTTTCCGGAGACACCTGCTTTAACTCACTTCCAACATTGATCCCTGGCTGGCACAATCATGTCTGACACATAGAGTTACTCAATGCATGTATTTCAAATCAATGACTATATGAATAATTGAAATAATACTACCATTAACACACTACATCTGTAAACGCTGTCTAGAATAATGCAGTCAAGGGTCATGGCTTGGGTTTAGTGTGGCCTCTGGGGATGAAGCAGAGAAAACATTCACAGTCTCCTTCACCTATGATCTGAAGTTGCGCTTTCAAAAGAAAGAGGGCCTGTGAATCAGTCTACCCTTTAGGACTTTTAATTCAATGACTAAATTGTGGTAGAAAGCAAAAGCAGAGATGTTTTCTGCCACAGTGTGATGGACCTTGGATGTCCGAAGCCTTGGCCAAGTATGTCCTACTGCTTGCTGGTCTCTGTGGCTTTCTAAGTCATTACATGTCTCTGGGCTGTCGCTCCCTCACTTTCAGGGTATAATTCTTTAACTGACTTCAGTCACATCATTAGATAAGAACTGAGTGAAATAGTTCAGATAATGCTGAGCAAAGACACCTACATATTTTTGGATCAGAAGAAGGCAAGTGTAACCCATGAGGAAGGGAGAGAGAGCACAGTTCTTCTACAGCCTACGTGGCACCTGCCACTTTAAAAATGTGTCCCCTGGGAAGATAAATAAGACTGTTCTCAAAGTTTCCATAAGGAATCATTTCAAAAGTGATATTTTCCAACTCTAATAAGTCTGTGATCAAACAATCAGTTTCTAGGACAAAGGCCACCACTTTCCACGGAGTGACCTGGAAGCCTGCACCATCTATTTAATGGTGAGAGCATGCAGGCGTAAGCAGTTTCTCCATGTGGGGAGTAGGAAATAGATCCATGGCGTGGGGGAGGCTGACAGTGCTGTCTGGGTGGCCATTGAGACCCGCGCCTAGGAGATCTTCTGGACGCACCACTGAGCAGCTGACAGCCTGTCTCTAGGGGGACCAGAGGTGGCCATTTAAATGCAGCATTTGTCTTATTGCAAGAAGAGAGGAGGATTCGCACATCCAGACAGCAGGGTGACAGGACAGTTCAGGGTCGTCTGTTATTTTCTGTCTTCCTTGGGCGCCATTTCTTTCTGCCTCATCATGCTCCAAGCCCCTCTCTCCATCACCATCTTCTCTGTTACATTACCATTCTGCCCTGTTACCTCAGACTGGGAGCATGGCCCACTGGAGACACCTGAGCTTAGGCTATTCTGTGTGAAGAGACCCCAGATAACATCAATGACCTCTTGATATTTATTAATGTCATTGACCCAGCTCAGGTAAACATTTGGAACGTGGGTTTTTGTCTCTCTATGTTGGACTGCCCACCTGGTCAGTGATTTTGGGAGTGTGAGATACTGTGGTATAGAGTGCAGGCGGGTACTCTGTCAGAGACTAAGACCTGGGTGAGTTCCCCAGGGTGTGTGTGTGTCTGTGTGTCTGTGTGTCTGTGTGTCTGTGTGTCTGTGTGTCTGTGTTGAGGGGTTGTCTCCCTAATATTTTCTAGAATCATGGGTTGTTTAGAAATCAGATGGTATCAGGGGTGGATCCAGTGGCCACCACTCCCTGAGACGGAGGCTTTTTCTCACCTTGGTTACCAATCTAACATCATTAATATCTGTATGAAGGTTAATATTGTCACTTCAACATGACAGGATCTAGAACCACCTTGAAGATGAATCTCTGGGCCTGTCTGAGGGATTGCCTGATATTTTCAGACTGGGTTAGCTGAGGTGGAAAGACCCACCCTGAATGACTACCACATCCTAAAGGCTGGGGTCCCAGACTGCATCAAAGGAGACAGCTGAGCTCTAGCTTTCGTCTCTCTCTGCCTCCTGATTGCGGATGATGTGACCGTCTGCCACACACGCCTCCTGCCATGCCCTCCTTGCTATGGTGGACTTCCACAGTGAGGGCTGACATATTACCTACTTAGATAGACCTTCCTTCTTTAGATTGCTTTTGTTAGGCATTTTATTACAACAAGAAAATAAACTAATGAGATCAATGTTGATGGCTTCCAAGGAAAACAAACAGGCTTTTAACTGAGTAAGAGGGGACCAAGGAATATAAATCCTGAGAAGAGGCAAGAGCTGTTTTGTTCCGGATACTTAAAACTTTCATGATTTATTTATTTAATTATATACATAAATGCAGGTGGATTTAAATGGCCATTCTGTCATACAGAAACACTGAGCTCTATCAAAGGAGTATAAAATAATTTCCTAATTAGTTATGTGCGTGCATGCATTTGTGAGTGCATGTGCTTGCATGTGTTGTGTGTGTATGTACCATGCAATGGGGTGATCAGGTTATAGGATGATTAGTGATACTTGTTTGAACAGTTTTTAAGTATAAAGAAATGCTTCTGGGAGGAAAAGATTTTATAACATTTTCCTCTCTGTTTAGGAGATATTAAAGTAAGCTTCCTGAGCTGATGCTGCCTTAGCTGTGCTCAGATGGTCTTCTTGGGCAGATGGACTTGGGGGCAAGGTGAGAGCTAGTCCCCAGGCACCAGACAGAAGCACCCCTATTAAGCTCACAGCTTGAGATACATGCATTTTCAACCATATCCCGTATCAGTTGGTCATGTGGGGGAAAAATGTCATCTTGGCTAGGGACAGTCTCATAGTTTAAACAACAATCCTTCCACCCTGATGTCACCCGTAGGGCAAAAGTTCACTGAGCAGAATACCATCCTGGCAAATCTGGGGGAAATTACCTTCAGCAGCATGAAAAGCGTCATGAATTTCAAGAAAATTTTCATTTTTAGAATGCAGTGACTAGCAACCCACTTAACCTTGAGCGTCTCTCATCACAGGCACGGTGGCATGGCCCAGAGTTGGCATGTATCATGTATCATGTATCATGACGGGCCACTTTGTCAGTGATTCCTCTGAGAGCTGTTGCTCTCTTCTGACAGGAAAAGTAAAGAAGAAAAATATGGGGTGGATAAGCAAAAGAAACCTTGTATTTTGATCTGCAAGAGACTGAAAGGTATTTTCTAAGGTGAAGACTTTTTCTAAGTTCTTTCTGCGTAAATAATTTGTCGCTGTCCTACACACTCAAAGGCTAGTTTGGTTGCTGAGAAGTTTTCAGTAGCATGTGTTTTTCTCGATAAGGCTGAATTCTGCAATTGCATTTTAGAGAGATGTCCAGATGCGTTGCCGTTCACATGTCTGATAAAAGCAGCATTATATCGTAATAACTCCTAATCACTGGTACCAAAGAACCCCAGAGAATTAAAGACTGCTTTTACATGTGATTTCTATCTATAAAATCTTTGTGTGTGTGTGTGTGTGTGTGTGTGTGTGTGTGTGTGTGAATGTGCATGTGTGTGTACATAAGTATAGAGGTCAGAGGAAACTTTAGAAATCATTTTCTGAAATATGTTCTTCTCTTTATGAGACAAAGTATTTAACTGGCCTGGAACTCAGCAATAGCTCAGTGGGCTCCAGGACCCTGCTGTCTCCACCTCTCCAGCACTAGAATTAAACGTGTATTTTCCAACACTCAGCATCTTCACGTAGATTCTGGGGGTTGCGCTCGAGTGAGGCACACTCAGCCATGCCATCAACCCTCCATCTAATAAATGCTTTATTGTGCTATGGGTGATTCAGAAATACAAAACAAATTTTGTCATTTTAACAATTAAGTAGCATGGACATCAAAATATAAATTCTATTGCCGTTCATTTCCAAAATTTTCAACACCCTAAAAGGAACCACTATGTCTGTGACTACTAAACACCACATTACCAGCTTCCTTTCCTTTAGTCTCTGGTATAGTTACTTTCTGTTCTCTGAATTTTCTTATTCTGGATGTTTCTTGCAAGCAGAATTATATATAATCTGTTCCTTAAATATAGTTTATTTCATCTACTGTAATTCTTCATTTTTATAAGTACCTCATTGTGTCCTTAGCCCACATTTTGTTTCTCCAATGTGACAGACATGAACTATTTTTACCTTCTGGCTGCTATAAACATGATGGAACTACTTAGTTCTTTAACAACTATGATAGACATTACCTGAAAAACAGGTGATTCTTTATGGGTCAGTTTGCATGTTGTGGGAAGGTGGTGGTTGCTTAGTGCAATGGGAACCAACTCCACTCTTGTTGTGAAGTTAACCCCTCAAAGTCCACCAGGACGAGCTGGGAGGATCTGAAATGGCCACAGCCCACAGCTCAGCAAACCTGCATGATAAGAGTACTAAGCTTGAGTTCTAAAAGAAAAAGAGTGGAGAAGAAAAAGGAGCCTAGGAGAGATGGAGGAGTCAGAGAGAGAAAGAGGGGCTATGTGAGCCAATCAGAGACCATCCAGGGAGCAAACCAATAGAAACACCAAGCAAGGGTTTAGAGGTGTAAAGCAGAGGCTAGGGCGCTTTCAGAACTGTTGAAAGAACCAGGAACGGCTGTAAGGTGGACACAGAGTGATTCTGCAAGCATTCCTGACTCACGGAAAAGCTTCTACCTGGAGTACCCCCCCGGAAGAAATTATGAACAAAATTGGGCTTGATGGGACACATTTATCATCCGGCATGGGTAATGGAGACTCAGGAGGACCAAAAGTTCAGGGGCATCCTTAGCTGTACAGTAAGTGTATGGCCAAGTTTTCTCTGTGAGACCTTGTCTTGTATGTAGACATGATCTACACCCAAAACAGACAAATATTTTAAGAACATTGTCTTGGAACCTAGAATCATCAGCCTAGGCATAATACCCCTGTACTTACTGAAGTTTACTAAAGGAGTGTGTTGGGGGAGGCCGCTTGTTTGTTACCTGGGCGCCCAGACTTCTGAAATAATCACCGAAACCATATTATTTAAACCACTGCTTGGCAAATCACTTAGGTGTATTGCTAGTTAGCTCTTATATCTTGGGTTAACCCATTTCTATTACTTTATAGTTTTACCACGAGGTTCGTGGTTTACTGGCAAGGTTCTGGCATGTCTGTCCCCAGCCATGGCTACATGGTGTCTCCCTGACTCTGCCTTCTTTCTCCCAGCATTCAGTTTAGTCTTTCCTACCCAGCTCTACTCTGCCCTATCACAGGCCAAGGCAGCTTCTTTATTCATTAACCATCAAAAGCAACACATATACAGAAGGACCTCCCACACTGGGAGTGTATTTAAAAAGATAAAAAAATGTTTACATGCTGACATTAAAACCACTTCAAATGAAGTGCAATACTTTGAGCTAGGGCGGGCTTTGGCATCCATTTTGTCACCGGAAGTTTTCTATGTAAGTCACAGCATCTGTGACAACCAGCACCTGCAGGTTCATTCAGAAGCAGCTCTGGTAGGGTAGTGTGGTGGAGAGGGCTAATGTAGGGGTGATGAATGAACATCCAAGGCGTGCTCCCAGAGCAGGACAAAGGCAGTCCCATGTGGGCATTCCTTGATACGCAAGAGACAGGGAAGTGAGGATCTAAGCAGGCTGTGGAGCTTGAGTCCCAGCCAGAAAATGCAAGGAGAATCAGAGCAAAACTCCATGGCAACCTTGCTGTGATGTTTCTGGAGAGGGCAGTATGCTGGTGTGTCACCACTGCAGTTTCAGGGATGGAGGCAGGAAGACATCCCAGCCTCCCTTGCCCCCAGAACACCTACATCAGATTAGGGACTCACTGCTGAGTGCCAGGAATTTAGCAACATGGTGATGCCGTTCGTCTTGGGGGTTAACCACGTGGAGGGAGGAAGAGTGGCGTTACATCACTGCCTTTGCTTTTGCCTATGGTGATTGGCACAGGGCCTGACTCTGGACACAGGGTAGATAGAGCATCTCTGAGAGATGTACACCAAGCATTTGTGTGTCTCTCAAATTCATGAGTTGGAACACCATTCCCAATGTGACGGCATTTGGAGAGGAGGTCTTTGGTTAGTGGCGAGGTCATAGTAGAGAAATCCTTGTAAACTGAATAATGACCCTGATAGAGGAGCCCAGAGAGCGTATCCTCCTCTTCAAACTGGATCTTGGGATTTGTGGCCTCCAGAAGTTTCTATCATTTATAGCTACTGGATCACCTTTCTATGAGGATGATGGCAATGAAGGTTCTGAGGAAAACTGACAGGGACTCAGAGGTAAGGGTTAAATTAGATGGCATAGGCCAGCCTTTAGCAGAATGTTGGTCAGCTTTGTTTTTACTTCCGTTCACTACCCTCTCACTCGTGGTCCCTGTAGTTCTTCATCTCTGTTGGGTAGTCTTCATCCTGATCCTTTAAGACTGCACATAAGTTTGTTTAGTGTGTGTGTATATATGCGTGCGTGTGTGTGAGTTTGTGTATCTGTGTACACACAGGGGTCAGAGAACAACTTGCAGTATTGGGCTTTCATCTTCTATTATGTAGGTCCTGAGGCTTGAACTCAGGTCTTAAGGCTTGGTGGAAAGTATGTTTAGACTCCAAGCCATCTCTGCACTCCCTGATTCCGAGTCTTTGGGCACAGCATGGGACCTTCATGCACACAGGATTCCTACAGTCTTCCTCACACCCAGAGCCCTGCAAGAATGTGGGGATTCTATGTTCATTTCATAAACAGGACTCAGTGAATATGAAAAGAAGCCCACTGCAAAGAGCCGCATATGAAAAGACAACACCAAGGCTTAATTTTAGGAACATCCTTATGGGTTTGCTGAGCCATCCCGTCCCTGGGGTTCTATCTTGTAAGGTGCAAGTCAGAGACCTTTGCCCGCTGCCACTAATTATGCCGCTCTCCCAGCTTGCTAGGAGGGTCATGGCAACTTTGCTGCGCCTGCCAAGCCAGGATGCAATTACTGCCAATTGCATCGGGGAGTTTTGTGTGGGAGAATGGCCTGTTATAGAACACACAGAGGGAGGCAAAACACTGATTATTTAATTTGTATTGTTTTTTCATGAATCTAAAGAATCTCCCTTTTGAAAGGAGCGTGGGGCCAAATGATAAAGACAGAATGGCTGGAGTAGAATGAAATAAACATACTTGCTTTTAAGAATAAGAAGCAAAAGCTCACAGAAACAAGAGTCGTAAAAAACAATGTTATTTAAATAATACTATATTTCTTCTGCCTTATCATTCTGATTACACTCAACTAATCTACAAAATTGAAAGGTAATGAGCAGTATTTCCTTAAAGCACATTAAATAATAGTGTCAAAATGCAAATTTATTCATTAAGTATAGATGAGTATGTTAAATATTCATGAGTTGTTGCTCACAGTATGTAATTAATGCCATGGTCTTTGAGTCCAGAGCATTGGGACGGCAAGGGCTGTGCTATCACTGTTGGGAACTGATACCAGCTCTCCAAATACTCCTGAGGACACAGATTGGGCACATCCCTGACCCCAGTGAGTGTCCTTTTGCCAGTGTTTTGTCCTGACTGTTCCTGGGAGCATGGCTATGGGGTGTCTCTAGTTTTATTTTCTCCCTTCTGTTGTCTGTTAGTCTAAAGGGGGATAAGCTGGATCTGAAGAGAGTCTTGCTTGGCTAGAATATCCGCGACCTGAAATACCCTGTTGATTGTTGTGACCTCGGGCAAGGGAAGCATGCTATAAAAGTCTCCCTCATAAGCAGAAAATGTCATATTTCATCTCCTCTTAGCCTCTTACTCCATTTCCCCCTAAGTTCAGTCCTTTTACTTTGGGAGGAGAGTCCGTGGACTTAGAATCTTTTGAAAACATGGTCCATTTTCTCTTCTCAGTCTGTCTTATCTAAAGTCACATAAAAGCTGACAATTATTTCCTTTATTAAATGGCTGGTTTGTTTAGGCAGGCTCTGGAAATTTAAAGGCCTCGATCACAGTGTCTCTTTTTTATTTTCTAAGTTATTTGCTAAACCTTTTTTCTGAATTCAGTTATTATAGAGCCCAAACCTGCAGGTGCAAAGTAGCAAAGAAAAACTTTGTGCTTCTACCGGAACCAAAGAAGGGCTGATTCTTGTGTTTTTCCAAATGTACCAGAAGACTTTGTAATGCTTCAAAGTTTTATAGACAGACAATAGTTTCTTCCAAAACTTATCTTATCGGGAATTAGGTACTGGGGCCATAGACATGGCTCAGTAGATAAAGGCACTGATGTCCAAACCTGATGACCTGGGTTTGATCCCACAAAACCACAGGGTAGAGGAAGTGAACCAACTCCCTCAAGTTGTTGTCTGACCTCCACATGTAAATTGTGGCACACACATGCCTACACATGCATGTACGTTCACACCTTCCCACCCATGATAAATGAATGAATGAATGAATAAAGAAAATGAGATGTCCATGGTTCCATTAGCATAGAACTATATAAATGTCTTACTTCTGGATGGGATTTTGTTTCCTAATTCTTTTCCTATCAAGAACAGATAATCTTGCTGTCATGCCTCATGGCGCTTTGATTTTACAGTATTTCCTGCTGGAGTGGCCAGTGTCTATGTATCACTGATGATGGCTGACTTGTTTTAGCCCGTTCAGTGTTGTCTAACATGAAGGCAGCTCGGCTCAAAGCCCAGGTGCTGACAGACAACTGGTGCTTGCGCTCACTCTCTGAGGCATGCTTATCACGGGCAGCATGTTCTCCAGCTTCAGGGGTACTGTGTGTGACGTGTGAATTGTGAGTCCAGTGCTCAGGGGGACCCAAGCCAAGTGCCAATCACCTGCATCTTAGACAAGCCCAACCAACCTGTAGAACTGTAGGGAGGAACTTAAAAGAGTTAGATAGATCACCACTTTGGGGGTAAGTGTGTGTGCATGTGTGTTTATTTGATATAAATAGGCATGAATCTGAAATTACCGGTGCAGTCCCTTCTAGTGTGTGTTGTTGTGTCAATCAATACGCTGACGCTGTTGAGCGCCAATGGCAACAGCTACATTTTCTATATCTGAAACTTGGTACTCATTACAGGCTACCTTGCTCTTTCTACCCCTTCTCCAGCCCCTCTGAATCACCATTTGACTTTCTTCTATGAATTTGGTTTCTTTGGGAGGCTCATATGAAGGGAATTACAGTATTTGTCCTTCTGGTGGTTGGCTTATTTCAAATATTGCAATAGCTTCAAGGTTCAGCTGTGTTGTAGCAGGCATCAGCATCTCTTATTTTTAAAGCTGAACAACTGTCTGTCCTGTGCATTGTATGGATGTGGCCCATCCTGCTTCCCATCCATCTCTTCATGGATGCTTGGATTCCTCTCACCTAGAGGCTGTCAGGAATACCGCTGCTAGCATAGGCATACAAATCTCTGTTTCAGTCTGCACTTACTCCTCTGCTGAGTATACACTCAGAGATGCAACTCTTGGAATGTATGGTAATTTTATGCTTAATTTTTAAAGGAATTACCATACTGTTTCCCATTGTGACTAGCCCACTTTACATTCTCATCAGCAATGCATGAGGGCTCCAGCATCTCTCTATCCTTCTCAAAGCATGGCACTTTCTTGTTCCTTTTTTGTTTCTTTTCATAACAGTCATTGGGGCTAAAGAGATAATGGCTCGGCAGTGAAGAGCACATACTGCTATTGCAACGGACCTGAGTTCGGTTCCCAGCACCCACTTGGGATGGCTCACAAAGGCCCACAACTCAGTCTCAGAGGAGTGTAACATGATTGGACTCTGCAGGCACCTGCATTCACATGCACATGCTTACACAGAGACACACTAACACAACACACACGCACACAAACTAAAGATTGATCTTTTTATTTTCAAGTGACAGTCCTCTTGTGGATGTGAAATGGTTTCTGACTGAGCTTTCATTTGTCTGTGTCTGATGACCGAGTGATACTCAGGGTCCCCTCCTGTGCTCACTGGCCATGTCTGTGTCTGATGACCGAGTGATACTCAGGGTCCCCTCCTGTACTCACTGTCTGATGACCGAGTGATACTCAGGGTCCCTCCTGTGCTCACTGGCCATTTATCTGCCTCCTTCTGTGAAGTACCTGTTCAAATACAGGTTTAAAAGCAATAATTATTGATCATATCATAAGAATTACCGCCGGAGAACACACATAAAATGTCATAATGGGAAATTCATGGATATTTCAATATTTTCCTCCCTTACATTTTTAATGAAGCTTGAATATTTTTATGTTTTTTTATATCATTCTTTAAAAATGAGAAAAATAAACATCGGTGAATGCCTTTAATTCCTGCACAGATGAGGCCGAGGCAGTGGATCCCTGTGAGTTCATGATTATCTCAGTCTAGGTAGTGAGTGCTAGGCCAGCAAGGGCTATGTCATGAGACTCTGTCTTAAAAACAAATACAAGTAAAAAAAATATAAGAGAAGAAAAGAAGAAAAGTAACCACTCCTCGTCTGTTCAGTGCAGTAGCAATTCCTTCTCCCTTGAATCTCAGAATCTCAGGTTGTATTTTGAAGGGTTCTCCCAGAAAACATCTGTCTTTTAATTACATTTACTTGGTTGTGTGAGGCAAGAGGTTGCTATTGGAAGCCTTCATCTAGTCCTCTCTACCTTATTTGGAGACAGGGTTTCTCAGTGACCCTGAAGCTGTTATTTCAGGTAGACTGTCTGGCCAGAAAGACCCAGGACTCCCCCTGTACCCTGCACAGCACAAGGGTTATAAATGTGTGCAACCAGGTCTGGAGTCTTCATTGGGTTATGGGTATGACAACTAAGGTCTGAAAGCCTGTTCCGGAAGTATTCTATCCACTGACCAAACTCCTTAGACTGGATTCTCTCTCTTTTTTTTTAATTTACTAATTAAAAACCTTACTCTGTCATGTGTGCTTGTAATACTATTTGAAATTTAAAATGCTAATTAAAATTTAGAACCAGTGTTATGAAGCATGTTATAAAAACATGGGAAGAATCATCTTTTCTGCGAGTAGGATTTTTCTATGGCTCTTCTGCTCAAATATGACTCTGGCTAACCAAGGTTCATAGACCTCTCCACGACTGTGTGAGCCTTTTATGGGTCTCAATATTTGTGTGTCTCCTCTGCTTAGTGGGTTGGGCTGAACGCCATCAGCATCAAGGAGGAAAATCAAGAATGTTTCTGCTCCCTTGTGAGCCTCTGGGGTGAGAGAAGGCAAGACAGCATCTGTTTATAATTGGGAGCACCAGCAAGCAGGGCCATAGACAGGCAAGGGGAAAGCCAGGATACCCTTTATCATCATCAGTGAAAATATTGATGAGACAAGAATGCAGTCTAGCAAGCATTGAAATAAGATAGAGTTGCCGTGAAGGGCATCTCTTTGAGGTGTCATTTTGTCCTGAAAATGAATGGAGTCTGCATTGATTCTTTCTTCCACAGCTTGCTGCAGGACGGAGCTCTGGCAGCTGTGTTTCTGTGATCCTCTGTGGGCAATCGAGCAGAAGTTGCCCGGTGTCACGCAGATAGGCTGACCTTTGGACACTGTGACATGACCTCACCATATACAAAGAGATAATTGCATAATTATGTACATCCTTGATAATTGTGCAATTAGGTCACAAAAAATAGCAAAAAAAAAAAAAAAACTCAAGATGTTTTAAACAAGTTTCCAGTCTTGTGATGGGCTATATTTATAGGCATCCTGGGACACATGCTGCCCGCGACAGCAATTTAGACATGCCTAATGCATAGATGCGACTGGGGACTATGGCACCTGGAATCTCACCACACAGGTGTGCTAGAGGCAGAAAGGAAGCAAGGGGGAACAATTTTAAATGTTTTTTTTTAAAGAGATCAGGATTATTTACTCATTTTTAACTTGCACCTATTTTGATATCAAACCTTCTGATTTTATATTACAAACTGAAATAAAGATTCCCAACTGTCACCAAAATGCATATTTTAGTCTAAACGGTCAATTTTGGTTGTACCTCTTGACTCTAATTGACCGTTTAACTTTTCTGGTTTCTTCCCACCGTATATCCATAATTCACACATGGTCGTGTGGAAGGCAATGATTGCAGTATTGGCAGGTAAGCTTATTGAGCTCAGCAAGGGCTGAGTTCTCGCATTGATCACCCCACTTAATCACGTCAATAGCTCCAGCGAGGAGATAGCAGAGCATCTGTATGTGGGCTCGAGCGATGGAGGCTCATCACTCAGAGTCGCACATCTGAGGAGCAGCCATCTGAAAGCCTTAGATTTCAGCAGCATGGGTGCTCTCTGGATTTCCTTCTATGATTGGCACCATGTGAGAAAGTGGGTGAAAAAGTTCACAGTGGCAGTGCTGAGTGCGGAGTCGGCATAATGGATGAGCACCGCCCACCCAACACGTGATGGATGAGCACCGCCCACCCGACACGTCATGGATGAGCACCGCCCTCCTCACGTACCAGCCCCAGTGCTTTGCCAAGGTCTCACAGTGGATTGGAGCCGTGCATACAGACCAGGTCTCCTGACTCATTTTTTACTACTGGTGTCCAGCTTATAATTTAAAAGTGGTTAAATCTGTTGTCCATCTCCTAGGGCATGGTCAAGTGTTATCTAGTTCATGCCAGCTTTGTTGTGATTAGAGACACGGCTTCCCCTCCTAGCGGGAAGACCTGACAAATAGGAATGTTTAAAGAAAAAAGACAATATCACAGAAAGGAAGATATTTGGTTTGCAGTTCTTCATGGTAACTTCCTGAGAAACCTTTCTCCCTGCTCAAACCCTGTGTGCTGTGACGTGGGATTTCCTTCTGTATGCTATGAATATTTTTTATTACCATTGTTTAATAAAGAAGTCATTTTGGCCTATGGCAGGGCAGAATAGAGCTAGGCAGGAAAAGTAAGCTGAATGAAGGGAGAAAGAAGTCGGAGTCAGGCAGATGCCAGGTAGCTGCTGAAGGAGAAAGACACTGGAACCGTACCGGTAGGTCACAGTCTCGTGGTGATACATAGATTAATAGAAATGGGTTAATTTAAAATATAAGCGCTAGCTAGAAGGATGCCTAAGCCATTGGCCAAATAGTGCTGTAATTAATATAGTTTCTATGTGATCATTTGGGTCTGAGTAGTCAGGAAATGAACAAGCAGTCTGTTTACAGTACTGAGAGCAACCATAGGTGACTTTCAGCAGAGGGTGGCATGTAATGCCATCAGAAACATCTGTAGGTGAACTGGAAAATACGTAATCCCCAGAACATGGGTAATTGTCTGCTAGGACTGTTAACTAAACCGTTCAGGAAATAGATGGCATGGTTAGCAGGAACAGGAAGGCAGATGTGATGAGACAGCTCACAGACCTTGCCATGCATCAGTGGAAGTTTCTGAAATCTCTCTGGTGGCATCAAAGACCATAGTGGAAACTAGCTGAACCCTCACCCTACAAATATAAAGCACCAACCAATGAGACGCATTAGGAAGACGTGCAGAGGCCAGCACTGACTCTGCCTGTTCCCTAAGAAGAACTAGGCCATGGGGTGCGGGCCAGAAATCATGATGGCTGCCGCTTCTGGAACAACCCAAGGTTCCCTCCCACTCACCTGGTCCACCTGCCAGGTGTCTTCTTCCTCCCACTCTTCCTCCTCCCCCTCCTCCCCTTGTGTTTCCTGCCCCTTCCCTTCATTCTTCTTTCTTCTGCTCTTTACTTTTCAGAGTGTTGTTTTTTAAGTCTGTACAAATTGAACTGAAGGTTCAGACTTCCCATAGGACCTCTGTCTCCTTATACACACGGAACCTCTCTCATCGTCAACATCCCCAAGCCAGTTTGGTAATTATGACATTGTTATTGCCCAGAGTCCAGAGCTAGGACTGGAGATCTCTCAGTGTTGCATTTGCAGGCTGAGAGCAATGTAGACAGACATGCACACACAACCATAGCATGTATTCTGCAGAGTGATTTTACTCCAGAGGACTCTCCAAAGCGTTATCATTTCCAGAATGGTTTGTACTCTTTCCGGGATGGCCTCATTCACCCATTAATATGCATTCACTTTCCTTAAGTTTATAATGTTTCTTGAATCTGTGGCTTGATATTTTCCTTTATTTTAGGTTATTTCTACTTGGATCTTTAATTTTTTTATACTTTATTGTTTTTAATCGAGCTATACATTTCTGACTACTCCCCTTCCACCATCGCCCCACCCTCTATGCTCCCAATTTACTCAGGAGATCTTGTCTTTTTCTTATTTCTAAGTGGATCCATGTATTTCTCTATTAGGGTCTTCTTTGTTGTCTAGGTTCTCTGGGGTTGTGGCAATCGACAAAGCCACAGCCCCCAACTACACTAATTGGAGAAAAAGAGACCCTTCTCCCAGATACTTTCATCTTCTTGAAGTTTCTTTATACAGGGTGTGGGTATGCAGTCCTGGCTGTCTTTGTACATACAGGGTCTGGGTATGTAGTCCTGGCTGTCTTTGTACATACAGGGTCTGGGTATGTAGTCCTGGATGTCTTTGTGCATACAGGGTCTGGGTATGTAGTCCTGGCTGTCTTTGTACATACAGGGTCTGGGTATGCAGTCCTGGCTGTCTTTGTACATACAGGGTCTGGGTATGAAATCCTGGCTGTCTTTGTACATACAGGGTCTGGGTATGCAATCCTGGCTGTCTTTGTGCATACTATGTAACTGAAACAGGTGTCAAACTCAACAATCCTGTCTCATCCTGCCTAGTGCTGAGGTTATGCCACCATTCTTCTCTAAGGTATCTTATTTTAGGGAAAAAAATTGACTCTGCTCCTTCCAGTATTCTCTTTGTCTGCCACATTTAAGAATTCAACAGCCCACTCAACAAGAGAGAGCCCCTGCCTGGTGCTGGAACCCAGGCATATGCCCTGGCTAATGAGACCACGGGTCTTGGAGAGACCCTGCAATTGCTACTGTATTAAACAAGCATAATTCCTAACTACATTCTGGATGTACAAATGTTAACAATAACAAGGTAGCCCTCACTGCTCTTTAAAGTAACTCTCTTTGCAATAGATTTTATAGGAGACAGACACAGACCTACTACCCAGAACGAGCAAGCAAACAAACAAGAAAACCCACAACTGATCAAAATACAGAGAACAAGTGGTGTCCAGCCCCATCTGATAAATCAACAACACAATTCTTACACGTCAGGCCCAGGGAAAATTGCAGGAGACGGAGGAGAAAGATCGTAAGAGATAGAGGATCAGGGTGTCCGCTGTGATATTACATCTTCTAGAGGTGTCGAGATGCTATACTCATAAGGTCTCACCAACATGGCTGCCTAAAAAAGACCTGAGCAAGGCTGTTCAACCTAGACAAAGAACTACAGGCAATGCAGGAATGCCAAGAGCAGGAAAAAAAAGTTTTCCCAATGGAAAAGCACACCAACTGGTTTTCCAATACCAGGCAGGCAGCCATGAACTCTGCTCTGAGCCCTGAAATGTGCACACACACACACACACACACATATACAGAGAGAAACAGACAAAAAGACAGAGAATGAGAAAGAAAGAGAGAGAGAAAGAGAGGGAGAGAGAGAGAGAGAAAGAGAACATAATTAAAGAAAAAGAAGCTGTGAAGCAGACAGCAAAGGGGAAGTACACGGGAAGGGTTGGAGGGAGGAAAGGGAAAGCAGGAAATGATGTAATTATATTTAAATTTCAAAACAATATTAACTTGAAATTAAAGAACTCAATGACAGGCACACTCATCCCCTGTGCTTTGGTCTGGGTGTCCCCACTGACCTGTCTCCTAGGTTACTAGTCTGCTTTCCAGCTGGCCTGCCCTGGAGCCCATCTAGTGAGTGTCTAATTTTAATTTCTGAAGTTTTCTGCGGCAGAATTTCCATTTGAATTTTAGTTATCTGCTGAATCATTCATAGTCCTAAAATTTTCTTGGATGTGTTAAGCACAGTTGGCCTTGTTCGGTTTATAATGAGTCTACTGTTTATCCCTCCTAAGGTCATCCCTGTGGTTTGCTAATGTGCTTATTATACGTCCTATAGGTTTTCTTGACAGATGCTTAAAAGTTCTCTGTTGTGTGTGAAAACATATATGAATAATTTGCCTCTAAATATTATTATTTTCCTTCAGAGAGGTTATAACTTTTTCTTAGCCACTTTAAATCTGAGTTGAGATGGCTAGAGTTTGCTTCATGGAGTTTGGCTCATTCCTTGTCGTCTTGCCTTCTAGGCAGCAGTTCTTTCTGGAGGCCTTCCTTCTGGAGGACCTGAACTTGAGAACCCCCAAGCTCTGAGGCTGCTGGGGATTTTCTTTAGATTTTCCATAGATTTTCCAGCCTATGAATCAGGAAACACTTTCAAGGAATAAGCTGAGCTAAATGTCACACCTCCCTCTTTACATTTTTCTTCTCTGAGAATCTTGGCTCCCATCGCCCTGTTCCTCAACAGTTCCCTGGTGTCTCTCAAAGGATTTCTCTGGTCATATTTTACCATCTTACCAGTTGTTCTCAGCAGTAAGTGCTGGTCTGCACAAGTCACTGCAAAACTCTCTCCAGCATCAAAATCTCTTTGCTTTTCAAATCGTGAATTCTAAATATGTTGACAATGTGTAGAAGCATGGTGTGTGTGTGTGTGTGTGTGTGTGTGTCGTGGGAAGGTGTGTGTGTGTGTGTGTGTGTGTGTGTGTGTGTGAAAGTCCAAGGACAGCTTTGGCCACCAGTCCTCACCTTCCACCTTGTTTGAGAGAGACTCTTTTTGTTGCTGTTTGCTGCTGTATACATATGCCAGCGATGAACTTCCTGTCTCTACCTCTTAACTCAGCACAGAAACGCTTCTGTGTGTGCTAGAGTAACAGACATGCACTGTCATGTTTACGTGAAGTCTTGGGATTCAAATTCATTTCCTTATGCTGTGTAGTGAGCTTTCCCACTGGGCTATCTATCTCCCCAGCCACAGATTAGAATTTGTTAGAGGTAAATTTCCAGGAGACCAGTATACATTTTACTTGTAACACCTTGTCCTAAATACTGCATACATATTCATAGTTACTGACAGCATTAATGATTTTTACTGGGAGTCTCTCAATGAAAAAATGAACACTAAACTCATTTTATTCAGGAGTTAAAATTTCACATAAAAATCCTATTGAAGAGTCATTGTGATAAATGAATATGGACTCAGAAAAGTGAGCCAGCTAAACCCCATAAAAGTTTTAAAATGATGTCAGTAGAGTCAGACCAAGAGACGCTGAGAACCTCTAACTGCCTGGGATTAATTCATCCTGCGTGAGATAGGTATTCGTTCTCCAGTGGCAACTTTGATCCAGTGTTCTTGTGCTGTCGGAGCGCAGAAACCTGAAGGCCTCCAAGTGCTGCTCTGATTTGGATCCAAAACCATAATGAGGTTTTGATCCCTTTCAAGAGTAAGGCCTTATCTCCAGAGGCGGTCGCAGCCATGGGAAGCAGAGGCGGTAGCAGTTACAGAAAGACCCCCACTGGGATTGTCGCTCAAACTGTTTGTCTCCTTCCAACTTCCATGCATTGATTGCTTGTTAGGATATTTATTTCTTCTTCATCCTTCATGAGGTATTAAGTTCCTGGGATTGCAACTTGTATAATTTTTTAGTCACTTAAGGTTTTTGAGTGTCTCTCCTAGGAACACTGTAAGAAAGCACCCGTACCGAGTAAGAACACCGGCTGGGAACACTTCGGTACCACTAGTATTTTATAGCTGGCCAAGCTGAGGGATATAACGTTTGGATAATTGAGAAAGGAAAATCTCATTTGGTGGGCTTCTCTCTGTGTTTCCAGTTTTCTGAGCACAGGCAATGCTATCTGTCTCTGTATTATGAGGTTTGTAGCATCTGAAGTAAGAGATGTTGACTTTGAGCTCTGAGTTGTCATTATGAAGAGCATCAGGGCATCCCAGATAGCAACAGGCTCGGAGATACCATGCTCCTCATTGCCAGGCAATTTCTAATGTCTATATTTTCATGGTCCAAGCTGGATTCACATGTGGCGAACACAGTAGAAGGGACAAAGATGGATGGTAGCTGTCTAGTTTTAATTATTAATTAGCATTTATTTTATACTCAAAATTTATTTCACATAGCGTTTTGAGTTTCAAAATAGAGAGATGATTTTTTATAATCCTCACCATAAATAAGCTACAGAAAACCCCATCATTCCTCATGTTCTTGCCAGCTCGTCTGCATTTTCACAATCCAACCAGCTCAACCTTGAGCAACTCTCACCTGTCCCTTTCCTTAAGTCTCCGTCTTCTCAAGAATGTCACACAAATGACATCAGATGGACTCATGAGCGTACTGGCTTCTTCGTGGCAGCACTGACTTCTCGGCCATAAGATAGAGTAGCTGACATTCCATGTGGAGGAAATGATAGTTTTCTTTTTATTGATGAGTATTATCCACATCAGGATAAGCCATCATTCATCCATTCACCTGTTAAAGGACAGTCGGTGAGTTCTTGTTTGACGTGATTATGAAGAATGTGGATATCAATGTTCATGTACAGGTTTTTGTTCTGAACGGAAGTTATTTCCCTAATTCATAGGCACTGCATTTATTATGGTGTGGGATGTGTTGATTATACCTTAACATTGTAAGAATCAGAACAGTTTTCATTGTAGCTGTCTCGGTTTGCATTCTTCTCTATCTCATACCGCAGACATCTGGAAATTTAAATGGTGGCATTTTGTTGGTTTTGTTGCAATTCTTTTGAGTTTTTTAATTCAGCAATCTTCCTTGGCCATCCCAAGGTATGTGCATGGTAGGATTTTGTTTGGGGTTTTGTTTACATTTCCCTGACATCTAATGACACTGGTCACCTCGTAAGTGCTTATTTGATGCTTTGCATCAGTTTGGCTAGGCAATGGCATCCAATTACTTGGGAGAACATATCAGGATGGTGCTGTCAGGGTTTCCATTAGGTGTATTTACCACTGAGATTAATAGACTCTGGGAAGCAAACGCCATCCATCACGCTGGTGGGCCTCATCTACTTACTTGAAGGCATTGAGAAGAAACTCTGGCATTTCATGAGGAGAAGACCTGCAGCAGGCTGCCTTGGCCTCAGCTCTTCTCTGTGTCACTACCCTGCTGGTTTTGGAACCATAGCTTTGCACATCTGCACCAGCCAGTTCTTTGAATGAAGCATCTTTTTCAAGAGAAGGATCTTGTTGGTTCTGTGTGGTGGCATTTCATTTGTATTTTATTAAATGAAGCTTACCTGAAGATCAGAGAGTAAAACAGCCCCATTGGTCAGCCTTACAGAGCAGGCAGGGTGACACACACCTTTAATCCCAGGAGCCACACTAATTGCTATAGAAACCAGGGTAGTACATGCCCTAAAATTCCAAGCCCTAAAGAGGATTATAAGAGAAGAGGAGACCGCTCTCAGGCAAAGTCTCTTTCTGAGATTCCTGGAGACAGGATCGCCATTTCGGACTAAGGTTGAGGTAAGAGCCAATGGCTGGCTGTTTTGCTTTTCAGACCTTCAGGTTAAACTCCAATTTCTCTCTCTGAGTTTTTATTAATCGTGCTTCTATTCTGTTTGTCTGGAACCCCTCGCTAACATACAGATCAATTGCCCATATTTACATTCTGTGTGGTGGTGTGTGGTTATTGAATTTTCAAAAGTCCTTTTAAGACTCTAGATAAAAATTACTTAGTTAGATACATGATATACTCATATTTTCCCCAAGATGCGGCTCATGTTAAAATTCTCCTAGGAGTGTCTTTTTTTGTAAAACGTTTCCATTTTTATGAAGTCACATTTTTAGTTTCATGGATCATGTTTTGGATATCATGCATATTTATTTCAAGCCAAGGACATTGAGAGCTCCTGAGTTTTGTATGTTTAAGTACAGAATTCACCGAGCAGCGAGGTCTGCCTGGCACACGGGAACTGGTCCGTTCTGGGCTTTGCTTTTGTACGAGTAGTGATGTAAAGCTGTTTTGACACCATTTGCTGCAAAGACTCTGCTTGCTTTATCAGACCGCCTTTGTGTCTCAATCTAGTATGTTTGTGTGAACTTGTGTCTGGATTTATGGTTCTGCCCCCATGATCTCTGCTTCTACCATTTCACTAACACCACAGCTTTGGTTGACACAGATTTATAATATGCTGTAGAACTGAACAGCCCAGGTTCTCTTCATTCACCCACCTACAAGGATGCAGCACCATAGACGTATCCAAGAACACAGAGGCTCTTTTACCATGGACCAATGGGAAGTAGCCAACTCCCCAAATCTCTGCGACTGCTAGAGAACGTAGGTAGATAATCTGTCTCCTCCATCATTATCTTGTGTGTTCTGTGTAAGACACTTGCATTAGTGAGCACAGTTTTTGTTTTCTTTTTTATTCATTCATTTATTTATTTTGTGAGCATAATTTCTACACCAGGGGCTCTGGGATATTGGGTGTCCTAAGGGGAGTTGCATCAAGGCTCCAAGATTGTGCTAGTATCTAAGAAGCCTCATCAATACCATCTGTTTACAAAACTGTGAAACAATAAAAGATAAAGTATTCTATATGTTTTCTTTTAGCTGAAATTCTATCTAATCAGTAACTCTAGTTTTCTCATTATTAGAAATTTATATTAGATATAAAATTTCCAAGTTATGAAAATGTAAAATAATTACCCATTAATAAATGTAATAAGACAGATAATAGCTTTAAAACAATGTCATTATGATGTCAATAGGTTTTGTTTAGTTTAGTTTCTTTGGACAGAAAATAAAAAAATAGCAAAAATCTGACTCAGGTTAGATCATTTCCAAAAGGAGACATTTATCGTTTTCTTATGATTGAGAAAACATATTGTAATTGGCACCAGGGATGAATTTGAAGCCTGGTGGGATTTGAAGTTATCACCAGCAGGTTCCATGCCTCTTCCCTCAGATGCAGCGTCAAGGCTGCTCCACTGTAGCAAAGATGCCATTGGAAGGGGGGGAAGCCAACATACATACATACATCTGTTACTGGAAAGGGTTGTTCATGCTGGGGCTGAATGCCCGTCTGGAGGCAACAACTAATTAATAAGGTGTAAGTTTGGTCCATCCTGGATTACAGGCCCTTCCTTGTGAACATCATTTGTCAGCAGATAGAGAGGGGAAATTAGCAGATGGCCGCCATTAATACAGAGCTCAATGCGAGCGGTGGCTGAGGTTATTCTGCAATCCCTTCTTGGTGGTTTCCATCAGCGACTGCTCTGCGGCTGAGGTAGAGCACCGCGACCAAATGCGACTTTTATGGAGGGAAGAACTTCTTTGGACTTCTGTTTCTGGAGCGGTAGGAGTCCACAGTGGCAGGGAGGCAAGGACAGGAAGCTGAGTCAGATCTTATCGGCAAGCACAAAGCAGACAGGGTAAACTGGAGGTGAGTGAGGCCATAATGGGGTGAGATCCGCCTCAGCGACGTCCTTCCTCCTGCCAGCTCACACCTCCTGCACCTTCCCAAAAGGCATCACAAACTAAGAAGCTAGGTGGTTAATATTTTTAGATTTACTTATTGGATGTAGATGAGCATGTTGCTCATATGTGTATATGTATGTACCACATGCATACCTGTGCCTGCAGAGGTCAGAAGAGGGTGTTGGGTTCCCTGGAACTGGAATTGCTTGTGACTTGCCATGTGGGTCCTAGGAATGGAACCCTGGTTCTCTGTGAGAGCAACAAGCACTCTTAACTTCTGACCCAGCCCTCCTGCTACATAGGAACCAACGTTAAAATGCCAGAGTTTGTGGGAGATATTTTTTGCTATAACCAAAGCATAGCGTATCTTTTTGCGTTTTAAAACAACCAATTGCATATATGTATTACCCACCAATCTTTTTCTTTTATAATGAACCAATCCAGAGATGCTTCTGAATCCTTACTAACAGTGTACTCTATACTTCTTTCCATCTGGAGTTCCAAGTTGTCACCCTGTGTTTTCCAGTCAGGGATAATTTCCTTCCTTAGATCCAGCGAGGCATTCTCAATTTCACTGTAGCCACGGGTGGTGCAGATGTAAAGCTAACTCTTCCCTTGGCTCCGTTCCTTTACTTTGTTTCAGCTGTGATACAGACTACTCTGCACTAAACTTGAGTATTAATGTGAAATGTTATGGTTGCTTGCTTCTATTGAAAAAAAAATCAAACCACATTTACTTAACCTTTATCTCTCCTAGTAAATATTTATTAAACAAATCATTGAATGGTTAGTGCCTGAAAAATATTACTTATTATCAAATATAGATATTTTGTCTTCTTTCATGATCTTACCATTTCTATGTGTGTACAGGAGTACGTGTGTGTGTGTGTGTGTGTGCGCGTGCGCGCGCACGCTTCACACATTCCTCTTTTAATGACACTTCATCTTGTTCCTTTTCTTTCTGGTATGTAACTTAAGCACTTTTAGTTACAACATTGATAACACACTAATTTTTAAAATTTGAGTGAATTTCCCATTCTTTCTTATCTTTCTGTCATCTCATAGTCTACAATGTATCTGCAGCATTCAATTAATGCTGACACTTCTGGTTTGGTAACGACATCACAGTCGATTCATGCTTACTCTCAAGTTTGACTTCTTAAATTTCTGATGAATCCCGAGGTCTTACCTACTCCCCAAACACCTCTCTTCCTACTCACTCATGCCAGGCCTCTGCTTCCCACCACAAGCTCCCCCTTAGCCATGGAACATTCTCTGTGTTAGTTTAACAGGGTTACTGTACGTCTTTAGGGTTACTGTACGTCTTTCTCTCTCCCTCCCTTGCTTCCCACTCTCTGCGAATCCAACTCCAAAGGATGTCTTCTACCTAGATGCAGTGACCATGATGTATGTTATGTTTATCACCACTTTTGATAAATTTGGTTCACACCCATTCTTGGCATAAAGAAATGTGGAAAATTTGCACAGCAACATCAAGAAGAGTGAAGAAGGAATCTGTTTGTCTCTCTGGTTGTTATTACTTAGAATGTACACAACTTCCCTCTGGTTCAAACATCATTTTAATACTGGAGACTTGCTCTTTGCCTCTTCTGGTATTGGTGGAATGGCAACTATCTTATAAGGGGTCAAGAATGATCCTGCCTTCTGCGCAATACAGTGTTGCCTCAACACTGTGGGGAAACCATGCCTAAGATTAGACGGAAGTCAGGCTCACTTGCTAGCTTACTCTCCCGTGATGATTTTCTTGAAGCCAGCCTCCATATTAAAAACTATCCTATCGAGATTCAGCCTTCAGCTAAGGTCCATCAAAGACCAACATAGAGCCAATGGCATTTGGCTGGAGGTGTTTCTTTCCATTGGGGAGCCTTCTGAGACGTGTTAGCCCTGGTTAGCACCTTGCTTACAGCTTTGTAAGAGACATGAGAAGAATGTGCAGTTGGCCCATAAAAGCTCTTCTATAATAAATATATGTGGTAATTTGTTATAGATCAGTAGATAGGAATGAGCACCCGATTCTTTGTGCTTTTACGACATTTCTCTGTGTATATCTGTCATTGAACTTTGCATAGCCTGGTCCACACTGTGCAGGTGACTAAATTTATCACTGTAGGTTGAGCTCCCGAATTTCACAGATAAAATTTCACTATTGTCCTATATGTTCCTCAAGGTAACTGTGTCTAAAACTTAAAACTCCACCTGCTTCTTCTATTCTGTTTCCTGGTTTGGGCAGTTATATCAATATGTAATTGTTTAAACCTGACACTTGTGAATACCCTGGATTGATCTGTTCTGTGATACATTCAAGCAAAAAGTCCAACATAGCATTTCTACCTAGATCCTTAATACACCTTGCAGCTTAATACAATACTATTAAACTTATCATTAAAATTCCTTAGTATAGCATGTAGGCCTTGCGCAATCTGATCAATTACTTGGTTCTCCTTTCGTGAACAACCCCCCTCCACCTCTTGTTCCTACACTTTTCTTCCATTTGGCTACTCTCCACGTCTTGCATATTCTGGGATGTGGCACATTTCCACTCTTCCCCAGGCCTTCTCACCCTACATCCACTTTATCCACGCTTGTCTCCTTCGTATTCCCTTCACTGGGCTTACCTTCTGTCGTGGTTCTGCTGGAGCTCAAACCCTGAAACCACGCTCTTTTCCGTGTTGAGAAACCCCAAACTGAGCAACATTTTCTAGGTTACTCATGCTTTTCCTTTGTTCATTCATTCTCTCCCCGTTCCTCTTCTCATGACAAAATACCTGAGAGCACAATTCGAGGAGGAAGATATATTTTGATTCAAGGTTTTAGCCCATAGTTCGCTTGTTCCATTGCTTGTGGTCTGGGATAAGGCAGAACACAATGGCAGAAGACCCAGCAGGACAAAGCTGCCTACCTTCTGGCAGCCAGAAAGGCCCCTCAACACCTGAGCCAGAGCTCATGAGTGCCCCTGGGTTGGCCTTTTAGCTGATGCATAACATGGAAACCATAGGAAATAATGAAAGAGTCCAGCAGAAACTCAGAAGAGACCTACCAGAGTATGGATTTCTGATTTTTCAACTAGCTCTCTCTTCTTCCTTGACCCTTCTTCCCCACTCAAACTGTGAAATGTTTCTAGGACCCAGTGAGTCACCTTCAGGAAGACAAAAACAATTTATTTATAGTGTGCAATTCATTTGATCAAATAAAAGAAGTGACTCCCCTATTAGATTTTCTCTGGACAACGGGTGCCCTACTTTGCTCTCTATTGCTAGGATAAACAACGTGACCAAAAACAATTTTGGGAAGAAAGGACGTTTTTGGCTTATACATCTGGAAGGCAGTCAGTCATGGAGAGAAGTCGTGCCATGAACTCAAGTCAGGAACCTGAAGGCAGGATTGAGCAGTCTATTGAAGGACTCTCCCTGACTTATTCAGTTTTACATTTTTAATCTTTATTTTGCATTTTCTTTTCTTCTTTTTTTTATTGATTTTTATTGAGCTCTACATTTTTCTCTGCTCCCTTCCCTGCCTCTCTCCTCCCCTTCAACCCTCTCCCCAAGGTCCCAATGCTCCCAATTTACTCAGGATATCTTGTCTTTTTCTACTTCCCATGTAGATTAGATCTTTGTATGTCTCTTTCAGGGTCCTCATTGTTGTCTAGGTTCTCTGGGATTGTGATTTGTAGGCTGGTTTTCTTTGCTTTATGTTTAAAACCCACTTATGAGTGAGTACATGTGATACTTGTCTTTCTGGGTCTGGGTTACCTCACTCAAAATGATATTTTCTAGCTTCATCCCTTTTTCTGCAAAATTCATGATATCATTATTTTTTCTTCTGTGTAGTACTCCATTGTGTAAATGTACCCAGTTGTACATCCTTATGGGACTCAGCACCTCTTGTCCAAGGCTGGTACCACCCACTGCCAGCTGGGCCCTCCCACATCAATCCTTAATACAGAAGATGCCATACAGACTTCCTTACAGGCCAAGTTGAAGGAGGCATCTTCTCAATTGAGGTTCCCTCTTCCCAGATGACTCAAAATTACGTCATTGGCAAGAAGTCAACCAGCGCAACATTGGGTAGGTGGTCAATACTGGGAAAGAACTAAATTATGATTTTGTGTCTTAGCCCTCCTGAAGAGAGCAACTACATGCATACAGTTACGATGACATTAGAAAGATGTCATTCAGGCTTGGTAGACATGTAGACACATAGACATGAGACCTTCACAAATAAAGCATCATTAGAATAATCCACAGTCGCTTGAATTCTAAGCTAAGCATGAATGTACATCGAGAATAAGGCGGCAAGATTAATTGATCTGCATGGATAAAAGTGATCAAAAGGATGCACATTCACACCTGTTTGTGTCCACCTCCAAGTTGTTTGAATTCAAAGCTTCCTTTGAAATGTCTCTGAAAGGTACAGTTTGTTCAGAGACACCTTCAAATAAGTATTGGAGTTATGGGCGTCCCCTCCTCAACCACCTTGCTTCTGGTCCTGCAGCAAATTCCAGAGAAGACAGGAGAGGAATTCTTAGCATTTTTCTGAGTTATGGATATTTTAATTTCATTTTTAAAAAATACCCTCTACATCAGTGGTTCTCTATCTTCATATTGCTGCAACCCTTTAATACAGCTCCTCATGTTGTAGTGACCCCCAACCATAGCATTGTTTGGTTGTACGTTGTAACTGTCATTTTGCTATTGTTATGAATTGTAATGTAAATATCTGATATAGACTTGGAGGAGTGCATGGGATAAAGCAAGAGGAAGGCCAAAAAAACACTAGACAGCATCAAGGAAAACTGTGGAACCTTGGGTATGACAATAACACATGCATCTAGGACTGCCCAGGATAGGAACAGCTGGAGAACCGCCATTAATGGACTGCCCATGGACGCTTTAGCATTGCTGGGGCATAAATGATGATGATGGTATAGACCTTTTTGAAAGGGTCTTTTAATTCCCCAAGGAGTCATAACCCCTAGATTGAGAACCATTGCTCTACAGCTTCAGATAAACACTGTGTGCAGGATGCTGCAGCCAGAAAACCTCATTGTGTAGATGAAAGTATCCCTGTGTCTTAGTGACTGTCACCCGGGTTAGCATGTCAAAGAGGCAAGGTCACCTGATGCTCAGGATACTTCCTGGCTTCCAGTGTGCCCTGAGTCATCATTAGGCCCGAGTCACTCTGTGGCTGGTGTGGAATATCACTTCCGCAGAAACAACGCAAGGACAGTGTCCTTATCTGAACTATCATTCTTTACGTCTTTGGGGCTTCTGTGTTTTATATAACATCTTGTGTTTGAATCACTCTTTGGCTTACTACTTTATTCTTATGCTTATTTACAATTTTAATTCATGTGTTAACTCTTTGGTAAACCCCATAAAGACATATTTCAGCCTGCCCATTTACGTAGTCTCTAAAACACCAATACAGGGCCAAGAATTTATGAGGGTACCTATGGGCTATTTGTTGAGGATATTTTTGCTCAGATATGTAGAGTGACTGGGACTGAATCCCTAGTAATGTCCTAATCATATTATCAAGCTTTCATTCCGGTTGCATTGCCAGGAATACAATTAAGCTCATTGCCGATCTGCTTCCCAGTGCTGAGAAGACAGGTTTGACCGCATGAGATGATTAAAATGCTTAGTGTTCAATTAGCCTTCTTGGATTAAGTCTAGTAAAGGCACTGGCAAGTAATTTAAAGTTGTATTATGGTGAGTATTGTTCTACAAAAACCTTAAGAGAGTCGTTTGAAAAGGGCATTGCTAGCTTAAAACTTAAAATATCCAAAGTATCATTTTGGAACTACAAAGGCCAGATAAAAAGGATTATAAATATAAGAAAACCAAGCAGTGCCAACTAGAGAACTGAAAGATGCAAGAAAACTCAAAATGAAGAATTTATTTAATCTAGCAGAAATAGGAAAGAGGTGGACAATATAAATGACTCCCAAATCTACAGTGCCGTCCATTATCGTCCATTTCCAGCACGAGGGATGCTAGGAAACTAGGGGTGATTTTCCTGAGCCATTAGACCTCAAAAATATGGGTGTATGAGATGGGGATGCATTCCTCCTCTGAGAAGCCAAGAATGCCCATGGTGTGGAGCATCATGGGAATGCAGTCAGCGCCATGCAGTGGCCCAGGCGGGGGATGATGTTAGCGCTTGGTGGTTGTGAGTGTGTCCACTGACCAGCTCTCAGGTGTCAGTAACCCAGGACTGAGCTCTGCACACATGCAGAGGGTACTGTGCATCAGGAGAGTCCACGCCGACAGGCTCTCCAAGCACCTAACCCTCCCAGGCTGGTGCTTTGCAGAGCTTCCATATCTTGCCCTTCCACATGGAGGCTGACAGATTGTTTCACAGAACCATAGAGGCTTCTAGAAGAAGGCTCAGTGGCACAAGTCCAAGCATCTAATCCCAGGAGTCACGAGTAGTCTGGCCAGTCAGTATTTCACACAATTCCACCCTTGTAAAAGTTCACACGGAGTCTGGACTCTGCAAATGCTTCTGAGATGAAGTCTGGAACGTCACTTATTGGTTCTGGCTCTGCCTAGTTCAGTCACAGAGCTGAAAAGCAATGCTGTCCCTCACACTTTAGTGTTTCCAGCTCTGTAGTAGGAGCAGTGGGCTGCTAGTTTACACCCAAAATAATTATACGAAAACTGTATTCATTTAAACACTGCCTAGCCCATTAGTTATAACCTCTTATTGGCTGGCTCTTACATATTGATTCAACCCATTTCTATTAATGCATGTTGCCACTTGACTGTGGCTTACCAGGATGCGTCTAACCGGGGTCCATCTTGGAGAGGAGAGCTATGGCGACTGCCTCACTTCCCTTCTTCCCAGCATTCTGTTCTGTTTACTCTGCCTATCAAAATTCTGACCTATCAAGCCAAGGCAGTTTCTTTATTAACCAATGAAAGTAACACAATAGACAGATGACCTTCCTCCACCACAGCCCTTGATGCAACATAATTTCTCCTTCCCTCATCTTCATAGCCACTGTGAACATGCACCTTTGCTTGAGTAAATTTTCATGTGCATGTGGCTTTAAATTGTCGTGACTCCCACTACTGTGGTTGAATAATGAAAAAAAGCCAGGAAGTGCAGATTCATGAAAGAAGAAATGTAAATTACCAATATATATGCAAACATGTAATTTCCATATTAATAAATTAGATGCTAATTAAAAGACAATTTCTCTGTATAGATGAAGTTGGCAAGGATGAAAAAATACCATTCTTTGGAAAGGTTCGGACAGCAGTATGTGGGCACAAGAAAAGAAAAAAAATCAGAAAAATTTAAAAAATTCATTAACAGTGCTGTTTACCACATAGAGAAAATTGAGAAGGCACAAATAGTTAAAAGATGACAGAGTAGTGTTGTTAGAGATGTCTTAGGGGAGTTTAATGACATCAGGAGGATCACTGGCAGTTTCTTACTACCAAGACAAAACAGGCTACAGGCCACTGCCCCTCCCTCATACACACACACACACACACACACACACATACAGGCAGTCCTCCCTCAAACACATACACAAACACATACAGGACAGTCTAGTAGTGGCCATAATATTTTTCTGTCTTTTACATCACATCTAGCAATGAACATACACTGCTTAAAAATAAAATATTTCAAAAATATATTCAATAGTTTGGCCTTTCATGGAATGAGCCCTCATCCTTTCTGTCTGCTCTTAGATTCTTTTTCTAGGTTTTGTGGTGTTGGTGGCCTTTCCAATGGTGTCTCCTATTAGAATATTCTAAAATCCCCACTCCTTTTGATGAGCACTGATGTTAACAGGTTCTTGTCTCTTCTGAGCCTAAGTCCCTCAGTTTTGTCTTCGCTACCACCCAGTGTCACTCAGTCTCGTTGAATTCATATTGCACTGTGAATAATTTTATCTTTTTCTTTCACACTCAGTAGACATCCCTAGCTCTGCATGATTACAGATTTATTTGTAATACATTAAATCCTTTCCCAACGTTAATACCCTTTACTCCAACAGAATGTGACATTTACAACCCTTTCTTTAGGAGGGGGCGGAGCCTTCACAATAGGCTTCCACAAAAGACATCTTGGCCAAAGTGCTACAATTTGAAGTAAAGCTGTCACTCAAGAAGAAAGTCCATACTGTGCACATTTCTTGGTTGGTGTCATAGTTCTGGGGGATGATGTAAACATTTTGTGAAAAATTTTAGAAGATTATCAAGTGCGTTACTGATATTGGAACTGAAGTGGGTTCCAATTATAGGGAGAAGAAAACACAATCCCTAGCAGGAGGTACTGCTTCTTCGCATCAAAGGCTGAGGGCACAGAGGTAGCAATGTTCCCATTGATGATGGCACCACCCTCGCTAAACTGAGCAGTTTGCCCTCACCAGGCTACAGCTCCTGGAAGAGACCTCCCTCTCGAGTTCCCCATCACACCAGGCAACACCAGGCACCGCGGGCTCCCAGCCAGAGAGTTCCACTCCGTTCTGAACGAGGGCAAACATCGGAAGACTCTTTTCTCTCATTATTTTGATTTTAGACATTCGGCGAGTCTCTCCTGGGCAAACTAAGATGATTTATATGCTAACACTCAAAGCACTTTTCCCCCAAGATGACAGACTTTGCTGATAGGCGAGACAGAACATTGGGATGCAAGATTCTATTTATGTTAAGGGGAAAGCATGTCCAGACAGATTCAAGAAAATAATGTTCGATGGTTTTTTAAAAAAAAAAAAGTATGGAAAAGGGAAGTAAAGAACTGAAAGAGAAAGAAAAGGATAAAATGTTTTCTCTCCTAGAAATAGATCTGGTAGCATTCCTTTTATATGAGTTTATTTAAGAAAAGACAAAGGGGGAGATATTTTCAAGTTTAAGGTTCGAGAACCAAATATCACATATTTTGGTTAAAAATCAAACTCACGGCGCTTACTGCATAGATCAAGAGATGGAATGGTGTGCTCATCTCTGTGACGTCGCACAAAGCGATAGGCATGAATAAGGTTGGTCAGAGGTGGGGTGCCAGCATCTCGAGTAGAGTCAGTGACGCAGCTTCTGTTGTAGACCCAAGTCACTTCAGTATTTCTAGCTCAACAATTGCTCTCCTGGATTCCTTAGACAAAAGCTGTGTCCTTTCTTCTTGACTTAATTGTAACTAGATCAAGACTCCTGCCTACACCCCCCAGTTTATGCTCTTTCTACTCAAAGAATTTCTTTCTCAAAATTATGAAATGTTCTACAAATATCCATACTGACCACATACAGACTGCTTTGTCCCACTTACTAGCAGGCTGTGGCTGAATCCAGCCAGTAGGACAGAGCAAGATCTTAGGCACTGTCCCATAGAACCTTCTAGCACAGATCTCTTTCAATCTTTCTGCACTAATGGGGCCAAAAGAAAGGACTCCAAAGATTTGGAGAGGGACAAATCCACAGAAGGCGCGCTTGATTCCCATGGAGGCAAACTGGTTATAGAAAATCGTGTGTACAGATTTTATAATTTAGACAGACACCAACCTATTCTGTTAGACCACTGGAATGTTGGGGTCTTGTTACTTTTTTTAGACTGCCATGGTTGGATATGTAATTTGTGAAGAATTGCTTTTTTTCAGACCTGATTTCATCGCTGCTTGTCCAAGTTTGGGCAAACTATTGTGCCTCTCTGTCCTTCAACTTTTCATGTAAAATGACCATAACATTATATGCCTCATAAAATAGTAGGGGAGGTGCTCAAATGCACAGCCTATAACACAGCTGGTGTGCATAAAGTTATTGTTACTGATTCTCAAAGTAGACCCTTACTTCGAGATATCACCTACACGTGGTCTGACTCATGAAATTGGTCAAGTACTGTCAGCTGACTTGTAAAAGGAGAAACCAAATATGATACTCAGTGGCATATATGTAGAGTTTGAAGAATGAAAATGAGGGGTAACGAGGGATAGGAGGAATCAAAGGTAGGGGTGCGGAGGGCGGAAGGAACAATCCAGTGTAAGCAGTTAATGCACTGGATTGACTGTTAACAAGCCTGGCAGAGCAAGAAAGGAGCTGTAGCTTAGCATTCTGTGGCGCGGTCACGCATTCCGACTGCCAGCTGTGCACTGGCTTAAGGAACACAAAAGGTATTAATGAGTCATACCTCTGCATGATGGCAAGTGTTTCCAGAGAGCGGTCCTTAGGAGGAAGATCCACCCTGGACGTGGTGGCACTATTTCAGGGGCTGAGGAGAAGAAAGCCAGCTGTGCCTGACTGCCTCTTCTCTACTTCCCACTCAGCATCGTGGATTGAGTCGCTCTTGCTGCCTCTGGACCTTGGCTGCCAGGATAGACTGTACTCCTCTGTGAGCCCCCAAACCCTTCCTCCTGAGGCTGAATTTCATCAGCACAGTGGTAGGAAAAGTTACAAATGCAGTTCAGGGGAACCCCAGAAATTCCACAGGCTGGCAAAGCCTTCTCTTCTGATGTGTGCCATTGCACCCTGGATGTCCTTCTGCGTTAGACATAGAGCATATTGAATACCCCAGTCGTTGTTTCTATTAGCTTTGTTAACCCATCCCCATTTCTCCTGCCGTTAAAAAAAAAACCAAAAAACTAAAACCTGCTAATTGTTCTTTGCCAAACTGTAAGCTTCATCCTAAGATGTCTATAAAAAAGCACTATAACTCCAGGAAACAAAGTCCCTTACCAGCATGCCACTGCGCATCTGGTCCCCTCTGTGGATAAATGATTGCAGATCTCCAAAGGGAATGAGCATCTGCAGCAAAGACCATGTGACCCTCATGGACACATGAGCGAGGCATCAGTATACCCCGTGTAATAGAATTGCTATGCATTCAGCACTAGTGACGGTGACGCGAAACACAAGCAATGAGCACTCAGCAGCAGGCTGGGTAGAAGGGTCTACCAATGCCCAGGTTTCGATCCCTTTGAAGTTTCTTAGAAGAAACTGCTCAATATGTCAGCAAATACAAGGATGTGGCACTTGGCTATTTATTCACTGAACGTTCTTCACCTTCACGGAGACGGGCTTCTGCTTTTCTGGAGTCTCTAAAGCACGAAGAGGAAGAGGCCTCTGTGTAGAGAAAGAGGCACTTTCCCACCTCAAAAACAATTTTGTGCCTATTCTGAAAAGAAAAGGAAAAAAAAGTAAAGGGCTTAAAAACAACGGAATGAGGTTCTCTGTGCTGTTACAATGCCCAAGGACAGCTCTGTTTCAATGCCTTTGCAATTTACATGCAATTTTATTCTGGTAGTGTCTCTATGGTCAGCAAAAGCAACAACAAAACAGAACACTATTTCCAAGCCACGGGAACCATTTAAATAGAGTCTGATGCATAATTTCAAAATTCTCCCTGTGTAACAGTACCATATAAGTGGACTCTCAAATTGTGCATATTTATTGGATCCTGGGGCACATGGGGTGTTTATATACATTGCAGGGGGATATGTGGCCTCAACCATGTACCAACTCACACAGTTGAACTGGTTTGAGGATGAGATCCATTCTGCCCTGAGTCTAAGCCATGAGCAGCGCTCCAGGTTAGCAAGCAGTCTCCATCATAGGCGGCTCCTCCGATACCAAGGCTTGGCCTCCTCGGTGACAAACGTGAAGTAAGAAACGCACTTCTGTGTTCTCTGTATGAGTCTCGGCATCTCGTGACAATAGAAAGCTTTGGTCTTAGCAACACGGGTGGAGTCTGTAGCACATGGACCAGCCCTGAGGGTCTGCCCCCAGTTGTACAAAACAACTGTACAGCTCAGGGCGGGGATCCCCCGATCCCTGGTAGAATCCGTTCTGGTGGAGCCTTTGTTTCCTTGGGTGGGTTCTTTGCTAAAACACATATGCATTTCTGCCAGTAATGATTCCATGTTTCAAAGAGCCCAGTGGAAGGTGTGTGGGGGAAAGAGCCCGGTGACGAGATTCGGGGTGTCAGGACTGTCAGCAGACTGTTTTACAGTCAAGGTTGAGCTGCCTTTACTTCCATAAATCTGATTCCTTGACTGTAGGCTAATGGGGCAGGTGGGGACTGGCAGCTTTTCCAGGTGCTTCCTTTCATCTCGGCTGCCAGTGTACTCAGAAAGCTGATCACTGGCTCCTGTAGTCACGGGATCTCTTCACAAGGGGAATCAAAGGAGGAACTCCCACCAGTTAGAAATGCAGTTAAGTCCCCCCTTCTCTTGCAATTGTCATTCATACGCCCTAAGGCACATCAGCTGCCGCTGGACAATGGGTTGAGTCTCCCATTTGAGGTGGCACATTCAGTGCTGTGTGAGGAAAAGATGTCAGTTGTCCATTTACATTGTCTTGCTTCTCAAAATCAAACTGACCTCACAGTTAACCTCCAATTAACCCTACCAGGTGAAGTAAAGTGTTGTCTTTTTCCCAAGAAGGCCATGAGTGAATCTTTCCAGGAGGGTTGCATGCCCCACTGGAGGTCAGCAGGTTCCCAGTTCACACTCGTGTTCCCCAATCAGCTGGTCTACACCAAAACCTTGGAGAACAGTCTCCCTGCACAATGACCCTTTTCTCACCAGTCACAGCGTGATGACTGCAGATCAGAAATCATACAAACCCAGTGCTGCCTCCTGCCTGTATGAGGACCACGGTTCATGTTAGCCCAAATGGAGAGTGCGTAGGGTTCTTCAACATGACTTGGGCTGAGCTTTGAATGGCAGAGTCTGCGGATACAAATGGCTATACTTGTGAGTCTACGTGGTGACAAGTGTACACCTGATTGTGTTTGTTCTAGATGGGTTGTTCCTCTGGTCAGCCATTGGGAATGGCATTATACATCCTTAGCAATCGATACATTTACTGTGGATATTAAGGTTTTTTTTTTCTTATCAGGATTCAGAATGTAACCCAACAAACTTCAAATGAAGTCAGAAATAGGATCTTCTGTGAGTCACACATCAAAAAAGAATATAGAATCATATGTATGCTTTCACATATACGTATTTATGCATGCATATATGTGTTCACATATTACATGCAAAAATGGACTCCATGTTCATATATAAAAACACACCCTCAAATTACTCATTACCTTTTCTTGGATAGTTTTGTCATTAATACAAAATCATTTTTATCATAAAAATGTACATTAATATGACTTATAGATAGGCTAACTTCAAAAGGATGTTAAAACCCTTTAACCTTCCCCTTGGTTTTTCAAGATTTCCAAAGAATTAGAAATAATATTCTATGACTTTATTTTAAAATATATCTTAGAACTGGATGCTCCAAAGTCTCACTCCCTGCACTGTCTAGTTGTGGGACCCTGTTAATCCCATCCACTGCAGGAAGAAGCTGCTTCCCTGGTGACGGCTGAACAAGGTAATGATCTACAGATACAGTAATATGTCACTAGGAGTCATGCTACTGATAGGTTTATATGTTTATGCATATACGTGTATGTGTGCATATATCTCATGCATGTGGGTACCCACAGAGGCCGGAGGAGGTCAATGGATCACCTGAAACTAGAGTTGGAGGTAGTTGTGACTGCCTAAGTGGGTGCAGGGAATTGTTGGGAACCAAACTGGGTCTTCTGGAAGAGCGGCAAGAGCGTCGATGTGTCAGCTCAGCTCTCCAGGCCTGGCCTGTGGTTTTGAATGGCAGACATGCATGCGACTGCAGAAGTCTATGGTCATTTTCTATCGTCCATTTGCCTAGCGCCTTAGATGATGCCAAAACATTTCTTTCTTTTCACAAATTTCAACTAATATATAGGATAGCTGTGCACCAGTGCTGAGTGGGCTCGTTTAGCTTCCCCTGTGTGTGGATGGGGATAATCTCTCAGTGGATCGGAACCTGTGGGGCTGACTGGAACTGTGCATGACAGAGTCTCTCCCTGAATCGCCCTTCGCCTCTCTCAACAAGTACAAGATGGAAAGCTTCTTCTTCACACGGGAGAAATTAGACTTTGCATTACTACCAGAACGAAGGCTGGAAGAAAGGAACAGGAAATAGAAGCAGAGAAAATTATTACTACAGAGAAAAGCAAATCCTGAGTCAGTCAAAGCCCTGATTGCAAAGGAATTCAACTGGGTTGCCACAAAATGCTTTTTGTTTCCTCAAGAGACAAAACAAGAAGAGAGGAAAGGAAGGAGGAGCAGAGGGGGAGGAGAAGAGAGAATGAGGGAAGGAGGGGAGAGTAAGGGGGGTCACTTCCCACTCTACCATCCCATAGCTGACCTACATTTAGATAGTGCCTGCCTTTTCCACACATAATGTGAGGAAGGGAGGATGTGGCGTAAGGCCCCTTGAGAAAAAGCTATAGGAAGAAGGAGAACGAGTTCTTGAGTTTCTCATCAGTGAGCACCCAAAACAGAGTTGGCCTCCACTAATAGACGGAGACACGAATCAGCTACGCCATCCCTGGAAGCATTCTGATTCACTGAGGGTTTGTTTTATGTGAAGGCAGAACTTTTGTATCACAACAGAGAGAAAAATCAACAGCTTCCATTAGAATTTTACCATGGGTATTATTTATTTTCCTGTAAGTAGGCATTTCAATCCACTCTAAAAAACTAACATTCACAGAACTGCAAAAAAATCACATAAGCAAACAACAAAAGAAGAAGCAGTCTCTCTCCAGCAGTGAAGGTGGGGCTGGGGAACACTTACGGGTGTGGGTGCGGGATATCAAAATGGCAGAAGGGGGCAGGACCTTAGTGACTGAATACGACCCTTAGTCCTAGGAAAGATCTGCCACAATTCTGCAGATGAGGTGGATTCTTATTTCCAGCTTCTAAAACATTAAGTTTAGCCAGGTTTTTGGCTTGTGAATCATTGTGCCAAGATATTCATGGATGCTTAGTACAGTCTGAGAAGGTCAACCTCTGATACTTAAGGAGCACCGAGTGTATGGAGAGTGAAGCTGTGTCAGGCCTGGGACGGGAAACCACTTTTCTGCTTCCGTTGTTCCTGAGCCCCCATTTACCCACTGCCTGAACAAAGTCACTGACAAAAAGAAATCAAAAACATCTAAGCTTATAGGGCTACTGATCTAGGACACAACCATCCCTGTGGTCCTTTTTCTTAACCTGGTACGCTACGCTATATTTGGTAGAGAACTCAATCATTTACTCATTTACAGAAATGCTATTCTATATAGCTATTCTACAGTGGAGCAACCTGGGATACACGGACCCAGCTGACACAATGTGGATCAACTCCTGCAGATGGCAGAATGTGCAGGCCACAGCCCGGCGAGGTGGTCACGGGTGTCACATGGCAGAGCATATGTGACGGGACTGCAGCTGACAAAGCACTCTGGGAATTGCTCATCACCATTTTACTGTCATGGCAGAACACCTGACACACGAGGGGACGACCAGCCTCATGAAGGCAAAAGCTCCAGTTGGATTTAATGATATAAAAGAACCTTTCATGTCTAACATTTGGCACTTGGCATTGATAATGCATATGGAGAGATGTGCCTTGGGCTTATAAAATAGAAATTTGAATTTAAAAATATATATTATGGATATGGTAGGATACAAATTAATGCAAAAATATGGTCTGCTCTCCCTGTCTCACGATGTCACAAAGTGCATTGTTGTGCAGAACTGGGTGTGGAAGCAGAGCGAGGAAACCCTTTGGTTATGTTTCAGAAACGCTTTCACAGTATGTGTTTCTACAGCGCTGCAGCTGTGCAGCTAACACGCTAATAACTAAACATTAATGTAGGTGATCGGTCTAATATGTTTAGTTATGCCGTTTTGAGTAGGAAGAGCACAGCCGACAGGTGAAAGTTTGTCAATACCTGCTACTTGATACCTTTTAAGTCAAGTGTCTGAGATGGTCCGGTAATCCTGATGGAATTACACAACACCTTCATTGCTACATTTAATCAGGTAGGTGGCCTGAGGCTTTAGCTGCAAGACATATGGAAGGAAGACAGCATCAAAGAGAGACGCCTACCCTCTCTCTCAGGCTAACCAGTAACTGTGGCAAGATATCTATACCCTGATAGAGTTACTTGGGACAGTGTTTGGTAGGCAACCATTTTTCCAAGATGGTGGAGCTGCCCACACACTCGGTGACCTTGCCTGACAAGGCCACATCCATCTCTTCCGGATGCTTCTGTCACAGAATTCTAGCTTGAAAGACAATCTTCCTGTTTTCTGTAGTCACAGCTGCTATGCCACTAGCCTTCGATAGGTAAGTCATAAAGTGCAGTATGTAGGGCTGAACCACCAGAGAGAACAGAATGAACAGGAGCCCCTCCCACAGAACGCGGAGTCGCCATCCCCACCAGAGAGCGGTCAGGACCGTGACGGTCATGAACAACATCTTCAGAGCTGCAGTGCCATGATCAGGGGACACAGCATCAGGACACGGTCCAGTTTGGGTGCGTAAAGATTATTCTGTGCTTCTCGGCCCACTTGGCAAACACTCTCTTCTCGGTGATGAACCGGTGTCCCCCGTGGGGGGCGTGCTCGTGGAGAAGATACTCATTACACTCGTCTTTTCCCGGCTCGTAGTAATGATAGGGGACTTTCCTATACCCTTCTGTCCTGGAAAAGAAACAAGACAGGAGAGGGAAGAGCGCCAAGGATGAGGCAGGCGTTTACAAGAATCCATGGTGTGCTCAGTAAATGCATCTACTTACACACCCTCCTCCACGGGCGCGGTTAAAAGCTATTGCAGATGAAAGCTTTTAGGAAGAAGGACTGGTTCTTAGCGCCCTAATAGATCAAATACAATCTACACATCACACTAATTACATTCAAACACACGGCCTGCACTCAGAGGAGGGGAAGGGATGAGATGACACAAACCTTACAAAGCCCAGTGCTCTGGAACCTCACTGTGAAGTTTGGGGTTCCTCTGTGGTTTTTAGACATAGCTGTTAGAATGCAGATGTCTAATCATGAAGACTAACCTGGGTTACATGTTAACAGTATGATTAAATGCTCTCTGCCTCATATCATGCGAATGATCGGTAGAGGAACCGTATTCCGCCACCAAGAGGAAGCATGAGTCTGGCAATCTGATTAGACGTGATCCTGCCAGCAACCACACACTCATTTAAACTAAGAGTCTGGCAGATTAGTCACACATTAGTGAAATAAAATTCTCAGGAACTCTTGTCAAGCTGAACGTTCCTCTGAGGCATCAGGGCATTTTCTTCTCCGTGAGCAAACAGAGCCATTGGCTGACAGCTGTCCATCAAGCCCTCAGAGGGAAGAGCCGGGGCAACCTTGATCTCGCAAATTAAATCACCACTGAACTCGCTCTAGATTTTCAAGCCCCGGAGTCCCAGAAATGCGACTGATTAAGGGGAACGTGTCCCTTCTGACATGTGACATTAGACTGCAGTAGGGACTGTTTTCTTTCTATCACTCTTAAAAGTCAGAACATGACGTGCTGACAAGAACATGGCATGTTGGCAAAGAACATGCGGAAGTAATCGTCATCTGATTTCTCAGATTCGTGGCATTAAAATGAATTGTGATATTCTGACAAGATATCAGAATTGGAGTTGCATAGAAATAATTTCCCGTGATCTTACTTGCAGTAGGAGTCATTTATCATCCCGTAGACGTGGATGCTGTAACAGGCGTCCATGGCCAGGATAAAGGTAAACCAGCCCGTGCTGAGATAGGAGCCAGACTGGACCCTGGAGGAACAGAGACAGGGAGAGTGAAATGCAGGGCAACAAGGAAGTGCAGTAAGAAACAAGTCATACCTTATCGGGAACACAGCACCCGTTATCGGGGGAGCATTGAGAAACCTGACAATCTGTCTACGATACACACTTATTTTGAATTAGCTCTGAATAATTTATGGGCACACTTAACTCTTTCTACCTTAAGCCTCAAAGCTGTGCTGGGTGGAAGAGAAGCCATATGACAAATATCCAAGTCAAATAATCCTGTTGCCTTTGGGTAAAAAATAATTTGTCTTTCCAGAAGACACAAATTAGGGGTGTATATCAGAGGATGGGTTTGCTGTAAGTTGCTTGAAGCACTGATGAGTACTGAATGACAACGGTGTTTTGTTTACCTGGGTGTAGCACTTTCTCCACATCTCCTTAGCTCCTATTACATATTTTAAGGTTGTGTTTGTGTGGGTGTGAGTACGGATGGGGATGTGGGTGTATGAGCATGTGATTGCGTACATATGTGGATGTGTGCTGATCTCCAACCTCAGCTTCTACAGGTAAAGTAGATACAGTGTAGGTCAACCTGGGCTATGAAAGTGTCTTAGTCCAAATGTTTTCCTAAGCAGATTTGCAGGCATTAGGAGACAAGCTTCTTCCTAAGACCTGGCTCTGGCCTCTTGGACCCAGTTTACGGGACACTTTTAATGCGCCAATTACTCTAATAGATGCTATAAATACAGAAGTTATGCCCAGTGTTTCCATCTTTACACTGATTGGAAGATTAGATTTACATCCCAGTTACTCTATAAAGTTTCTCAGGGATTGCTTCTGTGATAAGGGTAACATGATTTAGGGGCTGGGGGGAGAAGCATGAGGGTGGTGAGAGAGGACGAGGCAGTGTGAACCATTGAAGGGAAAATACTTTAGGAAGACCAAACAGCACAGGTACACCCAAACACGGAAGTGAGCCAAGCCTAGTTTGTTGGGGGAGGGCTGCAGAGTGCAGCAACAGGTCTGGGGATGATTTAATCAGAGACAGAGCTCACTGCAGGGGTCTGCCGAAGGCAAGTGGCTCAGGATGGATCTCTGTATCTGTCCTCAGCCAAGCTGAGCTAATTCATTCCAAAGGCTCCATTATCTCTGTCCTGACATCTCTTCCTGCAGAGGCAATTGGCTTGCCCCAAGTTATCTGGCAGCTGTGCGGCAGCACTTCCCTCTGGACTCAGGACTGGTGGGATGTCAGTCAGTTCATCAGCCAACTAACACAAACCCATCGACATTCTAGGTGCAGCCTCCAGCCAGAGGCCAGTGTCTGTCTATGCCCAGTACCCAGGACTATGGATCTAAGGCCTTACCACGATGCCACTAATGGGCCTGAATTAGAACCTCTCCTCCTTTCTGACTCCTTTCAACCCAGAACTATCCAACATTTCAGGAATTACATGAACTCACAGCAAATGCATCTCCTGGTGCACATTTTCCCCATGGGGACTACAGTTGGTCCTCTGTGTCTGGGGGAGACTGAACCCAGGATCCCCCTGTAACCTGAGGGCCGGCTTGTTGGGGTTTCTATCCCGCCCAGTACCACACAGTCGGCAGGTCCCAAAGAAAATCATACAAAGTCTACATTAGGTTATAAGCTTATTGGCCCATTAGCTCAGGTTTCTTGTTAACTCTTATAGCTAATATTAACCCATTATTCTCATCTATGTTAGCCATATGATTTGGTACCTTTTCAGCTGTCAGCTCACATGCTGCTTCTCTGTGGTCTGGGCAGGAATGGTGAAGGGAGCTCCCTGCTTCCCAGAATACTCCCGTTCTCTTTGCTCCACCCCTACTTCCTGTTTGGTTTTCCCACCCATACTTCCTGCCTGGCCAATCAGTGTTTTATTAAAATACATGATTGACAGAATACAGATAATTCTTCCGCACCATCCCCCTACGTATCCAAATGTTCAGGTGCTCAGACTCTGGTCTCCTCTAGGTTAATTATGACTAGTATAGTCACTATGTTGTTGGAATACCGTATTGTTTAGGAACAATGAAGAGGAATCAGTCTGCTAATGGTTTGTACCCTTATAATTCCACACACACAGTGAAAAAAGTATTAGGATCTACTGCTGATAGAATCCAGAAATCCAGAACCTGTGGACACTGAGGGCCATGTATTCCAGAGACTGAGCCACACTGAGTTGTCTGTACTGTTCTGTGGGATAAACTAGCAGTGATATAGGAGTATAGGCTGTGCGCTCCATGAGCAGGAAGGGGTGGCACAGAGGACAAGCTATAGAACAACATTCTTACTACACGGTTTAGCCACAGGGTATGTTGTATTCTAGGGTCTCAGGAGCATTGAGGAAGCATTCCGTTTGTTTGAAGTCAGGATCAGAAGACGTGAGTGTTATAACGTAAATGTTTCCAAAATATTTTTATATGGACACTCTGTAGGTGTACTGAAGTTGTATGACCATTGTTCTTACTGGATTATATGCTTGCTTTTTGTCTCGATTCTTCCAAATATTTTAAACCTATTTTATATCCTTCCTATATTTCTTCAGGAGTAACTCAACCAGGCACAGAGATCACTAAAATCACAGCACTTGTTACAATTGGCTGCATTTGTTTGAATGCTTATATTTGTTAGACCCAAACACAGCAACTGTTCTTATTTTGTGGGTGGTAAAGATCTTACTGTCTGTGCTGATCTGTTATGATCTGATAAGCAGAGGGACTCACTTTAACACAGTTGGTCACCATCCAATACAACACACCCAAAGTCTGGGCATTAAAGTCAGAACAAAGTGGAGTGGAGGCTGATATAAAAACATACCTGGTCTCAAAATTCACCTTGACTGCTGACTGAAACAGGACTCTTTGAGTCAGGGTCCTTGTTTCTAAGTGAGGTAACTGAATTTGCTCATATCTGAACTTACTTCCAATTATAAAATCAAAGATTCTGAGTTGCCAGAGAGTATGTTATCATTTTCCAGCCTCAACCAGTGAGCTCTGCACTATGTTGCAAGTGTGTTGACGGTGCAGTAAGCGAGCACATGAATCACATGATCAGCTGGGCTCACTGGCACCACGGGCATGAGAGCAGTATCTGTGGGCAATATCTGTGGTGGACGTGGGAAGAGGAACAAAAAACGTTTTACTTCGTGGTGAGACTGGAGACCATGACCAAGGCTTTTTTAGAAGAGGTTCTCTTTGTCTCTGTCTTCACAAGACCTGCTCACAGAAGATACAAGAAAGAGTATCGTGGGGCCAGGGCAGTGTGAGAAAGCATTAATTTCCATGAGAATAAATATTAATTGAAGCAGTCTGTCATTCTTTCGATGAGACCCTTCCACTGTATCTCAGGATAAATGGGGAACCCAGATGCTGGCCTAGCTCTGGATAAATGGGGGTCCTCTGTGCAGTATCTGGAACTTGGCAATGCATGAAAGCTTCCTTGCCCTCTTCTAGCCCAACCCAGTAATTTCTGAAATCTTGACAATAAGCATTCAAAGGTGAGCCCTGAAGGGGAAGCAGGACGCAGGTGCCCTGGTATGACTATTATCTGTACTCCAGGAAAAGGGGGTCAGAAGTTTTAAAGTTTGGTAATTGGCCAAAGATCTTCCCACTTTACCAAATAATAAAGACTTAGAAAAACCCACATTTATGACATTCGGTTCCTTTTAGGCCTGACCTGATTTGTTTCCAGATAGACAGCCCACACTAATTAGCCCCAAAGCTTCCCCCAACATTACGTGTTGTGTTTAATTTACATGGGGGAAAGTCCCACCACCCTTGTGCCTTGTCCTAAAAACTGGGCTTAATTAGACAGTTACATTATTTTCCCTTAACATCTCTGGTAGTTTGAGACTTGGAATGTCATGGCGTTTCCTACCTACAGTACATTCTAGGGTTTTCACGGGGCCTTCTTAAATACTGAGTTAATGTTCCTCTAAAATGTTCAACCTGGAAAAATACAGGTGCTATGTCAAGCCAGGGGCACTTCCAAAACAAGAACCTGGGGGATCTGAGGCCTTGGAACAGTGTCTCTCAACCTTACTAATACTGTGACCCTTTAATACAGCTCCTCATATTGTAACCCCCGACCACCAAATTATTCCATTGTTACTTTATAATTATAATTTTGCTACTCTTATGGATCATAATGTAAATATGTGATATGCAGAGTATCTGCTGTGGGTTGAGCATCACTGCCTTGGAGGAACTCACCGGTCTTTGTGGGGACTAGCTCTGGTCATTTACATAGGGGTGCCGCTTCCAGGCCCCTGTGCTGATGCTGGCTGTCTAAGTGAGTGTGAATCGTACCTGTGTAGACCTCTTAAGGTTCAATAATGACAACTACAAGAAACACTGTACTGGCCTATGAGGACTTGTTCACACGACTCAGCGCACAGAGATCTGGGAGAGGCATCAATTGCCTTACAAATTCTTAAGTCTCTTCTGGGACACATATGATGTTGTAACCTGTCACTCACGCGCACGGCACTATGGACCAGCTGGCCTTCAGCCATAGCAGTGGATGCAGCTCCCATATTGGGGGATCGATAAAAACAATTATCACCATCTACAAATAAACCATCATGTTTCCCACAGGGATGATAAGGGAACTGGAGCCCCTGGTTCAGTGCAATCACAAAGCTGGAATTAATGCTGTGGAATAATGAGTCGTGCAGGGGGGAAAGAAAGGCAGGGCTCTTACCAGGAAGCTATCAATCACTTGTTTCCACCGGCCAGATTCTGCATCCTTCTGCCCCTTAGTAATCAAGATACTTAAACCTGGATACCACTGAATGGACTCGCGCATCACTTAGAAAAATGATACTGTCAACACACAGATCTAGCACATGCTTGAAGGCATATCACTTAGGGCATCTCTCCTCTAGTTTATTACTGATAAATATATAAGCCTCTTTACCCATCCATGTTCCCCCATTGCTTGTTATCTAGAGATCACGGCATAAAGGCACCAACTTGTTGTCTGTCAAGCTACTATTTACTTGTTTATTTTCACGAATTTCAATACTTTTGACCACAGCCTCTTTCCCTGGCTGCTGCTCGGGTTGTCTTCACTTCTGGAAACACACTGCGATGCACTTTCCTCTATTCTTTTCTTCTAGATATGACCAAGGGGAGGAACTGAGAACTCCAACACGGCGACTCTTCAACAGAAAATTGAGTAATGTTGAATGCACTATTTATTCACCCCTGGCTTCCCGGTCATCCAACACCACTGCTTCAGTGACTTAGGGTTTGGATGGGAGACGTTTATGTTTTGGAGGGCCAGTCTTGGTGCTGTTGGCATTGTGCATGACAGAGTTCTTGGTGTGGCAGTGGGCTGAGCAGCTCTGTGCTGCTTCACACCCCTTTGACACAGCCTTTCTGAGGAAAACAGCAGATTCCTACACACACACACACGCACACACACACACACACACACACACACACACCCTTCTGGCTTAAGATAATCTCTAATTCCAAAAGACTAGGTTCTCCTCAGTCAGCATTCCCAATCTGCTTGACTCCTGTCCATCCGCCACAGTTTAGATCCCAGTCCAGCATCCTACCTTGTTCCTCTTTCTTCACGAGGCTATCTGAAACCATTCCCGTTCAGCCTGAGCTTTGAACTAGGAATCATCAAATGCAGCTGGACTAGAACTACAGAGAAAGTCTTGGCCTGCTCCGGGGAATGTGTCGGAGGAAAGGGAGGCAGGCGGAGAAGAGGGGTCAGAAGACTGTTGACGACCTGCTTTCTAATGAGATGGCTCCTGGGGGGGGGGCTTTGACTCAAACATTGTGGCCTCAATTCTACTTCTTCCTGTTTCTTCCACGAACCAGTGAAAGCTGGGGGCACTCAGCTCACATTTCAAAGGCATTAGAAACATTCACCACACCTGAAAAAGCTCAAGGCTCTCCCTATAATGGAAGTATATTGGCTAACATACTATTGGCTATCTGCTATATCTGGGAGTAAAGGGGGAATTTTTAAAAAGAATGAATATTTCATGTCTTGTTTTTAACATTATTGAACCTCAGTTCTCCCATACACTATACTGACAATAAATAACAGGAACTTTCCAGATACCTTCCTAGGAAGAAAGATAGCTGGCAGAATACAGATTATTTAATTAAAAATATTCTTTCTTCCATTCCTTTCAAAAGAACAGGGGAAATGAAATCATCTGCAGAGAGAGAACCTTGGCAAGACAAACAGCGCATTCCCATCAGCGGCAGCTAGGGATCCAAGCTAATATCACGAAGCCATCCTTTTCCAAGAAAACCTCAGCCATCTGCAACTTGTATAACATTGTGCCTTGTTCTACAGTCAGGATCCACAGAAAAGGTAAGGAATTTGATGTTAATGCTGAACGTTTGTGCCCTCCATCCATGGATGGGAAGTTTCCTCTAAAATCAGGCAGTGGAGTTGCACCTTTTGCAAATGGTTGTAAAACATTCAACTGGATAAAAAAAATCTTCTAGATGGTAATTGAGGGGGGCATGGTTTAGAGACGGGGTTTCTTTGTAGCTTTGGAGCCTGTTCTGAAACTCACTCTGTAGACCAGGCTGGCCTTGAACTCTGCCTGCCTCTGCCTCCCGGGGGCTGGAATTAAAAGATGTGCAGTGAAGATACCAAGTCAAGGGAATGCAAGGGTGGAGAAGATGGCAGAGAGGCTGCAAGTAAAGGAAGTAGGCAGTAGTAGGTTCAGAAGAGGACTATGCTCCCAGCCCATTTGATATCGCATAGTGTCCACGTGGAAGGCAAAGACAGTCCAAAGCTTCCCCACCACAGAATCAGGGGCCTGCTGAGTAGTAGTGACAGCAGTAATTCTACAAATGAAGCATAAGGAATGCTGTGCTCTCTTCTAAACGTACATTTAAAAGTAAAATGGTACAGCTCGCAAGTATGATTTATGACTGCAGTGGAAGCAGAAGATGCCACTCAGAAAAATTACTCTGTTCATTCGTCTCAGAAATTAAAAGTTTATTTTGTTCTCACGTGGGCTTTACTGTTGTCTCAGCTGGAAGTGCTGATTTCTGGGATCCCATTTACAGCAGGCCCTAAGACCTCAGCACAGCTGATGTCATGTTAGAGGTTTCTGGCCTTCGAGTCTAGCATGTAGGCCGCAACCCCTGCCAGAATGGGAACCAACACCTAATCCATCAAAGACCTCTGCTGTAGTTTCAGGATCAAGGAAAGTCCTTAAATGTACTAAACTTTTTTTTTTGATTCCTGCTTACCAAAGTGTGTCAACCTGGCTGTGTTTTTGTACATAAGAGACAAAGAGCAGTGAGGCTTGGGGTTGCATGAATTGGGCGAGTTCCCCTTGCAGCTGACAGCCAGCAATACAGACTTTCCTATTAAGTTTTAATAGTATCCATGTGTTCTCTGGTGGAATTACCTTGCAGCATTCTAGAGACCCTAGCAAAATTCGCAGAGACTGAGATGTGGGGATACCAGGGACCTCAGATTCCCCCGGGGCCAATAGTGTAGGGGAACAGACAGTTCCCAGGGGGTGTGCACCCTGAAATGTCCCAGGGCCCTAGGGACTTCCCATGCCTCTGCTCCTGTTGATCCAGTGACTCCCAACACCTCCACCCTAAAAGTCACCTGGATCTGTCCCCTCTGGAGGTGAGCTTGTTTGTGGAGTCTTCTGCATCCACTTAGGGAAGGTTGGATATGGCCCCAATTCCACTGTCTGGGAGCTATGTGGTGTTCACCCGTAGTTTTTTTATTATTGCTATTCTTTGTGTCTCTCTGTGTGTTTTTATGACTTCTGTTGGCTAGAAGAAAGGGAGCTTCGATGGGAGCAGTCCCAATACACCATTGAAGTGTAAGTTAAAACACTTTTAAGTTTTATAGCGAAGAATAGGTGTAGTCTCTGACTTTTGTCTGGGAAACTGAACCGTCTGTGGTGTAGACTGACCCTCTATCAGAGTCGGGTGGCCCGGTGACAGAGGTCTGAACACCTAGGCAGTTCAGGCTCTCTACAATGCCCTGACTAGATACTTGGGCCGCCCTGACCAATTTCCCTACATTGACCAATGACTACTCTGGGGCAAGACCACCACCTTGGCTTAAGACTCGTATCCTCTCAATGGGGACCCAAATCCTCTTGGCTTTCCCAGGTGGCCCAGAGAAACCCAAACTTCTGTCTGTTGTCTTTGCACTGCTGGAGGAAGCTGACTCTCCCCTTGTGTATGTACCTGCAAGGTCCTCAGTTCACCTGGGGGCTGGAATAGCTCCCCCCCCCCCCCCCCCGCTGGCTGTGCTGGGGGCTGGGATAGCTCCCCCTGCTGGCTGTGCTGGGGGCTGGAATAGCTCCCCCTGCTGGCTGTGCTGGGGGCTGGAATAGCTCCCCCTGCTGGCTGTGCTGGGGACTGGGATAGCTTCCTGGCTGAGCTGGGAGGGTAGGGGAAGAGGAAGTTCTTATACCTCCCTCCCTCTCTCCTTCACTACAAAGAACAGCTCTGGCTATAGAATTCCTGAAAGGAATTTCCCTGGGGGCAGAGGTAGCCCCCATTCTCCTCTGAAGGGAGGTACCTCAAGTGGGGCCCACAACCCAGGGGTTCTCACCCTTCCCCTTTCATGGTTTAAGTCTCCTTCTGAGCCAATGATCTGCATAATTGGAAAACTCAGAACCCACTATGCCCTGAAAACCCTCAGGCTTCCATTAGCCTTCTCCAGGCTTTAACACTCACCAGCCAACCTGGGATCACCGCGATCAGCTCCTAGCTACTCTCTTCACGACCAAATAACGGGAGGGACACAAGCTGGCCTGAGAGTAGGAAAGTTACCCTCAATTGAAGCAAGGGATCTCTTGTAAAATACAGCCCAGGTACAGTGGATTTTCCCCTCTGCCCAGCATGACAATGACCAAGGGGTAAGGAAGTCCTGGACAATTTTCACCAAGCCCTTTTAGGAGCACTGAAGGCAGCTGCCAGAAAGCCAGTCTGCTTATGGGAAGCGAGATAATACAAGAGCCACAAGAATCACCTGCTGGGTTCCTGGAGCCCCATCTGCAAGGCTTACTGGGTATTTACCCCCATTGACCAAGACATGCTGGAGAGTCAACAAGCAATCACTATTGCTTTTGCTATATAGCTGGTCCCAGAAAAGTTTGAGCCCATGAATAGGTTCCAATTATTGATGATTTCTCAGGCTTATAATAATCACGACTCCATAGAAAAAATGCAGAATGAAAGATGGACCTGAGCGGTAACGGCAGCAGCACCCAGAGAGGCCGGGAAGCCGGATCCCAGAGGCCGGAGCCAGAAATGCCAGCAAGAGAAGAGACTAGAGATGGACACTTACAAGCAAGAAGGATACTGGAAAAATGAAGGCCCAGATCAGAAACGGGAAGGAGGAGGACACGCCATTCTTCATTTGCATGACCTGACAAGGCCAGAGCTTCATTTCACTGAGCCCCCAGATGCCCAGAGTAAAGGGTCTGAATCTGCTAAACTCCTGGCCAACACAAGAGCAGCCCATTCAGTCCCAACAGTGATTCTTGGAGCACTAACATCTTCATGGATGGATGTCCAAGGGGCTACTGGACAGACTGCTCACCCAGGATAAGAATGGGATGGCCCTATGACTGTGGTTGTCCTGTCTTCCCATCTTTGTCTCCCCACGGGAAAGGTCCATAACCCCTATAAGCCAAGACTCTGGGTATGGGAATTAAGAAAGACTGAATTCAGGGAACTTATAAGCTAATGTATTCATCGAGACCCAACCCACCTTCTAGATTTCCAGATTGACCATGAATATCTACCACATCTAGAGGCTGCCGTGAGAAGAGGCTGCAAAAGACCATGCTCCTGGGGTTATGGGTCTATTATTGAAGACACGTGGCTCTGATCTATTCAATACTACTGATAGCTTCCATAACTTCCAACAGCCAGGTGAATACCACTGTGCTCAGTGGGGTTGTGAAACCAAGTCCTCCTGAAGACACAATGACTCCTTCATGTTCTAGAATGAAAACCATCGCACTCTCTCTTTTGCTAATCTTGAACAATGTAATCTCAATTTCTCTAGAAATTTCTTTGGTAACTACAAGGGTAAAAGTCCAGAAGGCAACAGGAGCCAGCCCCTTGGTGTTCAGGATACTGGAGGAAGGGTAGCAATTCCTGAACCATTCTCAAGCAGACAGAGGTAAAGATTACTGGCTATGCCTAGGCCCCCCAAGCCCCATCATGTTTGGATTGGAACAGTCAGAAAGTTTGACTTCCTAGACTGACAGTCTTAAGTGGGAATAATCTAAGCTAACCCAATGGAGACTCCAAGGAGGGAGTGTCTGCTGGATATCATTAAGATACACCCTTGAGAGTTCCCCAAGCAGATTCCTGCAGCCAAGCACAGCAGGTTAACCCAGGAATGGTGGGTCACTGTATTTTCAGGCCTCAGAGGCCACCTGGCTTGTTTGCACTCATTGCTTAAAACCAAGTGTGCATCTTCTGAATTGTTTTCCGCAGAGGAGCCCTCACTTCTTTGATTCCTTTTGTGTGTTATACCACAGGTGTTGATCTACAATGGAGGAGAGGTCAGGGTTCACATAAATCTAGACCCTGGGCTTCTCCAAGCACAGCGAGCTGCCTCTGTTCTTACTCGTCCTCTGTTGACGGGGACAGGTAGCTCAGACTCTGCTGTCGTTGGAGCTTCAGCTCTAAATGTGGGGGACAGAACTTCAAGGAACTCAGTGCTTAATAGACATAGACCTGGACCATGTGGAAAATTCTATTTCCTGCCCAGAAGCTTAGGGAGACTCCTTAGTGGAGGTTGTTCTTAGGGACTTCAGAGTACTGGACCATGCCCCTTGCATGGCACTGGGAGGAAGTTGTTGCTTCTATGCCAGCCAGTCAGGGGTATTTAGAGAAAGCTTAGCCATGGTCAGAAAGGAGAAGGAAAAGAGATGCCAAGGAACTGACAAATGGTACCAATCCCTGTTCTCCTGGTCCACTTGGCTGACTACTCTACTTACAGTCATGGCTGATCAACTCATCTTTTTGCTCCTAGCCCTTTCTAAAGGACTCTGCTTGCTCAACTACCTACTTAACTATGTGAAACAGGGAGTGAATTCTTTTAAATCCTTAGTGCGGAGGGGACAACATAACCCCCTGCCCCAAGATGAGCTCATGATTTCACTCAAACCCTTGGAACCAGTGGGGAATGTAACAGGCCTTGAGACCTCAGCTCCACTGGCGCCATGTGAGTGAGAGGCACCGTTCTGACCTCAGACTCCAGCACACAGGCTCCAACACCCCATCCATCAAAGACCTAATCCATAGTTCCAGGATCTAGGAAAGCCCTTAAACATCCTAACCTTGCCTTTTGGCTTATTTAGTTTTGTTTCTTGCTAAATGTTTTTGAAAACTGAAGTATGGCAACCTGGATGGATTGGATAAATGTGTGCATACATGGCAAAGAACGGGGAGGCTTGAGGTTTGATGATGTGGGGACGTTCCTCATGCAGTCACTGGCTAGCAATACAGATGTTCTATTACTATTTCAGAGTGTTTGTATGTTGTCATGGGGTTACCTCACAGCACAGCCACTCATAAGGAATATCAACCCCAGAAGTGGCGGGAGTGGATGGTGGTGGTCTGTCTGGTATACTTCCTTTACCACTCACCAGTTCCCAAAGCACTCACTGTGGACAGAGGAAAATGATAAACTAGAGCCCCAGACTCATCTGTTGAGCCCTCATCCTGGTGCTGTGTTTGATGAAGAAACAAATAGATAATTATATTATAATTATATTTAGGCGATATAAAGATGGGCACCTCCTGATGGCATTACTTTCTTTGTAAAAAGAGACATCAGAGCTCTCTTTCCTTCTGCTGCAGGAGGGCACAAGTTAGCAAGGCAGCCGTCGCTGGAAGAGGACACAACTGCTGGGTTGATCCTGGGTTTTCGACAACAAAACGGTGAGGAAATGAATGTGTTTGCCTAGCCAGAAGGTCTGTGGCATTTGACCTATGGGAGTGAGAGCAGCCATGTGCGATTGGTGTCTCAGCAGTGGCTCACACCTTTAATCCCAAGCACTCAGAAGGCAGGTGGATCTCTATGAATTCAAGGTCAGCCTGGTCTTCAAGAGCTAGTTCCAAGACAGGCTCCAAAGCTATAGAGTAACCCTGTAGAAACAGATGAGTGTTGGGGCTCAAAAAACCAAAACCAACCAAACAACAAACAAAAGGAACTCACCGGTATGTTTCCTTTCCCTGAACTCTTGGCCATAGTCATTTGGATCCATGTTTTGTTGAATTTTCACAAATTCAATGCTACCTCTGCATGGTAGCATAGTACACATGTCCCCTCTTGAGATGACCTCATCTGTTTCTAATCCATTCACTTCCTCTCTGCCTTCTCTCATCCATTCAGGAAAACTGTATGACGTATCTGGTACGCGCAGGGTGCTGCATTGTCTCCGGAAATAGCAAGTTCCTTTGATCTTGTCAGGTTCACCCCAGGGAGACCGATATGAGGACTGCTTTCAAGGTGAGAACAAAGAGAACATCCCCTGTAGGTACTGCGGGGATGCCGAGCAGCAAGGAACACTAGTGGGGTGCTGATTTCTCCTCCAACAGGAAGGAAGAGCCGAGCTACCATTTAAGACTTAATTGTGAGCACCAGAGAGAAAGAGGACGTGTTTCGGGATAATGGGGATTTGTATGGCTCCATCCAAGTGTAAAAATGATGGGAACACATATTGGGGCTCTGTCTCCTATCTTATATGGCCCTCAAATCACCCACAGGGTACATTTCCATCACAGACTGCCGGCTATGAACTAGGTTCACAGGAAGCAATGATTTATTTTTCTTCCTTACATTCTCTTTTGAAATATTAGTGATATCTTAATGTTTTGTATTGCTATTTTTTCCCAAAGGGATGAAATTTATGGATCTTGAGAAAATATCCAGAAGAAAATTGGCAGAATTATGTTTTTTATTCCTCATTAAATTCCTCATTAATTCAGAATTGAGAACAAGTGTAAACAACACATGAGTAAGAATAAAACTAATTGAAACTGTGTGATGATGGATGTGCTTTGTAGCGTTCAGTTGTGTTATCAACTAGGCTACAAATCACAGGCAACTTCATCTGATCTCCAAGCATCTCCAGCCAGGTTCCCTTGGTACATACCTGCAGGCTCTCAACCCGTACCGTTTATCAGAGAAATGGTTCATACATAAACACTTAATTTGCTAAAGCATTTTTTTGTCCTGATAGAAATAATAACAGGTATTACTGTACTTTAAGGATAAGTATTCTGAAATATCTTCTGGGCCTGGAAACACGGGTCTTTATCACCTTTGTCTCTTCCAAAGCAATGTGGCTTCAGAGTCAATCAGTAAGATAGGTCAGAGGGGAAAGGCGCTTGCCACACAAGCCTAAGGAACCAAGTTAGATCCCCAGAACCAACATAAAGGTAGAAGGAGAGAAATGATGTCACAAAGTCATCCTATGACTTCTTGCACACACACCATGACATACACACACACATACACACACACACACACACACACACACACACACACACACACATCCAAACAAACACAATACATTATTTTAAAAATGAAGATTGACTTGGGTCGTCTCAAGGTTTGGTTTAGGTGCAAAATGTCTCATGCATACCCATGTGTTTGAATTCTTTGTTCCCAGATGGCTTGGAGCTGTTTGGTGTACTTGTGGAGCCTTTGAGAGCAAGGTCCTTGCTGGGGGTATGGATTTCTGGGGTAATAGCCTTGATTGTCCACAGCCTGGCTTCACTTCCTCTCCCATCTCTGCTTTCTGGTACCATGAGACATGAACAAGAAGTAGTCTCAAGCTCCTCCATGGCTACTGCCATGTCTTCTCTGCCACGGACCGTATTCCCTCAAACTGTGAGTTAGAATACACCAAAAACCCCATGCTTCTGTTGCTTCTTGTCAGGAGTCTGGTCCTGGTTACGAGAAAAGCAGTTAAAACTGGGTCTTCCTCACTAACCACAACTCACAAGAGTTGTGTCAGAGAGTTGTAAGTGTGCAGCTGTATTTGTGACTTCGTTCTACATGCTTTAGAATTTCAGCCTTGGTTGTGTCCAAACAATTTCCTTAAAAATTCGCACATCAATTGCAGAAGGAAGGAAGGCAAATCCTCACATAAAGGTGAGGTTCCCACAGCCACTCTTCTCCCTAGACCAGATTTCCTCCCAGTCATCTGATTTTATAGCTTTTAAATAAATCCCCATCTTTGGCTTGAGTCAATTGAAGCAAATGTATGAAAAATTGAGGCTGGCCTGCTTGACCTCTGAGATCTTTCCTAATGCCAAGGAGCACATCAAACACTCCAGGACTGACAGGGGACTTCTCTCCCAACAAACCTGCAGCTTATTGGCAGGCACTCTTTGATCTGAACCCACTTTTATGCCTGGACTTAAAAACATCATGACTCTTCTCTAACCTACCCTTCAACTTATCTCAAAATCACAGGGGCTTCAGTGTTCTGAATGCTAATCACCTTCCTCTGCCCCAGACACAGGCTTCTGCTCTCCGCTAACCCGATAAGGTAATTAGCAGATGGGCCTGACTTTCCCTGCTAGCTCTCCTCTCAGACAGCTCTCATCAATACATGTTTTCCTGGATGACTTTAAAAAGTAGAAGGGAAGACTGTAATCATGTCAGCATGTATCTAAAGAGATCAAAGTGCCTCTCCTGCCGCTTCCCTTCTCCTGGTTTCCTGTCAGAACCAGAGCCTGAGTTCACCAAGCTTTTCCTTTGGGTTACAATGAGGAATCAGACTTGATTCTGCTTCCCAAGCTCTGGTTTCCTTTCAAGATGAAAAACTACATTTAAAAATAACTTTTACTAAAACTTTAGACAAGGATTTAAGAGGATGAAGCAGGGTATTTGACTCCAGAGGAGGGGGCAGGGCTAGAAGTTTCATTCCCAATGTGCTGCTTGGTACTACTGAGTTCCTCCTTGAGCCCAGGCTAGACTCAAAGTGATAAGCCAACACAGGAGGGAAATTTAAAAAGACAAAGGAGGCTCACTCGTTCTCTACTTCCAACAGGTTAAAATTTCAGCCACTTCCTTCTGAACCAAAGCTGAAGGCTGTCACTTTCCTGGACTATAAACACGACTTGGTAGCAACACAAAGTAAGTTATTTGAAAGTCATATTTTTTTTAATAGCAAAATCTAATCTGCCCCCGCCATTTCCTTCTTTTAAAAACGTTTTAGGGGTTAACTCAAAAAAGGGAATTTGCTCAGAGATTGTTATAGGAACAAGGGACTCCTGGGAATTTGGGCATTTAGAATTTGTGTCTTTGATGTGGCCCCCAAGCCTGACACTAATGTTCATGAATAACTTTCTTTCAAACATTGAGTGTCATTAGCATCCTAAAGCACATGCTATATGGTCCTGGGTTCTAACGCAGAGAACCAATGTAGGCAAAGGCTGCTCATTCATTTCCCGACTGCTCAGACCCGAATAATCATACAGAAACTATATTAATTACAACACTGTTTGGCCAGTGATTCAGGCATAATTCTAGCTAGCTCTTATATCTTGAATTAATCTATTTCTATTCCTCTATGTATCAGCACGAGTCTGAGGTTTACTGGTAAGGATCCGGTGTCTGTCTCCCTCAGCAGCTTCATGGTATCTCCCTGACTCTGCCTACTCTCTCTCTATTTCCTGCCTGGCTTTACTCTGCTAAGCCATTGGCCAAAACAGCTTTATTCATTAACCAATAAAAGCAACACTTATATAGAAGAACATCCCACATCAAACCAGGAGCCTTCCTGAATTTAGTCAAAGTTAATAGACTTGATTCACTAAGCTACTTGAGTTGGGCACAGTGTTATCTACCTATAATCCCAGCAATCCAGAGGTGGAGACAGAGTACAAGGGGTTCAAAGGTAGCTTTTCCTACATAGTGAATTCAGACCAGCTTGGTCTTGTCTCAAAACACAAGCAAGCAAACAAGAAGAAAGAAAACAAAGCTACTTGTGCACTATGTTAGACCATAATAACTTAGGGGATTTCGTTTTTTTAAATGTCCCACACCTTTCCCTTGAGATGCCTGTTGAGCCAGAGCTGGAGGAAAACATTCTTTCTTGGGGGTCTTTTCAGTGTTCTGGTTGGGGTGGGTTCCATGTTGGATGGCTGTCTCTGGTGGTGTGAGGGAAGGGATGGAGGTGACAACCTGCCTTAGTGTTTGCTAACAAGCTGAGCCACTGAGTGGGGGAAAGCCCTGTATGTTTGGTACCTGGAAGAGGGCAAAAGACTGCTTTACCGTGACACAAAGGATACCCAGAAGAGCTCCTTGCTTCAATACTTGAGACACCAAGCCACTATGTCCTGAGTGAAGCATTTGATGTTTTGGGCAGGACATGCAGTGAACACACCCTAGACCAAATATAGGGAGTGACTGCCTACAGGATGTCAAATCTATTTTAAATGAAGGAACAAGAATAGGCCTGAATTTTTTGATCTTTGGTCAAGGTAGAGTGGAACAACCTCTGTGGGGCATCTTACTGTCCAAAACACCAAGTAACCGCACCCTAGGTCAGGGTGTGAGCTACAGCTGTTGTCAACAACTTAGAGCAAAAACAAGCTCAAACTCTGACCTTTAGTCAAGGCAGAGCAGGCTCACATCCGGGTCCCCACGTATTCTTCCCTTGTCAACGCTGGGTTTGGACACACAGTGTGGGAGTTCCATGAGGAGACAGCAAACATTTGCATCTCAAGCAGCTCCTTGCGGGTAAAGGTTGTGTTCTACGCTGTTCTGTTTCCTTGGCACCATTCCAGGACCCTCTGCTGTGCCTCTGTGTTCGCTTTGGGACACTGTGGCTACTCTTGATCAAGAAAAGCCCCGCACATGGGATCCCTGAGATGCCTGGACAGTGCATCTTCTGTTGGAAGGAGGGGAATCACTGCGTCTTTCCTCCTCTGGCTAAGTCATGAGATGCTGGAATGTGTCCTTCTTTGATCTGCTGAACATTTCTTACTCGGTGATGTGGCAGGGGATGGTATTAAAGAGGTGTGACCTGGAGGAGTCTAGATGTTGTGTTGTGGACAGGGTGTGCCTCTGGCCATGCCCTCAGACTGAAGGGAAACTACACAGTTAGAGGTGAAATGCCAGGCACAAAACCCTGTGTGCTGAAAATTGTTTCTCCCACTCACTATGGGCCAGATGGAGGGAACAAGCCAGTGACACCGATCAATGTGGGTTTGGACAGCTTCCTCCTCCACAGCACAGACCCTTCTGTTCTGGCAGCTGAATATTCAGCGTGCTCCATGCTATTCCGATCCTGAAAACTCCTTTCCTAATGAGAAACTGAAGTTAGAGGTCGCTAGCCCACACTGTCCTAGCTTCCAGAGACACAGTCCTTATTTCCCAGTGGGCTTCACTCCACTAGCCCTCTGTGCCCCAAGCCCCTAACCTGTACCTGCTGGGGCCCTAGACTTTACCTCCCAGCCACAGCCTTCATCTCCCTAGAGACCCTGTCACTGTGACATTACCCAGTCCCAGTTACCACTTCCCACCAGTGCTACTAAGTCAGAGCTAAGTCACAGGACAGAGTCTGGGTGTTCAAACTTTTGAAAATGTTCTCACAACAAAAAGCACCTTCCTTGGGGAAGGAGGTGTGAGGCACAGTAGCCAGGGCCTTATGGCGGCCTCGTTGGTCATTACACTTGATGGTTCTGTTAGACATCAGGTTCCACTGTACTGTTAGTTAAATCAGCCTCTCAGGACTGCTCTGAGAACCTAGTTTCACTCTTGTGAAGGGGCACGGGGGACAAAAGTCAGCTGTGACTCAGATGGTCTCTGTGGGACTCAGTTTGCCAGATGAAGTTGAAGCATTTTCAGAAGACAGCCTCTTTCCAAGTAGGAAACTGTCACACCTCTCCTGAAGGAATTTTAAGCATCTAGCTGATATTTTCCTGTTGATGAGGCAGCACAGGCTCTTCTGTGTCTAGGGTCATTGAGGGAAGGTACAGGGACACAAGCCAAACCAGAACCCTAAGTCCTGTCACCCTTCCATGTGGTCCCTATAACCTTTAGGATCAAGTTTTTAACTCCAGACTTCAGGCAAAATTCAGGGTTGACATCTGCTCCCCACTTTTTATGGAGAAGAATATGCAGGGTTGGACTGGTCATATTCCGTGTGTAATATGGCAGATGAACAGGTAAGCACGAGACACCCAAGTTGGGAAGTTACAATCCCATGCTGGTTTGGCAAAGAGGCTCGCTGCCAAATCTTTGAAGTCACAAGGCATGAGTCATGGCCACTGAACTGAGGGCATCTCAGTGTCTCGGATCTTCATTTGGAAAATGAGAGGTGCTGTGTGTAGCACACCTCAGAGTTGGAAAGCATACAGCAAAGGGCTCTGGTCTTTGTAGGGTTCCCAGCCTCTGCTGCTCCCACGCGTGCTCACTGCTGGGGTCCCCAGGTTTACCCTCCATGTTGGGGTGACACTCGCATGCTAACTTCCAAAGGAAATCTCCATCGTGTTATCTTCTCAGTTTACCATGCTCTCAGACAGATTCACTGCAGGTGAAGGCCACTTTATGCTTTTAAATGTGTCCCTTAGAGTAACCCTGACTCAAGGGCAGAGACCACCCAGTCAGGCTGCACTCCCAGGGTGCTTCTGTGACTAGCATGCCCGTAGAAGAACTGACACATTTGGGGTGGGTTCATCCAGAGGCTTACTGCAGGAGTTGAAATGGCGAGTGCTCACCCTGGGGTCTAAGCACCAGTCTCTCCTGCCCCTTGTTAAAGAATGAATGGAAATAGCAATACAGGCCAGGGGAAGTCAGGGAGGAGCTGACTCCACTTGTTACACATTATTTGCCTTCTCAATTCATTAGTCTCTTTGATTAAATGCCTCGAGTCCTTCAGAGCATGACGTGCCCTTGACTTAGCCTGCTCTCAAGCCCTTCATTCCTCATTCAGCAATGCCAGTTCTTTGCAGGCATTATGTATTATTTTCATTGACTTTTTTATCTGCTTCTCACTATGGATTTTAACCTTGGTGACAAGGACACCAGGAGGGCCTCAATGTAGCATCTCGTCCACTGTGCTGTGTCACAGTGACACGCCCATGAGGTACAACTAGAGTCACATTAAAGAGGGGAATGAGGTAGCTACTGGACCCGGGACAAAAGGAACAGAATCCGGGACCCATCATCAGTCCCCAAGACAGCTCTATGCAGTCTTGATATGCTTTTAAAAATCAAAAAAGTGAGGCAGGTCCAAAATAGCTTAGTTAGACCTGAATTTGGTCCCCATAATCCATGTAAGCAAAAAGCTGGTGTTGTGGTATATGCTTGTAATCCAAGTTCTAAGGAGGCAGAGGCAGACAAATCCCCATAGCCTGCTGGTTAGCCAGCCTTGTCAACTTCCAGGCCAATGAGAAAACTTGACTCAAAAATAGAAAAAAAAAAGATAAAAGGTAGAGTTCACTTGAGGAGCAACACGAGATTGTCCTCTGGTTTGTGCACGCGCGTGCACAGAGACACACACACACACGTGCACGTGCATGGCATGTGCATTGTGTATACAGAAGCATACACACACACTCAAGTCACAAAATGCAAAGTGAGAATGAAGTGAGATTTTGTTAGGAATGAAGAACAATAAAGCATTTTCCTGAGGAAATAGATGCTTTCTGATTGCTCTAGCCAATGCTTGTCTACAGTCACGGTGACTGTTGTGGAAACAGCCTCCACGTATTTCCAGGTGAGGAGTTGAAACCGAGAAACTACATGCTGTGTTAGACACAAAATCAATATGGTGTGATTCAGCCTCGACAGCATGTCTCAGTGCTCTCCTGAATCAAGTCTTTCAAGACAGGACACAAGAAAATAAAATTCTTCTCTAATCAAGGTAAAGAAATGATTTTTAGTTTTCCAATCACGAAACTCAAAAGAACTCTGAGGTGGTTAAAGGACTGAAGCCATGCAAAACTTAATTTCATATTATAGCCTCACATGAAAGAACTTAATTTTTTCTGTTTGGTACACATTGAAAAGACATCAGTGTTTAATAAATATGATAAACATAGGTTTAGGTCTTTTAAGCAGAGGGATCTGTGGATGGATGGATGAGTGGGTGGTTGGATATGTGGGGGATGGATGTGTGCATGTGTGGGTGTGTAGATAGATGTGTTGAGTGGGTGGATGAATGGATAGATGGGTGGGTAGATAAGTGTGTGTATGGATGGATGGGTGGATAGGTGAGTGGGTGAGTAGATGGGTGGGTAGAAGAGTGTGTGAAGGGTTGGATGGATGGATGGGTGGGTGGGTAAATGTCTGAGTGGGTAGGTAAATGTGTGAGTGGATGGATGGATGAATGGATGGATAGGTGGGTAGATGAGTATCTGGAGGGGGTGGATGAATGGATGGGTGTGTAAATGGGTCAGTGGATGGATGGATGGATGGATAAATGAATGGATGGTTAGATGGGTGGGTATATGAGTGTGTAGATGAAAGGATGTGTGGGTAGGTGGGTGGACGGACAGACAGACAGACAGACGGATGTATGGGTGGGTAGGTGGATGTATGGGTGGACGTATGGATGGATGGATGGGTAGGTGGGTGGATGGATGGATGGATGGATGGATGGGTAGGTGGGTGGATGGATGGATGGGCAGGCCGGTGGGCAGATGGATGGATGGATGCGTGGATGGGTGTGGGAGTAGATGGAGGGTGTCTAAGTGGGGGTGGAAGAAGATAGACGGAGGGAAAGAATAGATGTATAGATGGGTGGATAAGTAGATAGGTGGCTGTGTAGGAGGGTGGGTGTATGTATGTGTGTATGGAAGGTAGGGGTGGATGGGTGAGTGGAGGATTGAGATGGCTGGATGGGCGGGTGGTTGGATGGATGGATAGAGTGAGATGAATGAGGTTCCACAGAGAGAGGCCTGAGGTCAAGTAGCCAGAAGAAAAGAGAGCTGAAAACTTGATTTCTTAGGTGACTGATTACAGGGGCTGCACAGGAGGATGACGGAATGTGGAGCCCTGGTTTGAATTGTGTCCTTGGAATCTCCCTGCATATCTTCAGACACAGCAGAGACTTTGTTACACCATCAATGAGACTACACCAGCGTCTTATTTTTGGCATTCATCACACTACAGCGAGTAACTGGAGGATATGGAATCCCAACAGCATTTTCTTGTTGTCTGGAAAGAAACACACCTAGTATTTGGCCAGAGAATTGCTTTGTATGCAGCTTGCATTTCAGACACAGGTGTGTTATCCTTAATTTCAGTCTGCCCAGCATAGGCTGAAGTACAGAACACTTTAATAACTTGCTCCTTGTGATCCCTTTGAATCCAAATATGTTGCCGTTCACATTTACATATCATAAAATGTCAAGGTCATTATTATACCTTGTTGAGTGGTGGAATAAGAAGAAATACAAGTAAGGTTTGTGTTAAGATACCCAACTAAAATGAATAAAACTCACATATTACTGCCTACATGCATATAACAAACACACACACGTTATGTATGTGTGTATTTGTGTGTGTGTGCACGTTATGCTCACCTGAAAATAAAGGTTTATTTTTCTCAATATCATCCACACTTCTCATTTCAGAAGCACAGAAACACACACCTGAATTTATTTAACCAGCACTGAGCACTTAATAAACACCCAGTACATAACAAGGTGCCAGGGTACAAGTAGGTGCCATGCTTTTCAGCTTGAAGTGACTCCTTCAGTAGGAAAGAAAGCACATGGGCACTGTTGTGTGCTTGTGTACCTGGACCCTTGAAGATCTCTAGGTAGTAGTTTGCCTGCAATAAAGCTTCTATGACTTACGGAAGAATTATTTTCAGAAGTGCTGTGAACACTCCAACCTCCCCACAAAGACCAGAAATGTTCAATGTCCTTGCAACAGCAATTCAAAGAAAGTGTTTTTAAAGACAGAATCAATACTCTTGGGATGCGAGAGCCCACAATTCCCCTGCCTCTGTGTTCCTTCACTCTGGCCCTCACACTTGGCACCTCACTTACCCTCCAGCATTGGCATCTGTGCACCCATGGAGCAGCTGACATCCCCTGCCGGGGCGCTAGCTCTTTCCCCTTCCCTACCTGGACTCTGATGTTCCTTGTTCTTAAGTGAACTTGGGTGACAAGAGCAGGAGTTACTGCCCCTGAGGAGAGTGAGCTGGGCTGTGTGTACTTTTAACCCTTTAGAGCCGCAGGCATCTGAGTTGACCCATAGTGAGGGGAAGTGGAGATGCTTGGAGCCTCATCAGGAAGAAAGTAAAGCTAACTGGAGGGTTTAATACACGCTCACTGACAACCACTTAGTGTGGTGTTGAGGTCATCGATCCCTTGGCTACTTTATACAGAGTTCACATTTAGAGAATGAAATCCCATGACCACTGTCATGCGGCACAAGCTGTTTCTGAACCCACAACAATATAAGGCGTTTCCACCCTATCTTCTTCCCAACCCAGCATCTGAGAGATACAGGACTGTCTTTCTAGAGGAGGAGACAAAGGAGATAGAGGCGAAACAATGACAATACAATCCCAGTACCTCACAGATTCAGCAACCCCCAATATCCAGTGATAGGGCTTTAGACTGAAAGGTCCCCTTCCATGCGTGGGTGGCTCCACATCAGGCATGCATGGCTGACTTCACACAAGGAAGGCTGCAAGCATAACACTTCCTAAGCGCCTGAGCTAGAAAGCCAAGTCAGTGGCATGCTGATGGGTGTCACACAAGGAGGAGAAACAGGCAGTGTTAAGAAATAAGTTTAATAAAGGTGAATTTCTTGACAGATGGACTTCCTGGTATCTCTTTCTACACTCCTCGGCACTTCCTTCTGCTGCTAGGTCAGGCAATTTCCCCTTTCCTCCCAGGGTTTTCACAGACCAGCCTTGGAAGACTGGCAGACTGTTCTCTTACCATCTTTCTTTTTTATTATTCTGAATATTTTAGTAAATGAAATTATGATATAAAGGGTGGTAAGGTGGCTCTGTAGGTAAAGTACTCAGTACCAAGTATGACAAGTTAAGTTTGATCCCTGGAACCCATATGGCAAAATGAGAGGGCAGGCTTCAGCAAGTTCCCCTACGACCTCCACACACTCATAATGATGTATGTACACACACACACACACACACACACACACACACACACACACCAACGCCTACATCTTGCAGAAGCATGCAAAATGACTAAATAATAATAAAAAACTAAGACGTGAAACATTTTCACAATGAGAAGAAAATCAGACATGTCCAACTCATGGTCCATGGCCAATGTTGCTGAGGACAGCTATGAACATGGCCCAACATGAAACTGTAAACATGCTTTTACAAGTGATGTTACAAATAACATTTTTTCCTATGTAATGTGTTTTCTTTCTAAAATTTAATTGATCATGAACCTTGTAGATGACTGTATCACAGTATCCGAAAGTTGTGCATGACTGGCAAGTGAAATAACTGTTTAGAAAGAGATCAAGAAGAGTCAGGAGAGCTGGCTCAGCCTGGAGAGCATTGGCTGCTCTGGCAGAGGACTTGGGTTTGATTTCCAGCACCCACAGTTCACATTCTTTCTGTAATACCAGTACTAGGGGATCTGATGTCTTTTATTGGCCTCCAAAGGCAACAGATACGCATGTCCACAGATAAACAGATAAAACACCCATACACATGAAAATAGATGAATAACATTTAAGTAATAAAGAAGAATTTGAAAATTATTAGAACAAGACAGTTGGATAAAATGGTTGCATGCAAAAGTATTTATAAAACATGTTTACAAAAATTGATTGTATACAAAAATATACATTTTAAATGATGCCAGTGTTCAGGGTGATCAACCCAGTTACCACCCAGGCCCAGAACTAGGGCTATGAGTCAGCCTGCTCCAATATTTGTCTCATCTATGAACTGCTGGGGTACATCACAGGGCTGGACTAGCATGTTCAAAGCTGCAGGATACAAGGAAATGATATCCAGGAAGCATTCCTGTATCCAGGGGAATTCCAGTATTGAGGGTGTAGCAGAAGACCAATAACTTATTGCAATGTACACTTACAAGGAAAGATGTATGGACTAAAGGGTACACTGTGGGACTTACTCTATCACACTACAACTTCCGTGGTGGTGGTGGTGGTGGTGGTGGTGGGTGGTGGTGGTGGTGGTGTGTGTGTGTCTATGTTGTTTTCATTTGGTTTTTCTTTTGAATTTTGTTTCCTTTTGCGGGGAGATTACAAGGATGGAGGGAGGAAATGAAAGGACAAGGAGATGGAGAGATCGGGATGCATGATGTGAAATCCACAAAGAATCAATAAGAAAAGATGACACGAACGTAAAGCCTAACTCTCCCTAGTTCTAAGAATTTATTCTGAGCCAAATATGAGCGACAATGGCCTGGGAGCACAGGGTCAGGTTCCCACAAATCACATGTTCCAGGAGAGGAGCGGTTTCATGGACTGTGATAATCAAGTGTTAAATGGAAGCCCAAAATTAAACCATTAGCTGCATGAGTTGTTGAGAATGGTGGGTGGGCAGGTTATAGCAAAGTGGAGAAGTACCTGTTTAGGTTTCAAATGCCAACTGCATTAACTCTGGGGCTGATGGAAGCCAGCGGTCTGTTAATACACCCCAAAGATTTTACTTTTTAGTTGAAAGGATAGTGACAGACAAGACAAAAAGATCGGCAACCAACAACTGTTAGAACGATTAACACTGGCCAAAATAATTTAAGTCCCAAAACTACAACATTCTGACTCTCCACAGTCTCTATGTCCCCAGTCAGTCAGCTTTGTAGGACCTTTAACAAAGGTACGGTTTCTCCTGGAAACTTCAGTTCAAAATAATTTTCTCTTATACAAGAAATGAACAGTTAGAAAATACAATGAGTATTACAAAACAACCTTACATTACAGTATCTCATGGATTCAGGATGAGACCAGTTTAAGGGTGTTTGCCTAGCATACATAAAACCCTGGGTTTAATCCCAGCTCTGCATAGACAGGTATGGTGGCACATGCCTGTCACACCTGCACGTGGGAAGTAGCCAGAGTCATGGGATTCACAGCCATATCCTGAGTGCAGGCTATCCTTGCTGACAGCCATCTTGTGCTACATGGAACATGAAGAAAAAAAAAGAATATTTGCTAAGAGAAAAGCATTGGCAATATGGTAGGAAATGCTGGTGCCACATAGGATTTGAAAAGAAATGATTTTAATGAAGAGGAATTGGTCTTAGCATGATTGAAAGGGACCTATGATGGAGAATGAGACAGTGAGCGTCTTATTCTCTTCACGAATGCTCTTAACAGGTTCTCTCCTGACATCTACATCAGGTATCAAATGTCCTCACCAAAGAGACCTGCCTAGTCTCAATCTGACTTCACCTACAGACATAGACAAGACTTTCACAGCCTGGGAGATGAGATGCAAGGCCTCAGTCACTCGCCTTGCAAGAATAAGAGTCTGGATTTGATTGCCAGAACAGATGCTTAAAAAGCCAGACACATTGGGTGGTGTGCACTTGTAATCCCAGTGAAAATAGGAGACATTCAGCAGGGACCACGGGTCTCCCTGATTGACTAGCCTAGCCTATACAGCTAAATTCTGGACCAATGAGACACCCTGTCTTAATTAAAAGGTGGCATGTGCCTGAGGAAAAACACCTGATGTCCTCTGGCCTCTACTTGCATGCGTGTGTAGTCACACACACACACATGCTCTCTCACACAATACACACACTCTCTCACACACATAGCACACATGTGCACATACGCACACACACAGAGATTCTTAAAATGTACCGTCTTTCTCCTCCCATAAAGTGCAGACTCTGGAAGACTCATTTGTTCAGCTCATCTGTGTATTCTCAGGATCTGAAGGGATCCCTGTTATATAATAGAGGCTCAACAAAAAAATATTTGTTAATTGAGTTCTCATTAGCTGCATCTATTTTCCCTAAGTATTTCTAAACATGTCAGACACTGTGACTTGCTCATTTTACATGTGGCTGCTCTCCTTCCCAGCAGCATTTTCAGACTTCGGACTCTGTACTTCGATTCCTTGCTTGTCTTGGGCTGGACTTTGTGCTTTTGTAAGGAAGAGGTATTTTATAGGAAGCAAGGGCCTCAAAGCTTTGGCCCAAATGCTGTGTTTTATTCAGAGTCATCTCCAGCTTGTGGAGACTGTTCCTTGCTTGGCTCATCTCCGTGTGTTGAGAAGAGTCCTAGCCCATAAGCAAGCCAGCTGCCAGGGACAATGAGACCAATGTTACACGGTTGGTTTGAGTCTCTCGGAGGATTGTACTGTCTACAAAACCGCTGGCTCAGAAGCAGAGACACGGGATAAGCTGGGCAGCCTTCCCTGCACAGAGATACGGGGATGGGAGGGAGGTCAAAACACATGTATCCTGAAATTGTGCCTGCTCTCTTCCTTCATTCTGGATGTGTTGGCCCACGGAAGAGAACAGTGGTGGTACCAGGCTACAATGAGTCAACTACCTGAGTCTGTGTCTGTCAAAGCATTGATTTTCTTCCCTGGTTCTTGATATAAGAGCTTCCAAACCCTGGGGATTTCCAGAGTGTTTCTAAGTATTTTTAGGCCAATGGGAGGACACCAGTCACCTCACTGGGTCCTTCCATAGGGAACACTGGTTTAAAAGGATTGGGAGTTCCATCTCAGGAAAGAGAGTTTAGTCACTAGTGTCCAGGGATTTGATCCATCAGCCACCCACAACAGAAAGAACACTACACCATACAAAGAGAGCTTTTCAGAAGTTCCAGGAGGGAAGAGGGGCCAGCTTCCATGTGCCTCGTTTTCTGCATCTCTGCGTTTGGCCATCCCCGAGTTGTCTGCGTTATAATGAGCTGGCAGTGAACTGTTTTCAGAGCTGTTTGAGAACGTTCTCAGTCCAGGAGAACAGAAGGTCAAGTCTTCCCCGGTTCCTGATACAAGAGCTAAACCTGGGGATTTCTAGGGTTCTCTGTACCCAGAGTTGATAAGCTAGAAAGAAGCCCAAGAGGCTCCAACTCGCGGTCGGCAGGTGATGCTCTGGAAGAGGCCCTGCAGCAGGGGCTACATTAACCTCACTAGGGTTGACTGGATTGGATTTAATGATGGGATATTCTGCTTGTACCCAAGAACTGGCAGCTTTGCGGGGAAACATCATACATTTGGTGTCAGGAAACATGTAGGTTCAGAGATACAAAATTTCCCCGTAGATGCCTCTCAGTAACCTGTCACCTGGAGCAAGCCCCTCTTTTCAACTGTCCACAAAACAAGGGGGGATGGCAGCTTTAGGCCCTGATCATAACTGGGGCTTTGCTCAACAAATTAATCTCTAGTTTAGAGGGCAGAGGAAAAGAGGAGCCATCTGAAATTCCTAGCTAGAACATGGATTGTCTGCGGAGGGAAAGGAAAGTCCTGGGTAGTTAGTTACTCTAATGAGCAGTTAAGAGGAAGACAATGTCTCATTAGAATACACCAGAAGCTCACTAAAACACGGTCTGCCTAAGGATCCCAAGGTGAGATCGACCTTGGGAACACGGCTGTAAGACAGACTGCATAAGGCGAGTCACAAATTGAGGTCATTAAGACGGATGACAAAAATGTCAGGGAAATACAATAATGCATTAATTCCCATGCTAATTATTTTGACTGACATGATGAGATTCTTCCAAATGCCAGTGAGTTTTAAGTAAGGAGGATGAGGCTGTGCAGTGTGACAGGTGATTCACACCGGGCCGCAGGTAACTGGTCGTTCAGAAAAAAATGTGTTCGTCCTTCTTTGGGCATGTTGGAGGAGGTGTTCGGCAGACTGTGGTATTTCTGGATATTTAAGTGTGCACAGGAGCTTGCCTGTTGTGTGAAGGAAAATAGATTACTCCCAGCAGAACGAGATGCTGAGTGACAAAGACAGATCCTGAGACAAACCAGAAAGGGTACCATTTAGGTAGAGGAGAAATTCACAAAACAAGAGAGTGTGTTGGTCCCGAACCATCTGTGAAAAAGAATGAGGAATTAAACTCTGATACATTCAGAGGAGAAGTCTCAGCAAGGTATCACCCAGCATGGAAGACTGAGCTGCAGAAAATGAGGTTTTGAAGTGCTAGAGGCAAGCCTGTGGGGTATTTTCTTGATTAACTATTAATGTGGGAGGGCCCAGCCCTAGCCCATTGTGGGCAGTGCCAAACCTGAGCAGGTGACCCTGGAATGTAACACCTCATCCATGACCTCTGCTTCAGTTCCTGCCTCCAGGTTCCTGCCTTGTCTTCTCTAAGTGACAGAGGGAATGTTCCCTGAGAGTTAAGAGATGGAACAGAGCTAGGCCACCCGAGTTGCTTTTGGTCATGGTGTTTTATCAGAGAAATAGGAGTCTTGCTAAGATACATGCTGTTCATGTCCCTTTTGACTTGTGCCCAGCACCACACCTGTTATGTTTCACACACACGGAGGACAGTGTGCCCACAGGTCCATCCAAACACTGACACCCCTCTCCAGACCCTCTGGCAGAAACAATCCTTACTTTAGACTTGGGATTTGTCATATTTTAGAGATCTAATCTCATTATCCACAAATGAGTTCACAAGCAATCGGCTATCTGGATTTTTTAGGTTTTCATCTTTCCCCAAATGGCATTCTCTCCTATTGCTCCCAGGATCTGTCTTCTTCACTCAACTTCTTGACTTGCGAGATTCATCTCTGTTGGATGGCCATTGCACTCTCCCATTCTTGTTCCCCGCAACCCTAGTAGGATCAATGCCTTTGCCCTTTCTTTTATTCAGTATTTGAGAGGTCTCCACATCCTTTTGCTCTTGTAAATAGTACCGCTATGAACATGCACACGCCTGTGCAGGCCTCCTCTCGAGAGAGGTCTAGGTGCAGAAGCGTCAGGTAGAGAGGTGGGGACCAGTGTGCACTCTGATCAGCAGCGAATGCCAACTCCTGCTGCTCTCCATTCGGGCAGATGTGTCAGAGTTTCAGATTTGGGACTTTTTGCCAGTCTGCTGGGGATAAAATGATCCTTAATTTTGGTTTGAATTTGCATTGGCAATGCAAATGAGGTTGAGCATGTTCTACATGTTTATTAGCTATTCCCTCTCTTCTCCGGAATGCCTGTCCAGCTCATTTTTCCAATGGAATGTTAGTCCTTTCCTTAATAACAGTCGTTAACAGGGGTGTTTTATGCTATCTCCATTTCTGTGTATTATACATATCTTCTCTCACTCAGACTTTGTCTCTTTTAAAAATTCTTTCTCTGAAGTTATACATTTTAACTGAGATTTAGTCAATTAATCAGATTGATTAAATAAAATTAAAAATCAAGACATTGTTACTAACAACTAAAAGCAAGCATATGTAGCAACATATTCATTTACAGTAAGTGCAGAGGGGTTTGTTTTTCAGAAATGCATCTATAATCTGATACTGAATTAAAGATTTTTAAAGCTATGTTGTTTTTAACTGGCATGTAATCACTGTCCAAATCAGTGTACGATGCATTTTCCATAAATACATATACATCATATACGCTGTCTTTTATTTTAAGCATGTTGCCTTCTGCTTTTCTTCCAACTCAAATTCTACTTTAGTGACTTCCTGTAACTCACAGTTCACAAGCAAAATGGTGTGGAATCTCAGGTTCACTCTGTGGAGACCTCAAGTTCACTGTTGGGTCTCCCCTCCTTTCTGGTCCCTCAAGTTCATCCACTCGGATGTGTTTTCTCATCCACCTTGAGTCAGACAGTCATGACTTCTTTCTGTATGTCCTCAGCCTTGCCTGTACACACACACACACACACACACGCACACGCACACACACACACACACCTGTGAGCCCTTCCTTCTCTTGAACTCTTCTCTATTCCTGCCTCCCCACTGAAGTGTTCACTCCCCATATCTATCCATCTGGCCTTGGTGAGTCTTTCCCTGACATCTCGTTCCCTGTGCTGTGAACAGTCCTACCAGTTGTCTGTAGGTGGCTGAGTTCCTCTTCTCATTTTGCTCTTTCCTGAAGCCCCTCTTTCCTCTCCCCCGAAATGTCACCTCTCTACAAAGTGATGTCAGCACTTAATTAGTCTCTGAAATGTCTTCTCCCCTTACCCTGGGCCTCTCTGCTTCCTAGCCTTGAAATACGGACTTCGATTATTCTTCCTTGGGATGAGGCTCGAATCCTAGTTGGGTCATCGACTGGTTGCTGCAATCTTGAGAGGAAAGACTAAGAACCCATCTCATCCATTGTCTTTGCAGATGGGAACAGCTCTGCCACGTTAAACAGTCTTGAGGGTCACACTGGCACACAGTAGGAGCGCCGTGATGCAAATGTGTCCCCTTTACCTTCCAATTTAACAACTTCTCTTTTAACTCACAAAAGTTTCTATTGCTTCCTGAGGCAATGGTTTAAATAATTATACCTCTTGAACCAAGACCCAATGTCCTAATCTCTTTATTGATCTGAAAATAACCATAAACTTCCTCTAAATTACCTTGTTCATCTCATTTAATTCTTATCAGTGATCCCGTAATGTCTGAGAACACTAGAGCTAAGAAGGAGCAAGCACCAAAAGGAGTGAACTTGGGCGTTCTAGTTATCTGACAGAGAAAGCCTTGTACTTAGTGTCTTGGCCTGTGTGCCTCGTGAGCATTTTGTAGATGGCCATTCTCAGGAAAGTGGTTAGCGAAATGGCATTTGGAAAAATACATTAGATAAATGGCTTCTGAAGTAGTATTCTAATCTAATTATTAAGGCCAATCCATATTCATAAGTTAAAGGCTGGCAAAAATATTGCTTTGGTGCATTTATTTTATAATAACCTTGATGTGTTTCACAATGTACGAGATTGACATCTTCAAGGCTCAGGATGTTATAATCAGCATAGTGGCGTACCCACGGGGTCAGGACTGACTGACACACTTGATGGGGTGGTGGACACTACAGTTGGTACAGTAGCACACCCACGGTGTCAAGACTGACTCACACACTTGATGAGGGGTGGACACTACAGTTGTCACGGTGGCGTGTCCACAGGGCTGGCACTGACTGACACACTTGGTGAGCAGCACCGACACGCCCTGAGATCCAAGACTGTTGGGAAGGGAAGAAGCAGGGAAAGTGAAGGACAATTCCATGTTACCAGTTCTCATGTTTCCTGTTCTTGGCAAGATGCACATACTTAGAGATGACTGTGTGGATGGGGCTGACACATGCCATCAGTGGAGACAGGGAGGGGACACTCTTCCCAGACGTTTTTCTCTCAGGTAGATGTCCAGTTGCTCTAACGAGATGTCTCATGAACAACAGCTACTTACATCTCACAAATCTGTGGCGGGAAGTCTATTTGTGAGGGTTCCCTTCAGAGTGCATTCTGTTGATGGCTTGTAGGGCCCTTGCATGCTTGGAAGGGAAAACTAGAAAGAAAGCCCTCTTCATCCCAGAGACATTACTCTCACTCACAAGGGAAGCCCGTCTAATCGGGCCTAAGCCCCGTCCCCAAGGCCTGGCACTCTCACAGCATCACACAGGTACGTGTAGCACGTTTCCTGATAAGAACTTTGAAATACATGGACATTAAGTATATAACATAGACCTTAAAGTTTAACTCTTGTTCCTGAATATATTTTAATGCCAAGTTTTCTTCTGTCATCACTAGATTAATTTTCCAGTATCAGAGAATGAACAGAATATATAGGATATAAAATTGTAAATTCTGCAAACTGTGTTAATGACGATGATCTCATTGATATGCAATACCTGAGGTGATGAGGCATGATGGGAGCGATACAATAATCAAGCAACCTATTCTATTATAATTGTTTGGGTATTTCAGACAATTCTTCCTTGTAGAATGAGAGAGTGTTTTATTTGTTTCACAGAACATTTAGCTCCTCCTCAACATGAAATGCTGAGACTAGTTCCTTCATAATTGGCAGAAACACTAAGGCTTAAAAAAAATTCAAGAGATCTTACAGAAATTTTTCAATTCTTTGCATGTATAAGAGAATTACAAAATAATTTATTTTAATGTGAACAGTTAATGAAAAATAAATGAAAAGTATTAATAGTATTTCTTCTATCAGATTTCTGGAAACAAACAACCATAAAATCTTCAGAAAAGGGGAAATAGCAATGAACCTTACAGCCACTAGGAAGAGGGTGGACACAAGGAAGCTGTAGAAACTAGATTACTTCTGAAAGTAAACATTTCAGTCCTACCAAGCTGTTGTTCTTCCTATGAAAAAAACAGAAATGCAGGGGAGTTACATATGTGTCTAGCTTACATTTCTTGCCAGAAATTAACGTTTATCTGAGTGTAGAAGAGGCACATGGAGGTGTTAGCATTGTTGGAGTAATCGCCTCAGGTCCCCGTATAAACACACAGGGCAAGGGGTCTTTGCTGGGGATCTAACAGGCATAGAACTTTGTCTTTAATTTGTGAGTGGTGATGGCAGGGATGGGCATTGGAGACCACACTTATATCTGCACAGTGAAGCTGAACCTGCGTGTAGCTGCCATCAGCAGAAGGATTAGTGGAGGTTTGATAGGGTGTATCGCTTTCCCCCATCATTGAGCAGACTAGAAAAGATACAAAACCAGGTTTTGATCCAAGAAGATTACAATAGGATTAGAATTCATGTCTTTCCCAAGACCTTACCATCATTTTCCATTCTGAACCTGTGAGCGACATTTTTAAAACATTTCTGTGTGCCCACAGGCCTGCAGTCCTCCCTTTGTTCCCGGGCACAGCTCAGCATTCTGAAAGCTGTGGGTGCCATGGGGGGCAGGAATAAAAGTGCATGGGATCCCTGCTCCCCCCCAAACCAACTGCTTGTGAAGAATCTGCCATGAGAACACACTTGATAAAGACCCTAAATGGAATGTGTCTGTCCTGGAAGACCGATATGCTAAAATTTAATCCCCAGCCTCATTGTATGTGGAGGGAGGAGCCTTCATGATCCGGTCATAAAAAGTGGAGGTTCTGCGAGGGACTAGTGTTGGAAATTAAATGTGGGCAAATTTTCAATACTCACGGAAATTCCCTCCTGATACTACCCTATGTTTTTCCATTTTATTATTTTCATCTGTGTCTTCATATTCTTTACTAATTTCTAATTCTCTAATTTCTAATCCCCACGCCCTTACCTTGGGGAGAGATATTTTTGTCAAGGCTGGTCCCCGACAACTAGTGTATTTATAGAGAAGGCTAGACTAGACAGAGGGCGTGGCTCTGTGCTAGAGTTCTTATCTGGTAAGTGCAGGGCCCTGTGTTTAATACCCAGCACAGGAGAGAGGAGGAGGAGGGACAGAGGAAGAAGAGAAACCAAATGGACAGAAGAAGCCAGAATTCCCTTTCTCAGTCACCTGGATGTAAGCAAAGGGCAGCTGAAACCTCCTCACTCCCTACCTGTACAGAGGTACCCGCCGCCACGCCTTCCTCACTGTGATGGACTGGATCTGCTCACACACTGAACCACAGACTGCCCTCCAATGCTGATTCTTACCAAGTATATGGTCATAGCAATGAGAAGAGCAACTAACACACATTTCTTCAAAATAGTGTTTTGAAGAGGGGAGCTCCTCTTGCTCCCCTGCCACACACCAAGCCCAAGATAACAGAGGGAGACTTGATGTCAGAGATCCATGCCCAGCTTGCTTCTTCCCACGGTGCAGGGTGCGGACAGTCTACAGACCCACGGAACCATCAAGCTCTGCTTGACCCTTTGTGTTTAATGCACAGTAGGTCTGAATCTCAGGACAAAAAGGTACAGCCTAACACACAGGCTTCCTAATTTTTACTGTGAATTTCTACTCATCTAAACACCCCAAATGCACTTGCTTTCCATTTAGGGTTTTTCCTGACAACTCAGGGTCTCCCTCTCCCTCATTCCAGGGCTGAGTATTTGTTCTCGGGGACAACAAAGTAGAGTCTAGTCCCTGGCCATCACCATGCTTACGTGGCATCAATCCAGGTACCACTGTTGCCACTGAGTGTGTCTAGTTATCTGTCACCAGCTCATGGCATTGTGCTCAGCCTTCAATCCCCGTGTCCACTCTGGAGCCCTGCTGGAGTCACATAAGCAACAATAAGTGACTCCTTCTCAGACCACAAGGGGTGCAGAGCCGTGAGCAGACCTTACTTTCTCTGCATGATAAATAGACCTTACTTTCTCTACATTTCATGCCTTTTGGAGTTACATTTTCAAGTCATTGCTAGAACACTTCCTGCAAGGGGACTGACCTTCCTTGTTCATGTTCCCTTGCTGCCCTGCTTGGGAAGGTAACTGCACAGGGACTCTCTTCTGAGCCCTATTAAATTGTCATGACTCATATGTAGTAGATACAAGCTGTTGACTCAAGCCTGCTGCATTCATTGTTCAAGCAGCAGTTCACACTCTTCTCTGGTCCCTTTTAATAGGACTAATGTCACATTTCAAAAATCCCCCTTTTGATTGGCTTCCTGTAATGGTCTGTCCTGTCCCTTTAAGAGACAAACCCTGCCTACTCCCTCCCTATCCATTGAGGCAAGCAGATCTTCCTTCCACTTCCAGCCTGAGTTTCTTTCCTTTCTGTCTCTCCTAAAGAGGCAGCTGTTCATTATACATTTTTTAAATGGCAGCACGGCCTATATCATGAAAAACAGAGACCCTCAATCAGTTATCTACCACAGTGGCTACAGCCCTGGATCAACAGGCTACCATAGATACATCTATTAGAGGTAGAATAAAGAACAGGTGGATAGCTTATGGCAGCTTGCCCAATTGGGCTGTGAATGGATAACTCCAGCCTTATGTGTGACCAGTGTACCATATGAGAACTTTATAAAAGTGGCTAACTTGTCCCGAGAATTGTCTTTGTATCTTGCAGAAAAATTTTGATGATTTGCTGTCCTCCTTGAGACGGTCCATCATGACAATCAACTCCACGCGAGTGGACATAAGCCTGGCCAAAGGATTCCAGTCCTGGATTGTGTCCTTCATCTCCTACTTCAAAGAATGGGTGGGGGTTGAAAGTGTTTTGGAACGGTCCTACGCTATGGAATAGTGTTTCTCCTCTGGATGGTCTGCTGACTCAAATCCCAAAGCCATAGGGACAAAGTGGTTTTTGCACAGCGCTGGCTACCCTGGAATAGGGAGCCTCTTCTGATATGTGGTTATCTATGTTAAAGCAGTAAGGTTTAAGCCAACCAGCTCCTGCACCCCTAGGACTGTGGTCCATTGCACAGGGTGGAGTGCTTGGCTTAGCTAGCCCTGAAGGTTGTCGAGCTGAAAAGCATCGCACAGAGAATGGCCCTCTCTGAGAGATAAGTCGCTCTGCTTAAGGGTTTCCTGCCGTATATTCCCTTTCCCAGAAAATTGGCAGAGGGCAGGCCGGATAGGTTCCAGGTGTCATGAGCCTAGGGACAGATTCCGTGTAAGCCCATTTTAATGTTTTCATTTTGGGAAGTGCGACCTCTATCTTTACCTTCCTAGGGAGTTGCCTTTCTGCAAAGAAGTAAAATTAGGGGGAGATGTAGAAGGCCGCAACCACACTCTCCACCATAGATGGCGCTGCACCGCCAGGTGAGCTAGAAAGCGCACACGTGTTGGTATTTTTCCACTACTCCCAAGGTATCACCTGGGACTGGGAGCAGTTGACCAATCAAGGAGTGACACGTCCAAAGCAGGGTCTGTTTCCTATATAAGGGATGGGTTCCATCTTATCTGGGTCTCCGCCATGTTGGCTGATGCCCGCTCTCCCAAGGGGCATTAAAGCTTTACTGCAGAAGTATCCTATGTGTACCGCGTGGTTCTTGCTGGCGAGACGGTAGCGCGGGACATCTGCCTCTCTCCCTTCTTCCCCTTTCTCTCCTTCCCCTTCCCCACCCCACTCTCTTGCTTTCTCTCTGACTCTCTGCTCCTTTCCCTTCTCCCCTTTCCCCTCCATTACCCACTAAATAAATACCCACTTTCTCTGCATGGTGTGCCTAATAAGTCTCTGTCTCTCACCTGCCACATGGCTCCCTTTCTGGGACTGGCTGCCTTCGTGGCCTACCGTGGTCTGGTGCCTGCTGCCCACTGCCACCACTCGGGGACCTGTGGTATTTTAGTTTTACCCTAACACTTCCTTTGAGAGTTATCTTCCTTGGGGTTAAATGTGGACCAGAGTGGGTGAACTCAGGCCCCAGTGACACCCTTTACTTCTGATGTGACAATGGCTTCTGTCCCTCACTTTCTTCAACTGTAAATAGATACCATGGCAATAATAGCAACACCAGTGGCATTAAAAGCTACCGCAAAGACAAATGGAATTAATCTATCTAGAGCTCCTAGAACAGTACCTACCAAACTGCATATGCTTCTTGGCATTTATTTTTATCTTCTGGCGATCATTAGATGACTCACAGGCTAAGAAAAGCTCGAAGGAAATGGTAGAGAGGACGAAGCAGCTTGCATGGGAGGTGAGATGGGAGCAGACACATTGATCTGAGCATAAAACCCTAAGGGCAGGACGCGCGAGGACCAGGGTGTGGGAGGGTGGATGTCACTCTGGATGCCATAGGAGTGAGTCCTAGTGTCTATGCAGAGACAGAAAGCAGACAGCAGAGGGTGGAAGACAAAGAGCCATGGAGAGATGAAGATTATGGCTCCTCTGCCTTTCTCCTCTGGGAGCAAACTGTGTGGTGTAGAAAAACTGGCAATCAGTGCACTGTTTGTGCAAAATGAGGGGAGGAGGTGTGGGTGTGTGCATGTGTTTGTACATATACGTACATGCGTGTTTGTGTGCGCATATGTGCCTGTGCTGTGTTAATGTGTTTGGGTTCTTTAACAAAATAGTTCTGCCTGGGCAGTTCATAAATAACAGACACCATTTCTCGTCATTCTTTGTTTTGCTTGTTTTGAGACAGAGTATCCTGTAGCTCAGACTGGCCTTGAATGCACTCTTGGTCTTGGGTGACCTTGAACTCTGGATCCTCCTGCCTTCTCCTGCTGCCACCTCCCTAGGCTGGAATTACAGGTGTGCCCTACACAGTTCTGGAGGGCAGGAATCCTGACACAAGGTGACATCAGGTTTGTAGCTTGGTGATGGCTCTCTTCCTCTTAAGTGGTGATCTTCTCCTGGACAGAATGTGCTGGAGTTTCCCTTGAGCCTCCTTGATGAGGATACTCCCATTCGATGTACAGGAGTTCCTCCGACCTAACTGTCTTCCTGTGTCCCTGGCCTTGAGGGGATGGGACTTCAGTTTATAGACTTGGAGGGAGGATAACCACGAGGGCATTGTGGGCTTGTCAAGACGTCTTGGGAGGAGCATCTCTGACCCTGAAGTAGACAGAGCTACCACTGGAGTGGGAAGGAATGACATCACCACCCCCAAGCTCAGCATAGCACCTGGCAAAGGAATTAACATTTTAAGATGGTCCAAAGTGACTGCTTGGTCCAAGCTGGTCCAAGCTCTCTGGGACTCTGTTGGAGTTCCTGTTCCCATGGCTCCTGGCAGTAGCGCCTGGCAGGATCCCTCACCAACCATGTGGGGAAACAAGCAGAGGAAAGCATCTAGGAGCCTTTCACTTCACACTGCTTGACTCAACTAAACCACAGATTTTCTTACCTTTTATTATTGGGCCCAGAAATCAGTGAGGCTAGCAAATCTCTCAACTCACAACCAAAGTTGGAAGAGAAAATAACTGTTAAAACTGTCTTTGAAGGGATACCTTAGCCTCACAGGACAAACATGGTCGTTCGAAATGCACGGATGTGTCTTCAGAAAATGCAAGCACCTCACCCTGCCCTGTTGGGGAGGGCAAACCCAGCCTGCCAGATCCCATCTACCCACAGAGAAGGCCTGTGAAAAGTCCTTCGGGTGCAGCAGGTCTGTTTCAGAGCTGGAGGGATTCCAGCTTGGTCACAGGTTAGGGGGACTACTCCTTGTCCATCAGCAGCCCCTGTCTCTATATGTGCTTTTATTGCATACATAGTTTACTTGTCTTTAATCAAACCTGATAGCTGCCGTGTTTCTGAAAAACACCAGTAATAATAAAAGAACACACAGGTTTGTCTTCATGGCTCTCTTAGATGCATACAGAGTGTCCAACGAAAATTTTTGCAGTCAATTCTAAACTGTACTTCATACCTTCTTAGTACTGTTGTTACTACTTTTTTTTTTCTGTGTTGTGTCCAGTTTTCCAGCCCAGGACACTGACAGAGCTGCCATCAGCGCCTGCCTTGTCTCCAGCACAGAGACTCTGTCATACACATGACATGTAGTCTCTACCTCAGGAACGATTGTCTAAGCGGGAAGACAGCATTGAAAAAGTAATAATTCCACATGACTGAAATCAAAGAGGCTTGAGTAGGTTATTACAGAAGGAATAATTAACTCTGCTTGGGCAAACAGAGGTCCTTAAAGAACATTCCAGAAGTCTGCCAGCCTCCTGATAAGAAACAAGTCCTGAGCTCATGGGCTCACCCTGCAGGGTGTGAGTTCTCAGCCTTGGTTTCATCACCGCCACCTGGTAGCTCTTAGCAACTGGGGAGCAGACTCCGCCCTTCAGGGGAATAAGATACCCTGGAGTTGAGCCTCAGAAGCTAGCGTGAAAACATTTCCCCAAGTGTGTGAGCACACATGCCCACGAAGAAATAAACAAAGACATCAAAGTCACGGACGGTTACATCTGAAACCCACAACCTCAACAAATAAGGAATAAAAAATATAAGCATTTCTGACCAAGTTAGAATAAGTAACACAGGTCTTCTGAAAACTCAGAGGTTATGAGAAAGTATTCAAAGTCTCTGGAACTTTCAAAGGTCCCCCTGTTGAGGCCAGTGACAAACTTGTTCTCTCTAACAGAGTGGCATAATGCTTAAAGAGGTGTTCACCATGAATAATACTGTCGACAGAAACCACCAAATGTCACACCTTCAGCATCCGAGGGATGTGACTGCCGATCTTTAATTTGAAAACGTCCCCACTTGCATAGAAATAGCTTAACTTTCATGTTAGAAATTTTCATTTTTTTTTCATTCTCTGTATTTCTCAAAAAAGTAAACCCCCCCCCCCCCCAGGTGCTACAACTAAAACCATGTGGCCATGTGACGAGAAATCAGTGGCCACTTTAATTTTCCCGCCAACCCAGACAGAGAACCATTTTCAATGCCAACAGTCAAGCTTCTTGGGGATGAAGCACAGGAGGAGTCACAGGGAGACCCCTACCTGGGGTCTGGCTTGTGCGGCTGTTATTGGGCCCTGCATGATTCTAGATAATCCTCCCGGTGAATAAGTGGCATTTTCCAAATGAGTAACATCCCCACATCCATTGCCACTTCAGTTGCTGTCACCACCACAGGGGCATGCCTACTGCATTGCACCAGGCTGCAGTTCCCCACCAGACTACCCTGTGCACGTGCTGAGGGCAGAGCTGGGCTCCTATCTTTGACTCCCCAGCACGCACCACCAACCAGCAATGACTCCGTGGTTGATTATTGGAAGACAAATGAACTTTGGAGGGAGTGAGCAGCAGTTTCTGAAGAAGTACCTGGGCGGCGATTTTAAAACTGTGGATGTGGGTACAACTTTTACTTGAAGTGGTATTTTGTTTGTGTTTTAACAAATAAAGCTTGCCTGAAGAGTCTAAGCCCCTGGAGCCCAGGGAGTGGTGGTGGTGGCTCCTGCCTTTAATTCCAGGGCTCAGAGGCAGAGGCAGACTGACCTCTGTGAGTTCAAGGCCACCCTGGGACACCTTAGACCTATCCAGTCTAAAAGAGAAACAGAGCCAGGTGGTGGTGGCGGCGGCACACACCTTTAATCCCAGGATTAGGGAGGTAGCAACAGGAGTGATATGGCTGGGTGGAGACTGTTGCAGTCTGAGGATGCAGTCTGGGATGTGGTCTGAAGTAGTCTGAGGACAAAGTCTGAGCCCCTTTGTTCTGAGCATTAGTAGAGGTAAAAAGTCTCTCTAGTGGCTGCTCTGCTTCTCTGGCTGCTCAGCTTTTGCCCCCTAATATCTGACTCTGGGTTTTATAATTAAGAACAATTAGAGTTTGTGCTGAATTTACTAAAGAAAGAAATAGAAAAGCTGTGCAGAAAGATGCTCAGGGAAGGACGCTGGGATGGCGCTGAGGGTGGGGTGCCGGCCACTGGGGACTGAGGACCCAGTTTGATTACAAAGACTGGGGGAAGGGAAAGGGGAAGGAAAGAACTGACTCCGGCAAGTTGTCCTCTGACCTCCATATGAGCGCCACTGTGCCCCCCTCCTCTCTACAGAATAAACAGACGATAAAGACAATAAGAAGTATAAAATGTCAAAAGAGTTGTTTGATAAGCCACCGAGCCTTTCAAGCTCTAGTTACAAAATCCTGCACCACCGCCATTCACCAGGGCAATGCGGGTCCCTTTCCAGGCTGAGGCCAATGTGTGTTTCTAAGTGCTCACTACACCAAGATTTTGTCCTCCAATGTGGGCCCTTGGCTCTCCAGGTAGTAGTAACCCTGCTTCTGTTGAGAATATAAAACTAACATTAACAGTGCGGGCAGCACCATCCCAGAGGACATCAGAGTCAGGCCTGAGGATCAGATCCAAGTGCTCTGAAGCCTTCCTCCTGTTCTCTGTCTGTGCTTGGCCTGAAGCGCTCGCCAACAGGGACGTCACGCTCATTACGAATTGTTAGACAAAGGCCAGGGAAACTGATAAATGATTCCTTGATTATTCTCCCCCCCCTGAAATAACTCTTCTGTCCCTGTCCTCGAGTTACATTTAGATAATGAATGGAGGGCTTAAGTGTTTTCCTGGGGAATTGTTTAGGAGAAATCACGTTGGCAGTTTTAATTCTAAGCAACTGTGAGTGCATATGCATTTAAGAAATAGAGGAAGACAGAACAAATATCCTGTGTTTCTGTGTGCAGGACTGTCTGTTAAAAACAGATTGCTGCCACCATTTGCTCTGTGTTTCTCTATCAGAGGCTTCAGTGGCTACCAGTCCACGTTAGAGGGTGCAGGCCACTCTCCTCCAGCCCCTGATGGCTGTGTCAGAGAGGCAGGATGCTGCCAAGCACCTTTCCTTGTGTGAAAAGGTCAGCACATGAAAGCTAATTTGTCCAAGGAAAATGGCTGGGCTACAGGTAGGCACAGGCAGACCCTGTTTGTAAGGTCTTCGGGGGTAGAGAGGAGGAAAAGGAGCCTAGGACACAGAGCGGGGATGCATGCTGTCCTGATGCACCATCTCCTAACGGTCCCCTGTCTCTGTGTGTGATGTTTCACCGGCGTCAATAGCACTGCATTTGGAATCACCATGGAGACACACTCCTTGGGGGCATCTGCATCATGTTTTCAGAAAGACTTGACTGAGGAGGGAAGATCCACGGAAGATACGGAGTCACCATTCATTGCTGAGGGCCCCGGGCGGAATGAAAGGGAGAGCGTGGTCTGAAAAGCAGTCTTCATAGCTCTGCTTCCTGGCTGCCTGCCAACAGGACTCACGTGCTCCACAAGCCTGCTGCCAGGCCTCCCCACCATGATGGGCTATCCCCTCACACTGTGAACCCAAACCAACGCTTGCTTGCTGAAGTCGCTCCCATCCAGGTCACAGCGAGGAAGTACCCGGCACAGCACTAGCAGGTGTGTGTAGGACTGTGTAGGAGGTCCACAGTGCTCTCCACCTGGACGCATTCCTTGCGTGTACAATACACGTGCTGCCCATTGCATGTTCCCAAGTGAGCGCTGTCTGTTTTCTCAACCCTCTCGCTGTCTCTGCATTACTATCTCACTCAGTGGCCCGTCATCCATAGACCAAACTCTTGTCCTCACAGCCCCAGGAGGTCTGCAGAAAGCCACCTGTTATTGTTAAAGTTTACTGGAAGTCATCCTTCTCCAATAGTCTCCTCCTATCTCCCTTCACACAGAGCCCGAATGTCTCCATTCTAGACAATGTACATTGTGTCTAGACAGGTCTCACTGCGCCCAGTCTCTCCCTCTCTCACCGATCTCCTGAACAGCTGCCACAGTGAGCTTTCAACAGCAAAGAGCGGATGACACCATTCCTGACTTCAGACACTTCAGTTCCCTTCTGGGGAATAGAGGCGAGCATTTTCCACTGTGCATGGGAAGGTGTCCCGGTTTTATGCATCTGTATGTCTGTCCTCCTATATGCCAGTTGAGCATCCGTGAGAGTGCTGTAGTGCGGATGTAAATACCCTGCAGGTGCTCCTGAGTCTCAACACCTGATTCTTGACTGGGAACACTCTGTTGGGAGTTTGCTGAACCTTTAGGAGGTGGAGCTTCACTGGAAGAAATTGATTGGGTGAGCCTTGAGGGTTATAACCTGGCTCTACTTCCTGCCCTAGTCTGTTTCTGTCTTAGTTTGTCTCTGTCTGTCTATCTGTCAGTCTGTCTGTCTATCTATCTATCTATCTATCTATCTATCTATCTATCTATCTATCTATCTACCTATCAATCTATCTACCATCTATCTATCTATCTATCTCTCTATCATCTATCTATCTATTGTCTATCTATCTATCTATCATCGATCTGTCTATTGTTTGTCTGTCTGTCTATCTATCTATATCTATATCTGTATCTGTATCTGTATCTGTATCTATATAAAACATTCCTCCACCTATTCATCCATAGAGATGTTAACAAGCAGCTGTCAAGATCCCACTGCCATGGAACTGTCTGCCACCATGATGGAGCGTACCCTCAAACGTGTCCAAATGCACCTTTCCAGCCTCAAATTGCTTTTCATCACGTATTTCATCTCAGAGACGAGAAAAGCAACTCGCAGATACGGCCTGTTTTACCCGACTGGGAGAATGTAAGACGCTCTTTCTGTGAGGTCTGTACACCGAAAGAGACACTTGTTTCCTAGGTCTTTTGGGCAAACTCCCCTAGATCCACAAAGACACCGATTTCCTTGCACAGGCTTATGGATGCTCTTCCTGGCTGCCTATCAAATTCTGCTCACACATCACGTCTCCTATGTAGTTTTCACTGATCTTCTCAGTGAGAGGCCACCGGGTTGTTTTCCATAAAGTCAGACTTGATCGATCTCCTGTGCATAGCTCTGATAGGACACACTACACACTGAGGGCTGAAGACCTTAAAGGCAGCGTGTCCCTGGCCTTCTTGCCCCCTGTGATCAGGGGATTGCCTGGAATGCAGTAGATACCAGACATGTCTCCTCGGAAATGACAATAGGTACCGCCGTGTATGTTCAGAACAAATCTGCTTAATAAAAATGATTTTGCTGAAAGATTAAAATAAATATAGCTGCAAAGTGGAAAGGGACATTAATTATGGTGCCTCAGGATGAAGGCCTCCCAGAGAGAACCTGGGAGTATGTAAGTGCACAAACAGTCACTAATACTCACGTATATGCTTATACACACACACACACACACACACACACACACACACACTCACACACAGTTCTATAAAAACGTCGCCTGAGCAAGCCATGGAAAGAAAGCCAGTAAGCAGTGATGCCACGGCCTCTGCTTCTGTTCCTGCCTTCAGGTTCCTGCTCTGACTTCTCTACATGGTGGGAGGTAAGCCTTAAGATGAAATGAACCTTCCCATGCCAGGCTGCTTTTGGTTACGATGCCTATCTCAGCACTAGAAAGCACACTAGGGCAGCAGATGGAATTCTATGAGCACCAAGCACCTTCCTTCAATAGCCCTTATCCACCAACAATTACAGTCATCTGTGCAGCTGTATGATTCTGCTTCCCCTTCTAAACCATCCATGCGGCAGACTGGCTCTATGTCAGCTACACAGGAGACGTACAACAAAGTCGTAAACAGCCTTCTATCTTCACCCTTCCTCTCTAAGGTAAGCCTGTCAGATGCGTGTACAGTTGCACTTCTATCCTCACACAAGTTCCAGAGGAGGAGGAGACTCTGGGGTAAGCGTGTCCGTGTGCAGGTTTCCTAGATACCAGAGAATCAATCTACAGCTAGTTTGAAACTTTAAATAAATGAGTTCAACATTATTATTCACTGTTGAATGCCTACGAAAATTATTAATTTTAAACATGGGTTTAAAAAATATGAGTGGGTCTACAGAGGGTTTGTCTTTCTTGATCTCTATGCTCTGATTGGAAATAAGTCAGTATTAACTATACAGCTAAAATACCTCCTGTGAAGATCTGTGGGGAGGCCTGAGTCGGACAATAGAAAACCTCAGCCTCGCTTTTTCTCAACCATGCAATTGTGGTATAATTCCCAGGGTGAGTCTGAAATAATTAAAAAAGTAATCTGATATTTGCAACTTAATGAAACATATCTGACAACTGGGTATTGAAGAATTTACAGTTGCATTATCATATAGCTCCTTAAAATCCTAATCCCTTTTCTCCTAAGAAGAGAAATATCCTTTTCTATTAAAAGACACTGGGAATCAATGGCAGATGAAATGTAGTTACCTTGAGCAGCTGTTCAGAACCTCAGTAAAGCATGGGCCTTGATCGCACAGGGCTCAATTGTTGTCTGCTTTTATGGGGCTGGGGTTGGAACTCAGTCTCTACACACTCTGGTCTGCCATTAAGGTGCATCCCCAGCCATGTTGCACAGAACTCAGACACCAGCTGATGTGGAGCAGAAGCGCACACACAGAGAGACACAGGGGGCACAAAGTGGCTACAGAGAGCATATCCAAGGCCTTAGTGGTCTTGCTCATGACTGCCATTGGAATCAGCCAGAGGTGATTAAAATGCATCCCATCATGAGACAAAAAAAAAAAAAAGATGCAGCAGACACAAAACAGAGCATAGGAACAGCGCCTCCAGCTCACCTCCTACTTCTCAGAGAACAATTGTTCTCTGCTTCCCACCGTTAGTGCAGAGAAAGAGCAAAATATATACAAGGAGTTCTGGCTGTCAAGAATTAATTCATTTTTAGTTTTTGAGACAAGGTCTCCTGAAAACCATGATGGCCATGATTTACTACAAAGCAAGGATGATCCTCCCACTTTCTCCTCCCACAGGCTGGGATTACAGGTGTGCACCATCATGTCTGGTTTTCGTAAAGCTGGGGTTGAACCTAGACCTTTCTCAGCCAGGCAATGCCATGACCAGCTGAGCTACATCTCAGCCCCACGACTTAACTCATTTAGGAATGTGAACTCATTTAGGATACAGAGTCCATCTAATTCTGGTAGATTCTTGCCCTTTGGAAAGTTAATTTGAGACATCTTGAGACTAAATCAACATTTCTCCCTGCCCCAAACACGTCTGTTCTTTTAAAAGACGCACATGGAGCCCGGCAGTGAGGAGAGACCCAAGGATTCAGCTCCCCCACCTGACATATTATGTGCTATTAACACTGAATTTCAGGTGTGAATTATTTTCCAAGCTATTCATCATTGAAATTCTAACCAGAATTATCAAGTTTTATTCTGTACTTAATACAAGTCTCAGGTTTTCTCTCTTGGAAAAGAGGAATGGCAAACCAGTCAGGGCACATTAGCCCTGTGGGTTTAGGCAAATGTCTCTACCAGGGGCCCTCTGGGCATGAGAATGGTTTGTGTGTTCAGGCATTAGAATGTCTGCATGTCAGGAAGCACCATGTGAAGACCAGTCAGAACCTGTTCCTTTACCTGGGAAAGAGTAGGGAGTTTTCAACTTCTAAGCATTTGGTTGTTGTGTGTCGCTGTTTAATCCCAAAGAGACTCTCAACAAAAACAAAAAGAGAGCTCACTACAAACACACTGAAAGACAAAGAGGAAGTCTATTATCCCCGGACAGATCTGTGCTTGTGCGTATACAAAGCTAGGTGAGCACACATCAACTTCCCCCATCTTCCGACTTAACAGAAGAAGTAGAGTCGGACCTGGGGCTGGAGAGGTGGCTCAGTGGCTAAGAGCCTGCTCTTGCGGAGGACTGGAGTTGGGCCTGGCAGCTCACAAGCTGTAACTCCAGTTCTACAAGATTCAGTGTTCTCTTGGGTCTTGTCAGGCATTTCAATGCACATAGGTATAAGCCCACATGGACACACACTCGTGCATATAAATCAATAAGATAAACCTTTTAAAAAAGAAATAGATTCAGATGGACAGGTCTAGTGAGTGTATCAGTCAGGGGCAAGAGCAAAGGAAACCACTGGAAGTAATTCAGGATCTGGAATTAGCTACGGAGGATGGCCGATAACCCAGGAAGCCCGTTCTGGGCCGCGGCCAGTAAGCCAGGAAAGATTTGCCTCTGTCAATCTCCAGACTAGATCTGTGCACAGGCTCCCATGGTGGTCTTGCCATCCATCCATCACGAGGCCCTCACCAGAGCCAGGCTCTGGGGTCAAACATACCTTTTCTCTTTAATGAAGCAATTAGCCTCAGGGGTTCTGGAATAGCGCACATACACTCTGTCACACCATGTCATGAGCCTAACTGCCCAAACCTAGAAATTGCCTGTCAAGGCTTCCAAGATTGGTGACAGAGTGAGAGAAGAAAAAGGCCCCAAAGACAGGGGCAAAGGCCTCGTGGGCAAGCACGTGCTGACCACAGCGTTCCGTTTCAAATCCTCAGAACTCTCCTTGTTTTAGCGCGGGAATTCAGTCTACTGTTTTTTCCTTTTGTGTCTGTTTAGTAATTTTTTTTCACTCTGCTGCAGTTTGAACTGCAAGCTGAGCAGAGATCTGCAGGACAGGGGAGGGGAGGGGAGGAGGGCCAGAGGAGGCCTTGCACGCTTGATTCACATGCAGCACCATGCAAACATTTTTGACTGGAGAGTTTTCTATCCTTCTAAACCAGTATTTCTCTTGAAAGCCCACTGTTTAACAAAAATCGAAGGAAGGAAGGAAGGAAGGAAGGAAGGAAGGAAGGAAGGAAGGAGAAAAGGAAAGAAGGAAGGAAGGATGGAAGGATGGAAGGAAGGAAGGAAGGAAGGAAGGGAAGAAATGAAGGGGGCAAGAAGAGAGAAAGGAATGGAAGAAAGAAGAGAAAAAGGCCCTAACTGTGGGTACCCACCTAGCTCCTCACAAGGGGTGCCTTCAAGGGTTCCTTTGGGGACTTACAGAGGACAAAAGGACATGGGCTGGGGTGTGCATAAGACAGAGAAAAGAGACAACGTGCACCATAGTCTTCCTCTGTCCTCACCACTCTGGCCTTGGCTGGGGTTCCTTGCCCATCCTCCGCTGGGGCCTGTGTGGATTGCTCCAGGGTCCAGTAGACACTCTCTGGGGCAGTTCCAGAAAGTTGGTGAGGAAGCAGGATCCACCCTCTGCCCACTAGAGCCCAAACTCTCTTCCGGATGGTGTGATCTAATCTCCTCCCTACCGTGAGTTCACAGGCGTAGAGAGATAGACTTAGAGATTAAATGCTTTGAGCAGAGTCTCTTGGCCAGTACTCCCACGAATGGGGCTTGACCTCATCTCTCCGCATGCAGGTCTACAGTGCACCATACTGCCTCAGGCAGCCCAGGGCCAGAGCGGAGCAGTGGCTCTGTGGACACATCCTCACTCGTACCACGCGCTCAGTGTTAACAGATGCTGGCTTTTGGCCTGGTATCTTAGAATACGCAGCAACAGAGGATCAGGTGATTGTTTATATCTCCTGGGGATCTGGCCAGTGGCAACCACGTGTGTCTAACTGTGTGCCAGGCAGGGTTCCCGAGGCACATTCCCTGAATCCCTGGACTCCTCATCTGAGCCTCCCAACGGCCATCAGACATATTTTTCCCTTGCCTCTTCTCATTTAAGGGGCCGTACCTACTTCCTACAGCTCACTGTGTGTCATTTATCAGGACTCATCCAACATCATTCCGATAATAAGTCGCCCAAGCTGGCCTTCATATCTGGTGTCTGGCGTAGAGCAGAAATGTTTTCATTTAAGTGTTAAAGTGTTTCTTCATGCGCCTCATGGACTACAAACTGACACATCATCTACCCGAAAGGTTATGGATCAGTAGGTAAATGCAGAAATTCTATTAGCTCCCAAATGTGGGATTTATGCCATTCATTTGAAATGAATCAAAATCCTACACAGAAATAGGAAAAGTAAACTGTACCATAGATAGATTCATCTTTAACAGCGTCTGCTTGCTTCTTCCACGGGGCCCAGAAGGCGGGAGTCTCTATATCATGGTCATTTTTTATTCCTGTTCATTGGCTTTGACAAAGACATAAACAGCACATAGAGAACAGACACATTTTGAAGAAATATTAAAACACGAATTAATGGAACATTACAAAATACAAAGTCCCTTGCCTAAAGAGAAAGAGGAATTAAGCGGCTTCTGTGCCTAATGAAATTGCAGCAGGCTTCCATAAATCTTAAGCCCTCACCTTAACCGGAGTTTAAAATAATGGGCTCATTTGACAGTCTTTACAAATCCTAGTGAGCACTGTCACTTGCGGCTGGAATGAGCGAGACCAGGTGCGGCGCAGAGACAGCGCCTCCTGGGACGAGTCCAGAGAGCGGAGGGAGAGATTTCTCCTGCATTTGCAAAGGGATAGCAGTTGTAAAACTCCGAATTTGTTCCATTCATTTGCAGAAGAGAGGTAGGCGGCACTCGGCTTTAAAAGAGTCTAACCCACTCTTGGATAAGCACAAAGGCAAATGAACACACACAAGAGGTAATTATCACTCCACGGTGCAAGCAGGTAAATGCATCTCAAGTCCACAGTAGTAATTAGATTTCCATGTTGACAGAGTGCGTCTCTACAGCCAGGGCTCTAAACACAGTCCATATAGTGCCCGTGAGCAAAACACAGCCCACAGGAATAATTTTCTCAGGAGCCAAGACTCCCTTGCCATAGTTCCGGAAGTCAGCTTCAAATGTGGCCCCAAGGACTTGATGGTCAAGATCCCTAAGTATCTGAAATCATTTGGGGGCCTCCTTTGAGGTGAGGATGGTCAAGCTTTTTTTGGTGCTTTCCGACAAATGAATCTACCTGGAAGGCAAGTGTCCGAAACAGGCTGGGGTGGAGTAGGTGAGCAGGTTCTGAGCAGAGGGGGGTGATGTAGACCTCTGATCTCCCAATGCCACAGTCGGCTTGGCCTAAAGGTACTACCTCAACACAGAAGTACAATCACAATCCCTGGTGTTTCCTTCATTTTAAGGTACAGTGGTGGAAAGTCACACGCTTCAGTGAAGGTCTTACGGAATGGAGTACGATAGGGGATAAACGATCATATCGTAAGTGGCAGGTGGCTTTTCTGCCACAGGAAGAAATAGCATCGTCAACGGGGGTCCGCCATGGGCTTGAATCTCTGTGTATCTCAGAGATGGTGTCAGTGCTCAAGGTCTCCCTCTGCTGGACGTGGCTGGGAAGTGCTCCTGTGCCTACCTTGCTCTAACAGGAGCCGGGGAGGGGGTTCCTCAAATATTCATAGTTTATTAGTCAGCTCAGGTTAAGCATGCTGGGTTAACAAATAACCCAAGTCCTGGGTGACTTATAACAACTTATTTATGTCCTCCGGATAATGGTTTGGCTAGATAAATTATCTGCCTGTTTCTGGCATCCAGGCTAATGGAGCATTCATATTTGGCAAAGTCCCAGCCTCACAATGGACAGGGGAAAAGCATTGGAAGAATATTATATACAGGATCTGAAAGTTGTCTGGGATATAGCCCAATGGGAAGGTGCTGGCTCAGCATGCATGAGGCCCTAGGTTCGATCCCTCAAGCAGACATAAAACAAAATAAAGTTCAATCCAACCGCAAGGGCTTAGTTTCTCTTGTCATATGATGTCACTGATGAATATCACAATCCCAAGGGCTATCCTCACTTGGGCCAATTTCCATAAAGAGGCACAAGTATAATGTGCCTGTATGTTCTTATTTAAAGCTTGCCTCTCTTTTTAGGAATGGCCACTAAATAAAATTTGAGGCTGTTTTTAGCATTTTGATATTTGAAAATCAGATATATCTAGCATGTATTAAACAAAAGAACTGGCATAGTGTTGGAGGGTCTCCAAGCAAAATTTATGGAATCCTAAATTATGGAATTGTAATTTAAAAAGTTTTTTCACCACACAGCAAGATTGAATGGAAATTTGCATCAAGAACTGGGCTTTACATAGCCACTGCTTATCAGTGACTTCACAAGCTGACAAGTACACCACTCATTCATCCATTCACCCAGTCCCAATAATGTCTATGAGCACAGCCCATCCTGGGATTCATGCCTGACATCTCGGCTGTGTGTCCAGCATCTGCCATCCTAGGAGTGATGGTTGACATCTCGACTGTGTGTCCAGTACCTGTATCCTGGGAATGACGACTGACATCTCGACTGTGTGTCCAGCATCTGTATCCTGGGAGTGATGCCGGACATCTCAGCTGTGTGTCCAGTATTTGTATGCCTCCACCTTGGGAAAGTTCTCCAGCTCCCGTAATTTTCCAAATACTTAACACAGAGACAATGTAAGTAGCCACCTCCTAGGTTTGTTATAAAGATGTCTGGAGATAATGAAAGGCAGTAGTGCCTGCAGCACAGTAAGAGCCCAATAAACACAAGTCACGGTCCTCTGCACCACCATGGCCAGATTATACGTTAGAGTAGGGGTAAGGAAGAGACTCGGGCTTGTACAATCTCATTCACAAAATGTCTGGACGTCTTCGCCGCAGAAGCGCAAGGTGAGTCAACAGTGTAATGTAGCCTATTACAAAGCTAAAGCCAACTCAAATAATAGAGAGAAATGCTATATAGAGACAAAAGTAATTCCACTCTAGGCTTCCTTGATCAGAACTCATCTGGAAAACAGAAATATGCCCTTTTGGGTACGGGAAACCCTTTCCATCACACATGGTCCCCGTCAAGATGCTTCCGTGGTATGGCAGTGCTAATTTATCTCCCAGTTTATTAAATCCCTACAAGCCACGGCACACACTTGCCATAGCTTCTTCTAGGAGTTTCTCTGACAAATGTTGGGTGAATCTATAGGGAGGCTTTGCGACAACCTTTAGAATGTCAGAAGGACTTAGACCAATCCCTAATTTCCTGCTGATCTACTCCGTCTGTTACCCTGACCTTTTCTTCAAAGGGCCCCGAGCTGCTGGGAACCCTGTGTGTTAACCCCAGTGTGACAGCCTTCCTGTTGTCTCTGCCTCCCTCTCAGAACCACCACTTACATACATTGTGTCTGCCAGTACAGTTTCAAACAGTTCCCCAGAACACACAAAATATATGGCGGAAACAGAGGCTCCTGGGTGTATATAAAACACACTGCCGAACACTTTCAACTCAGAATGGTTGGTGGGGGGGGGGCGTTTGCTGGTGGAGCACATTTTCCATATGGGGCACAAATGTCTGCTGCCTGGAAGTGCTGGTACAGACATCCACACGCGTTCTCATTGGCTGAGAGGGTGCAGGCGCTCTGGGGACCCAAAAATATTAGTATTGTGTCCTAATGAACCCTTCTACTAATCATTAGCTATTCTTGGAGGAGATTACAGGTAGCATGGGCCAGTACTAGACGGAACATGTTCAAATTCAGATGTACTTTAAAAGGGATCGTAGGAATCTATTATTTGCTTAGCTGATAGCCACGTGGTGAGGGAATATAAGGAATCCAGTCAAATGGTTCTGTAGTGCGAGCCCCCAGAAGAAAGCACAGCTCCTATCAAAGTTTCCTCTAAAATGAACTTACTCGCTCTGTCCTGTTCTGGGGAACAGAAGCACAAAACCTAGAGAGAGGAAGGACGTCCACTTGCGTGCAACCTGAGGAAAGGTTTTGGAATATTGAATTCTGCCCAGCAAAGGAATAGTCTGCAATGTCATCATGAGCTCCGTCTCCAGAATGACCATTTATCTGTCTCAGTCCTCTCCTAGTTGGTAAACGATGACCCGAAATTCTTTGGCATTCCTTCCACAGGGACGCCCATGTCTTCTCAAATCGGGGTAACCTTGACACTGCAGAAATACCTCATGGGACAGTTTTCATTTCTCACCTGCGACAGTCCAGAACAGCCTGGGAAGAGAGTCTTAAGGAGGGATTATCTGGATCATGTTGTTCGTGGGGGAGTTATGCTGATTCTGAGTCTGTTGGGCTGGGAAGACCTGCCCACTGTGGGTGGTACCAGTTCCTTAGGAAGGAACCTGGCTTCCCTACAATGATGGGCTGGAAACCTGGGACTGTGAGCGAAAATGAACCCTTTCTACCTTAAACTGCTTTTGCAGGGCATCTTACCATCGCCACATAAGAGGAAACTAGGATACCCATTTATGATTTACAAAGCTTGGGCACTTCAGTCTGGATAACATCTCCCCAATGCTTGTGGGATGAGACGTCCCACCTCTGAATTCAGCCATCATACCACAGAAATTGGAGCGTCATGGAGAGATCACATTACAAGCACAAAGGAAATAAAAATGTAACTGCCTATTTATATCCATTTGGCCATTTGAAAAAAAATTAAAAATGGTCTTTCCTAAAACTTAGTGTTGTATTTGATGATGACATCATTACTTAGCATTCTATCAGCGACAGTGTGCTAAGCATTCCCTATAAGCGCACTGCTGCCAACATCTCCTGAAGTAGTTGTCTAGTGGGTTTGGTTGACATTTTTATTATATTACTCAGTATATAATAATAGTCCATCCAGTAGTCCTCTTATGCCGCACTCCGTGGCCCCAGTCTGTGCTCTTTGCGCTAGACCCCAGTTCGCAAGCTTCGGGAAAGGGGCTGGAGGTTGAGAATACACATGCAGAGACAGACCGACACACAGACTTTCAATCACTGGTACAAAAAAAAGCCCTTTTTTAATAGCACCTTGAAGGCTTAACTACCCTGCAGTCAATGGCCAACAGGTGAAAATCCCATTCTCTGATCCTCTAGGCAAAACACAACTTTTAGTCACTTCAATTAGAAGGCTCTAGTAGGGAAGAGCAGCTGAAGGCCAGGAACCCAATTGGTCCCAACACTCTTAGAATCAACAAAGGGGCTTAAAGAGGTCTTAGCAAAGAACCCACAGACTGACCACGACACGGTGACCATGCAAGCACATGGACATAAGAAGCAACTGCAGGAGCTCTTCCTAGGTCTTCCAGCTCTCGGTGCAACGGTAAAAACAAATGATTTGCCCTAACGAGGTCTCCCCAAGTTTGAAATTATCCAGAGGCCGAGATATCGAAGACACACACCTTCTGACTAACTGATCCTCACCTGGAACTTACTGTGTCTTAGGCTGTGACTTGGTGGTGACGAGGAGGAATATATGGGATGTGCAATAAGAGTTGGCAGAGACAGGCCTGTGCCAATCGTCGCCTACTCGAGATCCACAAATGTGTTCACCCTTATTTATTAAAGTGAAATGTTCAAATTTTTAGCTTTGGGGTGCGTGAGCATAAATTATTGTACATAGACAGATGGTTGGAAGAACGGGAGAATAAAGAAGCTGGATTTCGGACAGTACATACAAAGTTGGTAAATCATTGTGGGTCCCTATTGCATGCATGTGAAACCTCCTACAAGGTATGTTATAAGGTCATTGACCTTTGTCTAGTCAAATAATAGTGTCTTATCAAGTAGGTCTTTGTGTCTTGATGGATTGAGAGAAATTGAATGACACCCAAGATTCTTGCCTTGGCTTCATTCTTCAGTGATCCATCTGGGAAATCAGCATTCCTTTTGAAAACAAAACTTTAAAAGGAACTATCTTTATGGAGTGGTTATAAAGAATTTTAGAGCCAATAAAAGATCGGGGTTACTTGTTCCTTTCAGGTCACAGGGTAATTTCAAAAAAACATTGAGTGGCTTTTAGGATGCCTACACCCATGAGGTCTCCGTATTAAATAATTCAGGAAAATTAGAATAGATAAATCACCCAAACAAATATAAGAGAAAAATAACTTGATAAAGTAATCATAATTCTGTTTAATTTTCAGCATCTTCTGGTTCACTACCTTACTTTAATCTTTTAGTTGGAAATTCCCTAATACTCTAAAGCATGTGTCTTAATTTGGTGCTTGTCAAAATTAGTGTCTGAAGACCTCATAGGGCAGGCCTTTTCATTCAAGCTATGCTTATCAGCTGAAGTAATTCTCATTTTCACAGCAAACTATCAAAAACCAGGTTTATGTCTCCAACGAAAGGGGCATCTGCATACTGATCTGTTCCTCCAGACGTTGATTCCTGCAGCAGGTAAGTGAAGCGACCACTGTGAGCCAGGCAGTGATGGAGGCACAGAAGACCTCTGCAATCTACCACCCAGGCCTAAGGACCACCAAAGGTCAGGTCTCCAAGTCAAGGGACTTTTGGTTCCCAAGTTAACATGTAATATGAGAAGAATAAAGTCGGCTGCTGACAATCAGTGTGCGCTGGCACATTTGTGTATCTCTGTAACCTACAGTTTAAAACTGGCTCCTTCAGAGTGATCCCCGAATTCAAGTCCTGTCACAGAACACCCAGAAAACACCAGAGACAGAAGGAAGAGTCAAGGCTAAGGGAGGAGGTAACAGCCCTTCCTAAGGCCTCTGGGATGTAAAGTTCCAGGTTCAGAGTGGACATGACTATGTCAGAGGGACCTGGGAGCCAAGTCAAAGAACCCACTACTGAGTGAAGATGGGATGATTCCAGAATCATTAGATATAACAGTTACAATAGATTAAAATTCTTCAATAATTTTCAAATCCATAAGTATGCCAGTATATAAAATATCATTGAGATTGGCTGATAAGACATTATTTTCTAAACTTAAATTTATAATCGTGGAATTTCACCTCCTATTTATGCTATAAAAAATGTGTGCACCTGTGCAAGGGTTCTACAAGGATAACCTGACCGCACAGCATCCCTGCGGTTGTGGGGAGCTGGGATGCTTCAGATCTGCAGCCAACTACCTTGGGCTACTTAGCCTCTGAACAACCAGTCATTAGCCACCTCTTGTTTGACCTCACATCTATCACAGAGCCTATTAGGTAAATCCTTTAGGGATATACAAACAATACCCCAGCTTTCACTAACCCAAAGGCTAAACATGGTATCAAAATCACCTGAGGTTATAGCAGAGGTTGCTCTTCTTTGCCCTTACCCATGTACCTCATATTTCTCCAATGTATTTTTTTAAAAAAAAAATGATTTCTGACTTTATTTTTCCTATTACTATAAAAATATAATGGAACTCTAACCACACTGGAACATGATATTTAGGACACACACACATAAACTTCTAACCAAAAGACCAGCAGGGACTATCTGCCCAGTTTAGCCTCTTTCCTATTTCCCGGTGATGTCACCATGGATGGAATGGTCTGGCTTCCACACTGACGCTGACCTGTAAGGACTGGAAAGTGTGGGAGCTACAGATATACGTACACCCGTCCACACAGGTTTATAGCTGTGTCTAGCTGACATTTGCTTGAGGTCTTTAGTAGCATTGTGAGAGCAGACATCTCAGGCTGACCACAAAATGGGCCAATATTTCAATCAGCACAGCATTCATTTCAGACTGAACACAGGCAAAGGGGCTTGGTGGTAGGTTCAGGTAACACTTCTAACCTGTGCCCCCAGGTGATCTTGGCAGTAGGCTTGGGTAACACTTCTAACCTGTGCCCCCGGGTGGTCTTGGCGGTAGGGTCAGGTAACACTTCTAACCTGTGCTCACGGGGATGACCATGAAGATGCTGGGTCTCAAGCTCAAAGGAACTCTATTAAATGTCTTTGTCCAGGTTGTGGTCAGCCAGGGGATAATGCACTTGCCTTCTTGAGAATCACTGCGAGTGTCCTGGGGTCAGCCTTTTCACGCTGAATCTATCGAATCATCTACCATCCAACTAACTAAGCAATAAAAAGATGGCTCTCCTATTTTTCTATTAAAGGTCAAAACAGCCATATTTGTAAAGACAACAGGATGCGAGGGCAATGAATTGAACCTAAGACAACATAGGCAGAGGAACAAAAGCCTCCGGGGGGCCCTTGCAGAACTCTGCACGGCAATAGAACAGGCTCTGTGCCCTGAAGGCTGACCACACCCAGCCACCTGTGCCGTCCAGGAGCCTAACAAGTTTCTCTGTTCTAGCACAAATTAGCACTTTGGACAAAAGTGGTGGACCCTTCCTTCCTTCCTTCCTTCCTTCTTCTTTTTTTTTTTTTTTTGGTAAATATTTGCAATACCTGTGCTGTTTGAGTTTATCTAATGATCATTTTTGGAGCACCAGGTATGAGCCAGACACTGCAGTCAGTACTAGAAACAAAACACATTGAGACAAGGGGTCTCGACCTCCTGGGAACCAGTGTCTTGTGAGAGAGGCTCCCACAGTGGACAAGTCCTTCAGACTATAATGAGTACTACAGAGGTCAGATTTGGTTGAAAACCATGGACTGCTGCAGATTGAATGTGTTAGCAGCAGGGATTCACTTGTTGGAACTGTGACCGTGTACCCACCAGCATCTGCAAGCCCAGCAACTTGCCACGGACCCAGAGGAAATGCAGATTTTCAAACTTCCACTACTGCAGACAGACTAAAGGATTTTCATACAGGCAATGGCCATTTAAAGGAAACAATCTGGGGAGCTGGAGAAATGACTCAGCAGTTAAGAGCACTTACTGTTCTTACAGAGGACATGGGTTCAATTCCTAGTTCCCCTGGTCGCTTACAACCATTCTCCATAACACTGTCTTCAGAGGGATCCAGTATCTGTTTCTGACCTTTGCAGGCAATGGGCACACATGTGGGGCATATGCCAACATATTTGTAGGCAAAAAGTTTCTAAATCCAAATTTAAAAATCTGGGTAATAAACAAGACTAACTAATTACTATCAAACAAACATTCCATTCTTTATAAGGATACACGTCATTTTTGAAACATGGCAAATGTTGTTTGTCTATTTGATTAGTTGGCTCTACTTACACACAGCTAAATATCTTGAAACTTTATAAGAGAGGAACTTGGGGACAGTGGTAAATATTCTCTTTCTCCAGAAAAGAACAGAACAGAACAGCATACAACACAAGACAGCTGCCCCCGACCCAAACTGCAGGGTCTGTGCCTCAGAGCCGTGAAGGGACTCTCACTGCACTTTGCATTTTCAAGACTGAAAGCACCCTACACGCCCCTTGCTGCTGCAGGGGTGCTAAGTTTCTCCCCACTTTATGAGGATGTCCTTGTTGTTCGCAGCTACTCGGGCAGCAGGCAGGGGGGGTGAAGGGGGAGGGAAGAAGGCATGCCAGTTTTCAAGGCTACAGGGAAGATGGATGTTTTATGATATGATTTATAAATGATACTGTATCTATGAAATATTAATGTTTTAATTTGGCCCACATGGCATGAATTAGTGAGCCAAGATAATAGCGGGTCTTATTTCCACAGGAGCCATTTCCATAAGACGGTGAAGGGGTCATCCTGCTGTTGAAGGTTACTCTGCCAGCCAAGGCACAGGCGACCACAACCAGCCCGGCCTCCGCTACAAGACAGCGTCGTTGCAGAAGGGAAACAACTTCCTTCTCACAGTCGTGTAATCAAAACCCAGGCAACGGGAAGATGAATCATTGTACTTGGATTTAATGAGGGAAAATTGGGGAAGACAAAGTAGACAAGAGAGTGACGGTACAAAGCCCCACACATATTACAATTTCTCCTTTCGTGTTAATCACCCGAGGAGCTAGGCAGGAAACCCGCAAAGGACAATAACTGGGCACAAAGCCACAATTTAGTCTTTGAATGGCAAAAATATTTTGTTTACTTTCCTCTGTCTGATTGTTTGAATCTCCCGTCCTTTTCAGTTTGGGGGATGGCAGGGTAGACAGACAGCTATGGCCGCTCCTGTGCGCACTGATTGCTGCGTCTAGACCAGACCAAGAGATGATGCCGGGGCTCCCGGTCTGGGGAGGGAGGAAGGGGAAAGTACCTACCACAGCACCAAGACAGGTGATTCCATCTGCCTGAGGTTCTAGACTCTCACAGTTCAGGGAGCAAAGCCCATGAAGAGAGAGACTGGAGCCTTGAATGGCACCTGGAGACCTTAGCCATCTGACAGCTTCAGCTGGAGGAAGTCATCCTGCTGGATAAATCACGGTACCTGGGGACCGGACAGCAGGTGTGATTAGTGATTACCAAAGAGAGCTTGTTACATATGTAAATAGACTTCTTTGGCTATGAGAAGCCATGCTCCTCCAGCCACTGTGAAGACGGCTAATCAGGCTCCCTGGAATCTGCCCTTTCCTCTGACAGGTCCCCTGTCACACAACCTTTTGAGAAACTGCACCGGGTGACTTTAAGGTGCAACAGGTGCTTTTCAAAAACAGTGAACACGTCCATCCTCAGGAGACTAATGTTTTGACACGTTGTGGGTGTTATTAGCTGTGTGTGTCTGCTTAGAAAATGGCTGTCAGGACTCCTGGTCTAAATGTCATGAGGGAACGGCTATCATCAATTATGGCTGGGAAATAAACAATCAACCCGCAAGCAGCGACTCAAAGGAAAGCTAAATTTGCGTTTGGACATCCTGTAATATCAAAACTTTGCTCTACTGGGAGATGTGAGACCACTGCATCCTCCACAACATCTCTGGGCATCATTAAATCCTTTCCTTGGCCTTTCACTGTCTAAGTTAAAAGCCCCACCATGGTCTGTAGCCGGGAACACCCACTGTCAAAGAGTGAAACTCCTTCCTCCCCCATCTCGCTTGACAGTCTCCAGGGGACGAGCAGACAATTCATTTTGCAGAGTGGCCTGAGGTCCCCCACGCTGGCCCTGCTTGCCCTGGCCACCTGTTCCCTGTTTAGAGAAACCATCTTCCCCCACCAGCCTTCTGTTCCTTGTCTCAGACTAACGATGATGTATGGGGTGGTGTGTTCCTCCTAATTATGAAAATAGCTTTCCATTGGTTCCAAGATTTTTATTTGATATCTTCTCAGATTCTTGGCTAGCCTCTGTGCCTTGGGGCCCTTAAGTAAAATTAGATCTTAGAGCCCCCATATGGGATCTGACACAGCTTTTAACCAGGAGCTCTTATTTAAAGGAGGAAAAGTGATTCTCCGCAGACGCCATTCTCCTCTCTGCAACCAGCCTCCGTACCAGGCCAGAGCTTCCGTAGCCGAGGAGTCAACAATCCCTGAGACAGGGCGGCTCCACCAGAAACCACGCCATCAATGATGTCTGCTTCCCTGCAGACTGCCTTTGGTTTTCTGCTCCCTCATTATGGGACCCCCAACCTGTGTTTGGGGGGTTACTTCCAACCCCCCCACCCCAGCTCGATGCGAGAAAGCAGAGTTGCTTATGCCATCTCTCACTGACAGCGTCTGTCTCAATCCACACCAGTCCGTACCCTCCACAACATTAACTTCGGCGCCTGTGACTGATGTCTCACTTGGGTGTAGAGTGGACTGCAGCTTGCTCAAAGCTACAGCTGCCCTCTCACTTCCCCTAACTCCCCCTTTATCTCTACCCTCTCTCTTCTGAATGCCCACCCTGACGTGCTGAACTTGACCAGATCTACAGTCACCCAGGAGACAAACTACTGGGTTGTCCATTAAAGACTTTCACAAGATTGGGTGAACTGAGGTGGGAAAACCTACCTTAAATGTGCTTGTGGTTCTGGACTGCATAAAAGGAAAAACCCATTGAGAACTATCACCCATCTCTCTCTGTCTCTCTGCTTCCTGACCCAATGTGACCAGCTGCCTCAATCTCCTGCCACCATGACTCCCCCCCACCCCCCACCCGTGCACTGTGCCCTCAGACTATGAGGCGGAAGAAACCCTTCCTTAAGTTGTCTTTGTTAGGCATTAGATCAGAGTAACAAAAGGAACAGATACACGTACCAATCGGCTACTGCTTTCCCTTGGCCTTTGATGGCATAGAGACCTTTAGATAGGGACACCAAAGTGAACATTGTACATACCTGCATAGTGTTTGTGATATGTAAAGTGGGTAGCTATTGAGTAATGAACACTTTCTTACCCAAGGAGTGCATGAAAAACACAAAGACATCTCTCTACCCAGGGGATATGCTTTCCTTGGGTCTTCTCTACCCAGGGGATATGCTTTCCTTGGGTCTTCGCTACCCAGGGGATACGCTTTCCTTGGGTCTTCTCTACCCAGGGGATACGCTTTCCTTGGGTCTTCTCTACCCAGGGGATACGCTTTCCTTGGGTCTTCTCTACCCAGGGGATACGCTTTCCTTGGGTATTCTTTACCCAGGGATACGCTTTCCTTGGGTGTTTCTACCCAGGGGTACGCTTTCCTTGGGTGTTTCTACCCAGGGGTACGCTTTCCTTGGGTCTTCTCTACCCGGAGGATACGCTTTCCTTGAGTCTTCTCTACTGTCCCTTCCACTCATCTACTCACAAGAACACTGCATGGATCCCAAGGATGTACTTACCCCATCCATAACATCCAGAGACCTAGATCATAGGGCAGATTCAAACTGCTAAGATTAACACACACACATATTTGAAACACACTTAGACTTTCTTCTTTAGGTTTTTTCATTTTCACAACTGTTTCCAAGGGCCAGAGAAAGGCTTAGTCAGTAAGAACTGTGTGCTGTCCCTCTGAGGACCCCAACTCAGTCCCTGAAGTCCAAGGTCAATCCCCAGTGCCCAAGGGGAAGATGGTGGAAGGAGCAAACAGACTCCTGTTAGCTGTGTTCTGGCCTCCACATGCGCCTGCAGATGGCCAGAAGAACACACACACGCACACACAATAAATGTAAAAATTGTTTCAAGTTTCTAAAATGAAATTTTATAACCTACATGATATAAAAGTAAAAGGAATCAGGATGCCTCACTGGCAACATCTACATGCAGATTGCCCCAGTATCTAAACAAAAACTCAACCAAAGAGATACCTTCTCTCTCCTGTGTGAATACAACCAAGGCAGTATGACACGAGTTACAGTGTCACCCAAAGGGCTGGGCAGAGACATCTAAGGTCCTTTATTGGGTTGCGAGCTGTACAGTATGGTTTCCGCAGAACCCTGCTCCCTCAGAAATAAGAGCACTGCTTGAGTGTTGACATGGATATGAAGATGCAGGGAGACAACTACAGGGCTTCTAATGTGCAGGAAAGTGACCTGATGCTCTGATGGTGGGGGGGTTGTATTGCCTTTGTCCCGAGTTCTAGCATAGGACTGGATGCCTACGCAAGGACGAAGAGGGCAGCTCCACTCACTGCTCATCACTTCAGTGACTGTGGAAAGCAAAGGCCTGACATCATCCTGGGGTGTAACAGGCCTGAGTGATTCCTGACATGGGTTCAATGTCTAAAGTGGTCAGACTCACAAGAGAATGAGAAAGCCTACTTCCCACAAGTTTCTCTGTGATTCTCTCCTGATCTCCACATTGATCAGTGGGGAAAAGTTCTCACTTCTACAAAAGTTAATTTTCTGGATGATGGTCTGAGATCAGCAAAGATCTCTTCAAGTAATGGGACGGGCAATTTCATGTTCTTTTAGTGAGTTTAAGGTATACGATCACTGCCTCGAATTGTCCATTTGGTATCTTTGTGGTTCCTCGCCAGCCTCAGAGACTAACAATACCATTGACGGGCTGAGAAAGTCCTTGGCTGCTTGCTGCCTCTGCAACAAATTTCCTCCATCCACTAATTCACTAATTTGGGCCTTCTCGAGAACTCAGCTAATTTGTAAGAACAGGTGGCTCATCCATAAGTGTTCAATAAAGATTCACACATGATTACCCAGACAGCATTGCCTTAAAAACAAATGAGGAGATAAATGAGTGTATTCACAGAGCAGCTAAAGAGACAGCCCAGAGATTCTTTAGTAGCTAACAGTGTACATCTGGCGAGCTGACAGAATTCTTCCCAAACTGGTGGTGGGGGAGGGGAGCAGAGCAGGTGACATAAGGATGTGTCTTAGCTGTGTGGACAATTAAGAATTCTTGGGAAAACTACCAAGAGGTGGTGGATATTTAACAATCAAGAAGAGCTAATTACAGTTTCAGTCTTGGTTGTTATCTGTCCTTATCTTTACCCGACCTTGAGAGCTAGGCACTAATTCAGTCAATGAGGTCAATGGTCTTCATGTAGTATAGAGAGAGGAAAGGGCGTGTGGTGTGGCTAAGAAGATTTTATATATTGTTTCTAAACTAAACTGAAGGCTGAGACCTCATTGAGATAGGGAAGAAAAGAGAAAGCCCATAACAATTATAAATGTGATCATTCTACCAGTGGCTTGGATGAAAATCCCAAATAAAATGAAACAAGAGAGACAGGAAGGGAAGGAGGGAGAGAGGAGGGAGGGAGGGAAGGGGGAGGGACAGAGGGAGGGAGAAATCAGCCAGTCAATCCTGACTGATGTTTCTGTTGGATTTGAGAAATTGTTTTCTCACCATGAAATGAAATTTGCTTAACAAAACATGCCTAACACACACTCACATACCTAACACACACACTCACGAGAGAGAGAGAGAGAGAGAGAGAGAGAGAGAGAGAGAGAGCAGAAAATAGAGATGGATGTTTGCAGAAAGTAGAGATGGACGCTAACATTAGTAGTTTTGTTTTGAAGGGCAATTATTTTTAAAGAGAGTCTCCATATAAGACAACGTAGACCATCTCACATACCCTACACAAATAATCATTCTTTTCTTAGTAAAGAATTAGTAAAAGTGTCTTGTTATTGCTTAAGTTATTACCCTAAAAACTATAAAATAGTTCAAGATACAGTGAGCACCACAACAGTTTCCAATTAACACAAACGTAACAGGGCAATAACAAGTCCAGTCACTGTTTACATACAGTAGCACAGCACCTCAGCTCCCATAGACGCCATGGGCATTTCCTATCTACCATCCTGGCCACTCTTCTCTTACATAGGAAAAACCAATGTTTGCATTTGTAGGAGAGTAAATACGTGGAGCGTGCAGAAGCTTTAGAATCAGGGTCCATGGTTGTGAAGAACTCAACACAATTCTCTATGAAAACATTACTGCTAAAAGAGAGATGTTGTTGGTGAGAAAATTATGGCTGTGAAGTCTTCCGTGGGCTCACGGATACCTGCAGTCTTCAAAAACGTGAAAAGCCCCCCTCCCTTTAAAAGTACATCATTACTGGTCAACAGTTGTTTGGGGGTCCTGAGTTCAAGAGGGGTTCACCTGGATATTCAGTCTTTGGTTCACTTGTTCTAAAACCCTTCCTGAGTATGCCATGTGTCGTGAGCACACTATGCCAGAAATGGATGAACACGCTCGTGTCTTCCCACGGTATATCAGAATTTACTGAATAACAATCAGTTCACAAGATTAAGAAATGTCAGTGTCAGCCGTTTATCATAAAGTCTGCCGACTCTGCCGGCTTGGCAGGGGTAAACGCAGGTTATTTGTGCTTATCTTAATTACGAATATTAATCCCCACATCACACAGTGAATTTATCCACATATCTCCATCCATATATATAGCTTACAGAATGAATATGAGCCAGAGAGTCTGCAGCAGCGCTCCAGAGCGGTCAGCAGTGGGCGGAGAGAGTCTGCACCAGACAGCAGAGGGAGGGGCTCCTAGAGCTGCTGCCTCGTAGAGTGCCGCGTGAACACTGAGCTCGGGTCCGGAGTAAGAAACAGGTCAGAAACCAGGAACAGAGGGGTCAGGTCCCAGGGCCACACTGGTGAACAGGTAGATGGCAGTGTAGCTACAGAGGCTATGTCAGCAGTGGGAATTCTTGGTCCTTTATGCACATATGAGAATCTAGGCTGATATGGGGCAATATCATCTTAGTATTACATGCCTGTCACTTTATGGGGACCAAGAGAGGAAGCCACACATGTCATTGATCTCACGTGTCCAGTAAATTCTTGATCCTGGTTCCCCTGATAGGATTTTAATAAACCCATGTCCCCATGGAGTTTCATCTCCACCATAAACTGATAAAGGAGTTCACTTCCAAATTAATGGATCTGAGTGAGAGCGAGTCAGGTGAAACCCCGGGCAAAGAGTTCAGAAGAATGGTTATAAGAACGCTAGTGAAATATAAGAGGACGCGAACTCTCAAATTAATTAGAAGAGAATATATGCAAACAGTTGGATTCTTAAAAAGAACAACAATATAAAACATGGGGGAAATGCAATAAAGAGATATAAATACTGAAAAGAGTCAAACTGAAATTTTTAAAGTAAAAGTTTAGTAAGTGAAACTTAAAAATTCTTTTAGCCACAGAAAGGATAAACTAGAAGACAGAAAGAACACCAGGGCTTAGACAGGGTGATGAATTGGTGACTCCCTTCAAGAACTTCCCAGCTGCCTGCTTACCAGGGATGTTTCCAACATGGGATTTTGTTCCTGACCTGTTTCCTACTCTGAACCCGGTTTGGCCTTTCACCTCACAGCCAAATTCTGCCACTCTGCTCTCACACTTGACTTGGCAGCCCTAGGAGCAGCGCCCCCTGCTGTCTTATACAGACACCTATGTCTGAGCCTTCTTGAACTCTGCTGTAGCCTAACTTGTGTTCAGTTTGCTGTGTGCTGTGTGCTGTGCGAGTTAATATTAGCAATTAAGATAAAAACAACACATTTGCATTTACCCCCGCCTAACCAGCAAAGTAGACAGACTTTGTCACTAAAATGTCTAAATCTTGTAAACTGATTGTTATTCAACAAATTCTGAGAACCACGGAAAGACAAGAGCCTGTTTGTCTATGTTCTGGCATAGATAGTCCCGGGAAAAAAGTCATTTATTAGTGTGCGATGGATACGTGATGCCTAACAGACGGTGCTGCTTCCGGGTATACACGGACCCTGTAGCCATCCTCCCTTAATGGTAGTCAAATTCTGCCTGCCAAGTAGAGACTCTTAGGCTAATTCAGTCAAAAGCACTATCCGATGTCGCATGGAGTAACCCAGGGTAGGGCACAAACTAAGCTCAACACGTGATCCTCAAGCAAAAGCGAATAGGATATTGCCATCCAAAAGCCCAGCAGTGTGAGCAGGCATTAGAGAGGGTATGTGACCCTCAGAGCGCTCCTAAGCAAGACTTCTCAGTAGAGGTGATAACTGGTCTAAGTGAAAGGCACACAATAAAGAGTTTGGTGTATGCCCACCCCATAGCAAAGTCATCTAATAAGGGTTTGCTGTACCTGTGAAAACCAAAGTAGCCCGATGTAGCTGTTGAGAAAAGAAGAGGGAACCGTGGAGAAAGTGGGTACATTGAGGCCGAATTACTCATAAGTTTCTTATGCCAAGCTAAGGTCTAGAAACAATAAAGAACCTGTGAAAGATTTAAATTGAGGATGTAATGTGATGGGATTTGTATTTTTCTGTCTGTTCTGGAAGCAATAACGTTTCGAAAGATCTGGTAGTAAATAAGTAGGAAATTTCAGGGAAGGGTAAGAAGGGCAGAGGTCTGAGTGGAACAGGTAAGGTGTGCTATGAAAGTGACCCCGAGGACGACCCCCCAAGACACTTGGATATTGGGGATTCTGACTTAGATAAGCACCCCGTCATCGAAGCAGCAGCTTTGGAGCGTGTGTTTAGTCATGGACACTGAAGGACAGGTGGCTCGAAAATGGCTGATACTTGGGTCGAATCTCATCTGGCATAAACCGATGATACGAACACAAGAGTAGTAACTAAAGCCATGGTATAAGTAGTCATTTACTGACATGGTGGAGGATGGAAAGAGGAAGAGCCACGACCAGGGTCCCTTGCTTGCTATCCCTATTCTCTCATTTTGAAACCAGTTTCTTTTCTAAAGAACACAAGCCGGCCTGAGCTGCGGAAGGGCGGTCTCCTGTCTCAGCCCTGAGTGCCAGATCGTATCAGGTTTTCTGATTGTATTTGTTTGTCTCTTTCTGTTTGCACTCTGCCTCTAGCTGGACTTGCCATGTCTTCTCCTCTTGCCTTGATTGTTACCCACGTCTGTTTTTCTCCATAGCTCTCCTGCAAATGCTAGTCTTCCTCTGCTTACAGTCTTTGCGTTCTCGCCCTTCACAACGAACGTCTGAGCACACAGTACACGACCACTGCTCCTCTGCTTCCAGTTGACCTATCCATCAGTTGTGTGTGCTCCTGCAGGTAAGAGTCTGCTCCCAGAGCAGCGGTGGAGAGTGGTCCCAGGCCCTAGAGCCTGCGATTGGTGGTTAAGTTACTCAGCTACATCTCCAGTGTAGAAAAATGCCCCATAATCAACACTATGGACAAAATTATTACCACCAAGATAACACTATAGAAGATACCTGGCAGAATCCTACACACTGAAGAGAAAGGTGCACACATTTATGAGACCCCGGGAAAAAACAAAACATATTACGACATTAATGAGCAAATAAGAGTAGGAGATCATCCAGTGTTATGAATACAGAGCTTTCAATAACATTCTGAATGTTAGTGGTCAATCATGTAATCAGACATTGGGCCAGCATATCTCTTTTTATTAAGATGTCTTTATTTTTCTAAGAAAATGCATACATATCTGCTTTATGCTTATGTTGCAGGAGCCTGCAGAAGCCAGAACAATCAGATGCTCCTGGAGCTAGGGTTGCAGGTTTGTAAGCCACCAACATGGGTGCTTGGCACTGAATTCAGCCCTTCAGCAAGGGTAGTGCACATGCTTAACCACGAAGCTGTCTCTTCAGCCCAGCTAGCTCATTCTTATCATCAAAAAGAAAAGTCACAGGATTTATATGTTTGTCACCCGCAAAAGACATACCTCATTAGCAAAGACACAGTGGCAGGTTGGAAATGTGGAAAAAGGTGTGGCAGACAAATGGAATTAGAAAGCAAACAGATGAAGCTATACTAACATCTCGCAAGACAGACTTTAAACTAAAATTCGTCAGAAGAAATAAAAGAGATAATATATTGATCAGTGGAACTAGTGATCAAGAAAATATAAGCTTGGGGCCAGCAGGACGGCTCAGCAGACAAGGCCTTTCTGTGTGAGCCTGTGAACCGAGTGTGGGTCCTAAACTTCACATGGTGAAGAGAAAGAATAGCGCCACAAAACTGTCTTCTGACTTTGACACACGCGCCAGCTACCCCGCATCCACAGTCGGGAGCAGAGATGAATGCATGTGTGCTCCCTTGACGGGGCTCAGCCTGACTTCTTCCCTCTTAGAGGACCCCTTGTCTCCCACAGGATGCTGAATCTTATGACATGCCGCACGCCAGGCCTCACTGAGCCCCCTCCTCCTAGGTGGGTCTAGGTTGGATCAAGCTGACAATTAAAGCTAATAGCATACACTAAACATGAATGAAGTCTACTTCGTGAAATCAGCATGGCCAGTGGCAAAGGAGGGAATTAACACAACAGTAGTGGGTGACCTCGCTATCCCAGTCTCGCCAACAAACAGGTCACCCAGATGAAAAACAACCAACAAGGAGCTTCAGAATTCAATGACATTACATACTAAATGTACTTAACAGACATCTACAGAATATTCTATCCAAATAGTGAAGAATAAATATTCTCAGAAGGCCATGACACTCTCTAAAACAGATCAAATTTTAGAACACAAAGTCATAAGAAATACGAAAATTAAAATAATTTGTATTCTATATGATCACAATTGAATAAATCAAAAGAGAAGCTACACACAGATAAACTCATAAAGACCAAATAACATATTACTGACTATCATGTCCTTACATCAGGAGGGAAATTTAGAATTTTCTAGAATCAAATAAAAATGATAGCAGAACTTGTGGGCACTTCTGATAGGGAAGCTTATGATTGTTAAGTGTGCACATTAGGAAATCAGAGAACTTTCAAGTACATAACTTAATGATATACCGTAGGACCTAGAAAAAAGACAAAGACAACCTTCAATCAACAGGTGGAAAGAAATAATAAAAAATCAAGACATAAATTAATAAAATGAAAAATAATATAATGAATAAATGAAACAAAGAGTTGGTCATCTGAAAATATAAACAGGATTAACAAATTGTTAGCCCAACTAAAGGAAAGGGAGGATTCAAATGAAGAAAATTATAGCTAATGGCAGATATAACAGCAGAAACCAATGAAATAAAAGATAATTAGGCACATTCTGAAAAGTTTTATTCCAAAAGAACCGAAAAGTCTAGAAGTAATTTCTGAACTCATTGGACCTACTAAATTAAGTCAAGTATATAAACAACTTAAACATAGTAAGCAATGAGACTGACGTAATAAGTCAGCCACCAAAAGAAGGCCCAGGCAGGGATCGGTTCACTGCTGACACCAGCGCCCCTCAAACTATTCCTTAAAATAGACAGGAAAATGTCAAGTGCTCAGGCATCTGCACTGGCCTGCCCTTGGGGTCCTGACAGGCATCTGCACTGGCCTGCCCTTGGGGTCCTGACAGGATGCCTCCTCAGTTGCAGCCACCAGGAGCGCCTTCTGAGCATGTTTGCTACGTTCCCCTTAAAAGGTGGGCCTTGCCCACCTCCTGTCTCTTTCTCTCTGCCTCTCCCTCTCTTTCTTTCTCTCTTTCTTTCTCTCTTCCACCACTCCTGTCCCCAGGGACCAGTCTCTGTCCTCTTGTTGCACGGCGTGATTTCTCTTCATGGTGTTTTTTAAATTACAAAAGACACACTACCAGTTTATAAAAATCAGAGTTGCTCTGAAACCCAAACTGGAGAACTGAATACAGCTGCAATTTTTAAAAAAGTAGACAAAATAAGAAGGAAAGTCATTATCTCTTGTTGAATGTGGGTGTAAGACTCAGTAAAGTACTTGGAAACAAATTCAGCTCTATACCAGAAAGGCCATTTGCCATGACCAAATGGGCTTCATTCCAGGGATCCAGGGACGTTTCTGCATATGTAGAATGGTAAATGCTAAGAGAAAAGTTGTACAATTATCTCAGGGGACTTACAAATGGCCTTTGAGGAAACCCCAAATACATTCATGATAAAAAAAAAAATCCCTGAAGAAAGTAGGGAAGGAGACATGGCAGGCACACACGTCTTTCATAGTAAATAGAGGATGAGGTAGTTTCGGGGGAAGGGAACTAACAGGAGATGGAGCTACACAACTTCACAGGCAGCATTAGAAAAATCAGTAACACACCAGGCAGTGGTGGCACAAGCCTTTAATCCCAGCACTTGGGAGGCAGAGACAGGCGGATCTTTTTAAGTTTGAGGCCAGCCTGGTCTACAGAGCAAGTTCCAGAACAGGTTCCAAAGCTTCAGAGAAACCCTGTCTTGAAAAACAAAAGGACAAAAAAAGTACAAACAAACAAACAAACAAAAAATCAGATAAAGGGAAGGAGGTGTGGTGGCGAAATAACGGCTTGTGTTTGAAGGCTGAAAACCTGAAGTGAAGGGGAGCTGCCTACTACTATTGTGCATGTTTTTAATGATATTCCATAAAGATTTATATTTCATAAAGATACTTTCATAAAGGTATCCCATAAAAGCTTAAAGCTCTTATTGATGTAAGATGGACATTGTTAACCCCACTAATACAAGGGGGCCCTAGGTCCATGAGTAGCAGGACTGACTGACTGAGTTAGATTGCTTACTTCTGTGGTTTAGAACATAGCCCAGTCCTTTCTTTGTGCTTTATACAGAAAATGGTTCAGGCTTCCACCCAGGACCAGACAGAAAACATCCACTGACTCAGATCGCCATGACCTAACCACGTGGTTAGATGATCTAACCACGACGGGATATTCTCTCTCTCTCTCTCTCTATCTCCCTCCCTCTCTCTCTTCCCCTCTCTTTCCTTCCTCCCTTTCTTTTACATCCTAGCCACAGCCTCCATCCTCCCCTCTCAGGCACCCCAATCCCCCCCCTTCTCCCACCCCCAGTCCCCTCCTCTTCCATCTCCAACCAGGAAAGGGCATTTCTCCCATGAATATCAATAAAACATGCCATATCAAGTTCCAGCAAGACTAAGCACCTCAAGCAAATAGCAGAGCTGCCTTTCCTCAATTTTATGAATATCAAATGTAAGAGTGGGGTTTTCAAAGCTTAAAAAATCTAAAGTATCTCGAGTGATAAAATATGGCTCTAATCAGAATGACTCAGTGTTGAACAGTGAGCCCAGCAGCACCCAATTACTCGGTGTTGTTTCTTGTAAGAAATATGATATTCAGGGTATAACCCATCACACAACCATAAATAATATGCAGGGCAGGAGGAAATAGAAGGCAATCCTTACACAGCCCAAGTGGTTTTAACTGTATTGTACTCCTAAGAGGAGAGTAATCATGTAGGGGGATTGTTAAGGCCTCCACCTCAAGCAATCAGACATCCACTTCATCTAAAGTTGCCTCGATAACAAAGTCTCATCTGTACCCAACATTACCATGAATTTATTTTGGACGTGCCAGTTTTTATTTGCCTATGGGTCTTCTTGGGATATTTCTAGGCTAATTCTTCGTTAGGACCAATGCAGGCTGTCTGGGCTCTGACCGGGTTCACCTGGCAGACCCCTGCCCTTGACTAAACAGCTGACCTCCCAGGTTTGCCTCATTCCATTTCACCAGGCCCAAATTCATTCTTAGGCTGGACTATTTCCTCTCTTGTATTTCCTGAGCTTGTTTTCTACCGGTACAAGAAAATATGTTACAGAAGGAAAATGTAAGCAGCAAGCAGAAGCGGCAGGGGGTTTGTTCTGCCTTGTTTTTTGCTGCCTTCACTTCAAACGAGTGTGTGTTTGGGCGGCAGAGACAGCAGCGTGCAGCCTTCATTCACTTCCCTAGAGAATGGCTTATCAAGTGCTGAAAATACGAGCTGTTTTATTCTGCAAAACACATATCAGATCCTTTGACAAGCAGCAGTCATTACCGTGTGTTCTATATGCAGTTCCGTGCCTGGAAAGTGGTCTTCAGACAAGCCATCCTCTGGGGCAGTTTAACCCCGTTTACTCATCTCAATTTTCCTCTAGGTTTCTAGCCACAAAAAGAACAAAATAAATTAAATTAACAAAACCCATTTGGAAAATGAACCTTTGCAGTGGGTTCCAGGAAACATTTAATGCAGGCGTCGATGTGACTCGCATTTCCACCCACACTCCAGATGCCTCTGCTCCGATGCATGGATAGTGACATCCGCAAGCCTGGGATTTGTGGTTCATTAATGCGCCTGCATGCTGAAGGATGCATTGTGTGTCAAGGTTCCCACAGCGCCTGCCCACGGCCTCTTCTCGGGAAAGAGAAACCTCAGTCTGCTGTCACTGGGGAGTAAACATTGCCAGGGTGCGTGGAATGGCTGCACATGTGCCAGAGTGGGCATCAGTCTATGCACTGGTTCAATACGGCTGAGCTCCTGTTGAGATTCTAAATTACAAGGGTCTGCAGAAAGCTCTCATGCTGAGATAGAGTCAACGAGCAAAGGGAGTGGCCAGCGGAAACCCTGTCTGTGGCACAGAAGCAGGTTTGGCCACAGACCTTTCCCAGACTTCCCAACGATAGAGACAGTGCATTAAAACAACAGGAACTGCTTTTCACACAAATCAATTGAATGTACAGGAGAGATATGGGGAAGTCCGCGAAGGACCAACGTGTCCTGAGAAGGGCAGGGTTCAAGGCAGGCCTCTGCCGTGTACCTGCGATCTGATCTTAGGGAAGCTACTAGAGGTCTTGCAGTGTTTCAAATAGAATGCAATTGGCTCCACAAGGTGGTCTGCAAGATGAAATGGCATAATAGATGTGGCACCCCCTCATGCTCACAGTGAGTGAGCTGGGCATCCTGCAGACAGCAGGCTGACAGGGGATCCAGGAAGAATCCCAGCCCTGAGTTTAATGTGTGTTCTCCATCTTTGATTTCCAAAGCCCCTCCTCCCACCATCGTAAGGACTCGAGGCCAAAATCATCTTATTTCCATCATGAAGAAGAAAGGACTAAGGTACAAGGATGCACGATTATTTGTCAGGAGAAATGTAACACACACTCCTTGGTGAGCCTACAAGAGCTGATGCCCCAAGCGAGAGTCTGTGGGAAGGCTGGGCTCACCGTATCACAGCCTATGGACTGGTGATGGAGTCCCACACCCACTCAGGACTGAAAGACTGCCATGGTAAATAACTGCCATTCACACGAGAGTCTTGAGAATGAAAATACAAAGATCCAATAGAGATCCCTATTTCCCACAAGTACCGGCTAGATTTGAGCTGATCAAAGGGTATCTTTCGGAAGCAATTCAAGATGCAGTATTATTAACCAACTCGGAATTGAGTTATCACTGCATCTGGTGCAAACGCTGCCTCACAGCGCCGCTTCCAAATGCTGTATTGTATGAGAAGAAGGAAAAATATGACAGTTTGGAATATTGTTTTGCTAGCTCTAGTGTATCATTAGAAATGATCTTTCATTTTGCTTATTTTCCCTACTAAGATGTCGTAAGTAAACAGCAATTGAAAAGACCCCCCCTGTTTCTTTGATTGCTGTTCTCTTGTTGATATTCTATGTTGCCAGTCTTCTCAGAAGTAAGACTGTTTTTGATCCCATGAATATGTACAATCTGAGAGTCTACACTAGCTTGTATGGTATAGTAAACCTGCTATTGACATTTCAACCCAATGTATTATGGCGCTATGAAATGTTCAAGCTAAAACTAAGAGGGAATCATGACTATAAATATATTTCATTTGATCCAGACAGCTCCCAAAATCAGTGCATCTCCTTTGCTCTCCACAAAGAGGAATATGGGTTTATTAATATCCTTTCTTCCTACACTGCCCCAGACCCCTTTCCCTTCACTGTCCTTCAGTTTCCTTTCTTTCAAAGCCAATTTGTTGAGCATAGAGTGGCCACCTGACTGAGACTGTCTGAGGCAGAGTGGGATGTTGCAGCGTGGAGATTCCTTTGCTGAAACTGAGGACCTGTTTGGGTCCTGGGGAATGAGTTGGTCATAGTAACCGAGGGACTACTTTGTGCCTGGTGTTATTCACTGTGTCGGGCAGCCAAGAGATCAGACCTTCAGTACACTTTCCACGGAAGAGCAAAAGAGCATTCCGATGACACAGACGGAAGTGCTAGGAGGAAGCTTGCGGAGTAATCAGGAGGCATTTTCCCTGCATAGCCCTTTGTGCTCGGGTGACAGCAGATGGAAGGAAGGAAGAGACAACATTATACATAGCGCGGTGCAGAGAGGAGGCCTCAGTCACAGGACAGGCCCTGAGGCAGGAGGGCTGGAAGAAAGAAACAAGACCTAGTGGACATGGCCCTATTTTCAACAATGCAAGCCTTCATGGGAAAGTCTGGGAGAATAATCTGAAGGTAATATTTTGAATAATTTATATCAAGTATAAACAAAGTATAACACAGTGTTGGTGTACAAACATGGAAGTATTCAATTTAATAGTTTTATGAAAATGACAAAATATATAATTTTAATTTCTTCTAACATTTTAAGCTTATTTTTACTGACAATTTTTCATGTGTGTTAAAGTATGTTCATATCCATGTCCTGTTTCCCTTTAGACAAACTGTCTTTTGAGGAGAAGATATAAAAAAAAATCACTTTGGTTGAACAAGTTTTCAGAAACGATAATAATTACTAACCACTCTATGAACATTACTATTTGTCTACGGAGTAAGTTTCTTTTGCTTCATATATATTGTAAGAAAATGAACTCCCATATTTAATGGCTGAACAACATGGCTGTCTTAAGTAGATAAATTAGATAAAGCAATATGTGTGATGTTTTACCACGTTATTCTAAATAAACTATTATTACTTATCTATTCTTGTTCCTGTCACGGTTGTTGGTCCTTCTATTGCTTTGGGGACTCAGAAGGAAACAGGTTTTTAAGAGCGCCTGTTGTTGTCACCAGGGCAGGGCTGAGACGTGCAGATCTGAGTACCATCTGCCTTGGGAGTGCACTGAAGGAAACTGTGTGGGGAAAAGAGCAAGAGTTTAAAGAAAGCCCCTGAGGTACTCAGTGGGACTATCTCCATAGAAACATCTCCACGGGAAACAGGTAGCAGGCATCTGCCTCTCCATGCTCAAACCTTTGTCACCTGTAAAATGTGGTACCACCAAGAAAGGTTTAGTTTCATCTCTGGCTCATGGCCAACCATGCCTTCTACTGTTTTTGCAAGTCTGCTCCTTCCTGGTGTAGCGCGAGGTTGTCATGGAAGATTGAAACCTGATTGACTTCCCATTCTGTTACAGCCACATTACTGCCTGTACTATGCTTTAGTGCTGTTAGCTAAATATGTAATGGAATATTAAGAGAACGTTGCTGTCTGTGTAATGTAAACATGGTTACGTTGGCAGAAGGGTCATCTCTCGACGAAGCTGAATGTCAGGAGCATCGAAAATACCTTCTCAGTAGCCCCGAAATACACCATCAGTAAACACTCCACGTAGCACCAAAGCAGCCCTACTTTTATGGAGACCTGCCATGTAGCCAGAGGCCCCCAGGGGGAGGAGCCGGGCCACGGTGTCTGGCTCTTCTGTACATCTGGCTAACAGCTTACCTTTTGAAAAATGCAATGCTAACTTAAGAACTTGTCTTTCTGACCCTGTTTGTACAAATATTTACACATTCCATAATGCATTACAGACCTTGATCATTTATTAAGCAAACAGAAGTTTTCAAATACCATAATAGCATGTCTATCTTGACCAGGGAGAGCTAAAGACCACCGGTAGAGGTTGCAGACAAGGGAATTTTGCTTCAAACAGAAAAATTCTTTGAAGTGATCCCCCAGCTACTCGGCTTACTCAGAAGGTTTTGAATGGACTCTGGCTATGGATTTTGTTTGTTTCAACTTTATCTTTTGAGGTAAAGGCTCACAGCCAGGTGGGTCTCAGATTAGCTATTTGGTGAGGATGCCCTTGGCTCCTGATACTCCTCCAGCTCCATTATTGAAATTACAGGTGTCGACCATCATTTCAGGTGTGATTCTTGGTGTTTAATAGAAACATGTCTCCCCTTGGTACGGCCACATAATTCTGCTCTTGTTTCCACTGTCTCTGATGACTCACTTGCCTGCCCCCTGTGCCCACACTGTCTTTGGTCTTTCCGTATCATTTCTTATCTTCCACTATCCTAAGGATCTAAACAGCGTAGTCATACTGGGCTTCGCCGTGTAACTAGCCTTCTTCACGTGGGTTCTGCCAGTGTATTTATCACTGTGCTAATTTTACTTCTGTTGCTCTGTATGATTTTTTTAAAAAAATACCAATGAAAAAGCAACATAGGAGATAAAGCATTTGTTCGGCTTACCTTTTCAAGCTACAGTCCCTTAGCGAGAGGAAGTCAAGGCTGGGACTCAAGCAACTAACCATGTCAGTCGCATCTGGTCAAGAGCAGAGAGAAACAAATGCTGCCAATTTGTTCAGGCTCAGCTCACTTGCTTCACATTTATGTAGTTCAGGACCCCCTGCCTAGGGAATAGGGTCACCCACAGTGGACTGCGTCTTCCTACATCCAAGCACAATCAAGACAATCCTCTGCAGATCAAGCCACAAGCTAACCCGATAACAGACAGTTCCCACTAAGGCTCTCTTCCAATGTGATTCTAGGGTATGTTAAGTTGATAGTTAAAACTAACCCACATAATTACATCTGGGAGACTCTCAATAATATAATTATAGAGAATTTTCTCCAGCTCATGAACCATTCATGGACCATTTGTGTCTCCGCTCCCCCACCCCAGTCCCAGCAAACAGCTAACCTTCTGCCTCTATCATCCATCTATCCTAGACATGGTGTGGAAAGAATCCTTTCCTCAGCACAATGTTTACAAGATTCAGCTCAGGTTTTTGGCATATGGAATTTCAAATAACAGTAGACACGTAGGCTGTTTACATTCTTTGGCTCCAAAAATATTTCTGCCATGAATGACCAGGTATAGATTTCCGTGTGGATGTAGTTTTTTTTTTAATCAGAATCACTAAATTACATGGAAACCTCCCTGCATAACAATTTAGAGAAGGACCAGACGTCTTCAAGGCAGCAGCACATTCTGCATCAACCAGCAGCAAGGGGAGCTTGGATTTCTCCGTCCTTGACAATACCTGCTACTTGTACTATAGGTGTGAAGAGGTGTCTTCATTGTGGTGTGATGTGCATTTTATAGGTGACTAAAAATGATGATTTTATTTGTATATCTTCTTTGGTAAGATCACTATTATACATCTTAAGCAATTAAAAAAAAATATTGTGAGCGACATAGTGGCGCATGCCTTTAATCCCAACACTCAGGAGGTAGAGACATGTGGGACTCTATGAGTTCAAGCCAAGCCTGATTGAGTTCTAGGACAGCCAGGACTAGATAGATAGTCTCAAAACAATAGCACCAACAGCATAAACAACATTGCAGGGATGGAAAGATGGTCCAGTGGATAAATAGTTGTCATGGCAACATGAGGGCAGCTTGGCAGGTGATGGACAAGCTATGGGCTTGATTGCTTCAATTTGTGAGTGATCAAGGATGACAACACCAACATCAGGATTACACCCGATGCACACATGAGAGTACTTGAACACACACATGTATCCATACACATGGAAACACGACTGTACACATACAAAGTGATAGTCTCTTGTTTGTTATATGTGAGATTCTAATATGATGCATAATTTGCGATTGTTTTACCCATTTGGCAAACTTTCTTTTTACCTTGTTATCATTTGTGATGTTTGAAACTTTGCCATTTCAACCAAGTTCTTTGGTGCTGTTGGCCATGCCAGAGGAGCAGCAGGTGGCGAATGCAGTTCCAGGTGTCAGCCCACGAGAAGGAAACTCTCTGATGGGCCAATCTCGTTTAGGCAAGGCCATGGGACTGCAGCCATGGAGTCTCTTTTGCTTCTGCTGTGCCTTTACATGTTTGCCACAGCTCTCTTTCTCTGGAAAGCATGATGTGAACAGATGTGGGGAGATCTCCACTGTCTGTAATATAGTGTGTTTATCTCTTGGAAACATTCCATTCAAACTGGGCATATTTATGTTTATTGTCAAGATGACTCCTCCCCTCCCTAAGATATACTGTCTAAATTGATAATAATAATGATAGCCTATACAGAGTCTGGATGAATCAAAATAAATACAATATGTTTCACAGCCAAGGCCTATGAGTTCCATCTGAGGAGCTGCTCAGGCTAACAATTAAAAGGAAAGCAGCGGAATCCAGGAGCAGGCTGGCTCTAATTCTCTTAATGCTGAAAAGAGTCAGTCACATACCTTTAACTAAAACAAAGCTTCAAAATAACTTCAGGGTAGACCAGATGCCTTGCTAGTAGTTTTCAGATAAATAATCAGAAAAAACCTAAGGTCCCCAAGGACACATGGCTCAACTGTCTGTACGCTAGGGTCAAAAATACAAACCTGCCTGATTGTTGCTAGCTCCTCTTGCTAGGTCTGGTTAATAACAGAAGGCGATGACTAATTCCTGATACCCATTTTTGCCCTCAATCTCCTGATATAAAAAACTATTTGAGGAGTGGGTATATACCCTAAAGATTTAAAGTAGAGCTGACGGATTCTTTTTCACATATAAAAGTTTAGCTTGGTAAGTTCTTTAAGGTTCCTTATCAGATTTCCTTTCAAGATAAGTAATAAAGTAATTGGCCCTTTCTTTGTGAGTACAAAGAGCCGACAAGAGGACCTTGCTTGCCACACAGTTAATCTATAATACGTTACTTGGGTATGCATGTACGTGGGCTCTTGGGATAATTTGTTTTTCACCTGTAACATGTAAAATGTTTAATCATGCAAGGGAGATGGAAAACATGCTGTTTTTACTGTTTGTTTTGCATTCATTGTAATCATCACTTGAAAAACAAAATGTAACCACATTGTAATTCTTATATTGCCTGGAAAGCTTTGTTGGAGTATATAAGTTGTAGAAATAAAAAGTATACAGCAGAGAAAGAGCACAGAAAGAAGATGAGAAGAAGGAGATTAAAGGAGGAAACCATCGAGAAGGTGTGCATGTTTCCTTTCCAAACCCCCTCAGATAGAAAAGTCTGGTTTATGTGGACTCTGAACTCCTCTCATAGCCCTGTGTTGCTGCAAGGCGCCCGCCAGAGAGCGGTACTTTTGTTTCTTCACTGTTGCTGCTTACAGGTCTCATTTCACAAGTCAGAAGCCAGTGTCTAAATGTCGTGCATACAATTTTACCCCTGTCCTGGCTGCCGGTGGATTCTCAGTTTTAAGTTCTACCCTATTTGCTCTGCTATTTTGTGCGTGGTGTGAAGCAGGGATCCATGTTCTCTCGTTCTCTCGTTCTCTTCAGGTATGTACGCCATTCCAACATCACTCACCGGGAGAGTCATTTCTTCTTACACACAAATGTTTGGGTTCTGTGGCTCACACATTCATAATTCTTTCATAATGTGCCTCTGTCTGTGGCCATGTTCCAGTCAGGGAGTACTGCCCGTCTTTGGCAGGAAGAGTCCCTCAGGGAAGCAGTTGTCTGTCTACTCCAGCTCAGCTAATGGCACAGCCACGGCAAGGAAGTCTGGGGAGGCTGCATTCCAGCACTCTGGAGTTGCCTGCTTTGCATGGGTTGACATTTTGTTCTTTAATTATTTCCGATCACAAGTATTTGCTTTATCTGACTGGATTAGAATCCTCTCGAGGATTTACGTACAGCACCTTCATTTCCTTTTCATGCCTGGTAATAAAATACGTGCTCTCTCTAATAAGCTGACATTTCCAGTGTCTTCTTACATTTTCTCTTTTCTTATGTTATTCAAGAAAGCTTTTACTTTTAGGAACACAGGCACCCGCGAGGTATGCTGGTGCACACTTGTAATTCCAGCACATGGAAACAGAGGCAGGAGGATGAGGTATTAAAGGTCACCCTGGATTACATAGTGAGTCGGAGACCAACCTGAGCTAATTGTACTCCTGCTTTAAAAAATAATTAATAAAATATAATATGTAGGCAATTGTATAATCTATAAGCTTGTCTGATTCCATCTTGGAAAACAGATAAGATTTACTTTGCAAACACAGATTTGTGCTTCCTTGGGCTATTTATGCAACTTTTTGGAGCCTTGGTTTTAACTATAAAATGATCTAATGCCTCTCCTGATCTCTTCTGGGCATTACACACTCTACCAGCTCTTGACTCTCGCGTGAACAGCTGTGACCCTTCCTGCCTGGGGAACTCCACACTTCTCCTGGTCACTCTGGGCAATGGGAGTGTTTCTATCAGCTCTCGGTGTGCCAAGGATTTCAACGTTGTTTGCCTCAGAGTACTGAAGTAGATTCTCATTAGTCTGGCTTGAGTTTAATAGTCTTTCCCCGGGTTGCTAGCTTTCTTCTAAGTAAGCCTAAATCCACGCAGAAATGTAAAGTTTAAAAAGCACGAGTTTCTCCCCACTCCTTTGTCAAGTCACACATCTTGAAACAGTTTTATTAATGACAGGAACCTCCTGACTCCACCCTCCAGAGTAGGAAGGGCTCAGGCCTTCTCATTTTCTCTATCAGGAAGGAGCCCCCCACCCCTGTGAGCCCAGGGAGAAAGTCTCCCTACAGAGATGCTCTTCCGTTAGTTTTTAGGTTGAATTATATTTTTTAAGTTGAGTAAAGCCTCCTTAATTAGCTTTGCCCCACCGTAGAAGAAGTTTTAGGTGGAGACATGTATCTGGAAATCTAATTACATACCTTAACTATCACCTGAGATGCTTCAAATTCACTGATGCACTTTGTCTGTCAAACGTGGGGACAGTGGGCAAACATAGGCCATAAAGGTGAAGATTCAGGGCCCGTCTGTGTGAACTGTCACCACCGCTTTCCTCTGTTTATTACTTCACAGTTAATCACGGGGAACATTCCCAGGAGGTCCCCATCTTTCTCTCTGTATTCTACACAGTGAAGGGGAAGGGCGGGAAAGGATTTCTCTCTGTGTTTCTAATTGGAATAAGGTATTTGGTTCACAAATCCCTGAATGAAGGAACAACACACTAAGCGTTCTGATCAATTTCTGAAATCTCCTCTAACGTCCATGAGGGAAGGCTGTCATGCTATTACAGCTACATGTACACAATCCTTTTGTACAGTGGTTTCTTGGTAATTGCATGCATGGGAACATGTGATTAGTACAGATAATCAGAAATGGAACGGCTCAGCAGTCATCGAATCCATATTTCTACACTAGCTCGGCACTTTACCGCCATAAGCAATTACATGGGAATTATTTGCTAATATCAGAGTTCTGATCGTGATGCAGAACAGACTTCCTTTGCCGAGCATCAGAACCGCAAAATATGAAATGTACTTCAGTGTCAAAATGACATAATTACCAATCAGGAAGAAAAACAGAGAGGCTTCAACTAGATTAGAATCCATCACCACCAGACATCATCCCTGAACTCAGGACAGCTTCCGAGAAGACAGGCTCGAGAATAGCATTTAGTTGCATTAAGCAGCTAAAGACGTCAGTTCTAAATGATTCTGGATGCAAGAGTCACTAAGTCTGTAGACAAGTGGACAACATGAGTCATATCCTTCACGAATATGCCAATGGGTAGTGTTTCCCTGGAAAGATATCTTCCCATCTCTGAGGTTTCTCTGAGAGACTGACTAACCTTCCCTGGTCCACAGCGTGAGAATGAACAGTTCTGCTCTACTCGGCTCCCCCTGCTCATCCCTTACGAGGTTTTTATATTACCTTATTTATTCATGAGGTGCGCATGGAGGTCAGAGGTCAACTGGCAGCAGTTGCTTCTCTCTTTAGACCGCATGGGTCCCAAGGGTGAGAATTAAGTTGTGATGCTGGGGGTCTAGTAATTCTTGATGGTAATTCCTTACCATCAAGGCGCAAGTGGAACACAACCCAGCTTTAAAGTATAGAAATGGCAGGAAGCACATAAAAGAGATAGTAGATTAGCAGGTAAAGATTTAAAGGTAAAAAATAATAATTGCTCAAAATCTTCAGGCAATGCAGCCTTTGGAATAAGAATCGAGTGTTTCTTGTGTTGGAAACGGAAAGATGCTTTAACAAACTCTACTGAGGCCCTATCTGCTATTAACAAAGGGAAAATAATCTATGATAAATTCTACAGATGTGCCAAAAGATACTTAAGAACTTTAATAATCATTTATATTTAAAATATTAGCAAATTACAAACCAAGACACCTTTTAAGCCTTGTAAACATTGTCTATTACCTAAATAAACCGATACTGAGCAAAAGAATCCAAGTTAACAATAAAACTTAACAGCACTGCCATTAGAGTTAGTTTGCACAGAAGCAGGTTGGTTCTTCAAGCCTCACTACCAGGTCTTAGTAAATTCAGTGAGACAAAAAACCTACATGCAGCAAAAACATTTCATAGAGTTTGGCTATGTTTCATGATTAAGAAATTCAAAAAATTGGGTATAGACAGGATATGCTGAGTCAGTGAGCTGCCTCTGTGGGTAAGGGCACTTGTGGTAGAGTCTTCCAAGCTGAGTTCTGTCTCTGGGACTCATGGTAGAAAAGGACAGCTGACTCTCTTAGGCTGTCATTTGACCTCAGAAGACACACACGAGAGAGAGACAGAGAGAGAGACAGAGAGAGAGAGACAGAGAGACAGAGACAGAGAGACAGAGACAGAGAGACAGAGACAGAGAGACTCGATACAGGTTATATATGACAGACTCATAGCTAATGCCATACTGTATGGAGGAAGGCTGGACTTGCTTCTCTGAGGGCACATACATGACATGGATGCCCACCTTCAAGACCTCACTGTGGGACTGGAACTCACAGGCACCACAGAAAGTGAACAGAAAAAGAAAAAAAAAGAAAGCACAACAAGTAGGAAATAGAAGAATAAATAAACCTTAAATGAATGTGACATGACTTTAGATGTCAAAAAAACCTAATTCCACTAACAAACCATTAAAATATTGAAAAGCTAAATAAAGTTTAAGGGTACAAAATCAATGTAAAAAACCACTATCTTTTTAAGAAACAGAAATAAAACAATTGGATTCATAGTATCTCCAAACAAACAGAAACCCAAACCAACGACAATCACTACCAAAACAGCACCTACAACAATCAACCAACTAAACACCTAGGAATACATTTCACCGAGAAAGAATCTCTCAGGGAAAATTATAAAGTAGCTGTTTCAGTTTCCTTTATGCTGCTCTAATAAATAGCATGACCAAAAGCAATTTAGGGTAAGGGAGGGTTTATTTGGCTTACCATTCTGGGTCATAGTCCGTTACTGAAGGAATTCAAGGGCAAGAACTTCAGGCTGGAACCAAGGAAGACGGCTACTTGTTGGCTTGCTCTCATTGCTCAGTTTGACTGCAGACTGAGACCCTGAGCTCATTTTAACCTGCTTCCCCATAAACTCAGGAAAACTCCACAGAAAATGGCATCAGTCAACAATGGACTATGCCCCCTTGCCTCAATTAAGACAACCAACATAATTGCAATTGCTGATGTACATATCCACAGATGAACCTGAGTAAGACACTACTCAATAGAAGCCTCTTTCCCCTTTTCAGGTGATTCTAGGATATTCATTGACAACTAAAAGTTTTAAGAGAAACTGAAAAAGATACACAAACACACACACACACAGAGAGAGAGAGAGAGAGAGAGAGAGAGAGAGAGAGAGAGAGAGAGAGAAAATGGGAGGATATACTATGTTCATGAACTGTAAGAATTAAAATTGCTATAATGTTCACAATGCTCAAAGGAATTTAAATAGTCTATGCAATTCCTGCCTTTACAGGTGTAGGAAAAGAGCACTCCTGAAGTTTATGGAGTCACATACCACTACTGAGCGAAGGAAGAAGCTAACACAAGAGGTCACCTAACACTAAAGCACATTTCAAAGTGGGCGTGACTCAAATATCAGAGCACACAGAAAGACAGCGCAAAGCAAAACAGACGTCTACAGCCAACCAACCAATCTCTTAGAAAGGCAGAAAGTTATTGGAGAAAGGAAAACTTCCATCAACAAATAGTGCTGGAAAAACTGACTATTCAGACGCAGAGGAAATGAGATAAATCCTCTCTCTCACCATTTGCAAAACACAATTCATCCTTTGTGAAATGCTCAAGCCTGTGACCCAGAACAATGGAGCGATCAAAAGAAAACACAGGAAAAATGCTGCCTGGCATTGGCTTCTGCAAAGCTACTCTGGATATGACTTCAACTGCAGAGGCAGCCAAGAGAAAACAAGTGTACAGACGGGATTACACCAAGCCCCAAAGCTTCCCTGCGCAGCAAAGGAGACACTCGGATGCCACCTGCAGAACGGGAGAAAATACCCGCAATGTATCTGACGAGGGATTGATCCCCAGGGTAGATAATGAGCTCCAGAAATTCAACAACGAAGTCCTCAAAGAAGCCAATTAACGATGGGTCAACAGTCTGCAGAGACACTTCACAGAAAGACAAACAAATGTCCAACAGACACGTAAGAAAATACTCAGCGTAGCAGTCATGCCAGAGAGGCAAACACACCCTGCCTCGAGATGAGACACATTTACTTCAGAAGTTTACAAAGTTAACAGGTGCTTGCAAGGACTTAGAGAAAGAGGGACTTTAGTGCACCATCCATGGGAATGTAAGCTGCTTTAGTGTTACAGAACAGAGTGTGGAGGAATCTCTGAACAATGGTCCTCCGACCCCAATACGAGTTATATATCCAAGGGACTGAAGCACTTCTAGTAAAGAGATTCTTTGAGTACTTAACAGTCACAAAAGATGCAGAAACAACCTCAGAGTCCACCAACATATGAACTAAGATACATGTGTGTTGCATTTTATATGGTGATACACACAGTATCTATTCATACTGAAAAATATACACATACTCAATATAAAATGGTGAGATGCCATCATGGAATTTTAATGTCCCAATATGGATGGAACTAGTTAGATTAACATAGTTAGTAAAATGTCACACACAGAAAGAAGATAGGGCATGTTTTTATTTCTACATATAACAGAGAGACTAAAAACTTTATCTGGAAGTGTGGGAGGGTCCGAAGAGGACGGCTGGCAAACACACGGATGCATGGGATAGGAGGAGCAACTTCCAACACTCTGGTGGAGCAGGACGGCTGTGGCTTAACAATAAGGAACTGTTTTGAGTAGCCAGGAGAGAGGTTTGAATACTTGCAAAGATATGATAAATGCCTGAGGTTACAGATATGACAGGTACCCTGATCTAATCATTACGCATTATACACATGTCACAGACTAATGGGTTGATAAATGTCACTATATTAAAATTCATAAAGGAAAGTCATAAATGATGTGAAAAATCCAGCAACCATGTGAGAAAACATATTTTCAATGCACGTGGACAATAAAGATTATTATCCAGAATATATAAAGAACTTTATGATTCAATAAGAAAAACAATTCCCCACCCACTCATAAAGGGCATGGAGGCACATCGACGGCTCTTAGAAACCCAATGCTTAGTGACCAATATGGTTGTTAAGCGAACCCCAGCCTCCTTTTCTGCCTAGAACATAGAAAATATAAAATAAAACCAAAATTTACCATTTATACTAAACAAAACATTGACAAAATCCAGGGCATTATATTTCCATCTATTAAGTATGTAGAGGTATCCGATCATACACTGATTTGTCTTAGTTTATCTATTTTTATAGTTTAAAATAGTTTAAAATTTGGCGCCAGGCAAATGCGTTATCACTGAGCTACATTCCCAGGTCTCGTCTTAATTTTGAGATAGGGTTTCATGAAGTTGACCAGGTTAGTCCTGAATTCACCTCACTCTACAACCAGGTCTCAAAGTTGCTATCCTTCCTTCTCATCCTCCCAGCCAGTTGGAATTACAGACCTGCACTGCTGGGCCATAGCCAGTCAGTTTTCTGGAGTTATCAACTATTTATCACACACTCAAACAGCTATTTTTGCAGATGCTGTCTGCAAAGCCAAAAAAGCCACCGAAGAACCGTATCTCCAGTGCACTGTGCTGTAGTCTCGTTAGGGACGAGGGGCATTGGTGCAGTGTGTTCTTCAGGTTCCAGTTCATCATTGTGGGACAGTCAGGGCAAGGACTTCAGCTAGTCACATCACGCCCATATTCAAGAGCAGAGATCGGTGCATGTATACCTGCTCTACTTGCTGGCTGTGCTCAGCTCATTTTCCCTAATCTTATACAGTTCAGGGTTCCATTACTAGGGGATGGTGCCACACACAGTAGTCTGGGCCTTCCCTTATTGAGTGTGGCAAATTCCTCATAGGCCAATCCAGTGTAGACACTCCCTTGATAAGACTCTCCTTCTATAGAGCTTACCCGCATACTCCGTAAATTCTTCTCCAGATACGCATCTGAGACGAAGAAACCCTTAACAGCATGCAAAGATATGGCAAAATATGGCAAAAAAAATATGTAAAGAAAACTAACTATATAAAGAATAATCTGCGACAGAGAAAGAATATGAAAACAAAAATTATCAATTCAAACACGGAAAAATGAATGCAGTGTATGTTAAAACATGACATGTTAAAACAAACAACCATCATTAAACATGAGTAACAAAATATACTCCAATGATAAAATACTTTTTTAGAATTTATATAACAGAGTGTTTTTTATTAAGATCTAAAATAAACATACAACTTAACACCTACACACCACGATGGATATTTTCATAGAAAGTCATCGTATGAAAGTTCTTACACAGTAGAGCAATAGTTTACATCAGGTCAGTCGTTACTTCTAGAAAAAGTAGATGGGACCACATAGCCAGGGAAAGGGACCAGAGAGTTCCAGCACATTTAAAATGTTTGTTTCTTTAAATATGACATCAACAGGCCACAGTAGCCAGGGATTTTCTAAATTCAGTGGAGCTGTAGGTGGATATTGAATTTATCATTCTTTTGTTCTATATAACCCTGACATATTTGAGATCTTCTACAACACACACGAAGGGAGGCTTACTAATATGTTTGCTAGCCAGAACTGTTTTCTGAAGGCATTTTAGTTGCATGATAATTTCATAGATAGGTTCTTTTCTACATCTAGAAACCAACCAATCCACAAATTAAGCGATGTTGAAGCATCTCCCTCTCGTTAGGATAAAGCTAGTATATTACTTAGCATTGCACTACTATAACCAGATGCCTGAAGTAATTGACTTATCAAGAGAAAAGGTCTATCTCAGCTTATAACTCTGGCATTTTTATTTTTTGCTCAAAATTCACTTTTAGCCACTAGTAACGATGGCACACTTTGTCAGGAGTGAACCGCTTATGCCATGAGCTAGGGAGCAGAGGGATAGGAAGGGGCTGGAGCCCTCAGACCCTTACGAGGGAGGAAATGCTACTCATGGCCCAAGGACTTTGCAGTTTGGGCATTACATCTTCTGGGTCCGTGGCACCTTCTTGGACCACTACCCCAGGAATAATCCTTGAAGACCTTCACAGGACACACACCATAGCAAGTAAGTTCCGCAGTGGGAGAGGCATGCTCTCAGGCAGACACTGGGCGTGGGCGCTCCCTCTTGTCCTTTACTCTCCTGTGCTAAGGAGGCTGGAAAGCTAAGTAGGCCTTTCCAAGCACCTTCAACACAACAGTCACAGATGGGCTAAGTGAGACACTGCTGAATTACATGGTACCCGAGGCACCACTGGGCCACAGTGCTCCACACTGGAAGTTTGACTCTGGATTTCATTTTGGTCACGTGAATTGACATCTACCAGCCTGAGGCACTACCATCCCAAGCAAGCACACAGCGGGGAAGCTGAATCCTGAACTTCAGCGATGGTGAGAACATTTGCAGTTAATGGTCTCTAAACAGAGTGCACACTGGGTAAAAAAAGGAAGGCTAGATACCATGCTAATATGGTGGAGCCTCCCTTGAGTCCAGAGGTACAGCCTCCTGCACCGACACCCCGTTGCTGGCCAGGGCTGGGTGTGGCAGTGGATTTGTGTCTTTCTCTCTTTGACATAAAGTAGATTGCACTGGTAGGATTTAACCAGAGTGCAGCCAAGCATGTCCCAGGCAATCCTGGACTGAAAAGATTTCCATTTAGTTCTCTGTGTGTCTGAACGGGAAGGGATGACCTTGCCACTGAAGAGACTGACTTGAACAGCACAATCCAGTCCTTTTAATCCAGTCCGCACTGGGCTCCAAGTGAAGTTCTGGCTGATATTTTAATGTATGTGTGGTTGGTAGTCTTCCCAGATTCTGTCTTTTGGCAAATGGAGGCAATTTTGTAAAATCCTGTTTACCGAGCACCTGGATAGGCAGAGCGCCAGGTCAGGCAAGCAGCCCATGCCTTGGAAGAATAAGTCCACTTTCACCTGACAAATCTTCATTTTTGAGACTTCTGCAAGTTTCCACTGGGTTGTTGTAAAGGGGCGTGGCTATTCCCAGTCTCTCCTTTCTGTTAGCTCCCTATAGCAATCACATCCTGGCTCCTGGGTTCATTCACAGGTGTTGCCGTGCACTTCCTCCAGACTGCAGGAGCCTCGCTAGTAATGAAGCTGGGGACACAGCATTCGTGGCCGGTGGTGCCTGACAAGGGTGCCCATAGTGGAGTCATTATTGTGTGTCCTGCCCAGGCAGCCTCACTGTGTGCTTGCCTTGAAGCCTTCCAGTCTCTGTGGCTGGCCTGGATTGAATTTACTGATCATGAGGTCTCCGGGGTCTGCTTTGGCATTCATGTAAGCTTGAGTCTGCTTCCCAGGGAAGAAATGTTTGGATTCTCTTCCCGCAAGTGTATTCTCTGCTTGGCCTCTTTTAAATGTTCATGGAGTTATTATTTCCTGCCCCTGTGCCTCAAATCTCAAAGGCCATTTACATGGTACTTCTGCCCAAGCAGCTTACAGGTATTTCCAAATTGGAATCATGAGTGAACTCCAAAAGCCAGCAGCTTCTTCCGTGTTCTACTCAGGGGGGATGTTTAACTATCGAGAGCGCATGCGTGTAGCTTCTTGAACCTCTCTGCACGGCAGTTCGCCCCCAGCCGCGTCACTCAGAAATGTCTTACTTCACTACGGGTCTTCAGTCAACTGTAAGCCAATATACTCAATCTTTTGAAGACTTCTTGAGTATCACACCAGGTCCTGGATGCGCTCCCATCATTTAAGACACAGTGAATGTGTTCCCCAAGTTCTCTTACCGACAAAGATGTGAGGTCTTCCACCACTCAGCATTTAATAAACAATGACTACCACTGTCAGCTACTGGGGTTACTAATAGAGAAAGGGTATAGCCCCGATCTCCAGGAGTGAATGTCTCTTATGGTGGATCACGAGAGGGGATTAAAATACAACATAAGAGAATAGTAAATCGAGCTGGGCAGAGAGTGGCGCAGAAACCATGGAGGCGCCATCATGGTCACCTGCCTACAGTACCAGCCTCAGAAGACTCCCCAGAGCAAGCTGGCGAGCAAGAAATAGCCACACTGGAGCTCAGAGTTTGAGGCCTGTCTCAATAAATAACATGGTGGAACAATCTAACCGATGATGGGGGACTTCCCTCTGTGTGCTGTGATTACCATTAATGAATAAAGAAACTGCTTTGGACCTATAGCAGGGCAGAACTTAGGTAGGTGGGGAAAATGGAACTGAATGCTGGGAGAAAGGTGGCAGAGTCAGAGAGAAGCCATGTAGCCCTCTGGAGACAGATGATGGAACCTTGCCAGTAGGCCACTAGCCTTGTAGTAAAACATAAACTAACGGAGATGGGTTAAATTAAAATGTAAGAGTTAGTCACTAAGAAGCTAGAGCTAATGGGTCAAGCAGTGATTTAATTAATACAGTTTCTGTGTGATTATTTTGGGGTTAAGCTACCAGGAATTAACTAGTGGCTTCCTACTATAAACCAAGAGTAGAGTGTTTTCTGACATCAAATTGGGTTTCTGTGTGCACACATGTACACGTGTGTATACATGGATGAAAATATGCACAGAAAACCGGGAAAAATGAAATGGAAACCACAAATATTGAGATTTCAACTTCAGGTCTTCCTATTTGCAATGTGGTGCTGATGTCTAAGTTACAGTAAAGGTTTGTGTGAGCCAAGACCTAGGCAACAGGAAGTTATGTTCACGCTACAAAATGCTGCTAATGTGATCATTAGTCGCAGCCGCAAGTGTAACAATGTGACTGTTATTAGCATCATTATCACTATTTGGCAGTATTATGATCTCATCACCCACGCTGACACTGATTGCCTGGGTCTGTTTTGGACAGCGATGCAGAATTCAGAAACTGTATCAGTTCAGTATTTAAGAACGCCAGGATGTGGCCAAGCCTAGCATGGGCAGGACCATCTCCTGATGTTGCTCCCCAAACGACTAGGCTATACTGTGTAAATGGTCACCTGACGTAGAGATGTGACTGGCTGCAGGAGAGCAGGGGTCTGATACCCTACAGAGGAGCTATGGAGAGCGGAGACTTTTCATTGATCCAGAAACCACAGGCACACCGTAAGGATGGAGTCTGGGCGGCAAGATGTTCTGTTTCCCAAAGAAAGTCATCCCTGCCTAGGATGTTTAGAGACACACCAGGGCCTGCAGCAAAACAAGAACACCAGAGAAAGGGCTTCATGTCCTTAAAGGGCTGATACCATGTTCTTTCTAGCTTGTGGCTCCTTCATAGGAGCCTAGCAGGTTCAATGTAGATTGGACTTTGAATGTCACAGTTCCATAGTGTTTATTTCCATCAAAGCATAACTACAGCCACAGACTTAAATACTACTGATTATGTATATGTATGGATACTGACTATGGATACATGCATAGCCTCATGGATGTCCAGTATCAAAACACTGCTCCAAGCTTCTGATGGCATCATTACCATCATATCCCCTGCCTTATGTCTCTCTCAGGCACATATTTTAAATGACAACTTGATCTGGCCCCAAATATAAGAATCATCATTGATAAGCTTTTCTCCTCACTACCCTCATCTATGGGTGATTTCAGAAAATATGAATCACAAAATAGTCTTCAAATTCTATTCAAACTAGTCTTCAACTAGTTTGTAGCACTGGGCAACACCTTTGTCTATGCCATCCATGACCACCCTAACTGCCATCCCTTCCACTCTTGCATCCTGCCAAGCCACCCCTCAGCATCCAGAGAAACCTTTCCATGCACCTATCCTGCTTAGATTTGTCAATGACATTCTACTACTCTTACTATGAAGTCCAAAGCCCTAGGGTGTCCTGAAAGGAGCTGTGCAGTCTCGGGTTCATTAAAAGCAAGCAGCGATTTCAAAGAGATGATTTCTCTAAGACTCTTTGACCCGCTGAGATTAAATGTCAAGTACTTACAGAGAGACATGCTTACCTCCATCAGAGCACCTACCACAGTGCGGAACAACACACACACACACACACACACACACACACACACACACACACACACATTAATATACAGATTAATTATTGGTTAATAAATAACTGGCTGATACTGTCTCCCCCTCCATCTTTGTTTCATCATGTATTCGGATTATACAGATAGAAACAGACAGATACACTCAACAAATACAGTTCACATTCTCTGAGTATACAGACAGACAGATAGACACACTTAGTAAATACAGTTAGCGAATGATCAGAACCACAAACAGGTACACAGCTTCACCAACATTTGCAAGACTAGTTAGGAAGAACTTTTATTTTGTGATCTCTGAAACTCAAAGGTCTGAGAATGATATGCATCAGCTCCTGCCTCAAGGTGTGACCAGGAGGGGTGGGGCTATGTAAATGACCTTTCAGGGATAGCCAATGGTGGGCTGCTTCTCTGCTCTCTGGGATGGAGCAGTTTCTTTGACCTGGCTAGCTCTGGAGCCCCTGACTTAAGGGAATGCCAAATAAGGGAAACAATAGAGATATACACACAGGGTCTACCTCAAGCTTGAGCTTTGCATTCTGGGAGAACTTAGAAGCATGTTGGTGTCTGACTTGATACTAAGTTACAAAGAGAAAAAAATATCAAAAGTAAAACTGAGCTCACGTTCCAGGTGGCTCTATGGCATTCAAGTTCATCACAGTGGGCTGCCAATTAAAAGCCGGGCTTATCAGCCCAGCAGACTCTCCTCCCCAGCAGCGCCTTGCATCACAGCGCTCGGATTATTACATCAAACCATTTATTGAGGCCAGCTGTTCCTGCTCCTGACCTCCCCAGATTGAGTGGCCATCTAAAACAGGCACTCCTGCCTACAAACAATGCAGCATGCGCTCCACCGGCGCTTCCGCAGCTGTCAACTGCTCTCTAGTGATCTGAAATCGCTTGTCCTCTCTGCCACAATCACACACAAATGGGGCATTTGCTATCTGTGTTGTGATTAAAAACGCAAAAGAACTTTTGAAGTCATTATCAACTTTTCTCAGGACGAGTTGTTCTGGAGCTGACTGTCACTTGGACGGTTGTCAGCACTCGGAAAATGGCAGCATTCCAGACATGCCCATGGAAAAGAAGGTACGCAGATCACAGTGGAAGCCATGGAGAGGCAGGGGCAAAGCCCAGATATGCCTCTCTCCACAGAACTGCTACATGCCACTGCAGCTCTCTAATTGGACTGCGGCATTCCATTAGCATCGAGGACCACTGTCCCTAATGAGTGACTTCACAATGAGCAAACGGGAGGTGACATACCGCCATGACTCTTGTGTATTACCTGCATAGCTATTAGATGGATATTATTGGGAAAAATTAATTGTATTCCTATGGGTACCACTGAGAGTGAGCACACTCCATTCTTAGTGACATGATTAAGAGGCTGATCATTTCAATTGATTATTGAGAGTAGATATCAGCTCCTAGAGAGAATGGTGTGTATGTGTGTGCATGTGCGTGCATGTGCATGTGTGTGTGTGTGTCCATCCCAGAAAAGGGAGATAAAATTTATATTTGCATAGCTCAGATGAGACTGTAGTCCCAGCCTCTGCCCAAAACTGGTCCTTAAACTAGAATAAAGAATATGAGAAGCAATCATCTCATAGTGGGGTCCATATATTGAGCACTTGCTGAGTCCCACCTAAGTTCTTCAAACTCGGGAGTCACACTGGAACCTGACAGTAGCCTTCTGGGTAGCTTCCAGCTGGCGTGTGATAATGTAGGGGGATATCAGCTTGCCCCTGAGACCACGCCCTTCATCATAATGCTGATGTTCTACAATCACACTCAACAGAGTACAGAGCCCTTCTTTCATCATGCATTTCTATATTGACCTATTAGCGGCTCCTTCCTGCCAGTCTCCAGCCTTTCTTAAACCTCTCTACTCTTTAAATAGCTCCTTCTAGACCCCGAACTTCCTTAAACCACCATCGTATCTGCTGTGCTCCCTCCCATCTGAGGTTCTCCACCAGGAAGGGCTCCATTCATGCTCTCCACGACCCTTTCTAGACTGATAACAGCCACCCCTGCAGACACAGCTCTGAGGAAACTGGGAAGGTGCAGATTTTTAACCTTGGGAAGTCTCTTTAGGTCCTCATCCTGGACCCTATTACTGCCATTTCCATTATGACCATATTTGGGGGTCATAGCATCTTTCTGAGTTTTTGTTACTCTGGTCTCTGTGAAGGGAAGCTGTCTCTGGTCACGTCTTCCCAGGATGCATCTGTGGTCCTACTGTGCCGCACTCTCCAGCACTGGTCCCTGGGTCCTACTCCTGTCCCTCCCCTCAGGTTTAGCTACCATGTCTATATGATAGGCCAGAATTTCCTGTCCCTCCCCTCAGGTTTAGCTATCACTACCATGTCTATATGATAGGCCAGAATTTCCTGCACAGACCAGCTGCATGTAGCTCACAGCATTACCTTCAGTGACGGCTGGACACTTTTACTCATGTCCCATAGAAACTTTAAAATAAACACAGTAAAAATAAACACGCCCTTAATCTGCACGCCTGATTCTTCCATGTATATTTTATAATACAAGTTGCTTAATTGGTCAACTACAAACTTGGGGGAAATCCCCACTTCACCTCATTCACCACTTTGGCCTCCATCTATTCCTGCCTCCGTGGAGACTCTGTCTGGACAACAGAAAGACCTGACTACGTATCTCCCACCTGCAGTGCTTGCTTCAGTGGATGCCAACACCATCAATGCTCCCCTGCCCCGAATCTGACCTCTCAGCCCCCTCTACTGACCCAGACTACAGACTACGTCACCCACTTTCCTGTCTTAAAGTGACATTTCTGCTAAGCCCTCCGCTGACAGTTCTCCGTAATGTCTTCTGAACACCTGGCCTCTAAACCCTTAGCCAGGCACCCAGGCCTGCACTTCCAGGCACCGCGACATACCTAACCCACCACTGCAGTCACTGCACCCAAGTCCCTTGTCAACGCGTCTGTCTCCCTAGCCTGAGGATGAAACCCTGGGGGCTGACATCCTTCTCACTGTTTAAGAATCTCCAAAGCTATAGACCAGTTCCCGGTAATACTCTTCTAATTTTTATTTAATGGAATAATTGTGTGTAGCTCTCAAGCTGCTGTTTAAATGTACTATCTCCTATAGCACACATTTCTAGGATCAGTATACTTGTCAGTTCAGGGTTTGTATTTTTACATGATTCTTTTGGGTTAGCTTTTAGGCGGCAGATGAACTTACAGATTGGAATTTGCATGTGAACACATTAAGCTGAACTAAAGCTTGACAGAGACTTCTTTTGCCAGGTTGAACAATGGTTATCAAATGCTATTGTTGTTCGTTATAACATCCATAGCCTATTGCCAATGCCTCTTTAACATGTCTTTTTTCTTTCTCTTTAAGACAAACAGTGCTACCTTCTGACCTAGAGAAAAAGAAGTCATGTAGCAATAAGAAAATCCATGCTTTAAAGGCTGCTCAGGATTTTAGTCAGGATTTTTCCTGTATGTGGACTTCCCTCCCTAAGGACAATAAAAACAAATTAGATTACTTAGTGCTGCCCCACCAAAGACAGAACAGTATCTGCGTGCGATAGCCACAAATCCAGTTTTGTTTCCATGTCTATGCGGTTGCTCTGTAGAAAAATCAGCCATGTTTTGGTAGATGGCAAACTTGGGATTCTGGTCTCAGCATCTTTCTTGGCAGCTATACGATCTTGAAAGACAATATTGATTGCTTCCTTTGCTTCACCTTGCAAAAGTAGTAAAAATTAGTCCTTGTCAATTTCCAGAAAGAAAATAGTCTGGCCCTAAAAGAACTCATAGTGTGGTCTGTAGGTTATTGCCTGTAAAAGACACCTCATCCCAACAGTGATGCTGAGATTCCTGGAACCCTGGTTCACACACAGCCACCAGGATGATCTGTCTTTTAAATGCCAGATGGAATATTTGAAGGCTGACAGAACCCCTTTCGTTTATAAAAATAATAGCAAACATGTATGCAGCATCTACGATTCGCTACATGCTTTCCTGGACACTTTACAGGCGATAGTTTATGTTGTTCTCTTGACCTTGGAGGGAGCCTAAGATCAGAGCCACAGGTCACGCGGTCACCTTCACACAACACTGCCTTTCATCAGCTCACTTCCTAAGACGGTGACTCTGTCAATAATTTCGCACTGCAGATGGCCTCGCTTCATTTGGAAGCTTGCTAATAAAGCCACGGTCTTAGGATGTGAGAGAGGATGAGAATCCGATACATGGCTCGGTGTACCGAGGGCTGAGAGGAGTCACATGCCTCACTGGTGTCGGATGAGAAAACAGAGCAAGGCATTCCCATCTCAGAGATTACCAAACCCTTTCCTTCTGTGACGAGAGACCCCGCTCACTTCAAATCTATCTCGTAACTACCGACAGCATGCCAGGGACTATCCCAGACACTAGAGCGATAACTATGAATGGAAATGCCTATCCTTGTACAGCTGCACGTGATTCCAGTCACAAAATATTAGAGATTCATTGAGCACCAATTACACAGAGGGCTTCAAAGTCAAGGCGGTCTGTGGAGGTGGTAAGGGGTGAAGTCAGGGGAGGGAGGAGCATTGGAAATGATCCTTGATCTAAGAGGAGAGATATAGAATAAAGAAACCCATGGAAGGTCCAGAGGAAGGTATAAAACTGCACACACTAATAACCACAAGTCAGACAGGTTAGTGAGCATCAAGGGGATGGCTAGAGATGGGGAGCTTTAGTTTTAATGCCCCTTCTAAAATCCATGATGACGTTTAACTGCCACTGTAGAAGTACTGGGAGGTATAACTGAAGTGGATAACCATGGTTCTGTCGTCATAAGTGAGTATTTCTACAGAGTGGCTTTTTTAGTAAACAAATTCCATCTGGGCATTTAGGCCCAGCCCAAACATGAACATGTGCTCTGCTGTGATGCTGCGTGCCCTTCTAAAGGCCCTCACCAGAGCCTGGCACCGTCTGCTTGGACTTTCTAGCCAACAGCATCTCCTCTCTTTATAAAAGGCCTACTCTGTGGTTTGTTCTGGAAGCACAGGAGGGAAGGACTGGGGGAAGTGTGGCGCTGGGGAGGCAGCAGAGGTACAAAGTAGATTCTGTGGTATGGAGTGTGGGAGACACAGAGGGACGTACTCCATCTTAACGCTCTGGAGCTGAGGGAATGTAGTCAGCCACAGCCACGGTGAGAGCTCAGCATCAGCCATGGTGAGAAGTCAGCATCAGCTACGGTGAGAGGTCAGCATCAGTCACGGTGAGGGCTCAGCGTCGGCCACGGTGAGAACTCAGCGTCGGCCATGGTGAGAGCTCAGTATCAGCCATGGTGAGAAGTCAGCGTCAGCCATGGTGAGAGGTCAGCATCAGCCACGGTGAGAGCTCAGCGTCGGCCACAGCAAGAGCTCAGCCACGGCGAGGGCTCAGCGTCAGCCACTAACTTAAGATGCACACGCAGACAACACAGCACTTTGGCAAGAATGAATGGATGCAATGGACATACACAAAGCACCAGAGAGTTAAGTCCCACGTTCAGCCTTCAGCTTAACAACAAAGGAACATACACAGAACAGAAAGCCTGTGTGAGGAGAGGAAGGGAACAGGAATAAACACAGTAAACGCTGTAACCGACCCACAACATAGAACACAGATCACAGCCCTAAGACCAACAACGAAGACATCACGGTCTGATTATGTCAATTTTCTTCTGTTAAATCCAGGGTTGAAAATCTAGAGATGGCCTAGGACGAACATGGTGGCTTTCTGTGGGATGCCCGGGCCACTTTCAGGATGACAGAAAACTTGGGGAACCAATCTGGATGAGCTGGGAGAAGCTGCAGGACAGAGAAGATGGCACACAGTGGTGGTGTGGCTGGAGCCATTGCAGGGAGCGCGCAGAGGCCAGGCAGAGTTGCGGGGTTTATGCGGCAAATTGCTGAATTGCTGTTCCTAAGCAGGGTCCACGCCATGGAATGGGAGAATGAGGAGACCCCCTGGCATCTCAGGAAGGAGGACCCAACAGACACTCCACTGTGTTTAGATGTGGCACCGTATGTGGCATCCACATGGAGAGAAGGTTTGTTGCCTTCCGCTGTGCTGTGCCGTAGCAGGAAAGACCTCCAGTCTCAGACGACGAGCTAAAAAAAAAAAAAAAACTTCCTTTCAAATGACCCAGTCTCAGGTAGCCAGTGACGGCAACAGAAATCAGGCTAACGCAGGCTTGCTCCTCCAGGAGGCTACGGCAATGCCGTGGGGGACGTAGCCTCTTGCTTCTTTTTACAGGGCGTTTTTGAAAGTTTGCTTCTGAGGAGCGGCGGCTTCTGGAAGCAGTTAAGTGGGTCATTTGCTTAGCTTTCCTTAGTGGTAGATTAATTAGCCAGCTGTAACTCCCGGATCTCTATTTTTAAATAATGACTTGCACAAATCTCGGAAGACAAGAACTCACCACTAGGACGCGGCACAATCCAACAGCTGCGAGTTACTATGCCCAGTGGAAATTAAATATCTTTTAGGGAAATCATGTACGATCTCATGATAAATATGAAATTAACCCCTGCCACCTCTGTGACCACAACCTAATAAGCAGAGTCCCTGGGGTCCTGAAGTGATGGCAGCATCGACACAATTTTTAAAATCATTCCTCTGTGAGCTTGTGAGGAGCAGCGTCTTTGTCCTTGGTTGGGACAGAAGTTGGAAACCCCATACTGAGAAGCACGCCCTGCAGGGCAGAATGCTTACCTAGTGTACAGAAAGCCCTAAGTTCCATTCCCAACACCATAGGTTAATCATTGCAGCCCATATCTGTAATCCCAGCACTTGGGTGTTTGAGGCAGGAGGATTCAAGCTCAGGGTCATCTTCACAACTACATGGTGAGTTTAAGGGTAGTCTGGACTACGTAAGACATATCACAAAACAAAACAGCATGTGAGGTGGCTGATAACAGTGTATCAACACGCAGGAAGGACCAAGAAGATAAAAATTGGTATTGGGCTACAAACTCTCAAGGCCCGCCCTCAGCAGCCTGCTGGCCTGCTTCTTCCAGCAAGAGGATCTACCTCTCAAAGATCCCACAATATTCCAAAACGGCTCCAGTATTTGGAGACTGTGTGTTCAGATCAGACACATGTGTCTGTGGCAGACATTTCACATACAAACCGCAGCAGACATGAAACATGGTATCTGCAAAAGGAATCAGAGGTGATGTCAGTTCAGGCGCTGTGTCTGGGGAGGCCTGTCCATCACTCCAGCTTTTCACCGAGCGGTAGGGATTAGCTGCTGTCTTACTGGTCCTCCATCTTGATGGTGATGTCCCTTAACTGCACATGCCCGGGGACAGCTCTGCTAGGCAGCTCAGCAGCTCGACTTGACTCTTCCTCAGTGCAGAGCTGCCTGCAGCTGGTGCCCCCGCCGTGACCTCCTGTATTAGCATGGTTCCTACCTCCAGCTAGCGGCTCTCCATCTCATTGCTGGATTGAGTCTACCTTATCAATTTCGTGAACTTCAGGCTTGGGCATAAAGGTCATTACTGTGTTCTGCACCTGAATCACATTGTAATGAGGCCAATCCCATTCTCTTCTCACAGTCAATGAGGGGGAAAGAAAGCACACAGAAAGGAAATTATTCCTACAGTGACCTTGCTATAATTCTGCATCTGGCTGGCACAGGCTATTTTGGGGTGGCCAGAAGCTCACGTGGCAGTTTTTGCTGTAGAACCGCCCTGCCCAACCCCATGTCAGCTAACACGTTACCACGTAACATCTGGCTTCAGCCATCAGCAGTGGGCAGAGGTGACAGATTCCCAGGGCAGCACCAATGCTGTTTACTGGTTCACTGCCGCCCTGCCCTGGGCAGCTTCTAAACTTGACAGAACAATAAAACGTCACCCACATTTGCATTCAGAAGTGAGTCCGTGTTTACATGTGCTAATAAAAAGAAAAGCTTGCCTTCTGAGGAAGGAGCAAGTTCGTTAATCAATTTTCCCAAGAGGCTCGAGCGTGAGACATGTTCTGCATACACTGCACCCTTCAAAGACACAGAATGTCTCAGCAGCAGTACCCATCCCTCTACTGCACCCCACAAAGACACAGGATGGCTCGGCAGCACTACCCACCCCTCTACCGCACCCCTCAAAGACACAAGATGGCTCGGCAGCACTACCCACTCCTCTACTGCACCCCTCAAAGACACAGGATGGGTCAGCAGCACTACCCACCCCTCTACTTCACCCCTCAGAGACACAGGATGGGTCAGCAGCACTACCCACCCCTCTACTTCACCCCTCAGAGACACAGGATGGCTCAGCAGCATGGCCCCCCTCTCAGAGCAGATGCCCACTCTTTAGAGCTGGTGGATCCAGCCGAACACTCTCCTCCCAACAATGACCTTATGCCAGTATCTGAGGAAATATCCGATGAACCCATAAATAAAATGGCTACATACAGAACAGTGCCCTGTGACTTCTCTTCCCCTTTCATTCACGTCTACCTCCCTGTTGGGGCTCACAAGTCTTGCCCCTTTAAGTAGGATGTGCATTTGGAGGTCATGAAGTAGGGCATGCACTTCCAACTCTGCATATCGCTGTCAATGTTACCATGAACAATGTTGTTGCAGTCACTTAACCTTTCAAAGGCCTCGATTCCCTCGCCCAGAAGATAGGTGAATTATTGGTGTTGGTCTTAACAACAGAGTGTTGGTATTAATAAGGATCCAAGCAGCAGAAGACAGAAACCTACTTTAAATGATTTTAAGAGAAACACAAGGAATGCATTTATTGGCCCTCCTGGTGGAAAGGGATGATGGACTATGTGCACAGATCAGAGCACGGGTCCAGGACCTCAAATGCTTGCATCAAACTAAAGACCTCGAAGCCCATTCCTTCTCTCTCATCTCAGTTCACCTCTGTTAAGCATCACTTCTTTAGGCTACCACTGAACATCCTTGACTCAGCAATAATCTTGACCTCTGCCAGCTCCACCGTCACATAGGGAAACCAGAGGGAAGTTCTTGCTGTCCAATCCATGTTCAGGGTTTTCGGGGACTTCCTGGTCTGCTGGTTCACATATTTATCTTAGAATGAGATGGAGATGGCCAGGCATGAAGAGACCTTGCCCATCCCTGTACAGGAGGCTCACGAGAGGGGCTAACAGAGGAGAGATAGTCCTGAAGACAAATGTCAGGAGTGACACCCATCAATTCTCACCAACATGATGGTCTAAACGTAAGCTGAACAGGAATGACACCAATAGATGCTACAGTGGATGGGGGAAAGCCCAAGCATCCTCAACCCTACTCAGTGAAGAATTCTGAGTGTGGGAGAAATAGTCTTCTCAAGGAAGAGCACACCTATTGGTTGGTTATCCAATGTTCTATAGTCAACCTTGGGCAACATTGAACAAACTATGCAGGTTGGACGTATATCTCTGTCTGTCTGTGTGTGTGTGTGTGTGTGTGTGTGTGTGTTTAACAACAACTAATGAAATAAGAGGCCATGAATTTGAAATAGATCAAGGGTGGATATATAAGAGGGTTTAGTGGGAAGAAATGGAAAAGAAATTATGTAATTATAGCATAATCTCAAAAAGTAAACAAATTTTAAAAAGCAACCTTATAGGTCAAATAAAGCAGAAAAGAAGGCCATCCTCCCCTGACGTGACCAAGCTGTGAGGGTCCCAGCACACGGGAGGTGTGCTGAGTGCCGTCTACAAACCAGCACGACCTACACATGAGTCCTAGAACACAACCCCCTTCGAGGGTGGGAATGACTGCGCCTAGCGCTGCTGAGGCCATGGTGCTAACGCCGCAGCCCCCTGGAGGTGCACACCTGTGCAGGAAACGCCTGTTCTCAGCACCACAGACTGCGAAGCAGCTGCTCCCAGACTCCAGCTCTCAGACAGATAAACAGGCCCTGCCCAGTGTCCCATCACCAGCCGTGGGGCCAGAGTTTAGAACCTGGGAGCATGAGCAAGCGTTCATGCTCTGAGCCCCAGGCTGTAATGCCTCCCATCGTCCTTTACCAGAAGAGTGAGAAACTCCTATTTTGACCGTTGATCTTTTCTTAGACACCCTGAGAACTCCGCAAGGCTGGTAAATGTGTCTGTCTTACTCACACTGGTATAAATAGGCTACATGAGGGCCTGCATGGCCAGTCAGGGATGAGGAGAGATCATTAGCATCAGGCTAGACTTCTAGACTTTTACTTAAGTGTCTGAACATCATTCAAATAACAGCGCTGCTGCAGATGAATATGCACATCCATTTGCTGAGACACACGGAGGATGCATAATATTCAGGTGCCTAATAACGCGGCTGCTAGTTAATCACGCCTGACACTCAGAGAGCACTTCACCTTCTGAAACATGTCAGAATATGTTAACTCATTAATCCCTACCATGTCCCTGTGCGACTCCAAAGGGGCCTGTCCCTGCCGCTGATCTCTCCACCTTCTGGATACCTGGTGGAGAAGAGAAGGGAAATAAAGAACTTTATACCCAAGCAAGAGACCATCGGCAGTCAGGAACAAGAGGCACGGAGGACGTGAGGACGAAAGGAAGCTTGCTATTGAAGTGACCTTCGATACCACGAGCTGTGTGATGGGAATCACTCGCTTCTGATTGGTTAATCTGTAAGAAAGCAGTGCCCACAGAGCATCTTCAACATCAGATGCTTGTTGACCAATCACTTGATCCTCCTTACAGTCAGGTCCATGGATTAAGAAATGCTCAGGGTTGTACATCTTCATGATATTTGTATACTTACACTGCGGCTTCTCTTTCCTATCCCAGGATAACAAGGTGCTATCACAGTAGTATTTCGTCTATGCCTAACTACAGGCTTCTTTATGCTGCCTTGTTATTTGAAGGCGCTACCATTCACCAAATGACACAAAAGTTGGCCCTTAGATTGACACGCAGGACACATGTCTGGCTAGTAAAGAATCATCTTTGGCTTGCTCCAGCCCATGTTGCTTGCTCAGGGCAATGGAGAATAACAAGGAAGCCATGCAGGACAACAGTCATGAGGTCAGGTTCTAGGATGAGGACGACCTTGGTTCAATCTGACATTCCTCCTCACACGAGAGCAGCTCAGCCTCTCCTAGTGTGTTTCCACTGCGGGGCGAGGCTGTCAACCCTACCTTGGTGAATTTTATGAGATTAACTAATAACCACAGGCTTAGGGCAATGCGAGACATACCACAGATGCTCAGAAAGTGAATATTATTGACTGTCTCTGGGCGTCTTTGATATTTCTCACTTTCAATTCTAAGGTGTGATAGTGAACCTAAATTAAAATGACAAACTGTCGGATTCTGGATGGATGTCTGTGGAAGAGGTCTGTGCTAATGCATAAAGGTTGTTCTCCAAGCCAGTGTTGTTAGACACGTTCTTCACCACCCAAGAAGTCGGGTGCTTGTCAGGGGTTATTGAATGATATGCGGTGTCATCTTGGCCAAGGTCGGGTGGGGCAGCTTTATCTACGAAGAGTCTATGTAAATATTTATCTTTTTGGCTTCTCATTCTTCTTGGGGTGGTATTATGCTTCCTTTAGATGCCTTGGAAATCCTAGCAACTAAATAACCAGCTTAGCTACCCCTGAATGCTGCTTGCACACACGTAAGGCTCTTGAGGCTGCTGGTGTTAGTCTTGGCCTATTTCCATAAGTGTATTGTTAAGCAGATAAAAAAAGACAGTCTGTGATAACAGAGACAGGACAATGTCTATGATGGCCTATTAGCAGTGGACATTGTAAGGATATTAGGAGCTGGGCGTTGCTATTAAGTTCTCTGGTTGATTGGTCATGCTTTAAAATGTATTTTTTGTTTGTGTGTTTGTTGGAATTAGTCACAAAAAAATTGAAAATATAGATAGAAGCACTCGATCCCCGGTGCTCAAGAGCAATGAACACTGACTTCACAGACACAAATACAACCGCCGAGAGAGAACATTTCCCCCAAAACTATTTAATCTCAGAAATGGGCAATGAGCTTGTCAGCCTTGTGGGCATTTCAGCCTTGATGTGATACAGCAAATCTTTTCAGGACCAGACACCATCAGACCCTGCAAGTGTCCATTCCCTCACAGTAAAAGTATTTTAAGGCTCAGAGTATAGAGCCAGCATTGTGTGTGCGACATATGCTTCTCTTTGTCACCGATGCAAACTGGGCATGTGCTGAGGGGAAAGAGCCTGGGATGAGGAGATTCATCTTGCAGGCACTTCAGATGCTATTTCTAAACTAACCACTTATCTTCCAGAACATCCAGTAAATTCTCAAAAACATGAGCTGTGCGGTCATATTGCATCTTACTTTCTGCCCATTCTCTTGTTCCATGAATTCACGGCCATGAGAAGTATGAAGAATGGAATCAGAGGTCAGAGAATTTGCTGAAACTAGCCCTTTTCTTTTCTTTCTTTCCTTCTTTCTTCTAACTATTATGACTATTAATGAGAACAACCTCATAAACAATAAAGTTTAATTAGGAACTAAAGTGTCTGCGCCAATTAAATATGAAGGAAGTATTCAAAAACACAGCAGGAAGGATAATATTTCAAAGCATTTAAATTGCAAATGATGGCATTGAGGGACCTTTCAAAGGAGATGTATTTGGGAGTCAAGAGAAAGAGCTATAAAGTGAAGCATTGACTTCGTGGCATTTATAGACAAATAAATATTTAGGATGGATCAATTTGCGGCCATGAACAGATGCTCCAGGAAATATAAAAGCTAATGAGAGCTGTCCTTAATTTCTACCTCACTGAATTCAAGAGAAGAAAATAAAAGGCAACTTAAAGGATCCCGGAGTGGTGACATGGCTCATTAGTGTACAGGCCACTTCAGATTAAAGGAGTCATCTCCAGTCACCGGGAGAAGAAAGTTATTAATGAGCCTCATGCATGAATATCTGGGAAGAGCTGCAGCTTATTTTTTGAAACATAAAACTATCAGAAGCTCCCATCATAGAGGGTATCAATGCATTTCTGAATCAGAATCTAAAAAAGATTCACTCCACTTTGGTGGCGTGCTCACCGCTTGATGAACGGGACTGGAGAGGGAAGCTGCATGTTCCCAGTCCACTGATCTAGTGGAGCCACGAACCATGTGGTGAGCGTTAGCGGCGGGGAGAAAAGGCTGCCACTTTAGAGAGACTGGCAATGAGGAGATGAGTCTTTGTTCTACCCGGGGAATGGAAACGGAGGGATGGTGGATCCGGAAGACAACTGAGAGGAAAGAACAGGCAGGATCTTCAGTCGCTCCAAAGCACATTTTGTGACTCTGCTTGCTCCATCAGCCACCTTAACAACTGGGATGACCAGAGACACGAGTTGGGATGAAGCCTTTGGTGATCGAAGTTCAGTGTTTGGTGGAACTGCCCTTTCACACAGGTTAGATAAATAATCGTCAACGGAAACTGTGAAGAACTGAAAGAACCAAAGAAAAGGGGCTGGGAACTTCACAGATAATGGTAGTTCTCTTAGTTAATTTTCTTTGTTTTAAAGCAGAATCTTACTCTATATAGACCAGGATAGCCTAGAATTTCCTATGCAATCCAGGCTTGCCTAGACTAATCCTCCTGCTTCAACCTCCCGAGAGCTGGGATTGCCAAACAAGCCTCCTCATTTGGCAGTAGTGATGTTCTTATACCAGCCATGATATCATATTGACATTCTCCATCATGGAGAATGCTGCCAAAGCAATGGTCATTCGCTCTCTGGTACGTGGGATGACACAGAGCCAGGATTCACTTCTAAATTAGGAAGAAAGGTGCAAAGGCTGACCATTTGGCATAGCTCTTTCATAGCTAGGAAAATGACAATTTAATTCTTCACACATTAGCTCTCTGCTGGTTCTGTGCTTGAAATGCAGACCAGAAGCACAGCATTCTCCATTAACATTCTTTGCCTTGGCAGGAAGGTCCTCTGACCTTGCTTACTTATTTTGCAGATGTAAACTCTAAGCCAGTGTCCATCGATGTGTGCACATCAAGTTCCTGGTCTGTGCATCACGTTTGCCTTCCTCCTATTTTGATCAATTAACATTTTAGAGGGTTAACTCTTTCTAAAATTGGAATAGATTGTGATTTAAATGGCTATTTTCTTTTCAGTGTCTTGTTTACGGCTAAAACTGCGCTGGTAGTTTCATAATGAGAGCAGACTTGACAGCCGATTATGTTGAAATGGGAAGATGGCTTCTGAAGGGTAAGACTTGTGTGTGGTTGTTACATTTACTTCAGTTTCTCTTTTCAGTGGAGGATTTTTTTTTCTTTTCTAAGGGGAAATATAAGTGTCAGTGGTGGATGGGAAACAGAAGAAACCACAGATACCCGAATAACTACAAAGTCTGCAGAGACCCCATGATTAAAGTCCTTCATCTTTAAAAAATTCTCTTTCGGAAATCCCAGAAATTAGAGAAAAAATATTTTTATTATTTAAGTTTTTTTTAGAGGTACAGAATATGCCAGGCTCTGTAATGAAATAAACTCTCTGTATCTCTCTGAGATTTTGCAGAGTGCTTTGCATTGTTGAAAGCAATGCCATTTATTCCTCTGAAGATGCCAATCAACCTCGGCATTGCAGCAGACACTGCAGTCCCTGCACCTGAAAGGCCACTGCAGGATGACGCAAATGCAGGCGTAGTCTTCTCAACACATCTGCAGCCTGAGCTACACAGCGAGAGCCCATCCCACAAAACCCACACAAAACAGGAACAAAAGAAGGAACCAGAGTGAGAACAGTTAGCTTGTGGACCATGAGACTAATATAAATTATTTCATAAATATGTAAGTAAATGGTGGGCACCTACTATGTGTGATTACCCATGCTAAGCATGAACATGAATGAAACATCTTTAACCTGAAGAAATGTACAATGTCATATTGAGAAGAGATATAATCAGAGACCATAATATAGGGCAAAGTCCCACGGGCCAGCTCAGAACGGCTTACTGAGGGCACATACACCTGTATCCCCTCCTCTCACATCACTACTGAAGTGATCCAACAAACTATTACACACACACACACACACACACACACACACACACACACGAAGTATAGTGTAGAGTGGGTTGTTGGAGCTGTAAATTTTATTGTTGCCTGTGTGTATCATGTGGCTGTATCCGCAGTGGATTTATTCCCGAACATCCCACAGAGGTTTCAGTTCAAAACACTTATGTGAAACGACAGTGTTTATATAAAACTCATACATATTCTTTTACATATTGTAAATCATTTCTAGATCACACAGAACATCTAAGGAAGGTAGAGTCTATGCAATGACTGTACGGCTGTATACTACATATTTTAGGGATTATGATAAGAAAAATGTATATACCGGTTCAAGACAGAGGCAATCTATATTTCACCTATGGTTGGATGCCAGGATATAAAATCTATAGTATGGAGAGCCAGCCATACTTTGCAGCATGATTAAAAATAAAGAAAACCTTTGGAATTTTACAAAAAGTTTACAATTTTACAAGTTTTATCTGGACACCATGCCTATACCACTTCCAAACATTAATGAAATAAAAAAGTCACAAGTAACATGTTGGTGGCACAGCTCAAAGATCTTTGTGCCCACAGATCTCCAGAGAAAACAGGAATGACATGCACACAGGATGCTCTTTCCAATGGGAAAGATGTAAACAAACAACACAAACAAAACAAACCTGTTCTTCCATCCAAAAATCTGGAACCTGGAAGTGAATAAGAGTCTTGTGGTCTCCCTTATCTGTTGTGCGATGCCATATCAACCTCTTACAATCACGACCAGAGGTGGCTCATAGCCCAAATGGCCTCTACAACCTTTACAGCCTCTAGGCTGCCTCTGTGACTGAGACCAGGTCGGACCTTAGGCCCTGAGACCAGGTCAGGCCTTAGGCCCTTAAGCCAGTACTGGTAGCCTACTCCAGAACCCACCACCTTCTTGGAGGAAATGGCATGTACCCTGAGTCAAGCTTGGGTGTCATTATGCCTCCCTGTGCACCAAGGATTGCATTACACCAGGAAACTTTTTTCCCCAAATTGTACTGTGTTTTATGCTGGCAATGAACTGGCTGGCATCAAACTCTCTGAAGTCTCCATCCAGGTTGGAGAGGTCTGAACCTCGGTCTCATTCTCATCTCTTCTCTGTTCACTTCCCTGCCTGATAGCTGCAAAGACCCTCCTCAGTAATGTACATCATTTAATACTTAAAATGATATGAGACAAAAATAATTTACTTATTTTTAAAAATCCAAAGATACATATAAAAACTGAATAAAAATTGCCAAAAGAATTACATATAACTTAACTACACATAATTTAAAACAGAAATTAAGGTCTGTATTTTCTAGCTAAATGCTAAAAAATACAAAAAAAAGCTGTGCTCTCTCCCCAGCGAAAAACATAACAAAATGAAAACATCAATTGTAAGTGAAGTACATTTTAATAAGTCTAGATTTGCTACACTGTGTGTCCACAATGTCTATCAGAGGCCCCTGTGTTGAAGGTGTTGCTCCTAAATATTGTATTATAGGTTGACAAGATGTCTTTAGGAGGCAAGGTCTGGTAGAAGGAAATCAGATCACTGTGAATGCGATCTTGATGAGCTATGGGCCCTGGCTCTGCTCTTCATCCTCTGATTTGCTGCTGGCACACGTCAGCACATTGCCTGCCATGTGCTTCTGCTGTGATGTACTGTCATGACACAGCCACCCAACATGTGTGGGGGAAACAGAAACCTCACTGCCATTAACTAAAGTGATAGCTGCCATTATTAATTTGAGAGGACCCAGAATCACCAAGGAGACATCTCTGGCCGTGCCTGTGAAGGAGTGTCTACAGCCCAACGTCACTGTGAGAAGCCCCCCACAGACTGAGCCCAGACTGGAAAGCAGTCAGCGGGCTGAGTATTCATCTCCTGACTCCTGACTGTGGAGGCAGTGTTGCCAGCGTGCTGTCCCATGTCACAGTGAATCTTAAAGTGTAGTCTGACAGAACACCGTACAGGGGCTCCTCCCGAAAATAGGGTCCATAAATGACAAGTTTAATGAAAAACCACGTCAATGACGTAAAATAAAAATAACTTTGCTACATGCCAAAAATAAAGCATGCTTCAGTCATCATGCTAACTACGATAATAAAGCTACAAAACACACAGATTAAAAACACCAAACACACAGAAGACGCAGCTGAAGAAGATGATGAAGTATCACTAGGAGACATAAAAGCAGGCTTGAATAAATGGAGCAATTTTGGATATTCATGGGGTGGGGGAGTCCATATTTTAGATAAAGCTATTATATTAATAGACTAGCAATTAAAGTCTCACAATTACTGGCCAATTAAAAGGTAATTTTTAGTTCCCATCAAACAATAAAATGTCTAAAAATCTCAAGGATATATCTTCCTAGACTTGAATTTTAAAAGTGAAATGATAAGAGCATTTAGGGAAAAAAGTCAGAAAAGCCTTATAATATACATATTTAAAACTTCTACGTTGAAAAATACATTTGATAAATTCAAGATATAACTAGGAAGGAATATCCATAGTGTATCTAACATATAAAGGCTTATATTTTTGTTATAAAAAGACTAAAGATGTGCTGTAACAGCCTGAACAATGGGGTGACACTCAGTAGGAGGAAGTTCACCTAGCATGGCCTAAGCCCTTGGCCAGGCCAAACAATCAGAGAAACAAACCAGAGAGGCTGGGGTCATGGCTATGTGGACAAACTGCAGGTGAAGCCACATGGGTTCAGTACCCAAAACTAACCCTAAAAGGCAGGCCTGGTGTGAAGGGTAATGCCTGTCCAGAGCAGTTAGCCCCGGGGTTGCTTGCCTCGCCAGCCTCGCATAAATGGCCAACTTCAGGTCAATGAGAGACCTTATCTCAAAATTTGAGGTGGGCAATATTGGAGGAACATACCAGAAGCTGACCTCTGGCCTTCATACACACACATGCACACACACTCACATACATTTAAACTCTCTCTCACATACACACACATTCACACACACACACACACACACATCTAAACTCTCTCTCTCTCTCTCTTTCTCTCTCTCTCTCTCGCACACATTCACTCACTCACAAACCTGAAGCAATCACAGAAAAATATGTGGGCTTAAACACATAGGCGACATTTGTCATTTCATTAGTATAGGAGAATAAAAATAAAAACTGTGGTAAAGTTTGCTTATGAGATTAAGAATGTGAAAAGGATTCATAAAAATTCTGAATATGTGAAAAGGGAAAGAAGAACAAGAGTAGATGCCATTCAAGTACCTCCTTTTAGAAATCTGTCAGCTAGTAACTATCAAAATATAAAGTGCATATACTTCTAAAAATCAGGATGGAAATCCTGGTTCTAGAAGCTCTCCCATCCCATCTGCATTTGTACAGAAGGCACACCTACTCAGAAACAGCAAAAAGTCTAGAAAGTGGTTTTTTTTTCAGTTGCTGGTTTTAGAAAACTAACTCAAATGGTTTAGCAAGAACAAAAAGCAAAACCATATACTCATGAAAAGCAAATAAGAACATGCATGCGAATATGTGCATATATCAACACACACACATGTATCCATGCATGGACATCTTCATCTACATATAATTCCCAAGACTTATTGATAAGTAAAATTTCTATCCTTGTATATAGTACATTTGTGTGTGCATGTATGCAGGTATGTGTATACAGGTGCGTACACCTACCTGTGCACATGTGGATGCCAGAGGTTGATGTCAGAAGTCTTCTTGGATTGCTCTCCACTTTATACGCTGAGGCAGGGTCTCTCACTTGAACCAAGAGCTCCTTGATTAAGCTGGCCAGCTGGCTAGCCTGATTCAGGGATCGCCTGCTCAACCTTGATCCCCATGGACTGGGATCACAGGAAGGCTGCTACGCCCACCCGGAATTTCCATGGGTTTTAGAATCTCAACTCTGCTTTTCATGCTAAAACCACAAGTGCTTTACTCGCAGATCCATTTCCCCACCTCCTCCTAGGCAGTACTTAAAAATAACTCAATCATTGGGTATAGGGAACAAGCATGTGAGTGAGTGTACGGCACACCTGCTCAGGGAAGCAGCCTGGGGCTGCAAGGGGCTCCCTGTGCACAGAGGGGAGCCCAGGGCCTAGAGAGACTTTCACAGGCTTTATCCCATTCTTTAGTAAATTACCCCATAAAGTGTTCAGATATGAGGCTTCCCACATAGAAGAAGTAGAACAAGCATTCAAAGCAAACGCTGTTTTATAGGAGCCAGAGGAAGAAGAGAGTCTATGGTCCAGACCCTACCTCTCAGAGGACTGACCAGGGACACAAACCTTTCAGACTTCTGTGACAAGCAGTAGAGAGGAAAAGCATCCTACAAAAAGTCAGGAGCACCGTCACCTTGTTCATGTCACCAAAATTCATTTGATTCTAGTAATTAACGTTGAGAGGGGAATTTAATCCATCTGAAATCATTTATTCACATCCCCAGTCTGAGCAGTCTGTGGATTTGGATATTCATTTCATGATATTCAAGAGGCTTTGATGTGTTGCTCTCTCCACTTTTAAGTGCTCTCGAATCACACGCGATTGTACTGCCACTCAAATGGCAAAAAGGCGGTCATACCTACAAGCAACACATCCCCGCTCAGCTTGGTTAAATGTAGCAAACACTGGATGTTCGGCTTTTTGTGTCCGGTCCTGTGCACAGGCTGCAACTAGACAAGATTTCCACATCCTCGTTTGGGGAATCAACAGCCAGATTGCCTGGGAAGGCTGGGGGGGTGAAGGGGCACACGCCCTGTGACTGAGAACAGCAATGGGATTTGGCTGGAAGGGAAGACCAAATGGAAATGGCAGGAAGCTGGGCGGGCACCTGCAAGCTGTCTGCAAGGGGGCAAACCCATTCTTAATGTAAACCATAATGTAAGGGGCTCAGTACATAGAAAGAAAGAGGGCTGTGGAGGTTGTAAGTGGGCAGAGCTCAGTCTTAGGGTTACAGCAAGAGTTAAGGATGGCAGCCCCATTCTGAGAGGAACTGAGGAGACTTAAGTTGTGGGGTCAAGTTTACTTTACATGTGGATCATCCTGGTAAGATACAAGGAACAGGACAAGAGGACTAGAGCCTGGAAAAGACCCCTGTAGCCTGAGCCACAGCAGCAATACTGAGCGAGGGAGGGGGAAACAACCTTCCTCAAGACCCAGCAATACTACTTTTGGGTATATATCCAAAGGATGCTCAATTGTGCTACGAGGACATGTGCTCAACTATGTTCATAGCATCATTGTTTGTCATAGCCAGAACCTGAAAACAACCTAAATGCCCCTTGACCGAAAAATGGATAAGGAAAATGTGGTATATTTACACAATGGAGTGCTACACCGCAGAAAAAAATAACATCTTGAATTTTGCAGGCAAATGAATGGACCTAGAGATACCACTGAAAAAGGAAGTCATTTTACCAGTTATGAGCCCATAGGCTTACTTGTTATGGTGCTTAACCTTCATTTTTAACTTCCATCAATTTAGGACCACTATAGACACACGCTCCTCTGCGTGTGCCTGTGAGGGTGCTTCCAGAAATGTTTAAGAAAGGGAAGACCTGCCACAAATGTGGACAAAACCGTCCCATGGGGTGAGGTACTAACCACGAAGAGTGGGAAGGAACCTGGTTGGCACCAGCATCAGTCTGGGCTTCCTGACTGTGGACGCCGTGTGGCCAGCTGCCTCCCACCCTTATCACTGACTGCCCGCTACAGTTGACTGTATTCCTCCAGCTGTGAGCCCAAACACACGCTCCTGCTCTTCAGGGGCCTCTGTCAGGTTATCTGGTCACATGGAGAAGAAGAACAATAGCTTATTTATAGGAAGGTCCTCGGTGGTAGGCAACATGCGCCATTACTCCCATTGGGTCCGCCATGCAATGTTCTCTCTCCACCTTTATATTTTCTACTTCCATTTGTTTGTTTGGCTTTGTTTCTTTAGCCTCGCCCTGCCCTCCAGACTCCCACTCCTCTGTCTCTCAGCTGGGTTCCGTGCTCCTTCCGTCATGTGTCATGCGCAGAGGATGGCTCAGTCTGGCTGTGAGTTCCCAGACTGCAGAGTCCGCATCTTATCTGTATTTGCCTTCCTTCCGGCATCCCCCACACCACCTGGCGCTGAGGCCGGGAGATATTTTGGTTTCGAGTGGGGTCTAAAGCATACAGTATTTTACACACACTATTTCTGGTTTGTAATCATGCCTTAGAAATGTAAAGAAATCAAATTCAGCATGGAACATCCATTCTAAAGTTCCCGTCCCGGAAGATCACTGTGCCGCGATTAAATCATGCTCTTTGTAGTCAGTGGAGATGTCTGACTCAATCAAACATGGAAAGTCCACACTGTATCTATCAGCCTTCGCCATGACACCAGCAGCAGACATCTGAGGGGAGTCTACTACAATTTAATTAAGCTCATATAGTTTGGTCCAGCCTTCTGAAGGCATCCTTTCTAAACATACACACTTGTGTTTGAAGGACCAAGACAGACAGGATGATGTTCCCGAAGATGCCCCCAGATTCATTGTAAAGCCTGGAAACATTTTCTTCCATGGCTAAAAAAAAAAAAAAAAAAAAGGTTTTACACGTACAACTAAATTAAGGGCCTTACTTGGAGAGAGTAGACTGAGTTATTTAGAACCAAGGGTCCTTGAAAGCGAAGGTAGCAGGAAAGAAAATCCAAAAAGGAGCCAGGAAGGTAGCCGCAGAGGTCAGTGAAGTAGAGCAGGCAGGCAGGCAGCCAGCGGAGGAGGGAAACCGACTCTTCCGGTGAAATGAGAGGAGACAGACCCAGGGGTATCCAGTCCTGCCAACACTTCTTGTCCATCTCCCTTCCGAGCTGTACGAGGATAAGCACTGTGATCCATCACCTTAGAGCAGTGCAGGGAAACTGCTACCCTCAAGTCAAAGGTTCCCAGGGCAGACCCTGCTACCCGCTGATGGGATCCAATGCCTTGGGAAGCGACTTTACATCTTAAATGTTGGAATCATCATGGTTCTTCCATTTTCTAAGAAATTACTGAAAAAGAACCAAAGGACTCCAGTCCTAGATGCCCTTGCCGGTCTCTCATGTGTGAAGATTTATTTTACTTTGACTTCCGTGTGTCTGTGAGAGATTATGCCTGTGTGCAGGTGTCCATGCGGATATTAAAGGATGCTGGATGCTCTGGGCTGCAACTGCTGCCAGCACTGCACTGTCGGACGTGGGTGCTGGAACTGAGTGTGGATCCTCTGGAAGAGCAGGAAGTGAGTGCTCTTATCCACTGAGCCATCTCTCCAGCCCCATCTCTGCCTGATTCTAATACAAAGGTCAGTCCATGCTAGGCTCTGTGTTCTTGAAAGTAAGTAATCTTTAGGGGAAAACTGGATAGCAGTTTAGCGGACTGCCAACTGTTCTTTCTCCCCCACACCCCTGCTCGTTGGCCTAGTCTTTTATTTTATCTGCACCAAGGAATAAAAGGCACTTTCTTTGACATCAGTTTTCAAAAATCTATTCACTTCATAAAAAATATTACATAGCTGTTGGTTTTTCTAGTTAAAAAAAAACGAATTTATTACCACTTCTTGACTGAGTTTAAAGATGGAATGTTGTTCAACTCTTATGTTAGAAGCATCCCAGACCTAGAAAATCTTGTCCTAATTAAGGTATTCATTCTAAATACAGATTGTCCTCACTATGTTGACACTCTCAGCTCACCATCTGGTTATCCTGGCAATTTACATACATTTTCCTGGCACAAAAATGCTTTCTTATTGGTTCTGAAATGAGAAATGCCCAGCATCTCAGAGATATGCTGAAAGTATTCATAATATTAAGCAACAGTCTGTTGCGTGGATGAGAGGCAATGGTGACGTACATGTTACCTGATGGTCACTGAGCAGCTGAGGTCCCACTGGGCTCTAGCTGGCACTGTCTGCCCAGTTCTCACCCCCCCCGTGCCCCGTTCCTAGTGGTGTTATTGCTCCTGCAATAACCGCGAGTGCCCAGAGGCAGGCTGCTGGAGGCCCTGTTCCATGGGGCACGGTGGGCGCTTCAGACAGGATGCAGGAATGCCAGGCCGTCTTCTTTCGTGTCTTTCACTTTAGCTCTGACTGCCTTAGTAGTCAGGTAGCCCAGGGGGTCTTGAATTTCCAGTTTCTTGCTTCAGTCCAAAGAGTTCTGGATTCACAAATGTGCCGCACCTAGTGTCCAGGGTCTTTCTGATATCCTCAAGGCTGTGGTGCCCACAGAGACTTGACTGTTGAAGTTTTCCTGTTCTTACATCCCCACTGCGCTGAACCAAAACCCTCCAAGTCCTGGACTATTACTCTGACACAAGAAGGAATGAGGACTGACAGATGCCACAATGCCACCAAGCTGGGAAACCATTGTGCTGAGTGAAAGAAGAGACGAGAAAGGACTACTTAACTGTCTTGGAGTAGACCTATAGAGCAGAAGCAGGTCTAGTGGGCACTAGGGAGCCCATGGATGTAGCAAGTGCTAGGGTATTGACCATGATGACCCTACAGCTTGGAACATGCAATGAGCCACTGGCCTGCACACACGGGAGTATGAGTTAGATCCTCATAGAGACGTTAACTTCAGGAGTGGAAGGAATGGCTGTTTCCACAAAGCTCATTACCTGAGCGACTTCACTGGCTACCCCCTCCCCAGGGTCACCCACCCTGTTACCACCTCTTACCAGCATCCCTAGTTAGCCGTCTGTGCTACAGTGTTCCACCACCTCTATCTGGTTCCCCCACCGGGACAGGTACTGGCTGGATCCATCGCTACCCAGCGTGTTGCTACCTCCAAGCGCCTCTGCCATTAGTGCCACCTTCTTTTTTCTTAGGACTGACAAGGTCACAACAAGCAGCAGACCCCAAGACGCAGTCCTGCAGCGGTCAGGAATCCTATGTTTTCACTATTTTGCGAAATAATGAAGGTGGCAGCTGCTTGGTTCCATTTGCCCCTCCCTGAAGACTGCTAGAGTCTGGCTGTGTGCCATTTCTCTTTATTTCCATAGAAACATTCACCTTAAATATTTATTTCTGTTCCCCTCCAGTCATGCTGCAAGGCCCACTCCACTGTGCCAACATTCATAGCTATCAACTGCTGACTTCTAGTAATTTCTCCACGGTCTGTCCCTACAGGGAGAGGCGACAGCCAATTGCCTTCATGACATGATCCAGTTGTTTTTGTCTGGCCCAAGCCTCCTTAGACAAACTGCCTAGAGCCTTGTCTTCTTACTCAGGTACCTCTCCAAGACCTGGGACTCCCATTGTTAGTCTCTCATTTATTTATTTTGAGACAGAGTCTCTCTACATAGCCCTGCCTGGCCTGGAACTTGCTGTGTAGATCCAAATGCCCTCAAATTCACAGAAATCTCCCTGCTTCTGCCTCCCCAATGCTAGGACTGAAGGTGTGTGTCACCCATTCTTATAGTAAGACATTGGCATTTTCCTTGAACTATAAATGTTCTGTCAGAAGGAAAGCATTCTTACATGTCCTGGGTCTTAATCATAATACTGACAGGTACAATTTAGTTGCTCAATAATATTTTTAAGCGATAGGTTGGGGACATCAGACAGATGCCGCCCAACTTCAGGCAGGTTTTACTACATTAAACTACATTACTGCATATCAAAGATAATGGAGAAGATGGATATACAGAGCCAAGGGAAGTCCCAGGGAATGCAAATTTTCTGGGGTTCTTCAGAAGAGAAGGGGGATTTATTAAAGAGAGAGAAGGTTGGGGTACGATGTTTGTGATGGGTCCAGATTCTTCTTCCTAGAACACGAGTCCGTCTTCAAGCATGTCACTACTACCCGTGAGCCGGCAGCACATTCCAGTGGAATAGCTAATAGAGAAGAGCCCCAAGATGATGCTGTGGAGCATGCTGTGCGGAAGTTCAGAAGATGAGCATCCCAGGGTCCCACAGGCAGGCTCCATTTCTAAGAGCCTCTGCCACATCCTGGAGTCGGTTGGTATGTATTATATCACACAAAGCTTACATCTCCATAGGCAGCCCTTTAGTCATGATTTTGTTGAGTGTAACTTTTATGTATATTATTTAAGGGCTCACAGCTTGGTATTGAACAATCAATAGGTGGCTCATCCCTGGGGAAAACCATGTCTCCCACTCTCACTGTTCCTTAGGTGCCTGTAATTATCTGTGTAGAGTTGGGGCCTTGTGAGGTTCCCCCTTCCGTCTTAGTCTATTGGTAGTATAATTGTTCTAGTCTTCTTTAGGCAGCTATATTGTAAATGGACTGAACGGGTTGTATTTATATATTTAGATGTGTGTGTGTGTGTGTGTGTGTGTGTGTGTGTGTGGTGTTTAACAGTAACAATTAAAAAGAAGCCATGGCTTCAAGATGGGCATTTGAGAGGGATAGTAAGGCAGAAATGATGTAATTATATTTTTTAAGTTAAGAAGTATTGATTACGTTTCTAGCTAGGAGCCGAACACATTTCACCTTCCCACTGCTTTTAAATAGGGATATGATGGCACCAAATATTGACCAGAGTAAACAGCCAAACCCACAATGCTCTGCACCAGATGGGGAGGCTCTAGTTTGATTAAATGTCTAAATATGGCATGACATATTTGCCTGAGTTTTCCACAATATTAGCTCTGGCTGCCCACTTCTTGCCTAAGAATCCTGTTTAGTGCATCAATTCTAAGCATGGAAACTCTTATCCTTTAGAGTGCTGGGCACATTAGGCACAGCACCATGCCCATTTGGATTCTGATGTGCATCTGTGCCTTGGCTGTTACGCTGATTTCCTAGGTTACAACGGTTCTAGGAGAGGTGGGCTCTGGATCTCCATCAGTGACAGCATCACACCTGAGATTGTTTAAGACCCAACAGTACGCAGAAAAAGCTTCCATGCATCAGAACACCCCGTTTATAATCCTTTCAAATAACCAATCGTCCAGTGATAGTAGGGAATAACACTACCCAGCAGTGTGTAAGCACTCGGACAGCAAATACTATAATACTAACAATAGCCAAATGTCACAGTCAGAGAATCTGTCATGTGACAGAGCCACAAAAGCAGTATCAGGGCTCTTTTCATTTTAAGACTGAATACTTAACACAGATGGCACACCTCTGTAGAAGCCTCCAGATGGTCCTCAAGAGTCTGTGTGCTTCCCACACTGCAGGTATCTTCGGTTTGTGTGTAAGTCACCCTATACTTTGAAGCAGGGGACTTTCATGTGTGCACTGTCCACACATCACTATCCTAGCTATCCTGACTTCCATTCTTGTCTCTCAGTTGTTTATTCAGTACTACAGCGAGCTAACAGCCAGCCCTTCTCTGCTCATATGTCTACCTGGAACCTCAGAATGCAACCTCACGCAACAAAGGTCTTTTTGTGGGTAAAGAAAGTAGGGCTCTCCCAAGGATGTCTTCACAGATGAAGGTAACCAGTCCAGTGACATATTCCTAGAAGAAGGAACAGTCACTAGGTTGCACAGGCAACGTGCACATGAAGGCGGCTGGTTGCCTGAATCGCTTCCATGACTCCCTCCATCCAGACTCTTTGCCCATGATAGAATGTGCCATTGTTTTGAGTGTTGATGGATGTTGGGTGACCAGAAGTTCCCATCACAAGAAGCATTCATCACACGCTCATTCCTCTGCCTGCTCTGATGCTGAGACTGCCAACGCTCTTCATCTTCCTTTAGATGCACGCTTATGACAGAGGCCCCCACCTCCTGTCCCTCTGTCTCTCACTTGATGTATTTGGGAGAGTTCTACCCATCTTCCTCATTGGGCTCACTCTTCTCTCTTTGACCTACCTTATGAAATTTGCTGTCCTTAGCCAATCCACAAACTGGCTGCTTCCTGGTTGGCTCAACCCAACTGTTTCTTTCCAGTTTTTGCTTCTATGAGTCTTAACAGTATATGCTCCTGAGACAGGGGTTTGTCTTGACTTTTGAGTCATCGGGAAAACCATGATATATACAGACTGAGCAGGACAGGCTTGGGTGAAAGGACTGAGAATGGCTGAAGAGGCTCTCGGTAACCCATCAGGAGGTGGGTGGTTTAATTTATCTCGAGGTAATAGCAACCAAACTAGAAATGAAATATGGTATGAGGGGGGGAATGGAAGGAAAAGATTTCAAACTATTGTCCATTTAATATTTCACTGAAATGTTCGAAGAACACATGCTCCTCCTTTTTCTCCTCTTTTTATCCCTGCAGTCCCAGTGTGCAGGGATCACAATGGCTTTTTATTTTCCCTTTCCTAGAACAAGCTTCTGAATGTGGCCACACATAATCACATGTAATAGTTACTGGTATAGCCTTTTTATTTTGCAAATAGGTTTCTTCAGTCTGTTCTTTTACTTAAAAATGTATCCTATATCCTTTTCCACATCCCTATACTTTCCATAAGTGTCTGAGTGAAAGACTGACTTACTTCTCCTAAACTGTTCATGGGAAGGGGGAGACAACGGTCTTGGGGTCATTTGAAAGTCACTTAGGGCCAGGAAGATTTCTTTATTGCTTTTTTTTTTTAAACAAACCTAGCTGTTTGGGAAAGATACATTAATCTAAAAAAAAAAAAACAGTCTCAATCACAGAGATTCGCTGTTCTTATTAGAGTCTTTGATGACTTTCATTAAAAGGGGAGAATTGATCAGAAATTAGCCTTTACTCCTGAGAGCAAGAAACAGAAACTTTCAAGCTTGTAATTGCATAAACAAGTCTTTCAGAGACCACTTAGTATGCAGCAGAATGAGTAGCTATTCTGTGAAACTCCACGTACACGCCTCAAGAATGATTGATAATCAAATAACTTCTTGGTGTGTGAATGTGCCCATGCTGGCCAGTTTTAACTATCAACTTGCCACAACTTAGAACCACCTGAGAGGAGTACTTGAGTAAGAATTGCTTCGGCCAGTGTGGCCTGGGGACAGATCTGGGCACTGTTTTGACTGTTAGCTAATGAGGGGAGACGAGCCCACTGTGGGTAGCTTTATCATTACCTAGGCAGGGGTCATGAACTCTGAAAGACAGAAGGCTCGGAGAAAAGACGCAAGCCTGCCCAAGGCAGGCAGCAGGGCCAGGCTGCCTAAGTTCAGGCCTGTTAGCTTCTCAACAATTGACTGTAACCCATAATTGTATGCTAAGTAGACCCTTTCTTCTGCTTTGTTGCTCGTTTTGTGAGAGTATTTGCTACAGCAAAAGAATGAATCAAAGCAAGGTCCTTGTAATTTAGGACAAAATTCCAGTAAAATCATCTTAAATCAGCCCACGAATGGTAGAAGCTCAAACAGACGGAAGTAAGGCCAGTGGACCCTGAACCTGTCAGGCAGCCCAGAAAGTGGTTCCAGTGTGTGACAGACACACGCTAGGACTTCACCAACTGTCTAAACAACACTGATTCAAGAAATTTCAAAGGTAGAGATTTATTTTTTGAGGTATATTAATTTTTTGCATTTTTTCTTTTCTTTTATGAGATAATTACATAAATTCTCCCTTCTCTTTCCTTCCTCCAGACTCTCCCCGTAACCCTACTTTCAAATTGATGAGCTCTCTTTTCATTAATTGTTATTGCATGCATGTATGCATATATGTATATGTAAATATTCATAAGCTGAGCCTGCTTTGTTTGTACGATGCTACTCGTATGCATGTTTTCAGAACTGACCACAGGTGTGACAAAACCAGCCAGCGGGCTCTTCCCTGGGGAAGACTTTCTGTGGTTCTCGGCATTCCTCACTTGCCTACAGTTAGTGCTTTGTGTAAGGATGGATCCCTCTGCTACTGCCACCTACTTTGGCACATCCCTCCTCCTTATTCACCTTATTTTCAGGCAGTCATGTTGGTGATATATTATGGGTGTAGCTTCTGACATTACTAGAAGACCCAGCCTCACGAGCTGGTCCTCTGGCTCTTACCATCTTTCCAGCCCCTGCCCTACAGTGACTCCTGAGCCTTAGTGTGTGGAAATGCGCTGTGGATGCAGTCATCTGGACGAGGCTCTCAACTGCAGTTTGGTTGTGCTTTTCTGTCATGATCTCCATCTGTAATAAGGAGAACTGTACTTGATGCGGGGTGAGGACTGTACTTATCTGTGGACAAGAGACAAATGTTTAGACTGATGTTAATGATTATGCTGGTTTAGTAAACTGGTGGTTAGAGGTTCTCCTCTCTGTTTTTACAGTGTTATATAATGTGCAATCTCAAATGTGCATGTGTAAATGTGATAATTTGAGCTAGTCATTTGATAATCCCACTTCTCACTCTAATTTGGGACACTCAGTTGACTAGAACTGGCCCCTATGAAACCCCACATAGAATATTTTTTTTCATATTCAGTTTGGAGCAGATTGGAAACTACACTGCTCTGAAAGGTTGTATAATTTCATAATACAGCTACACCACTTTTAACTCTGTTGGTTTAACTGGTGGCTTTCTACAATTTGTTTTATAATTACAAGCTAGATTTTAATTTCTTCCTTCACATATTTTAGGTACTCTCGCAAGCCTGTCTACTAGTAAACTCCTCCAAGAGTTTTGTGTAGTACAATCCTTATTGTAAGTGATTAGAAGTCTCCCCTTTCTTCGTCTTCTCCTTGCTCGCCTGCAAGGAGTACATTAAGTAGTGGTCAAAAATCACCAAGGGAAAATGTTCGTTTTTTTAATATTCTCCAAAGCCCACAGGGCTCTTTTCTCCCATTAAAGCCCAGGCCTCAAATAACACAGCATGAACCCACTACGGAATTCACTAGCTGCAGAGTGAAAGGTATTTTTTTTAAATGTGGAAACCAGGACTCTTAACCAGCAACAGCTCCAGCCTGCTAGTCGACCTGAGCTACTGCAGTAGGACTCAATAGTGCACTATAAGACACAGCTGGTGGCCATGACGCAAGAAAGAGCTGAGCTGACATAACAAGCGTGTGCCCTTCAGCAGTGTGGATGAACCAGTCCTGACCACGTAAAGAGGTTCTGGCTCTCCTCAGTCCCTTTTAGATGAGGCCCTCCCCGTGTTGGGGGAAGGCAATGGAAGTGTGTCTCTGAGAGGAGTGGGGACACTCTCATGCAGTCTGGCTTTATCAACCAACATTAGCTGGACAGTTTTGGAAGGTTCCCTACCTCAGCCTCAGGTGCCTCCTGCCTATAGTAGAATATAAATAACCTGCATGCTGGACCAGGGGAGGAATGGGACAGCCAACACAGAAGTCCCTTACCAAAGAATCTGGAGTAGAATTTCCCTCTTTCCTGTCTCACCCTACATCTCTTCTGAGGACTATACTCTTTTGGTTCCTCGACCCTAGTGAAGGTGAGCAATCACAGACTGTGATAGTTTGAATGTAACTGATCCCCAAAATCTCAAAGAGAGTGGCACTATTAGGAGGTATCGCTTTGCTGGAGGAAGTGTGTCACTGTGTGGGAGAGCTCTGAGGTTTCTTTCGTTCAAGCCACACTCAGTGTGACATTTGGTCTACTTCCGGTTGTCTGTGGATCAAGATGTCTAACCCTCACCTCCTTCTCCAGTACCACATCTGCCTGCACGCTGCCATGTTCTGTAATGACAATAATGGATTAAACCTCTGAACTGTATGTACCCCAATTAAATGCTTTCCTTTACAAGAGCTACTGTGGTCATGATGCCTTTTCACAGCAATAGAAACCCATACTAAGACACAGACCAAACCTCGACGCACTGCCCAGTGGTCTCCCCGCATCTTCAGCTTCACTGCCCTGTGGTTTTAGTTACCCACAATATTATGCTCCAAAAGTAGTAAACGGAAAGTTCCAGAGATAATGTAAGTTTTAAACAACCTCCCCTACAGTCACTGTCACACTTGTTTTCCTTTGTTATTATATGCTCTCATGTCAGATTCATAAATTAATCATTATAGTTCTGCATAGTATAGGTAAAGCTGTTGTCTAGACAGCTGGCCCTTATCTGTGAGCTTTACATCAGTAAATTTAAGCAACACCGACCTAAAATATTTTTAAAAATTGAAAACAGGCATTTTCGCAGAGCAGGTACCAAACACTTTTCATCTTTCCCTAAGAATATGACACATTAAAAGTTCACATTGCAGAGATGATCTGCAATGTATAAGGAGGCGTGCGGAGGCCACATCCAAATTCTGCAGTGTTTATGGAGGAGTCCTAAAACCCCGTGACTACTGAAGGAAGCTGCACAGTGATCTCAGGCCCATACTGACTAAGGGTTTTGAATTTTTCCCTTCAGGTAGGAGGGGACTACTGCAACACCCTCTCTTTAGCTCCTTCTACCTCTGGCATGTCCCTGTGTCCCTAGTCATACCTTCTAGGCATTTCCTTTCCTCTCCGTTTGTAGAATCACAGGTTGGGAGAGCTCCCCAAGACCATCGGCTTCCTCACCACACAGGCCTGACAGTTGGGCCTCACTCCTACTCAGGAATGCAGGACCCCTTGACAGTTGGGCCTCACTCCTACTCAGGAATGCAGGACCCCTTCCTTTGAATTCACTTCTCCTCTGCAGCCAGAGAGGACTCCTCAGAGCATCCCAAATTAGGCTTATTAACATCATGGCCAGGTCTCCTGAAGACAGCAGACCAGCTGGTACTTTTGGCCATAATCCAACTTGTACATTTTAGAAATGAATCCCCACCCCAAATAAATGAGACATAAAATAACGGGTATTGAACTCGCCTGTTCCTTTATCTGCATGAAGAAGTATTAGCTGACAGAATGGCTCCAGCATGAGGAAGGCTCCCACCTGCGACCAGGGAGCCGTCCGCCTCAGAGGGCAGCGACTTCCGGGTGCAGACATACGGAAGGGTCATTTGTTTCTCATTTACTCGACAGATAAGAATATGGAAACAGTCTCAGCCCATTTGTTTGATGGGCCTCCTCAGCCAGTGATAAACAAATCAATACAATTAGTTTGACTTGTCATCAATTAAGAAACAGTCACTGTAGGGACCCGATGTAATGACACCGCTCCCACCACAAGAATTGTAGCTTCTCCTGTGGCTGTCACAAAGCGGTAATGGGTGAGCGGGAGGCACCCAAACAGCGTCTACAGACTCACTGAGAGCCCTGCGCATGTGTGAACCACAGCAAGGGGCTGCTCTAGGTGACTTTCCTGTCCTTGCCACAAGGCCCTGGACGTCCTCTGAAAAAACCTGCATTCTGTATAGAGCACAGAAATACAATAATCCTCGCAGGGTGAAACAATGCATAAAGATTAAAATGATGCCAAAACCTAGCCAGAAACTCTAGCTCCTGGAGAGCATCTGGGTGCTGCCTCAGACCAACCTGTGACAGTGACAGACGGCCACCTCCAACCCCAGTCGTCCAGTCGAACCTCTGACAGGTCATTACCAACGAGCAACTAATTCCCTGCAAATGAGACCTGGAAACTTAACCTAGCTCAGGAAAGCGATCCCCAGAAGCCATATCCTCTTGAACATCTAGACTCATTTCTGACATTCTGCTGGCAGAAACCTACTGTAATTTCGTTTTTCTCCGTGAACTTAGGTCCCAAATTAGCCCTGTCTGTGTCTTACATAATTTTGTACGAGTGGAGGAACCATTCCGGTCTCCCCATTTACTTCTCTTTAGGCTTCAGTTACAAACCAGATCTAAAGGACCAGCTGCGTAGAATAACTGCAGTTTTCATGTGGAAGTGATCTTAAGTATTAAAGAATAAGTGGTCTATAAAAGAGGAAGAATCTCCAATATCACCACCACCACCAGGTGAGTAACATCCTATGCTCCATAAGGAATCAGACTCCTAGAAGCGCTAATTTATTTGCCCAGGTGTTGAGTTTGATGATGAAAACTTGGAACACGTAGTTGAAGGGTTTCCTCTGCTATCTGTCTGCATTTCTGAAGCTCTTCACTGTCTTATATAGGATTCTTATTGTTGCACGAAACACCATGACCACAGCAGCCTGGGGAGGAAAGAGTTTATTCAGCTTCCATTTCACATCGCTGTTCACCACTGGAGGAAGTCAGGAACTCGAGCAGGGCAGGATCGTGGAGGCAGGAGGGGTGCTGCTCACTGGCTTCTTACTCAACATGATTTCCTATAGAACTCAGGAGCACCCACCCAGAGATGGCACCACTCACAATGGGCTGGGTCTTCCTCTATCAATAGCTAATTAAGAAAATGTCCTTCACAGGTGCCTGCAGCCCAGTCTTATGGAGGCATTTTCTTAATTGAGGTTCCCTCTTCTCAGATAGCTTTAGCTTGTGTCAGGTTGACAGAAAACTAACACTAATGATAATTTCTCAAGTGGCAAACACTGTGGAGGTTTTACTATTTCGTCTTGTAGTCCCTTCCCACTATGTTCTCTAGAGATCATCAATGAAGAAGTAAAATGATTTGTCCAACGACAGCCAGCTTCTAAAGGATAAGAACCAGTTATCTATAAAACGTACAAACTGGAATCAGTTCTTACTCCCCAAGCTTCCCACAGTCCTCAGAGATGCCCTTTGGCTTAAAAGCTCATGCTGAACCACACAGTTGGGCCTGGGTCCTACTGTGTGGAAGGTAAGAAGGAACTCGTTCTTCTTAACAAGGTGGTTCTATTAGTTAAACTATCTGTGAGAAATCCCTGTCCAAAGCAGCTTTAAAGTGAGCTGGTGCCGAGCTCAAGATGGCAATCCAGCATGGCAGCAAAGTCTCAACAGCAGGAGGCAGGGGCAGCTGCCCACAGAGCATCCAGTCAGGGAGCAGAGTCATGGATGTTTGTGGATAGCTCGCTTTCTCTTTTCCACACAAACTAGGGACCCAGACATAGGAATGGCGGACACAGTGGGTGAGTCTGCTCATCTCAGTCTAATACAGAGAATCTCCACAGGCGTGGGCAAGGCCCATCTCCCTGGTGACTCTAGATCTTGCAAGTTGACAACCAACATTCATCATCCCAGAGGTGGCCCTCACAGTTAACATTATTTACCTCCACTTAATAGCCATTTTCATATTGTTGTTCAAGAACACAAAGGTAGCACAGCGTGTCTCCCCATCAAAGCAACACTGAACACCTGCCTGGTTTCTAGGCTGCTACACTGTGGTGTTGACACCAGACTACTCCCAGAAGGAAAAGCAACCAGGCCTTAAAAGAAAATTGCCCTGGCAGAATGTCAGGGATGTCTGCTAGATGCTCAGAGTTTGCAGAAGTACAGGATGTAGCCAAGACACCGTTTAGCTCCCAAAACAGAGTAGGAAACACATCAGGAAACACACCAGGAAACACATCAGAAACACACTAGGAAGCACATCAGGAAGCACACTAGGAAACACACCAAGAAACATACCAGGAATGCGTTTAAAGATTGTGCTGCCGAGGTTGAGGAAAGGTTGTGATAGGATACCGGGACATTTTGACAACATGTTCCAATTCTAGTCCTTGAGAAATTTTTATGCTGAGAGATTTATGGAGATGCTAAGACAGCAGAAAGCCTGCTAAGGGCCTGGGCAGAGGTGACAAAGACGTTCTGATGGGAGAAAGCATGCTATCAAATTGTGACAACTTCAGGTGGTAGTTGACCAGTTTGGAACTGTTCTCAATAAGTGAGCTCAACATTACCTTCAATTAGTCCAAATTGAAAATCAGGTAGGGAAGAAAAATAATCAGTCCATGTGTGATTGTCAAGACCAACAACTTGATTGGATAGAGATATGCCTATTATATTAGTAAAGCACACCCAGAGAAGATTAGAATATGGGGGCAGAACTGTGGAAATTGGGACCTCTTGGAGAAAGGGGCTTTCTAGAAGCATGCCTTTGGAGGATGTCTTGACACTGCTCCTTTCTTGGTAATTTTCTTTGCTTCCTGGCTGCCATGAGGTGAGCAGTATTCCTCTGCCATAGCCCTCTCCCCAACACTTTTCCTTGAAAGGAGCCATCTGGCTATGGACCGATACTTCCAAAGTTTGAGTCAAAGGTCTCTTTCCTCCTTTGAATCTTTTCCTCTTAGACATTTGTCACCATAATGAAGCATGACTAGGACAACACATCGTGTGTCCTAAAAACCAGAACAGACAGAATCAAAACCCAGAACCATAGTTAGCATATATGGTGGATTTATTCTAAATAAGCTGAAGACATAGATCTACGTCACCACACTTAAAGCACACAGACGAGAGTTCTCTTCAGCAGCCTAGAAAGGCTCACTTTTCAGAAAACAGGAAAAAAATTACACACAAAAAAGCAGGAAAATATGTAAGATGTAACTAACTTAAATCATGAACAGTTGCTTTGAGACTACAGTACAAAATCAAAGGAAAATGGGGAGCAGCCAAGGAGAGCAAGCAAAGAGAATGGCATGCGAGGATCACGTGACCATGTCCGCATCTCTGCCTGCCGATCAAAGGGCTTGCACGCGAGGATCACGTGACCATGTCAGCATCTGCCCGCCGCTCTCCCTCCAGAGATCACCTTGCTGTGCCTACTCTCGTCAGTTTTTCTCGATTTAGTGTGCCTATAGGTCACGTCTTTTGGACTCTGCCAACTCCACGCGGCAGCATCTGCCTCTTCAGCTACTTGAAAATCCTCCAGCACGAGCAGCTTCGTAGCAGCTGTTCTTAACTCCCAAAGACAGCCTTCCGCTTTGAAAGGTCAGTGAGAGAAGTGCACGAACGGCAAATAAAATCAGAAAATGGGAGTGAAATGACGTGTACAGTAAGTCTAGTGAGACTCGGCACCAATACGAAGATGTGCTGATCGTATGCCAGGGCAGTGTCCCAGCTCTCAAGGCAAAGGAAAAAACAGCTCCAATACTGGGGCCTGCAAAGATGACCTTTCTCTAGTCAAGAACATTAGCTAGTTAGTAGAAAAATGGAAGAGACACGAATGGCATGATCTTGGGAGAGACTGCCAGGACCCCCAAATTTCTGAAATCACGTACTTAGTCTTATGCACTTAACTATATCCATTCTCTTTCTTTGGGTTTGTATAGATTATTGCTGGGCACTCCTCTCCAGACTGTTGACGAGCGTGGGGCAGGCCTCTCCTGTGGCCTTCCTGCACAGTCAGGTTCGGCTTCTGTATCACTATGGTTTGAATAAGAAATGCCTCCCAGGGCCCATGTTTTCCAGGTTTAGGTCCCATCTCATGCACAATTATAGGTATGGTAACCTTTAAGAAGTGGGTCCTTAATACATGGGGAGGTGTTTAGTCTTACAGTAACTTGATAGGCCATGTTTTATTGATACTCATGGGAGATCTGCCCTTTCCCAAACAGAAATGAAGGAAGTGGGAGGGAGGGAAGGAGGGAGGGACTGGGCGGAGAGGAGGGAGGGGAAACTCTCCCACAACCCAAGGCTACAGTATAACGGGTCACCAGATCCCAGATGAGCCCTCTAAGCTGTGAGCCTGTATATATGCTCCTCCTAAGCTGAGCATCTCAGGTGTGTGCTAGGGTGGCCTAAACCTGGCTGCCACACACATCTGCTTCCTCTGCCATGGCAGTGTTATATCATCGGAGGGGTTGGCATCCCAGGACACTAGGGAAGGCATGGGTAGAGTTTGTCATCGGTGATTAGCTGATCAGATCATTACTAATCAGTTTTCTTTCAGATGTGGGCAAGCCACATTAAGTTTGGTTATCATAATCAGCTATTTTGTTTTCAGTAATAGATGAGCTTACTTCATTTTAATTATTTTTATGTTCTTGTCTTCAGTATTTTAATTCTTTTCAATATAAGCCTATTTCATTTTTCTCAAGCTTAATAATTCTAAACTATAATTAAATACATTTTATTTACTCTGTCACTTATGAGTTTGGTTTATTCGATGTCCGGATTTCCCAATCACTCTTTTGGCCTATAAAATGCCAATAGGGACCTCTCTTCGTCTACTCACAGGACCTCCAGTCCTGGAAAGACAATGTGCTAACTTAGAGGTGGAAAGAGGAAGAGGGATCCCTAAGGGTAAGTAGGGGTCTTTTCTGAACCTCAGCTTCCTGAATAGAAATAGTAGACAGCACAGGGCAGTTGTACGACACCGGGCTTGAGTTACACTCGCTGCTGTGAGTCACACCCACTGCCATGTGTCACACTGTATAATACCAATGTTACATTGGAAGAGCTGGTGGGACATTCAGATCACAGTTATCAGACAGTGAGGAGATCCCCTAGACAGACCAGGCTGTAGAGTTCACGAGCTCAAAAGGGTGATAGCCCAACTGATTCTGTGGCTCGTACAAGACTCAGACACAAAGTATAGAAACTGTTTGACAACAAAAGGAATCTGAGGGGATTTTTTTTAGCAAGATTTTTTTATATGCACTACCCCAGCGTAGTCTTACCTCCTTACCTCTAATGCCAACAGGATCAGCTAGAAATCTGATGTCTATTTCCAGCCTCTGGGTAGATACAGTGACCTGTGCTATCACCTTTGGCGGCAACAAGAGCAGCCACATCTGCTGAGGGTCTAGACTGGAAGATGTAGGCTCCCCCGGGATTATGTGTTAAAAGGTGTCATAGTAAGCTTCAGGAACCAGGGAAGAGAAAAGCACAATGGAAGAATTGCCGGGATCATTCTCGCTAATGGCTGTGTCTGTGAAGCATTTTCTTAATTGTTAGTTGGTGAAGGAAGTCCCAGTCCACCATGGATGGTGCGATCCCTAGGTGAGGAGCTGGGATGTCTAAGGAAGCTAGCCAAGCAACCAGAGGAAACAAACCAGCAATCAGCATCCCCCCATGCTTCTCACCTCTGCTCCTACTTCACTTCCTGCCTTGGTATCCCTTAGTGACAGACTACAACCTGGAAGATTAAATAAACCTTCTCCTCCCCAAGCTGCTTTTGAAACAGAGTGGTACCACAGCAACAAAACAGCAAATTAGTTCACAAGGAGCAGAAGGAGGAGGTATCAGTTCCACACTGCAGTGAGGCCTCTGTGATGGAGGTGGAAACTCATCGAACCAGCATTCCTCATCCCTAGGGACTGTGGAATAAGTGTGGATGGAATGAGAAAGGAGACCGAGGGAGGGGACGGGCATTACCTGCATCGAGACAATGTGCAGTCAAGATGCTCCCAGCCTTAGGCTTGGGAGGTATACAGAGGACCCAGGAAAGTGAACCATGACACTGGCTGGACCCAGAGTTCGAAAGGCCAGCTGGCAGCAGAAGTGTATGACATAAATGCACCTCTCCCCCCACCCCCCGCTCCCACTCCTGACAGCCTATAAACAGGAGCTGGCTAGTATAAAGACAGCAAGCCCAGGAAAGAAACCAGTTGCAACAGTCCTAGGTCCAAAGAAAGGAGAAAGATTAGCTGCAGTTCTGAGTGGAGCTGGAGTTGTGTGTCTTCTTGCTATAAGGGGCTGTACATTTAAACTGTCAAGCTGTGGGAGCATTTTATTGAAAGTGCCCAGAACACTTTATATTACTTAAAAAGTATCAGAAAGTCGTGGGAATACCCATACCCAGGAGCAGAGAAAGAATTGGATCAATTTTAATTTCATTTTTATCTATTTCCAACAGAGAGTGGCACTACATAGCTCAGGCTGGCCTCCAACTCACCATGTAGCCCAGGCTGCACTCTGTCTCACTGCGTAGCTCACTCTGGCCTCGAACTGATAATTCTCCTCCTGCATCAGTTTCCCAAGTGCTGGGATCACTGATATGTGTTACTACACTGAGCAAAACCTGAATATGTTTAATTGGAAAGAGGAAAAATTTAAGTTATGATATCTACAAGTTGTATTCAACACAGATGAGAAATATATACCCATCCGCTATATAGATCTCTGTGTGTTACAGGATAGTACACAAAAGTATCCTAATTGAAGTGTTTACAAAGACCACAAATAAAAAGAGACTAGAATTTCCAAGTACTGCCTACCATATGCAGATTTTGAAAAACGAGAAAGTCTTGGATCTGAGAACTAATCTCTCCACTTTGAGACGCAGATGGTGCAGAACGTGCCAAGGGGGTCTGGTGAAGAACTTCTCTCGAAGTCCTTCTAGTCCAAGTCTGGGGAAGGGATCTTCAATAGGATCATAAAAGCCCTGTGGACTCTGTTTCCTGGTCAGAGACAGAGAGGACCAATGCTCATCTAACCTCTGACTGGCCAGCAGTGTTTCCAGAGCCTGCAGGGGGAGCCATGAAGTTGCCTACAGAGCAGAAACAGATCATGGAGGAGACAGAGCAACGTGTGCAAAGGTGAGCACGTGCCATTAGATCACACGTGCAAATGGGCTCTACAGACTCCATGCTGGGGCTGAGGGTGCAGTCTTTACCTCCTGTGGGGTGAGAGAAGAGCCACGACAGCCTATTTGGATTAGAAAAGATGCCAGCATCAGTATCATCAAAGAGTGGTCCAGCTGAAGAAGATCCAAGAAACCCATGAAAGCTTCCTTAGCCCGGACAATCACCTGGAATCACCCACCAGATCAGAACCAAGTCCATAACACCTGGAACCAACTACCAGATCAGAGAAATAACGGTGTACCGATTTAAGGATGCCTGTTTCCTTATCCTGCCTCCTGCTGAAAACAGCAGCACTCCGGTGAGAAAAGAGGTGTGTAGGCAGTGATAGAACTGAGGTCTCGTGTCTCCCACCCTGATGTAGTGGCTCCCTGCGAGGGAAGACAATGGAGTGCTACATCAAGCTCAGGGCTTTGATTAGCTTAGAATAAGGACAATTTACTGAATTGAGAATAAGTTGGTGACTCAAGGCATCTTAAGCTACCTCTTGTGTACTGTTAAGCAGAGAAATTGCAGAACCTCGGTAGACATTTTTCTAGGCACAGGGCATGAGAACACCCACCAGTGTATTTTAAGGGAGGTAGAAAACAGTCAACTTATAAAGGTCAATGACCATATACTCCAATACCTTAGAGTCACTGAGTACACGGTAAAGATTTACCAAACAATTAGAGTACATTAGACACACATGTGTACACATACACACTGACACTTTTTCAATTCTGAAATCTGTAACATAGCAATTTTAAATAGAAGTATTTCCAAATAGTACATTGTGATAAATGGCAATAGTATCCAAATTATTGACAGTCTTCATAAGAAGCTTCCATAGCTCATCTAGAATCCATTCATCCACTAATTTAAGTACAGCTGTGTCCCGGGCCACACTGGGTGGGGAGGCACCAGCCGAGAAGTGACACTGGAGCCAGCAGCCGTCTCTAGAAGCCAGCGTTTTGACTGGGAGAGAAGAAAGGGGAGCAATACTGTCACTCGTCAGGTTTGTCCCAGGCCTGCTGAAGAGTTCTGGCCAGTGCAGAGGACAGCACGGTCTCCGAAGTCACGCTGCCAGCAAAGGATGGGAGAGACGGTTGAAACAGCACCATGCTCCTGACAGATTCGTGCGGAGCTGGTTCAAGGGATGGAAAAGCCATGGTGTGAAGAATCATAGATGGGAGACAGTGGGAAGGACAGGCTAGAATGGGTGGGCCCTGGAGGCTGCGGGGGCCAGCACGTCTCTGAGTCGTACGCTGACTTTCCGCTATGGTCATTCTTTGACTTAGAAAGATTTTCCTGGCAGCTGGTCCTTGCAAGTGGAGGGAAGGTGTAGTCTCATGAATTGTCACCTGTTCCCCTTAGGGCTTTGAGCTTTCTGTCCCCATAGAAGAAGTGGCTGGATCATAGTTGAGCAAATAAGACATCAGCCCAATCTGGGTTCCTTAGTAGGAAGCTCTAGCTAAGTTATTCAGTGTCTGCTGATTCGAGTTCCTCATGAGCAAAGGCGCCCCATGCCGCAAGGCAGATGAAACCAAGGGACGCATGCAAAGAGCTCCACCCAGTCCGTGCCTTGCGTGCAGGAGACCCTGGAGAGAGGTTAGTGATGTCATGACAGCTCCCTTCTCTTCCATTCTGCCCAGCCACCCAGCAGACTGGCCACTTCATCCTCCTCACTGCCAGTGCCTCCATGTGTAAAATACTCCTATTGGGTAGGTCATTGCATTTGGTACGTGGCATGTGTCCTCCTCTCCCTTCTCTCAATCAGTGTTATTGTTAGCATCCCACAAGCAACAGGGTGATCACAGCTGTGGATGGTTGGAGTCTCATAAGTCACAGCCTTTCAGAAAACAAATCTCTTGGGCTGAAGTTATTGCAAAATTGAGGTCATGTTTGTGCATGCATGCGTGCATGTGTGCATGTATGTGAACATAAAATTAGATAATTTTTTTTGACAAATTTCTGAGTCACGGGAGCGTAAAGAAAGGTGATTCTCTATCCCTGAAAGAATGCCGGGTGACTTTTTTGGTGCATGAATGTCTCAATAAGCAGCCCGATTTTCAAATGTCAAACTTGCCGCCGAACTTGGTTCTTGGGTCAGACAAACGCCTTTGATTTGTTTGAAGGGATTTGATTTGGAAGTAGCAGAGCGATTAGTTGTTGAGATGGAGGCTTTGAAGTCACAGAGCAGAGATTTCTTTTATAGGCCCTGGTGGAGCCCCAGACATTTGGATGCAAAATATTTCTAGAACTTTTGCATATGCTTAGATATTAAAATAAGCAAGCCTAATGCATGTGTAAGATCCCATCTGTCACACACACAATGTAGTTTAAAATGCCACCTGATGGAGAAATACTGTTCTGTTGTTTAACCTTAATCGCACAGGAGAGTGAGTGCCGAATACTGATGAAATACGATTATTGAAGCCCTAAATGCAGGTTATATTTAATTCTGCACATGGTACATTTGGGATACTGCTAAGTAATAGCTCTTACAAGATCTCCATTTGAAAGAAATGTAAGAGTTTGAAGCCTAACCAATGGAAGACAAGAAAAGCTCAAGTCTAAAAATAGAAGTCTGGAAAGACCTTGAAAGGTTCTCAGAACCAACTGCTACTAGGTGGGGCGTCCATGAGCTGCTGGGTTGGGGGGGGGGGTCCCAAGGCAGATCCCCCACTGCAAACCTTTCTCTCACAAATACTAAGTCAAGTCCAAGTCAGAGCTCGCTGGGACCTTAGTGACAGCTCCCCCAGCAACATGCCCTGGTGTTAAACACCAGGGAATTTGGATTGTCTTAATTCCCACCCATTAGGCCTATTTTCTTCATGTGTGCTAATTTAAAATAGACCACCGTACACCTCTTAAAATAACTAAAGCTGGAAATGGACACAATATCAAGACAAGAATGGGGAACGATTAACCCACAGCAGAAAACTCAAAGGGACCACACGAGAGCTTCTACACACTCTGCTATCCTAGCGGGACAGAAGGTATGGAGGTTCAATGACATTACAAATAGGAGCTGAGCAAATTATGTATCTTCTGTAAGTCACTATTTTGTCATGGGAAATGAATAATAGCAATGAATACTAACAGGGTAATAATTGAAAAGACAGAAAATTGCCTTGTCCATTTACCCTCTCCATATACGGTGCTTTGATTGTGGCTGATACTTTTGTTATAATTTTTGTATTTGTTGGAAAATAAAAAACAATGAGTATTCACTATTATCATCTCCAGTAAGATTGTTTATGTATGTAGGTAGCATGCACATATGGACGCATGTATGTATACACATGTATAAGTGTGTATGTATGTCTTCCTCACTCACTCTCCACTCTACCTACTAGGGCAGGGTGTCTCATGTACCCCATAGCTCACAATTTTCCCAGGTTAGCCAGCCAGCTTACCTGGGGTCTCTCCTAACTCTGTCCCCCCCTCAAGCACTAGGGTTTTAGGTGAACTGCCATGCCCGTCCAGCATTGACATGGGTTCTGGGACCCTGAATTCAAGTCTCCACGTTTACACAGCAAATACTTTCAGTTCCAGCCCCCTCCTAACAAGTATTTTAGCTATAAACACACACAAGTCTATGACAAAGGGAATTTGGAAGACTGTTTTCTAGCAAAGATGATGAGCGTCCTAAGGATTAGGACTAAGAAGGATTTCTTCTCCTTTCTTCCTGTGGTAATGATGTGTCTGTTCCCTTCAGGGGATAGAGGGGGTGGCATGTACAGATCGATCAAGTCTGTGACTTCCCTACTGTGCCAATCCAACATCACCTATAAGTTCCATCTTCTCTCTTTGTTTCCCACACTCACGTTTGCACTGAAGAGACACTTATGACTAGGGAAAGAGGGATCCAGCTGTATCCATACTCAAGATCCAATAAAAAGAAATTCACAATGCTTTGGCATTAAAAAAAAGTTCAGAAATGCAGCAGGTAAATCTTGCTTGTTTTTGCTGAAGATTCCAATTTATCTGGGTGAAACAGACTCCAAATGATTATTGATATTGGGAGCTTTATACAAATCCATTCCCAGCTGAGTGGTGAACACTAATCTTGACTATAATGAAAAGAAAATCCTCTAAGTTCTGATTCTCTCACTTAATACAACTGACACTATCATTTGAGACCGGCAAAGGAAAAAAAAAAAAACCTCCACTATTTCCGCTTGTTAATTCCACACATTTACTAACAAGTGTGAGCGCTCATAAGTCTGCTGCCTCTATCAACTTCCCTCCTTTCAGGTCAGTTAGTATGGTATATTTTAAAAAGTAAAAAGTGTCTGTGTGATTGACTTACAAAAGGAATAAACTTAGGGAGTAAGGGGCTTACAAGTCAGCTCAGGGAAACTCTAGTCAAAGGCCACCAAGCTCCCTTAAACTGCAGAAGTTCTCCGAGGAAAAGGGACATGCTGAGATTCTCTCAGCTTCTGCCCCTGTCAATTTCCTGAAGTAACCTCTCCAGATGCATGACAGTCCAATATTCTCACTTAGCTGGCCGTGGTGGCAGAGCCCTGTACCCAGCACTCAGGGAAGAGAGGTAAGATGAACGCATGTGAGATTATATAGAGAGACTCCACATCAGGAGGAAAGAGGCTGAGGGGACGTGGCTCGTTCCCTAAGAGTGTGTACTGCTTAAGGTCTTGCCCATGCCCAACTGCCTGTAACTCCATTTCCAGGAGATCCAATGCCCTCTTCTGACCTCTGCCTGCACCTGCATATCTGAGCACATAAGTGTACACACACACACACACAATTTAAAATAAAATAATATAGTATTTATAAAGAAAGAAAAAGTCATTTTTGGTGTTGTATATGAGTTCTAATAATTCTTAGTAAACAAAACCCAGAGTCAGATATTAGGGGATGAAAGCTGAAGGAGCAAAGAAGCAGGCCGGCAGCCACTAGAGAGACATTTACCTCTGTCATTGCTCAGACCAAAGGGACAATCCTGTCCTCAGACTGCATCCTTCTTCTGTCTCCTCAGACTGCGTCCTTAGACTGCACTGAGCTCCTGTCTCCTCCACATTATATTCGTCTCCCTGCCCAGCCATATCACTCCTGTCTCCACCTCCCTACTGCTGGGATTAAAGGCATGGAATCCCAAGTGTTTGGATTACTTTGTGTGAGCTCTGTTTCTCATTTAGAAGATTCAATCTTGTGTAGCCCAAGGCAGATCCATCTGCTTCTGTCTCCCAAGTCTGGGATTAAAGGTGTGAGCCACCATTCCCTGGCCTCTAGTGACTTAGCTCTGCACTCTGGTCTTCAGGCAAGCTTTATTTGTTATAAACAAAACATCACCACAGTATGGACAGAATTTTAATGTTGCCATGTCTTCTGACCACATTTAAGTGTGCTGAGATTGCTCTGGGAGGTGTCAGGAATGGATGAACTGGGCGTAGACCACAGCCGCAGACACGAGGAAGCTCAGTCAGTGAGGAACATCTAGGAGCATATGACCAGAGACAATAACAATCCCGGGAGTGTCTGGAGTTTTGAACGGGGAAACCATTTTCTCTTTAGAACAGAGTTAGAAGTAATGGGAATCCCTCAGAAAGTAAACTGTGGTGGTGGGTTACAGAACCCAGAAACGTACAAAGCAGGGAAACACCTTAAATTCTTAGAGCTAACAACAGCAATCGCACAGCAATTGTCTGATGAATGCCTGCTAAACAGTCAGTGTTCAGGGACAGGTTCACCACAAGGGCTGCAGACACTAGAGACAGGAGACTGCCCAGGGCTCCAGAAGACACCACCACCGAGGCCCTGACATAGCCACACGGAACAGGAAGTAAACCTTAGGCGCTTTGTTCATGGTGACACTACCTTGGCCTTAAACAGTAGTCATAGAATACTATTAACAACAATAATAAAGAAAGCAGTGTTGGTCCCCAGTATTATCCTGTATTGAAGGTGGTTTTAGCAAGAGAAAGTTGAACTTCGCTGTAAGCTGGACGTGGTCAGTATGGAAGCCATGACTCAGGAGACACAGCGAATGCCCTGTGTTCGCCAGAAGCAATGGCTCCATTGACAGGAAGCATTTCCAACATGTTCCATTCTGGGCACTCAGGACAGTGTAGTCTGGGCCGTGTCCTGACAGCGCCACACTGCCCAGGCGTTGGCTGTTCTGAACTGGAGAACCACACATCACTGAACCATCACTGTTAACTAAGTGTGCGCTCTACATCCCTAAGGCACCTGCTGCTCTTTGTCAGGAATCTTCCCGGCACCCATCACATTTCATCAACACGCAGAGGAACAGCGTTCTAGCCACTCGCTGGAACTCTTCCACAAAGACGAGCTTGAAGCCCATTCTGGGTCGAGTTAACTGGATTAGCTATCAAGGATATGTCTTTCTGTGAAGCACTTGATGAATGTGTAACATTCTTTCCGGACTTTGGGCTCACAGTCATCCTCTATTTACTCAACGCCCATGCTGTGCAGGATTCTGTGCCAAGTCCTGGGGCAGCTCCAGGTTTGTGCCATTCGATTTCATTCTTCAAATCCACAAGAAGCTCACAATAAATTGTAAATGTTCAGGGCACGAAGGAGCAAAGAGGTGGCGGCAATAATGTTAGGTAGCAATGCAGAATAGGGAAAGGCATCCCACCGCAAGCTTCTGCCTAGCTGACTCCTGGTTTAAGCCGTGGAGATATATAACTGGGAGAGTCTTTAGACCACCAAGGTAGAGAAGGAAAACGAGTTCACAGCAGACGCAGGTGCAAGACGAAGACTCCAGAATATTGTTCTCCCTGCTTCCCCGATCTCCTTCAGTTCACAAACAGTGGACCAGTATTCAAAAGCATATAGGAGACATTTCCAATAGGTTTTCTATCAGCAAATCCTATTAGCTGGGAATTCTTCCTGATGATAATATTAGTCCATCACACACTGGAGTGAGATATCCCAAGGCTCTTTCATATCAACTAAGATCACAAGATAATCTCAAATACTATTTAAAAAAAAAGACAAAATTCCTTACCTGAACTGAGTACAGACCAGGCAGGGAGCCATAGCTGGCCAACATGTACAACAGGTCTCTGGTGGGAGAGAGTGCCCCTACAAAGCCTTCTTATTCCATCCATATTCAGACACTTCAGAGTTCATAAGTACACTATGTTCTTATGTTAGAGAAAACCTGTATCTGAATGATCTGAAGAGATCTTTGTACTCCATTGCCAATGATGAAGTCCCCACAGAAGCAAGGACAAGGGGTTCGTCATTTCATCAGGCGCCTTATGAAATTTATGGAAATTCATCTACTTGGCTGTTTGCTTTTTCCACAAACTTACATGTTAATTGCCCCCAAATGCATGGCAAGTTCATATATCATCTTTTCTTTACTTGAAGATCTCTTTTATTGCGAGAAAAGTTATATATCAAATTTTCATAGACAGTAATCTTCATAGTCGAGCAATTTTAGATGCTAATTGTTGTTAAATACAAAATAAAGTTGTTATAATCAGATGTTAATGAGGGGACCTGTTGGCCAGTTCCGCTCTTCTATATATGATATAGATGTGTAACTAGTACTTTCCCTCTTAGTCTATGTCCTAACATGTCCCATGCCAATAGACTTCATGCAAATAAAGTGACAGATTTTATCACATTGATCAAAGGGTCTCCATTGTTGAATTCAAAAATCTTTTCTAATTGCTTGCTGATTAAAACAACAACAACAAAACTCTACAACAGACATTTCAACATTTTTCTCTGAGTGCTCTCCAAACGTGGGATTCTTAAAAGTATGTGCACTGTGTCAAAGGCACCAGACATGCTTGCACACCTGTGGAGGCCTAGTGGTTGTCAAGGGATGCTACGGCTTCTGAGAGCTTCGGAGTCCAGACTTCCCCAGTATCGCACCGGCTTGAAGCAGACCATTCTACAAATGCTTGCTAATTAATCAGATGCAAATGGTTATTGCTCATGGTTCTTAATCTATGTATTCTTGGAGCTTTCCCTCTAAGGAGCCCTCGGGAGCTGTGGGCAGAATTCTCTTTGGTATTGCGCATCACCTGGTGGCTAGAATAGGCAGATAAATAAGCACAGTGGGTCACTCAAGAGCACTTGTGGTTCATTGACATCCCTTCCTGTCCTCCATGAAAGATGACGTCGGGAGTTCACCTGAGCTTGTGTCTCCTCATATCTGAAACTGGGCATCATAACAAAGATTTAACCTAGCTATTCGCAGCTGAAGGTCAGGTTTTCTGTAGATGGATGATATTCCAATTAGATTTGGGATTAGAACTATTACAAACCACAACAGGAGAAATGTCCACTAAGACACAATTTATTTTTACATGAGCATCCTTTGTACCAGGAGTCATAAAAGCATCCACCATGATACATAAGCTAATGGTCCTTATAGAATGTGGGTCTTTCAAGGTTTATTTATCTTGTGATGAAAAATTAGTTGTTTTATTTTCTGGCAGGTAATAGTGACTTCTCAACACTCTCTTAAAGAAAATCATCCCAGAGGTTAAGAAAAACCATAGACCCACAACATCAGAGCTGACCCTTTTCTGACGCCTTACACAGAACCATAGAAACACATCATGCCAGAGAGAGAGAGAGAGAGAGAGAGAGAGAGAGAGAGAGAGAGAGAGAAAGAGAAAGAGAGAGAGAAAAGAAAAAGAATTAGGGGGAGAAAAGGATCAACCCGCACCACCAGGAAAAATCTGTCAACCAAGTCAGGCATTTTTTTGCCACCTCTAAAAGAAATGAAAAATACTCCCCTGTCTCTCCCAGTAAGTTTGCAGCCCTTCAGCTGCTCTCAGTGTTTGGCTAACATGACATTTCAGTGATAAAGTAAGACAATTTGAAGTCCAGCATATCAAGTACAGCAACTGCTCCCCTAGGACCAGGAGAAGGGATCGATGGCTGTACCGTCGGATGCTTTATGCCCGTGGTATTGTTTCCATAAATTAAGTTTATAACAGACTGATTGCTTTCTTGCTTTCTCAGAGAAGTCAAATATCACTGCTCTCCGCTAACACGGCAGTGACAGTCTGCAGGCAGACATCTTGCAGAAACACTGGGAAACACTTGCATCCTGGGAAACAGGATACAGAGAGTTTAAAACCACACCAAGGGGCTAAGCCAGGCAAAGACTTGCATTCCCCAAAGTCCCAAATTCAAAATCCAAAATCAGAAGAAAGGCTCATGAGGTCATAGAGCAAATCTATATCTAAAAAGCAGAAATCCAGTTCTTGATTGTGTGGCTTCAGGACTTTAAAATAATTTCATTCATTCCTCCTCCTTCCATACACCACACTGCCTATTCCTTTCTATCAAGGGGAGATAAATCACAATAAAATCATATTTTTAAAAAATGTAATGGAATACCTGGCTTAAGACTTTATTGAGGGCCAGGCATGGTACTGCACTAATCTTAGCACTGAGGAAGTAGAGGCAGGTGGGTCTGAGCTCAAAGCCAGCCCAGTCTATGCAGTGACCGCCAGAGCTATGTAGAGAGACCCTGTCTTTAAAACACATACATATTCATATCATACACATACACACATTTATATGTATTTATACATAAACACACACACACACACATATATATATATATATGTTCAACTGTTATGTCAAATGCCCCTTTTGGCAAAGTCAACAGCAAAAATGGAGGCTTTGGGGAGCTAAAAGGAGGCAGGATCCTTGTGAGTTAGAAGCTGCCAGACTCAGACCTTAGCTCTAAAAATTTCTGTTGTGCATCTTAGAAAAGTTACTCCTTCTCCTTGGTGCTAGGCTTTTCTGTATACAGAACAGAAATCAGGGCCGTTCCATAGAATGTTTCTGATGAAATAGTCATCACCTCAAGGTTCCAATGTGACCCTGCCACATCACATATGGGAGCCTGGCACACTGGGGCAGCAAATACGTGGCCACCATCCCTGTTACTGCTGCGGCCAGGAGTGGAAATTATGATCTCATATCTCATCATTTCTTTCTCTCTCTACCCCTACGGATGCAAAGCAGGAGCTGGCAATCAATTTGTCAGGAAGGACTGAGTTCTCTACTGTGCCGCAGGCCCCTTCTCTCTGGGATATTTACCTCCAGCATGTCTGGAAGCCCAGTGAACCAGGTAATTAACAGTGGGGGCTCTGACCTAGCAGTGGGTCACAATCGGCATCACCCACAGTGGCAAACGACTATTGAGCTTGTCACATATCAACTGGACAAAGACTTGGAGCACCCAGAGGCTACAGTTTTAAATACCTTTCCCTATCGATTAACATGAGCTTCCTGGAAACACATCAACATAAATATGCCTTCTGAAATTGTCTCCACTCTGTGCGGCAGATGATGAGCTAGACTGTAAGTCAGGAGCACCGAGAAGCCCCAGGGGAAGAAGTTCAAGTGCACTCCGTGAGGTCCCATCAGTCAAAAGATGACTGGGGAAGATGCAGGCGGGAGGTTGAAAACAGGGGAACCATGCGCTGAGCCTGGCCACAGTGGGAGGCGGAAGGACCAGAAGGGGAACTATACGGTCCCTGGACCAATGGAGGTGACTATCTGACAGGACATTTGAGGGAGATCTGAGTGGAGGGCTGGGCCAGAGTGGGATTCCACACAGCCTCATCCTCTTCTGTCTCCTGCCTGTCTCCCACCTGTGTGCTGACAGCAGTGTTTGGGGGTGGGAAGCAGGAGGTGTCTGGACCATAGGACAGAAATCCTTGTGAGGAGTTTGTTTCAGGCTGTCTCAAAGGACTGAACTCTTCCTCACTCAGGCTGACTTGGTCCCATGAGAGCCTGCTGAAAGCAAGGCTGTGGGTGGGGCTAGGGGGAGAGCTTGGTTGGTAAAGTGCTTGCCTTGTGAGGATAGCGATCTAACTTCCGTCCTCAGATCCCATGTTAAGAAATAAGAGATGGATGTGGAGTGGTCACGTGCACTTGCAAGGGGGGCATCCCTGGGGCTCACTGGTCTGCCGGCCTAGCCTACTTCACTGGTGCTGGGCTACTGAGAGACCTTGCTTCAAACTCAAAGTTAGGGCCTTCTGGGAAACAATACTGAAGTTGAGCTCTGTCTTCTACATGCAGGCACACTTATGTATATGCACACGTGTGCACTCTCACCTATAAACACACATATATAAATGCATGTGCAAGCATGCACGCACACACACAATCTCAGATAAGGAAACTAAAGCAAGGTTGACTATGCCATTTATGTCTTCTTCAGGTCCTCTCTTGACCTTTATCCCTGACACGAACTGAAGCCAGTGAGACTCTTGCCCTCAGCTGAGTGGACACAGATGCCATGGTTCTTGGAATTCCAGAACTGTGCTCCAACAGAAACCTATCTGTTCCATGACTGCCTGGTCTCAGGTGGTGTGTGACAGTATCAGTAAAAGAACTGAGCTGATCCTATCATCCAAGCCCACCCCGAACCAGACAAAAGACAGCCCTGGGAGCGAGTGGTCGGCCTATCAGGGAGCCAGAATGGTGGGAAGCCCAGAGAGGGCCTTTGAAGAAGGCAAACTTCTAGCCTACCACAGATCTAGGCACAGTGAATGCCAGTCTTGGGATGAGAAAGTGTCTAGGTCACAACACACACGTGAGCAGAGAATTATCCCTGCTCACTTCTGTGGGCCAGCGTCTGACTCAGAGAAAGCAAATCCCGCACAGGAGAGGCAGCTCTGCTCCCTATTCACTTAGGCGCCCATTTTCTTAAGAGGAGCATTTTCAATTTGCTGCTCAGCCGATCAAACGCTTGTCTCTGCAGAGTCATAGAGAAATATGAAAACAGACAAAGTGACAAAAGTTTGGCATGTGAAGTCAAAACTGCCTTATCTCCAATGAGCTGTGCGAGGCTGCTGTGCACATGAATGCACTCCCCAGCAAGGCCGGCTCCTGAGCCGCAGCCTGCTGTCTGAAACCTCCCTGGATACCATTGGCTGGTATAAACATAGCCCCACAGCTTACCTAACACACAGGGCTGGGCTTGGTGCTAACATTTTAAGGAACAAATTGAAAGGAGAATATGAAATGACATTATTCTGAAAATTGCAGTTAAACTCCCATTAAATTTTTAGAAATCTGTTTGCTCCCTCGTATTAATTTCTCTGCAGCATTTATATTTTAAAAGGATTGTGCTGGGGTTAAACTATATAAACACTGGTGGTTTTACAACAGCTTTGACTTTAAGCAGGGCATGGGATTTTTGAACACAAGTCACAGATTGGCATGTCACTTAAACAGTGTGTGTCCAAAAGGTAAGCTATTTTTGCATAGCTATCTAGCACACACAGAGATACAGACTGGGTGATGGGCTGCATGCTAAGCATCGCTTCTACTCCAGAGCTGCAGCCCAGCCTCTCCACATGAAATGCTTGCTTAGTGTGCACAGTGGTCAAACTTTTCAAATGCTCATCCTTAAGTGAACATCCCAATGTGTCACGGAAGCTGGAAGACAGCTCTCACCTGAACACGTCTCATGGGCGGTATTCAGTCAGCGACACACATAACTCCACTTAATTACCTATCTGAAGCAAATGCTGGGTCCTGTGTACCTGCTGACAAACTGCACGCTCTTCTGCCCTTCCTTTGAAGGTAAAAATATCCTGACTGCCACACATACACTGAGTCCCATGGCCCACTAATGGGAAGGCTCCGACAGCTTCAAAAGGTCGGCTTCTACTTAGCTCACACGGGACAGCCAGCTGTAGGAAGTAAGTTCAAGGCTGTCTAAGGGACATTGGGGACTAGATGAGGTAAGGGAGTGAGCAATGTGGTCATTTCCTTGAGGCTGGACCGACCCCTTCACAGTACAAGCTGGGAAAGAGGAACACTGTGGCCCGTTATCTCCTTGTGCGCACACTGGCGTTCTCTCCCCATCCTCAATGCACAAATATTGGGCCTCTGCCCTGTGTTGCGTCTTGAAGATACTGGGGCTCCTAGAAGCTGCACTCTGGGGGATACAGACAGCTGTGGAGAGGTTACTGTACTGAAGGCGTAAGCTGCTGTAGAGGTGTGCACAGGATGCTGAGGTAAAATAGCTGTGTGGCGTGGAGGGCTCCCGGGGTGCACTTCTGCCCCTACTTACTGAGTTGGTAACAAGCACTCTCTTGCAGAGTAGCACCCCAGATCACAAGCCTCTTTGAGGCTGGCCACCCTGGGCTCTGCACGCGCCCTGTAGATGCCCCTGGGGAGATGGAAATCCCAGTTTGGGATCTTCAGAGAGGAGAGCAGTGTTCAAGGCTCAGCATGAAGTTCCCATGTTCTGAACAATCTTCTGTGAAGTTTCAATGCTGACTTTGGAAATGCTTGATGGTGTTCTTAAATATTGTGATGTCTTTGAGGCTTGAGGGCATAAGTAATTAGAGATGAAATATAATACAAGGAGGGAGGGCTGCAAAATCCCCAAGCCACCAAGAGGAAAACTACTTCAATCTAAAGCTCAGCTTATTAAAGTTGTACCAAGATCCAAAGGATGACTGGTACCCACCACCACGTGTTTTGAGTGGGGCGAGGACCTGCTAGAGGTCATGAGCTGCTCTTAGACGTGGGGCACCATAAAAACCACTTTCCGCAGAGGAGAACAAAGCAGAGTAAGACGATGACACCTGACCTTGACTCCCAGGATTTCTGCCGCCGGTTCTCCCAGGTTGGATATTTTTCATACTCTGGACTTCCATTAATAAAATAAGGCATTTAAAGAAGACTATCACAAATATTACCCCCACCTACCGCTCCCACACTCTACGGAAGCCTAGCTCAGCCACTGCAAGTCCTCTACCATTTCCCTCTTGTGCACTTACTCAAAATGCTTAAACAAATGCAGGCGTTCCTGGCCCCCCACCTAGCCATTGGACACGAAAAGATCCATCCCCATTATCAACTAAATGTTTCCATTGAGAATGATTTTGGAAGGGGATGTGGAGGAGAAAAGCAAAGGCTCTTTAAAACACATCCATTCCTAGGCATTAAATCAAATAAATGATAGATAACCGCCTGCCAGTTCGGCTTCTAATCATCTTTACCGCTTAAAGCAATGGCTGATGCAAATGGAGAATAATGAAGTCAGGGCCGGCAACGGTCTTTGATGGCACCGCCGACTTCTAGAAACCCACAGCGAAGAGGATTCTCAGGTGCGGTAACGAGGCTCAGTTCTGCACTGTCTCGTTTGTTTGCTGGACTCAAAGGCTGCCTGGTATCCTGACATGTGAAGTCAGGGGGCCGACGATCAAAGGGGAAGAAATGGGAAGGGGTCTCTCAGTGAACAGCCAGCAAAGCCCCCAGCAAACTCTGCCCTCGGGGCTCTCCAGGTTGTGCAAGGCATGTCCTCAGGAATCTCCAGGTGTGCAAGGCCTGTCCTCGGGGATCTCCAGGTGTGCAAGGCCTGTCCTCGGGGATCTCCAGAGTGTGCAAGGCCTGTCCTCAGGAATCTCCAGGTGTGCAAGGCCTGTCCTCGGGGATCTCCAGAGTGTGCAAGGCCTGTCCTCGGGAATCTCTAGGTCATGTAAGTTCTAACAAAGCATCCACCAGTAACTGCTTTTTTTGCCTAAAGTTTTATGTTTAAAACACCATGACACAACTAACCACATGTTGAAGTGAGCAACACTCTGACGCCTGCCCCATAGAAGACATGCAGCTGGTAAACAATGGAATGCAAAAACTCCTGCTGTCACTATTAACTGAGGGAGAAGGAAGAAGACCACGATGAGACCCCACGTAAGGCAGCTGTTAAAAACCAGCACAACTAAAAATGCCCATATGGTGCAAGGATGCAGGAAAATACAACTTCCTTATGCTGCTGGTCGAACTCTAAAATGTTTTCATCGAGGCAGGAAACAGATGAGTGCTTTCTCAGTCTACGATGCAGAAAATTAACAGAGACCCACTCCCGCTGATTGTGCTCCTGAAGGGACAGGCAAGTGAACCCAGCTGTCACAGCATGAACCTGTAGAAACAGGCTCACGGCAGCGCTGAGCACAGCAGCTGAAACAAGAAACAACTCAAATGTCAAGCAGTTGATGCATGAAGAGACTGTGGTATGCCCGTGTCCCGGAGCATAAAGAGATTGTGGTATGCCCATGTAAAGATGCATAAAGAGACTGTGGTATGCCCATGTCCCAGAACATAAAGAGACTGTGGTATGCCCATGTTAAGATGCATGAAGTGACTGTGGTATGCCCATGTCACAATGCATGAAGAGACTGTGGTATGCCCACGTCACAATGCATGAAGAGACTGTGGTATGCCCATGTCACATGCATGAAGAGACTGTGTTTTCTGCTCTGCACTGTGATGGTCACACCTGTGTTCCCTGCTCTGCACTATGATGGTCACACCTGTGTTCCCTGCTCTGCACTGTGATGGTCACACCTGTGCTTTCTGCTCTGCACTGTGATGGTCACACCTGTGTTCCCTGCTCTGCATTGTGATGGTCACACCTGTGTTCCCTGCTCTGCACTGTGATGGTCACACCTGTGTTCCCTGCTCTGCACTGTGATGTCACACCTGTGTTCCCTGCTCTGCACGTGATGGTCACACCTGTGTTCCCTGCTCTGCACTGTGATGGTCACACCTGTGTTCCCTGCTCTGCACTGTGATGGTCACACCTGTGTTCCCTGCTCTGCACTGTGATGGCCACACCTGTGTTCCCTGCTCTGCACTGTGATGGCCACACCTGTGTTCCCTGCTCTGCACTGTGATGGTCACACCTGTGTTCCCTGCTCTGCACTGTGATGGCCACACCTGTGTTCCCTGCTCTGCACTGTGATGGCCACACCTGTGTTCCCTGCTCTGCACTGTGATGTCACACCTGTGTTCCCTGCTCTGCACTGTGATGGTCACACCTGTGTTCCCTGCTCTGCACTATGATGGTCACACCCGTGATCCCTGCTCTGCACTGTGATGGTCACACCTGTGCTTTCTGCACAGCAGTATTATGGAAAGAAGCCTCATCCTCTCCCCCTCCCTCCCAATTGCTATTTTGCACCACAGTCGAGAGCGAGCATTTCCACAGCTGCCCTGAGGTCCTCTCCACAGCCAGAGTCGCCTGCATTCTCTCCCCAGATTCTGCTGGACTTGAAGTCACAATACCCTATTGTCCAAAGACACCTTTAATTTGTAAGTTTAAAAGCAGGAGTCAAACCTCTCAGAAATAAACCTTCGAGGTTATGTAAGCAGCGTATGTGAACCCACAGGCACATTTCCAAACTTGCTGGGAGGTCTACAAGTTTCAGGGGAAAAAATCAATTCTGTCATCGTGAACTGCCATTGTGGTTCCATAAGAGATGTAAAGATTATTAAAGCAGACAAATTATTAGGGTGCATGATGCAAGGTCACATGGTTATACACAGCTTAAAATACTTCCTCTGAGACTTCAGACTCCTCAGAGACAAGTCCCTCACGTCTGCAACTGTCTCACCATCAAGGTAAGAGACTGGGTATTTTCTGAAGAAATTCAATGGCTCCCTGGAGTAAATTCTAGGAACAGTAAATCAAGCATTCTCTAAAAAGCTGAGCCAGCAAAACCCAGAAACAGGGAGTCCCACCCCCAAAGCATACAACCGAGTCAGCCTTTGTGTTTTTCCTAAATATAAATCAACAGCGGAAGACACCAGATCAGGATATACACGAAACAAGAAAGGCACGAATAATGATATAGATGCCCAGTGTATACAGGAGACACGGCACCCCAGCATGGGGTAGACTGCTCGGAAAGAGGTCAAATGTTCTACAAAGGGACCCTTGGAAACCTTAGTAGCTGCACAGTAGGAATATAATAACTGCAAGATATATTAAGTAAATCACCCAGAAAATAGAATAATAAGGTAAAGAGAAGAACAGAGACATACAGAAGGAATCAATACCTAATAAACCCACAGAGAATCAAGGGATGTCACAGAGGGAAATGGAGGGCACACCGGAGGGACAGTATTGAAGAAACCATTCAAGAAGGCATCCATGGGCTTGAGAACAAGTTAGGGTTTCTGCATTCGAACCACTCACTGAAGCTGCTACAACAAATTAAAAAGCCACTCTTCGGAAGGCTGCATTTAAATATCATATCTCTAGGGACATAAATCCCCCAGAGTTTCCAAAGACATAAAGGAACAAAGCATGTCGGATATGAAGCACTGAAGATATCAGATCTTACTACTAGAAACAATAACGTTATAGCAAAACTCTGGGGCACATGGCTTTTCATTTACATTCTACAGTAAACCATTCTTTTAAAAGTACTTTCTAAAAAATTCAGACAGGATCTCATGTAGCCCCGGCTGACCTTAAATTCACCATGTAACCAAGGATGTCCTCCTGTGTCCACATCCTGGGAGGTGGGAAGTGTGCGCCACTATGCCCAGTTTTATGGTCCCGAGAGCTTGAGAGGCAGCATTCCACCCATGGAGACACACCCCGTCCCAGGCCTTGTGCTGAACCATTCGTATGAAGGTAAAGTGCAGAGATTATTTTTTCAGACAAAATGTCAGAAAACTTAACCTTCTTGCTTGCTGGCTCTTAGAGCTCTTCTGGAAGGATGTCACCTGATAGAATGTGTGAAAACCAAGGAAAATCAAGAATTAAAAACCCATGAATTAAAAATCCCCAAACAAAGAGGTGATGAGAATGTCTAAGGACTAAGGAGCCAGTGGTCAGGCAGGTCTGTCAGACTTGAATATCAGGAGCAGATGACAGAAAGCCTGTCAGAGGCTGGCAGACTATGACAAAACCGACTCAAGGAAAACTGAACTCCCAGCTACAAATATCAGGAACTTTCCTTGGTGTGACAAAGCTAGGGGCATACTTACTGGTGAGAAAGCAGTTTTCCTGCTGCAGTCAGGAACAAGGCAAGGCTGTTTATGTCTGCTGTTTAGTACCAGGTTGGAATTCCCACCTGATACAGTACGCCTCAAGAAGATAAAGGTAGAAAGATTGAAGAGGAAAAATAGAACTGGGGCTGAGGAGATTGCTCAGTATAGACTTGAGGACCACGGCTAGCATCCCCAGAACTCATGTAAATGTTGTGTGGGTGTGGCACCCTGCCTGTTATTCCAGTCCTGACGTGGGTCTCCAGAGCAAGCTGTCATAAGTAAGAGCTGAGTTTGACTGGAAACCCCACCACTACCACCACCTCCAGGCATGCACTCAATGAATGAGTTGTAAAGTCAATGGAAGCTGATTTTGGATGTCAACATCAGGCCTCCATGTGTGCATGTGTGTGCACATGCACCCACACGCAGGTGTCCACACCTATGCAAACTTGCATATGCACACACCACATAGACGTGAAAAATCAGAAACAAGAAAAAAGTGAGAATTGCCTTTGTTCACAGAGGCCATGGTTGCTTATGTAGGAAGCTGAATTGATGAAAAAAAGTCCTGGAATTAACAAAAGATTACAGTAATGGTTCAGGATACAAAGTCAGTGTGCCAAAGCCTGTCATTTGCTTCAGAAGCAAATAGAATAATAATAATAATAAAAACTCATTGTAGTTTTCTTAAATGTTTGTTGTTACAACCCAGGAAAGGGAATGATTAATTATAAATCTAACAGACTAGTGTCTTGTTGAACGCACCATGACCAGGCAACTCCTAGAAGACAAGAGTTTATTTGGGGTTATGGTCCCAGAGCGTTAGAATCTATGATGATGGGCATTAAGGCATGGCAGGAAGCTGAATACTCACAGCTCAGACTTCAGCACAAGAGAGAGCAAATTTGAAATGGCTCCAGTCTTAAACTCTCAGATCACACTCACTGCCATTTACTTCCTCCAACAAGGCCACACCTCCTAAACCTTTCAAACAGTTCTACCTACTGGGGACCAAGTGTCCCAGTGCCTGAGACACATCAACACACTGATGGTAAGCTAGGCAGAGACGCATCGACACTGTTGCAAAGCTAGGTAGAGAAAAACTACAAAAGTCTGAGAAAAGAGAAAACTAAATAGGGTGCTTAAGGCCTTCATCCATGTAATCCCAGAGAAAATCCCAGTAATCTATTATGAAGATAGTTACAAATAGGTTTATATTTATTTATTCAACTTTTCAGTTATGGAGATCAAACCCAAGGACTTATATATGTTACACACAAGTGCTGTCACTGAACCACATCCCTAGCATTGATTCTAACATTAAATGAAAAGTCAAAAACCCAGGAAACTCAACTCACTATTGAGTCTAACAGAACCGATAGACTTTCCTAACTTCTTCTCGTGATAAAGCTACAGGGTGCTACTGATTTAGGAGCAGATGACTAAATCTGTGGAACTGTATAGAGATCTCAGAAACAGATCCAGATAAATGCACTCAGCTGGCTTATGAAAAAACACCAACAATACAATGGAACAGGAAGAGTCTTTCCGGCAAACATTGCTGGAACAAGTGGACATTTACATAAAAACTCAAAAATGTCTTTCCCAAAAACTAACTCAATATGAACCACAGATTTAAATCCAAACTGAAAATAAGAAAAATCTGAGAAGCTAAGAGAAAATCCCAGATGTTCTGGGATGACCCTGCAACACCAAAGCTGTGGTCCTTACATGGTTAAGAACTCTGTTCTACAAAGGACATTACCAAAAAGGCAAAAGGGGGAGGGGCTAAGTCAGAGATTGCAAGACAATATTTACAAAAGATTTATCTGTGTATGTCAATCATACCTTAATAACATAGGCTTTTTAAAAGATACCTGATCAAAGACTTATCTAAAATATTCAAACAACTTTTAAAACTCAATAACGAGGAAACTAATAAACATTTGAAACGGGCAAAGGAGTCCACTGGAAATGAACAACAAAGCGGTTACACAGATGGCATATAAGCATATGAAAAGCATTCGCAATCGCATCCCTGGGGAACTGCAAATTAAAACACCATGAGGTGCACAGGGACCAGAGTGACTGACACCAGGAGAGGAGCTGCACACACTGGTGGGCTGGGGAGCAGAAGGGCTCCAGTTACAGAAAATTTCATCCACTGCACTGTTTTCTATGTGCCAGAGCAAACAGAAGAGTTGCAACCAGACAGCAGTCTGTATGAGGGTGTATGCAGCAGGCTCATTCACAGACGCAGCGACACCCAACCCAACAAGACGCACATTAGCAGGTGAGCCACAGCGACACCCAACCCAACGAGACTCATATCATCAGATGAGCCGCTGGACACAACATGGCGCTTCAGTCAGGCCGTAGGCTATGACTTATCACTGAGGAGAACAGAGAGGAACCTGAGACTCACAGTGGAAGTGGAGAGAGACAGACTGAAAAGGCTTCACAGTCAAAGATTCCAACACAACTTTCTAGAACAGGCAAAACTACAGGGACATTATTGATATACATAAATATAGGGACATTATTGACATATACACACATATATATAGGGACATTATTGATATACACATATATAGGGACATTGATGTACACATATATAGGGACATTATTGACATACATATATATAGGGACATTATTTATATAAACATATATAGGGACATTGATATACATATATATAGGGACATTACTGATATACACATATATAGGGGCATTATTGATCTGTGGCTACCAACAGTTTTTAAGGAAGGTTGGATGAGCATGGACAATAGACTATAATCCATAACTATAGAGAAGATTATAGAGCATGGAACCTATGCTGCATGGTGGTATCACCATGGACATATGCCAAGATGCCTTTGTTTAAACCTATAGAATGCACAACCTCACTAGAGTTGTGCAAACTCTAATGTCTTCTCTGGCCTTTGTGTAATAATGGTGCCAGTGTGCTTCAAATACCTAAAAAGTTAAAGGAAGTGAAAATTACATTCCCCACTTGCTTTATAACAGAAGCTATTAAAATGCAAAACAAAAATCCTTTTGGTGTGTGGATTCCTGAAAGGAATAAGGAAAGATGTGTAGGAACTACAGAGGACTGTGGCCCCTCTGTGTCTTTGAACACTTCTGGAAACCCTGTCATGTGCCCCACAGGCTTCTACAGGTGGGAGGCAGACACTCCTCCCAACCACAGGCCCGATGATCTGATAGAGCTTCTCATCTCAGTCAAGCTGGAGACCACTGATATTAATTGCCCTGCCAGCCCTGAATTAACAACGATAGACGTGCTTTTGGCTTGGGATTTGCAAATATACTTGGATCTTATAATTAAAGAGGGTTGTTTTTTTTTTTTCAGTAGAGACTCTTAGAATGAAACCAAGGCTAGTACCATCAAGTCTCATTTTGTCTTCAAAATGGGGAACACTTCAAGAAAAAGGGATTTTGAGTAATCATAATTATGAGAGTGGAGATGTCGGGCGACCACCGAAGGAAGCTCCCGCTCCCGAAAGGCAGTGATTTGAAGAGAAAGAGTAAAAGCGGCACAGTAGGAGAACATTTTGATCTCCCTTATCAGTCGTCGGTGTGAAAACTGGAGGCTGGATTCCGTAGGAGTCTGATGGAGGAGGTGCAGCTGCGTTGCTCTGACTCTGATTTTTGAATCTTAAACTTGGTTGAAGAACTACGGGTTCTGATTGCAAGTCAGTTCCTGCAGGTAGAATTCCAAACAGGGGAGGGCCGTTCACAGAAAGGACAATGTCAAGGTGACCCGAGCCAGACACATTGCTTGGCGGTGTGAGACTGATGTCAGGCTGGGTGCAAATCTAAGGATTCTCAGTGAAGAGCAGATTTATTGTTAGGAACAGAGGGAAAAGGTCTGATGTGCTTTCATTGGCTGATCAGAGAGACGTCCATATCCAATGCCTTTTCCTCCTGCTGACCCCAAACCATATTAAAACCCTGGAGGAGCTAGCTCAGTATTACAGTGTAGACACATGCTCGATGGCTGTGGGGTACAACCAAGGTGAGTAACTCCCGTCCAGTGACGAGGGCCAGCGATACTGCAGATATCTCCAAGAGTCAGATCAGAAAATCTCTTGCTTTTGTTATCAACTATGATCTATAATTTGAGCTGAAGCCTATCTCTGGGTTTTGGTTGCTGGAAAGTGAAAATCCTGGAGCAGTAGAGATGACTCAGCAGGTAAGAGCACCCATGTTCTCCCAGTGGATCAAGTTCAATTCCTACGACCCATGTTCTCTCAGGGGGTTGGGTTCAATTTCTAGCACCCACGTTCTCCCAGTGGATCAAGTTCATGTTCTCCCAGGGGGCCGAGTTCAACTTCCAGGACACTGGTATGAAATCTCACAATTGTCTGTGATTTCAGTCCCAGGGGCTCTGATGGTCTTTGGCTGCTGCATATTTATGCAGGCACATAAATAAACGATACAACTTTAATGTGAAAATTAAGTGTATGTGCCTACACTGGTGGAGGGGAAAACACGGGTAGGAGGAAAAGGCCAGTGCATGGAGCATCTCTGCACATTGTTCCCAGGAAGTACAGTTGGTCAGTCATTGGCTGGTGAAGTAAACAAACACAAACTCAGTTCACAGAGGAAGAGGCATCAGCAAGAGCCACTGTTAATTTACCCAGCCCAGGACACACAGCAAGAGTCTCAGACTCTCATTACCATTGAGTCTTGTCAATCAGCTTCGGGTTTGTCCTGTGGAACTCCCCACCTGTGCTTGTCATCCTGGACTGAAGCGACTTATATAAGCCTATAAAACCCTGCTAGTGAGACCACAGCAAAGGGCTGTGTGGTGAACTGAAAACCTTTGCAGGCTGACATCTGCAGAGCTTTAGTTTTCAGCAGTGTGGCTGGAAAAGTCCTAGATTTGATGCTTAGGTTTTAGGGTGCTGTCCGTACTGAAGGGGTAGGTCTGCAGACTCTAGAATCACTTTAGGTTCAGACCTCGTTTTGAACCTATGTCTTTCCCTATATTCCTTTCTGGTTAATTTGGACAAATAAGTTTTCTGGGGTTCACTTCTCTTATAGCTAAAGGAAGACAGCAGTCGTACCAGCCTCACTGGGTTACACAGGTGATCAAAGAGCTCATGTTTGGTCCACTATCATCATGGCTGGGAGCATGGTGACTTGCAGGAAGACATGGCGCTGGAAAACTAGCTAAGAGTCCTACATCAAGATCCACAGGCAGCAGGAAGAGAAAGACCCTGGATTGGCTTGAGATTTTGAACCCTCAAAGCCCTCCCTCCAAGGGACACACGTGCTCCATCAAAGCCTCACCTACTGCAACAGGACCACGCCTCCCAATCCTTCTGAAGTCTTGTCACTTCCTGATTACTAAGAATTCAAAGATATGAGCCTACGGGGGTGGGGGGCACTATTATTCAAACTACCACAGTAGATCACACCCCAGCAGACTTGATAAGTGACATCACAGTCATAACGATAATTACAATCATAGGTGCTCACATCTTTCAATAGTTCAGGCTGAAAAAAAAATTCTCCCACCTTTTCTTGAGCTATGACAGTATGCTGCTTTCTTTCCCCCTTTGACCTGTATAACTTTTAAAATAAAAAAAAATTATCTTGTTTTCTTGGTCTGCTTACTTCCAGACAGGGACTGTCATAATAATAAGTTTAAATTTTCCATTTTTTAAAAGTAGAGAGTAGTAAAATTAATCAATTTTAGTTTATGAAGGTATTATATTCCTAGGTGGCTTGAAGGTAAAAGATTAAAACAGAAAGTGACAAAAGAAACTATGATTCTATCCAATAAAGTTCTGTGTTCTGCAAAAGAAGGAGGTGTGTGCCATGAGCACCCTGGCCTGGGCACAGAATCATCTCTGCTTTGAAATTCTGGTCCACATGTGTCCTGCTGATGAAGCAATGTCTCTGTCCTGACCCAGTCAACTCAGGCACCATCCCTGACTGGGCTCCATGGTTTACATTATCACAAACACAGACCATACACATGCACACATACCACAAGCACACACACACACATGCACACACACTCGTTTTGCTACAAGGTTCATAATTCAATTTGGTTAACAGTATTGTTGATATTATAGGGGGACAGACTCTCATTTGTTCAGGCTGCTTGGATCTTCCCCACATAAGCAAAGACAAGACTGGACTCTTGCCTCCACCTCTCAAGCTCTGGGATTAGTGTGTGTGTGCGTGTGTGTGCACACTTGTGCACATGCACTGTCAACTGGACTGGCTTCAAGTTTATTTTTTCAAAATAGACTCACATAAAACAAATTCATGATCCACTGCCTTAGATGTTCTGTTGCCTGATTGATCGCCCAAGTTTTTTCCACTGAGAAATTCTCAACAACCTGACTTCTCCGACATAGGTCGCACTTTCCTGCTCCTGCGACTTTACTCGAGCTGTCGGCGTGTTCTTTCAATAGTCATCCTTTGGTCTAGCTGCTCGCCGAGCTTGCCCGCGTGCAAGGGATGGCCTTCCTTCTGATTCTGCAACCCTGTGCTGAGAAAACATCAGCTTGCCTGTGGGAAGATGCCATGCCAAGCAGAAGGTCCCACGTTTCACTTTCTCATCTTGGAAATAAAGACCTACTTGCTCACTGCTGTGTGCCTTCTCGGATGCTGACATGGATCTTGAGATGAGGTCTTTGGAGGCATCGTCATTTTCCATAGTAACACAGACTTCCCCCCTAAATCATTGGTCAAGATAAGTACTTCTCAAGAAGGGCAGCAAGACCATCTATCACTGGTTTCCCCAGGACTGCCAAGGGAGGGGCAGTCCCTTAGGAGCAGTTCATTGAAGGCTTTGCTCCAGAGCTACAGTCAAACGGAGCTAAGCTGTTCCAAGAGGCTCTTCAGTCCCTAGTATTATGTTATGGCTTAACATAAAACATAATGTATAGAAAGGGAAGAGGAAGTTTGTTTTCTAAGATCTGTGACTTTGAAAAGCTCAATTTTATGATTGTAGTTTTATATTTCTGTAACTCTTCAGGATTTAGAAGTGTGGATAGCATTCAGTCATTGTTGCAGTTTAAAGCACACACTGTTTACCATAGCAAGCACTCTCTGCAGCCAGCTACACTCCCCCCCTCACCTACCTGCTCTCTTGCTGAGTGCCCACTAAATCCACTGCTCTAACCGACTAAAGACAGAACAGCATGAAAGCTTTAGGGGGATCTGCAGGGATGGAAAAATGGGTCAAGTCCAAGCTAAATGCAAGGCAGACTGGTGTGCATGAAGGTATTCCAAAAGAGGTTATCACCTACCAAACTCTGTTGCAAGCCCTCAAATACCAGCACAAGCAAGATTCTGTCTGAAAAGCTGGCTCTGACTGCCCACACATTATTATAGTTGCCCCTGCCGTGACGTTGGCCGTCTTAGTGGCTTTCCTCTCTTCTCTACAACTAGAGATGATACTGATCCAGCCCCACTGGATCATAACGGGTATTAAATTAGTTTATATGTTGTAAGTGTTCAGAACAGTCCTGACTCAGACTGTGGTTTGTCCAGCAAGCCTTTGCAACCCTATGCTGAGAAAACAGCTTGCCCGTGAGAAGATGCCATGCCCAGTAGAAGGTCCCACATTTCACTTTTTCATCTTGGAAATAAAGACCCAATTGCTCACTACTGGGTACTTTCTCCGATGCTGACATGGATCTTGAGATGAGGTCTTTGGAGTTTCTGTCTGTCCAGTGCCAGTAAAATGTCGTAGCTCAGACCCTCCCTGGGTCTGTGCACAGGCACTGCTGTGAGAGTCTGTGCAGGGGGAACCTTTGGAAGCATTGAGGAAACCACAGGTCTGGCTACAGGGAGAGGTATGAACTAGTAAGGTTGGACCTGTTTAAGGAAAACTGGAAGACCTTGCTAAATAGACCACAGGTCACCAGCATTTCAAAAACCAGTGTCACATTTGATTAAAATCTTTAGAAGATGGATCTCAGATTTAAACAATAACAACAACAAAAGCTTAAATGACACCATTTCCAAATCTACACTACTTAGGTCTTTTATTTTTTGACATTTTTTTTAAATCGAAAACTTGTTTTTTACTAAGTAAATTCTTACAATTAATTTTTTTAAAAAAATGAAAAGGAATGCAAAAATGATGGTTTCAGATTTGGGAAAAACATGTGTTCATATTTATGAAGAATTAAACTTATTTTCTGGAATGAAAATAAACTTATTTTTGGCAAATTAAAAAAAATAAAATAAGACTTCACTGGATACTAAAATCCAACCAGGGACCAAGGGTCATCTTCATGGAATGATTTCCTCACTTAGGGAATCAGAAAACAACTGTGATTGTGAGAACAATCGGACGACAAAATCTTTCTGAGCGAGGAGGTCCAGGAGGCTTCCAGGAGGCAGCAGCGCCTATGAGACCTGACGGCGCTGCTGGAACACAGAGCACTTATTCCGTAGAGAGGATATGAGTGAACATCCCAGGAGGCCTAAGAACTGGCCTGCAGAAATTGTCTTCCAAGGACAAGGACCCGTATCTGCACCCAGGTGACCACTACCAGCTCGTCCAGATATCATGTTATGCATTCCATTTCTTCCAGGACTGAGTGTGTGAGGGAAAAGCGTGGAACCATGAAGAAACTCTCTTCTCTAAGGTCGTATTCACAGCGATGGCCTTGGGTGAGGCTCATACCGAGTACAGAAAGACCCCAGCGTGGCCAGGTGCAAGGGTCGCCTGGCTCAGCATCCAGCAAGATCCCGTAGGCTGAGGACTGATCAGTGCGGCCATCTTCTAGAATGTCACTTAGCTGGGGAACAAATTCCTACCGTGTGGAAAAAAATTGGTTCCTTAAAAGTGTACTGGTGTCATTCAGTGCCATTTCAGTTTCAAAATGGGAACAGCTTTAATAGTAAGAGGATTCCAGAGGCTGGGGAAGACACCTTGGTGATAGACTGCGTGTTTACCATAAAAAAGGCTCTGGGTTTGACCTCCAGTGTCACCAAAAATGAAAGAAAGAAGGAAAGAAAGAAAAAAAGAAAGGAAGGAAGGAAGGAAGAAAGAGGGAAGAATGGAGGGAGAGAGAGAGAGAGAGAGAGAGAGAGAGAGAGAGAGAGAGAGAGAGAGAGGAAGGCGAGTAAAGGAGGCAGGGAAGGAAAAGAAGGGGAGGGTAGGGAGAAAAGGGGAGGGGAGAAGGAAGGGGGAGGGAGGAGAGAAGAGGAAGATGAAGGGGGGAAGGAAGGGAGGGAGGGAGGGAGGGAGGGAGAGAGGGAGAGAGGGAGGGAGGGAGGGGATTTTTGTGTGTGTTATCTTACACAAAGGTAAGATTGTAACATTATTTTATTCAGTAATTTGCCCAGCAGCCAGAACATTGTCATTATGTGTCATCAATGGAAAGAGAAGATTTTTTTCACTTGTGAATCATTCCAATAATTAAATGGAATGATATAAGAAAACTCATTGACACTATCCACGGTACAAGCTGAGGGTTCATCAAAGGCTTTTCTGAAGACACCCTAACATGTGACTATTGTACCTTTCATTAATAGTTAGCATGTTAAATAATGGCTGGTGCATCCCAGACAGAAAAAATACAGAAGTACTAAACTTGATTTGTTAGCATTCCATGGTCCTCATTACATTACAAATCTATGACTAGGTACTTTAATAATGCTACTCGCTAATTCATTCCAGAAGAAAGCCATGGCTCTTTAGGCTTTAACCTGCGGCCCAAGTCTTAATGGCCAGCAGATGTGATGCTCTGATGGGCTTTTAGGTCTTCAGAAATCATGGTCATCTTCCATTGGCTGCCCTTTAATCCACCTTTGAGCTGGTTCTCATTTCATTATTAGCACACTTCCAGCTTAAGTGAGTTTGGAAAATTACATATTGACAAAGAGAAAATGTATATTTTACCCTCTAAATGCTTTTATGCAAATGAGATTAGTTTTCGGATTTCATTCAAGGGGGTTTTTAAAACCAAAGACGTGATCTTAGTTTTCATTCCAGGCTGTGGACGTGGAGGCACGGGAGAGGTAAGAGGCAGGAGCAGCCCTGTCGTTAGTAGCCTCTGTGTGCTGTAGGAACTTATCAACTGAGAACAATCGATCAGTGCCAACCACGGATGCACCGGCGCTGCTCGGCTCTGGTTTTGAGGGAGGCTGAAATATTGGCCTCAGTGAGATGGAAACTCTCCCCACCCCCCAAGAAGAAAATCATTCATTTCGGGGAAATTATGGTTAGGTCTTTTCTGCTTTAGCTGATAACGTTATTCAAGGAGAGGGTCAACAAGGCCTCAAGATAGCACACTTCACGTAACTTTAGATTTCTTCTATTAACTCAGAATCTGGCCTGTTGTGATCTAGCGTCAGAACACAGGGCTCTCTGTGGGCTCCAAACCTCCCTTGACTTCTGCTCTGGCGTGTGAATGCATGTCTTCCTCATTTCTGAGTGTCTCTGTTACAGTTTATAATAGAGTTGCTGTAAGTAAACACCATGACCATGGCAACTCTTATAAAGGAAAACATTTAACTGAGCTGGCAGCGTACAGTTTCAAAAGTTTAGTCCACCATGGTGGGGAGCATGGTAACATGCTGTCGGACATGGTACTGGCTACATCTTGATCAGAAGGCAACAGGAAGTGAACTGTCTCCCTGGGCATGGCTTGAGCACATATGAGACCTCAAAGCCCACCTCCATGGTGACACACTTCCTCCAACACTACCACATAAGCAGATCCCCCACTAGGGCCACGCCTTTGGGGGCCGTTGCCTTTCAAACCACCACACTCAGAGACACCCCGTGGAAGCACCTCACCTCTGATCTACCCTAGCCTTGCTGCACACCCTTATCTCCACTTCATTCATCATTTGCTCCCCTCACCTAATCTGATTGTATGAAATGCCTGTCATTCGTGTATCTGCTGAAATGCCTTCTAGACGCAGTCTTTTTATATATTTTCAATCAGCAGCTCTTTGATGTACATATTTTAAATATTTCCTCACCTATGGTTTTGCTTTGATTATTGAGTAAATGAATTATTAACTTTAAAGACAAGGAAACTGGCCTATTGAGAAAGGAAGTGACAGAGCATTAAATGTGAATCATCAAACTATATATGCCAGAAGAAAATCCTTTCCCAGCGGCAGCGGCAGGATGCAGTTTGTCAACACATACCAGCCTGCTGGAGTGAATTCCATGCAAGGAGAAAGGCCCAGCTATAGCTTCTGACCCTAACCTCAGTTTTCTCCTCTACCCTGTAAATAAATACCTGTTTTTTAAAGATAGATTGCCTTTTGTTTTGTTTTGTTTGTTTTTGTTTTTGCTTTTGTTTTTTCGAGACAGTGTTTCTCTGTAGCTTTTGAAGCCTGTCCTGGAACTAGCTCTCGTAGACCAGGCTGGCCTCAAACTCATAAAGATCCACTTTCCTCTGCCTCCCAGTGCTGGGATTAAAGGTGTGCGCCACCACTGCCCAAAAGATTGCCTTTTTAACAGATGGAGTCTTGAGTTTTGCGGCCTGGGCTCACCTCAAGCATAAGGCAGTCTTTCTGTGCGTATTACTGACTAGTGCGTATTACAGACAAGTGCGTATTACAGACACATGCCCCCATGCCCAGGTCTCAGGTGTGTTCCCCTGCTGCTGTGTTTGCATGCCTCGCTAGAGGGAGCTCTTTCTGATGTTTCCACCCTGCTCCTCTTCACAGGGTTTAGCACAGGCTAGATCCTCAGCAAATGCTCACTGAATAAAGAATTGAGAACGTATTGTTCAGAGAAGAGCAGCCTGGGAAAGAGACTGTGTCCATGGGGTGACCAGGCCACGGCAGCTCAAGCACAGCTGTCTTTATGGAGGTCTCTGTGAGGAGTAAAGAAGTGGCAGTGTCCGGCACACACTGGTATGAGCGTGCTGTCGTCAATAGGAGCAGGAAATGTCAGTGCTAAAAGAGGAAGTGAAGGAATCAGTGCACAAGTTAAAACACCTAAGCACCACTGTAGAGGGCGGTGCCACAACACAGAATTAGCATGGCGGTCTGGGCATCCCCTCGATCTGCCACCACCACCCACGTCATCACAGCCACGATGGCACTGGGTTTCTTAAGGCAGCAATGCTATGGCTCTGCTTTTCTCTCACTTATGAGCAGAGCCACGGCTTGGGGAACCAGATGGACCTAGCACGTTTCCATTTGGTAGGTTCTTGCTAACTTGTAAAAGCTCATTTCCACAGTCCGAATGACTGCTGTCTTTCTCAGGCTCAGCCAGTCAGCTACATCTGATGGAGAAGAGGCCGGGGGGGGGGGGGGGGGGAGCTAGCAGCCAACCCAAAAGCCAGGGGTTGTTGAGCAACAGTGGAATTGTTTCTAGCTTCAAACTACAAATATTTGCACATCTGTGGCACCAACAGTTCTGTAAAACACACAATGCTGTAACCAAGAAAACAGAAATCTTGCATTAGCCCACCACCCACAGAGCTAACTGCCTGCCTGGACTTTAAATGAATTGCTTACCCGTGTTGTAAAATGCAGCAGGGAGAAGAACCTGGAGTAAGAGGTGAGGATGAAAGCTCTTTGTCTCCCGTAAAGTAAATGAACCAACCGAGCAAGCAAACAAACACGGGAAGCAAGGAAAAACAATATCAAAACAAAAACAAAATCTAACCGGAGTGACAAGCATCACCACAATAGAAAAGACGTACGAGACAAGAAATGCTTCTGAGAGGAGAAAAGACAGCAATCAGATCAGTCCGGTTCCAGGGATAACAGCAGAAGGCTGGAGTGGCAAAGGGAGAGCTGCAAGGAGGAACAAAGACACCCAGAGGGCAGAGCAGAGAGCAGGTACAAGCAAGGAGGAGCAGAGAAAAACACAGGCCAAGAGGCAGCAGCAGCAGGGAGGAGGCAGAGTCTCACTGCAAAAAGTGCATTGGTGTGGTGCTGGAGAGAGTGTGTGACTCAGCAAAGCTCCAGCATTCTCCTTGGTCAGATTCTGGGCTGCGGTGCTGTGACATGCTCCCTTGCCACCCCTCCCCACCATGATGGGCTGAGCCCTCTGAAACAATGAGCAAAAATACAATTTTCCTCTCAAGTTCTTTCTGGCACATACTTTGCTGTCAGAAATGATAAAGGGATATAAGATGGTCATTCTCGATTGACAAAACTTGGAAGCAGCCAAGGTGCCCTTTATTAGGCAAGTAGAAAAACACAATAGGACCATGAATAAATGAGGAGCTATCAAATCACGGACAGACATGGAGGAATCTTACATGCTATTTCAAGTGAAAGACGATAATAGGAAAATCCTGAATATTATCTCATTCCACTTCCCTGACAGCTAAAAAATGACAAAGCCACAGAAACTGCTAATGAATCAGCAGCGGCTAAAATCAAGGAGAGAGAAGGACCACAGAGATCCTTACTGGAAGTACCATGTGGTGCTAGAATTGGGAGGGGGTTGTTGCAGGTTTGTCCAAATCTAAAGAGTGAACAATTCCAGAATGAACCTAATATCAATGACAGCCTGGGTGATCCTGGCACATCAGCATAGGCTCAGCCACTGTAATCAGCACAAGAGTACATCAGGGGCCATGCACAGCCCGGAGGAGGAGCACGTGTGAGTGTGAGCACAGCTCGGGAGGAGGAGCACGTGTGAACACAGCCCAGAGGAGGAGCACGTGTGAGTGTGAGCACAGCTCGGGAGGAGGAGCATGCGTGAACACAGTCCGGGAGGAGGAGCACGTGTGAGCTCTTCATATGATGGATTTTGAGGTGAATCTTGAAAATCTTTAAAATATAAATCTAGACCCCCTAATAAACAGATAAGCAAAACACGCTCCAGACAGGTCAGCTTTTTATTCGATCCCTATGTCCTGTCTAATTTGCAGCTGTTTCTGCATAGATGAAAATGTGGCAATAGATTTCCAGGAAAAATCAATTAAATAGAAAATTGTATGATGTCTTTGAGAAAGAAAACCAGAAAAACAGAGAGACAGACAAGGGGAGAACCTGTCATAAATCTGACCCTATATCAAGAGCTTTAAAAAAAAATCAGTTGAATTTGCCAAGAATTTCATATTATTTCTTACCTGAAATTTAATTTTTATTTTAATTGTATCTATACAGCCTTCAATTTGTTTTACAAAGAATCACCAAATGTTGCATCTGGAGCTCTTCACATGCACTGCAATGGGAGAGAGAAAGCTTTGTATCTGTGGATGGTCACGAGCCTCGGCGTCCCAGGCTAGGGGTAGGCAGAGGCTAACAGTCAGTGTTCACTGGCTTTTATTTCTGGAGTCTGAGTGGCATGAGTTATAGAAATAAGGCGAGGCCAGGTCCATCCTAAGGGGGGACTGAGCCGGGATCTGGTGGCCAGCAGCAGGAGAGGGGCGCTCAGGACTGCTCCCGATCCGTGCTGCTCTGTCCTTGCTCATAAAGTCTCTGCTAAAATGACATTTCCCTCAAGGAAGAGGCCTTTGAGTTCAGGGCAGAGGGGACAGTGCCTGATTCTGCCAAGAGGTTTTACAAGACCCCTATAAGGAAGGAGCTCAGAAAACATTACTTCTCGGTATAAGAGCAGCTTCGGGCACATTCCAGGAATCGCAAGAAGGCTTTTGATTATTGCTTCCCAGTGTTTGCAAAACTGGCATTGTTGCCAGGCAATGTTTGTTGAGACCTGGTGTACACTGGGTACTCTGCACAGCAGTGGTGGAGGTGGCCAGCCAGAACCAGACATAAAACAGACAGCTACACCAAGTCTATACAAGGATTGGGCATCACAGCACGAAAAATGAATGCTTGAGGAAGAAAGATAAACGGGGCTGTTAGAGTCAGCTGCGTGAGCGAGGTGGCCAGGAAGAGCCTTCCTGCAGGGAAATGAGGCCACGGTAGATACTGTGCCTCCAGCTTCCCTGTCAAGGCTGGAGGTGACATTCCAGTATTCACTCTGGGGAGGAAAGTCTCTTCCGGTGCTTCTCTCAGCACAGAATTCTGTCAGGCCCGGCCCAGGCAGCCATCCCATTCATCAGAAGACCAACATTTCACAAGACTGAGTCTCACCTTGTAAGCTTCCTATTAGAGATAGACCAGTCTTCGCTAATGTCCCCAACACATGACTGCAAGCAAAATAGAGCCCGTTTATATGGAGTGCAGAAATGTTGTCAAGCTTAATTAGATGCCATTGTCACACTTTCATTAGCTATTAACATTATGCAAAGATAAACTAATACAAAATGAGTTCTTCCATTGTGACATAATTGTAATTTTAATGGCTACACTATGACCATTAAGAACTCAGTGCATATTTTCAATTTTCCCATTAGTGGGCAGTTACTTATAAGGTTTCCTATTATGATCTGTCCACAGAGACCAAGTTATTAATGCCCCCATTTCCTATGATGAAAATTGCAGCGACACGGAATGCGCAAGAGGACAGCCACGCTGAAGTGTGTGCCTAAGGAGGTTGCAAGGCAGAGAACACACAAGACATGAACGTTCTTATGAGAAATTCTGATTTATAACGCTTCCTCAAATCCATTCTCCCTCATTTTTTTCTCCTTTGTGGCCCTAAGTCCTCAACTTTTTCCTAAGACAGTTCCCACGGTATAAAATATTCAGTAGCCTGTGCTTTGATATATGCCTTAAACAGTTTTCACCATGCCGAGAATTAAATTAAAACCCCACAAAGCTATTCCTGGGAAATTTCAGGGTTGTGTGAGAAGAAGCAAAATGCTGATGGACAGTGATTCGTCTCTCAAGATGATAAAGGATAAGCAGAACCTCTTCAGGTAAAAGGAGATGGTGACGGCGGGCGGTGGCAAGAACTGCTAAGACTCCCCAAAGCTGATAACTGATAGGGACCCCACCAAAAGCAATGAGCAACATCTGCCTCTGAAGCAGCAGGCCCCCTCCATGGTCTCTGAGTAAAGGATTGCACTGTATGTGTTTGGAAGACACATCAGAAGTTTATGAGTCCAGCCCAATGGCACCGGGCCTTCGTGAGCTGCATTACATCGTTCTGAGGTCCACAGTGTTCCTGTGGATCTGCGTCTGTCTCCTGAAAACGGGGTTACGTATCAGTTATTTTTCTATTGTTGTGACGGTATGCCATGACTAAAAGCAAGATATGGGAGGAAGGTTTTATTTTTGCTTACGGCTCCAGAGTTCCAGAGGGATAGTGCCCACTGGTGGCAGGAAGGCAGAGAGGGCAGCAGAAGCAGGAAGTTAGCTGATCACACTTCCATCAACACACAGAAAGCAAACAGAAAGCAGGACGTAGGAAGAGGGTACAAACGCCCAAAACCTGTCCTCAGGACTTCCTTCAGAAAATCTGTGGCTCCTAAAGGTTCCATAACATCTACATGCAGTGCCCCTAACAGAACCTTCAGACATAAGCCTTTGGTGACACCTCTGACTGAGACCACCACAGGCTACCTTGTACTGTACAAGGTTTCTGGGAGAAATTAATGAATTGGAAAGGCTTAAATTCAAGTTTTCAAGAGGGTCATATCTTATCTACCCTATGGCCAACTGCCCTAGTTAGCTTTCTCATCCTGACCAAAAGCAGCTTTGGAATAGGGTTTATTGGGCATATACGTCCCAATAACAGTTAATCATGGAGGGAAGCCAGTGTAGGAACTTAAATAGAGCAGAGACAGGAACTCTAAAGGCATGCTGCTTATGGCTTGCTCCCATGGCTTGCTCAGGTTGTCTTCACACTTGTCCAGAAGTGGCACGTCTCATAATGGGCTGGACCTCCCCTATCAACTATTAATCAAATAAATGTTCCCACCGGTCAATCTGATGGAGGCAATTGCTCCTTTGGGGTTCCCTTTTCCCAGATAACCTAGTTTGTGTCAAGTTGACAGAAAACTAACCGCACACACTTCTAAGGAGATTTTTAAATGGCCAGTGTCTTTCCCTGAGGAAAACCACCAATCAAAGCCCTCAATAAATATGCTGTTAAATTATTTGATAATATGATTCAAAGCTTTTGTTCTTCCATCCCAGGACAGCAAATTCAAGGATCCTTGCACACGGTAGGTCACTGGATCTCAGAAACTGATATGTAAGGCACACCACAGAAGCCCGGGATCCAGTTTCTGAGAGTGTCTAAGCTGAGGAAGTGGGATATCCTTCACAAGAAAGCAGGGATCTACAGAACACACTGAGAAACACTGCGGGGGTGGGGTGTCAACTCAGTTCTGGGAAGCCACAGCAGCCAGCAAGCATGGTACCAGTCTGGCATTCAGAGGAACCAGGGAGGGAAGCCTCACAAAAATGCAGAGAATCTTGGGAAATTTACTAAATTTGCCTTAATCTTAGGTTTCCTTGCCCACAAAATAAATGTGCTGGACTCATTTTTAGCTCCCCCTGCCACCTCCCTTTCTCCTCGCCCACTAGAGTTGTTAATGGAGATTTTTGAGATATATATGAATTCTCGGGAAGTTTTGCAGGAATCTTTTTTTTTTTTCTCAATGCAGAACCTCACTGAAACATTCGCTTTCCAGGTTTTTTAACAAAACTATATCACTTCCATGTGCTCCCTGGTTACCAGAATTTCTGATAGCAATTAGATTTGTCTCACATGCATAGAAACAGAAACAAATTAAATGCTGATTAACAGATATGTCATTTCTCACAGATGGCACGTCTTAAGCATAAATGTCACCATGATAAAACTCTCCCAAGGCATACCAGAAGGGTAAGGTTAGGAACCAGCTTTACTCCAGTCCTCAGAGACCCTGGTCCTTCTGTTAATGAGTCAGCATCCCCCAAAGCCACACGTTCCCACTCTACAACTGGGCGATTCTGTGTGTCAGCATCCTAGGTGTGCTGAGAAGGGGCAGCATCAAGTTCCGCTGAAAAAAGTCTCACACAGTAGACTGGTAAGAGCAAATTGGAACATGTCACACTGTAGTGACAAGGAAAATGGAGTTCAGTGCATGGGTTACCGAGAGGGTGGTGAAGGGTGTTGCCAGGGAAGGTTCTCTGACAAGATGGCATTTGAATCAAGACCCAAGAGAAACAAAGGAGAAAAATTCTGTCACTACCTGGTGGTGCTCCGGACGTATTGAATTATGGAGACTATATGCTTTTCAAAATAGGAACATGTGCATTATCATACGCTAACATATTTATGAGCTCATATTCTGGATAGACTCCGGGCTTTAGAAGTACACAGTCTTGATTTCCTAACAGGTCTGTAGGGAATTCAGGTACAATCTCCAGCCTATGGACTGTCCATCAGTGAGGCGGAGCCTGGACTTTGGCCTAAGGCTTACTTTCCCCCAAGAACACATCTTGATTCTCTGCACAGCCTCGAGGTCAGCATCGCTTTAACTCACACCAGGATGTGCATGGTCTTGGCTGGGCTTCTGGGCTGCTTTCATTTCCTACCTACTGACATCCTGATGAGTGTTATTTATAAATATTAAAAACAAAGAGGTGAGACTGGATGCAGAGAGCCTGCCAACACATGCCAGAGCCTCTAGAGATCCTGGTAAGGGTAGAGAGTATGTCTCAAACATCAGCAGCTCCTCTGCATCTGGACATGGCCTGACATCCACTTATCACCCACGGAACATGTACTCAGAAATGTTTGCAATCGGCATGGACGAAGCTACTCTGAGTTGCCTATCTCACACCCAAACGGATGCCCCTCCTAAGCGGGGGGTGGGGGGGTTCAGTAGGAGTCTATGTGGGTAAGGGCATCTGGGCATGTCAGTAAGCAGGATGTTTTCTGATGAGAAGTCACGCAGCTGCCTCGGCTCCTAGCAGACGCCGCTATTTGGTGTATATTTCAAATGCTTCCTTTGCATAGACCCTTTATAGAAAGCAGACTTGAAAAGGGAAGTCACATCCGCTCACCAAACCTCGCTCGCACCAGAGGCAAAGTCATGCCTCTGGTGTGTGACTTCTGGGCATGTGGATGAGCTGACAACAAAATAAACCGCTCCTAAGGAGGCAGAATTGCTGCCACGCATCATCCGGCTCACTGCAATTTACATGGCTTGACGGGATGAGACTGTTATTTTCGTCGTGGTGATGTGCAAAATCTTAAAATGGGGTGTATTTTGGGAACACCTAATTAACTCCTTAGCTCCACGGAGGTTTCAGCTACGGCTCCGAGCCATGAGAGGAGCAGAGGTGTGCATCTTGAGCCTTAGTAACTGCAAAGAGACGGTCCAAGGACTTGAAAGGAGACCGCTGGCAGAAAGCAGGGAGGGTGAGACTTGCACTCACATAGTGCTGCCTTCCGAGATGTCTTTTATATCGCATTACAAGGGATGATTTTATAGCTGAGGGTTATTAATCATCGAGACTGCAGACAAGGACACAAAAAGTCCATCTCTCTATTCACTTTTTTTTTTAAAATAACAAACATTAACTAATATTGATCAAGCTGTTTGACACAAAACTTTGCCACAGCCTATAATCAGTAACCGAAGTGAGAGCCACATTTCCCACACAACTGCCAGGACCTTGTGTCACACTTATAAGTAATGGCCCGCTCCTATGGAGCGCTATCTGCTTAATGGAGAAAAATGCTCGTCATAATTGGGAAATTCTTCTTATTATTTAATATTTATTGAACACCCACAATGTGCTTGGCAGCAAATACACCAGCAGCTCTCTGCCCAATAAGCACCCACCTACTAAGAAAGTAGGGTGTGCCAGTTCTACGGCACTTTCCACTTGTCTCATACTTCATGGATTTCTTTCCAGGTGACTGAGTTGCCAACAGTTCGATCTTTGGAGATCTTCCCCCTAATCCAGGTGTGATGGTCATGAGTCATGATGAAGGCAAACAGAAGAAAAAGGGCGGATCCATCACAATCCCCATGGAGAACAAACAAGAAAATGTGCGCCATTGATGGAAGAGAAATGGATGCATCCCTAAACAAAACTGACTGTGTCTGTTATAGCCTGGCAGACTATGACTTAGAAACACCGAGAATATGGCGGTAGGTGGTGTCAACAGTCCATGTGACACAACGTAGGATCACAAGGGAGATGGGCCTCTGGCATGCCTCTGGGGGATTACCTTGTTTGTACTAATTGAGGGAGGAGGATCTCACACTGTGCGTGGCACCAGCTCCCGCCTGGGACTCCAAACTGTACAAAAGTGGGAAAAGCCAGGTAAGTACTAGCCTGTGACATTCATTGCTTTTTTCCTTCCAACTGTGGTAGTAATGTAACCAGAGACTTCAAATTCCTGTTGCACATTCTGGACTATTGTTTGAACTGTGACCTAAAATAAAGTTGCCTTGTGCAAAATGATTTTATCATAGCAACAGAGAGAAAAACTAAGACAATCATGTGCTGGAGAGCTGACCTGGACACCGGAGCTAGGCATTGCTGTGCGCTTCTTTGGGCTGCTCATGTGCGCTCTTCTGCAATGAACTGTTAGGCTGAGACACTCAGCGCAGAACAGTGATATGAACAACTTGGTTCATAAAGAGTTCATGGGCAAAGAGCTATTCCCAACAAGAACTTCCTTAATAGGCCTGTCAGCCTTTCTGGAAAATCTCTACTATATCTCCTCATATCTCTAATCAGTGCAAACTCAAGAAAATCCCACACGTTCAATATTCAACTATGTGGAGAAGCATTCTGGGACCACTAAATAACCTGTTCACAGCAGGAGATAGCATTGCACATGCAACTGAGCCTTTGTATGATTTATCCTATATGGTTTTTATTTTAATGAAAACTGTTTTTAGTCTACTTATTGAATATTTAATATACAGATTTTCCCCAGACCCTATGTTAGTGTTTTTAAGTTTTGGTTTGCTTTTTCTGAGATAGGATTTCTCTGTGTAACAGCTGTGGCTGTTCTGGAAATCACTTTGTAGATTTTGAGTAATAGGCTGGCCTTGAACTCAGAGATCCAACCTAACTCTGCCTCCCGTGTGCTGCCCGACTCAGATCCTAAATTTTAACCAGTTCTCTACATCACACAGTTTCATAATTTCTAGAAGAGGCTGCCCATCTTTGTGTCAGTGTCTTGCTTTTTTAAGCTTCAAAGATGTTGTTCATTGACTGTGCTTCCTTAGTCTGCCTTCTCCATAAGGAAAAATACGATGCGTGGAAAATGATGCTGGGCTTTGCCGTCAATACTGGAAGGGTCCTCCTCATCCGCTCGGGTGAATCAGACAATGAAGAGCTATTTGGTATCTTAAATTTATGGATATACTTTCAAGTATCCTCAACATGGGTAATTAAAGCAACAGAGAAACTGCACACACAGACAGGTAAGGCCGTGACGGTCACCGCTATGGAATGGTGCCCAACTGAACTTCAAAGGGACACAATGTGACAGGAGTGCAGGACAGAGAGACAGTGACGAACTCAGGCATTGTTAGGGAAATAAACACTTCATGAGCAAAACTGGGAAACTACAGTAGACTAAGCGCACACCCACGGTTGGCGCTTCGCTCGGGAGCCGGGACAGGGTGATTAGTCTATCCTGAATGATGGAGTGCCACACTCCTCCACGCTAATGAGCAACAGCATCTGGCAGAACTGCAGAGGGGCTTGAGACAGTGGCAAAGAAAACGCAGTGCTGCAGGGGCATTTGATCCCGAGCTGAAGATCCCCGCCACAAAACTATCACAGAAACGCATTCGAGACATTCGAAAACACGACACCAATGAAAGGGGGCAAAATATAGCCAAAATAATTTAATGTGGCTTGATCCTTCTCCGACAGAGACCCTCTCAGAGTGTGGACCTAGGCCCTGTATAGCACTGCCTGACAATTTCCTAGAAAAGCAGAGCATTTGAGTTAAGGTGTAGCCCAGAAATGCCAAGTAGGGTACTCCAAGCAGGAACCCAGCAGTGTGTGTGGTATGTGTGTGTGTGTGTGTGTGTGTGTGTGTGTGTGTGTGTGTGTAAGAGTAATCAGCTCCCAGGTGACCCTGATGTGAGCTGCAGGCCTGAGACCACTGTTCTCCAGGTAAAGAAAGAGAGCTTTGCTGTTCTCACTGGATAGCTGGTCAAGTCAATCTAGCCAACTACATTTTGACTCTAAGACCATATACTAAAGAATGGAAAGCAGTCAAGGAAATTCCTTAGGTAAAATGGTCACAACTCCGATCCTAGTATTTCCAAACGGACGGTCTCTGCCATGAGATCACAATGCTCTATGCATACGCTTGATGCTCTTCCTGAACATCCGCAACTCTTGCTTTGCTGTCCAGCTACGAGGAAGGACCCTGGAAAACAAGTTTTACAAGACCACCTACACCCCTTCATGTTTGTGTATCTCTAGGTCATTCACCACCAAAAGGAAAATTCTGATTATCTGTTATATAATCCACACTATTTGAGGTCCTCGGTCTGTATCAGTGAACAAAATAATGAACCCTTCCCTTTTCCCTATATGTATCCTATTGGGAAGGTATATCCTATTGGGAGATAGACACAAAAGAAATAAGCAATGAAATAAATAAATACATTATAGAACATGGTAGACTGGAAAAGTCCATGAGGTAAAATTAGGAAAAGTGGAACAGGGTAAAAGTTGGACATGCTGGACAGATGAAGTCTGTATTTCCGTCTCAAATGTTGTGATCAACTCACAGAGCTGGTGACAAACAGATGGCCATGCACCATGAGGGAGAAAGAGCATCCTGGCAGCATCCTAGAGCAAAGGTACCCAAAATAAGCATGAAGGTGTCGTAGATGATCAAACTAAGTTAGACATATAAAGCTCAGAGGGGAAAAAGAGGACCAGGACTCCAACAGAAACATTGAAAGCCATCAGGAAAGCATAACCTTGACTGAGGATATGGCCCCAAAGGTGGAATACGTGTCTAGCATGCACGATGCCCTGGGCTTGATCTTAGGCCCACAGGCACTGAGTGTACCGGTGACACCCATGACCTGCATATGAAGGACACAGAAACAGAAGGACCAAGAGTTCAAGGGCATCTTAGCTACCTGGCAAGTTCTACACCTGCTTAGACTTATCTCAAAAACTAAAACTGAAAAGGTGAAATGGGGTAGGAAAATATGAACAAAATTTTAGAAATATAAAAGCAGAGGGCTACCACAGGGTTTGACCAAAGAGGGGCGTGATCTGAATTATATGTAAAATATTTTCAACATTTTTCTTCAACTGTGGGCCACAAACTCACCAAGCATTTCTGCAGGTGCTAGAAGATATGGCTGTCAGTTTTTTTTAAGCTCAATATTTAAAATATTTCTACTATAATAATTTACAGTTTTCCTATCAGAGAAGAAAATGTTTGTGTGTTATTTTTTTAAAAAAGAGAACTAAAATGTGTAGCTGGCAAATGAAGCCAGATAGTTTTGCTAGAGGTTTTGATCCTCTGCTTGGGTCTTTTGTTTTTGCTCTGGGAGGGAAGTTCCGTTTGCCACCTAAGGATCAAGGGTGTTGGTGGGTTCAGGTTCTCCGACTGGGTCTGTTCATGAAGCAACTGGCAGCTCAGAGAATTGTGAGTGAAATTTTGGAAGCTGCTTTCCCACTGGTGAGAAACTAAAATAGAATGCTGCCTTTGAAGAATGGATCTGTCAGTGACTTATTACAAGCCCAGCGCCCAGCCATGAAAACCCTAGACAAGGTAGCAGATTTGCCAACCTTTGGCTAAGATGGAGCATGGGTGGTCTCTCTGAATAGATCTGGGGAAACTTTGCTATCAGAATCCAGCCCTACAATTTATCCATTCAACATTCCTGTGAGCCATCTATACAACATAAAACTGCTTTGAAATTCACTAGCATTTCATAAACAACAAAGAGATTTTAGGTTTTATTTTCAGTAATAGGCACTGAACACAGGACGTTGAACACACTAGGCAAGCTCTCTACCACTAAGCTATCTCTGGTCCACAAAAGGATTGGGGAGAATTCATATTCATTCATTTACTTATTCATTCATCTGTTAAATATTTACAGGATGACTATTAGAGCCAGGAGTCTATCATTGTGTTTAAAGAAACAAATACATAGAGCTGGTACCCTGCTAAGGTGTTTGTGGACCACCTGATGAGTTTAGACACAAGCACCAAAGGTTCAATGATAGAAAAAAAAACACACAAGCTATGATTTTTCAGAGGAAATACAAGCTTGATGTGGGCATGTTACAAAGGTTTCATGAATGAGGCAGCACTTGACTTGGTGATAAAGTACGGCCTGTCTCTGTGTGTACCGTGATGCAGGAAGGGCCATTAGCAGAAGCAGCATCTCTACAAGCACAAAGGCAGATGTGTGAGCGACAGGACCTGTATGAAAGGCAGACAGTAGCACACCACAGCCACAGCAGTGGAAACAATGGAGGAGGGGAAGTGAGCGGCCACTGAGGTGAACTCAAGGAGCACTGACACACCTGAGAGTCCCTCAGCTGAAGGGCACAGTCCAAAGCACACGGTTTACTCTAGAGATGGCCATAACCAGCAGCCTTCACTACGCTGTCCCAAGGAGGAGATGGACAAGTGACATGGTGTGGCCGATAACAAGCACCCTTGAATATGCTTCATGACTGACTTATAATAAATAGGACAGGGTCACAGAATTGGGATCTAGCTATAGATTACCAAGGTTATTATCAAAGTCAGTTAGGAAACAGTTATTCTTTAACTGCGAGTGATATGTTGTCTGTCCTTCCACTCAAAGCAATTGAAATAGCACAATGTAAAGTGGTCTCCTCCGATGAGCAACATTGGGCCGGCCTGAGTTCTCAGTGAAATGAAAACTCTAGAGCCTAGTTCCAGGCTGCCCAACAGTCCACAGGATGCACACTCAAGTCAGGAAGGGCCTATGCTGATCTGGACAATCAACTGTTTATTCAGGGAAAAAGCTGCACCAGGAAGACTAATTCAAAGAACAGTATTCCTGTAACTAGGAGAAAAGGTGTTTCCCAGGAGGAAGCGGTCAGCACCAAGATGTTGCAGTGCACGCTGCAAGGCGTGCTGAAGCGGCTGCTCAAGCAGCCACACTCTAGAAGTACAGGTGAGCCCAACAAGTTTAAGTGAAAGTGTGTGTGTGTGTGTGTGTGTGTGTGTGTGTGTATTTAAAGAGTAATTTTACTTTAAATTATGTGTACATATGTATGGGGCTGTATGCACGGGAGTACAGGTAACCTTGGAGCTCCGAGGCATCAGATGCCCCTGGGTCAGACATTTTGGTTGAGAGACATCTCATGTGAGTTCTAGGAATTCAGGGTCTCTGCAATAGCAATATATGATGATCTTAGCTACGGAGCCAACTCTTCAGTTCTCAGCTCTATTTTTAAAAGAATACAGAGAAAGAGTTTGTTCCTAGTTCACAAATCTTAATTAATGGTAAACTAGTGTTGATGAGAGAAAGATAGTCTAAATAAAGAAATAAGCAAATAAAGAAATGCAAGACTAGGAGAAATCCAAATTACAGAAAGAGGTAGGTAACTGTGGAGACAAAGCTTATCACAAATAACCTTTAAGGTCAGAATTGGACATGCAGTTCTCAACACGGCTTGCACAGCTCCCACTGAAGACATTCTGCCTTCACCTGTGCAGTGTTCAGAAGCCACTGTACTGAAAGGACTGCTGAGCGCAATGTCTCCTTGGACTTTCAGGATAGCATAATCTCTCCCCTCAACAAGCTTCTCTCTATTCATCCCCTCGTGTGTGTGTGTGTGTGTGTGTGTGTGTGTGCATGTATGTATGTATATGCATGTGTGCATGAGCGTGTATGTGTGCATGTGTTCTGCGTGTGTGTGTGTACTTTTGTCATGGAGTAATTCTCTCGTACACTGTAAAGATTTATCACTCAAATCAGTTTAATAAAATGCTGATCATCCAGCAGCTGGGCAGCAAGGATTAGCAGGGCAAACAAACTAAGGATGATGAGAAGGAGCAGTGTGGAATCTGGAGACACTGACCAGACTGAGAGAGAGAGAGCAGAATGCATACACAGTACTGAGAAAAGGTGTCGCCACATGGCAGAGCATAAATGAGGAATGTGGATTAACTTAAAATGTAAGAGCTAATTAATAATAAGCCTGAGCTATTGGTTGAACATTTGTAAGTAATATAAGCCTTCTTGTGATAATTTTGGGAAGCTATTGTTGGGTATTTGGGACTGAGTGGCTCCAAGACAGGAAGCTTCCACCTACAAGTGTGTATGTGTGCATGTATGTGTGCATATGTGCCTGTGTGTATGTGTATATATGTGTGTGTATAAGTATGTGTGTTTGTGTATGAACATGTGTGCTTGTGTGTGTATGCATGTTTTAAATACACAGAAGTCAGTACAGTTATTTTGATATATCATAAGCATTCCTCTTACCCTGCTATGCTGAAGAGATGGTTTCTTTTTATGGGATTTTTCCATTCCCAGCATTTGTGCATTACAGAGGAGCCTGACACAGGCTTCTTAATAATGGAAAAGGAAGTTCTCTGTGCCTGGATGCTGGTTAGCATGAAGCCAGAGTTCTGGATACCTCCTTATACTTCTGTAACCCTGGAGTCCAACGGGTCTGTCACAACTGCTGTATGAATTCAGTATTTCTGCCAAGTGAAGGACAATTCAGCCAGGGAAAGACCATTAACTCCACTTCCAGCAGAAAAAGTGCTAAGAGGTAGTTCCCAATGACAGTCTTCCAAAGGACACAAAGAGAAAGCACATGCTTTCCACTGTCTTCTTCACTCCAAGGCTTCTTCCACTTTGCCTGGTTCCTCTCAGTCCCGATTTTTCTGGGGTTGGGAGTTATTTATCGAGCATTAGAAGCAGCTTGATGTCTTTGTCACTGGAGTCGGCACACAAAGGACGCCACTTCTTTGGGCGAATGGGGCACATTTCCTCAGCCTCATGTGCTTTGTGTGGACTCTCCTCTTTGCCACTCTGTGTTCTTTGAATCCGCTTGCCTTATGCAGTGGCAGGGACCCCAGATCCTCAGAGGAGACATGAAACCCCCCAACCTACAAACTACTGTGAGTTTGCTAACCAGAGGGCTGTGAGCCAATTTAATCCCTAGAGTAATAATAGAAGAAACTTTCAAAATGATATAAGCTCCAAGAAAATTTCAACAATGACCCAGCTGAAAGAATTAAACCCACACTGCCCTTAAGACCCTGGCTAGATAAGGAAATGGTCAACACATGATAACAAGGGTCAACCAGTCAGGGTCAACACTTGTCTGATTTCTCTTTCTCTCCCAGAGACTGGGCGCGGCTGATGGAGCGCTCTATCAGAAAGGAGTGAGGCGGAGAACTTGCTATATACAAATCATTGTCCCATGCTCTCTGTACCTCCTGATAGTGGCTGTCACATCTTCAGCCTCCTAAATGATACTTAAAAGCGGCCCTCTTTCCTCACCCTCTTCACCTAAGACAGGAGCATTCAGAAACAACATTCCAATCGCTCCTAACTTTCATTAATCTCACCCATCCTAAAGGCGGAGCCACACTGCTGTCAGCTAATTACGACCTATTTGGGGCAGCTCAGAGTCCTTTATCAGCCTAGAATTAGCTCTGCTCTTTTAATAGTGATGATAGCTTTTCTCAATTATTAGTTAATTAAATAATGTGTGTACATCTGCCAACACGTTTCTGAAGTGGGAGGCAAGCGGCAATTGCCCACCTGCCAGAGGTTACAGAACAGCACTCACGATCAGTCTGTGGCCTTCGGGGAAGTTAATACTCACCACACACACCTGTGCATGCCAAGCACATACTCTCATCCTTCAGGGGGAGGGGACCATGTGCCGCTGTCAGCCCAGTAGTACCTCCAGGGGGATCTGTCTAAAGATGCATTAGGATGAATGTTGGCTGCCAGCACGATAGGCTTATTTATGCATACCAATCATTCAAAGGGGCAGCACAGAGACATTTTGGTCAGAATGTTTTGAATATAAAAACCTTTCATTCCAAGGGTTTCCATACAGAGGAGATGTATGGAATTCGTAATTTTTGTTTATCAGAATTACGTTCAGTAAGACAAAGCCATAAGGGTGGTCACTGTCCAACAATCTGACAACTCCAGAGAACGAACAGATGTCCTGTGCCAGCTCCCAGGCTCCCCACAGGTCACACTCACTCACAAGCCAGAGTCTTAAGCAGTAACTAACATAAGAAGAAATGGTTTCTCATCTGGCTTGAAAAGAATTCCAGTGTATGTAAGGGTTAGTCTAGGATCATCCCAAGAAAGGAAGGCATCTGAGCACTGTTTCCACCAATACACATTTCCTCAACAGGAGTCCCTTCAGAAAGAGAAGAAAGTGCTATGCCTGTCTACCTGTGTTGCGAGGGCACGTGCACACATACAACACACACCGTAGGGTGAGCGTGTGTGGAGATCAGAGAACAATTCCCAAGAATCAGTTCTCTGCTTCTGCAACTGGGGCCACAGAGATCAAATGTGGGCCTTGGTTTGGAGACAGACACATTTTTCCACTGAGTTGTCTCATCAGCTGAAGGCTGTATTCAAAAGGAACTTCGATGACTGGAAAAAAAAATGAAAGAAAGAAGAAGAGAGGGGAAGAAGGAAGGAAGGAAGGAAGGAAGGAAGGAAGGAAGGAAGGAAGGAAGGAAGGAAGGAAGGAAGATTGTAGGGAAAGAGATATATGAGTAAGTACACACAGGAAATACACCACTCAATTAAAATGCATGGACCATATCTTAATCCTGATTTGAACTAATACTTAAAATAGATGTAAAAGAAAACTTGAACATCTACGGGACAATGTTGACCATTGCAAGGAATCAAGAAATATTTTTCTTTGAGGAACTAAACCTAATAATGTTTCTATCAAAAATCATTTTAACTGTCAGTGACATCAACATTTCAAGGCTGTAAATCAGCAGTGATATGCTCTCTCCATTAGAATCTGATGATCAGGGTGCTATCTCAGTGGTGCAGTACTTGCCTGGCAGGTCTAAGGCCATGAGTTCGAGCCTCGCCAAGCATACACAAAGACAAAAATGAGAACTTGCTGATAAAATCTGGAAGCAAAAGTGAATGAAATGAAACAGCTTTACAACAAAAGTTAACTTAAAGAAGACCCCTCGCTCCTCACTCCTTTCGGTATGCAACTATGTGTGCACACAACAGCACCCATTCTAGCCACGAAAGAAGAAAATACTGCAGTCTTTGGGGAAGACCCATCCAGCACACATCCAGCAGATGCAGCCTTACATGTCGGGCATGAGCGCCTGCCATTTAAACACTTTCGGTACACAGTACTTGTAAGAGGCTTGCAAAGATCACGTAGCTGATCTGCCATTACTCCAAGTTTACTATGTATTGTAAGATAAAGCAAATGATTAATTGCAATGCTGTTCCTGGGATCTTTGATTGGCAGCCTACCATAAAGAAGACATGGACGTTAGACATGCATGCTAAGATAAAAGCCTGGTGGGCCTGAATTAGAATGGAAAGGCTCAGTTCATGACGATCTTATAAACAATGCACACAGCATATATTGTTTATAGTTTAGCTCTGCCCACTCTAAAGGCCGAGAAACAAAGATCCAACCTTGTAATAATGAACGCCACACTACCATGATTTATATTCTTTTAACAACTAGAGGAATCAAGGCTCCTTGGAGAATGTCTGACTACAAGTTCACAGGAGGATATGGATAAGGGCTGAAGAACCTACAATCCGAGGAAAGAGGGAAGCTCTCCATGACCTCTCGTGCATCAAGAGCAGGCAAAGCCAATTTGAAGACATTCAGAGCAGGCATCATACTTTAGAATAAATAGATTACAAATGTTCAGATACACTTAACTGCTAGTCAGTGTGTAAATATTAGAAGTTATGGACATGTGGGTCACTTCAGAGGATGCCAAGCAAGAAACTAATGCATCAGAACCAATCAGTCTTTTGTCTGATGGTAACCAAGTGAGGGCAAATCTCTCTCTACAGAGTACACCAGCAATCAAAAGATAAAACACCACCGTTTTGCAACTAATAAACTCCTGCCTCTAGACAGTTATCACTAGTGGTTTCTACCACAAAGAGAGAAAGCTCTCAGATATTCTTACAAGTATTCAGTATACATTAAGTATAATCATGTGATTACAAGTATCACAAGATGCTCATAGCAAGGAAATAAATAGTAATTGGATCTGAATCCAGTCAATCTCAATACATAAAAACCAATGTCAAAGAAATAGCACGGGGAGAAGTTAATAAAACAAACTACATGGTAGAAAACCCAGGTGGCTAAGTTTCTTCAGTGAGGACTGGTGTAGGGAAAGAGTTATATGGGTAAGTACAGACAGGAAACACACCACTCAGTTATAATGCATGGACCATATGTTAACCTTGATTTGAACTAATACTTAAAATAGATGTACAAGTTTCCTTGTACAACAGGACAATGTTGACCATTGCAAGCTAAGGATACACACAGTGGTGTGGAGGAAGTGTTTGTATTTCCACATAGGGTGTGGAGTCTTTCATTGGTCTTTTAAAAATACACAGTAAAACATTTAAAGATGGAATAGAGAGAAGTCTGAGGTTCCCTTCAAAATAATACCTGGGGAAGGAGAAAGTGTGTGCGATTCAGCTGGACTAACATGGGTCATAAGTTAGCAATTCCTCAAGCTGAGGCCTGGCTCTACAGAGACTATGAGACCACCAGGCTCGGCGTTTGAAGATTTTGTTGAGGTTGTGAATACAGCACAATGTGTATGAACCCATGATGCAAAACCAAATTCAGTTTAAATCTCCAAAACACATGTGAAAGCCTGGCAGGGCCCCTGAGTGTCTGTAAGGCCACAACTGGCCCTGGCACCTCACCGCCCAGCCAGCTTAGCCGAGATGGGAGCTTCAGGATCAGTAAGTGACCCTGTCTCAAACAATAAGGCAGAAAGAGTGACAAAGGAAACACCAGGCTTCCACCCGCAGTTTCCATGTGTGTACACGTGTGTCTATAACAAACATCTACCCACTCAGAGAGACTCTGAAATCTGTCGTTGTGTGCAGAGAACCCCGGTAAATCATTATATTCGGCACAAGCAGGGCTGGATTCAAACCATAATGAGATGGAAGTTTCTGAAGTCCTTTTGATCCACAGCACACTGACCAGTCAAATTCTGCTTGTCCTCCCTTCTGCAGAGCTCTAAAGAACCTGCAGACGTTAGTTATCCTGTCTGCAGTAGCAGGGGAAGTAACAGAGGAAGGGAAAACCGAAGAAGCAAAACTGTACCATAAAATCAACTGACCTTTAAAAGAACTTCGGCTTTAGTGACCCCGTTGATGGAGACAGCACATCTGACGCAGCAGAAGCAGCTTTACTCAGCACGGACACAGAAAACCACCTCCCGATGCTACCCATTCTCTAATCTTTCCACACCGTCCTCTGCGACACTGCTGTCTCAATGAAAGCTCACAGGAAAAAGTCAACGTGATTCAAGCACCATGAACAAATACCACACTTAGCTCTTCTCTGATACCCCCAAATGATCCTCAGGCTTATCATTGTAACCAGGGGGTACCCTAAGGGATAGCTCTAATGAAAAACCAAATACATCTAGTTAATTGCATTGCTCGGGGCTAGTGAGAGACCAGAGGTTTCTGGGGCCCCAGGAGGATGGTCGTATTCATACAGAATGGTGCTACGCATAAGTACAATTCTTGCAAATACCAGATCTGCCTGTCTCTTTGGCTATTCGACGCCGATTTGGATCTCACCTTTGAGGTTCTTCCTACAGAGGAGAGACTCATGCTATCATGTTGCTCTGTCTTGTATTCTAGGTGAAACTGCATTGTAGGCGCTCAGAAGAAGACACGCTAAGTGAAAATCAGCCCACACTAGAAATAGGTCCATTGGTCCACCTGAGTGCTGCAAGTGTGTGTATGCCTGTGTGTCTGTGTGTACATGTATGTGTGAATGCATGTATGTGATAAAATATAATATATACTGTTTATTAAGAAACTAAAGAAGACACTCTTGAGGGTGAAAGTGGGGGATAGAACACTGGAAAAAAAACAGATCACAAAAAGTCCCTGTTGAGACTGCCAGTGCATGGTGAGCACAGAAATTACCCTTGGAGACGGCAAATCCCAACGCTCCGCCACCGGTTGCCCAATAGCTACAACACTCTATTCGATGCTATTGAGTAGTCAAAGACAGGCATGCATTTTAAGGAAATCAGATTGTTAGCACTGCAATTACAGTTGAGCCAGGAGAGGTAGTGGAAGATGGGGAAGGGGTGAATGAGGGGAACTTGCCTCGAGCAGAGAAGGTGGGGACAGTGACTTACGAAATGGGACAGAAAGGTGTACGCACCAAAACTTAGGCAGCTTTTTTGAATAATTGAGCCGAGGATATTGATACTTCATTTCTCTTTAAGAATCCAAGTGTTAATGATTTTAAGTTATAAATAATGCCAATGTGGTACTTTGTTTAGTGTAGTGTTCAAGATCACAGGGCTATTGGTATGTGTGTATCTATGCAGTTATATTAGAGGATTAATAGTCTATTCTGTCTCTGGTTTCCAGGAGGCAGAGGGAGCCACGGTTCTCACTTAAGATGGCTTAAAAGCCTGAAATTCCTAAGTATTTCTGTGTCGAAAGAGAATGTGAAGACATCTTCTTTTAGCCAAATATCCAATCTAATCAATAATAAATTGAGCTAAATAGGAAGAGATCTAAGGACATTTTGGAGAACTATCCACCATTTCTCGGAGCTTCAAACTATTAAAATGAAGCAAACAGACAGCAGTGTGGGTGGAATTAATGGAACCTCCTTGTTGGCTCCTGCAGCCATCATAACAATCAAAACCATGTAGCAACTGGTTTAAAAAATAAATGTTCATTTGATAGCGCGACAAAGATTCACCATAAAAGACAATAAAAGTCAACGAGGCTGTTCCAGAGGGGACTCACCTGTCTTTCCCAGTTTCCTCCTTGAAGACGTCATCACAGTAACTCATCCGCTGCTCCGTGGTCACGTAAATCTGTGCGTCCGGATACTTATCAACTGTCTTTTTCAGCATGTTGTACACAATGCCGTTCCCGTCCTTCCTCATGTTGCGGAAAGGGCCCCAGATAACATAAATGGTGTCGCTCGCCTCCTTGAAGAAATAGTCAGGGTTTTTTAGCAAAAGAGGAACGCTGGTGTGCGATACGACGCGAACCATCGTCACGTGGCCGACATCTTCCTCAAAGCCCTTGGTGGGGGCGTTGTTCATTCTCCAAATGCAGGAAGAGTGGTCTATCTCCTCGCCCACCTTTTGCCCCACCATCTGACCTGAATTGGACACTATGGCGCAGTGGTCACAGTCGAGCTGCAGAGGCTGGAAAAGAGAAAAGGGAAGACTGTCATGGAATGAGTTCTCAAGGAGCCGAAATGTCCCTCACCGCATGATGACTGAGTATGGGATTACCTCCGATACATATCTATCCTGCAGACTCTGCTATGGGTTATCGAGTTGGCAGTGGGCGTTTATTAGAAGAGTAAATACATCCTGTTGGAAAATGATTACTTTCTGTAGCCCTATGCTAGCTTAAAATTATGTGAGAAAACAGCCATTCATGTCCACTCTGAAGGATGAGTTTTATAAATTTAGACCCGTAATTTCAAATGAAATGAGAGAATATGAAACTATTTCTTTTCTATGGTAAGGGTGCTGCCAGAGCTACAGATCGAGGCACGTATGTTGTACTTTGATATGCATGCATATCAAAATATGCAAAAATATTACAGTGATGCCTAAAAATCCCTGAGTCGTTGTATTAATGATCCCTTGAGCCTGAATTGTTTCTAGGTGGACAAGGAAAGGCCTCTCTTGAGAACACGAAAAGGCATGCAAACATCTCAAAAGCCTGGATATCTCTCCATGGAACTATCAGACTCAAAAGCAAAACACTGATGTGGGACTTGTAGTTAATACAAATTCTACTGGTAGAGCCAAGCCCACACCTTCTAAACACGAATCCTCTAAATGAGAACTTCTAAGCCTATGTCTTCTAGGTCTGGCTCTCCTCTGCTTTACATTTATTTATTATTTATTTGTGTGTGTGTGTGTGTGTGTGAGAGAGAGAGAGAGAGAGAGAGAGAGAGAGAGAGAGAGAGAGAGCATATTCATGTAAATGCCTACAGAGCCAGGAGAGGCAATCAGATCCCCTGGGATAGAATCACAGGCTGTGGACCACCGACATGGATGCTGGGAACCACACTAGGGTCTCCTGCCCGAGCAGTACATGTCCTTAACCTGTAAGCCATCCTTCAGGCCCACTAAGTCGAGATCTTCTAACAGGGCTCTCTGCTCTTAGCATTACTGTTTCCTTGACTCCTAAAATAATCACACACATCACCTTTGCTATTTCTTTCCCATACTGAGAAATCGCTCCATCTTCAAAGCAGCAAAGGAAACACACTTTGGCAAATGTTGCATCTTTCTCATCCACCTTCGATAAGATTGCACCTTTTGATGCTGAATTTGAACCCAGATGTGTTTTTTGCCTACTGAAGAAGAATAGCTTCTCTCATACAGGGTACTGTCCTAATTTCCTCTTGTTGTATCTGCCATCTAGACAGTGAAATCCTGTAAAAAATAATGCCTTTGCCTCTGATTTCAACAGAGGTCCCTGGAATATACTGGTTGCTCAATTTGTTAAATTACAAAATGAAAGAAATGGATTTAAAATAATCTATTAAGTGACTGAACCCTTTTTAAAAAAATACTTCAAGACAAATTTGTGGTACTAAAATATTCTCAGATCTGCCGTCTTTCACTTGAGTAGCCAGGGGCTACACTCTCGGAGGAAACGGTCTTTCCCTTCCCAGAAGCTAACAGCTGCTGAGAGCTCCATTGCTAGGTGAGGATAGGAAAGAGAAGAGGAGCTAGGAAGAATTAGCGAAGCAGGGTGAATATGGTCAAAAAAAAGTAAGAAACTTACTAAGAATTAGAAAAAAAATATGAATTACAAGCTAAATACTAGGGAATAAATGGACTTTCCCAATTAGTTTAGAACCGTTGCAGAGGGAAAGAAAAAAGCAATCAAGGGAAACCACATCAACCCATCAGCAGGCTGAGTGCAGCTATAGCATCTCAGTAAGAAAAATCCTGGGTAACGCAACTCAGAAAACCATCCAGACAAGGACCACACACTTGCAACTGGTCACCTTTCCTGCCAGCAGCCCCTGGCTGTCTACCATACAGCAGGTACAGTTCCAAGAGGACCAACCAAGCTAAGAAATCATACCCAAGAATTCCTGATGATAGGACACCTGCATTTAAGCTGTGCTTCTGTGCATGAACACATCATCTATCAGCATCCTGTATCATGCACTCAAAGGTGATCGGTTCAGAAAACAGAAATGTATACGTCATGGAGGTTTATGCATGTGGAGTTGTACTGGTGCGTGTGTGTGTCTGTGTGTGCACACCTGGGAACAATGGAGAGCCGCCAGAGGCACCACTGAAAAAAGGTATTGAGTGAAGGAAAGGAACTGGCCATAGAGATACCTAGGCAAAAGCCACGGCAGATGCTTTGAGGCTGGAAATGATGAACTGTGTGCTGCAGAAAGCTAATGCAGACAGCAAGTAGGCGTTAGGGTCAGGGAGGCTGCCGTGAATCACGTGGGTCCCTTGACTTCCTGTGCAATGGAGTTCTCTGACAAAGGAGCAGATGACCTGCCCTGAGTTGAACAACCTTGGCTGTTACATGAGAAGTTGGACCACAAGAGCAAAGGGTTGAAACCAGGAAGGCAAGCCACGGCTCCCACCCAGAGAAGAGGGGGAGGGACGGTGGGGTATTCAGAGTGATGGCGAGGGCGTGATGCTGACAACCATGGGCTGTATTCTGGACTGGTCCAGAAACAGAACATGTGAATGTAGATGTGAAAGGGGAAGGAGCCAGGGGTGACGACAGGCTTCCTGCCACGTCTGTGCGAGACTACAGTTGCCTTGACCTAGGATGAAAGGAAGGTGTTTGGAAATAAAACCAGGAAGAGAAACCAGGTGCTTGTTTCCAGAGTGGGCAGGTGGGAGACTCCTGGGGTAAAGAGCGCTCCAATGCATCTCATACCAAAACTATTCAAACTACTTTAAATGTGTGTCTTCCTCTGGGCATCAAAGCAGTATGGGACCACTAGGACGAACTTGAAAAAGGCAGGAAAGAATAAGACTGAAGTTATTCCTGTATCCGTCACTCAGCAGTGACAAGCATCTCACTGCATTTCCCTCTTTCTACATAGGCTACTGCAGGCAGATTGAGAGTCACCAACTGCACAGCTCAGCACCTTTGATTTTCTTCTGTTTTTGAGTTGACCTTCTCCATACCAGTAAATAATCCCTGGAGAGAATTTTAATGTCACTCATTGTTCAGCTATATAGACATGCCGTAATGTATCTATTAGCCTATTGCTGGGCATCCGGCTATTTTCTGATTCATTTCCTACTATAGAAGGTACTTCAAAAAAACATCTCTACATTCTAGAGTATTTTGAAGCCAACAGTTACAGTGTTAACTTAAACTTGTTTCCTTTCATTTCTCGTTACTCCTGTTAACATGCAACATCTGGCGAAGGCATCTGTGTGCATTGTCAAAACTAAGAATTAGAAAAAAACACAACCTTTAGGAGCCACACAGGCCCATTTGTGAGATGCCTTAGAACATTGCAATTGGGGCTGAAGAAATGACTCGGTGGTTCCAAGTATGTCTTGCTCTTGCACAGAGCAGGGACTCAGTGCCCAGCACCACATGGTGACTAACAACCATCTGTAACTCTGGCTCTAGGGGACCCTGTACCTGATTCTGGCCTCTGTGAGCACTCAGCAGGAACACCCTATACTTCCAAAATATATGCATGCACGTATATAATAACAACAAATAGAGCTTTAAAATAAACACCTCTCATCTGGAGGCATGATAATGGATGCCTGCAATTCAAGCACTTGAGAAGTAGAGGCAGGAGGATCATGAGTTCAAGGTCATCCCCAATAATCTAGAGAAGCCAAGGCTAGTCTGGGCTACCTGTTGCACTATTAAACAAACGACTTTGTGATGAAGAAACTGTATATCACCTTGATCAACTGCAGTAAGCAGCTGATAGGCCAAACCCCAGGATAGAAGAGGTCTGCCCAAAGTGGATGAACACATTAGCACACCTCAACACAGGGTTCCTAGCCAGTTCCATCGCAAAGACTTTATTAAATGAAGGCACAACTGAGTGACTTTTAGGGTCAGGCGTTGTCTGCGGCTTTACCTTGTCACGAAGAAGCCTACATTCTTTCAGACAACATGCAAGAATGAAATCTTGTTGGGATTTTGGGTAGGGCTTGACATCTGTTACCCACAGCTGAGTCCTCCAATTTCATCCTGAATCTGGCACACCAGTGCCTATTATTAACCATGCATTACATGGCTTGCTCCGACTCACCACCATCACGCATATGGGCAGCAAGATTACATCCCACTGACCATCCCAACAAGGTCCTTAAGTAGGTCATAAAACCATATTTTGGGGTACAGCGTACACAGAATGAAAAATCAGACATCAAAGCTTTGGATGTGTTCTACAAAATGTGGCAATCTGCATTGGATTTCCCAGCCATTATAATGAATTAGCCAGTTCTGCTGTAACACAGCCTAATTTAGCTAATAAGAACCAGCAGGCTGGTCTCACTTGACAATTGTAACCTTGGAGAGTGATCCATTAAGACATTGCAATCTGTTCCATGACAACGCGGGGAAGCCACAGCTGTGCAGATTAGGTCAGCAGCTGACTGGTGCCAAAGGCCAACAGTGGGGACAACAGTTTGTTGTTTGTGTGAAAAACGTGTAATGGAGAAGATAGCACTCAGTGCAGTGGCTTTGGTTGTGAACGACAGTTCCACTGGCCACTTCTGTTCACTGTCCCCTGAGTGACAGTGTCACCGTGACCAGAGTCTTCAGAGACTCTGGCAGGTGCGTTACTGGCCCCAACCCTGCCTGGCTCTCTGACTTCCTGGGCAAGGCCAGGGACACATGAGCGGACATGCTCAGAACCCTGGTAAGCAGAAGCTTCAGGAACCATTTAAAAGTATGGCAAGAAAGCCAGAGCTGACAGACAAAACCTTCCAAATCGGAATCAGAAACTCCAAGCTCTCAGGAGACTTGGCCGTGTTCCCAGGGATGCAGCCGTGTGTTTGAAGGAACCATCATCAAATTACTATGAGCCATGATCAAAGAAAGAACCTCGGTACACGTGGCTGATCTGGCAAGACCTGCCTCACCCAGTCATCCCCATTTCTTTTATTACCTCTGTCCTGTGTCTTCTAATCTCAGCTTCCTCTGTTAAATGCATTGCTGTTTCTTGTGTTCATTTATATTTGATCTGGGAGCCTCGAGTACAAATGTATTACATATGTCTCCATGGATTCATTCTGCCTCAGGAAATGGTGACTCTGTCTTCCTAGATTGAGGGCCTGGATTTCGTGAGATCTCAGTTAAGACTTATTTGGTCCAATTCATCAATCTCCATCTTAATTTCAAATTCTTCTTTTCAGTTGAATGGTCTCTATAATTTTTTTATTTTCATTAAAAATAATATGCCCCTTGGATCTTGTCTTCCGTAACAAAACATCTTTTAAAATCTGCTTGGGTGAAGAGCACAGATGGATTTAACTAATCCCTTTCTGGCAGTTATGCCTCTGTTAAAGAAAACCTACAATAGAGGAGGGCCAAGGTAAAGTGCCCGCTTAGAGTTTGATATTCCAGCAACAATATGAGAAATCAAGAATGCTGGGCATGGTGACACGCGTGTGTAATCCCCAGTACCGAGGATACAAAGGCAAGCCGATCCATAGGGCTCACTGGCCAGATGACTTAGCACACTTGGTAGGCTCCTGGCCATGGAGGGACCCTGTGTCTCAGAAAAGGTAGACTATGTCTGAGAAATGACATTGCAAGCTATCTTTTGGCCTGTGTGTATCCGTGTGCGCGTACACACACAGAGAAAAGCACTGATGCTTTTCTGTCCACTTAGCAGTTGCACATGAATCTCCTGGTATTTTCATTATTGGCTGTGACCCCACAACACCACGGTCAACACCCTGCTGGCCGCTCAGGCTGCAGCCTGGAGGGTCTCCCGGTCTCTGCCATGCTGCGATATATAAGTTTAAACTAAGTCTCTATCATTCTATTAACCAACAAAGACTCAGAAATCAGATGTGGAGGTGAAAACCTGCTAGATTAGAGAAGCTGAGAAGCAACCAGTTGACCTTCCTTTTTGGTCTGAGATCCAGCCAGCGAGAGGAGTCTCTTCCCTAGTCCTGAAACCAAATAAGAAGCAAACCCAAGTCCCCGTCCTTTTCCCCTGTGCATCTTCTCTATCCACATTGCTGGCTTCTCTACGGCCAGTTTGGGTCATCTCATCACTAGCTCTGCCCCGATTCAAAGAAAACTTTAACAGTCGTGGAGTGCCATAGCGAGATCCAAGTTCCTGCAACGAACCACACATGCCAAACACTTCATTTTGTTGGAAGTCTAAAATACTGACTTATAAAATGGCAACAACTCTATATTTGTTTTGAGGTCCATGTCTCCTCCCTTCTCCATCCTACCCTGGGGTCCTAGAATATGCCTACAGGGGAAGCGATGTCTGTTTCTAACAACAGTCCTTGAAAATCAAAACACTTAGGTGGATTTTTTCCCTTAATATTTTTAATTTCCAATATGGCTAAAACTTTAGTCTGGCGTAAACTAATCATGAGCAATTTTACTGTTTTAGATGGCCCTTTACATCTGTTTATTCAATTCACTTTCAAGCCATTCCTTCCAAATAGCAGTGAGCTGTATTTTCCTTCCCAACAGTGGATAAGTACTATCAATGCCTGGGAGAAAACAAAACAAAACAAAACAGAAAGCAAAACCCCCACAGCAGAAGATGTGGACAGAAGCTGGTCTGCGTCACTGCTAGATTAATTCTGTCCCCCAAAGCTTCCCTTGTGTACCCACTTCAGAAAAGCATGTTGGCTAAGAAGGTCAAGCGAACCTCAAACTCAGAAATCTCTCTCTTCCAGACATATGAAGATTACTTCCACTACAGGCTGTTGTCAAAATGTGTATTTCCATTTTCATTTCTATATTATAAGCGCGAGTATTTGGCAGGCATAAAAACGGGTTGTTTTCCGACTGAAGAAGACTACAAACTTAGGAGAACTGACTCCCTGTGCAGATCCCAGGCTCTGGATAGGAAGAGAGGGAGGGCTAGTGGGTGGGTGTGTTCCTCTATCTCTGTGAGAGTTTATGGAGCTTTAATAGTCAGTTCCCTGGACCTAAGCAACATGTACCAAATATGGAGACTGAAAGTCACTTTACCATTGTATTTCCACCAAATGATCCCTTGGCTTGACTGAAAAGGAAGAAAGGAAAAGGAAGGGAAGGGGAAAGGAGGGGGGGGGAGTTGGGGAGGGGAGGGGAGGGGAGGGGAGGAGGGAGATGATAGGACTTAAGAAAGGAGGGAATAGGAAGGAATGGAAAGAAGTAAGGGGGAAGGAGGAAGGGAGGATAGGAGGGAGGGAGGATGGGAGGGAGGGAGGGAAGATGGGAGGGAGGGAGGGAGGATGGGAGGGAGGGAGGGAGGATAGGAGGGAGGATGGGAGTAACCAAAACTAATAGATCACTTTCTGATTGGCATTTTACCTCTTCCAGTTGACCCTTCTGCTTCCCTGCCCCCACCTGCCCCCACCTGCCCCTGCCTGCCTGCAAGTGAGAATGTCCATGTAAGACTCCTGCTCTCTTCAGGTAGGAGGGGGGACTAGCTCACTCTCTTGGTCACTTTTCATCTCCTTCCTCGCCAGCCCTTCTGGAAAGCTCCCTCACTGCTCTCCCAGCGTGAACCTGAGGTATTGCTCTAGCCTTTTTGAGTGATCTATTGGGATACCTGCCAACCCTTTTACATTCTAATCAGTAAGAAGAATGAAATATTTAACCTTTACTCCCTTCCCTCTGAACAAGCTTATAGACAATTAAAATCTGTGAAATGAAATCTACAAAACAGCGTGGTTTCCCCAGCAAAAAAGGAATGGTCACGGACAAAAGGTCACCTGTCAGTTACTTCCAGTCATTAAATCTCTGCATTCATCACTAACATCACTCTGTGGAAAACAAAGGTCAGAACAGTAAATTATGAAACAGTCAGGATTAGAAAAGGTCAGCAAATAACTAAGGGAAAGTTGACCAGTCCTGCTAACCCAAACCCTAGCAGCCAGCACAGATGGTCAGGGATGAGACAGGTCGAGAACCCTCATCCCTCTCTACTTCAGCCCCATTCTGGATCTGAATTTCCACGTACAGCTTGGAACATAAAATGAAACTTGTCTGTGACAAATAAAAACAGGAGTTTTGATAAATATTTCAGGGGGAAAAAACCCTTCATGTTTGAATCTAACCAGCCTAAATTATTAAAGCATTGTTTATACACTATTCTAATGCTTGTTTCATTGTGGTTGGAACAATGTGATCTTAAAAGGGGGCGGCAGGGCCCTCACGCACCTTCAATGTCTTCTAGGACAATTAATGACTCTATGATTGCTAATTTACTACTGTAATGCCGAAACAAATGAGATCTTTGCTTTTCATCACCCAATTTGAATGAATCAGAACAAAGTGCACTGGGCAGAGCCTTGGGGGCCGCTCTTCACTTTGCTGTCATTACTTCTCCTCCCTCCCCAGTGTCTTTAGCAACTGAGCTTTAGAAGCTTCTCCATGTATAATGATGCCATCAGGGAATGGATTCCACCTTCACTCCCCTCCATGTTCTTTGAGGTCTTGCAAGTGAACGGCACAAAAGCCACATTAACAACCTGGCATTGTTTTGACTGCTTGACCAAGAAAAGAGTGTGCTTTAATTTCTCCCTTGTTTCAGAAGTGATTAAACAAGCGGTTTCCATCTTCGCCGAGTCAACCCCATGTGCCAAGAACTGGAAGATTGTTCTAGAGAGGAAGCCGCACTATGAAGCCAAGCCAGGCTGCCAGGCATCCTTCTCCGTTCCTCCACAAAGCTGTGCTTTGCAGCTCTGCAGCTTCCAGGAGCTGTGTGTTTAAATCACGCATGATGAGGAACGGCCCATAAAAATACAGATTTGATAACCCACTGTTTGGCTCTGACTCTCTCCGGATTTGGGATGTGGCATTTGCTTTGGTTTCTACCTGGTGGCATTATCTCCAAGCATAAAACTTAATATGCGACTGCATAAAAACGTTAATGTCAAGAAATAACTCTTCACCAGCCAACACAAAGCTGCACTCTGGGTTGCATAGAGGACGCATTTCCCTCTAATCGAGGGCCCTCAAAGGTACCGACTTGTAGAACCCTGAGGCATGCTGCAAACAAAGCCAGCTTGCTATCTCCACCATGGGAGGCAAAATAAGAATCTTCTCAAACCCCAACAAGATTTCCACTGAGGCCCTGAACGATGGACATGATTCATACTCTACTATTACAGCTAGGAAACACTGAACGTTCTCCAGCTTCAGAGGCAACTTTTCTACGGGTTATTTTCCCCTTCCTTCAGGAAAATAACCCAGGATGTGCTAATATACGATGCAGCCTTTTCACAGCAAATGAGAAAGCTGGTGCACGCAATGACCACAGCACAATAACACGATGCTCTCAACGGCAGCAGAGTACAATGACCAGGAACTCACTCATTAACAAGAAGCAAGTAACAGTGATAGCAAGGATATGGGAAAAGAGGAAGCCTGATTCACTGCTGTGAGAAGGTAAATTCACACAGCCTGTGTATAAATACACGGAACGTAGTGCAGGCTGGACAGAGATGCCTCCGCACTGAAGAGCACTGGCTACTCGCGCAGGTGACTGGGATTCAGTTCCCAGCACCCACACAGCATCTTACAACCATGTAACTCCAGCTCCTAGGTATCTAATGCTCTCCTTGGGCACCAGAATGAAAGTTTATTCAATGTTTGTTACATGTGCTGATTAACAAACTTCAGGCATGGATCTGGAAATTCTCCCTCCCTTCTCCATAGGCCATCGTGAGGCAATGGCTTAGCTCCTAACTGTGAAATTCTGAAGCACACACTTGTTGTCAGGACAAGAGCTAAGATTTCAGTGACCACCGAAACCATGTCATGCTGTTCTGGGAGTTCTGCTTGGTGGGGATGAGTGGAGGAAGGGATTGTTGTGCAGTCATAGAAAGGGATCCTCAGTACTCACAGATGATAGGACGGTCTTCCTTGACAATACAAGGAAGCCATCAGAAGGCAGAAGAAAACTTTAGAATTAACTAGAGTTTGTAAAACTGTAGCTGGCTGTGACAAGGTTATACAAAATTCACTCACAGTACCTCAGGAAAAACTTCGAAAGAGAGAAATCTAGTGTACCGTAGCACCAAAAATATTAATTCCTAGAGAGAAAAACCGAGTAAAAACTCTGCGATTGGGCTGAGGAAACGGAACACCCTGAAAACAAAAAGACCACAGCGTGGGGTTTGCTCCGCACATTTAGTAGTAAAGGCATTTATGCTTTTTAAGCAAAACTTTTCATTTCTACAACCAAGCTACTACCTGCTTGTTGGAAATGTGAAGGTTTCTGTGATCTTTACTATCAGATGAGTGTGAGTCCTGTGAATTATGTGAATGAGAACTAAGATTTAGATATAATATTTATCTGGCTTGGGAGTCCTCTGTTCCTTTACTGCTATGGTAATTATAGTTTGAAATCCTTATCTTGTTTGAATAATTATTTTCAAGCTATGTTAAATCTTCTCCTAGATATCACGGGTTATTGACCCAGTAAATGAAATTACTGAGCCCGCAGTATTTTTAATGCTTTAATGAAGTGGCGTTCTAAAATGCTCAGTCTCCGTAACCATGGAAAGCGCAGCAATAAGCTGAAACCGAACATTGCCAGGAACTAGACTAACTAAAGGTTCCACTCACAGTTCAGAGGACCCAAAACAAAATTAACAGCTGGCGATGCACAGGGACACCGAATCACTGTGCACACACCCAGCCTTGCGGGTAGCTGTCCTCACAGGGCATCTCCATCTTCTACCTGAGACTGTGTCACAATGCCTTTCATTGTCTGCTGTGGAAGCCAAGGCTGAGGGACCCACTCCTGACGAGTTAGCCTTTACTGTTTGCCGCTTCCCCCGGCAGAAGATGAGCAGAAAAGTTTGCACATCCTACACCCATAAGTCAAAGTTAGGGGCCAACTCATCCATTTGCCGTGTATCCGTTCCAACCTCAGCTAACTCGCAGAACCCTGGCACTGATCATTCAAGAGGCAGTCATCACACAGTCACCCCTTAAAGACCCTCTGTTCAGTGCCCTTGCATGGATGATGAAGTTGCCAACATTGTGGGACACATTCCAACCACAGCAGGGGCTTTCTTCATCTGTTCTCCAGACTCTTAGGGACTCATTTATGACTGGTCATAAGATTTTGATGAACAACAGAGGAATTAAAGAATTAAATGCAAGCACTCAGTTGCTGAGGACCCAATTATTAGCAATGTATTAGCAATTCAAGAGCCAATTGTAAGTGGAAGGTTCTGTCCAGCTGGGTCCCACAGCCATTCAGAAATTCAGAAGACATGCACAGAAGCTTACATTAATTATAAACTTTCTGACCTATTAGCTCAGATTTATTAACTATCTCTTACAACTTAAATTAACCCATAATTATTGTCTATGTTTAGCCACGTGGCTTGGTACCTTTTCTCAGTAAGGCATTCTCATCTTGCTTCCTCTGCGTCTGTCTGGGGACTGTGTCTTTGCCTTTCCTCTTCCCATAATTCTCTTAGTCTGGTTGCCCTGACTTTACTTCCTGCCTGGATACTGGCCAATCAGCGTTTTATTAAACTAAGACAAGTGACAAATATTTACAGTGTACAAGAGCCTTATCCCACAGCTAATACCATTGCATCTTAAAGTAGAAAAGTGCTCCATGGAGTGAGGCAGCCAGGGTGGCTTTACAGACAGAAAGAAGCTAGTGAAAGGAATAAAAGCTAAGGTGCCAGTAGGAAGAGTGTGACTCAGTTGGCAGACTGCTGCCCAGCATGCACAAAGCCTTGCTTACACAGCTATCACATTGTTAACCGGGTGTGGTTCCCATGTAATTTGAGGCCTTGGGAAGGGAGGTGGAGGGAGAGGATTGAGAAGTTTGAGGTCATCTTGGGCTACATACTGAGTTTAAGGCTATGCTGGAATACGTGAACTTCTCAGGTGGTCACCATCTCTTAGAGATATCCCGTTCTACTGGACACTTTTACTTATGGATTATTATGAAGATGGTTTCTTCTTAAGAGGTGCTATTTAATGACAATGACAATGTAGTGCTATTTCATTTGTATTTTAATAAATAAAGTTTTCCTGAGGATCCGAGAGTAAAACAGCCACCCTGATCAGCCTTACAGATCAGGCAGTGGTGACACACACGTTAATCCCCATAGCCATACTAGTTTGCCATAGGAATCGGGCAGTAGTGGTGCAGGCCTTTAATCCCAGCACTAGAGAGGAATGTAAGATGGGAGGGGACAGCTCTCAGGCTTAGTCTGCAGTTGCCCAGCCTTGGTAGAGGTAAAAGTTTTCTAGTGGCTTGGCTGTTTTGTTTTTCCGATCTTCAGCTTGAACCTGAATATCCACCTCTGTGTTTTCTTTATTCATGCTTCATAATAATGTTAGTTTAAATAAAGTTTTGATGATTGAAAAAAAACACAAGGATGCGTTACACAGCTGGGACTTATGGGTTCCACTTAAGCAGCTGCATGGACTGAGTTTAGGGTAATGATTAAGGAAAACAATTGAGTCCCAGCGGCCAGCTTGGCTCAACTCCTTTTAAGGTTGATGTTGAACAACGTGTCCACGAGTTTCATATGTGCATCATAGCTGAAACAAAGCCTCAAAATGACTTCTGGTTAGGTTAAGATGTTTTGATAGGGCTGGAGAGATGGCTCAGCCGTTAAGAGCATTGCCTGCTCTTCCAGAGGTCCTGAGTTCAATTCCCAGCAACCACGTGGTGGCTCACAACCATCTGTAATGAGGTCTGGTGCATACACACAGACAGAATATTGTATACATAATAAATAAATAAATATTTTTTAAAAAAAGATGTTTTGATAATAGCCTTTAGGTAAAAAACAAACAAAAAAATCCTTAGAAAAAAATACAAAGTTCACAAGGACACACAAACAACTGAGTGATAGGTTCACTAGGATTAGGGAAAAACAACAAAGCAGCCCAATTGTTATTGGCTGACATGCCTTTCTTGCTAAGATGAGATGATGATTAATTCCTTACACCCATTTTTGCCCTCACCTTCCTGATATAAAAAACTCTTGATGAGTGGATATGCACCCTGGGGATTTTAAATAGAGCTGGCTGGTTCTTTTCATACATAAAAGTTTAGATTTGTGATTCTTCTAAGATTTCTTATAACGTTACATTTGGAGAGAAATAATAAAATGATCAGTCCTTTCTTTGTAGCCACAAAATGCAGCCTGCCAGCAGAAGAACTGGCTGAGGAAAATGCCTTGCTTGCTCACTCGCTGGTAATCTATAACATGTTATTTGGACATGAATGTTCATGGTTTCTTCAGACAATTTGTTTCTACCTGTAATACGCATAATGTGTAATCATGTAAGGGATATGTAAATCACGCTCTTTTTTTTTTTACTTGTATTCATTGTATTCACTTGGAAAACAGACTGTAACCACATTGTAATCTTTACATTGCTTGAAAGATTTTGCTGGGGCATATAAGCTGTAAGGGGAAATAATAAAGTCAATTAGAAGGAAAACATCAAGAATGAGAGAAAAAAACACTAGGAGAGATGTAGAGTAAAATAAGGAAACAGAATAAAATATCAGAAGGAAATCATCAAGAGTGTGTGTCTTTTTCCTACTCCCCCAGATAAAAAAGAGTCCACTGGACTCCCATCAAGCTTAGCGCTGCTGGAGGCTGGTCCGTGCTGGTCCTCACAGCAGAGATATGATCGTAGGGAACCTCAGAGAGGAGGGCCACAGAATGCCAAAACAACTTCTAGAAAAAGAAATCTGCTTTTTATTAAAATGTGTGCATGCATGTGTGTCCAGTATGCGTGTGACTACTACTGTAAACATGTGCTTCTCTGTTGTCTAGTGCTAATATATAATTGTCACTACTTCTGAAGCCCAGAAGTTTAGGCTGAGTACAGTAACAGCTCTGACCTTGCCATGACTTCCACTACATGTTCATTTAGGATACGGTATAACTATATAGTTTATCTTTTGGGGACCAATTACATATATGTATCCATAAAAAGTGTTAGCCAATGTTGAAAGTTAGGAAGATACAACTTTAAAATAGAAGCAATTAATACTGTGATGCTGACAATTTAACATAAACATGTGAATTATATATAATAAATTTGGATATCAAAACCCCCAGCACTTTGCCAAACCCACTTACAACTTGTCTTAAATGACTTGACAAGAGTTTCATAAAATCATACACCATTTTTATGATAAATATCCACCCTGGAAATATCAATGTGCTAAAGTGTTGGTGTCAGTTGCAGAAAACTCCAAGGGGAGGACCAGTGTTAGGTCTTCAGGTAACTGAAGGGCACACCAGTTTCTTTCTCTGTGACTTCCTGGCCAAGTAGTGCTCTGTCATGATGCTACCCCCCTGTCCATGATGCTCTTCTGCCTCCTGATCTTCTCACCACTCCATAGTGCTCTCCCTTCTCTACAATGCTCTCTCTCTCCTCTTCATGCCATTCTTCCCCTTCCATTGCACCCCAATCATGATGCTCTTCCCTTTCTGTCCCTTCCTTTGTTGTAGAATATTATTTTAAGATGTGTTATGTTTGTTTATGCTGTGGGAACATTTGTTTAATGATACAAAAATGTGTTGCATTCCTTTATGTTGCATTGACTTACTCTGATTTTTATGTTGCATTTGTTTAAAGCCATGTTACTTTGGCTGTTTAAAACATCTGATTGGTCTAATAAAGAGCTGAAAGGCCAAAGGCAAAGCAGGAGAAAGGATAAGTGGGGCCGGCAAGCAGAGAGAATAAATAGGAGGGGGAAAAAAGATCTAGGAGCAAAAGAAAGAGGAAGAGAGGCAGACCCCAGGGGCCAGCCACCCAGCTACACAGCAAACCATGGAGAAATAAGTTTTAAAAAAAAGGTGTACACAAATAGAGAAAGATAAAATCCCAGAGGCAAAAGATAGACTGGATAATTCAACTTAAGAAAAACTGGCTAGAAACTAGCCAAGCTAAAGCCAGACATTCATAAGTAACAATAAGCCTCTGTGTGTATTTATTTGGGAGGTGGGTGGTGGACCTCCAAAGAGCAAAGAGGCAAAAGAGTAAACAAAACAAACAAACAACTCCAGATATGATATGCTACCATAGGCCCAATATGGAAGTCACCTTGTCACAGGCTGTGTCCTGGTTAGATTTTTGTCACCTTGATACAAGCTATAGTTGTCTGGGAAGAAGAACCTCAACTGGAAAACATTCTCCATTACAAATCTACGAGGCACTTTTTTTGGTTAATGATTGATGTGTAAGGGTCCAGTATATACAGAAGTTTCTGTCCATCAGTCATTCAGTCCCAAATAAACACATAGAGGCTTATATTAATTATAAACTGTTAGACCTATTGCTCAGGCTTATTACTAACTGGCTCCTACAACTTAAATTAACCCATAATTCTTATCTATGTTTAACCACATGGCTTGGTACCTTTTCTCAGTAAGGCATTCTCATCTTGCTTCCAATCAGTGTTTTATTATACCAACATGAGTGACAAATCTTCACAGTGTTCAAAAGCATTATCACACAGAAGCCCAGCTCACTGTGGGCAGTCCTGGTTGTATAAAAAAGCAGGCTGAGGAAGCCATGGGGAGCACGATAGTAAGTGTTCCTGCATCTGCTTCATGTCCTGTCTTCAGGACCCTGCCCTGATGTCCTTCAGCCATGTGCTATGAAGCCCTCTCTTCCCTAAGTAGCTTTTGGTCATGGTGTTTAATCACAGCAGTGGGAAAACTAAGACAGTCTGAAACTATAACTCCATGAGTATAAAATCCATCTTTTTTTTAATTGGTTGTTTTTGGGACAGGGTTTCTCTGTGGCTTTGGAGCCCGTCCTGGAACTAGCTCTTGTAGACCAGGCTGGCTTCAAACTCACAGAGATCCATCTTTTAAAAGCTGCCCATCTCCAGTATTTGTTGGGGTGATGCCAAGCTCATGACCAGCTTCAAGGACCACATAGGAATAAAACCAAGCATTAGCTCTGCCATCAGACCTACTCAGATCCCATTCTGCTATTACCTAGGCAAGAACTTTGATGTAGGTTTCCTAAGTATTTTAACCTCCACACCTACTTTTCAGATATCTATGAGTAGTCTTTGTAGCTGTCCACGATAACCTCAATTAACACTGAATACAAAGTAAGCCTCATGAAGATATCTTAGTACCTGAGAGCAGGGCTCTGCTTCCAGAATGGTGGTTCCTCTAATGTACACACCCCAGGCTCTCCCTCTGCATTTGGGTACCTGTCCTCATATGGGCCCTCACCACCATTACTGCACTCACAAAAGCGCTATGGTAACCAGGGTCTACACTTCTCAGTTGGGTAGTACTGATCAATAGTGAATTGCCCTATTATGAAGATAAGTACTCATAACATTTTTACAAGGGCAAACAACCTTTCTGTCGCCAGCACCGTATCAGCACAGTGAACTAAACTGCTCTGTGTCGAGTTCAGGTCTCAGTTATTTTTCTGAGGAGATGTGAGTGATAAAATCGAATGTGTTTCAGAGCACATCATGCACTTGATTCCTTCATTTGTCTTTCTGGCACATGCCTGCTTTGTAGGGAGATGCTACTTGGAGAGAATCGGGAGAGAAGACGTCAGAGGCCACTTGACGATGCACAGAGCAGGTTAATGAACGTAGCATAGGAACTGTGAATCAAATTTTTCTTCCACCTCATGGGGGGAGTAATTTCTTGGATCTAATTCTTGCCCACTACCCCACAAAAGACACACCAAGAAAACACTGGGAACAGTTCTCAAATCTGCCTGACAAACTTTAAAAAGACAGCCACCCAACTTGGTCTGTTTGTGGGGACCCTGGCAGTGGGACCAGGATCTATCCCTGACTTCTTGGAGCCCATTCCCTATAGTGGGATGCCTTATTCAGCCTTGAAGTAGGGGGAAGGGGCTTGGTCCTGCCTCAACCTGATGTGCCAGGCTTCATTGACTCCCCATGAGAGGTCTTATCCTTTCTGGGGAAATGACTGGGGAAGAAAGTGGAGGAGAAAGAGGTGGGGGAGTAAGAGAAGGGGAGGGAGGGGGAACTGTGGATGTTATGTAAAAAGAATAAATTTTAAAAAAATAGTGAAAAAAAGAACCACCAAGGCCAGAGATGATCTTCCAGTGGTGAACCGTCTTCTCCTGTGTACGGCACTTCTAAGTTGTTCCCCAAAACAGCATGAGATGTCTGACAGAAACCAGAGGATAAACTACCCTGAAATGTCTCAAAGGAAAATAATTTCAGAATAGAATCTTGGGTTGGGTGTTAGCTGGTCTTTTTTCAGAATATAAACATATTCTGATATAAAGTCTCCTTTCTGAAACCAGGCATCACGGGGAACTGTGCACAGCAGAGGTGAATGACAAACGTGAGGAACGAGTCTGGACCAGGATCCCTCCCTGGAAGAAGCTCCATCATGTCCACACTATATCGGTTCATGGACTGGAAGTCAGCAGACCACAGACCCAGCAATGCTGTCTCAGCCAGCTGCAGGTTCAACGCAGTGTGGCCAACAGCTCCACAAGCTGGGCTTAGAGTCCTTCATTTCTCAGCAGCTGACAAGCGGTCTCATTTCTGGACTGCAGTATCAGGTCAATCAACAAAAATATACTGGATGAATGAATGACAGAGTCACCAAACCCCCAGCTCCAACTCCCAGGCTGAAGTCTATCCTCTGATTTACTCCTTTCCCAGGCTGATTAGACCCATTATTTAATGAAGTCTCTCTTGGTTGTCTGTCTATCAACTTATTTGTATTCATGAAGAGAAAGTGATAAGCCAAAATGCTAATTATCTATTTTTTTCTAAAATAAAAGGTCCATGCGAAGAATGATAATGAGTTATTAAAATAGCCCTTTTCATCTGTCATAATACATCTTAACAAGCTCTGTAACTGGCAGATTTTCAGTGCTGGACAACTTAGCAAATAAAGAGGAGATGTTTACTTTGCAACCCTTCAGACTTCACCAGCGATCGACATTCGCTTTGAAATGTGAACACTCGTGGGGACGATGAGATAGGATGGGAGAAGTTCAGTCGTGAAAAGCTAGGAGGAAGAAGACCGCATGCTTACCACATAATTGGATAAATAGACATCTTCCGAGTGTGTGGGTCTAAAACAGCTGGTAGCACCTGGGATGGCTCTACCCTGGGAAATAATCAGCGGTGTCTCAAGACTTAAAAGGATCATTCTACTCCTTTGTTCATGTGTAATCGTGTGTGTGTGTGTGTGTGTGTGTGTGTGTGTGTGTGTGCGCATGCGTGCACGTGCTTTCACTTGTGTGCGCTACCACAGCACACATGTGGAGGTCAGAGGCCATGTAAAGGAAGTCTTTCTCTCCTACGAACTCATGGGTCCTGGGGATCAAACTTAGATAATCAGGCTTGGTAGTCAGTGCCTTTTACCACCCCCGCCGAGCCCTCTGAGACTTTGACTATTAAAGCTGGTGAACACTAACTGAAGTTTGTGAGCGACACCAAGGGTGCTACTAAAGTCCCTATACCATCCCCCCAACAGAGTTATCCAGTCCAAACTGGATGAGAAGCCCATGTCCAAAACAAATAAAGGCTAGAGAGAAGGCTAAACAGAAAAAAGCTGATCTTGAAAGGACCTGGGTTCAGTTCCCAGCACCCATATCACAGTCACCTGTGACCCCAGTTCTAGTGGATTGTCATGAGGCCATCTTATTCTGTACATACATACACCCAGGCACACAGATATACATGTAATATTTTCTTAAAAAGAAGAAAGGGATTGTAATAAACATATGCTGTGGGACAATGGTCTGTACCCTGTCAATTGTATTTTAATAAAATGCTGATTGGTCAGTAGTCAGGTAGGAAGTATTGGCAGGGTAACCAGGCAGGAAGTAGAGGTGGGAAAATGAGAAAAGGAGAATTCTGGGAAATGAAAGAGTCAGTCTACAGTTTTCACCCAGACACAGGGCAAGCAAGATGTGACTGCCTCGCCGAAAAAGGTACCAAGCAGCATGGCTAACTCAGACAAGTTAATAAGAAGCCTGAGCTAATAGGCCAATCAGTTTGTAATTAATGTAGACCTCTGTGTGATTCTTTGGGACTTCACGGCTGCGGGATTGGCGGGACAGAGACCTCAGTCAACACATAAGCGAATCAACAGATCTAATGAGTTGAAGCTATGTGCATGCCATGACGTTATGGTGGACTTTTTGTTTGGTTTGTTTTCCATGTTCTGGGTTTTTCCTTGTGTTTCTCACAAGGGTTTATCATTTCAGAACAGTAAAGGTTGTATTTAATGTAGGTTGATCTTGAATTAAATGATTCCACAATTATGCCTCAGTTACTTTCATATTCAAAAGAAAACATTTCATCTGTTGAAAAGTAGATTGGGGAAAAATATGTGACAGAGTCAAGAGAAACACACAGGGTTAAAAAAAAAAGGATAGCTAAGGCGGGCTGTTTCCCCTAAAACCGTGAGACAAAAGTAAACCTTGCTCCTTTGGCTGTTTGCTAGGAATGATGTCACCATGACAACAAGTCATTATTTCACTAATCCATGGGACAAAAGGATTAGGGGACAAAAATGAACCAACCTGCTGTATGCATTCAGGTCATAGCATCGAGTGTCCAATATGATGTCTCGCATGTCAAGTCTCTGGTTCACCTGGGGATCCTTTGGGCAGCATCTGAAGAGACCGCTAGCACCAGCCATGGTCACTTTCTAACTATAATAGCTATTTTGATGATGATAGTGACCTGGTTAGATTTGATTTTGTCTATTTGGCACAGGTCAGAGCGATCTGAGAACTTCACCTGAGAAAAGGCCTCCATCAGATCGGCCTGTGAGAAAGCCTTGGGACATTTCTTTGACTGAGGATCGGTGGAGAAGGACCCAGCTCACCATGAGCAGTGTGCTAGGCCTGAATAAGTGGTCCTGGGTTGAATGAGGAAACAGGCTGAGCAACCCATTGGGAGAAAGCCAATAGCAGTGTCCTCTGGAGACCCTACACAGTTTCTGCCCTGAGTCCCTACCCTGACTTCCCTCAGTGATGGAGGTGGTGAAAGGGTAAAATTAAGCAAAACCAGCCCTTTCCCCTCCATGCTGTTGCTGGTCATGCCCTTTATCACGGCAACAGAAACCCTAAGATGTGTAGGCTCAGCTTCTTCTACTAGAGGATAAGGCAAGAGAAAGCAGTTTATTTTTGAGACAGGTTTCTGTTTCCTTGGCACTCAGATCCCTGGCACTGGGGAGCTGGAGAGCACACAATCATAGAGCTGGCAAGCCCTCAGCATCTCAGATCCCAGCAGCCGGGCTCCTCTGAGCCCTGCCAAAGCCACCAACAATATTTAGTCTTGGGAGCCGAGAGCCCGTGGGAGGCACCAGTCTTCTCTGCAGAGATTCCTTTGTGCTCCGTTACTTATGATTAACAGGTAGTTACCTACACCAGAGGTCGCGGCTGTGCTAGCCAAGCTTGGGGATTTGAACAATCCTGGTGTTAAAGTGTTCGGTCACCAATAACAGATCAATGATGTAGGGGGGTCAACCACCTCTATTAGCTAACTTCAAAGCCCCTCTCATTGGATCAACACACTTTTTTCAAAAGTTATCTTGAAAAGAAAAGATAGTAATAGCTGAAAAATTATGGAATCATGCACATTTATTTATATGGAGCAACATATGTACCCAAAGCCCACGGATACTCAAGAAATACTTATTAGAATTTGCTGGTTCCAGCAAAGCAAAATAAACACATAAGTAAAAGACTGCGAAGCCACCATAAATAACAAATTGTTTCTATAAATAAATGAGCTAGGAGAAATCTATCAAAGCCCCTTAAAATAAGGCTCATGTGCATAATTGAGCTTGCATTTGGGAATGGGGTTAAAGGCTGCGTAGCTACACTGACGCAGAGTGCTGGCAGACTATTCACGGCGGGGAAAAGTAACTACCCAGCCACTTTAAATCATTCGGTATTAGGAGAAATTAAGTTATGCACGTCCTTAATAAATGGCACAAAAAGCTAAGGCTGAGTGTGCACACTCTGCAGAAACAGAAACCTAAATCACCACGAAGTAAACACAGTGTGACGACTGGAGGTCAGCCTGACTTCGCGTTACTTCCCGAAGTATGAAGACGCCTTTTCTCTTTCTCTACACCAAGTAAGTTGTGTAAAGACAACCAAGGTCAGAAATATAGCTCGTTGGATAAAGGTGATGTTGCCACCTGAGGACCCAGATAGTGGGAGGAGACTGTCAACCAACTCCAGCAAGGTGAAGTCAGAGGCCTCTAGATGAAGGAGCTCTGGGGCATGAGCTGTCTCCCACAAATCAGCAAGTGTAAATAAGTTTTAAATTTTCCGGGCATTTGTGTGTGCGCGCGCGTGTGTGTGCAGGTGCACGCGTGTTTAAGCGAGTGTGTATTTGTGAGTATGAGTGCTTGCAGAGGCGGTTCCTCCTCCAAGTGGCTTTCGTCCCCTCAGATCCAGACCCTCTTGGTCACAGTCAGTACACAAGAAGTACTCCTAACTTCTTGAGGGTTTTCTTCATGCCATAGTCTGGCTTCAGCCTAAGGACTGGGGGGACATTGGTTCTGTTTCTCCCTAGCCCTCTCTTCCACCCACCTCCTACTTTCCAGGTTCTTCCCTTCAGCTTCCTCAGACAAGTCTTTGCCTGACCATTCATGAAACTCAGGTCAAGCCCCACCCCATCAGTCCCTTCAAAGAAGCCCACATGTCAACCTCAGAGGACTTCTGACGCACAATCACTACTGCACCGGCTTATCCGTCAGCCTTTTCTGTTACAGGCCATAATTCTCCTGAGAAGATGCCTGTTTTTCTACTTACCGACACTACCCAGCGTTCAGTCAGCACTCCAGAATTCAGACTGTCCAGGCAGATGCACTGGGCCAGTAACTCAGGTTAAAAACGCGGAGTGTTTATCGACGGAGTGGTTTCTGCGTGTCACCCAGCATCATTGTTGAGTCACCCCACTTCATTTGCACAGCCTGTGATATCTTTCAAGCATCTGTCTTAAATTTTAAGTGCACTAAATTGTGAGGCATTTCCCAGACTGTGGAGCCCCCAGGTCACACAGGTCACCAACTTCCTACTCAACCGAGAGACATGATCAAATGTACCCACATTTGTCGGTGCCCACACCACACGAACGTATGTCTGTAAATATATGCAAATAGACATGCCCACATGTAAAAACACCTGGCAGGAGGCTCCTACCAGGCATCCAGACAGACGGGCTGGACGTGGGTGTGGAAGGGCTTTGCCCCTGGCACCTTTTCTATGCTGTGCTTTCCAGAACCTGCTTCTGGAACCTACATTTTGTGTTAACATCCAAGGGGGCGACTATGAAATTTCAGATGAGGAACCACATTGAGTCAGACAGATTCAACCAATAACAGGCTCGGATCTGCAATAAAAGGCTATGACAGCTGGCGAGGATAGGCTCATAGGCTTTTTCTTGTCTGAGCCGGTCCCTTCAAATGGGCACCATGACAAGGAGAGATGGGGCTGAAGGCCAAATATGTGAGAGGAAGATCCCAGACAAGACTATAAGACCATTTCCATGTGAATGTTGACTAGAGAAATAGAAAGGGGAGACCTGAGTGCTATTAGAAAAATATCTAAGATGTGACTTTCAGCTGACACTTTGACCACAACCACTACAGCTATGTGTGGTGGCTCACGCCTGTGGGCACAGCACTCAGAAAACTGCTTGTCTGGCCAAGAGAGCGCGGGGCCAGCCGGTCCCACAAAGTGAGATGTTGTCTCCAAACCACGTACTGATTACGATAGTAATCGTACGATGTTTTACACAAGCAGCAAAATCATTTTATTCTCCTGTACCTCCAGCATCCAGCATGATGTCTGACACGGGGTAGACACTTAATATTTGTTGAATGATCTGCGGCAAAGGCCAGGATGCCAAATGCTATAGAAAATATATCTGTGAACAAGCCCACCAGCATGGGATGAAGGTGGACCCATATCATTAGAAATTCAAGCTGGCCAAATCTAGACAATCTCTTAAGGATCGGATAACAAAGCCTTCCTTCCTTTCCAGGAGTGGACCACCTTAGAGCCTGCCTTCTTAGCCATTACAAAAGAGGCTCCTTGGACATGCAGAAAACATGATTGTGTTGAGAAGAATATGCAGGAAAAAGACTCTGAACATAAGATGAACCACAGCTTGGGGAGGGGAGCCTGTTTTCCTGCACTCATTCACTGCAGCCTAGAGTCCAGTCGCACGGCATTGTGGAGGCTGCTGAAGGTAGGATGGGGGTATGTGAGGGAACGGGGTGGGGGGAGGGAAGGCATCAGGAAATAAAAGTGTTGGTTCCTCTTATAGTAAGAAATCCACTACTCCCCACAGTACTGCCAACGCTGTCAGAGAGCCTCACAGAAACGAGACAGCCCGTTTTTCAAAAGAGTAATAATGAAAAAATAAAGTCCCGCGGAGCCGTTCCTCCATCAACGCTGCTTATAAATTCATAGCGCAGCATGGAGGTTATTAAAATCCCGTATGTGAGAGCCACACGCGGCACAAAGAGATACGAATTGGTGTTCCGTGGAGATAATGCTATCTAATGGGCAAAACAAGTCGTGGGGCCCCCGTTTTTATTCAGACTATATTTGAAAAGGGCTCAGCATCCAGCCCCTGAGCATGGATAGCAAGCCATCCAAAGACCACCCCCCCACACACACACACATACGGGCTAATAACTAGGATGCAGAGTAAGGCTGTTATCTGCCCAAGTCTGGATATTCCCACGACATTTTCTTACTTCAAACTGCTTAAAATGGAGTGGATGAGAAGCTTTTGCGGCTGACTTGGCCCAGCATGGAAGCAGAGAAACCCATCGCTGTCCTCATCTGCAGATTCTAGAAGGCCTGTGATGGTAAACGAGGCTGAGAATTTCTGGTCCTGAGTCCCTCTGGGACTTACCTGGAAACCCAGGGCAACCCGGCCTACGACTGCTTTGATGTTGGGTTTGTTTGTGTGTTATTTATGTCCTAGGAAGAGGCTTTGCCTGCCCGAGGTGCTCTATGGAAAAGCACACAGGGCCCACAGTAGCCACGATGCGCTAAGGAGAAGGCGACTCCCAGATGCCAGCAACAGAAATGAAGTAAGACTGCCCCTCATTCCATGTGCCACCTCCGCTCTACCTGAGAGTTCCCAGGGACAGCATTCACTTCAGTTGCCACAGCAACATTTAACTTTTATTTTTCACTTACTCTCATCACCCTTGTATTGTTCAAAGCAGGGGACTGTGTGGTTAAGGCACTAGATCCAGGGACAGGCAAGAATCTATACGGAGCACCTGGGAAATTTAAAATCCAAGTAGACACAAAAGCCCTTCTGGAGTCTACCAAACCTCCCATGACAAAAGCAAAACATGAGCTACCCACACAGGTTCACCACTGGAAGTCTGAGATACACAGGGGAGGGGCAGCAAACGCATCAGATCAGAATGTGCATGGCTCCCAAGCCATCACACTGCTCATACCTCCAGCATAACATGTTGGTTTGTTTAGTTAATATGCAGATGTTCAGGTATGTGTGTTTAGGTGGGTTCTCTCTGTGTACACATGCATAGAGGCAAGAGGATGACCTGTGAGCTATTTTTCACTGGCCACCTTTTACTTTTTTTTAAAATTTTTTAAACTTTATTTTATGTGTATAAGTGTTTTACCGTGTGTGTATCTACTGACCATGGAGGCCAGAGGAGGGTATCAGATCCCCTGGAACTGGAGTTAGAAATGGCTGTGTGCACACTGGAAAGCAAACCCCTATCCCATGGAAGAGCATCCAGTGCTCGTAACCACTGAGCTGTCCTTCTATCCCCACCTTATATTTTGAGACAAGGTCTCTCACTGGGAACTGGGGCTTTCTGATACAGTGGAGCTTACAGACCAGTGAGCCCAGAGATCCTCTGGTCTCTGCTCCCTAACACCAGGTTTACAAGCAAGCCCAAGTGCTCCTAGGTTATACATGGGTATGGAGGAACAAACTCACACATGTGATTCAATCGCACCTAACGTCTTACACAAGTGTAAAGGAGCAAACTCAAACGTGTGAAGCCTACACTCTTCTGACTGAGTCAGCTCCCCAGCCCCCTTCTGTGTGATCTCTATCCAGTACTCACTAGGGATCAGGCACTGTACCATCCTGGTGTTCTGTGGGAATCACCAGGAGGTGATGAATGCTTGGTTCCCCTTGGTAAACAAGGGCTGGATTGAGGGCTCAGTGGGTAAAGGCATTGGTCCTGCAAGCCTGATGACCCAAGTTCAGTTAGAAACCCCCTTAGAAAAACATCACACGCAATTGGAATCCCAGCTCCCACTAGAGAGCGCTGGGCAGGGGACAGAAATTCCAGGACTGGTATTGCTTACTCAGTGGCAAAGTATTGACCAAGGTTTCTGGTCCCGCAGCTGTTTAGCCCCAAAGAAATACACAGAGGTCTACATTAAGTATAAACTGATTGGCCTAGTGGCTCAGGCTTCTCATTAATAACTCTTACAACTTATATTAGCCCATAATACTTGTCTGTGTTAACCACGCGGCTTGGTACCTTTTTTGGCGAGGCAGTCACATCTTACTTGCTCTGTGTCTAGCTTCCTCTGTGTCTGGGTGACAACTGCAGACTGATTCTTTCCTCTTCCCAGAATTCTCTTGTTCTCATTGCCTGCCTCTACTTCCTGCCTGGTCACCCAGCCTATACTTCCTGTCTGGCTACCGGCCAATCAGCATTTTATTAAACAAGTGTAAGAAACAAATCTTTTACAGGGTAAAACCACTGACCCACAGTAGAAGAGTCTATCTCAAAGTGTAATAGGCAAGGACCAACACCCAAAGGCTGACCTCTGTCCTCCATACATGCACTATGGCATGTGTGCACCCACAGCCACATAAAAGAATGAAGACACATATAGTCACACATCACATGAGCACATGCACACACACAGACACACACACACAGTCCAGGGAGGAATGAGAAGTGCAAAGTTGACACAGAGAAAGCTGGCATTCCAGATTCACCTCAAACACCAAGACTTACCAGATGGTGAAGCCAATCCCTACAGCTCAATGTCAGTGGTCCTCAACCTGTGGATAGTGACCCCTCTAGGGTCTGAACAACCATTTCACAAGGGGTGGTAGTTTGGATGTAACTGGCCCCATAAGCTCATAGGGAGTGGCATTAGGAGGTGTGGCTTTGTCCAGTGGGTGTGGCCATGTTGGAGGAAGTGTGTCACTGTTGGGGTAGGCTTTGAGGTTTCCTAAGCTCAGGATATATCCAGTGTTTCAGTCAACTTCCTGTTACCTGCAAGATGTAGGACCCTCAGTTACTACTCCAGCACCACATCTGCCTGCACACTGCCATGCTCCCTGCCATGATGAACATAGACTGAACCTCTGAATCTGTAAGAAAGTCACCCTAACTAAATTTTTTCTTTATAAGAGTCGCTGTGGTCATGGTGTCTCTTCACAGCGATGGGAACCTTGACTAAGACACAATGGTTACCCAAGACTATAAAAACCACAGATATCTACATCAAGATTCATACCAACAGCAAAATTACAGTTATGAAGTAGCAATGAAAATAATATTATAGTTGGGGTTCACCACAACTTGAGGAGCTGTATTAAAAGGGCGCAGCATCAGGAAGGTTGAGAACCGATGCTTCATGTCATCTTCCATGCCAGCTCTGGATCATGGCACACATCTGCCAAAACTCCACACTTGTCAAGGGAACAGGAACAAATGGATTTTCTAAAATTAGAAAGCAGCTCACTTGGTAAGCTCACATAGCTACATTCACCATCCAGCTCAATCTTGTCAGGTTCTCTTGGCTGGAACAACAAAGGCAGCACCCACAATGAAGGTACTGGCTTCATTTCCTGACGGACAGGCCCACAAGTCAGGTACATTTCTCCCTGAATTTTTAGAAATCCCCTGTGGAGTTCCTGTTAACTGCATAGCAGAAATGAGTCCAAGGGCTTATCAAGTTAAAGATCATGTGAAATTTCACCTATATGGTAAACCAAACTCAAACCTGGACTGCAAAGTCTACAAATTAAACCACTAAGCTTTCCCAGACCCAAGCGACCTCTCAAGATTCATTGAGTGTCAGACAGTAAAGTTCCACTCTATCCAGACCCTGGAAGCTTGCATGTTTCCAGAAAATAGCTGGCATGTGTCCTTGCCAGAAGTCTTCATCCCCCTTAGCAATGGAAGCAAGGTGAGAACACAGAAACAGGACTAGGGCCTCAACTGCTGGCACCCACTGATTGGATACCTTGACAGATCGCCAGGCCACTTGGGGAACCTTTCTGGAGGGCTCAAACGCTGCCGGAATCCAGACAACATTCCTCACATCTCTTTCTGCAGACTAATGTATGTAGCTATATGCAAGTTCCTGGCGCACGAGGCAACCTGTCATAAAGTACGCTCATCTTCACCCACAGAGAGAAAACAGTTCTCAAAATAGCATTGCCTCCATCCTTCCAGAATTCCCCCATCTTCCTGATTGCTCAGCACAGTCCTAGGGATTAGAGATTTAAAACAAATATAAGGAACGATCCAAACCTTCAAGGTAATTATAGCCACAATCACAAACATTTATGGAGGGCTTCCTTTCGTGCCAGATGCTGTTTTAAGTAATTTGTGAGCCATTTAACTTTCAAAGCAGTATTGCGGCACTAGGTAGTACTATGGTTTCCATTTTAAGCTGAGGAGTGGAGTTGAAGTGACCAGCCTTAATGTCACAGCTGGGAGTCACCCAACAGTCTTTCTCCATGGTCCCATCCTGAACTGCCACATTGGGCTACTCCCATTTGGAGTATAAAGGTTACAAAAAAGATATTTAAGAGTGTTTAAGAGACTATGTGCCTTGATGTCTGCCTGTAATAAACGGAGAAGAGCCATCACCAACAGATACAAAGTAGGAGCTCGCTGAGTGGAAGGGGCCATGAAGGACGAACTCGAAAGAACCCCCTGTTTGCAATGTTTACCATCTTTCTGCTCTTCAAAATGCTTCCGTTGCTTCCCATCTTGAGGTGTTTCCTACAGGGCGTGTTTTTTCACATACTTTTTAAATGTGGATAAAATCTCAGGAGCTGCTGTGAGCTGCAGCCGCACAGCGCAGCACCGCCTGCTTCAGAACCTTCCAGCAGAATCTCAGGGACTGCCCTCCGCTTCTGGCCTTGCTCCTCCCTACATCTCCCAGTCTCGGGCAGGAGGCTGTGTGGAAGCGTTTGCTCATTGATTATTTATTGCATGATATGGATATAACATTTATTTTTCCCACTCTGTTGGTGAGCACGCTGTTATTTCCAGCTTTTATGAAACGTGCCTGGGCATTTCCTTTCGTGCCGAATGTACCTGAGTGTGTCAGGAGTGTAGGGTGGAATTACTGGTCACGGGGTGTGGGTGCTCCTGCCGTCCTTCTGTTGCTGATTTACAGCCCAACTCATTGTGATCAGAAGCAGTCTTCTATGTAATGTCAATCACTGAATTTCTCCAAAGCCTGTGTTACTGACCAGTACTCATCAATTCTGTTTAATAATGTGTTTCCTTGAAAAGAATGCGTGGCCTGCTGCATGGGGTGTCGACATGTTATATAGATCTGTTTTGTTAACTGTTATCATTCAAATCAATCCTTTTGATTTTTTTTGCTTTCTGTGTATGTGTGTGAAGATGGTGTATATGTGGGTGTACACGCCCATGTGTACGCATGTGGGTGTACATGCTCCTGTGTACATGTATAGGTGTATGTGCCTATATGTACACATATGTGGGTATACAGGCATATGTGTATAGGTGTGTGGGTGTACATGCCCATGTATACATGTGTGTGTATGCCATGTATACCTGTGTGGGGGTATGTGCTCATATGTTTATATGTGTGTTAAACAAGCCCATATGTACATGTGTGTGGTCGTACATGCCCATCTGTACATGTATGTGGGTGTACAAGTGTGTGGCCGTACATGCCCATCTGTACATGTGTGTGGCCGTACATGCCCATCTGTACATGTGTGTGGGTGCACATGCTCATGTGTACATGTGTGTGGGTGCACATGGCCATGTGTTCACGTTGAGGAGAGGTGTCCTGCTTTGTCTCTCTCTACTGTATTCTCTTGAGATGCGGACTTGCTAAGCCTGGAGCGAGGCTAGTGGCCAGCAAGCCCCAGCCATCCTCATGTCGCCATCTCCCAACACACAGGTCCTCACGCTTCTGCATCACACACTATTACCCCCGACACTCCATCCCCTAAATCAACAACATGATTTTCATTGTTGCTATGACCAACGCCCGACAAGAAAGGACTTACAGGAGAATTTACTTGGCTCAAAGGTGGAAGGGATTTGACCTATCAGAAGGTGAAGGCAGAGAAGAGGAGAGCAAGGTTGCTGCTAACGGGCAAACACAGCTGGACACAGACAGGCGGTGCGGCCAGCCTGTAAAGCCCGAAGGCCGACTCCCAGGGACCCATTCCCTCTAGCGAGACTCCTCCTCCTCCCAAAGCTGCAGCACAAGCTGGGCACTGAGCTTCACACACATTCACACCCAGAGTTCTCACTCACACTCTGCCGGCTCACACTCCAAGTCCAAGGAGGACACTCTACGACACTAACTCCAACACCTGGACATAGTCACCTTCCATTTTGCTGGGTTCTACTTTAAGGATTCCATGCAATGAGATGCACACCTACCTTCTTAGCTTTGCAGTGTAGCTGGCACATCAACCGTGTGTTAACCATGGCAGGCCTCTCTCACTTCAGTACAGCCTCCCGCCTTGTGGCCCCCAGGGCGACAACGTCTAACATTCAGCAGGTCCTTGTGCTGCCTGAAGAAGAGTTTCACACACTTCTTCCACCCCCCCGGGTCTTATTAAGTAAGAGTTTGTCTATGTAGGGGCCTGAGAAATCTAGGTTATTTATATCTAATGCAAACGTAGACATACCCAGACTGGAATATAACACATTTTAAGTTGTTTTCATTTCCGTTTGTCTTTATATTTTTCTCATTTTCTATTGACAAAAAGTTGATTTTAAACTAAAATGTGCCCTTTTTTCCTATCAGCTGACTTCTACATTCTCTTTAAAAAGCCATTTTCGTGATAACCCTAGAAATTTCATTATTCAGCCTTGACCTTTTCCCAACTCTCTGAGTTTGCAATGACTAACAACGCTTCAGTTCTCTCTCCTCTCCTCCATTCTGGCCACAGTGCGTGTATTTTAATCTCATCGAGCATCCTGGTTTTGTCTGGCACAATGGGCATCTAGGTACCCACAGAAGCCTGTTTCTCTGGCCTGCAGGAAAGCATTTTCACGTGATTCGGATCAGGCTAGCAGGTGTTTCCCACTGTTCTGACTCTTGGATCCCATCATGCCCCTTGGAAAGATAATTCGCATCTCTCATTGTTTGGTCCTCTGCACTGTGTTACACTGTAGGGTTTCTGTGTGCTGGGCTGTTCTTTCCCCAGAGCCGTCCTGATGAGACTCATAACGGCCTGCACTGCTAAGACCATGGCCCAACGTGAAGTTGTGCATCCAAGTGTTTATTCAGTTTTAAAAACCCCAACCACCATCGTTTCAAAAGTTACTTCTACCCTTGTTCCCTTTCTGATTTGGGGCTCCAAGTAAACTATTTGTGGCAGATTTTCCCTTTTCTTTATATTTCCTCGCTGATGAATTTTGTCACCACGCGTATTGGCGGCAACGTCCACTTATATAAGCATTTACCAAACAATCTTCCTTTTTCTTGACGGCCGGGTACATATCAGACTTTTACCTTCTTTATCTGTCATCTTCTTGTCCTCACTTCCTAGATTTGCAATTTTAATCAACACCTCTAGCTTGGCCATTCATCTTTCCTACTACGTGCATGGAACCTGCTAGAAAACTCATCTCTCACATTCTGGGTTTTGATTTCTCACGTCTACAATTTCCCTTTGATCCTTGTGTATGAATTGATTCCAGTTGTGAAACAATCCACGTTTTTGTTTGTTTTCTTAAACTATTCCTAATTATTTTAAAGTATGCCTGATGAGCTAACTAGATCAAGGATATGAGGAGTATTTCCCTTTTCTCCTAGAAAATCAGTTATTCGGTCCTATTTCCCAACATACCTTCTGATTGTTTTCCCTATTAATCATCATACTCTGCAAGTAAAACAATTAATTATGGTCTGGTATTGTCATACTCCATAGGGAAGATTTCTTTTCTTCTAGAAGACTGAGAACAGCTAGCTTATCTTGATCCCAGAGAGGATGTCCCACGTCCAGGCTTAAATGAATTATGTTCCATGTCCAGACTGACCTTGCTAGCAGACCCTGGTTTTGGGGGAATCTCAGCTAGAGTTGACATTTGCTGGTCTGGACAGCTCTGACCTCTGATTGCCATGTCTTCTGTTCTGTGCAACTGTGTAAATCTCTGCTTAGACTCCTGGGGTTTTCACTCTCCCATTCTTCTTGGCTCCCTGGGGTCTCCCTTGTCATATGTGCAGTGTAGAAGTTAGCAAGCTCCTCAGAGATGGAATATTGGCTCAGATTCCAGAGTTCCCTTGACTTTATTCTGGCCCCTTATACTGCGTCATGAATTTGTGTTTGCCATGTCCACTAAAGTCCCTATGCTATCCAAGCTAATCCCCCTGTTCAGAAATCGTTAGTTCTTTTGTGAATCAGAGAAGCATCTTTCCCACTCAGCATTGCCCAGTGAGGTCTCAATATAGAAAGGCGAGGATGACTTTAATCTCTGCATTTCTCTCATGCCCACCGTCATCTGCATTTCCTGGAATCCTTGTATTTGCTCCACAATGTGAAAACTTCATAGACCGTCCCAGCACTAAGTCTCTCAACTGAATTGACAAGCACACCAGCTGAAACAGCATGGTCAGTTCATACAGCCAAAGACGGTTCCAACTCTGGGAGCTCTAAGAGCCAGCCTGACTCTTTAGGGCCAGCATACACAGGACTCTGGGAGCTCCAAGTGCCAGCCTGACTCTTTAGGACTCACATACACAGGAAGTATGGGATGGGAGTGGGTAGTGAATGACTAGGTTCTGTGTAATACCATTACTGCAATATCATATTCTATCCATTAAAGACAACTCGGGATGGTTACAGACACACTGAGGAGCACTGGGGACAAAGCCACTGGTTGCCATGAGGAGAGCTTCAGGGAAGCAGCTTTTATGAGTCATCCCGTGCTGAGTGGACTTTCTGGTGCTCCAGGTAAGGAACACCAATAAGCCCACCTGTTCGACAGGTTCGCTTTCGGGCTCCTGTCAGATCCCTACCTGGGGTGCACAGGCACTAGACTGCATCTCCCAAGAGAAAAGCATAACCAAATGCCAATATACAACTCACCAAAAAAAAGTCACAGAGGTGGAGTATTGCACATCGATCACGCATATGAAACCATAATCAAACGCTTTAAAAATAGGACAGTCTGAGGTCCCCAAAACCCTCAGACACCTTTCACTAAACACAGCCTTCTGTCTACTCCCCAAAGATAAATGCTCTCACAAACACGTATCACCTTTTGCATTCTACAGAAGAAATTGTGTACCGTGTACATCTTGACATTGGAAGATGACACACAACGCTCTATGATACAATAGCCAGTAAATCCAACCATTCCCTTAGGCGGACAGTCCATTTTTATTTCTAAAACATGGCTACTAAAAGTAAAACTTCCATAGCATGCATGCATGATGTCATGAGTTTGCATATGCAGCTAGGAGCAGTAATGCTAAGGAGCAGGGTATGTATACAATCAATTTTAATAAAGTATGGCATTAATAACTTTACATAGCCATTGTAGTAATTATTCTCATACCAGAGTATGAAAGAGAGCTCTGCCTGTTAGATATCCATATGAACATTCGGTTCTGCAATCATTTTTTGTTTGTTCAGTTACTGTGGTATTTAGTATCTGTGATTGCAGTTTTAATTTATATTTCCTTAATGAGTTATAAGGCTGAATAGCCCTTTATTAATTGTCTGTGTTGCTCTCCTAGCTTGGGAAGTGCCGGGTCTTGTCTATTCTAAGAAAATTAAAAGTTCTCTGTGACTTTTCTCCTATTCCCATAAGACCCCTCTCCTCAATTCCTGTTCTTAGTGCAGATTCATTTTCCCAGCTGCAACACCTTCCTCCTTATGTCTTTGCTTCTCCTAACACTCAGGTTCCCCAAACAAAACCGCCAAGGAACCGTGCAGCTGGACAGATGTCCCCGTGTCACCATCACGGTTGTCTCTGCCACCCTCCTGTTCCCAATCTGCAAAGCCCTGGACCGTTCCCTGCAGACAGCCCTGTGCTCACGAGTCACTTCCATGGTCTGTACCTAGTTGGGTACCTGGTACACACCGACCTCTGCGGAAGAGCAAGACGAGCAAAGACATTCACAGAAGGCCACTCTCCGCTCCCAGATGACAAAGCTGACCAGGTTCCCGAAACTCTTCCTTTGAGCTACATATCCCCCCAGGCCCCTCCTTCTCCTCCTCCATTTCCTCCTCCTCAGAAGGCTCATTGCTCAGTCACCCCCAGAAGTGTAGGTGGCCCTGTCAGAGGAGCAGCAGGAGGCAACTGAAGTTCAAGGTGTCAGCCCACCAGGAGGCAACTCTCTGATGGGCGAATCTCAGACAGGCGACGCAGGACCCCAGGACCACAGATCCTGGACTGTCTTTTGCTCCTGCTGAGCCTTTACATGTTTGCTGCTACCGGCTTTCTCTGCTATCGGGCCTGGTGTGAATGGGTGTGGGGAGATCCCCACTGACTGTCATGTGGTGTTTTATCTCATGGAAACATCCTGTTCTACTGGGCATTTTTACCTGTGAATTATTATGATGACGATTCCTTCCTAAGATGTACCGTCTGATTAATAATAATAATTTTAGCTTATAAAGAGTTTGGGGAGAAAATAAATACAAGGAAATATTACACAGCTAGAATCCACGAGTTTCTATTAAGGAGCCGAACAGACTGTGCTTAGGTTAATGATTAAGGAAAACAACTGAGTCCCAGTAGCCCAGCTAGTTTAAATTCTTTTAACCTTTATGTTGGGAGATGTGTTCACAGGTTTCAGAGTGCATACGCTGAAATAAAGCTTTGAAAATAACAAAGATAGACTAAAATGTTTTCATCAAATATCTTTGAGGTAAAAAAAACCTAAGGAGACAATCACAAGTTTTAGAAAGGCACACAGTTGAGTGAGGAACTCGTCAAGTCCAGGGAATACAAACACAAAGCAGTCCAATTGCAACTGGCTGACAGACTGGCTGCCAGGATTGGTTAATGACCAAAGGTGATGATTAATTCCTTATATCCATTTCTACCCTCAATCTCCTGATATAAGAAATATTGATGACTGGATATGCACCCTAAAGATTTAAAATGGAGCTGACTGATTCTTTTTCCTATACCAAAGTTTAGATTTGTGAGTCCTTTAAGATTCCTTGTAAGATTACCTTTCAAGATAAGTAATAAAGTAATTGACCCTTTCTTTGTAACTGAGAAATGCACCCTGTCAGTAAAAGGACCTGACTGAGAAGAACACCTTGCTTCCCCATACAGTGAATCTATAACAAGTTGCTTGGGTATGAATGTACATGAATTCTTAGGATAATCTGTTTTTTACCTGTGAAACATAAAATGTTTAATCATGTAAAGGAGATGGAAAACATGTCGAGTTTTTTTTTTAACCTGTATTCACTGCAATCATTCACTCAAAAAATAAAATGTAACAACACTGTAATTCTTATATTGCCTAAAAAAACTTTGCTGGGGTATATAAGCTGTACGAAAAAATATACAGTAGAAAGGATACAGAACAGAGAATAAAGAAGGAAACCATCAGGAGAGAATGTGGGTGTCTTTTTCCCTTAAGCCCCACAGATAAAAACGTCTAGTACACGCCAACTCTGGATTCTCCTTTGAGCCCTACACTCCTGGGGGCTACCCCTCTAGTACACAACTCTGTGGAGCCCCCTTTGAGTCCTACACTCCTGGGGGCTACCCCTCTAGTACACGACTCTGAGGAGCCCCCTTTGGGCCCTACACTCCTGGGTGCTACCCCTCCAGGCAGCAATGCAGAAGAAGAAGCCAGGATCAAGTTCTTTTCCATCATGCAAAGCTACTTGGCAACAATCTGAGAGGCACAGATGGCACCACCAGCTGGAAGTCCTTGGTGACTCTAACCTGCCCTTACTATTAATCTTTTGTAGTTTGTTCAATAGAAAGGACACTAAGGCCGAACCAAATCTTGGAATAAAATTCATGGTAGGAGATTTAGCAGGGTCTGGTGAAGGGTAAGTTAGCCAGAGAGAAGAAGAGCTAAAGTCCTGGAGAGGAACCATGCAGGCAGTCAGAACAAGATCAAACTTAAAAACAGAGTAAGAATCTAAAAGGAGAAGAGGCCCCAGGGGAGTAAAGCATCCTTTGCTCTCATCTGAAACAGAGCCAGGGCTTCACACCATAGGCAAGTGTCCAGGAAGACTCCTCCCAGAATCAACCTGCTCTGTTGGCTGGAGTGGCCTAGGACAGCCATTCTGGTGGCAAGAAGCATCCGGAAGCCTGGTCTTTCACACCACAAAAATGTGACGCAAATGCTCCTCCAGGTGTCACAGGCACATATCCCGGGTGCTGTATAAAATATACAAATGAAACATTACCTGAAACCCATTAACAAGGGAATATGGAAGGACGGAAAAGGTCGAGCGGGTTGCTCGGAACCATGTTTTTAGTTCTGACAATTTCTGCTCATTGTACTGAAGTACAATCTTAACAATTCTTAGCAATGAGTTTTCATTCTTTTTTTTTTTTTTAACATTCAAACAACTACGCCAGGAACAAGTACCAAGGCCAACAACCTCAGTGTAGGGAAATGAGCCAGGAAGCATCAAATAAGGCCTTGGGCGTTGAGCAAGGGAATTTGTAGAACCTGGCTAGAAAGGGAAGCCCAGAAGTAGGGTGCTGTCTACACAGCAGGAGCAGGGAGCCTGACGGATCTGCATGCATGTCTGTGACACTTCCTTTCACACTGGAGAATGACCAGGTTGTGGGGAACCATCTGGACTTGCCAGACACTCACGGATAGTTCCATTATATAACAGGAATAGGTCGTGTGGGATTTTCCATGAATTAGACCTGATTCTGAGAACCTTGATCTGTTTTCTCAGGGAATTGTCAAGACAACTTCATAAGGAAAGTTCCAATATTAACAATTCAGTGAATATAAAGAGTGAAACGCAGTCTCCTGCTTTCTGCTGTAGGTGGCAAGCGGTGGCTCTTAAAACCCCATGGTCTGGGTATGGGCCACATAGCTCTCTCTAAACCAGAATCACATGACTAAAGCTGCTAAGTTCTGCTGTTTGCTGGGGTTGGAATATGGCTCCCTCGTTCAGTTACATCTTTACCAAATTTCTGTTTTCGATGGTTTCTTTCACTGCCTAAGCTGGCTGTTCTGGAATTTACTCTGTAGACCAGGTTGGCCTCAAACTCAGAGATCCACCAGCCTCTACCTTCCAAGTGCTGGGATTAAAAGTATGCGTCACCACCACCGCCCTGTCTAAACTATTCTTTAATTACTTTTCACAAGTTAAAACTTAGCTGGGTCAGATCTTACCCTCAGGAATAAAGGGATCATCACTCCCTCTATTCCATTTCTTAATCTGTTTATGCTCTTGAACGCAGCTCCATTCCACTTCCTGGTGCTTTTTTTCTGCAAATTTTACATTTTGTAATTTACCCTGCTTGGCTTGCTCCTTTTCAGTATAAATCTTCATTTGAGCTACCACTAATAACCACAGTCTATACTAAGCTATTTTGAGATTTCCTCTGCCAACAGAATTAATCCAAAAAACTCATCACTTTAGCCTCAGGGAGATTCTTTGGACAAGGGCAAAAGGCAACCACATTCTTCACCAAAATATCATAAAAATAAGCTATAGGCCACATATTAATATTCTTCTCCTCTGAAACTGAAAGATCCTCAGAGAGGAGTCTATCGGAGAGTTCTCCACCCAAGAACCAGAACCAATCCACTGGATAAAAAAGTACGAGGTAGTTTATTGGATACACATGCGTCTGTGGATGCTACAGCAACCAAGTTACTGAGCATGCAGGGCTGAAGGCACATTATGTGTTTGTAGGGATTTAAGAGTTACATAAGAGGCTGCATAGCAACAAGCATTTCACTGGTTCCCAAATTGGCGGGCTTAGCTCACCCCGGGAATGGCCCCTATGTCTATTCTCGAATTTCCCCGAAAAACCACAAAGCTAGATAGAGAACCCTGCAGCAAGTTGGCAGTTTCAATAGAATGCCTTGGGGGTGGGGTACTCCCTCTCATCAGCCTAGTCAGCGAGTCTGCAACCCACAGATATCCTGTTTTAGCATCGGCTGGGCCGGGGGAGAGGAGTGGGACGGGACGGGACGGGATGGGACAGGACGGGGCTTTCCTTCTACGGCCCAGCTAAATTTCTCAGAGTCATTAGCTGAGCCTGGGGGCTTTCTTTCTATGGCTCTGTTGAGTTTCAGAAGAGTTTAACATAGTGGATATGGGGGCCTTTCAAAACATTTTGAGCCAGCCCCTCACAGTTCATCAAACCACATCCAGTAACCCTGTCTTCCACACTCCTACGAGTATGGGCCATTAAGCAGCAAAAAGTATTCAGTTACTTTTCTAATCCACAGTTCCAAGAAAAAAACATGATCAGGCCTATCACAGCAATACTCAAGGCCCTGGTACTCACTTTTATCTTAGAGTTTCTACTGCTGTGAAGAGACACCATGACCACAACAACTCTTATAAAGAAAAACATTTCATTGTGGTGCCTAGTTTACAGTTTCTGAGGTTTAGTCCATTATCATTATGGTGGGAGGAAAGGCAACATGGAAGCAGACATGACACTAGAGAAGGAGCTGAGAGTTCTCACATCTTGACTTAGAGGCAACAGGAACTGGGTGTGGCTTAAGCGGATATGAGCCCTCAAAGCCCGCCTCCACACTTCCTCCAACAAGACCACACCTACTCCAACAAGGTCACGCCTCCTAATACTGCTGCTCCCTTTGGGAGCCATTTCCTTCAAACCGCCACACCTGGGCTGCCCAGGACTTTCAGTTCTGGGGCATGCCTTAGGAATTTCTGCAGGAATGCTTTCTTAGTCAAGGTTTCATTGAGCTCTTCCTCCTGAAGTTCTTTGATTTTCTCTTCCTGCCTACAGTAGGACTGGGCACAGACAAGATTAGGTTTCTTCCATTTATTGTGAGTGAGCAAGCATTTGGGAGTGTTTTAGTTTGCTACTGCTATTGTGTGAGAAGTTCCATCCCCTTGGATCTACTCCCCACCACCATTTTCTCACAACACTCTGTATCCTTCTATTTGTTTTAACACACTGAATGGACTCAGAACCATCAATACATGTGTGGTAGAGGGCTATCTACCTGATCATGGGATGCTATCCTGATCCTGACTGCACCCAATCTCAGCTTAATTCTTTTTTTAAATTTAACTTAGAGGTATTTTTAAAAGTAATTCAAAAGCCAAGAAAGGAATATACTACCAATAGACTGTATTGAGTTATATATGAATATTGTATACATAGCAAAGGCACTAAGAAAAATCATTCAGAAAGAAACTCAGATACTATAAACAAATAAGTAAATAAACAAACAAGGAATTCTAAGAGATGTTCAGGTAACTAAGAAAAGGATGGATGGCTAAGGAAGGGAGATGTGCTGGGTGGCAATCCTTTTCTGATCAGATTCTGGTATTTTCTAAAGCTATTTTGAGTCATTTAACCCCCCTCTAAAGAGCTTCCCTGCAGGATGGGAAGCTTCAGTCTTGGAGGAAACTCTTACACAGCTAGAGAACACACAGAAAAGGAACAATGAAGTTATGAAGATGTCCTAACACATCAGCTCACAGACAGACAGTCTACCCTTAAGTTAAAAAGTCATATTTGCAGGAAGGATAAAACAATCCCAACAATATTTTGTCGAGGAGAACTGACATATCCAATAACAGAGATGAATTGCAAGGTAATAACAGAGTTAAAAAGCCAGTTTCCAAAGGTTACATACTATATAATTCCACTTACATAGCAATTCTGAAATGACTAAATTATGATGATGCAGAATAGATTCATGTTTGTCAAAGGCTGGGAGATGAGAGCTGGCTGGGGCTTGGAAGATGAGACACACTTGGATTCAAGTGCTGTGTCTTCACTGTGGCATTGGTTACACAACTGCATGCATGTTATAAAAATGTGTCGTACTCAACACACATGTGTAAACCGATTGTACCATAACACTGGCAAAATGAAATACGGTCACTGTTACATTCTACCCATGCTTTTAAACTATATCAATACAAGATGTTACTTTTGTTCAAACTTGATGAAAGATATAGTGGATCTCTTCTCATGTTCTCCCTCATTCCTGTCTCCGATCCTTCAGATGGGACACAGGACTTTGTATGCACTATGTATGTTGTCTACTGCTGGGCTTCACTCCCAGCCTCTCTACTGCACATCAATCCACAGCTATCTAAAAATAAAAAGGAGATTTTAGAAGATAGAGAAGGGAAAAGGGGGCGTCTCCTGTGTCTCCTGCTTCCATTCTTCTCTTGAAGAGTGACTCCATTATCCTTCCAGAGTCAGCAATCTCTTCCCATGTGAATAGCAGTGAATACATACACATACTACTTACATATGCAAACATCATACAAACATGCAAGCCTCATACAAACGTGGCCTTTCCAGGGCCTGATCAATTCACTCAAGCCGAGCATGGTGATAAGAAGGAAAGGCTCCTTGGTCCTACAAGTTGCATAATATTCTATTATATGGTCAGTTCTTGTTTTACTTAAAAAACAATCTTTTCTCTACCAAAAAAAAATTAATTACCTAAAGGAAACCAGACATTTGGTTTGCTCTCGATTATTTCCTATTTTAGCTAATGCTCCGAAGGAGCCAGTGAACACCAAATTCTTTTTATCTTTCTAACTTTGTCAGGCCCAATGTACTTCATCAGAGTCTAAGTAAAGATACCCCAGGTCCTGGCACTGGGCTCTCATTGGCCTGATCCTGATGATGCAGGCATCACAACACGCTGTGCCATGACAGCGAGAGACGCTGAGTAGACGCTCGTTTGTCTTCATGGCTGCAGACTGGGGCTGTAGATCGCCTGCCTTGTCATTCTTCCTTTGTTCTAGTTGCAAACCTGCAACTTTCCTTAGCTGAAGTGGGTCTATTTGTAATTTCCTTCAGACATTTCTCTCCCAATTCCTAGAATACTTCCTTGTTCTCAAGTCCCCAAAGGAGGAACTCATTTTTCATAATGCCATTCTGACAAACAATTCAATCAGAAGTGTGAGTATCCTTCAGTCAATAGAAGGCAGGCATCTAATCTACTTCGCAGGTGGACAGGCTTGCATACACAGCAGGCCAGGCACCCTAATAGTGTGTGGGCACCCTCTGATCCTCCTTTTCAATGTATGAATTCTGGTCAACCCTGCAGATTTACACTTTAAACAGAGTACTGGGTGTAGATCAATGGATATCACTATAAAACCAAGAAAGAGGGGAGGGAAAAAGCTGTCCACTTCCAGAAGTAAAAGCCAGGAACAAAGAACAACAGAACAGCTATGTTGTCTTCATTATCAAAGCCGCAGCTCAGTTCCTGCACTGACACCCTGGTGCAGGTCTACAAAAACAGCAGCAAGAAAGCCCACCATGCCTGAGTGCTACACAGAGAACTACAGTCAACGAAGGAACTCTGAGCACGGGAGAAATGGTCTTTTCTAGGGGAAAGCACACCACTGGGGGATCTAATACCAAATGGCCAGCCTTGAAAACATAAATGTGAGTAATAGTTTATAAAACGAATATGTTAAATTTAGGAACATATATATACATACATACGTGTGTGTGTGTGTGTGTATGTGTGCGCAACAATGACAAAGCCATAAATTTAAAAAAGAGCAAGGAGGGGTCTATGAGAGGGTTTAAAGGGAGGAAATGGAAGGAAGAAGGGATATAATTGTGTTATAATCTCAAAATTATAAGAAAAAAATCTGCCTAACCTGAGTGTGTGTGTGTGTGTGTGTGCACGCACACGCGCGTGCAAACGCATGTGCACGTGCACAAGTCTATGTCTATGTATGCCAACACTACAATCAAAGCACAATAGGTAAATGGCATGGGGATGCCAAAGGACTCCCTGCTGTGGTTCCGGGATCCCATCCACCTTAGAGGTGGGCTCTCTAATTGGCCTGGGGCTCGACAAGGCTTGTCGGGCAGATCAGGGATCCTCCTGTCTCTGTAATTCCAAGCATGAGATGCCACAAGCCACGTTTCTAAACCCGACTTCACATCCTCCTGCTTTCAAGCCCACACTTCACCAAATGAACAACCTCCTCGGCCTTCATAATTTTTTAGCAACGCATTTTATGTGTATGGGTGTTTTGCGTATATGTATGTCTATGTCTCTCGATGCCAGAAGAAAGTGTCTGATCCCCAGTAACTAGAGGTACACATGGTTATGAGCTGCCATATGGGTGCTGGGAATCAAACCCAGGTCCTCCAGGAGAGGAGCCATGCTGTCTACCCCTTACTTAACTACTCTGCCATCACCCCGGCCCCGCTTGTTTCTCCAGTGTCTAGGGAGTGTTCGATACAATGTATATGGTGAACTGGGAGAATGGATGAGACGGCCTCTTCTTGGAAAGGGTTTCACTGTTGATGTGTCTGATGCCTGTTTCATTAGGATGGTGTGTGACTGGGATTACAGAATTTGAGCAGAAATTAGGCCACGAAGCTTCTTGTTGGCTTTCCTTCTGCAGATCCTATCATAGAGGCTCGCAGTTTGCCATTACATGCTGCCTCTACCTTATTCCCAGCCACCCTGACTCTGCAGGCAGGACTAATTTAATGTCTGCTGGGTCCACCAGGTAAAAGCAAACCCATTAGTAGAACAGCACAGATGCTGGGTGCAGGAGGATGCTCGCCTGTTTTCTCCTTGCATTCTTTAATACACCCAAGCATCACATTTATTTTTTCAACAGCTGCTGTATATTGAGCAGACTTCTTAATTAGCTAATGTCTGGAAAGCCCTTTGAAGATAAAATGCCCTATAGAAGTGCTAAGTGTTATTATTACCCTGACAAAAGAGCTCTCTTTTTACCTTGACTCCCCCAGAAATGTGTGAGCCTGTTTCCTCTCTAACTAGCAATAGTCAGAGGACAGGCTACATAAATCACTGAGAAAGAACTTGGAGATTCAGTTCTGGCCTCTGAACCAGGCAATCGGGCATCCTGGGGTGTTCCTTCCAGCCCAGGGGTAATCATCATCTGTACCAAAAGAGCGAAAGCCAGGCTGGGAGGTGATTAGGAAGCACAGATTCAGGCTCTAGGACGCTTTAAAGGGAAATGGAAACCCTGCATCCGCTTTCCTGCGCAAGGGCTTCCTGAAGGTCAAAGCTACACTTGCTGCTGTGGGTGGGGTCTGGAAAACCATGCAAATATTCAGGAATCACAGACAGACTGTTTCCTTGGACAGAGACAACCGTAGTCTAGGCATGAAAAGTGATTTCCCCAAAGCCAAATTCACCAGATAGTTGTCTGTTACCCTTCTGTATTTCCGAGGAAAACCCACTACAAATTAAGACAGACACTTTGCAAGCATGTACAGGCCAGTGGCTGCACTGCCTCACACTCTGTGGTGGTCTGGATGAGCCAGGTTCTCCCACAGGATCAGGAATTTGAATATCTGGTCCCTACTTAGTGGTGTTGTTTAGGGAGTATTTTTGTGGGGAGGGGATGGGATGCAGGCTTACTGGAGGAAATACATCACCGAAAGCATGCTTTCAGTGTTCACAGCCACACCCCACTTACAGTCTGCTCCCCCTGTTTAGTGATTGTGGTTGAAAATGTGACCTCTCAGATCCTGTTCTTGTTGTTATGCACCCCCAACCATGCACTCACCAATCATACACGTGTGATTACACACTCCACTCTCTGTTTTATCCCTCTAGAACCATAAGCCAAAATAAATTCTTCCTTTCATAAGCTTCTTTAGGTCATGGCATTTTATCAGGGCATAAAACAAGCAACTAAGACACGCACTCCTGTTCTTTAAGATAGACCGCACACACAGCCTCTGCCTTGGAGGAAATGTCCCCTCTCTCCAGGGAAGGTGAGCCTCCAAGCATGCCTGTGGGGCATTCTCCTGGTGACACTAATTGTGATGGGTGGCACCTCTCCCTGGGTGGGGTTCAAGACTGCTTAACAGGGGAGGGGAAATTGGCATGCATTCGACAGTCTTTGATTTCTGATTATGAAATCAAGCAACCTTCACAGGAGCATGTACAAGGGGAGTGACCACTGAAGGAGCAGGCCTGAAGCCAGAGACCTCTGCAGGACTGGGTACAAGTCAGGGACCCTCCTAGGGAACAGGCCCCAGCCAGCAGCCTCTGCCAAAGCAGACCTGAACCAGAGACCTCTGCTGGAACAGGCCCAAGGCAGTGACCTCAGTGGGAGCAGCCTCAAGCAAGCAACCTCCAGACAGCAAAGACCCCTGGGATTGCAAAGCGACTCCCTGAGAGCGCTGAGTGACTTTCTAAAACACTGAGTGACCTCCAAGATGACTGGAACTGTGGCCCTGACTGCACCACGAGGAGCAAACATCTGAACCTTGGATCCACCGCCACCTGGAAGATTGATCACTACATAGCCCCAACTACACCAATCAGAGGAAAAGATAGGTAGAAAAGGTAAGAACACAAGCAACACCACAAAGAGCAACATGACACCAACAGAAACCAGTGGCCTTGCAACAGTAAGACTTGAACACCCAAATACAGATGACATAGAAGAAGATGACCTAAAAAAATACTTTAGGAGAACTTTGAGGCCCTTAAAGAGAAAATGAAAAATTTCCTCAAAGAAATGGAGGAATAGACAAAAAAAGGGGGGGGGGATCAAAAACTCCCTTAAAGAAAACCAAGAAAGGGCAATCAAACAGATGAAAAAAAAACGATTTAAGACTTGAAAACTCAAATAGAGAGAATAAAGAAAACACACTGGAGGGAATTATGTAAATGGAAATTATGAGAAAACGATCAGGAACCACAAATGCAAGCATAAACACCAGAATACAAGAGATGGAAGAGAGAATCTCAAGTGCTGAAGATATAATAGAAGAAATAGATTTAATGTTTTCTTTGACCAATGAGTCTAACAAAAACTTAACACAAAATATCCAGGAAATCTGGGACACCATGAAAAGACCAAACCTAAGAATAGGTATAGAAGAAGAAGAAGGTCAACTCAAAGGCACAGAAAACATACTAAACAAAATCATAGAAGAAAACTTTCTCAACCTAAAGAAAGATTTGTCTATGAAGATACAAGAACCTTACAGAACACCAAATAGACCGGATCAAAAAGAGAAAAACTCCCCTTGCCACATAATAAAACACTAAGCATACAGAATAAAGAAAAAATATTAAGAGCTACAAAGGAAAAAGGCCAAGTAACACATAAAGGCAGACCTATCATAATTACACCTGACTTCTCAATGGAAACAATGTAAGCCAGAAGGTTCTGATCAAGTGTTATACAGACATTAAGAGATCATGGATGCCAGCCCAGACTACTATATCCAGTAAAACTTTCAATCACCATAGACGGACAAAACAAGATATTTCATGACAGAACCATATTTAACCAATAGCTAGCCACAAACTCAGTCCTACACAAAGTACTAGAAGGAAAATTCCAACCCAAGGAAGTTGGCTACATCCACAAACACACAGACAATAGATGATCTCACAGAGCAAATCCCAAAGAATGGAAAAACACACACAATAACATCACAAAGAACAAAAACTAAAATAACAGGAGATAGCAATCACTGGTCATTAATATCCCTTAATATAAATAGACTCAACTCACCTATAAAAAGACACAGGCTAACAGATTTATATTAAAACAGAATCCATCCTTCTGGTGCTACAAGAAACATACCTCGACCTCAAACACAGACATCACCTCAGAGTAAAGCATTGGTAAAAATTTTTCCAATCAAGTGGACCTAAGAAACAAGCTGGTGTAGCTATCCTAATAGCTAACAAAATAGGCTTCAAACAAAAAATCAAAAGAGACAAAAGGTATTTCATATTAGTCACAGGAAAAATGCATCAAGAGGAACTCTCAATACTGAACATCTATGCCCCAAATACAAAGGCACGCTCATATGTAAAAGAAACATTTCTAAAGCCTAAATCATACATTAAACCACACACACCTAATAGTGGGAGACTTCAAACACCCCACTCTCATCACTGGACAGGGCTATCAGACAGAAAATTAACAGAGGAATAAGGGAACTAACAGATGCTATGACTCAAATGGACTTAACAGACATCTATAGAACATTCCATCCAAGCATAAAAGAATGCATCTTCTCAGTACCTCATGGAACCTTCTCAAAAACTGACCACATACTAGGTAACAAAGGAAACCTCAACAGATACAAAATTTGTAATAACCCCATGTATCTTATCAGATCACCATGGCTTAAAATTAGAATTCAACAGCAACGTTAATTTCAGAAAGCCCACAAACACATGGAAAATAAACAATGCTTACCTGAATCACCAATGGGTCAAGAAAGAAATAAAGGAAGGAATTAAAGACTTCCTAAAATTCAATGAAAACATGTGACCAGATGCCACCTTGACTCCCCATCTTGGCAGACTGCACCCTTGAAGGGTAACCAGAATAAACCCTTGCTCTGAAGAGTTGCTTAGTCAGAGGCTCTATAGCAGCAACAGAAGAGGCAGCGAGCTGCCCTCTGCCTCCCACCATGTCGTTGCCTCTGCAAACTGCCTTGGCCCTGTGAATGGTACTGCCACAAATCACATACACTTCTAAAAAACCCAAAATATCACGCTGTGCCCTGGGGCAACATTTCTTGACAATTCAAAATAAAATGTTTAGGGGCTAAGGAGATGATGTGGTTCATAAAGTGCTTATCTTGCAAACACGTGGATGTGAATTTAGTATTAGAACCTATGTTCTTTAAAAAATAAAGAAAAGGGGGCATGCTTAGTGCCTTAGTTCAGACAGAAGGAACCCAGCAAGTCTGGGGTCAGCCTGTGCTTTATAACAAGTGTTACTCCAAACAAACAAACAAATAAGGAATGCACAATAATTTAAAAGCCAAACGGGAATGATTTGGGAGGACCTGGAAACAGCTTTCGAACGTCTGTCCGTGCACTGATCCTCAGTGGCCTGATTTGCTGGGCACCAAAAGCTGTTCTCTCTGCTTCCTGCTGCCAAAGTCCACATATAGAACAAGGACATACTCCACAGCCTCTCATGCCAAGATAAAAGCACATCTTTAGGGTTCTCCCTAGATATGGCCAGGAAGAGAAATGCTATCTGCTACCCAACATGTGGTTTCAAGTCACATATCTGGAAAGGAGAATCTGTACTCAAGACAATTCTAGAGGGGGTAAAATGCCTCATTCCCCTGGAACAATGGTACCAGAGAGGCAGCTGCTTCTTAGGAAAGTTTGTTTGCAGCTAAAGGAAGATAAATTATTCAGGAGCAACAGCCTTGTGAGCCCTGTAATTACTGCCAAGGAACTGAGCCTGTTGACCTACAAAATGCAGATCAAAAACCAAATCTGCATTTCAGACAAGATTCCTCCCAGGCTGGAGCACATGGGGCTGCCCAAGTGGCTGCTCTGAAAACCAAAACAGGAAACAGAAAATGCTGTCACTCCGAAGCTGCCACTTAGGGACACAGAGGAGCTCAGGCAGCAGGGAAAAAGAAACATGAACTTGGCAGTGCCAACTGGTGACAGCAGAGTCTGCCATAACCTGACCTAACCACCCTCCCAAGAAGATGTGCCATGACCACATCCAGGCTACCGTGAACGTCACTGACTTCTTCCTGGTCTCCCAGAGCCCTGCATCTCCCACATCTGCTCCTGGGCTGCTGTGGAGAAGCTTCACTTTCTGTAGCTATGCCTCTCCACAACTCCCCAACTCTGTACCATTCATTGTCTGTCCTGTGCAACTTCCTCAGAGAAGTCTCCTTCCGTTGAAAACAGCAGCGTCACAGCTACACATGGTGGCACAGACCTTTAATCCTAGCACTCGGGAGGCAGAGACAAGCAGAGCTCTGTGAGTTCAAGGCCAGCTTGCTCTACGTGGTGAGCTCCAGGACAGCCAGGGCTATACAGATATGGGACCCTGTCTAAAAAGTTAAGGAGGAAGAAAGCAGCAGAAGCATCAATTCTACTTCATTCCTCAAATGCAAACACCTCGGTGTGATATCTCAGTGCCACTGAAGGATTTAGTACACCAGAACTGGCTTGATTTGGAGGAAAATGAACCTTTCAAAGGCATTCTGTGTTCTTGACGTCAGCAGCTTTTGGGCCCCCAAAAGTGATGTTTGTCACTGTATTCGTTACTTTTCCATCCATGTGATAAAATGTCCTGTATCATCCTTCCTGTTAACAGGATGTGTCTGCATCCATGGTACTGGGGAGCACTCAGAGCCACAGAGACCAAGGACTAAGGTTTTCATCGGTCACGTCGCATCCCCTGCAGTGTGCAGAACAAACACGCTCTATGATGAGCTGCATGGAAGACCTCTTCAGGCCAAGTGCTGGAAGAGAAGGCATGCTCCATCTGGCCACAGCATCGACAGAAAGCATGGTTGGCACTCTCCCTGTTCAGAGAGCAGTCTGCCGTGTGTAGGTACGCTTTGCTTTGTAACAGCAGAACCTCTCTGAACTTTTGCCCCATTCCAAATTTAGTACATGCTTCTCACGGGAACCTTCCTTGCCCGCCGGGAACACTGTCCTCCTCTGTGCATAGTTAACACTCAATTGTTTTGCCCACAAGGATTCCAGTAAACATCTCTGCCCTGCTCCCAAGAGCCTGATACTTAAAACACAGCTCCCCCTCTTTCTCACCATTGGTCCCCCAACCGGATGACCTGAGAGGCACTTTTGTCCACTGCCCTCTTGTAAGTCCCTGCCTGCTGCATTTGCTGGCCTTCCTGGGTATTATGTAACATATAAGGAAAAGGAAACTGAAGAATGACTGGGTTTTTGTTGTTCTGTTGATGGTTTTTTATTGCTTTTGTTTTATGTTGTTCATTTAAAAGCAGTCTCACTATATAGCTCCTGTCAGCCTTGAGCCTGTTATGTAGCCCAAGCTGCCCTCAAATGCATCATCTAGATGCCTTAGCTGCCTGGGTGCTGGGTTTATGCAGATGTTTGCTGAGCCCAGAATTCCGTATGTAGTTTACAGCTAACAGACATGATGGCAAGGACAAGCCATGCATTTCTGGTGCCACTTGGATTTCTTTCATACAGGGGACAGAGTCACCTGTTGTTTTTCTCCTCCCACAGCCAGCTCTGCTGTTCCCTAGGCTGGCCTCAGGTTTTCTTTGTAGTGGAGAATGACCCCAAACTTCTGATTTCTAAGCACAGTTGAAAACAGAATATTTCATAAAGCAAATGGTTTGTAATGACTTAAGGGGTATGGAATTCTGAACTGGACTCTGTGGAAAAGCAATTCAATGAATTAAGTTTCAGTGAAAAAACCACGGTATCAAAAGAGCATCCAGGGATTGGGTTTAAAGCCATAAGGCAGTAACCTTTTCTAATACTGGTCCATGCATTGTTCATGACCACATACACACGGTCAAGGGTGAGGACATAGAGAGGCTGTGTGGAGGGAGCAGAGGACATGAAGCCAGAGACTAGATTATATTTATCAAAGCATACATCAATAGAATTGACACAAAAACTATAATCACAAACTTAATTAAAGAACCTAATCTTCAGAAAACTGGAGGCAAAATAAATAGCTCCGTTTATCAATTTTCAGAATGTAGAAAAAATGGAAAGACTATGGTTGCCATCACTATAAAAGAGTTCTACGGTACATTTTTACATATACACACCCACAGCCTTCATGCATTCTTAGATCACAATTGTACGAGCAGGTGTGTGCACGTGCATGTGTGTGTACAGACTTCTGAGCCACGCCACTAACTCATTCAGGAGTAAACCGAAAGCACCACCCGCTGTGCTGTAAGAGCGAGGCTGTGCACCCCACCCTCCCTCCATGTGTCCAGAAAGGAATCTAATCACAGACTGCTTAAAGGGACAGGTTGTCTAACAATTCTTCCTTAACTCTCTCCATCACTGTAAAAGTTATGAGTCATTTATTGCCATGGTTTATTTAACCCACTTGCCAAACACATTCAGCATCTGTCGTTAGAATTGCAAATGTTTTTCCAACACCATTTAACTATTCTTTTCAGTCTAAAGAAATCTTTACTACCATTTCCCCCAGGAAATAGCAATCTAGGGTAAGAAGCTCTAAGTGATGTTAACTTGGCACACGCTAATGTCATCTGGAAAAGGGGAACTTCAATTGAGAAAATGCCTCCATCAAGTTGACTTGCGGTCAAATCTGTCGGGCATCTTCTTGACTAATGATTGATACAGGAAGACCCAGGCCATTATGAGTGGCATCCTGGCTCTATAAGAAAACAAACTAAGCAAACTGTGAGGAATAAGTCAGTAAATATCACTCCTGCATGGCCTCTACTTCAGTTCCCACCCACAGGCTCCTACCAACTTCCTACAGAAATGGAGGTTTAAGAAGAAATAAGCCCTTTCCTCCTCTGGTTGCATTGGTCATGGTGTTTTAGCTCAGCAATAAAAACCCTAACTAAGATAAATGATAATATGTTTCAAGCCTTTTTTTTCCAGAAAAAAACTGAAAACATCTTATCTAAGCACTGTACATTTTCAAATTGAACTTAGATAAAAGTGAAGCCACAATAACCAAGAGGGGAGAGAGACTTGGGTGTCCATGCGCAATGATAATAACACAAGGAACTGTTGCTAAGCAGGCAGAGTTCCTGTCACACGATACAATGTAACCGCGAGCAAGGGACAGAGGGTAAAAGAAGCCAGAGTTCCTGTCGCACAATACAATGTAACCGCGAGCAAGGGACAGAGGGTAAAAGAAGTCCGTCCATCACTTCCCACATGCTGCAGCCTCCAACAGGTGAGGCTGCTCAACTAGTCACAGCAGCAGAGTGGTGAGTAGCAGTTGCCCCTGGTGAGGGAAGAGGAAAGGGGAAGGGGTCGTTTAAAGGGTGTGGCTGCAGGCCAGCAGCCCAGGACAAGCTCCACAGGAAGCAACAATGTGACAGACTCTACATTACTGAGATGTGCATTAAGGGTGGATAGTTTGACGGATTTTGACAGACGTATGGTAGATTTCTGGGTCATTTACATTTAATCTGTCATTCATTTGCCAAGAAATCAGAGTGCCGGGAAAGCTTCACCTTCCTCCTCTAATCAGCCTCTGGCTCTTTGGGAGAGAAGTGAGATCTTCTGCTTCTACAGGATTAAAAGCACAGGAGGACAGGAGAGGAACGGTTTAAATTTTCCTTGAAATTGAGAAGCTAACTCCCAGAAGGCCAGTGAGGTTCTAAACCTGAAACGCTCACATGACGATCCGTGTTAATAACTCAGATGCACAGACAAATTCCCTCATCTGCTTACTATGCATGCGTGTGTGCAATTACACCCCTGCGCAGCACATAGACCATACGTTGTAGAGCCCCCATTGCGTTAATGCAAAATGTGGTCTCACATGGGCAATTGATAACAGAATATTGGCTAGCTAGCAGAAATATGTTATTTCAATACTTTGTATTTCCATTATTAAGCAAAGAAACAGGCATATATATATGGCTAAATTACTGAACGAAATAGCTGATGTGGGTGATGTTTGAAATTGCGGCCTGAACTTGCTCATGTTCAGAACTTAGGAAGTGATGATGTACACACCTGCAGGTGCGTTGCAGGTGCTGGCAAACCATTATTAACGCTACCATAAGAGGCCTACAGGGAAGTTTCAGTGGTTAAAGAGCTTGCCCGCAAGTCTAAGAACCTGAGTTCAGATCCTAGAACTCAGAGATGCTCTTTGGACAAGGTGGAGATGGAATCCCCGGAGCAAGCTGGTTAACAAGATTACAGATCAGTGAGTTCTAGGTTTGACTGAGACAACCTGCCTCATTGAATATCCTAACATCAACTTCAGGCCTCTGCATACACGTATACTCATATGCATACACATACATACATGAGCTCACACACATGCAAATATACGCACACATGAAAATAGAAAAATAAAACTAACATGCAGAAGACCATTGGGCCCTTATAGAATCACAATGAAAACAGAATGAGAAACATCAGCCAAGAGCCAAAGGAATACAAAAGAGGCATAAGCAATGATCACTTGAGTCTGAAATTACCGGTGTGGAGTCCCTCTGGTCGACTGAAAACTCATTCTCAGGTAGAATGAGCGTGTGCCTCCCTTGACTGCGCAAGTACAGAGAGAAGTAGTGGAGGGAGAAGGAACGGAGCAGATCTCTGCTTCTCGGTGACAGTCATTCATCATGACAGTAGTGAGCCCTCTTCAAATGCTCATCACAACGACAGAGAAAGATCAGGAAGAGCAGAATGCAGTACTAAGGCAGCAGGAAGCTGTTGTGATATTTTGTTTGTGCTTGAACAAATAAAGCTTGCCTGGAGAACAGAGTGCAGAGCTAGGCACTAGTTAACCATAGAGGCCAGGCAGTGGTGGCACACACCTTTAATCCCAGCACTAGGGAGGAGGAAACAGACAGTGAGATAGCTGGTTGGAGAACAGAATAAAGGTGGGCAGAGACAGGAGCTCCCCCGCCCTCCTGGCGGTCTGAGGAGCTGGTGAGGTAAGAAGTGGCCTTGGCTTGCTTCTTTGTCTCTCTGATCTTTCAGCATTTACCTTGATAGCTGACTCTGGGTTTTTATTATTAAGACCACTTAGAATTCATGATACAGGAAGGGGCTGGTACTCCAACATCCCCTCAGATGGCACGTCTACAATATCCTAATGTCTCACCCTTCTAAAGGTTCCACCACCCCAGAGCAGCATAGGCTAGACACCAAGAATCAGTGCCTGTGCTTTCTGGAGACACTCCTGACCAAAGTGCTGGGAAGAAGGGATGGCTCAGATGGAGGCCAGTTCCTGGGCCCTGCAGCCCGCTGGTTCTCGCCACTGTTGGCCTTGACAATGCTGTAAACACAGCCCACATTCAGTATTTTCATTAGGATGATTAAAACCTTCAACGGATGCCCCAGAGGCGACCCTGCTGGAGGTAGAGGAGAATCTGAGCTCTGCTTGCATCCTGCACAGGCATGGGTGAGCACTGTGGCTTGGCACAGAGACTGTAAAGTTCCGGAAATTGGGTCATGGAACTGGGGTGCCTTTTGATGTATTTTTGTTCAGAGTGCCCAGTTAACTTTCATTCTCCACACCACATCCTTTAGAACCACAGCTGGGTGGCTCACCTCGTTCTCCCATCATAGAGTGACCTCTCTTCTGCATTTAACGACATCATACTTGACTTACCAACAGCATTTTTGTTTGGTTCTCCCCCTTCTCCATTCTAGGACTACGCTGTAAGTTCATCTATAGATTGTTTTCCTTTTATTCCTGCACATTGCTATGTCCCCAGTGCTTAGGTATGGCTGGTTCATGGCAGACAGTGCTGATAATGACTTAATTGGCTTTGACCTCCACATCTCGATTCCACCAAAAGCCACCTATGCAAATCACTCTAGCTTCTGCAAAGACACAAGAGCATGAGTCCAAGAAATAAAAATGAAAGTGAGGAGAACCAGAAAATATCCAGGGTATAGAACCCAGAGGATGTAATGAGTCCATGAATATCCAGGAGAGGAAAGAAAGAAGCCAAAGATGGGTAGATGGCCAGTTTTCAGAACGAGTGAACTGAAAGGTAAGTGCTACGGGCAGAAATAGCCAGCAATACTGCGAACAAGCAGACTTGGAACATCATAAAGCAATAGTCTATAGAAACCGGTCAGCTTTATAATCATCATTTCCTATAAAATATGATTTCTGTCCATAATACGTTATTTTGAAAAACAGTGGAGATGCTTGGTAAACTGTGGTGTTCCAGATCACTGTTGGAAAGCCAACGGTGCACATTCAAGAGGCAATGCCATATGGGAAGGCAAGACAGAGAGAAGCAGAGCAAAGAAATACTGACTTTGATAGATTAAACCCTTGATTTGATAAATGGTCCATGCAGATCAGCAGCGGGAAGGCCTACATGCCAACGAGAAGAGCCAAGAATCATCTCATCGCTAAGAGTGAATGAATGATACAGCCCTGAGTTTGGAAAGCCCTCAGCCGCAATCATGAAATATGTATCAGAAGCATTGACTGGGCGACTGAGATGTGAAATTTCCTCTCTGGCTGTGGTGGGAGTTATATATATTTTTTTTCTGACACAGAGTGAGCCAAATTCATATTATGGATTCTACATTTTATAATTCTTCCAGCATAAATTGTTTCAAACCAAGCAAAATCCAAGACATACTGTTTCTGGGTTGGTAGAGGAGGTGGTAGTCTCTGGCAGGCCTGTGCTAGCAGATTTGGTCTCTCATCACATAGGGAAGCCTCACTACAAACCCCACAGCAAAAGAGAACGCCGCTGCACATCACAGGAGTAGCCGAAAGGAACGGCACTAAGTGGAAATTATCTTTCATAGGAATACATACAATTTCCATTTAATTTCTCCACAATTGAAATATATTATTCTCCAACTAGAAAAAAAAATAAAAGGCTTTTTTTTTCCAAAGAATGTTCACTGGTCCAAAGCTACTTTGAGATAAGCTTCTGGGTTGTTTTAAGAAAATTTAACAGTACATCATCTTTACTGAGAGAAATTCATCCATACGGGGTATTTTTTATTTCATCCCAAATCATTCTGAATGTAAGCAAAAAAAGACTCAGTATGATTGCTTTGGAAATAGCTAAAGCCCAGGCAATCATTATTAACCAGACATGATGGCATATCTACCTCAATTATTTTTAAATAAATTTATTTAATTTACATCCTGGCTGCAGTTTCCCTTCCCTCCCCTCTCCTAGTTTCTCACCCTACCTCACCCCCCTCAGTCCACTCCCCCTCCATTTCTGTTTAGGAAAGGGCGGGCCTCCCACAAGTATCAACAAACTCACACAGCAAGACTAAGCACCTCCCCATGTATTAAGGCTGGGTAAGGTGACCCAGTATGAGGAGTAGGGTCCCAAAAGCCAGTAAAAGAGTCAGAGACAGGCCCTGTTCCTATTCCTACCATTAGGAGCCCAACAAGAGGACCATGCTACACAACTGTCACATATATGCAGAGTGCCTAGGTCAGTCCCACACAGGTTCCCTGGTGGTCAGTTCAGTCTCTGTGAGCCCCTGTGAGCCAAGTTCAGTTGATTCTGACAGTTTTCTCGTGGTGTCCTTGACCCCTCTGACTCTTACAATCCTTTTTCCCCCTCTTCTGAAGGATCCCCAGAACTCCACCTAATGTCTGGCTGTGAGTCTGCATCTGTTTCCATCAGTTGCTGGATGAAGCCTCTCTGATGACAACTGGGCTGGGCACCAATCTGGTCACAGGAGATGGTCAGTGCAGGCTTTAAGTATCCTCTATAACTAGGAGTCTTAGCTTGGTCATCCTTGTAGATTCCTGGGAGATTCCCTTAAACTAACTAGGGTTCTACCTGACCCTTTCCAGTAGTCTCTTTCAGTAATCTATCCCTACTTTTATTGATTCTTTAAGGATTTCATACGACATAATTTGATCATATCCATCCCATAACTCCTCTCGCAGATCTACCTTCTCCACCCTCTCCACCGTCACCTTCATACCCAATCCAGCTATGAAGGACAATCCCCCCTCCCCAGCCCAATAGATACTTCTTAAGTTGAATCAACAAAGTCAAATGCTACATTGTAAGGATCACTCGGAATTCTCTAGTATCTTTTAATCTCTTAAACTCTCCTTCTTATCTCTGTGCATGTCTATAAAAGCCATTGTCATCCTTGCTTTGTTTCCAAGGATGGTAACAGAAGAGAAACAGCAGGTAGGTATGAAATCAATGGCCACCCAGGAAGCTGAGAGAAGTCAAATTAAGAATTGCCTGTACTGGATACATTCTAAACCAACATTCCAATGGGTTCTGGGTAATACTGTAGAAGAATAACTAATCAATAAACAAGTATTTAAAAACAAAACTTCTGGGTTCAAGAAAGCATAGGCACCATCCACATAGGAATATACCTGTGTGCTCCACAAGCTTTCACACATGTAAAGATTTCACTGATGAAAACATGATTTTAAAGCCAACCAACCTATCAGTCAACAAAGCCCTCCGCATACGGCAATTCACCAGTACTGAGCGGCTGCATGGGCATCATTCATCTATTTGAGAACTAAGCCCACAGACAAGGCATAGTACACACGACGGTACCTGCACTCCCCAGGCTCGAATTGAGGGACTAAGAGCAGGTTCTCTGTGAAGGAAGAAGCAGGCTCCTGTGTCCACAGCACTGACGATGGGAGACAAAGACAAGAGGTGGAGCCATGTCAGTGACTAGAGCGACTGAGAAAACTTCACAACGGAAGATGCACCTAGCCAGGGAGGAAAGGTGGGCATCCACAGCACCTTGAAGGACTAGACTTGGAGGAACTCATGCCCCAGAATGTAAAATTGGCTCGGTCCTCAATGGAACCACCATCACTGAGTCAGCCCAGGCCCTGCGGGGAACAGGATGCTGAGGGAGAAGAGGAAAGAGGAGGATGTGTCTGAAACCCCCTGTTTCACTGCACCTCAGCAACCATGTGATTCTTATGCTCAGTCATGAGAGAGGAAGCTACTCTGGTACTGATGCTGTATGTAGGGAGGCTGGGAAGAAGGTAAAAGCAGCAAGGCAACGCCAAGGCAATGGGGTCCCACAGCATCTCCACTGATGTTCAAGACCCAGCCGCTGGGCTGGTGAACCAGGCCAGGCTCAGCAGGATGAAAGAACTCGAGCACCCTCATTTTTGAGATTTGTCAGAAGGGACAAGGCAAACCTCTTCTTAAGGCTAACTCCACCTGTGGCCTTTGAGAAAGACTTTGTGGTCCTAGATGTTTACACTCACTAGGGACAATGGCTCTCAAGGGTTCCCCCAGGGCACATATATGGGCCACACCTCGCAGTACTGTCTCACTGTGACAAAGTCCACTGCCAGATGCCCTCCATCTTATCTTGACTTAAGGCCCCACGATTGGCACTGGGGACAAATTTCTACAATAAATACTCTGCCAGTAGAACAAATAACTGGACCAGACAGAGCAGCGTGGCCACTGGAGGGGAGCAGCATCCTTAACGGTGGTACCGAGTGGAGCCTCTCCTAATGGTGGTACCGAGTAGAGCCTCTCCGAGGGAATAAGCTAAGGCTTCTTAGCCAAGAACTGCCAAACACGAAGATGAACCAGAAGTATCTGGGTGGGAGAAACATGGGTAATTCTGTGACAGGAACTGGCCACCATGTTCTGGGTCTACAGGCCAGGGACACTGGAGGGAGGAAGTGGACAGAGTTCCTTATGGATCACGATTCCCACTGCAAGGAAAAGCCAAAGGCAAATTTTAAGGCAGGAACAAAGGGTTCTGGTTTATGTTTTTTAAAGATCTTTGAGCACATGATGGGAATAGTGAGACTGTGGGCTGAGAGACGAGTGTGAGCAGGAGATGGGTCTGGAATCTGCGTGAAAACTGGCAGGACTGGGAACTGCAGAGGACCAGGGAGAGTCCAGGAAGGTGAAGTGGCAGAAGTGGTTGGCACGCTCAAAGGAACATGGACGATGGCTTACAGAGACACATCAAGGAACATATTAATTCTCCGGCTTGAGAAGCTGAGACGATGACAGTGTGGCTCATAGGCAAAGTGAAACCATTTAGAGCACGTAGCTAATTAAGGTAAGCACCACACATCCAAACAGGAATGTCAGCAGGCCGTGGGAAACACAAAGAATTCAGGGTAGGTCTCTGTGGTCCAGCTGGGCCTGTGCTACCACGGCAGGTGTGCTACCCAACTGAGATGAGTCTCTCAAAAGCCACACACACACAGACATACTAGGCAGCCAAGCCTGGGAAGAAGAGAGAGCAAGCCTCAGAGCCACCTCCTGCCAGCAGAGACCTTAAGAACACTGGGCATGGGCGGAAGGGTGAGGAAAGGAGATTGAAGATTAGCCCTGAGCAGGTGACATGAAGTGGATCTGGAGAGTTCATTAGCCAGGAAGCGCAGGGGAAGTAGGTTAAGTCTGAGGGATTTAGCCGGGTTCTCCCCGGGTTCCATCATGGCTTAAGGTGTAAAATTGTACAGAAGGATTTAAAATGATCGAATTGGATGAGGTCACCTAGGAATAAAATATAAAGGGGGCCCGAGCTCCTTAGCACTTCAGCAATTAGATACTGGGCAGAGGTGAAGAAGCAAACCAGCAAGCATGAGAAAAGCCGGTTAGGAGAGAGAAAACAGACACGGGCAGCAATTCACAGCCTCTGTGCATCTCAGCCTGTGAAGTAGGTGGCATTCAGCTCTAAAAGGACCGGACAGTCAATGTGGTCAGATACTGAGAGGTAATGTCATCCAAGGATGTAGGAGGGACAACTGCCTTGGCCCCGTTGATGGTGCTGAAGAGACAAACTTTCAGAGTTACGTTGGTGACATGAGGCTGTGGGTGAAGCTCATTGGTTGGACAAATACCTTGCACACACAGGCTGTGGATTCAGTCCTCTGCACCGTGAACCAACTCCACTGATTAAACAGAAACTACACCTAAATAGTAAACACCTCAATAGCAAGAAGAACAAAGAAAGGAAGGAGGGAAGGAGGAAGAACAGAGGGAGAAAGGGAGGGCGGGAGGAAGGAAGAGAGGACCTGCCAATGGTCTCTTTAGTCACCATGAGACCCATGTTTCTCCATGTGCTCTTTCTGACTGTTGCCCTTCTGAGTCAGTTTGGACTGATCAGTGCTCTAGCTGTCCCTCCACCCCCACGAAATTCTAATGCCACAGATAAAACAGTTCAGCTGAGCACACAGGGGGTCAGTTCCAAGATGTCCCATGGATGTCAAAAGCTATAAATGCTTAACAGTACCTTGCCTAAAATAACATAATATTTGTATATAGCCTATGTAACCCCTGCTGCAAGCTTTCAACAGTCGCTATAGGACCAGGCTCAATAGAAATTCTATGTAAACATTGTCAGACATTATTGATTCGACACAATTTTCTATTGTTTTCAAATATGTTCAAACCACAGTTGGCTAATTTCTGTTTATGTACTATTGTTTTTGGATGGCTGAAAATTATAACACTAAAGATCTTTTGCCGCCCCCCATTTCCAGCCTCCTGAAAATCAATTTTCCCACCCTCTGGATATGACACTCCCATGGTTGAGAACTCATGCGTTCTAATTATCTGCCGTTCTACATTTAGATAAAATTGTATGACTCGCTCATCGTTACAGCAGTCATCAAATTTAGTGTACAGCTGATACGTTCTTTAGAAATACAACAGAAGATCCCAGACAAACTGGGATCTGTGCTCTTTCTACTCATCCTGAACTCTGAACAGAAATAAAGACAATATTAAAGATAAAATTGTCCAAACAGGAATCTATTAGACAAATAAATCTCAAACTTGATTTGAAGAAAAATAGTCAAGGTGGGGAAAAGGAATATATAAATTATATATATGTATATATAATATATATATATGAAGAAAAAAATAAATCAAAGTTATAAACTAATATAAAAACATAGGCAACCGTGGGTTTAAAATGCACCTTACAGAACATGAGATACTCTTTATACTAAGAAAATCTATATTAGAAGGTTATTTCCTGGGTATTTGGAAATTTTAAGAGATACTCAATATATCAAGGAAACAGTAGTAAGATCATCATGAAACTGACAAAGTTATCAACGAAATATCTCCAAAAGGAATCAATACATTTCTTTCAAATATTTTCTGTCATCAACAGCTATAAAAACGAACAAAGAACCTAGTTAGCCATACACCACAGTGTTTCCAAGATGGACAAAAGAAAGACGTTCTACTTGGTGCATCCAGCCGGCGTAAGCCTGATGCTGCCCGTGAAAAGACGCCCATGCGCCACCCTCCATCGCCCGTGCTCACATGTGAATATAGACATACATGCCCTGAGGGTCATCTACCAGAAGGCTGTACGGTCAGCTGTGAGCTGGGGGGTGAAAATGGGCCTGCTTCTCCACAGCCAGAAGTCCACCCAACTTACCGCTCAGTTCAGCACTTCCCAGTCACTGAGTCAAGAGTCAAAGAATATGAGGCTGCAAATTCTTCAGATTATGGAAGTGTGCCAGAGACCCAAGGTGTGTTGAAAACAGCAGACCCGTTTACCCAAACAGTCACATCCAGAGTATGTGCTGCGTGTCAGCCCCATCCATCCACACAACAGACCATGAAGACACAAGAGTTCACGTTTTTAGAGGAAATAAAACCATGATTTCAATACATGATTATAATTTTAACCCATGTTAGAGTTGGAATAAAAAAGAGACAAGCTAGATCCTCTTTTAATAAAGAAACCTTAATAAGCAATATCTATAGTTGATTTCAAATATGCAGGTATTGAGAAGCAATGCCTACAGCTGATCAGTGGGTAGGAAGAAACAAAGGCATTTTCACTTCTGTCTGTCTTGTTATAAATGTAAGACAGGCTTCATATTTACCCATTTTATGATAATTCCCTTTTACACAGGTGTTTCACTCGTAGCCCAGGCTATCCTGGAACTCCTGATCCTTCTACCTCGGCCTCCAAGTGTTGAGATCACTGACAAGGGTCGGGCACCACACCAACGCTGATGGTTGTCTTGCTGAGTAGGCTACTTCGGTAGAGCTAAGGACAGCTGTCAGGTGACGGCGTCCAAGGGTGTTGCTCGCAGAGCACTTCCGCGCCCTTACCCATCATCGTAAATAGTTTTAGCTGTAGCTTTAAAGCAATGAAGGCTTAAGCAGACCTCTGGAACCTAGTGCTTAATAAATCTTCTAAGTTATAAGCATGGTTTACTATTTAGAACTCATCTTAAAGTCTAGATTTCGAAATGAGTTGGGTTTTACTCTCAGGCTTTTTATTGTTGGTGGGGTTGTTTTTGTGATTTTTACTTCTCTGTTTTGTTTCTGAGACAGGGTCTGTGGATCCCAGGTTGGTTTGGAACTCATCCTGCAGCCCGGAATGATCCTAAACTTCCGATCCTCCCGCCTCCTCCTCTCAAGTGTGTGGGTAATTTTAATATTAGTTTTTAATTTTATCAAAACGAGATGGAGAAGAGGATACACATTATGTATCTGTTACAGCTACACACACTATTACAGTACAGTTTTTAACATGTTGATGCAGCCACTTTATCTCAATATTTCTGTATATGTCTATTTGCTAAATATTTCAAAACACATTCCATAGTCCATGACCTTTCATAATGTGTGCCATACACAGAGAAAACAAAAACAGTATTCTTATGGGGCTAGAGAAACACTCGGCAGTTAGAGCTGGCTGCTCTTCCTGAGGACCGAGTTCAGTTCCCAGCATCCACAGCCACTGCAACTCCAGCTCCAGGGCGGCCGACTCCTTTTCTGAACTCTGCGGGCACCTTCACTCACAGGTGCACGCACCCCACACAGACATACGTATACACATAAATAAAAATAAAACTCTTTAAAATTACCATATAATAGCCCACTATTAAATCCTGCTTATCAAAGCTACAGAAATCCACCATTTTTCAGCTTACATGATCAGTTACATACAAAACTTGTAAACAGTGAATACGACTGTAGGTCAGAACACTGGCGGTGAGGGAGGGGAAAACAGCCGTGGGACCGGGAGATCTGCCCTGAAGGGACAGACGGACGGAATCAGAGAACCAAATCAAAACAGCGGAAAACCAGAGCTGCAGTGTAACTGTGTGCTTCTGAGAAGGAAAAGAAAGGTCAGTTTATGAGCCGAGCCCTCCTGTTTGTACAGGGGGCCTTCAACAGCATCAGAAACTGATAAACCAGCGAACAGGAAAACAAGAAAACAGAGGCCTCCTCCTGTATCACAGTGTAGCATCCCAGTTTCTGTTACCTGCAGTCAAACGTGTAGAGAACCATTCAATTACAAACACTATAAACGATTCTCATTTTCTCAACGACGCGCAGTTGTAATGGAGAAATCTTGCCTCCTCTGGCTCTGCCCCACCCAGGATCTGAGTGACACCTCGCCAATCTGTCCATGCTTAAAGGCTGCCTTCTGTCAGTCAGCTGTCGCCGTCGTCAGATCAACTGACAAGGTGTTACAGTGTACGACAGTTCATCTTCATATCACCTTGACTCACTCTAGAATCACCCAGGAGACACATACCTGAGAGCATCTATGAAGTGTTTCCAGCCAAGTTTAGCAGAACATGGAAGATTCACCCTAAACGTGAGTGGTGTCATCCCATAGACTGGGGCTAGGACTGAATCGAAAGGAGACAAGGAAGCCAGCGACACATAGGCCTTCATCGCTCTGCTTCCTGAGCCTGGATGCAACATTCCCAGCTGCCTCACACTCCTGCCATGACACTTAGAGCTGCGGCCACCACCGCGATGCCTGCGTCATGCAATTATAGCCTCCAACTGTGACCCTGAGCAAACCCTCCCTCTGGTAACACTGTTAAGACGCTGTCACAGCAATGGCTGAAGAAGCTAAGATCCTGTATCGGGTTCAGGTTTCCCTCAGTTCTCTGAAGAATAGTCCCAAAGGACAAGACCAGAGGAGCAAAGGAGACACAGCAGAGCAAGCATGGAAGGACAGATGAACTCTGGCCCATACGGCAATGATGCAGGGCATACAGGAAAACCCAGAGTGTGCCTCCCCAGTCATTCAGGCTGCCTTCAGCTTCAGCCTCAGCTGTGATCTTCCAACATACCCCCCACACACACACACACACATACACAGGAAGACACCGCTCTTTACGGGAGGAAGCTCTTCTTTGCAGACATTAATCCGGGTCTTTCCTGTGCTGCTCCCTAAGGTATTCTATGCCATGTGTACCCTGACAACCACTCTTCTCCCCTGCAGGGCTTTTCTTCTTCAAGAGCCTCAAACATGAAGAGCCGTCTCAGAGAAGGCAAAAGGGACCAGGTAAAGAGACACCCCAAAGGGACACCACAGAAAACCGACACGTCTCGCTACAGAAGGAATTTAAAGAGAGTTGTCCTCTGCTGTGGACCCCACCCCCATCTTTGGACAAGAGTCTGGCCTCTGGCAGTCGTGTTGGGAGAACCCCATGTGGAAAAGGCTGAAATTAGGTTGGACAGGGAGGAGTCTCCTTGGGGGTCTCCAGCGAAAGGTGTCCAGTGGTGTTTGACTTAGTGAATGAAATATAAGTAGCCGCCAGAGGAGCGGATTCTCTTCTCTAAAAACACATTGAAGGTCTGGAGAAAACAGTCTAGGTGAGAAACTGTTTCTCCCTCCATTACTCTTAATTCTTAGGTTCTTTCCCAAGCACATTTACTGCTTTTGTAGAAATTTAGAAAAGCTGAGAACTAAAGCCTTTAACTACTAAATTCTGGCTTCGAATCAGCCACTCTGATGGCTGCAAAGACTGCCTTGTGGAGCACACTCTTCAGAAGACCTAGTTTTGTACAGCCAGAGAGGAAGGCTCATGGTTAGTTTAGAGGATGGGTTAATACACAAAGGCACACAAAGCTTCTAGAGACTTCGGAGCTCAATCTCCCCCCACTGTCTTCCACATATGTGACCACGCTTCTTGCATAGCAGAAAACTGGCACCAGCATTTTCAAAATTCTTGGTTCTTGGGAAAGAAAAAGAGATGAGAAAAATCTATCACACAAGGGTAATTTCCATTTCTGCAGCCTTGCTGTGTCTTGGGAGATCTCAGTCTCTGGTGATTGGGAAGAGGCGAGGCTCATCCTGGCACAGAGAACCTTAAATTAGAGGAGATAAATGGAGACTTGGCATTGTGCTTGTGAAAGGCAGCCGGCTTCTGCTCAGCTGTCTTTTCCACATCGGCTCTCGTGTGCAGAGGAAGTCAGAGCGAGCAAGTTGCTGAGAACGACGCTTCCGCATCCAAAATGTACAAAATTCACAGGTGGTCTCACAGACGAAATTAGACCTTCAGGGTAAATCAATAGGGTCAGCAAGAGCGCGAGGCAATAAAACTAGACTAGACCAGCCATAGCTAAACCGTAAGTTATCTCTGCCAACATAGAAACTTATAAAATAGATAACGGAGGCCATTTTCCAAATGTACTCTGCATGGGATATTCTAACGTGTGGGGGTGCTCTAGGAACGAAATTCCCTTCATGATAATGCTGGGCCTGAGTTCCTAGGGCACTGATTCTGAGCATGCAGAGGGCGTTGTACCATTGCACATCTATTGGCAGGGTTTTCAGAGTGTTTTCATACCCAATGTTAACAGACCGCTAAGTCTGATCTAACTGTCAAGCTTCTCAAATGAAAAAATCAAGCAGAAATTACAATTCATTAAGCACCGTGGATATGACACCATGCTAAGCACTTCATAGAAAGTCCCCAATTCAAGATCATGTGACTTAAGGTCACTGAACATTACAACAGTGTGAGAGCATCTCCTTTCGCAGTGTGTGTGTGTGTGTGTGTGTGTGTGTGTGTGTGTGTGTGTGTGTGTGTCTGTACATGTCTGATAGGGCATGCATGCATGGAGACCAGAGGTTGAAGTTGGATATCTCTCTCTCTCTCTCCCTCCCTCTTCCTATCCCTCCCCCTTCTCTCCTTTAGAGACAAAGTTTCTCACTGAACCTGGAGTCAGCCATACATCTGGCAGTAGAGCTCAGGATCCTCCTGTCCCCACACTACTCAGTGCCAGGGTCCCAGGCGGCTGCCACCTTGCCCGACTTTCTGAGCGCTGGGGACAGACACTGCCTACAGAGGAAGTCATCCACGAGAACTCTTAAAAACTGTGTAAGGATGCTGAAGTGTAGCTCTCCACAGTTGATGCTGTTGGCAGGGATGCAGGTGGGGAAGGACTCGGTTTTAAGGGACTGGCCAGTGAGTACATGAGTAACACAACTGGAACCATTTCCTCTTCTTCCTCTTCTTCCTCTTCCTCCTCTACTTTTTGTTTGGGGGGTGGGGGGTCACAAGGGTGGACCTGGGAGGACTGGAAAGTGAGTGCGATTTGGGTAGATGATGTGAAATTTCCAAATAATCAATTAAAAATATGTGGGGGAAAAAAGAAACACAGTTCCTCATGATTGTATAGACATCAGCTAGCCAAGGAAGCCATCTCCTGGCCCTGGCCATTTTTATGTACTGCTCTACAAACTACATGAGACAGTCAGTGATATATTATAAAACAGGCTGAGAGTCAGACTATTCTACCAACTACCGGTGACTATAAGTAGTCTACCACATTTAAGGAAGGCTAAGCTAAACTTGTTCTGTTTTCCCCCTCTCCTCCCTCACTCTCCATACATAGGGTGTGTGTGGGTATATACACATCTACATACATATTCTTAAAGTTAGTCTTAGGCAAAGGCATAGGGATATATGTCAACGGTGTATTAGAACCACTTGAAAGGAATCAACGAGACAATGAAGTTAATTTAACAGATGATGGAAGATGTTGCCACATGTGAGCAGATGGACAGACAGACAAATGGGAGGGGTAGATGAATGGGCTGCCACAGCTGGGCAGATGGATAAATGGGAAGGGTATATGAATGGGTCATGAAGTGGATAGATGAATAGAAAGACAAATGGGAAGGGTAAATAAGTGGGGGACACGGGGGGAGTCCAGGAAAAGCCTTTCAAGTTGCATAGCCAGGAAGCTTCGTGGTCCAGAAGACAGTAAACCCCAAGCCTGTAGTTCCTTTGGGACAGTTAAGAGTCCTCTGCTTCTGACTGGATGACAGTAATTCACATCTTTGTTCTCTGCATGCTAACACCTGCACTTCACAGGGTCTCAACTGTCATCCATAGTAAATATTAAACCAGATGAAATCCCATTGTCTGACAGAGTCAGGTGATCTGTAAATGGGCTCGTTAGACAATGCTCGAGAATGATCGACCATCCCAAGACAGTGAGAGCTTTAGCAAGGAGAGGAGGGGGTGCAGAGGTTGTGTGGTCACTGAAGCGGACATATTCCATGTGCCTGGCCATCTGTCCTCAGCAGACGTCCTCTCTGCTCATCTGCTGTGCCATTCCAGGTGTCTGCAACTGCGCCGTTTGGACCCCACAGTCATCAGAAAAGCAAGCAGAGTAAACTTCCCGGCTTGCTCCCCATTCTCAGTTCCCTCACTATAGAAACACAAAGACTAATGCAGGCAGCTGAAGGTAAACCAGATGAACAAGTGGACCTAAAACTGTCAGTTTTCAGTAACAGGTAGGCAAAAAGGATGTGGAGGATAGGCAGGGAGACAAGGAGATCGGAGCACTGCACTCAGAAAGGTTTCTATAGGCAATGTGACTCTGTGAACCAGATATTTTTCTATAAACAATTGATTTCATGAGGTCCCAAAACAGTCAGAGGGCAAATTTTCCACATCTGAGATTCTGAGATGCAGGAAGGTCTCCCTTGGCTCCTCCATCTCATTGGTTCTCTCATCCTTTAAGGTACTTGTGAGTGCTTCTCTACCATAACACCACTTCCACTTCCTTCACAACACTTCAGCATTTCTGACTCACTCACATATTTACTGTCTCCTCGTGCATCAATATTGTGAGTTCCAGAAGACCCAGGACAAGTCTCACCCCATGCCTGACTCCTGTCCATTGCTTAGCTCAATGTCTGGCATCTAGTAGCTACCACAACTCGGGTGGATGGACGGATGAACGGACGGACAGACTGACGGACAGACGGACAGGGCACCGCATGAAGCCAGTTTTCAAATATGCCTTCAACTCCTATATAAAGATTTTGCTTTTCATGATCGCCTTCACGGCAGAACACCAGGGAATCCTACATTCCCAGGCTACCACACTTCCAGCGTTTTATGAAAATAAAAAGCAAAAACTATCAAAGGGTCTGGAAGATAGAAGCACTCGTGTGGTCCACATCCACACTTTGTACTCTGTGGGCCTTTACTGTGGGATCTGGAGCGGAAAGGACCAGGACAGACATTTCTGCTGACCTTGAGGACAGGGGAGTGGCCTGCACAGCAGGGTCCAAAGGCAGCTCTTGCTCCCTGCCCTGGCTGGATGCCTGGTTATTTCTGGCTTGGACTACTTTCCAGAGCTCTCTAGGATTCAGGCTTCCATGCAACTCATAGCTCACACCAACTTGACCCTCTTTATTTTCATTTCTCCGCATTTGGAGTTTCCCCTCCTTCTAGTGATCCTTCACTTCCATACACAGCCTCTCCATGCTGGGAGACAGCAGCCATGAAGAAACAGGAGGTACTAGGCAGGCAGGCAGGCACCCTCTAGGAGAGGGACATGGCTGGAGATGTCCACTTACCTTTGGTTACTAGGATGTAAAGTGAAAGCTGCCCTAGTCAGACAGTTTTGAGGTATTATTTGTCTTAAAAATATAACCTCAATTTGTGAGAATAGAAAAGCCTATCACTTACATACAGACTCTTTGGCATAAAGAAGGTTGAGACACACTTCATCTGTGACTGATGTGGGATGTCCTTCTATATATGTGTTACTTTTATTGGCTGATAAATAAAACTGTTCTGGCCAATGGCTTAGCAGAGTAAAGTCAGGCAGGAAATCTGAACAGAGATAGAGAGAGAGAGTAGGGAGAGTCAAGGAGACACCATGTAGCTGCTGAAGGAAGCATACACAATGAAGCTGCCCACAAGAGATAACAAACCATGAGACTTATGATAAAATATAAAGTAATAGAAATAGGTTCATTTAGATGTAAGAGCTAGCTAGAAATACACCTGAGACATCAGCCAAACAGTGTTGTAATTAATATACATTCTGTGTGATTATTCAAGTCTGAGTGACCAGGAAACAAACAAGCAGTCTCAAATTTACACATGACCTTGCCAGGGTCAATATCTCAGCATCCTTTATTAAAAACTAGCCCATTTCCTGTATGCCTGAGAACACTGTTGCCAAGATGAGGTTCCTAATATTCTTACTGCTTGCTTTGGCAGAGCATGATCCCACCAGGGAATTAACTGTTCAGGCTACAGAGCCAATGGCCCTCCTGGCTAGGCAGGGGCCTAGGTCTTGGAATCACTTGATGATTCCTGCCCTAGAATGGCTGTGTGCCTTTAATCAGTGCCCTTGAGTTTATCACTCCTGAATGTTCTCTTTATTATGAGACGGGACACATACCCCCATTGGTATTGTAGGGACCCCCCTTGGACCACAGAGTTGTAGAGACCACAGAGACAATGCTCTCCCATCACTGTCAAGCATAGATCCACCCTTTCTGGGAAGACACTCCCATTCGACCTTTATACTTGGGAATCTCTGGACAACAGATGTTTTCTCCTCATTCAATGTAAACAAAAGTAAAATCACATAGCCGGCCCACAGCTGCACACAGGAGCACCACAGCCACAGTGAGTAATATCTGTTCCATTCATTCACGTTCACCCAAGTTTTAAAGTCTCAGCCCAGTCACAATGTGCCATCAACATCCATACCTGCCTCTGGCCGTCGACTCTGCACTTGCGCCCTGTGGAGATCACAGTCTCTGCTGTTTCCTCTCCTGAGAACACTCTCTCTGCATGGCTATCATCCATTACTTCCTTCTTTCAGGAACTGGCTAACAAGCACCTTAGAGCAGAATCTCTGAACATCCTGGCTCCAGCCCCCATGCTCATCTCTTAGGGATCATGGTCTCCTCAGAGCTTGTCAATCTCCTGACATGGGGTTAGAAGAGGAACCTATTCTGTTGTCCACACTCTACACTATGTGCCTCGGGCAGATATACATAGGACACCCATCTATAGTAAATGATTGTTGACAAGAACTTTAAATCTTTGAGAAAAGAAATTGAAGAAGACACCAGAAAGTGGAAAGATCTCCCATGCTCTTGGGTGGGTTGAATTAACATAGTAAAAATGGCAATCGTACCAAAAGCAATCTACAAATTCAATGAAATGCCCAGCAAAATCCCAGCAAAATTCTTCACAGACCTCAAAAGAATGATACTCAACTTCATATAGAAAAGCAAAAAAACCAGGATAGACAAAACAATCTTGTACAATAAAAGAACTTCTGGATCACAATCCCTGACTTCAAACTCTACTACAGAGCTACAGTACTGAAAACAGTCTGGTATTGGCATAAAAACAGACAGGAAGAACAATGGAACCGAACTGAAGGCCCAGATATTAATCCACATACCTTCTAACACCTGATTTTTGACAAAGAAGCAAAAAATACCAAATGAAATAAACAAAAAGCTTATTTAACAAATGGTGCAATGGTGTTGGCATAACTGGATATCAACATGTAAAAGAATAAAAATATATACATATCTATCACCAAGTACAAAACTCAAGTCCAAATGGATCAAAGACCTCAACATAAAGCCAGCCATACTGAACCTTATAGAAGAGAAAGTGGGAAGTACACTTGAATTCATTGGCACAGGAGGCCACTTCCTAAATAGAACCCTAGCAGCACAGACACTGAGAGAAACAATTAATAAATGGGACCTCCTGAAACTGAGAAGCTTCTGTAAAGCAAAGGACGTGTCAACAAGACAAAATGACAACCTACAGAATGGGAAAAGATCTTCACTAACCCACATCAAACAGAGGTCTGATCTCCAAAATATACAAAGAACTCAAGAAACTGGCCATCAAAAGAACAAATAATCCTGTAACATGAGGGCCAGCTTGCTTGGGGTATCTGTCCCTCCCAGTACCACACAGCCGGCAAGTAACAAAGAAAATCACACACAGGACTCCATAAGATTATAAACTGATTGGTCCATTAGCTCAGGCTACTTATTAGCTCTTATAACTTATGTTACCCCATTATCCTTATCTATGTTAGCACATGGCTCAGTACCTTTTCCAGCAGGGCAGCTTACATCTTTCCTCTCCGGTGGTCTGGGCAGAACTGGCAGAGGGAGCTTCCTGCTTCCCAGAATACTCCCAGTCTCTTTGCTCCACCTCTACTTCCTGTCTGGCTTTCCTGCCTATACTGCCTGCCTGGCCAATCAGCGTTTTATTAAAATATGATTGACAGAATACAGACAATTCTCCTGCACCATAATCCAATTTTAAAAAATGGAATACAGACCTAAACAGAGAATTCTCAACAGAGGAATCTAAAATGGCTGAAAGACATTTAAGGAAATGCTCAACATTCTTAGTCATCAGAGAAATGCAAATCAAAACAACTCCGAGATTCCATCTTATACCTGTAAGAATGGCCAAGATCAAAAACACTGAGGACAACTTATGCTGGAGAGGATGTGGGGTAAAGGGAGCATTCCTGTATTGCTGGTGGGAGTGCAAACTGGTACAGCCCCAGTGGATATCAGTATGGCGATTTCTCAGAAAATTAGGAAACAACCGTCCTCAAGACCCAGCAATACCACTTTTGAGTATATTTCCAAAATATGCTCAGTTGTACCAGAAGGACATGTGCTCAACTATGTTCATAGCAGCATTGTTTGTCATAACCAGAACCTGGAAACAACCTAATTTCCCCTCGACTGAAGAATGGAAAAGGAAAATGTGGCACATTTACACAATGGAGTACTACACAGCAGAAGAAAATAATGACATCTTGAAATTTGCAGGCAAATGGATGGAGCTAGAAAACATTTTGAGTGAGGTAACCCAGACCCAGAAAGACAATTATCACATGTACTCACTCATAAGTGCTTTTAAAACATAAAGCAAAAAAACAAACAAAAAAACCAAAAACCAAAAGAAAACCCAGCCTACAATCCCAGAGAACCTAGACAACAAAGAGGATCCTAAGAGAAACACACATTGATCTAATCTACATGAGAAATAGAAAAAGACAAGATCTCCTGAGTAAATTGGGAGCATGGGGACCATGGGAGAGGGTTGGAGGGGAGGGGAGAGGCAGGGAGAGGAGCAGAGAAAAAAGTAGAACTCAATAAATATCAGTAAAAAAAAGAAAAAAAATATGTGTGTATGCTTGTTTTTGCTTTTTGCCTTTTTCAGTTTCTAGAAACTTACAGAATTCATTAGTTAAAGACCCATTCATCCATCTTCAAAATTGGCAGCAGTGCCTCTTGGACCCTTCTAACCTCCACTTAGACAGACCTGCTTGGCAAATTAAGAACAATCTTCCTTTTGCAAAGATCTTGGTATCGTCAATTCTGAAAGCCCCCATTTACCATGAAAGGGAACATATTTCACGGGTTTCAGGGATTTCAATTTGAAAGTCTTTGCAGAGGATTATTTTTTCTGCTATTTTACACATGCGTGCACACACACACACACACACACACACACACACCTGATTAGAGAGACCTATCCCAGATTAGGTCTCCCAACCCCTTGAGGATCCATCAGAACACAACGAAAGAAAGGTCCCTGGTGACAGAAGAGAAATCAGTGGTATCCACATGTGGGGGTCTGAATAAAAATGGCCTTCAGAGGCACATGTGTTTGAATATGTAAGGAGGGGCACTATTTGAAAGGATTAGGAAGAATGACCTTATTGAAGTAGGTGTGGCCTTCTTAAAGGAAGTGTGTCACTGGGGGTGGGATTTTGGGTTCAAAAGTCCAAGTCAGGCCCAGTGGCTTTCTCTTCCTGCTGCCTGTGGAGCCAGAACTCCAGAACTTTCGGCTCCGTCTCCAGAACCATGTCTGCCTGCATGCCACCATGCTTCCTGCCATGCTGAAAATGGACCAAACCTCTGAAGCTGTAAGCCAGCATCAGTTAGGTTTTCCTTCATAAGACCTAGTGTCTCTTCACAGCAGTAAGGATAGAGACGCCACACCACATCTGGCCCCTCCTTACCACTCCTCATCTCTTACCAGTGACAACAGCTGTCCCCAGTTATTTACAGACGTCTCAAGAAGGGGAAAACCATGGCAGGAAAAAGCCCACTGTTTTAGAGTAAACAGACTCGGCCTACAGCTGGGAACAGGGATGTCAGGTCTCAGAGGCACCAAATGTCCGGGAATTCTGGTGGACTGCATTCTTGTCTTTGTCCCCATTTAGGTGCCTGTCATTTGCAATACAGGAATCTGGCTGAAAGTATCCGGCTGCACTGAGAATAAAGTGCTTCCCTGTCCTGCTGGCAAAACATAATTAACCAGATGACAATGGCTTTCCCATGCACACTGATTCATCTAATTTCAGGTCTCCATTACCAGAAAAATCAACAGCAGCATTTTATTCATCAGCAAAAGCCTCCTCTCCTGGCAGACATTTCGCCAAATATATTAATCCTAGAAGAGTAATACTTTCCCCTCAGTTTTGCAAAGCAGCCCACCCATAAACGTGTTAATGGCCAAAGCATCGCTTGTGACGCCTGTGCTAATGCCCTACACAGGGCAGTTATTGGTTTTGCTGACTGTAAGGCACAATGCAGTCAGTAGCTGATCCACTGAGGAGCATGTGGCCTGGCCCCTTCTAGGAGAAAAGGCTTGCGCGGTGCAGCTGTAATGCTGCTGTAATGGAGGAAACGCAAACCACCTTGCGGAGCCCTGTGGAAATGACAGAAGGGAGAGCATCGCTTCACCTCCAGTTCAAGAAAGAAAGCCTCGCGCCTATATTTCACTCAGACAGCAAAATATACAAAAGGGAGCTGGAGGATAGCAGAGTTAGCAAGGTGTTTACACACAAGCGTAAGGACCTACGATCACTTCCCAGAGTCAACGCAAAAGAGTGAGAAACGGAGATGCACGCTTCTAATCCCAGTGCGGTGGAGACAGACATAGGAGGCTCTCTGGAGCTCATTGCCAGTCTGTCTAGACTATTTGGGAGCTCCAGGTCAATGAGACCCTGTCTCAACCACCAAGGTGGACAGTACTCGAGGAAGAGTACTCAAGATTTCCCTGTGTGCTCTACATGTATGCCCTCATATGTGCCCATGAACCCCAAACATACACATGTATCTACAGGAACTCATATACACAAGTACAAAAAGACAAGGAATGGTCAAAGCCCCACTGTCTCTCAAACCTCAGAGATTCTGGCAGAATCATTAACGTTGCTTGGAGCAAGGTCTTACAAAATGACACAGTCCTGGGAACTCTTGCTAAAACGAAGATTTTAATTAGCTAGGACTGGAATATCACACTTCTAACCAGTGCCAGGTGATGTGGGCTCAAAGGGATCAAACATAAGAGCCTCCTTTAACCACCTTAGCCTTAAGACATTTCACAGAGATCTCCCAAGAGGAGGCCATGGTGCAAGAGAGCTGCTGACAGCTTAGCTGCTCGCCCTCCTGCCTCCAGGCCGGAGGCTCAAACTCTAGAGTCTTCCCAGGCTGCTTGGGCCAGAATCTGGCTACTGACCCAGTAACCAGAGTGCTGTGCATGCACAGATAACAGGATGATGAGCTACACCCCAAGCTCGCTCAGCCTAACCTTAGGTTAAGCAACAGGAAGGGATAGATACAGGGGACAGGCAGGTGAGTTTGGAGATTAGAAGTTGGGCTCTGCATGGGGGCCCATTAGCCCTCCAGCCACCAGCAGCCAAGAATTGCTGGGGCAGAGAGACCTCAGCAAAGGGCCTTGTGAAGCTGAGATGTGAGGCCTCGGTCGGGGTCTGTGGTCTGGCAGCACGAGGTCAGCCCGGAGCTGGTACTCCCTTCTATCACCAGCAGAAGTGGAAGGTGGCTGTGGAGTCCCACGACAGGACAGGGAAGGTGGGCCTGCTGTTCAGCTTCACGAGGTGTGGTCCTCAACTCAGATCCCTGGCTGTTTTCCTCTTGGACCTGCACGGTGGGACTCACTTTCCTCAGTTCCTGTTGTTCTTGTCAACAACTGTTGATAAATGAGCTCATCTCCGTGTGTGTGTGTGTGTGTGTGTGTGTGTGTGTATTGTGTATGTGCTGCATCACACTGGTAATTACCAAGGGAGGAGCTGAGATGTTTCTGGTTAGCTCTTTTTATTTCGGACAGCGTAAGCTTTTAACGAGTCCTTTTCCTTACCAGTATAATGGACGTAACAACCCGACAATTAGATTATTTCAGGACATTCTAACAGTCAAAGGATATGGACATTATAAGTTGCACAGTGTACAGAGATACCATCGATGACAAGAGACCAAATGGAATAGTTAAGTACTTTATAACAAAAGATACTGTTTCGAATAAGAGGCTTCTATGGCTTCCTTGGGTTCGGTGATGGAGAAAAATGTGAGGGCATTCCCTAGCCTTGGAAATATTCTGTCTTGCTAGTCTATGTGATACAAAGGAGTATGTTGGGGATCAAGATTCTATTCTTGCAACGCATAACTGAATGTCGGCATGTCCAAGATTACCCGGCTCCCCTTGCTTTCCTCAAGAAAATACAATCCACCCTGTGCTCTTCTTGGTAAGCTAATGGTACTCTGAGGAAATCCACAGTGAGAAATTGCAGCCTCCTCCCGGCCCTCTGGGCCAGCTCACGCGTTTTAATCTTGGCCTCCTGTCAGAGGGGCTTGGAGAATGTGACCCTGCCCTCCACGCTTGCTTATTATCTTTCTTGGAAGCCTGAGTCCTTATTAAAATCCGTGGGACCTGTTCAGCTGTTGGCACTGCTGGCTGGCTCAAATTGGAAAAATAAAATGGAAATAGCAAGCAAGAGGAAAACAATTTTACATGGCTCCTTTGGATCAATAAAATTAATATTTTTTGATTAAGAATAAATCATTCTCCTTGCAGCATGCTTGGAGACATGTGGACACCAGTGTAGTCTAGTGAAATTTTTTTATTACTGAAAGAGAGGCTTGTTCACTGGGTAAATGTTCCTGAGCAGCGGCTGTGCGTGGGCAATGGCTAGTCCTTTGAAGCACCATGAGCAAAGAGCCCTGATTCTTAACCACCTGCTTCCCTGGGTGACATCAAGAGAGGCTTTAGGAAGAGTTCTACACCCTCATGATCAGCTGAAACAAGTAGATGCAGGCATTTTGTCAAAGAGTAGAAATCATGAGAATGTCCCGGACAAAACTAATAAAGTCGTTAGAGAGCTGCCTATCATCGCCTGAGGCGCACGGACAGAGCCGGAGTCATCTCATGACTGTGGATAACTACTGGCCTGGCCACGTGTTAGGATGAAGCTGAGCCTTCCAACTGCAGCCATTCCTGAGAGCCAGGTTGGCCTGTCAATGTGTGGTCCTCACAGAACAGGCTGAGTAGCACCAGCAGCATTCGGAGACAGCTACGGGGCGATTCAAGGAAGAGCCAGGGCTGAGAGAACAAAGAGCAGGAGGGAAAAGGGGAAAGACCTACAGCAAAATGCACTGATCCTCAGCCATCTTGGCAAGGCTTCTCAGGGTGCAGGTACCATTGACAAAGGCAGAAAAAAAATGGAAGAAGGGACATGGATGCCCAAATGGTCAACCTGGAGTCTGAACATGGTGGGAAACAGGGCCACAAACCTCACAATTAGCCCCAACTTTCCCAAAGTTTCTCAGTCCCTTTCCTGAATTAGGACATGAGAAAAAGGGAGCGGGTATGAGGAGGGTGCAGCCCATGTATGGACATCAGGGAAGAGAAATGAATTCAGTGCTGACTCCAGGGGCTGGCAGATTTCCCCAGGAGAGCACTCTAGCAGACCCGTATCCCACAGGAGCTCTGAACCAAGTGCCTGTTCCCTTTGGGAGTCCCCATTGTCATTAACCAGGGTAAGCTCCATTAAAAGCACTTACTTGGAAGATATTCTGCCCACACCAAACTGAATTAACCCTGAGCAAGAGAAATTGGAAGTGCAAGGAAATTTATAACACTAATGACTTTAACAAATCTAAGCTGATTAACAAGAGGCCACGAACTGAAATCCTCGGTGTTCCAATCAATCTTCCGGGAAACCTCACGAGCATGCACTTAAGGGACGAAACTCCACGTGATATTCCAGGCAGGCATCTCCATAAAAGCAGAGGAATCATCAGAAAAGGCAAGGCCACGACGGCAAGTGGAGTGACTGTGAGCGTGTCTCCTCACTAGTCAGCCTATGCTGTAAATAAATCCCTACCTTTCTGTTTATATCCATTACCCGTAAGTCCTGACACCTTTACAAGGAAAAGCCCGTAGCTCGTTAAGTGTGAGCTCTGCCCTAATCCATTGCAGGTGTAAGGAGAACAGCTGAAACACGGTCGTCCTACCTTCCATCGCTAGTACAAAGGGGCCCGGCAGGCAATGTGCAAGCTGAACAATGGAGAGGAGGAAGTGAACGGCCATCTAGCCAGAATTTAAGGGGGCCCACTGCAGAGAACTTAGGAAATGGCGGTCATGGATAGAAAGAATCTCAAATGATGGAGCTGCAGAGCAGGAGAGTGGTGTGGGAGGTCCTTCAGTCTATGCGATGCTTTTATGGGTTAATGAATAAAGAAACTGGCTTGGCCTGGTAGGGTAGAACAGAATTAGGCAGGGAAGACTAAACTGAGTACTGGGAGAACGGAGGCAGAGCCAGAGAGAAGCTATGTAGCCCGGCCAGAGATGGACTCTGGAACTTTAGCCGATAAGCAGCAGCCACGTGGCGATACACAGATTAGTAGAAATGGGTTGTATTAGTATGTAAGAGTTAGCCAACAAGAAACAAGAGCTAATGGGACAAGCAGTGATTTAAATAATATGGTTTCTGTGTGATTATTTCGGTTCTGGGTGGCCGGGCAAAGAAGCAGCCCCCTCCAACAGGAGAGGATGCAAAGGCTCCACTGCTCACTGCTCAGGGCGCTGATGGAGGAGACACGGCGAGGGCTGCACGTCCACAGAGTGACTATAAATGGGAGCACATCTGGAAATGGCTCTCCGGGCATCTGTTTGCCTGATGAGTTTCCCATTAATATTCCATAGCAGAAACATCTCGTCACCAGAGGAAAAAACATCTACGTCTTTTCTAGTCCTTTTCCCAAGACGCATTGACAAGCAATCCTTCAAGACAACCTGTATGGTTGCTCATCTCCCCCTAGTGGTAGGTGAGACCACTGCATACTTGAGAGACAGGTTCACTGGTCAGATTCACAAGGGTCTCGTGTAAAATGCCAGTTCTCTCTCACAGCATTACCACAGCTATTCCAGAGATCTTGGGTTGGCAGTAAGTTCCCACTGTCAGCTTCTGCCCCATCATGCATAGGAGAGGCTGGGAACAGCTACATTTCCCAGATTTTCCTTGCCCTAGGATCTTGCATGTCAATTAGATGCTGTCAATAGGTTGTGATCCAGCGGTCTGAAATGCAGCAGGTGGAGCCAAGCTTCCTTATCGCTGGTGGATGAAGGTGGCCTCTAGCAACATTTTCATTAACTAGATACCAGATTCAAGACACAGCAAAGAATAACACATTTCGTGGAAGCCTCCTGCTGTTATCTAAGCTTGAAGTTATTAAATGCTCTTGACCCTGGGGCCACCCATTTGTAAATAAGATGGAGCCACTGGCAAGAAAACAACGTTGGCTATGGCTAAGATTCCATTTAAAGCAAGTGCTTGGCATAAGGAGGAACTTAGGCAGCCTGGGCTAAGACTGTGATCGTCGGAGAACAACAGATTACGTCTGGTGACAAAGAAGCTGGATTTGAGAACAGAAGGCAGCAATGGGGCATAGAAGCTCAGTGTTTTCCTTGGGCTTCATTTATTTAATCTTCTCCACTGAAAGTAGAGGACAATGTATAGACCATAGAGTTATTTATTAAGTGTGTTACTGTTTATCTAGAAGTACTAAAATTCAACAAGAAAATGTGTATAATCATTAGTTATTATAAAATCCAATAACTAAATGTGTATAATCGTTAGTTAATATAAAATTCAGTAACTAAATGTGTATAATCATTAGTTATTATAAAATTCAGTAACTAAATGTGTATAATCGTTGGCTATTATAAAAAGGGTCCAAACAGTTCCCAGCACTGGTAAACAGTCAAAGACGAACCCCAATAGCAGACATGACCTTTGTGCTAGACTTTGAGAACTGAAGTTATTTCCTAAATGGAAAGATGACACAGAGAACTGGAGTTTGCGGCTAAGTCAGGAAGGTAGGAAATGGCCTGGCAGATACGGACCATATTGTTATTTTTTGAACATCTTTGTCTGGCAATGATGCCAAATGCACTGTGAGAGACAGTTAGGGAAAGAATCCTAAGCGAATTCTTCTAATTGGCTTTCTGCATAGTTAACTTCACTTACAGAGAAAAACGGTTATGGGGGCAGGACGCATTTCAAGAGAAGACTCTTGGGCACAATTACGTAGTCTACAGAATTTAAGATGCTTTCTTCCATGCTACAAGCAAAAAAAATAATAGCAATAATAATAAAAAAGAAAGAACGGGGGGAAAAGAATTCCTCCCAGTGGCAGGAACATGTCAAGGTGGATCCAACAGTGGCTATTATTCGTCTATCAATACCACAGTGCTTTAAACAGGCACACCACTCCCTATGAGGTGATTTCATCTCCAGCCTCTAAGTGGGGGTGGTAACAACAGGCTTAGAGTACCTTATTTAATGAAAAGGAGGATGAGAATGCTCACCCTGGTTTGGAGAGCCAATTGACCACAGGCTCATTCGCGAGAAAAGATGTTGTGGGATGCTGAAGGCAAACAAGTCAGCTGACATTATGTGGCTCCCGGGAATATCAAAGACACAACCAGCCCCTTTGAGGTAGCAGGCATACAATCATAAGCACTAGGGCCATTTGGCTCAGAGCTCAAAACCTAAATATTTGCTTCATTTTGATGCTCAGTAGCTTTCTGTCAAAGGACGTCAATTTCAACCTAATTTAAAATCAAGAGCATATATTGCCACATCCTACCGGCTCTTTAATTTGGAAAACCTGATATTTTCACCATAAAACACTCTCCCATCTGAAAGCCAAACGATTCAGAGAATTCAGTGTTAAAGGTTTGGGACAATCTGGGGAGGAACACAGTCAACAACCACACTGCTTTCTAAACAGAACTTAAGTAACTCAAAACAGCACCACTGCTTTTTTAAAAAGTGAGGAGAGATACAAGTGGTCAAAGGGGGGTTCTGTAGTGACCCTACCAGTAGAAGAATGTGAAAAGGTCAGGAAAAGCATAGGAGGCACAGCTATGGTCCCCACTAAGACAACAGACTGAACCCAAAAATGCTTTCCTGTATCCAAGTTTCCGAATGCAACACAAGCAACATAGGAGAGTGACAGGCAGCTGAATCATAGCAGAGTGGGACCAGACTGCAGACCAAGGTCTGGGCCCTTTGTGAGCACGCTCTCCATCCCCCACCCCCCCACCCCCCCCCCCCCGCAACCTCTTCTCTTTTCCTAATGGGTGCTGAGCTGGGTTCAAAACTCAACTTTGCCACTCTGAGAGCGTGAGACTTGGGAGTTCTATAATGTAGCCTATTTTCTCAGCTACTGATGAAATTATGATTTTGTATAACCCAAAGAGAAAGTGTGACAGGTTCAAATTCAGTGACTCCATTAAGAACTGTAGGTTGTGGCAGATAAGCTCACAAGTCAGTTGAAGTAAATCACAGTATGAGGTTTCCGGTCAAATGCTATTCTGGTGTTCATTAGTTTTTGTTCATGTAGTTTTGGGATAAAATTAATACTTAAGCTGGCAGGCTTTAAGTAAATTAGACCATATCATGTTGGCTGTCCATATCTGGTGCGTTGAAGACCCCAGAAAACAACGGCTACAAGAAAAACATCCAGCAGACTTTGAACTCAAGGCAGAAAGCTTAACACGCCTCCAGCTTGCTGGTCTACCTCCTCAGAAACTGACCATCAACGTCATGTGATCTCAGATGACCTCTTTCCCTCCAAACACACATACTTACATACCTGTCTATGACAAACACAATTTAACCACTCATTTTGTTGGTATCTTTCTCTGAAACATACTGAAAAATACACAATGTGGGAAAACTAAATAAATTAGAAAAATAAGGAATAACACCTTGATAAGTTCTGAGAGGAAAATCAAACACACTTGATAAAATTTAATGCATATAACTATGAAGGTAATGCACAAAGCTATAGAAGAATAATTTTTAAAACATGTAGATTGTTTCTTAAAATAGTAAATATAACAAAGTCAGTCTGCTTTACACTGGTGACCAAACATCAGAAGTTCTCTCTGAATAACTTTCCGTTGTTGTTTACAAATGCTTAGGAAGCTGTCATCAATGCCACAGATGTTGAGAAGTAACAAGAAAAAAGATCACTTTGAAAACCAGGATTGTATATGTATAGCTAAACAATCCGAAGTTACAAATCTATAGCAAGATACAATAATTTAAAAGTACATGTATAAAAAGGTTTAAGCACCTAATAAAACAACACTTGAGTATAAGAGACAAACAAGGTGAAATATAGCAACAGTGGGTGACTTCAATAGCCCACTCTCATCAATAAATAAATTATATAGAAAAATTTACACAGAAACTTCAGCATTAAACTGTATCACACACAGTCTGTTAAATGGACTTAACAGACATCTACAGAATATTGATCTAAGAGCTAAATATGACACTTCAATAAAAACACAAGTGACCTCAAATAAATAACAACAAACTTCATCTTATAAAAGAATGGGCCAAATAATTAGGAAGAATAATAAGGATGTGAAAGAAATACATAAAATGGAGACTAAAAATAACAAGACAAGAAATCAATGAGACAAAGATCTGATTCTTTGAAAAGATAAACAAATCCACAAACATCACTGTACTAACCAATAGACAGAGAGGACCCAAACCAGTAAAATGAGGTAAGGGGTCATTGAGACAGACAACAGGAGCCAGAGGACCTTGAAGGAAGACACTGAAAAAAAAAACAATATTCCAGAATGATAAGAAATGTAGAAGAGATAAATTTCTACATGCATATGACCAACTGAAATTAAACTGGAAGGCTCTGAGCACAGCTTGCTACACAAGTGGAAGGCTGAAGATGAACCAGTGAGAGTCTTCCAACAAAGAAGCTCCCAGAGCTGGATAGATTCCCTGCTGATTCTACCAGATCTCTAAAGAAATGCACCAAGGCTCTGCCAATTATGCCACATAATCCAAAAGGAAGGACACTGCCTGCAGCTGTTGTTAACAGGATCTAGACCCCCTGGGATGTGGGCCTCTGGGCATGCTTGTGTGTGTGTGAGGGGGGTTACTTTGATTGCTTTAGTTAATGCAGGAAAACCCATTTTAATTGTGGGCGGGACTATTCCCTAGGCAAGGGATCCCTCTAAACCGATAGCTAAACACTAACATGCATGCATGCATTGCTCTCTTCTTTGGACTCTGGTCACAGACCAACCAATGGCTTCAAGCTCCCGTTGCCTTGACTTCCACACCAATGCCTATCAGACAAACGAGGTTTAAATAAAACCTTCCTTCATAAGTGGCTTTTGTTGGAATACTTTCTCATAGCAACAAGCTCTGAAACACCACCAAATTGATTCTATGAGCACAGTATTACCCTGATACCAAAACCAGCACACACGTACACACACACACACGACAATTAAGGACCAATTTCCCTAATCAACTTAGATTCAAAATTTCTAAATAAAATACTTGCAAACAGAATTTAGCAACATGTAAAAAAATATCATAACCATGAATGAATATGTTTCATTATAGGATATAAAGATAGTCTAACATATGCAAATCAATAAATGAAACGTAACACATACACAGAGCCAGAGACAGATCTCACATGATCAAAAATCTCTTGACACAGTTAAGCACGGATTCATGATAAAAAGTCAGGTGGAAACTAAGAAACGAAGAAACATGGAAACATATGTCAACATAACAAAGGCATATACAAACCACTAATATTTAGTCAACGTCATAATAGAAAAAAGTGACAGCATTGGCTATAAAAACAGGAATGAGACTAGGGTATCCAATCACTCCACTTTCATTCAATACAGGCTTATACAACATGAGAAAGAGCAATGGAACTGATACAAATAGGAAGGAAACAAGTGGAATTACCTGTCTTATATTGACACATCAACAACAGAAGCAGCAGTAGCTTTTCCACATCTCAAGCAGTGTCTTGCAGAGAAAGATGTCGGGGCAAAAAAACTCATTCACAATAGCAAAATCAAACAAACAACAACAACAAAAAGCTGTGGAAAAAAGTCTCACCAAAGAGGCAAAAGATCTCTACAATGAAAACAAGAGGAGTCCAGTGACCATGAAGAGTCTAGTTGGAGGTGGTAGCATAGGAGAGGACAAAGAAGATAAAACCCCTGTCGTCTCATTATAGAGTATAGATTTACATGCGTATGAGAGAAAGAGACAGAAGCAGAGGTAACTATTTTGGAGGAGACAGAGGACCAGAGGGAGAGGAAATGAAAGGTCAGGAAAGCTAAGAGGAGGAAGGGTGAATTCAAACAAGAGAAGTGACATATGAAAATGTCCAGTCACAATGAGATCCATTATTCTGTATGCTCACTAAAAGCTTAAAGTCAACTCCATCACACATAAGTCTTTCAGCATAGTATTTAGCTGTTAGTTCACTTTATTAAGTACAGTACACACACATATGTGCTATTAAATGCAGCACACGAGCACACAGTACACACACCTAAGCCTGTTTTAGCCATTTTTGACTAACAGTCAACAGTAGAGGGAGTTACCATGAGCTCCACACTCGGCTTCTCAGGATGGGGGTGGGGGGAATGGATATAAACATTTGCTACGGCATGATGCAGCACTGAATATCTATCCTTAACTAAAGCCCAATTCATCCTAAAGAGCCAGGTTCCACTGTGCTTAGCTCTGAAGGGAGCCCACTGAGGATGAGTTCTGTTGGGAGCCTCCTGGCCCCTGCAAGGTCACAGACTCTAAGCCTCTAAGACAGCGGCTACATGTTTAGTAGAGTACCCCGCATCTGCTATTTGTCTGGTGTTTTTCTCATGATTAGGGATATGGGCTGTGAGAAAAAGGCCAAAGCAAAGTACTATTTCATGACATCTGCTGAAGGGTCATTCTGATGAACAATATGCCACCATAGTCACAACTCCAGTCTCAGGGGAGGTGCGGTGTCTCAGGGGCAAATTGTAAAGTCACACTTTTCCCCCTTTCCATATCTTTGGGGAAGAAGATCATTATGACTTGGAGAATACTCGCTTTAAAGTATTATAAATAATACATTTATCTAGACAGATAGATTACGTTGATGTTTGAAATACCTCCAAGAGCATTTTCGTGGATAGATAGTGCTTTAAAATATTTTCTTGTAATAAATGCATTACATTTTTTGCAGTGGAAAAAATTTTTTAAATGTTTATAAAAAGTATCACCACAGATTTAAAATATAGACATAAATTTCCAGTTAATATTCTAAGATACAGCTTCAAAATCTAGGTCTATCTTTGAAAAGCTGAAATAACTCTACAGCATGCATGTCCCTGTCACTTGTTGTCTGTTAGCATTATACAAACTGCTCTCGGCTTTTGGGGTGGGAAGCATTTCATGCTTTAGCAACCCAAGGCTTAGCACATAGTGCACCCAGTCATGACCAAGAACTTGGGAACTTCATGAACTGAGGATTCCCCGCCCCCCAGAAGGTGACCAGCATGAATTCAGTCTCTTCCTTTGCCCACAGTGTCACGGTAGTGACCTCGAGAGGTGAAAATTTATTTAAACCAGTAAAACAGTCCTCACTGAGGACTAGCGAACACAGAGGGGTCACTGCCTGGGACTTCGGAGGTTGTTTATAAATCCATTCTCATAATTCCTAGGTATTTAAACATTCTGCAAAGCTATATGATTTTTTGTTGTTAGACTCTTGCTTTCAGGCTTTGAGTCATCACTTTCAAGTTTGGGTACAGGTCCATGGTGACTTTATTCTGTCCTGGAAACCAGGGGCGGTTTAGAATTCAGAACTTTTCAGAGTTTAAAGGCACCAGAGCAATAACTTACTGAATTATGGGAGCCCAGGGCAAGGGCCAGGAAACTGAGTCGGACAAAGCAGCATCTGCTGCAAACACAGCACATTCAGCACCCCGATTCTCACGCATCTTATGAGCCTTGATGATGCCTTAGAGGGTCCTCTGTGTCCAGGTCACGTGAGCACCTCTCTGGTGGACTCTACAGTGTCCTCAGCCCTAGTTTATCTCTGGCTGGGAGCCAAGTCTGATCTAATTTCTCAGTTTTGGGGGGTACTAAAAATATGAAAGTCATCAAATTCGAACATGGAAACTGCTAGGATCTGATCAAGCATGCCATAAATGATTCTTTCTTATCCAAAAAACACATCTAAAAATATGCCTATTTTTCCATTCTTGGGCTATTTTCCATTATCTCACGCCCTGCAGCGTACCAACTCCAGACTCCAAATGCTCAGCATTAGGTTAGCGTGTGGGAGGATCTTAGGGCCTTCACCCTCTGTCCTGCAGAGCTGATGCTACCTAGTACCCTCACTCAACTCTACAAAGCACCAGGAAGCATCCTTTCCTGTGTGTATCCCTCTCTCTTCCCACTCTCAGTTACTGGGACCTAAAGAATCTCCTCCTCTCAGACAAGGGCTGCTGGGCATTAGCCTATGTGTTCTTGTTTAATTCATCATGCTCTAGCTTATAGCGGGAAGTTGTCAGATTATCTTAAACTATGTATGACCTGATCAGAATTCTTAATTTCATTTTCTTTTGAAATCAATAATATATGCATTACATACTTGGTGTACAAGTACTTACTGTATTTATTACTGTAATAAAACTCCTGAAATAGCTAGCTTACAAAACAAACATTTCTTTTGGCTCACAGTATTGGGGGTTTGTAACATGAGGGCCAGCTTGTTGGGGTTTCTGTCCTGCCCGGTACCCCACAGCCAGCAAGTCCCAGGGAAAATCAATCACACAGAGATCTCTATAAGTTATAAAGCTGATTAGCTCATTAGGTCAGGCTTCTTATTAGTCCTTGTAACTTATATTAATCCATTATCATTATCTATATTAGCCACATGGCTCAGTACCTTTTCCAGCGGGGCAGCTTACATCTTTCCTCTCCGGTGGTCTGGGCAGAACTGTGGACGGAGCTTCCTGCTTCCCAGAATACTCCCAGTCTCTTTGCTCCACCTCTTCTTCCTGTCTGGTTTTTCCGCCTATACTTCCTGCCTGGCCAATCAGCGTTTTATTAAAATATGATTGACAGAATACAGATAATTCTCTCGCACCAGGGGTTCCTGTCTAAGACTGGCACATGTGGGACCTGTCATGATGAGTTGTCACATCTCAGGTTCCAAACAATGCTCGCCTCCCACCAAAAGGTAGGAGGAGCAGAGGAAGATACTTAGCTCGCAATTTCCATCAACGACAGAACCCCAGTGACCTAAACACTTGCCATGAGGCTCCACCTCGCAGAGGGGTCCGGTGGTGATACCCTAGGGAATAAGTCTTTAACAGGTGGACCTTTGATGGACACCATTCAAACCATGGCCCTCATGGGGGAGGGTCTGTCTACCCGGCAAGAGCTCATGTAATCACATGTGCCATTTCTCCAACTTTGTTGGCTAGCTTTTGACGTGGAAACTGTGGTTGCTTTTGCAACAAAATATTTAGAATCGGATGTTTTCTTTCATTTGGCTTACTCTGAAAAATGAGTAATCATAATTTAATGTCACCTACTTAGTGACAAATTATCTTCCAGACCCTTACACAATTGTTTAATTGCAATGATGTAAACGTTCACGATTCCTAACAACTATGGAATGATCCTGTTATGTAAGACAGAGACTCAGCCGGCCTCTACAGATTCAACACTCTCTAGATGGCATTGTTCCAGAACATGAGTCCCCTCCTCGGTCAACTTCACCTTCAAAACTTGAAGATCTTCGCACGTTTGGGCTGGAACACAGTAAGCAGTCATAAATACGTGTTGACGGACGAGCACTCTTGGTTAGGATAACTGCCGATGGGTCAATCCTGTCTGTGTTCTTCACTCTGTCAGCCTATCAGCTCAAGGAAAACTTTTGACACCAGGTTCGAAGGACCTTTTAACACCAGGTCCCAGTTCTATCACTTTTTCAAACCTTTAATCAAGGTGAACTGTTTTGTTTTCCTTCTCTTATCACAAATGAAATAATATAATATTTGAATTTCTAACAGGCTGCTTTCAAGAGTGGTAACGTGACAGTCAGCAAATGAGCAGTTTCTACCTAAGGATCAGTAATGAATAAATTCCTTCTGTCTTCCTGGAGAAACAATTACTAGAGTAAAAACTGTGGTACTAATGGATCTTTCATCCGTAACAGATGTGGTACGTAAAGTGAGCATCAATCTCTTGGGGTTTCTGATGCCTCAGCAATACAGACAATTTTACCTGATAATTATATTATGACTGCATGATTTATCAGCGAGGCACATATGGCCAGAGATTCAGTAAGTGGTCAGGGTTGTCCAGATCGCGTCTGGATCTGAAGCCTTCATTCTCTTTCCCCCAAGAATCAGGGGGTTTACTAAGCAACACGCTCCTAGGCACGCGGTCTTTGACAAAGACATTGACAAAGGCCAGCCGTGCACAGCCTTGCAGCCACCACAGCAGACTGATGGACGAGAGTTCAGACTTTGAAAGCTGGCTGGCTGTCCTCTAGAGGGTAACTCATGCAAAGATGAGCTGCAGGGTTCTGAGTGTGGGTAGAAAACAATGCATTTGCTGTGTCTCTTGGCTGCAAGTGACATTAAAATCAGCCAAAATGGAAAACAGAGTTTATAGATTTCTTCATGTAAATTTGCAGAGCTACGAGACTGCCTTCTGACACGGCAGGGCTCTGGACCTGAAACGTCATCTCAGACTTCAAGTCCCTCTATAACGTATTACTTCTCTCAGTGTCTTGGTCTCACTCTCTGTGGGAATATTATAGGCCACCCAGAGAATCATATTCCAAATATTCTACCACCCCAAGAAAAAAAGTTCTTGTCAACAGTGTTGCAAGAAAACTATAATGAAAATATGGGAATGGTTCAGAATGGTTCTTCTTGGGCCTTGTTCCTGTATCTTGCCCAATTGCTTCATTTTCTAATACTAATCTGAGCTTGTGGTCAGCCCTGTGGTCTGTAGGGAGAGCGGACCACAGTAAAGAGCAAGCAAAGAGTACACAGGCTCATGAGGCACTGTCATACTGTACCAACAGGCTAACATACGGATTAACCACTTCCTCACATAATGTAGAGTGTATGGGCACACTCTAATGCATGTTTGTATTTAGGAAAGTAGAAATCATTATTTAAACACAGGTTCATGTATATATTGCTTAATGCATGTAATGCACATTCATATATAGCTTTGTGAGTATGGATGCATATATATTTTCCCTCTGTATGTACCACTGTTCACAAGTACAAGGGTGACCTTTCCCTTTCCAAGAACCTCATTCACATCCTAGGTCATCGTAACAGTTTTCCATTTTCTGTAGTCTGGATGACTATATAACAGTTCATATTTCTACAACTGTACAGAGTATGCTTGACTCTAGCAAAATCAGCCCGGGAGTTACCCAATGCATGCTTAATTTCTATCTCTGGAACATCAGATGTGCCTTCTGAATCCCTTGGCATAGGGTGTTGAGCCCATGTTAAGGCAGCAGAATGGAGCATGATTAAAAGTGACAACCTGTGTGGTCTGCATGGTGAAGGTGAAGGCACTCCACACCAGAGCAGCAGTTCATCAACGGCGACAAAATTAGAAAGGAGCAGAGTGGATCAATGAAAGCAAACGGAACTATAAAATCTAAGGCAACCTGATTATCAATACAGACGTCGGAGTTCACTGGAGTTCTGGGAGTAGTGCTTAGTTCATGGGCTCAGAGGGGGATGGCAGCAGTCAATGTGGATTCCTTCACGCTTGCTCTTCTCCTGGCTTCTTCAGGTTCTCCGCCTGTCCCATCCTGCTCCTGAGTACCTGTCTTAGATCCATTTCATTTCTGTGAGAAAACACTGTGACCAAAAGCAACCTGGGGGGAAGGGCTTTATCACGGCAGAGAAGTCAAGGCTGTAAGAGCTTAAAACAGCTGGTCACACTGCACTCCAGTCAAGAGGAGGAGGAGGGCTTCCACACTGCACCCCGGTCAAGAGTGGTTGCGGGGGAGTGCATCCTCATCACTGTTCAGGGGCCCCTTCTTTATCAGCTCATGACTCAGCCAATGGAACGGTGCTGTCCACATGCAGGGTGGGAGTTCCCATCTGAATTAACTCCAACAGGAAAACAGGCATGCCCGCCCACCAACACAGTCTGGACAGTTCCTCACTGAGGCTTTCTTCATGGGGAGAAAAGACTTGTCAGGTTGACAGTCAAAGCTAAGTGTCATGTTCCTGTCTCATGAGCCACAAAGATCACCCTGGAACTGTCTCACCCCTTGGTGATGTCAATCCTCTCCACCTTTGTGTTTTGTCTTCCATTGTCCCGAGATGTGTTTTCTGATTGAGGGTTGCTATCTCACAGCCTGCCTGAGAAAATTGTTCCCCCACCACTCAAGCCCTTAGAAAAATGATAAGTCAGGTTTAAAATGAAAAACCCAACCTGTATGTGTCAAATAAGCAACCTTTATTAGACATTAATTTGTTTCTTTCTGTAAAGCAACTGAAGAGTTGAAATTTTTTCTTTATAATTACAGAAATGGGAATATCCAACTTAATTAATAATTAAGTTGATCAGTTTAAAATTTTGGGAGCATACATCTGCATATAATTGCTCTCCACACACTTCTCTAAGAGCTAAAGCCTATATATCCAAACATAAAAAATCCATTCATGCCAGCATTAGTTACAAGTGCACATTTATTTGAATGTGGTGAGCATGTTCTTTTATTGCCAAGAAAGTAAGCTTTGTTCCTTAATTGTTACAATAACCACAATTTAGGAAATTCTATTGCAACACCAATCTGTTATGTACATCTATAATTAGACTAGCATGGCCTGCCTATCATAGGAACTGCTGCAAAGCCTTCGTAGTTTGTCTGCTTGAGGCTTTCCAAGATTCTCTGGTTTTAAAGAGATGCAATTCTGCCTAGTTAAATTGTTAAAGAGACTGAAAACATAGTCCTAGCCTTGCCTGCTCTGTTCTGGGCTCCTGAACATCATGGAAAGGGACACTCTTTACCAAACACCAGCCTCCTCCCAGTTCTAGCACATTCTGGTTCTCTGATCAGATCTGAGGAGGATGGCTGCCATGTGCAGCCTCCTGTGGTCAGAGCAGTGACGGATTCTCCAGAAGCCAAAGCCAATGCCAATGCCCTATGGGTGGCTTGCTCTAGGCAATGTCGGCCTTCACATCACGTCACATCACAGAACACCCACCACAGTGGCTGAGTCCATGGTAGAAAACTAAGATTGGACCCCAGCCCCAAGGTGAATCTCTCTTTTCCCTTCATTTGCCATGACCTCATCAAGAGGAACAATGATGCCTCGAACCAAATGGGGCAAGTGTCTAGATCCTTTATCCTGCCCTATCTAGTACAATTAATAATTTAAGATGAATGCTTAGAAAACAACAGCGTTTACAGAATAATGCCAAGTGTAAGTATGTATCTTTTTTTAAACACCCATGGATGACAAATTTTTCTAAAGTCATGTTCAATGTGTGTTGATAATTACTCTGCCTTAATACCACAGAATGGTTCATCATATTTTCTCTTGATAAAAATATTTATAATTTTTAAAATACTCTGGGGCTTTTAAAGTTCTGTTGTATTTTATAATATGATATTACCATGAGATCTTGGGGACAAACAAGGAAGGAAAGGTTATTACTTAACAGTGGTGTGTGTGTGTGTGTGTGTGTGTGTGTGTGTGTGTGTGTGTGTGTGAAGTTGACAAGAAGTGGATTGTGCTGGTTGGTTTTCATAGTCAATTTGTCACAACGACCTGAGAAGAGGGAACTGAATTCAAGAATGGCCCAGATCAGACTAGCCTATAACGTCTGGAGAAGATTCCTGATCTATGGACTAATGAGGAGTGTGGGCAGCTCTCGTCTTAGGCAGGGCAGAGCTTGGTTAAGCAAGCTGGAAAACTAGCCAGTAAGCTGTGTTCTTGGTGGTTTCTGATCCAGTTTTGCTCAAGTTCCTGTCCTGTCTCAATAATGGACTATAATCTTGAAGTTTAAGCTGAGATAAACCCCCTCCCCATTACTAAAAATGAAAGTAGTTTTAGTGAGATTACATTGTGAATAACACTGAGATAGTCAGGGAAGCCAGAGAAGTTATGGGTCAGCCATAAGGTACAGGGGATACAGCAGGGGCTGCAAAGTCCACGTCATTCAAGTTCCTGTTGCAGCTTAATGCCACCTCAGAGCGGTAGCAGCCAACTCAATCCCAGTATCAGTCAGGACTCCAGGTTCAGTGGCCAGCAAAGACATCCAGAATTCAGTCCTCACTCAGTGAGTGGCATTCATTTCAAGGCTCTCTCTCAACAATCAAGTTGCACAGGTTTAGAGAGGAAAGAGAGGTGGGAGGAACCTACTGTGTTCCATTCCACTCTCAACGGCCGCGCTGGAAGGGATTTGCTACCTCCTTCAATAGATTCTTCAGAGAGCAAGAAACAAAGCTCTAGGCTAAATAGGAAGACATGGAAATGTGGTGGCTTTCCATCTGCCTCACACTTATCTGATTCCAAGTCATTACCTCCCCTTCTGCGACCCTGTCACCTCCAGAAGGCTGTGCACTGGGTCTTTCTAAATAATATCCTCTGGACAGTCTTTCCCTGGGATGAGTACATTAAGTACGAAGGATGATGAGAAGGCCTTCAAGAACCAGTCACAGACCTAAGTGATAGGTAAAGGAATCAATGTTCTGAGATTCTCAAATCATGACCCCTGAGAGCACAGAGAGGGAAGCAATTCCCTTTGTTGTCCCCTCATTCAGGGACATGACCAATACTCGTGTCGATGCACAGGCTACCCTAAGGAAAGCATAAAAAATGTATTTAATTGTAATTTTACATGGAGAGCTGCCTTAGTTACTATTCTCATAGCTGAGACTGAATACCTGAAAATAGGAAACTTAAGGGAGGACATGTTTATTTGGGCTCATGGTTTGAGAGGGTACAGTCCACCACGGGAGTGGAAGCAGGGCAGAGTCTGTGGCAATAGGAAGGAGAGGCTACTCCAAAACCTGATTCACAAATACTGAGACACATCACAGGGCTTTACCATCCAGTGGTACATTTCTCGTGAGCATAATTCATGAGGTACTTTATCCATATGCTCCGTTTTCAGCCTGTGACAGGCACTTGTGAAATGATTAACCCATACTGCAGAGTTACAGAATATTAAGTGACAGCCAGACATAAAAGTAACGAGAGACAAGAGCGAGGCGAGCTCTTCCGTAAAAGACACATTTTTATACAGGTAATCAATTTATCAGGACACGTGACACATTCAAGCAAGAGACTTCCCAAAGTTAATTTAAAACCAATTAGAGGGTGCACATCCAGCAAGACTCCGAGGAATTCGTATATTATTAACGGTGCCTCCCCTCAACTATAAAGGTCTAATAAACAGTCTATAAATCCAGGAGATACGAAAACAATGTTCCAAGAGTGAAATGAACAGAAAGCGATAACTCGGGCGCGCCACCAGCCACAGAGGAGCCGTTCTCCAACAGGTTCTGACCCCCGGATTCTCCTCAGTGCTGGGACGCACTGGTGACCGAAGCTGTCACCAACAACTTCCAACAGGCTTGACTCTGAATCAACACTAGACATGCCTCCCACTTACCCCATCCCCACAGAAATGACTGTGAGAACAGTTTCAATCGCTCTGCTTGCTCATTAGTTCTTAGTGTTTCCCCCTGCTGGACTTTATGAGACAAGACTATGAAGGGCTCCACCAGAAAGTCTTTTCCACCTGAGCATGAGCACCTAAGTTAGGGTCCTGAGATTTACGTTCAAAAGGGCAGACGGACTGCCGTGCAAAGCGTTCTGTGAACACAATAGGGCCATTGTACAGAAGAACTCACAGCGGCCTCAGCAGGCACAGATCAAGCCAGTGGTACTCTGTGGGGTTTCAAAGGAGTACTTTGAAGTGGAAGAAGTGGATCCAATCAAAACACATGCGTGTGTGAAATTCTCAAACAGAAAACAAATAGTCAGTTTGGTGGCATGTTTGTGATCCCAGCCCTGAGGAGGCAGAAACAGGTGGGTCCTGGGGCTCCTGGTCAGTCAGTGTACCTTACATGGTGAGCTCTAGATCAGAGAGAGACTTTACCTCACAATCAAAACAAAAAGTGCACACAGAGCCTGAGAATCCGATCCTAAACTGTCCCAAGCATGTCCCCTGGCTTTTAGGCATGTGCATGTGCGTTTGTATGTGTGCACGTACGGGCGCGCATGCACGCACACACAGACGCACACACAGGCACACACACTCACACACACCCTTCCACAGTAGTGTACTTTTCCTAGCTCTCAATATACAGCCACCTTCACCTGGGACACCAATTGGTTACAAAGATTTAAAAGTTCAGCAACCTCAGAATTTAGAGGGTTTTAACCCCTTTAAAAATGTGGAAAGATGTTAAATCCCGTTATCTCTGAAGCCACTGCAAATGTTACAATTCAGCTTGGCCCATTTTTTTCAGCTCTAGGTCCAAGGATGACAGAGTTATAAAGAGACAGATGAGATGCTTTTCTCCAGCTCTATAAAGAGTCGTCCCCAACCAAGTGACCTGCAGGAAATAAAGCCAGTCGGTTCTCCAGCTGGTCGCCACTGATCAGAACATCTAAATGGAAAGATATGTATTTAAGCTTCAAGCCACCAGGAAAACAGGTAATTGCTTCCTCAACTCCATAGGAAGCCAGTGATTTGATGGTTTGATGTGGGAGGGGGTGAAGGATTTTAGACATGTGTCAGAAGTATCTAAGAATAGAAAACAGAAAAAAAAAGTTGTCAGGGACCCAAAGAATCTCAGTGGGACAGAATGGGTAAAGGCAATGACTCAGAAGCCATCTTGATCCTGCTGGAAAACAGTTGCCATGGATACTCTCCCAGGTAACCCTCTCAAGTCTTACCTCTTGGGTCCTCACATTTATGTATCCATAGTGAATTCGAAGAGGCTGCCTGAATGTGTAGGGCAGTGGGATCCATTTTGTCTCGGGTTGTCCAAAGCAGCTCAGTAGCAAAGGGAAATTCATGTCATTGACGAGGCGCATGGCTAGCAGCAAGAGGCACAGCGCTGTGAAGCTCGCCACAACCACAGACTTCCTCTGTAAAGTGGAGAAGGAAAGAATAGTGAGTGACCTTCAACTAGCTAAAGCCACAGCGAGAGGGAGGGGAGGGAGTGGGAGTAGGGGTGGAGGTAAGATAGAGGTGGGGTAGGGGAGAGTAGAGGTGGGGGCAGGGCAGGGTGGAGGTGGGATAGAGGTGGGGCAGGGCACAGGTGGGATAGAGGTAGGATAAGAGCAGGTGGAGGTATGGGGGGGTGGGGCGTGTGGAGGTGGGTGTCCCTTTCTCTCTTAGAAGAATCAAAGGGTTTGGTCTTTTAGGGTATTTCAGTTGGAGCAGAAACAAGCCACCCTTGGGTGAGCAGGGGCAGAAACTTTCTTGTACTCTCCTAGCCTCCCTCCCTCTTCCTTCCCTGCTATCTTTTATATTAAGAACTCAAACCAGACACCCCCAACCATAGGAGACCCTTCTTGCCTCCTCAGCTCCCTCCCCTGCCACCCTTTCACCACCAGGCTGCCAGCCCCAGCAGAGCTGAAGTCTCATCAGCCCCTTTACTCATAGTTCTCAGCCTTCCTCATATGCTACAACCTTTTAACACAGCTCTTCACGTTCTCGTGACCTCCAGCTGTAAAGTTATTTTCATCTCTGCTTCATCACTGTAATTCGGTTGCTGCTCTGAATCACAATGTAAATATCTGATCAGCAACCCTCACAGGGTCACGACCACAGGTTGAGAACCCCTGCTTGAAAGGCCTCTTTACTTTTCTCACAGTGTAGTTGTGGTCATTTCCTTTTCTACCACGTGCTTCTCAATTCCTGAGGCCATCGGATGTCCTTGTCACAGGACTCTCTGTATCCATGTCCTCTGCGTAGTATTACACCTTACAGCATACAAGAAATGCAGCAAATGCTTGTGGGAAAGGCATGGCTCCTCCACCCACCCAGCTTCATTCCCACCTCACACTTCTGGAGCTGTATTCAGTGGTTTCTACCAACAGAAATGCCACCTGTGCCCACAATGTAAACTCGAAATCTTAAGCACCAGACAAGGGAAGACGGCACAGGAAATAGCCTAAGAGCATCTCCTCGGAAGGCCTGCAAAGGAAGAAAGCCAGAGCAACTGCATCTGGCGGGGTGAGAGAGCGCCGTGATATACGCTCGAGATGGAACTTGATAAAAGGCATGTTTTGATTGGTAGGGATGTGTGAGCAGATCTTTCTAGAGGGAAGAAACAGGCAAGGAAACAAGAAAGCATGGCTTATCTGTGGGAATCTATCCGTCTCTCTTAGCAGAAGGAAAGCAGCCAGCACCAAGTGATGACTATGGCGGCCACCCGGGGGACTGCGCTGAGATGTGAGCCCTGGGTCTGGGAGATGGCCGGAAGCCAAAGAGGCCTTTCTGTTGGAGATTTCTAAAGATGAAAGCTATGTCATAGTTCCACATGGCTCGTGATACTTTGCACCAGGGAGGGCTTAGTTAGAAATGAGTAGGAAGCTGGTCTTTCGATACAGGTGTTGCAAACCAAGGACAGAAGCCTGAGCAGCGGTTACAAACAGTGAGCGAGACTCGAGAAAGATTCTCAGTTTGCATGGAAGGGGACATTAGCAGCAGACACAAAACTCAGAGCTGACCTTGAGCCTAGACAGCAACAGTGTTAGAGGGCATCCTGCGGAAGTCACTAAGGTTGCCATAGTTTGTCCAGGGAGCCAGGCAGTAAAGCCCTTGGCTCTTTTGGTGTTCTTCTTGGTGGACCGGAAGCTCAGTAGTCATGAAGTCAGAGAGAAAGTCAAAGTGAGAGCAGGAAGCGAGAAGAGAACTGGGGGCAGAGGCAGGAACAGCTGCTGCGGCCTGCCCCTGCGGCCTGCCCCTGCGGCCTGCCCCTGCGGCCTGCCCCTGCGGCCTGCCCCTGCGGCCTGCCCCTGCGGCCTGCCCCTGCGGCCTGCCCCTAATTGGGTTCAACTCTCAGCTGGACTCAAGCTGAAGGAAAAGCAGAGCTGCTGAGGATGAGTGGCCGGCCTTCTGTCATTCACTGATGGGTTTGGAGCCTGCTACTTCCCGGGGTAATTAGCTCCAGAACTTCTCAAGGGAGAACAAATCTACCTCCTGCTCACAGCTGAAGCCAGGCAGCAGAGCCAGCATCCAGAGCGACCATCACTTCTCGATTCCTGCTCAGCTCCTATAATTTGTAAAACCCACATTCCTCTGTCTAGCCAGCCTAATTTTCTAATCACCCGAGAGTCCCCTGAGCTCTGCCTCCTCAGAACCCCTTATCTCCCCACTAACTACCACAGCCTTCCCTCATTTAACCTTCCAATCATGAAGAAACGTTTTAATTTGCTCTTCTGTAGAATCATTATGTCCACAGCCCTGCAATGTGTCAAGGTAACAGCGTAAAGGAGGTGATGGATCTGAACAAGTCTAAAGGGGCATGGACCAGAAGAGATGGCTAAATAAAACCAAAGAGGCCAGTCACACTTCTTTCTGTCACCACTCAGACCAACAGCTGCTCCGAAGGAGCCCCAGATGTGATCTGTGCTCTCCTCTACTCCTGAACCCAGCAGGCCCTCTGCTCCTCTAAGCTGCTGAACTTGTACAGCTGGAGTTCTGGGGACAAAGGCATAGAGGATCCCTCCCAATCCACCACGTACAACAGCCACACCTATAGAATGCATGCAGGAGACAAAAGTAAGCCAATCAGGGGCCTGCGCCCCTGGAATTCACGCCTCTCTCTGGGCTACTAAAGGAGCTAAAATGAGCAAAGAGTGAGTGGGCTACCGGGTGGAGAGAAGGCATCGCCCCTCTCGCTGTACCTGTAACTGTATTCACGGGGCCAGGGGTCTTTTCATAGCTCAGACCTCCAGCCCCACTCAGCTATGTTACATCGGCCAGGTTCTTTCTCCCTCTGTCTAATGCGATGCTACCCTTGCTCAGCACGGGAGTAACTCACAGCACTGACACAAAGCACCCTGAAACTTCCGTAGAGAAGGTGTAACTTGAAGCTCTGCAAAGCAGGGACAACAAATGCGTGTTCCCTAGCAGTCACTTCTGCCACACCACAGAGCCACAGTGAAGACCGTGGTTTGGGCACTCTGGCACACACACGGCTACACGCAAAGAGAATGCATGTATATCTGCAGGAGACACAAAGAAGATGGAGAAGTGAACTGAGCACCAATGCACATGACACACATAAAGGTAGCCACACCTTGGAGTTCATACCGAGTGAGGACTAGGGAAGGCTCTGAGAAAGAAAATGAAATCAGCCAGGCGTAGAACAGGCCCCAAAGAGTCACAGCAGTTGGCAGGGAAAGCAGATAATGAAATATCACGTGTAAATGAGGTTCAGGGAGGCTGCATGGGTGACTGAGGAGCCCAAAGGAAGGTCTGGTATTAAGAGGGCGAGTGCAGGCCCTCAAACAGGGTACCTATGGATGGGGAGAGCAAGCAACCCTCAGGGCATGGCAGCCACTGGTAAGAGGAACTGCATGGGCCACTTTTTGTCAGAATTGTTAGGACATTTGATAAGAAGGCTGCTATGTGCACCATGATTGGCAGATTATGTCAAACAGATCATAAAACAATTTGTTCTGCAATTGCCATGTGCTAGTCAACATGTGAAGTCAAGCCACACTCAGCTCAGTTTCACAGACAGTGGGGCAGCAGAAAACATCAGAACAACGTGAAGATAAAAAGCACCACCAATTAGACTTGAGAAAATAAAAGCAAATACTTGTGAATACTTGGCAGTCGACGGTGTGAAAGGCTTGGTCCAACAGATGTTTCATGATGCACAAAACAAAACATAAAAACAACCATTCCTCAGGTAAGACGCACAAAGATTACAATGAACCGAGAACTCGAACACCACCAGGCAACAACAGACTAAAAATGGAAGGCGTTATTAGGTTGCTAGTGCCAGTTGTTAAATTCTTTTGTGTGTATACGTATGTATATGTGACTGCGTGTGTGCAAGCACTCGGAAGCCAGAGGTCACACAGTGTGATTGTGTGTGTTTGTGTGTAGAAGTCACACAAAGTGATTGTGTATGTGCTCACACATGTAGAAGCCAGACAGGACATCTTACCTAATCACTCCCCACACTTTTAGACAAGGTCTCTCACTGAACGCAGAGTTTAGTGATTCAGCTGGGCTTGCCAGCCACGAGCCCCCAGTCCTCTCCCATCTCTGTGGTCTCTCCTCGGTGCTGGTACTAGGGGTTCATTCTGTGCCGCCTTGCTTTTTACATGGCTTCTGGGGACTGAACTCGAATGTTCATGCTTGTTACAAGCACTTTACCAACAGAACCAACTTACCAGCTCCTAACTGTTGCGTTCTCGATGATATTAATTAGCTAGTGGTTGAGCACTCATTAGGCCATGTGAAAAGCATAAGACCAGAGAAACCTGTCTCCAATATTCCAAGCAGCTGCAAACTCTTGAATTACTTGGGGCAACTTATCCTCATGAGCTCAAGCGGATGCCACTGTGCCCAAGTAGATCTGATGAATTGCTTCAGGGAAGGTTCATTCCTTCTTTGTTTCTCATTTGGGGGAAGTCTGAAGGGGCCTTTGGCAGCTGAGACATTTAGAATTTAATCCCATGTGTACCTCAGAAATCTACATCAGAAAATGTGACATTCCATTTGCTCTCTCTCTAGAGCTGGAATACAATGTATCCGACTTTATAGCGGAAACGCTTATTTCAAAACAGACTCCATGGGGAGTTCATGATGGAGGAGAAAGAACACAGTCCCCGAGGTCTGTGAGCCTACTGAACTCACAGGCCACATTCAGTGATGTCTTTATCCTTTCTTCGCAGAATTAACCATTCATCATGCAATACAGACTTTATTAACCTAATCAGAAGATAATTCTTTCCAGGTCCCCTTCACAAATGACCACTGAGAGAATGTGTGTTTTTCTATTTAAATGATATCACATGATGATTAAAGGAGCTGAATTTCAGAAGTGTTCATTTTTCTCAGATGCTGAAATTTACCTCCGAATACATTTAAAATGCAATGCCAATTAGATTATTTGAGTGTCTGGTCATCCCACACCCTGGTTTGTCTCTCGCTATTGCTTATTGGTGATCATGTCTAATGACAACTCTTCCCTCAGGTTGAAACATGTCATCAGTGTGGCCCAATTTTTCACCATTGTCCAGCTCCATATTGGCTTCTTGATGAGCATAACAAAGCTTGGGGCCATTTGCAGGAAGATGACTTAGCAAAGCTCAGAGCGTATGAATAAAACCTTCATTTACTAGATCTGTGGGGCCAACAGCCTGTTTAGACCCCACTTCCTAAGTGACAGTGACCTCTGAGGGAAAATCTCACTCAGTCTTTGTTGGGTAGCAGTCAGAGAAGTGGTAATAAGGTGGAATGTCCTGGTAAGACATGATGCTCAACAAACTTCAAATCCTAAGACAGGCAATATGGTACCTTGGGCAGCCCGGGGCTGCATAGCTGTTGGAGTCGTCGACCGACGTTATCAATGAGAGTCGTGAACAACAAACAAGATCAGCACAGGAAATCAGCAGTGAGAGAGAATCTAGGAGGCTGGTACTTGATACGGTAAAGATTTGGAGCTGGGGAGATGGTGTCACTGTCTGCTTTGCAAACACTGGGGGCCTGAGTTTGATCCCCCACATATGCATGGAAAGCTGAGTGTAGGGACATGTGCACCAGGAAGACTGACAGAGAGCCAAAGCAGTACCTAAGGTCTCGGGGACAGACCAGTCTCAGAAGGAACGGACAGGGGTGTTGGAGAGATGCCTCAGTTGGTGACGCACATGCTATGCAAGCACGGAGACCTGAGCTCAGATCCCCAGAACCCACAGAAAACGTCAGACACAGTGGCTCAAAACCATAGTCCCAGCTAAAGGGCTGGGTGGCAGGGTAGAGAGAGTTTCACTGGAGTTCACTGAATGAGGAGATCCAGGCTCAAAAAATAACATGGACCATATAGAGGAGGACAGCAGATGTAAACCTCTGTGCACACACTCACAGACTACAGACATAACACACATGCACATGCATGCGCACGCATACACACACACCCCTACCTACACATGTGTATACATACTCTCACAGATAGCATTGTAGTAGCTCTAGAAGGACACCAAAAGTTGATCTTTGACCTTCACATTCATGTGTAGTGTGCACACGTGCACTTACATATATAAACCTACACCTATGTGAACACTCATACATAACTATACCTACACAAAAATTCTATTTTTTATTTCTATGTATATATATATATGGGCATGCATGGAATTATGTGGATCACGTATGTGCAGGGGCCACCCGCAGAGGTTAGTAGAGGGTGTTGATTCCCTGGAACTGAAGCGATGGGCAGTTGTGAGCTCTCCTGTGGATGCTAGGAATCCACTGTGGGTCCTCTGCAATAGCAGTAAGTGCTCTCAACCACTGAGCCATCTCTCCAGCTCCCTCAAAAGCAATTTAAGAAAAAGGGCATAGAAACTGTTTGAGAACAGTTTCTGGAGTCATAAAGGACGTGAGCGACAGTTCCACCCACCATGCTAAGAAGTCTGCAGGGGACTGCAGAACCCACGGGGCTCTGAGCATGAGACAGGCTTGATTTAGCAGGGGAACCCAAAGGGTGTAAACAGGAGACAGATGCAGTCAGGCTTGATTCTAGAATGTTCCCACTACAGGTGATGTACCTGCTGGATGGAAAGCTGACAGGACGATCAAAGGGAGGATGGGATACTCCATCGAACGCCCCTAATGGCTGTGAAGGTTCCAGTGGACAGCAGTGACAGGCACTCTGAGACCATCCTTTCTTCACACACAGGGCACCCAGTGGATCACTTAAGTCCAGCACAGACGCAGGGCTAAGTGCCACAATCTTGTGTTTGTTTGTTTGTTTGTTTGAGACAGGGTTTCTCTTGTAACCGCCCTGGAACTTGCTTTGTAGAGGCTGGCCTTTGAACTCAGAGATTCACCTGCCTCTGCCTCCTGAGTGCTGGGATTAAAGGCATGCTCCCATAAAGCAGTTCTTTGAGTCTTAAGAGGATCTTAACACACTCTTAACAGCACGTAATTCGTCACTGCAGCTTGCTTAGGTAATCTGGTTCCCAGACAAGCATGAAGACCTGAGGCCGAGTGTCCCACCCATGCACACAGACAACAGATTGGTAAACTGAGGGACTGAGATCCTATTCTAATGTTAGAGCCCAAGTTCAGTGTGTCCACTAAAGAAGTCTTTGATTTCCACTGTCTTATCAACGTTCTAGTACTGTGAGAGACGACAACCAAGACAACTCTTACAAAAGACAGCATTCAGCTGGGGGTTGCTTACAGTTTCAGGAGTGTAGTCTACTAGCCACATGGCAGGAAACACGGCAACACACAGGCAGGTATGATAGCAGACAGTCTACATCAGGCTCTGAAGGCAGCTTTTGAAAATCAAAGCCCACCCCCACTGACATACTTCCTCCAAAAAATGCCACACCCATTCCAACAAGGCCACATCTTCTAACCCCTCTCAATTAGCACCACTCTCTAATGACCAAGCCTTCAAACAAACGACCCGATGGGGGCCATCGATACTCAAACCACCAAACAATTCACGCCAACAAGGATGCTCTCAGGAAAGATAAGAGCCAGTACCAACCCTAAATAAGTTTTGAAACAGAGTACCAATAAACCAGATATCCAATCCATATGGAAGATTAAGAGACCGACATGAAGCATAATAATTATACTTCCTTTGAAATCTAACTGTGGACAAATTATTTCATTTTCCCTAAATCTGGCTTTTTTCCCAGCATTAGAAAGACAGCAATAAGGGAGACTTGGGTAACCGGGAGAGAAATAAAGTCACCCTCTTGTTCTGCCAGACACTGGGCACCCTCTGTCTCATTGCAGACACCCATAGTCACCATGCGATGGGACGGGTATGACTTCTCGCCTCAGATGCTCGATCCCATAACTGTTGCACTTATTTAAAACACTGTTGCAGGCAAATTGCTTTGTGGGACACACACACAATACACTTGAGCACATAAATGGATAATGAAAATGTGGTACACATGCAGACTGGAACTTTATTCAGCCATAAAGAAAACAAAATTTCAATTTTTTCAGGAAAACAAGTCGAACTGGAAATGTTACGTCACAGAGAATAAAAGCCGGGCTCAGAAAGACAAACAGGGCACAGTCTCGCTTCTATGCAGAGCCCAGCTTGGAAAGGTTGTGGGGGCGGACAGCGAGTGTGTAACCTGGGAAACTGGAAAGGGTGCACAAGAAGGGGAGAGGCTCCAGGGAAGGCAGAAGGGGAGGGAGACAGCACATGTCCTATGAGAATAGGGAGAGGAACCCTGGAGTCAGAGGGGATGGCAGCGGGGGAGGTGAGGTGGAGGTGTGGGGGAGGTAATAGGAAGGTGGGGAAGAACTTGAAAGGCAATCCATGATCTCTATCAGAGAGCCCAGTGAAAGTCTGTTACTTCACATTGAAATTAAGAAAGGGGGCGGGGCTAGAAGAAACAACACATTCATTCAGGCCAGTAACCCTCTTGAAGGTCTGGGGTGCTTGTCAGAATGCTGCTACCTGACAAGGATTTTGCCAGTAGGAATTCAGAAGGCAAAGCTCAGGATCACAGAGAGTTCAAGGCCACCTCTGCCACTAACTGTTCTGTGCAGATAGCAAGCCATCGAGAGAGAACAAAACATATATGACCACAGCTTCCCCCAGAAGTCTGGTTTTCCTCCAAAGGAGGCCTCTAAAGGGCTGGAACATACCAAACATATGGAGGAGTTAAAGGTACCATGTGCTGTGTGAATGACGATGGGGTGAGCACACACACAGCCTTCTGACCTGCATTGAAACCACAGCGCAGAAACATCCCCACAGTCATTAATATGCACTCACATTTTCTTAGATTCCCTTCCCCTTTGGGAGAAAATACCTTTAGGTTTTAAGAATTCTTTAATAATTTAATGTATATTAATATATAATGTATTTTATCATATCTACCCCCTACTCCAACCTAACTCCTTCCAAAGCTCCTACAAACTCCTCCCAACTTCATAACCTCATCTATTTCTTTTTATAAACCACAGAATACACAGATACTGTTTACAAGCACATGGCTATAGACCCATCAGGTGGAGCATGGACAAACCATGGGAGGGAGGCCATACCATCACGAAGAGCAACTGTCTGTCCCTGGGAACCTTCAGTTTCCGTTAGCTCTCAGTCGGGGTAGGGCCCTGGGAGCACCTCCATCACCCAAGTCAGAATGTGCACTGCCTTGCTCTGGTATAGACTGCCACAGTGTCTGGGAATTTTCAAAGCCCCTGTCTTTGTCACAAGACACTATTTAAGTTATCTCAAGCTGCCTCGAACTACTCCATAGCTGAGGGCAGCCCTAAACTCCCGCTGATACTTCTGCACCCATTTCCTGTGTGATGAGATTATAGGCGTACACCTCCCTACTTATGAGGTGCTGGGGGACTGAACCCAAGGCTTCCTGACCACTAGGCAAGCACTCTACCATCTGAGCTAAATCCCAAGCAAAGTACAGCCCAGGCTGGTCTTGAACTCACGATCCTCCCGCTTCATCCTCTTCAGCATTTTCCTATTAGCAAGGTACCAATATCGAGTTTGAGAAAGAAGATTGCCGAGAGTAAAGGCCTGTGTGGCTTTCTTCGCCTTGAACTCTTGTACACATGGGAAGAATGTTCTCCAACCCTGCCTAAGCTCCTCTGTGTCTCCCTGGCTCTGAGGGAAGGGAGGCACTGCCAGGTGATTAAGCAATCACTGAGGTACTTCAGCTTCCTTCTCAGCCACTTATTACTGTTCATGTATCCTTACAGAAGTCCTGCCGAGAACCATCAAAACGACCCAACCGTGTGCATCTGACAGTGATGTCATCGCCTACTGGGACCTCCTCTTTTTCCAAATCCATACACCCTCACCTAGTGCAGAATTGATCTTTTCATGACTCTGTCGTCCAGAAGAAAGGACGGATGCTGCCTCTTCTCCTTTCCCTGTCCTCCATGTTTCCAGTGGTGCTGCCTAGATCACACCTGTGCCACCACGCCACCCTGTCCCTTCCCACCATTCCCACCGTCTCAAGTTCAGATGTTTCCACTGTACAGTCCTCTCGCTTCCCAGCCTGGCTCCCAGCATGGGAATGAGAGTCAGGTGTGACGGGGTAGGAGGCCGATGGAGAGTCCTCTCACGTGGCGCCACCAAGCAGTGCCTCCAACTGAGTGGAAAGCAGCTGAGAAAACCAAGGCATGAAGGGGAGAAGGATGGATGGAAGAGGATGCTAATGTTTTCCCAACAGGATGAAAGAGAAAGAAGGATGGAGGGGGATGCTAATGTCTGCTCAACAGAAAGCTAAATTATCTGAAAATATCCAGATTTTATTATGGGGAGAAAAGGATTTTTCCCTCAGAGGGAAAATTCGCGAACAGTTCCTTTCTCTTCCTCCTGCCCTGGAGCGTCCTGTGCAGGTGCAGTGAGACACTGGGGGGAAGTGGAGAGCATTTCAGTGAGGACAGCGCCAGGGTGCTGAGTGGGACTTGTCACCAGCAAACTGCTCAGAGCAACATCCTCTACTAAAGGGACCACGGGAATTTGTGCTTTTTCAAAGCTCGGCTCTGGGGGAAGCACTTGAAGGGAAAATCTTCTGCCACAGGAGGCGCGATGGGGCCACAGAGCACACTACACAGACAAGGGCAATCCGTCACTTTCTTAGGGGAGGGCACGGTGCAATGTGCCCTGCGCCGGTGAGCATCAGGCAATACAACTCTCGCTTCTCCTGATGGAAACAGCTTTCCAGAGGGAACCTGATTATGTACTCAGGGTGGCAGGGTTACATTACAGAGCCTTGGTCACCTTGGTCATCTTCCTTAGGCTCCTTTTGCCTGTTTTCCCACCTGGAATTGGGGCAGATAAGAGGACCCTGTACCAGGCTTTCTTTAGTCTACCACCCAGCTTCCAAATCATGACACAGAGACTCATTATTGGTTTTGAATGCTCAGCCTGGTTTAAGCCCCTTTCCAGCTAACTCTTTTAACTTAATTTACCTGTTTCTCTTTATCTACACTTTGCCTCGGGACTTATTACCTTTGCTCCTTCTGTATTTCTAACTTTCACTGCTTCTCTATGTCTGGTTGGATGGCTGGCTTCTTTCCCTGGGTGTGTTCCTCATTCTCTCCTTCTCTTGTTCTTCTCTCTCCTACTTGAGCCTACAGGTCTCTTCCAATTTATTCTCTCTGCCTGGCAGCCCCGCCTATCCTTCCTCTGCCTACCTATTGGCCATTCAGCTCTTTATCAGACCAATCAGGTGCCTCAGGCAGGCAAGAAGCTACAGATGCAACACGTATTTACAAAATTAAACACACAGTCTTACATCTTTAAATGCAGCATAAACAAAAGTAACACACCTTTACACAGTTACAATAATAGTCCACAGCATAAACAAAAGTAACACACCTTTACAGTTACAGTCACATTCCACAGCATAAACAGATGCCACACATCTTTGCCTAGTTAGAATCACATTCCACAATGGTACCTACCCAAGATGATCACTTGAAAGTTTAAATGAGTGGCTAAATATCAAGAGCCTTTGGAATGCTTCCTAGCAACAAGACAGTGTTAATAAAAGGTAGACTATTGATGTGGGAGTCCCCCCTGTGTGCTGTGATTACCAATAATGAATAAAGAAACTGCTTTGGACCTATAGCAGGGCAGAACTTAGCTAGGTGGGGAAAACTAAATGAAATGCTGGCAGGAAGAAGTACCATGCTTCAGTGGGGTATTTTTGCCACAACTACCAGAAAAGCGATCGATACGATATATAAAAACAAAACGGAAGTCCCCTCCCCTTTGAACATGGAATGCAGGTACATCCCACATATCCCTGTATATAGAAATGAGTGTTGGCACCTCCCAACAACCCTCTTGCAGGTCAAAGTTACCTTGGCAGAGTGTCACATGCACACTAAAAGGCCTTTCACCAAAACACAGGCAGAGTTCAGTCACGCATGGGTCCCACGGCAATAATGAACAGTATTGTTCTAAGAGCAGCTGAAATTTCTAAGTAGGACAGGGTGGTTATCGGTTGTGGATTTAAGGATGTGCTGACATTAAGCTGAATTGCTTGTGCATCTTAAAGCACCTTAGTGTGCTACTTATGGATGTCTGTGCTCCAGCAGGAAGGCGGAAAGACATCCACTGCTTGGCAAGAGTTTTCTGCACCAGGGCTGCCGTCAGTCAGTGCTCGGCAATTTTTATCACCGTCAGGTCAGCCTGTGTACAGTGTTCTCTTGTCATCTCGGGCTGGGTGTCTATGGGCAACTCAGACCGAGTCTTCCCAATTCCCGCCTTTCCACTCTCCCCCACCTCGTCCACATCATCCCTGAGTAGCTTGCCATGAGCCCACCTAATAGTCAAAACTTCAGCTCAACGTAATAGTTGCATAATCTTAATTTGATTCTGGTTCTTTCTTTGTAAAACCAAGGAGTTGATGCAAAATTTGACCAGGCAGCACAGAGAAGGCCGGCCTTGATACACAATATGGCAGGCAGTTCACCGCCACTAACGCCTTCCTTAAATCCACACTCAGCTCCCATTAGAGCTGGTCCCCATGGGGCATCTTTCTTTTTCTCTATCTCTTGGGAAAGTTGCTCCTTATCCTCAGGATTAAACCCAAATGTCACTGTTCTATGAAGCTGGCCTGCACCCCTGCCCCAGAAGACCCTAAAGCACTTTGTTACAGCTGGAGCATGCTTCGCACCTGACAGCAGTGATGATCAACACGCCATTATCATTCCCAAATTCAGCAAGCTACCCTATAGCTTTCCTTCCCTCCATCTTCTCAAACAGACATCATTAATCAACCACAGCACCATTCCCCCGAAACAGAATACAGACTCGGAACCCTTTCAACACAACAGTGTAGGCAGGAGCGATAGTTTACCACTTAGTGTTGAACAGAAATAGCTTAAGGCCAGAGGCTATAACTTAGCTTACACAAGCTACGACACAAGCCACACTGCTCCCTCTCTAGGCCCTGGTTTCTCCATTTATATCTCACCTTTGCAGCATCTGGGGCTTCCTCAGACGAGCCGCTCAAATGCTGACCTTACTAACAAGGACTGATCCAAGCACAACACAGCCCAGGGCTTCTGCTCTGGGACCAGGCCCAGGCCTTATCCATAGTCAGGCTTTTGCACAGACACACTCACCAAATGAAGCTGCAGACTACATGAGTGCAACAGAAATGGGGTGAGAATCGGGATCTTGCCCCTTGGCTGTGAGTAGCGGCCACTGAGCGAAGCCTACCCGATGGCAGCTACTTGGCATCTGCTGAGAACAAGTTTGGTCTAGGAGATAATTCGCCCTGGTAACCCTCGGACGAGAGCAAACCTCCACATATTTTCTACCTGGCTGTACAGTTCAGACTGGGGCGTCTCTCATCTGCAGACAGACAGGGATGTGTCAACACACACTGCCTGCATCTGCATGGAGCCTGGCCATCACAGAGGGGCTTTTAAGTGTCTCTGGAGCCGGTCTCTCTGAGAAATGATTTGCTAAGAAAGGATGCTGCAGAAGAGCGTGCCTGGGAAAGTTCACTGGATGCTTATTTTTCAAAACAAGGGGAAAATCTCTTTTCAGATCTTCCACGGGGCTGCATAAAGATGAAAGTTTCTCGGGAGATTATTTCGTCAATTTTCTAAGCCAAATATTCAGATTTATTCAGTATGCATCATCATGAAAATACACATGAAGCTGGTTCCCAGGGAAGAATGACAAACAGGTCTGAGGAAGAGATGACCATTTCTCCTCATTTAGAAATCAGACTCAGCCAATGACAGGTGAAGTAGCGCTGGATCTTGACTCATGTGCGTGTGTGTGTGTGCTCGTGTGTGTGTGTGTGTGTGTGTGCTCGTGTGTGTGTGTGTGCTCGTGTGTGTGTGTGTGTGCTCGTGTGTGCACACACATGTGTGGGCATGCACAGGCACGTGTGCACACCCCAACCTTGCTGGGTGTCCTGTGTAACTAAGCGCTAACAGGTTCTAAGAGAGTGACCAAGCAACAGCACCCAGGACCCACTGCCCACCTCTCCTTACTCCTGTAGAACTTGCCAGAAAGTACAATTTGCCCACCAGAGCCCTGCATTAAAGGCAGTCCAGCCAGAGCTCTGTGCACACGGCCTGACAGAAGCTCCGCAAGCCCAGGAGCAGGTCTGCAGAGCTGAGTGTGAGCTCACACGGGTGTGTGTCCTGATACTTGGGTGAGAGAAGCCACCTGCACACTGGCATGTCTCTCCAGTGCCTAAGCGCCCACTCCCACACTGATATTACACAACACCTATTTCTTGACTCCTTAGGAACATTCTTCCCCACACACGTTAGGTAATTTTCCCAAAGCACTAAGTTGGCCCATATTCTTAGCATATTTTGACATTTTGGTGTGTTTTATTTTTAGGTGATATTCTGCAAATCAGGTTTGCTCCTGTTTTGACAAAGCCTTTTTCTCCCTGAGTGAAACAGACGAGCAGTTCAGCAAGATGGGGCAGCTTTTATCCAGAAAAAAAAGAAAGAAAGAAAAAAAGAAAGCAAAGAAATTTGCCTTTCAGCTGAACAGACAATGGCAGCCAACCGGAGGTAAACAGCCTCAGCGTTTCCTAGATGTGAGCAGCGCAGCTCTGTCCCGTGAGACGAGCAAGCAGCAAGACAGTTTATTCCCGTGTGGCACCGCGAGCGGGTCCTGAATACTTCTGAATATATCATTTTTATTGCCTTTTACACTGAATTACTGTGAAAGAAAGAAGACTTTTGTGACGACTCAAAATCAAAACAGTTTGCGAGCGTTTAGACTCCAGGACATAAGCAAAGCTCAGGAAAACAAATCGCTCTACTGAGGGCCCCCCCAACACGGCGCCCGGCTGAGGGCCCCACCACAGGGAGGCCGACCGCATCAAACATTTACGCCAACTTTGAAGGAGAGCCTCTCGTGTTCCATCTGGGGTTCGGAAACTGTCCCTGTGGCTTTGGGACTAGCCCGGTCACTGAAGAGATTTAACCTGGGATGACTCGGGACTATCCCAATCTCTCATGCTCCTCTTGAGATTTAGCTTATGACACTGCCTAGTGGAATATTTTGCTAGAAATCACACCTTCCACCAATTATAATGATTTTTGTTCGATGTATATCATTTCTTGGTATTCCGGGGGAAAAGATTTTAACAGATTCCATCTTTCACTGTAGAAGGAATTTGACAAATCGTGATATATTATCTCAAGTCGTTCAATTTTCAGCCTGTCAGTTTCTCTTCAGATGAGAGGAGACTCTACGTGGTCCCTGGTGCAGCAGAGTGTCTGAGCATGACCCAGGGGCCCCTGTGTGGCCTGACCTCACAGCTCCTGCAGGAACATCCGTCAGTCTTTCCCAATGTACATCTGTTCCACCTCGGCAAAGCTGCCCAGCTCCTGCTTGCTCTCACGGGCCCAGGCATGGCATGCGTGTGGACTAGTAGTGGGAACCAGAAAGGTTTACGATTTTGGAGGGGTTTTCTTTCTACTATGCACACGGACTTTTTTTTTTCAGTTGAATATTCAAGTCCAAGTAATCTGAAATTGCAAATGCTCCTTAAATTTGGAATTTAAGCATCATGCTGCTGCTGAAAAAATTTTACATTTCAGAGTAGCTGCATTTAGAATTCATAGATCGAAGATAAGTCACCTTGGAGCTTGTGGCCTTCACTTTCTCTCTCTACACAGACGTCTGTCCCAGAGGACACTACTGCATTTCCCCTTCATCCACTCACTCATCAACTTTTATTTTGAGCCAGAGTCTTACTCTGTGGTTTAGGCTGCCCTGGAACTCACTCTGTAGCCCATCAGTAGCCTATGTGGCTCTGTCAATCTTCCTGTCTCAGCTTCTCGAGTGCTAAAAGTATTTCTTTAGCCTTAAAACTTCATTTCTTTCTTTAAAATGACTCTAGTCCTGTACCATGTCATTAACCGGCACTAACTGAACAGCTGCTGTGCCTCTGCAGGCCTCTAGGTCCTTATACCACCAAGGCCTCTGATTCCAACCAGCCTTGCCTAAAGAGCTGTCTTCACAGTATTGATCATGGATAAATTATCCTATATTTGGTCACGAATCTGCCTAGCCCTATAAACTAACATGTCTAAACAATGCTTTGAAAAAAGAGACTGTATCTTGTACCCCTGTCCCAGTAAACTCATTTTTGGTACATATTATGTTTGGAAGAACTGTGGGTGAATCGATAAATTAAAGGAAGATAATAATTTCCCCTTTGTGGTTACTATGAGGAGAAACTGAGACATACTGCATGCTGGATATCATGTTCCCCTGGTTCTCAAGAGATGCCCCGGTCAGAAGAAAGGACCACTCGGATGAGAAACTGGGCTCAAGCTCCAGGGTCACACTGGACAATCTGAGGCTCCTATCGAAACACTTCTCCACAGTAAACTTGGAGATGAGGAGAACCCTCATCCTGTCTCACTAGCTGTGACCAAACCTCTCAGAAGTCTGGAGTTGATCTACTCTTCATTTCCACACAAATGCCAATGACGTTCACAGTCCACTACACCTAGTAGTTTCCCCACAGCCCACTGACCTCAGAATGTCACGTGGATAGTGAATCTTGAATGTCAACTTACCTGGATTTAGAGTGACGACGCCTCTGTGGGTATGTCTGAAAGATTTACCTGAGAAGGGAAGACCCTTCCAGGACACAGGCGGCACCATCCCACGGCTGGCAGCACACACTGAAGACCCTCCCAGGACACAGGCGGCACCAACCCATGGCTGGTATGCAGCCCACACTGAAGACCCTCCCAGGACACAGGCGGCACCATCCCACGGCTGGCAGCACACACTGAACACGAAGTGAACAGAGCTAGGATACCCATCTCCCTCTGCTCCTGAACTGCAAGTGCGCTGTGACCAGTGGCCTCCTGACCCTGCCTCCGTGACCGCCCAGCACAAAGAACCTACACTGGGAGTCGGTGAGCCTTTCCTTCCTGTAAGCTGACTCTGCTGGATATTTGGTCACAGGGATGAGGACAATAAATGGTCACTTGCTGTAATTTTATAGCGAAGCCTGAGGAGGAAGATTTGATATTTTCCACCACTCGGCACATTTGTGGAACGCCTACCCCACAGAAGATGGAGAGTCTTAAAGCTCAACCTATTTTTTCAAAACAAAAAAGTTGATGAAAGTGGAAGCTTCTACACAGACCAGGGCTGCAGATGTCTGATCCTCCATCATACTTTCCTACTACTCTCCAGACATCTCTGTGTATGCATGTATGTGTATGTACATGTTCAGTTGTATGCGTGTAGACATGTGCTTGCCGGCTCAAATGTGGAGGTCAAAGGATGCGCCTTCTGGCCTGGCTTCTTACATGAATGCTGGAGAATGCAAACTCTAAGCCTCATGCAAAGCAGGCATTGTTGTGAGCAGCCCCTGTCCCCAGAGTCTCCAGTGGCACTACTGACCACACAGTAATAGTTTGTCGTTCCTGAGAATGCCGTCACGAACATTCTGGGTGTCTAAGATAAGACTCGCTCCAGAAATGGAGGACAAGAAGAATGAAACATGGAGGTGTCTGCATCCAAAAGTCAAACTATTGATGAGACACATGGGAGGTACAGCAAACCTAAGCCCAGGAAAGCGGTGCAGGGCCAGTCCTCACAGCAACAACCACATCCTTAGGAAGAAAAAGAATCCTCGACTTGAGGCATCTTAGGAAGAAAACTTTTTCAAACCATGTCGCTGTGTGAAATCCACCCCACCCCTGCCACACACATAGACTTTCCCAAAGATTGTATAGGCTTTCAACTTCTTTACTAAATCCTACCTGTCTCAAGACGGCCCTGGGAACTTGCCACGGGACTTAGAGAGAGCAGGGTTCACTGGCTAGGTAAACACACCCTCCTCACTGAAGCTGCAATGTGGGGCGTGAGGAGAGCACCCCACAATTTCTGCAATTAATGGTGGAGCGATGCACGAGGAAGGGTTTGAGCACACCAAGCCCAAATCTTCTACTTCACCATCAAAACAACTTGGGGATGAAGGCACCCAAAACCAGTGCCTACAAGAAAATCAAGTGGTTGTCTAACAGTTTTTAAGAAACGAAAGAAAAGGGGATGGAGAGATGGCTCAGAGGGTAAGAGCACTGTGGCTGTTCTTCCAGAGGTCCCGAGTTCAATTCCCAGCAACCACATGTAATGAGATCTGGTGCCTTCCTTGCCTGCAGTACATTGTATGATTAACAAATAAATAAATCTTTTTTTAAAAAAAAGAAAAGAAAAGGAAGAGAAATGGAAGAAGAAATTCTTACACAAAGGGCATATAAACAACCCCTTCCTTAGCTTTAAAAAAAAAAAAAAGGAACATTTTTTTTTTTATCAGGAATAAGAAGTGGAGAACGAGAGGACCCTGAACACATCTTGTTAAAGTTGCTCCAACCCTCTAACCTCCTGATGGAATTGTTTGCCTGCTCACAATTACTGATCCTTGTCCAATTAGTATCTAAGCCTTTGACTCTGTATGTCCAGGCCACACTCTCGGGAAGGCTCCTGGGCCTCATAAAACTTGAATTAAATCAATTTATATGTTTTCCTCGTTGATCTATCTTATGATAATTTAATTCTCAGAGCCAGTAGGGGAGAAAGCTCAAAAGAAGGGTAGAGATAAATGTGTGTATGTGCGTGTTTGAGTGTGTGTCTGTATTATCAAGCACACAGTGGGCTCAACATAACAATATTCCTTCTGGTGCTGCGTGCTATTGCTTCATCAGGGTGCACACAATTTATAGGCACCAAGCCTTGGTTGAGCAGAGGTGAGGTTGGAAAATACAGGGAGAGGGAGACAGAAACACTCACCTTCTACTGAATGTAGAAGTGCTGAAGGCCGGCGTCTTTGAATAAAGAACAACGCACTTAGAAGAACATTAGAGACTTTTCTAACTACAAAGGGCCATGCTAGTAGCACCTTGAAATGCAACCTAAGTCTCTCTAGTTTGAAATATCTTCAAGAAGCTCTTTGATATCAAAGAACATACCTATTTTTGGTAGACTTAAACTGTAATTGCTCAGGCTTCCTGGCGGGAGAGAAATAAAGTCTATCACAAAGGAAAACACCTCAATGGAGACCTCCAGAGGAGGGAGAAGGCTTTCATTGGCATGCAGAGAACTCAACAGGACTCTTCTGTAACTTGAACTAGGGCCACCACCAGAGAGAGGACCCAAATCACAGCAGGAGGGGCCAGGAGAGAACAACAGCATCCAGAGCTGGATCAGCACTCTGCAAGTCCAAGTCACTCAGCACAAGCTACAGAAATTTGGCATATCTTCTCATCTACAAAGTGAAGAAAGGATAGGAAACAAGTGGACACCCTTCCCAGGACACTTTGCCTTCCTAGAATGACAGGCAGGTACATTAACTTCATATCAATTAGATACCTAAGTACACCAGCCACAACCTGCTCCCACGTGCCACCACAGTGCTTCCCTTAAGTGGGCTGAACTTGACCTTCAAAGCCCTTGAAATGCAGAGAAGAAAGGTCCTTTTCTCTGACATTTATGAGTGCTTTTTTTTTCTGCTTGGCTGCCTTTTACTGCCCAGAACAATAGTGAAAACAGGTCGACAGGATGGCTGTAAACACTGAAATCACGGGAGAGGCAGATGGTTTTATTCCAGGCAGGTTAGAGCCAATCTAATCAAATCTAATGCTCTCCTACTCTGGAAGCCTACTACTATGTTCAATTTATTTTTTGATTAGAAGTGTAAGATGATAGTCCTCTGTTGGACCACAGTTAAATGATACTGAGGTTTATATTTTCCCTACAAACAATTCATAGGAAACATTAGATCTTAAAGATTTCTTTTTAAAACAAGCAAACAGCAGCAACAGACTCCCTTACTAATGATAAGTTAGAAGAAGACGCCAAGGGAGACATTCCCTCAGAACCTCTGACTTTGAAAACAAACCGATTGCTTCTATTCCAACCAATAATAATGTGCACCAGAGAGAAAGTTGCCCTGAGTTCTGGGTTTCAGAAATTTGAGAAAAAGAACTTTTGAGAACACTAGTTTGGTGTGTGAAGTCCTTCTGGATATGTGTTGCTTTTATTGGTTAATGAATAAAGAAGCTGCTTTCGGCCAATGGCTTAAGAGAGTGTAGCCAGGCTGGAGAGAAGAGAGAGAGAGAGAGAGAGAGAGAGAGAGAGAGAGAGAGAGAGAGAGAGAGAGAAGAAGAAGGAGGAGGAGGAGGAGGAGGAGGAAGAGGAGGAGGAGGAGGAGGAGGAGGAGAGACACCATGTAGCCACCAGAGGAGAAAGACGTGAGCTGCCAGCTGGAACCTTGCAGGTAGGCCACGAGCCTCATGGTAAAATATAAAATAGTGGAAATGGGTTAATTCAAGATGTAAGAGCTAGCTAGCAATACACTTACGTGATTGTCTAAGCACTCACTTAAATAATATAGTTTTTTGTGTGATTATTTCAGGAGGCTGGGAGGCTGGGAAATAAACAAGCAGCCTCCTACAACACTAGTTAGAAGCAGCATAGAGGGGGCTTTATGTGTCCTTAAATACTGAAGAACAGGAACACAGGAACTCGTGACTGAACGGTGGTTAGCAAACAAATATTTTCTTTCCATTGAAAAAAACCTACGGTCATCCATCAAAACAGAGCTTCCTTAGTGAGCAGACGGCAAGACCACACGTACGGTTCCAGACCAGTCAGCATGAAGAGCCAATCTGCCTTTCTGTAGAAAGGTTTCACTGAACAAACCGCCATCCTGTTTCTCCCACTGTTCACTGACGGTGTGCATCAAAGGCTAGCCACCTCACCTCTGCACACCTGTGCACACTCGTCCAGCCCAGGCAGAGGCACTGACTCACCAGTACACCATGGACCTGTTGAGCAATGGCACCCTGTTGTGTATGAAAGCTTCAGGTTGAGACATAAATAGGATCTTATGGAAGGTCTGAGAAGTCAAAGAAAATCAAGACTACTGTCTTGCTTTCTCTTCAGACTGCAACCTTCATAAGTACAGTCAACGTATATGACACACTTAGCAAAAGTGTAACTTATCACTATCCCACACACAATGCATATATACCGAGAATGTAAGAAAAAGAACCTAGCAGGGTAGAGTGGGGTTTCCACAAAATGTTGAAGAGCTTCTTCACTGGCCTGGCACATGACCAAAGAGTGGCAGTGGTGACAAAGAGGGGAAAAGATGTCTCAGATGCTCTTCAGCCTTAGTTCTAGTCTAGAATCTTCAATTAAGTGGCAGCATGGCCAGAGGCTTTCCAGACTCACGTGCTGTGGGACAATGCTCTTGTACACTGTAAGATTTGTCACTTACATTGTCGCTGATTGGCCAGTAACCAGGCAGGAAATATAGACAGGGTGACCAGACTAGGAGAATTCTGGGAAAAGGAAAGGCAGAAAGTCAGTCACTAACCAGATGCAGGGGGAGCAAGGTGAAAATGCCTTACTGGAAAAAGTTACCAAGCCTTGTGACTAAACATAGACAGGAATTATGGGTTAGTTTAAGTTGTAAGAGCTAGCTAATAATAAGCCTGAGCTAATAGGTGAAACAGTATAGTTAATATAAGCCTCTGTGTGTTTCTTTTGAGACTGAACAACTGTGGGACCAGATGTGACAGAAACTTCTGTCTACAAACACATCTAATGTTTTCTGGAGTCACATCCAACCCCACCTGGAAATTTGCATAGGTCTACTGAGTATACGATATGATAGATCACTATTATCCTGCTGTGGGAGAAGTCTTCACAGATGGCATCTATCAAAGTATCCACATTTTCCTGCTACCCAACTCTGTTGAGCAAAGTTGCAAAAGGTACAGCCCAGTGGAAAGGGCACCAACCACTGAAAAAGCATTTGGCATATCTGCTGATGTCATTCTTGTTCAGCCAACATCTGGGCACTCGTGTTGGTGAGACTTTATGGGTGTCGATTCTGACATTCCTAGAAAACAGTCTCACAGCAAACCCCCCAATTCTCTGGCTCTTAAAGTCACGCCACCTCCTCTTCCGCCATGTCCCCTGAGCTTCAGGAGCAGGAGTGTGCTGTAGATGCAGCCTTTGGGACTGGGCTCCACATGCTGAAGTTTGATTGGCTATGGTTTTCTGTAGTGCCCTCTGTCTGTTGCAAAGATGAAGGGTGAAGACTACGCTTGCCTGTGGGCATTAGGACAAACATTGAGAATGTACACTGATGGCTTAATTTGTTCAGGGTGAGTTGCTCGTCTCATTTCAACTTTAATTCTATGCTGTAGGCTCACAGCATGGCAGAGAACTTCCTTTAAAACTGCACGGAAAGCCTGTCTTCCTAAAGGATGCCTACTACTTAGTAGCAAGGCTGCTACTAAGTAGTAGGCACCACATTTCAAGGAGAGCTGTGGTTACTAGTCCCTTGACTCGGGTGGCTGGCCTTTCACAAGGGCTTCATCAGACCTGCTGGCTGCTGTGGTGCCCTGCTGCTGTGGGAGCATTGTTGCTGTCACTGGTCACTTCCTGCTATGCTGTGACAGCATCACTAATAAATGATCTAAAGTCAGGGTTGACAATCTTGGAACTTCATAAGAGGTAGAAGGTGAACACTGCCCACTTCTTAAAACATTTATTTATTCGTGTTTGTTTTTAAAGACAGGGTTTCTCTATATAGCTCTGGCTGTCCTGGAACTCGCTCTGTAGACCAGGCTGGCTTCGAACTCACAAAGAGCTGCCTGCCTCTGCCTCCCGAGTGCTGAGATTAAAGGTACACATGTCCTAGCATGCAGGTGCCACAGTACATGTGTGAGGAAACCATGCACCACCATACTCAGCTTATTTTATGTGTGCATGCACATGCGTGCAAGTGCCACCGCAACTGTGTGAAGTCAGAGGAGCGTGTCCTCTCTTCCACCATGCGGGTTCTGGCTGTGAAACTCAAACTGTTGGGAGTTGGCCGCAGTCATCTTTACCCACTGAGCCATCCCACTGGCACAGTATCCACTTTTAACACGTCCTTCAGAATATTAAGTTTCTGAGACAGCCTTAGACCGGTGCAGGCGATGCTTGACGATCGGCTATAATGAATAACCATCTAAAGAACAACCTTGGAGGATCTCAAAATAGCACTCTGTGTGGTTCCTCTGTGAGAGAGAACGCTAACTCTTCCGGCGACAAATCTCAACTAACAACAGAGTTTGTTCAATGTAAGGCTGCAAACCCGAGCAGGATTATTAATGCAACGAGGTGTCCACTCGTCTAGGGGAGAACACAGGACGCATCCTATCTCCCCCATCTCCGGGCTCATCACCGCAAGTGTTACAGTCTGTGACATTCACACGTTCCTGAAGGCGTTCCCGGCACAGATTGCGATTCCACTAATCAGCAGATCGTCTTTCATTTTCCTGCAGACTTGAAAATTAATGATGCCGTTCCTTTTCATGAGACTCTTTTTAAAAAGTTGTATTAAATGAGAAGCAGAACAGGGGAATAGCAAGTACATCCTCCTGCTTTCCGCTTGCAGCCCTGGGCTCTTGCCCAAGCTCAGCCATTGTAGCAGTCCCGGCAGGAGGTTCGAGGAGCAGCTACTGACTTTGTTTGGCTCCTGGGATCTCTGACAAGCAACCAAGCCGCTCTCCCCACTCGGTTCTTTCATGTCTGTTAGTTAGTCCTCCTTAACTCACTGCTTGCAACACACTTGACGCTATTTCCAAGCTGCTAATTGGTTCCTGGGGAGCACTGTGGCTGGGCTGGGGCACTGAGAGCGAAAGAGTCAGCCAGGCTTCACACCCTAGCCAGCACCAGCTCTGTCACGGTCCCTGCAGCAGGGTCCAGGGTGCCCTTTGGCTGGAGCACTGTAATCCCAGATCAGCCCTGAGTTCCGATGAACTGGGGATTTAATTAAGAAACTGTTTCAATACGCCGTGGTAAAATATTCAAGAAGGCTCATCAAAAGAAATGAAGCTTTAAAAGTTTAAAGTTTTGGTAGGCTCCAGGAATTGCTTCTATTTTCATAGATGGTGACAACTGAGGCCATCTACTACTTTCCTGCTCAAGACAAGCCGGGCTATCCATCCACTCCCCTTAGGCCTCTCTGAATAATTTAAGGCCTGTCCTGCTGATGTGTCTCAGCCTGACCTTCACATCACAGCCACGGAAAGGAAACCAGAGCTGCTTGGCCACAGTGGGGTGGTAAATAGGTTGGGTCAGACGCCCTGTAAGTCCATCCTCCCCACTCACTCAGAATTACCTACCTCATGAAGGATGCCTGCTTCCTTTACTTCTTTGCCTCCCCTCCTTCCTTCCTTCCCTCCCTCCCTTCCCCCTTCCTCCCTCCCCCTCCCTCTCTTCCTTGTACATACTCACTACTGAAATGATTGAAAGTGATACAAGAAGCAGCCATACCTAGTCACTCGGGAATGTGAAGAGTAGGAGGGAAATGTGTTGTCGGTCACAAGCAACCCAACCCTAGGTATGAAGGTAGCTATAAAGAGGAGGGAAGGAAAACGCCCAAAATGACCTGGGTTCCAACCCTGAGCCTGGTACTGCCACCAGTGTCCCATCTTTGGGTCTCCGTTTCCTTTGCTACAAGATCTGGGGTTCACAGAGTAATTGTAGAATCATCTGCACCCTGAAGAGACAGGCCAACTGTGATAGGAAAAGAAAATCCACAAAATTGAAACAAACAAAATTTCCTACCAGAAAACAATAAATTAGCAGGCTATTTGTTTCACATGGCTCTAGAAGTCTACTAAACTAAAGTAGGCCCCTGTGCCTTGTTATGAAAGGATCTTTAAGATATATTAGATGAAAAGAAGAAAGGGGGAAGGGAGTGGGGAGCCCTTTGGGTACAAAGCTGTCTACAGAATATTATTGTCAGCTATCAAAAACATTTGATAAATAATATCAGATATTTTTTGTCTGACTTTTTCTGCTTTTCAGATTTACCTGTATGTAAGTAAGTAGGAAAGGGTTTTGGTCATAAATCATGTCCACAGTGGGTAAGTCTGAGGAGGGATGAACTCCAGGAACCAGCCGGGAAGTGCTGTTCAAAGAGAAATTCTATGTTTGTCATTCATATCACACCTCCCTTGTAAATAAAGAATTGTCTTCATTTGGTGGCCTTTGGGGTTTGTTTATTTTAGTTTTCAGTTTTGTTTCTTTGAAACAGGGTCTTATATAGTCTAGGCTGACCATGAGCTCACCGCATAGCTGACGCTGGCCACCCCTGATACCCCACCTTCCCTTCCAGGCCCTGGAATTACAGGCTTGTAGTAATGCACCCCACTAAAACCATGTGTCTTTCCTAAATAGCTGTCCTTCCTAAATTTACTGAATAACCAACACTGTTTTACAACAAAGCATTGTGAGGACCCTGTGGGAAACTACCCTGAGCAAGAGAACATGTGTGGTGGACAGAAATAGCTGCACCTCAGGCATACACGGGAGGGGACATGAATGTCCACACCTCAGACATACACGGGACAGGACATGAATGTCCACACCTCAGACATACACGGGAGAAGACATGCGTGTCTACACCTCAGACATACACAGGAGGAGACATGATCGTCCACACTTCAGACATACACGGGAGGAGACATGAACGTCCACACCTCAGACATACACGGGAGGAGACATGCGTGTCTACACCTCAGACATACACGGGAGGAGACATGATCGTCCACACCTCAAACAACATGTCCCTTGGACACAATGGGCAAATGACTCATTCCTGCCTCAGCTCTGCTCGGCCACCACCACTGACTTCAAGGTAAGCTGTCCGTCATCCTCCTCCCCCTTCGCCGTTCAGAGGAACAAAAGATGGATGTGCTGGGCTCCATGCTAAATCTCTGTTTAGTCTCGTACTGTTGCTGGGATAGAACTCTTTGACCAAAAGGAACTTGGGAAGGGCAGGTAGGGTTCACTCGGGTGACACTTCCAGGTCACAGGAGCTCAAACAGAGGGAACACGAGACAGAAATGATGGAGGAACAGGGAAGTTGCTTCACTTAGAGACTAGTACTATCCAGGGAATGGCGCCATCTGCAATAAGTTACCGCTTCACCGCCCCATTCATTAGTAACCAAGAAAGTCCTCCACAGACATGCCCAGGGACCAACTAGTCTGACCTGGGCAATCTCTCAACTGAGTGTCCCTTCTCAGGTGACCCGAGTCTATATAAAGTGACAAAACTAACAAGGATAGACCCTGAATGTGACTTTGGTAAATAACTATTAAGTTCTCCATTGAATATTGGGGTTCAATCTCCAAGATCTATATCTCTGTAGGGAGTCCACCATTGCTCCGTTGGTTGTAATTTAAGGCACTTAGTTCTATTTCGTCATTTTGCAGTCACTCCCACCCCTTCTCTGTGATAAGTAAATAAACATCCTTTTTAGCTAATGTTTTCCCTAGTCATACCCTATGTTAAATTTAAAGTCTTGCCCTCCTTTGGATGTTACCACTCCCCTCAACCAGGTCCTGCTTAACGTTTTCCACCTGAATTAACATATTTATACTTCAAAAGGAGTCGAGCCAGAGTGCTCCAGGAATTGCCCCGGAGCAGGATGCCCAGCAGTCCTCTGACTTTCCTCTGTGTTCGTGTGTTTGCTGCCTCTCAGGAAAATAAAATGTGTCTAAAGTGCTGGAGAGAAGTATCTGGCCTCACACAGAGAGACCAATGGAATCTAAGCCGCATGGAACTGCCAGCTTTGGGTAGTGTTCGTCACAAATGCAGGTGAGAGGGAAGGTAACACACCAGTGTGCACGTCACATGGGGCCCTGTAAACACAGGTTTCAGAAACAGGATCAAGAAGAAAGTATAAACCTGCCTGGGTTGGAGATTGTGGCACTGAAAACTGAGCTTCTTAGGCAAGATGAAAATATACAACAGCGTGCCACACACCGTAAAGAAGGAAGGTTGGTTCCAGGCGCCTCCCTCCGAATGGTTTTCAGGAGCACACCTTCCTATACCAAGTGAGCCCAAGAGGTGTTTCTCTGATTCCTAGAGTGAACTGGGCCCCTTGCACCTTTACCACTGCATGGCCTGCACTCTGAAAACGGACCCCTCCTCCCTGATGCTGCCTGATGCCATTCCTCACATCTCCTGGACCTCGCTAACTCATTTCTTCACATGGAGTGCTCTTCTCCCCCAAGTGAGACCTCTCAGATTGAACCTTACCCTCAACCTTGGCCAAGTCTATATCCTGCGTGCCTCTGAGAGACACCGAGCACCCAGCCAGACCTTCCTCCCTCATCTGAGCTTCTGCAAAACTGATTGAGAGCAGCGCTCTCCAGAACCTCTCTGCAGCACACAGGAAGCCATTCCTGTGTAGAGACACCATCCCAAAGCACAGATGCGACTCCTGTGTACAGATGCTATGCCCATGCCTTGAACAGACACTGTCCCCATGTAGAGATGTCATTCCCATGTACAGACTACAAGTTCCCTGGGGGGAGACAATCAGTACCTTTTAAAATCCAGGGACTTTTCTCAGAGTCCAACAATTAATGACTCCCCATATGGCTGCCATGTTTACAGGGAATGGTATTCAATGTAGTTTGCTCTTATGGACATGTATGTTAAAGCATGTTTGGGGCAAAGGCATCATTTCGTTCTCCTTACAGACATGATTTGGCTCATTTGGTTTCAAAACAAAAGATTATCATGGCTATAACATCGGAATCAATAAACTCATCAATATTTCTGTGCCCAATTTCCATAGCTATCTTGACACTGTGAATTAGCTCCTGCCACCCTCCAGGCCAGTGTTCTTCAACATGTGTGTCATGACCCCTTTCGCAGGGGCCACATACCAGATATACTGCAAATCAGACATTTACATTACAACTCATAACAGTAGCAAAATTGCAGTTATGAAGTAGAAGCGAAATAACTTTAAGGTTGGGGTCACCACAGCATGAGGAATTGTGTTAAAGGGCCACAGCATTAAGAAGGCTGAGAACCCCAGCTCTACACAGTGAAACCTGAAGCCACAGCACAGCAGATCAAAATCCTGATAACCAGAAGAGTCCACCCTCAGCTCACCAGGGAATCGTGGTAACTGATCCCCAGGCAAAGAGGTTGCTTCTCTCTGGGGCAGCAGCGGGCCAGGGAAGTCACAGCTCAGACAGCTTCCTAGTTTGCTGCCTCCACTTCTCCATCTTTAAAATGGGATTAATAGACATCTTCTTCCACAAAGGCTGTAGTGACTGACTGTGACTTAGGACACAAGGTTGTCAGCTGTGCTGTGCTGTGCTTTGCAAAAATGCACAAAGTCAGGAGAGACAGGGTCGGCAGACACTCTTCTTGTGTGCGCCGTGTGGAAGAGCATCCCATCACAAAGGACCGGCCTGTAATCATGCTGTAATCATGCTTCGGTTCCTTAGCTCCTGCCAATATGTGACACTCTTTCCAGAGAGAAGGCTGGTTCCACGTGCCATGCTCAGATCGCTTTAAGTCTCACGCCTTCACGGACCAAGTGAACACAATGGCTGTCATGCCACCCCACATGACTGTCATCCAGCACACTTGCTTTGAAAACATCCATAACGCGGGCTAACAATGGTAGAGGCACTCCTTCTCTGTGACTCCCAGAAAAATACTAAGTGCGCAATGAACCTTCTAAACATGCGAGCACCTCGAACCTTCTAGGAACAATTGCTCCAGAATATTGCTGGTTTGGAGTGTGAAGGAACAAGCCTTAATTCACTGCGAGCATGGCTCCGTTCATGATGGGAAGTACACACCTCTGCACTTCTCTGACACCGACAGGGGAAAAGCATCTTGCAAAGGCTGCAAGGCAGAATCAGCAGCAGCTTCAACCACCCCATGCTAATTGCATGGGTCACCTCCACAAGCCCCGTGGCTGCTATGACTGACTACACGGACAGATGCACGCTTGGCGACTTGGGCAAAATGCAAACTCACTTTGCCTAAGAAACACTTCCCATGGCCACAGACAGGATGTGTGAGCAGAATGGTGCCTTCAGGCTGGCAGCCTGGTCACAAACCCCACTATCTACAGCCTCCTCTCCAGTCTTGACCTCCAGCGAGGCCGAGCCAACACCGAGTAAATGATTTCTGCTTTCAAAATTATTATTGATTTTTTCCTACAACATCTGTGGCAGGACGTGCAGGACAGAATTCAGAGCAGATTGAAGTACATATGCTTTCGAGTGTGAATTATTTCATTTCTCAGAGTCTCTCGGAGGGTACTGTGAACAGAGTGTATCATTCCGGGGACACTCATAAACCATGTCCGCCCACCCATCCACAACTGTCTGGAGACAATAAAGGTGGAAAGGAGCTGGGTGGCTTCCAATTAACTAACAAAATGTTTGGGATCCAGTGGTCCCACTGTCCTGCTGAGCCCGAACTCAAGAACCATAATACGAGTCCTCCCTCCCCCCAAAAAAATGTTCTTTATTCCATTCTTTTAAAAAGTTGATTTTGAACAGGAAATGAATGAACTTCAAAATGATCTCAAACGCATCATTCTCTTCCTTCCTCGGCCTTCTGAACCCTGGGGCAAGAGGTGTGAGCCACCATGACGACTTCCCCAAAGCAGTTTTGACTTTACACTTCCCAGTTATTTAACTAAAATATGTCCATGAGCTCAGGGCAGCAGGTGAGGAGCATCGACGGAGGTTAAATCATGGTTCCACATTCCCCACAAAGGCATGCTGTACCTACTGCACCTCCCACTCCACAGTCTGGAAGCTTGGAGGTGCTGTACACTGTAAAGGTTGTCACTCGTATTGGCTTAATAAAACGCTGATTGGTCAGTAGCCAGGCAAGAAGTATAGGTAGGGTGACCAGACTAGGAGAATTCTGGGAAAAGGAAAGGCAGAAAGTCACTCACTAACCAGATGCAGGGGGAGGAAAAGGCACCAAGTCACATGGCTAAACATTGATAAGAATTATGGGTTAATTTAAGTTGTAAGAGTTAGTAATAAGCCTGAACAATGGGCCAAACAGTTCACAATTAATATAAGCCTCTGTGTGCTTATTCAGGACTGAATGGCTGCAGGATGGGGTGGGACAGAAACTTCCATCTACATGGATGCCTCATTCCCCACCCCCTCACACTTTCCTAGAGGCAGGCACAGAGAACAAACACAGAGTCCTGGAGGCTTTGAAATGCAAGTGATCTGGGAGGCAGACACTAACTAGAAGAAGCAGGAAGTGGTTCCCTTCCAGGAGAAATCCCCTGAGATACCTTGCCTGCACCTGTCTGTCTAGCTCCACGTGTCCATCTGGCCTCTGTCTGATTGTCTCTGCCGCTCTGCTCTTGTCAGGACATATGTACAGGGATGCATGTGTCTGAAGTGGAATGTGCCTGGTCCTCTACCGTGTGTCCATGTCTTGGTTACCTGCCACCTCTCTCTTCCACTCTGCATGCACTTTCCTGCCATGACTCTCTCAAGACATTGTGGGGTCTCTTTGCCTTATTTGAACTTGTTTGTCTGTGCTTTTCTGGTTGCCATTCATTCTGTCAGAATCCCTTGAATATTGTATAGGACCTGGGTACCTCTGCCTTCATGAACCCTTTCTACTACTGAATTAAAACATGCTAAAGCATACTTAGGTTTGGTTTAAAGCAAGAATAACCCAGGCTGATTTCATTATTGTATACTTAGTATTGAAATGATAATTAGCTCATTTATTTCTCCTCATTTAAAAATATTTTAAATTAAAATTTTTTGTGGAACCTTAAAATGGTTATGAATCCAAGGTACTGGCCTATTGTGTTTCCCATGTAAATTTCAATCTCAATTTCTCTCTCTCTCTTTCTCTCTCTCTCCACTTGTCTCTTTCTGTCTTTCTGTCTCTGTCTCTCTCACACACTATCTCTTTGTCTGTTATTGTCTGTCTGTATGTGTCTCTCTGTCTCTCTCTCTCAGGATTAATGCTTCCTTTTCTGAGCACCCTTTCTTGTCTCACATAGCAGTAGGGCTTGTCTCTTCCTTATACTGGGATACTAAGGTCTAAGCCTACGGACAGGGCTTCAGGATAGAAACAAGAGAAGTGTGTGCTCTGCGTGTTTTAAATCCAGAGAAGCCAAAAGGAATTCTCCCTGTGACCAGGTCTGGTCCATGTGACAACTGACACAGGATGCAGATGGAGAGCCAGAATGGACTCTCATAAAATTTCCTTTTTCCCCTTTTCTTTCTGTCTTCCTGAAGAGCTTCCTGGGAAAGGTAGCAAAGCTATAAGGCCATCTGCTCGCTTATCAACAAACACACACTAGTTCGCCAATGGGACACGAGTTACACCCATCATCAAGTCTCTGGGGTTGGACTGGTGTCACACAGGTGACAATGCTGATGCATCTGCTTAGAGGACAGGCAGAGTGGTAACACATTACGGGAGTCAGAAGCTACTAAACACAATCACCTGGAACTATAACCACTCAGAAGCCTCACGTGAACATCCTGAACAATGCTCCAATCATCATCCAGACTGGAACCTCAAAAGATGAATTCTAGGTTAGATATTGAGTTCTGTGATTTGTTTCTAGAATAGTCCTAATTAAAATCTCTTTCCCCTCAAGTCCCCAAGCTTTTTCTATCTCTCTAGGAAATAGAATGAAACAAAATTGATTTTCCTCTCTATCAGCAATGCTTGTAAACTGTATAAATCCCAAGAAGACAGTATATTAAATTTATCTTAATGTTGTTAATTGGACCGAAAATGTTATTTGTTTCTTATTAACACTTTGAAAAACAAGTAAATACTACCTGTTCCATAGCTTTCTTATCTATTTCCTTTGGTCCCAGTAGAATAGAAAAAAAAATGTGCACTGGGGTTTTGAAAAAATGACTTCTTGTTTGGGGAGATTATTTGACAGCGTCTGGCCCCATGTCTTCCTTCTGCGGGTTTTTCTTACAGCCACAGACCCTTCCTGTTAGCTTTTATTTGCTAATGGATTTCTCTGATTATTGCTGTTACCTATGTACAAATGCCTTCTAATGTCCTTCTGGGCTCAGACAACTGTGAACAGCTCACCTTATACAAATCCAGGGAAAGAAGAAAGTCATAAACTGAATCATGCTGCCTGCATAGGGACATAGTTCTCTGACTTTCCCTTGGTCTCAGTCAGTCACAAAATTCTCTTCTTCCAACAAGCAAGGGCACAGAGGAATGGACAACAAAGATATTAGCTGCCTGACAGCATATTCATGAAGGGTCTTGCACAGTCATGGGAAGTCTGTAAGTTAGGTACAACCTATGCGATTTCCAAATGTTCAAATACCCTGTATCTAGGAGAAGACACCCACGTGTTTATGTATTGCACAGAAGCAAACACTGATGCCGCTGTTTCTGTTTCCTTCCTCTTTCCACCCTAGAATCAAGGAGGAAGACACGGAAGCCTTGGAGAAGTGGAGATTTGTTGTTCTAGGGGAAAGAATCCAGGCACTTAAAATCATTACAAGTCATAAGGTTAATCTCTCAAACTTAAACTTGGCTGGAAAATGCATAGGGTAAAACATTACATAGAGAGGGACAGTTACACCAAACAGGCCCTATTCTCACTTTATTCCAAAATTCAAGAGTATGCATTCAGTCCTAACCTAGTGTATTTTCCCCAAACTGAAGGGACTAGAGATGCCAGCTGGCTCTGCTCACATGATACTGTCAGCGAGGTCTGACCAAGCTGACTGAATGTGGTCGATCAGTTTTAATATACCCTTGAATGGTATCAGTCACATCATCAGACAGGGGGAGATCTTATGGATTCATCTCACTCGTAGTGCATTGACTCTTGGTATAAACTAGAAGGAGGAAATGTCGTTTATTTAAGAATCAAGTATTTATTACTTGGTATCACCAAAAATAGTAAGCGAATGACTAATAAATAGTTCTTACAATTCTCAGGTGCTGAGGGCACTCAAAGTCACTAGGAAAAGGGTAGAGGGGACAGGAGAGAGACTCAAGGACTGAAGTATCCAGTTTATACATTAGCTTCTCCATTAGACATCAGAACAAGAATGAGGCCAGATCAGTTAGCTTAAAAATACAGGCAACTTCTCTAGACTACAATACAGAAATTCTTGAGAAGCAGGGATTTGTGCCATTTCAACAATTTTGTTCTGTCATCCCAACACTGTTTATAAAGGCAAAGACTGGAAAATAACTAGCAACCAAGATGTTGAGTAGTCTTAGATGACAGAAAAAACAGTAAGACCAAAAAATGGCTCAGTTAGTTAGCGAGCTCGCCACCACATCTGATGACTTGAGCCGCGTCTTCAGAAGCCAACTGGAGGAAGAAGAGAACCGCAGCTGACTCCTGACAGCTGTCCTTGGACCTCCATAGGAGACTGTGGTGCATGTGCAAATGCACGCATGCGCATGCACACACACACGCATGCAAACACACTTACACACATAAGCACACACACACAAAATAAATGAATCAAATGCAATAGAAATGATACCCTGGTTTTAAATGTTTTGACTTAGAGAATGTTGACAGAACTCGAAAGTGTCATTTAAAAGCAATTTTCATGTCTATGACATTATTTCTGTTACGGGGCAGGTGGGGGTACAGACTTGCTGGCGGCCTCTCTTCCCTTTCCTTCAGCTCCTGAGACTCATCACAGACTTTAAGACAACCAACTCCTCAAGACAGAAAACCGGGAAGGAAATGGACTGAGCTGGAGTGGTCAGAGCTTCTTCCATGTGCTGAAGGAGTCTCCTCACCCTGAGCAATTGTGAGTTGCTTTCAGTCACCTAATGCCGGTGGTATGAAGGCTTTGATTCTGGAAGGGAAAGGACCTACAAAGAAGATATCTGCTCGCATCCTTTCCGTTGTCCACAGCCGACTGCCGTGCTAGCCTTTCCTTCCATACATATCTGAGAATTCCACATCACTGCCCTCAACAGCTGAGCACACACACTCTCACACACATGTACACATACACACACTCACACATACACTCACATACTCACATATATACAGACACACACTCACATACATACACACACATACTCCTACACACATACATGCTCACACACATACACACACTCACACATGTACACACCACACACACACTCACATACTCACTCACACATGCTCACACCCCACTTGACACCCCGTGTCACCTCATTACACATTCCCTTCCTCCCTTTGCTGCCAGTTATGCCTAATAGTGTTTCAAAAAGTCGACAAATCCAGTCCACACACATCTGCTTTCCCTCAAAAACGCCTAACTAGGCAGCAGACTGTGCAGCGAAGTGAAGCAAGGACCTCTCCAAGGACCAAATATCTGAAAGCCAGGCCAAATCGCGGCTAAAGCCATGGCCATAGCTGGCTTGGTAGAGTTTTCTCTCAGGGCCTGCCCCACACAGCACTGTCTGTCGTCCATGTTTCATTTTGCAACCCCTTTCCAGGGGCTCTTGGTCCCATTTGAATTCTCTTTTGTGTGTTTTTAAACACTGTGTGTGGTCTGCACACAGGAGGAACACAGACAGCCGGATGCATTGGCCACAGCCTGTCCCAGCAAGCTGCGGGCATCTCTGGCCAGCGTCATTACAGACCAGCAACCAGAACCGCAAGCTGAGATACATCGTGCAACCTGGAGCCAGGAGAGAGTATGTTTTCTGTCATTTACTCTCCACTACATTAACAAGGAAAACGAACTCATAATTAATTGTGCTTTTGTATAAGATCGTTTTGTCCTGCAACCTTGAAGACCAAAAATTTGCAAACTCAAGAGAAAAAAATCTATATCAACGTCAAGGCAGCATCTGAGGGCAATGATATCATCTGCTGAAGGAAACGAAGGAAACTTCCCTCGTTCTGAAGAACCAACTTTAAAGCGTTAGTTAGCAGTGCTCCCCCACTGACTCACATGGCTTCAAACATGGTAGTAAACCATTTCTGCTTTGGGTCTCTGCAGAGCAGCACAAGGGCAGTAAATTCTCAGAGGTTTATTTGGTACTAATGCATCAAAGTTATAAAGTGCTTAGATGGGTCCCTGATACAAGGTCAGCATTAAATAAATGCTCAGCTGATAAATACCTGCAGACACGTCATTGGCGATGGGAGTCCCCTCACCCACCTCTGCAATCAACATGCAAACAGGTGTCCCTGAACCCATGGGACAGAAACACGAGGTTCAGACAGAATCAAGTGACCGGCGACAGAGGCAGAGGCGAGCGTGAGTTTTCATGCCACACCATGCACATGACATTAGTGACAACAGAAATGGCTGCAGCCAGCCCCTGCCATGCTCACGGGCAACCTACTCAATGCTCTATCCGTGGTCATCACAACAGGCTGTAACCAAAGGCCATGGGCCTCACCCTGAACCACAGCAGGGACAGATTTAGCTCTCTAAACGGTGCAGTAGGTGCTTGTTTATTCTAAGAAAGGAAACCTGAAGCCGCTGTGCAAGGAACACAACCTATTGATCCGAACCGGAGAGGAGATGGTGGCTCCATGGTGAAAATGGAGACAGATGAGAGCAGCTGTCTCCGGGATTCCTCCACTTCATTAGCAATGGATTCTCTGTTAATGACACAAATGTATTATTAGAGGAGTCTAAAACTATCCCTTCCAATCTACTAGTGTGTGCAAATGCGCACGTGAATACATATGCAAATATGCACATGCATACATATGCCAATACATATGTGTGCACACATGCTAATGTGCACATGCATATATATGCAAACACATATATGTATGCATATGTAAATGTGCCTGTGTGTATATGCAAATGAATGGGTGTGCCCGTGTCACAATACCTGTGTGGAGTACAAAGGATGCCTTCCTGAGTCTGTTCTCTCTCTTCTTTCGCCCTGTGGGTCACGCAGATTGAATTCAGATAATCAAGACTGGTGGTGAGAACCTGTGTGTGAGCCATCTCACTGGCTTGCTTTCAACTCCCAACCTAGAAGGTCACTGATGTGCACTGTAGTGACGGGGGAGATGGAAGAGAGGAACAAGGGAAGGGATGGGGGAGAAAACAAACTGTGGCTCGGATGGCCACCAGCAGACAGCACTCTGGACATCACGACTCTGAACTCAGCTAACATGCTGGGCTCATTGCGTCACAGCCACTGCTCCGAAAAGTCTTGAAGAACGCAAATCATCTCTGTCCCCAAAGACTCCTCCTTCCACTGCCACCCCATGCTCCACAGGCCTGTTGGAAAGCGCATGTGGGTTAATAGCAGGAGAGCCTTCCAGCAGGCTCCACCCTGGAGGACCACAGATGATGAACAGCTCGCAGCCAGCCGTTCTCTCACGGAGGAACACTGGGCTCGGGTTTCCAGGCCGCACTCAGCACAGAGTCTCACAGCTTCCGTGTGTGCTGTCACCAGAGCTCTCCATCATTGCCTGCTTAAGGAAACATTAAACAGATCCACACAAGCTGCTGCCTGACATTCCCATTCCCTGTGGAGCTGTGTGCGCCAGCTGAAGACTTGGAGACGCGTGATGATTATGTGGGCTACCTGTGCCCCTGGTATGCAAAATCCCCTCCTTGGGGACCAGATATCCTCCCCAGGCAGCAGCTGAGGGGATGGGTAGAGTAGTTATCCGACCTCTGCTGACTGTGGCGTTGGGAGGACACCTGTACCACGGTCCAGGACACAATGTCCTCCAACGCTGAATCCCAGCCTTCAAAACTGCCAAACACTTCTCACTTGAGGCAAGGTCAGCGTGAGGGGCAGACCCCCAACTGCGGTGAAATACGGCTGTCTCTAAACCCTAGTTCACCATACACATTGGCTCTGTGACTTTGAGTACATGGTTTGTTTTACTGACCCTTGGTTTCCTTTTGTTAGAGCAAGAAAAATAAATCAGGTAGTGGTGGCGGATGCCTTTAATCCCAGCACTCAGGAGACAGAGGCAGATGGATCTCTGAATTTGAGGTCAGACTGGTTCTCAGAGTTCAGTTCCAGGACAGCCAGGGTCACACAGAGAAACCCTGTCTAGAAAAACAGAAACAAAACAAGCAGCTAACGCCAAAGGCTGTGTATCAGCACAATGCGGGCATATTATTAAAACCACTTAAATTAAATTGAACATCTTAAGATTGCATTGACCTTTTATTTTTTTCTCTTTCTGTTTCAAATGGGTATATAAAGTCTATTGTTCTTTGTCTCAGGGATTCCATCTCCTCAGAAAGTAAAAGGGAGCAGATAGCAAAGATTCTTGATCATGAAAACACTAGTGTCCATTTAAAATAAATGCCAGACAGGAGCGAAGCTGGTGTTAAAGAATCTCATCTGTCATAACAACATTAAAGGCCCAAGAGAGGAGACGTTGACACACACAGATAAAAAGTCTCGATACCATCATGTTATGATGATATCAGTTCTTCTACAAATCTATAAATTTAACGTAACTCCATGAAGTCTTAAAATTTTTCAAGCTAGTTACAAAGTCATGTATAAGAGCCAAGAGTCGAAGAGGACCAATATGTTCTTGAAGATCAATGAAGGTGCACAGACTAAGGGCTGTGTGATGTGGACAGAGACCAAGATAACAGTGTGATATGGGAGAGGCTTGGGTGGTGACAGAGATGTCATTCTGTAATGTTGAGACAATTAATGGTCATATTAAAATAAATGTAATAGGGCCCCTCCTTAACGGAACATCAATTAAAGATGTCTACATATGTGCATGGTGTCTATGTAGGTATAGACATGTGTGCTTAGAAACATATGTGCATGTGTGTCTCTAAGTGACCTGTGATAAGGGGAGAGAGCCCTATCATAGCTTTTTAAAAATATAGTCATAAATTGTTCCAACACTGTTGATGCTTTCTCAGTAATCCAAACACATCTCTGTCATTTGCTAACTAAGTTCATTTATGGACCCTCCATCCCTGTCCATGTCAGAACAGCACTGCCAATATATATTTGCACACACAAACACACAAACATATCATGAACTCTCTTCTTTTTTGAGATAGGGTCTCCATCTTTCTCCTAGACTGCTGATCTGGAAGCCACTGTGAAGCACAGGCTGGCTTCAAACTCATGGCAATTCTTCTATCTCATTCTCCCAAATGCTAGGATTACAACCATGAGTCACCTCCCCCAAAAAAACAATTTTCTAATAAACACAAAAATATCTATAAGCAATGGGTCAATAATTTGACAATCAAAACTTAATTTCTTAAAAGAAGTTTTTAAAGTAAAAACAATATCAATGGGGCTGAGACATACGATATATAGTCAGTGCTGAGTAAGAGGGCAGAACATTGGAGAATGTCTGCAAGTCAAATAAGAAGGAAAAAACAACCCAAAAGCAAAATGAGTAAAAACCAAGAAGAGAAAATTCACAAAGGATGATTAAAAAATACCATAAACAACAGAAACCTTTTCAGCCTAAATAATTTGCATGAATGTAAACTGAAGCATAGACTTTAATTGCATATGTACCCATTAGTTGAGGTCTTAGAACATAAAACCTCGTGTTCCTGAAGGTGTGGAAAGGGGTTCGCATATTGTATTTACATTACTAATAATGTTAATCTATTTTAGAAGATAATTTGGCATTGTGAGGTAACTGATTTTGTTTTTTCTGTATTTTCAGTTTTTACAGTTAACATAAATCTTTAGGTTTTGTTATAGGTTTTTCATGCACACGCACCCATCATTGTATTTTGTTCTTATCAGGAAAGATAAAAACCTGTGTATCAGGACAGGAGAGATTGCTCAGCAGTTACAAGCATTGGCTGCTATTGTAGAGGGTTCAAGTCCTAGTAACCATGTAGCAACTCACAACTGTCTGTAACTCAAGTCCCATAGGAAACCAACACCCTCTTCTGGCCCCTTTGGGTGATGCACTCACGTGGTACACGAACATACACTTAGACAAATCACCCATGCACATAAAATAATAAAATAAAAAACAGAGTTTGCACAACTTCACAGCAGTATAATTCTTAAACATATTATGTGCTTGGGGCTGGAGAGACAGCTCAGCAGTCAAGAGTACTGACTGAAGACTTGAGTTCAATTCTTGGCAGAAATAGGGCTGCTCATGGTTGTCTGCCACTTCAATTCCAGAGGACCCAGTGCCCTTTTCTGGCTTCTGTATGCACAGGTGTAGCGATGTGTATTCAGTCAAAACACCTATGCATATAATATAAAATTTAAAAATTAAAACAAATACTTAAATTTTATGGCTCTTTTTCCATGCAGACTGAAGAGTTATAAGAGCTATTTGGCAGAAGTTCTCATATTCATCCCATCAACAGTAAACAGATAAGCCAACTCCGGGCAACTCATATATGGACTATGACATCACACTAAAAATAATTAAACGCACTAATCTATTTATGTGTACACATCTCACAAGCCAGGAAGTATGAAGAATGCCAGTTGCAGATGGATGACAGAAATGACGAATCAATACAACATTTAAAATTGTACAGTTTGGGGAAGAACCTCCTACTGTTATTCTGATAAGGCAGGATAGCAATAAAAGTATTCTCAATGGCATACTGCTCTACCTGCAGATCAATGCACAGCTCATCCGTCATGAGAGAAGTTTCTTCTTACAGTAGAGAGGAATTAGCGGAGACCCACAATTGGACTGTATACAGAGAGTGCGAGACTATGGGCACTTAAAACTACATGGGAAGTCTTCATCAAACCACTCAAGACACAAGGATCAAGGGAACAGAGAATGCAAGACTATGGGGCACTCGGTACTAAATGGGATGTCTTCATCAACCCCACCCCAGGACACAAGGATCTATGGGAAAGACGATACAGAAATACAATACGTTAAGAGGCGGAAGGAGCAGGCAACTCCAAAGGAACATCGTCTTCCAGACACAACAGGACAAATATGCATGTGAACTCACAGAGACTGCGGCAGCACACACAAGACTACAGGTGAAAGCCATCAGGGTCTCATCACTGAGATGGGTGAGAACACATAGGTGAAAAGCTCTTTGCAATTGATACCTGCTAGCAAAAGGAAAAACCAGTTTTCTCCAATGAGGCATCATTCGGGATATCAACCACACTCCAGGGCAGGGCCCACGGCTAGGAGGAGTTGGCCAATACAAAATAAACTCCATGTCTGTTTGTGGGGTTTCATCGGGCATATCAATCACATTCCAGGGCAAGTCCCATGGCCAGGAGTAGTTGGCTAATGTAAGCAAACCCCATGCTTTTTTGTGGACTTTGTTTTGGCTTCCATGTTTTGTGTTTTGTTTTTACACAGAGACAAGCAGAGAGACAGAGAAAGAACATGACATTGGGTGGGTGGGGAAATGGGGAGTGGGGTCTGGGTAGAGTCGGGGGAGGAGAAAAAGCATGATAAAAATGTATGAAAAGTTTTAAACAAAAAAATCTAACATTATTCTGTTACAGAATTCATAGGTATTAGGGTTAAATTATATTGAAAGGCAAGATATAGACAAGCGCGCGCGCACACACACACACACACACCCTACCCCTGGCAGAGAACAGAGAAAACATAGCTAGAGGCCCTATTTCCAACAGAAATGGCCACACTTTTTCTTGAGCTAGTGGAGGCACCAAGGGTTTGGATATTTTTCACATAAGTTTTATGTTATATATGTTCTTCTATATACATAAAATTTTCAAAGATTTTTTTAATTAATAAACTTCATTAAATAACTTTAAAAAATTAAAAATTAAAAAAACTTGCAACAAATAAAAACATCATACATCAATATTAACCAGAGCCAATGTAATGAACTCGTGTACAGTTAGAATTGGCATTTGAAATGGAAGCTGGGATGCTTCACACTGAATTTTACACTTTCAATACTAAATAGTCTATGCACTTATCCACCACCCAAAACCAAACAGAAACCCCTGACAGAACTGGAACTACAGCAACAATTAGTTTGCACTCTTCCATAAGAAGCAGGTCTTAAAGATAATTCTGGCGGGCTTCTCTGAACAGTGAAGGAAGCAGGTCTCAGCGGTGGTTCCATGGGACTTGGTCTCTATTGTTTGGGAAGCTATGACATAAAAGTCTAAAGGCTGAGGAAAGAGGTTTCAGTGCCATGAAACAACCAACAACAACCACGGAGGAAGGCTGAAACTGTAGAGACATTGGATGCAGCCAATGTCAAGCTCCCATCCATTCGGGTACACAGATAATCTCTTCACCATCTCAAATGCATAAATGCTGACAGAAAATTATTTAGCAACAAAGAAAGCCACTAATTAAGAGGGAAACTCAGGGGCTGGAGAGATGGCTCAGAGGTTAAGAGCACTGGCTGCTCATCCAGATGCCCTGAGTTCAATTCCTAGCAACCACATGGTGGCTCACAAATATCTATAATGAGATCTGGTGCCCTCTTCTGGCGTGTAGGCATATAGGCAGGCAGAACACTGTATACATAATAAATAAACGAATCTTTAAGAGAGAGAGAGAGAGAGAGAGAGAGAGAGAAGCTCAACAGTAAAACTGAGCACGAGGCATATAAAAAACAAAAGCAGAAAAACATTTTATGGTAAAAATCAAGAATGGAAAAATGTATGCACGTGTTAGCCATAAAGCACTCTAAGGCAGGACATTAGGACGGACCAGGGCATAGAGGTGATTAGGGATAAAAGAGCAATGACCACAACTCTGTTCATTGCTAACAGAGGGGGTCAGTGTCCCACAAAAGACTGGAGTTGGCATGCTTGATCACCTGGCCCCTCCTCTACGTAAAGGAAGGAGCTCCGTCCTGCCTCAACTTGATGTGCCATGCTTTGTGAAAGGCCATGGGAGGCCTGTTCCTTTCTGAATGGAGGTAGAGGAGGAGTGGATGGGGAGGGGGTAGATGGGAATGGGAAGGGGACAAGAGTGCTTGCAGGAAGACTTCAGTTAAACGCCTAGGAACCACTTTTAAAAGTTGGCTGTATTGTAATGACAGGGCTGGGAAGGTGGGACCCGGCACACCACTAAGGCTTACAGTCCAGCAGCCTTGTTGACTCACTGAGCATCAAGCGAGAGACATAAAAACTAAGGTGAGTGACACCCAGAAAAAGAAACAGCCCCTGTTGAGCTCTGGCTTTCATAGGTATGCACAGGAGTGCACACACATCTGCACTCACAAACACAGACACATACACAGCACGGTTTTGAGCTCCTGCAAATCTGCATGAATAGATGCAAGATTCCAATCGGCGGCACAGAAAAGGCCTCTACCGACAACTTTTAAAAACTCGGTCCCCTCTATGGAGAAAGCTTTCCTGAACACACAGGCTAAGCCACGACCTGCCACACCCTGTTCGTATGATTCAGATTGCATCTTAGTATACTGAGGCTATGCGATGAATCTCTCCCTGGGTGCCTCTGAACAACGAACATTCTAGAAAGGAACACCTGTCACAAGCTGAGATGTGAGGACTGTCCTCGACAAGTGTGGAAAAGCAGTCTCCATGCAGCATCCTCGGTAGTGAGAGAGGCCACCACCCCATACCCTACTCCATAGTACAGAGGTATAGACTCTACTGCTGTGGCCTCAGAGAGGGAGCGCTTCCGTGAAGTAACGGTCTTCTGCCGTGTCTTCGTCACCCCAAGATGAAGTCTGACATTCCCTGAACTCAAGTGCTTCTGTTATCACCGTAGCAAACAGTGGATGAATGGCTTTACCAGAAACTCCAATCACAGGAGTTTGCCAGACAATGTTCCCAAAGTGCCCCGGAAGAGGGGCCTCCTCCACCAGCATCCCTTTAAAACACCTGTGTTTGCATTAGCCGTTTCCTCCAAAGATTGGAAATCGGCTGGAGAGGGCTGGGGCTCGCTTTTTCAAAATAATGTCAGAATAATATGAAAAGGAAATAAGTTCATACGAGAGACTGGTTGGCATTCTCCGACTGATTGAAGAGGCTGGGGCTGCAGAGACGGCGCTCTCTCATGGCCCACTCAAGGCTGCAAATTGCTGACGTGTGGATTCCTGATGGAGAATGATGAGACCTCGGAGAGACGGCTGAGCAGAGGTGACGCTGACGCAGGGCAAAATGAACCACCGGAGTGCCTGGAGACTGGGGGAACTTGGGGGCAACCCAGGGAAGACTGCCCGGCTGCTCAGGCCACCTCACTGACAACCCAGGGAGACTGCCTAGCTGCTCGGGCCACCTCACTGACAACCCAGGGAAGACCTCACTGACAGATTTCACAGGGAAGCACTAAAGTCCTTGGCACGGAAATCTATCTGTAAGTAGGTAAATTGGAATTTTTTTAATTTTAAAATTTCAAGATGAATTAGAATAAATTCAGAGCTTAATATTAGGATATAAAACTTGTTAACATATGTGTGCACACACATACACACAAGTGCATATATAGACAAATACACATGTGTATATAGTCAAATACACATATGTGCACACACACATGCATGCACACACAGATCGTACTTGTACACATATACGAAAGTCATCTATTTATTTAAGAGTTTTCATTACTCATAGATAACAGCTGAGCAATACCCCCGAGATGGCTTCGTTTTCCAGTAATCAGAAGATATTAAAATGTGGGCTATGCCTACTTTGGATACTAGGATTTATAACTGGCCTTTTGCCTACTTTTAACTTTTATGCACACTCCAAGATTTCTGTGATAAAATGGGCTCGCACCTCTGGGCCATATAACAGATTGTCACTGCACAAATCAGAGAGGAAATAGCCAGAGGCTTAGCAACAAGCTTCCAAAATGTCTACAGGAAAGCGTGGTAGGGAGTATGTGCAGAAGACTGGGGACAAACCCCTGGGCACATCATCCCAGCGGAAGCACACGAGATCTGCAGACACGCACTAAGACTGGACATTCAGACCATTTCCCATCCTTCTCCAAGACCTTAACACATCATGTTTCAGATTGCCCCCATATTTAATAAGTAGCTTAATATCAATATCCTCAGGCTCCTAAGCATGTTTCAATATTGTCTTTCACGTCAATATAGCATCTGAAGTTTATCCCAGGAGCTCATAAAAATGTGATGATCTTGCTAGGTCTGAGTACTAAAAATATATTTAACCTTGAGTATTTCTTTTCTGTTTTGTTTCTTATGGAGTTGGAGATCTACCACTGAACTACACTCGCAAGACATTAACTTTCATTAATCTGACAATAAAAAGAAGTCGTCAATTCTGCTTGATTTTTGTTTCCTTTTATTACTAGGATGGCTTCACTTTTCCTGACACGTTATTGCTATATCTGTATTTATGGTTTGAGGTTTCATTTCTCTCAATTCCATATTCTATTGATACTTGGGGAGACTGCTTCCATATGTATTATGTACATGTATATATTACATGTCTACTCAATATATGTATTCTCTGTGTGTTACACACATGTTACATACATGTGCACACATGTCATTAAAGTCACTAAGCTTTTGCTCAATACCTATTAGAAATACTGTTCTGACACATGAGTTAATTTTGCATATGGCAAATGTTACCTGAAATTTTCCCTATTTATTCTTTGCTTTAAACTTTCAAAGTTCTTCCCTGCTCTGAGATCAAATAAATATTCACTAAATTTCCTCAGAGCCTTTTTTATGACTATTTCCAGTGAAATTCTAATCCGCGTAGACTTTTATTTTTGTCAGTGATATGAGATCGAAATAAAGCTTGATGTTTCCCCAGATAGCTAATTTTCTCAACGTTCTTTTTTCTGGCAATATCTTAGTTATCTAATATATTAAATTATTCCATAGACCAGGTTCTATTTCTTTATGAGGAGAGGAGACTGCCATCTTTGAGTTTAGAAACACAATGAAGGTCTCGTCACCCAATGGACCACAAAGAGAAGGCTGCGGACAATTCTAAGTGCTCCTCGTCCCCTCAGACACACCATCGTCATGCTTTGCGGAGGACTGACCCAACCCTCCAAGGGCTTAAAGCAAAACAACAGCCTTTGGTTGTTCCCAGTTCCTATATGCATCTCTGTTAGTCTTCCTTACGCTGTAGTGACACGGCAGACTAGTAAGGAGGCTCCGCTCTGCTCCCCCGCCCTCCCTTACGTTCATAATTCTCCAAGGCAGTGACAGCAACTCAGCCGACCTCGAGAGAGATCTGTAGAGTGGCTGGGACAGCTGAGGCTCAGAAAATTAAGGTGATGATATCTGACAGAGATGAAAAGCAAAAGAACGGACGCCTACGCTGCCCTAGTGTTGGTGTGGGGAGAACCTTCCGCTTGCTGGTGTTCAGTGACGTTAAGGCAGGACAGTTGTTCATGGTTCAAGCGCAGACAGGGAAAGAAAAGAACACTAGTTACAATCGAGGAGGCCTGGCGCTCTCATCCTGCTGACCTGAATGACCCTGGAGAAGTCAGTGAGCTTCATGGTGGGATCTTGAGGCTCTTGTGTTTAAAACCAATGAGACTGACTATTCAAGGATACAGTTTGGAGGGTCTCAAACCAACTGTGGAGGCATAGTTAGTTTGGCTTAAATTGTACTTTAATTTTTTAATGGAACAGGACCTTGTACACCATCCCTTACTGTAGTCGTAAGTTAGTCTCAGGGCATCAGAGTGAGTCAAGTGACTTCTAAGTCCCCCTCAACTTAACTGCTATATCTAACATTTAACAGGAACTCCATTACCACTACTTTCAAAATTTACCCCAAATTAGCACACCCACCGCTTCCACCCTGCTCCAAAGGCCCCGAGGGCTCCTGCAGTGGGATTTTTTTTTAGTGTTTTTTTTCCTACTCTGCCATTCCGCAGCCTTTCCCAGTAGACACAGCAGAGAGGTATTTTTAAAGTCACATATAAAGCTGTCACACCGTGTCACTTTAGAGATACTTGCTCTGACCTCCCATTTTAAACTGCAGTACCTTTTCCCACACTCCCCCCCACACACACATACACAGTTCCATTTCCACACAAAACCGTCCTGTTCACACGTGTGGGGCACATTCTGTTGCCTCATTTTGTTGAGTTCTGGTTGGAGGGAAAAGTGTAAAATCTCACAGGACAGGCCTTTCTGTCAAGTTTCTTTGTTACAAAGACTTGGAATCCAGCCTGGCAGACAATACCCCAATTAAAAAAACAAAACAAAACAGGAGGAACTATGAATTCATGAATCACTGGTATCTCTGTCTACAGTAACTTCTTTTCTGGTTCTCAGAACTTAAATCACTGAAACATGTGACATTTCAAAGGGCCATGGGACATTCTTCTACCAGCCTCTCACTCCAGCACACCTGTGCACACCCTCCCAGAGGCTGCAGAACCCCCAGAGGAGGAGAGAAGACTCATATGATAGCAGAGAAGCAGCCTACAGACATGCTGTCCAGCAGGAGAGACGCTCCCTTCCTCCAGCTACCCAGAAAGACACAGATAGTCAATCTCTAACACTAATGCAGTAGCCAGGCCCCAAATGCAAACTTGGCATCAGTCTCAAAAAGCAAATCAGAGACCATGAGCCAGGTGGTACTCTGTAAATCCTCCAACTCATGGTTCCATCCCCAGGCCTAGGTCAGAGGCCATGAGCCAGACTGTGTTCAGTACTTCATCCATGGAACCATTCCTGAGCCTCTTTGCTAAATCCAGCCCCTCTAGCAAGTTCCTTCATTTCTCAAGATTAATACAGTTGCTCTCAAAGAGAAGAAAAGGTCAAACTACACTAACCCAGAACTGCTCACAACAGTTTTTGAATGAATCCCTTTCAAGAGTGGACATGAGCACAGTGCCAAATCTCACTGAGACTGGACATTCTCAGCTATACCTGAGGCCTGGGTCATCCTTATTCCCCACACCGTATACCTGACTCCCAACCTGGTATCAACTGAGAGGTGGTCCAATTCCTAAAATAAAGGGATGGGGGGGGGGGGGGAGAAAGGAGGACCCAGTATAAAGTTGCCACTTTGCGTCTTGTTTAATAAATATACCCAATGGCAGGATTTAACACACAGGAAAAATAATACAGGTACATAATCTCAGAACAAATTAATTTTAATTTCACAAAATTCTTGGTTCTTTGTATGTCAGAGACATTTACTCGGGAGCAATTCCTCAAGGTATGCTGATGATAAAGTCCCTCAAATGTCTCATCTAGAAGGAACCAGTCTCAGTGTGAGGCATCTTGGAGAGCACAGAGAGCATGCTCCCTGAGTGTCGGGCGCAAGTGCATTCTGGTCCCTCCTCCAGAGCCAGGCCTTCCAGACTGTTTTCTAGACACACTCCAGGATTCTAGAGTGTCTGCATGGTAGCTGGGCCCCCATCGGGTATCTTTGGAGAAGGAGGCAGTGGGGTTTTTGATTTGCAGAACCCTTTCACAGCTTCTGCTGATCACAAGTGGCCCCTGGCAAGTGACAATGTATGGAGTCCTGTAGGACAGCTACTCGGTAAGTGGGTGGCTGCCATACAAAGCCTGAAAGCAGGAGGTGGTGCTCCCACAGAGGCCGGATATGATGTTAGGGTCAGCCTGGGGTGGGCAGCACCAAGAAGAACGCGGTGCTGGAGAGATGTTGGGTTAGCAATGTGCTGGTCTTACAAACACGACCCAAGTTCCAAGTCCCATCCGAGAGACCAGGCTTCAGGGTGTGGTGGCAGACAGGAAAGGACAATGCAATGGTGCCAAGACAAAAGGTGAAGGGACAGGAGCTATGTGATTCCATCCGGCAACACCAGAATGTGCAGCCAATCTAGTTTGCTTCCTGTGGTGACTTTTCCCATTGCTGTGACAGCCGCAACTGAAGGAGGGGGGTTGTTGGGGCTTGTGGTTTAAGGGGAGAAGCCATATGGTGGGAGGCGGAGCAGAGTCTGTGGCGGTCGAAGCGAGTGTGAGGCTGGGATTCAGGGAACACGGGGTTTCTCACCTCAGTTTCTCCTCTTTAGCCCATGGGACAACGCCACCCACATTAGGAGTGGGTCTTCCCACTCAAAAACCTCCACAGACACTACCAGGGGCATTGCAAGATCAAGATGAAGCGAAGTTTAATCATCACACTTCCAAAATTATTTATTTTAGTTGCTGTCCAACTGCCATGGAAGCACTAAGCTAGTTAAAAACAGAAGGATGGAGAGCAGTGCCCAGGGACCTCGGCACTGAGACTCTGCCATCCAGTCTCGCTTTTTCTCTTCAAGGCAAGATCACTCACACATGGTTGGCTCCAGACTCCAGTTGTTTCTTGAGGTTACTAAGCGAAAGGCAGGCTACTAGCCAGTGCTCAGAAGGAAAAGGGTCCCTCTCATTATGACATCTGTCCCCGGCATGCCACAGCCCAGTGCAGGGATGGCTTTCCCTAGCTCTCTCCTAAATCTGCATCAAATGTCATTAAAGACAAATTCTAGCCGGCACTCAGACAATGCCGCCTTTATTTCTATACGTCTCTGCGGTGGCCTGGGTGAAATTAACGGCCAAATCCATTTGGCAAAACAAAACAAATCTTGAATTAACAAACAGCCCTGCTGCCACTCCATGGTTTATAGAAGGAAAAAGGATAGAGTTTGTGCATTTGCTCAGTTCAATAGCGCATGGGTATCAAAATGAGGAACGCAGGGGTCTTCACATCAATAACGGAATTTTAAGCAGCCGTGGGGACAGGACTACAATTTTCTCTCCTACATAAATGGAGATCTGCGAGTTCTGTGGGGAATAGACTCTTTCCAGACGAATCAATTAAAAAATTATAAAGCATTTTGGTTGCTGAGTCGGAGGACACAAGAACATCTCATCCTCCATCTTCTCTGAACCGCAGAAGGGAGACAGTGAATCTTTTTTCATGAGATATTGACTTCATCTTCATCTCAAAGCAGCTGCGGCCATTACGGAGTCAGCTGGTGTTTCTACGGGGACTCCTGTCTGGGGAGGACTTACACAAGATTGGCTGCCTTTGATTCGCAAAGAGCTATCTTAAGGCTGAGTCCTGGCTGCCAAGATTTACCTCATTTGCATCTTGCACAAGCAGCAAAGCCATTTCTTAGCTTCTGATCATTAGCCATTTTAGAGAGGTGACAATTAAGAAGGCAGTCACTAAAGGTGTGAGCCACAACGCCTGTCCAGTTTATAAAGGAAGGAAGGAGACATGTATCAAACAGAAAGATCATGAAAATCGGGATCTTCAACCTCCGGCCAAATTTTCTTTCAACAATGAGACATCTATGTCACACCTCCTCCTCAAGAGTCGGGGGTCTTTTTGGAGAAGGGGACAGAAAAAGTTTAAGAGCCAGAAGCGGTGGATGACTACTAGGCTACAGTGTCTGGGGACAAAGCAGGGACACTCCTGTTGAAGGAACAGTGTATGCTGGGATACAGAGCCTGGGGATCCCTCCAAAACAAGTCACTGTTGGTTCTCCATCTTTCTCCCTGCTCTGTTCATCACTGTGTAGCCCACAGCTAAGAAACAGTTGGCCAGAGGGAAGGTACCCAAAGATGTTCCTGCAATGGCCACTTCCCACAGACACCTATGTGTGCCTGATGCAGTGATACCGACATTCTACCAAGTCTCCCACAACATATACAGAATCCACAGGAGCCTGAAGAACTCTGGAGTCCCATTATCTGAGAACCCAAAGCACAAGATTTCCAGCTGCCATCCTCAACCTGACACACCGAAGACCACACAAGGCTCACTAGACCTCCTTTACCAATATCAAGGACAGGGTGAGGGATGAACCTAAGAATCAGTTCCTAGGGGACAACAGGGCAGGTGACATCCATACGGATACAACAGAGGACACCAGCACACACATTGAAAAATACTCTATTTTAGCTCTGAGCTTGAGATTTGTATACACTCTTGTTTAATCCTTAAAATAACTCAAGAGGCAAAAGTCATCTCTTTATTTTATGAACAAAGAAACTGACCATAACCAAGGCCACACGGCCCTTGGCCCTTCGGAGGCACCATCAGAGGTGTGGCCAGGATCCTTCTCAATAGGCCAAAATCTACTTTCAAACTGGAATGCATCAGCAAATGTTGCCTAGAGAACCCAACAGAATACAAGTGTCTCAGTTTTAAACTTATTTTACTTTACTCTTAATTAAAGTATACATTGTGATGAGGAGTTCAGGGGAGCTCTGCTTTCAATTGGTGGTCACTGTTGTTCTAGCAGCCTATCAATGTGAGGAGAGGTAGGGAAGCAACCAATCAGCCTGAGGAGGGGTAGAGGAGCCACCAATCAGCATGAGGAGGGGTAGGGAAGCAACCAATCAGTCTGAGGAGGGAAATCGGAAGGATGGAGTTAGTGCAAGCCACATTTAGGCACTAAAGTAAAGCATTACAACTGAGTTTTGCAGACTAACTTTAGAATAGTTAGATATGCTGACTGCATTACATGCTTCAGACATAACAGTCCGCCAATAGTGCCTTCACACATCCCATATGATCACTGCCAGAGGAAATCCCAAAGGTTAAAACAGCCAGGGTCATTCTCAAAATATGGAACTTGTCCCTCACCGACGCCACAAAACCCACCCACCCCAACATGAAATGAGTTGATGGAGCTGTCTTCTCAGTGTGGGCTGCAGCTACTCTGTCGACATGGCCTTCCACCCCTCCAAGGCAGCTGTCATTGTCAGATATCTCCGGGGTAAGTAATTCTGGAGCCAGGTGGCCCTTAGTCTGATTGTTGGGTTTGTGAATGGGGTCTTGACGTTCCTTAAAGAGTTCATTGCATTCTTGGGCATTTCAGGCACTAGAGAAATGGAGGCTGTTTCTGAAACCCACCCCTAAGTGAAGGAAGACAGTTCCCTCATAGTGTGTGGGGGGCGGAGGGGGCATCAACTAGTGAGCTTCAGGCAGCAGTCATGGGGTAGACCCTCTCACAATCAGACGACCCTACCACAATCAGGTGAATGCTTTAAGGCCAACACGGAAGGCTGCCCCATCTTGCAATAATCACCTTTCACAACACCTAGCTCTCCTGCATCAGAGGTGCTTGGTGAACTCCTGTTATATCAATAAACACAAAATGAGCCGCAAGAGCACAGGCAGTTACTCTAATATGATGGACAAGGATCTTGTCTGGGTGGAACCAGGTTTTGGTTTGGACTCTCGGAGCACCTGGCATGTGACCCCACCTCCTACCAAGCTGCTCCCGTGGAAGCCACCCATCTACCATCTCAAAGGATGAGTTAGGAAGTGATTCCTGCAAGGTATTTGAGCAACTCACAGAAAGAGACATTTGAAGCACAAATTATTATTTTTATAGGTACCACAAGAGCGGGGAAGCAGTTACTACAATTACTATTCAGTGAAGAATCTGAAGAGCGCACAGCCGACGTGCCTGGCGGATGCAAGTGTTTCCATACGTCTCAAAGCTTTAAACTAATAACAGCTGTGCGGTTCCTGAAGATAATGCGATGGCTATAATACAGAGAGATGGATAGGTTCATTACTGCAAACGAAGCCAGAACAGTACCTGGAGAGGCTGAAACCACTACTATTATGGAGATGTGGCTGCCGAGAGCCAGCCCACCTCCTTCCTGACATCTCCCTGACTTGCTCTAAGTAACTGGATCTCAGAATGTTACAGACTTGCTAGGCTGTTTTCCCATCTGTAATCTCACTAATCTCTGCAGCTCTTTCCAGCCTAGTGTACAGTGGCCTTTGTAGTCTGAACAAAAACACCGGTGAGTTTCATATCCAACCCACACAGCCCTCTGTTATCTCTGGGCTTCAGCTATCCCGCAGCAGTCGCTACACTGAATGTGATGTCACCAGTGACTCTTGGTGGCTGTTTTGGCTCAGAGCTCCTCCTACCATCATAGCACACATGACTCATTCCAAGACCCCATTCAGCCGTAAGAACCAATCCACAGATAAAGCATGTTGGGGAAGAAAAGTACTGCCCACATCCAACAGAAGAATGACCCTGGCTTAGACCGTAAGTGATGGGTGAGTCTAACTTATCAATAGAAATAGAACCCACTGCCAGGGCAAAACCCAGGGAAACATGGTATTCAGGCAAGCAGACACATTTACCCAGCACTGGTTTCAAGAACACAATGTCAGAGTTGAATTGTTTCCATGGGCGCAAAAAACTCTGGTGTTTTGGGAGGTTGGGTATTTTGCCACCTTCCCAGAGCTCCGGTGTCATTTGCTGTATTAAGAAAAGAACCAATATCCATTTATAAAACAGTGACAATAAAATTAAAAACACAACTGATTTAAGTACCCAAACTAAGAATACCTGGACAAACTGTGGCAAAACCAAGCTACATTGTCTAACGATTCAGAGACGGACACACGGGGGCTAGGAAGACGGTTCAGTTGGGGAAAGTGCCTGAGGCATGAATGTGAGGATCGGAGTCTGTATTCCCAGAACACACATAAATCGGTGTGCAGGAGCACACGTCTGTGACCCCAGAACTCTGACAACGAGATGGGAAGCAGAGGCAAGAGAATCCCTGGCTAAACTGACATATGTATTAGCAAATAATAGAAATCCTTACATCAGTTCAAGGTTGTCCTATGAGTGTCACATGCCATGGCACACAAATATATCTGTATTTACACATATGAACATATACATACATCATACACAAATACACACACACACACACAAGATTTTTAAAAGACTATGCTATGCAAGACTCCAAATGAAGTCCATTGGTAGAGTGTTTGCGTTATCATACACAAAGCTCTGGGCTCAATTCCTAATGTTGCTTTGCTGGCTTGATCTCTGGCATGGTCTCTCACAGCCTAATCCTTAGCTGTAGGTATACAGCCCAGGACCACCTTCCTAGGCATGGCCCTACCCTCAATGGACTGGGCCCTTCTACATCAATGGATAACCAAGACAATGGCCACAGAGATGTGCCTAGAAACCAACCTGATGGAATCAGTTCTCAGCTAAGCTTCTTCCTTCCAGTGAGTCAAGCTAACAGTTATGATATCAAAGACATTACCTAAAAGCATCATGCTGCATCCATGAATATATGCAATTTCATTGCCAGTTGAAAAACCTTTCAAATTGGTCTTTAAATTCCAACCACACAGGTATTGTTTTATATGAAACCCCTCCACACAGTGTACGTTGTTGCATACATGTTGAGTAGATTCTGTCACCATCCTCTTCACTTTTCCATTTCCTACCCCTCAAAGTCACACCAGCCTGGATGTATGTACATGGTATAATGCTAAATTTAAAAAACAAAAAAAACGAAAAAAAACCTTTTTTTTCTTTTTAGAAACTGATTTTTAAAGTAAGCCAAGGGGGATTTAATCTGAATCTGGACCTAATTAAAAGCCTGGCTAATTTGTCTTCAAACTAAAACACCATTTGGTGGAGAATGCACCCCATGAAACATGCATGGAGCCCCACAATGTGGTTCAAAGCGTAAGCCTTGAATCCACACTCAAGTTCGCACCTCCCCTTGGCAATGCCCTGTGACTTGTGTCCTCCCTCGCCCTGGTGACTCTGTCCCTTTTGATAAGGCCTATGCTCTAATGGGATGAACCCACGGAAAGAGAGCACAGAGCCCACACACAGCCCATGCTCAGGGAGTGGTGGCTGTGCCTTTCAACTATTATCTAATTGCCTCCGGGACCAGCCTCAACTAAAAACAGAAACCCTTCTGCAGGCTGACATTTGAAAGGCCACCGCCACAAAGAACACACATAGGCTTCCAGGAAGGTACTTGTGAAAGCGTGGGCTGGCGAATCCGTGACAAGCGGCTTCCCCTTCCAACATCTTTCCATTGCGTCTTCTGATTAGCAGACACATGGTGCTCTCGGGCGGCCCGGCTCCCCTCCCACGTCTTCAAACCAGGATCATTCTGACTATGAAGCCTGATCCCCAGAACTTCACGTTTGTCACCATCCCAGGTCACCCACGGGTTTTTGTGTGATAAGGCCCAGAAGCAGACAAGGCCATCTGCATGACGATCACAGCCCAGTTATTTTACGCTTCGGCCTCAAGATAAAAGCAGACAGCACAGGATCGGTCCCCACTCTCCCCAGAGAGAGCCATCTTAAGTTTGGACCAACTCTGCAAGGAAGGCAATCATCTTAGAGGGAAGGGGTTCTTGGATTTGAGGACGGCCTCAGCTGTTCCATAAAGGAGAGCAAATAAACACAAGCTGATTAGCAGGGAGGGTGCCACACCTCAAATTCAGTTCAATTCCACGGCAGACCGCACAGTGCGCAGCACGAACGTTCAGCGGCTTTGGGCTGTGTATCAGTAGGATACCTACCGGTCACGGTCCTCCTTCCCCTTTACAGTCTACCTCATGACAATCTTTAAAGTGCTAGGATTTTTAGATGATTTTGAAGCAAGCACCGGTATTACGTTCTATCCAAGATAGAAGAGCTGCATTTCTCATTGGAGAACAGTGGTGGTGGGGGGTGATGAGAGGGGGTGCCTACCAAGCAGAAATCAGGCACCAGGAATTTCACTAAGTGCTTTGCCCAACAGCACAGATGATGGATATGGTCGGGAGGAACAGACACAAAAGGGTCATGGAACCATTTCTGGTCAGCTGTGGAGCCAGGATTTACACTCAGGAAGCTCCCTCCCCTACCAATGCATCACGGTCCATGAGGACTACAGCATTTGGTCTCTACTACAAGCTGCCATTACTGCAGCTGCTGCTGCTTGTCTGAAGCTTTCAACTACCCAGAGGATTCCATTCTTATGCTTCTTACCCACGTGTTGTTTTTTTTTTCATCTCCTAAAAGAAATTACGGTCATTTCGGCTGAGTGTCCTAATTCCGTATTCTTTCAGAGCGTGCATTCATCTTTTATTTTCCTGAATGAGGCTTGGTTTATAGCCTGTAAGATAGGAAAACAGGACTGAAAAGGCCGGGAGAATATAAATCTTCCCTTGGAAACAAAATGCTCTCAACACATTTTAAAGACTTCAGAGTTCTTTGGCGTCCTCATTCACTAGAGAATTTTGGAGGAAGTAATCTCTCTCTCTCTCTCTCTCTCTCTCTCTCTCTCTCACACACACACACACACACATACACACACACAACTTTCCTGACTTTTAAAATCAGCCATGTAGTCTGGCTATTCCAATTTCTTCAGTCATACCACGTATTTAGTGGGATGCGGAACGCTAGAACCCTCTTCCTGCTCTGTTTATATGGTCCTGTTTTCTAGCCAAACTTCAGATACCTTGAGGACCAAGTTACACCCTACCCACGCCATTCTACCCCTAACCATGCCATGCTACCTCTACCCATGCCACGCTAATCCCTACCCATGTCATGTGGGCCAACTAAGTCAAAGGTCATTTCTTGTTTAGGCAAGTTTCAGAGCTCCATAGCATTGGCATCTAGGATACAGCACCTTCTCCATGGCTGCATTGCGCCAGGGGGAACTTCATGTCACTATAAAGTGAATTTCTTTACCCAGTCAAGCTGGGCAACGAGCCCCCGACAGCTCTAGCACAGTCTTCTGGATACAAACACCCCTGTTCGAGGTGTACGCTAAGGAAGCAAGGGCCTGAAGGAGCGGGATTTTGATGGCGATAATAAAAGATGAGCAGTTCAGAAGGGATGGATGTGCTGTGTAAGACAACCGTGTTGTCCCAGAATGTGAGAGCAGCTGCCTAACAAACGGCTCCTTCCCCAGAATGAACTACATCTCATCACATTTTAAGGGAATTCCCCTAGAGAAGACGGAAGGTGCAGGAGGCGCTGCAGGAATTTATGCAGCCAGTAGCCTATCCTGCAGCCAGTAGCCTATCCTGCAGCCAGTAGCCTATACTGCAGGTCAGTAGCCATGACCCACCTGGTCATGGTCTCATATACTATATATGCCAATGTAAAGTGTGCATGCGCCCAGCCTCTCTTTCCCGGCTGCTGGATTCGGTTGCTGTTGCCTGTTCTAGCAGAGGGCTGTGATCTGTGAGTCTACCTCTAAGCAAGTAACCTTTTATTATACTCAATGCTGAGCTAGTGTGGGATTTCTTTTTTAGCGTCCTTCTTCACGGTGGGGATACGCAGAGACGACTTAGTCATTAAGCGAAGGTACTGCTCTTTCAGAGGACCAGAGTTCAGTCCCCAGCGTGCAGCTCATGACCCCCATTACTCCAGGGATCTCGTACCCAGTGTTGGCCTCAGCAGGCACCCACACACATACACAGACATACACGCACATAGAGACAGACACACACACAAAATAATAAAACTGAAAGTAACTGGAGATAAGTGTGTATGCAGAACAGTTCAGATGACAGCAGTCGTTTACAAGGAAGAGCCAGTGGACAGCAGCTGTTGCCCTGTGTCCAGACAAGGCTCCTCATATACACATGCCCATCACACAGGACACAAAGGCATAGGTAAGAGTCACACCAGTTGGGCTGAGAAGATGGCTCAGTGGCTAAGGTATTTGCTGCAAGCGTACAGACTAGAGTTCAGATCCCCAGAAACCTAAATGCCAGGTAGGCATGGTAACCCACCTGTAATCCCAGCACCAGAGGGCAGAGACAGGGCATCCCAGAGCAAGCTAGCTAGACAGACTAGCCAAGTAGATGAGTTCTGGGTTTGTCTAAGAGACTGTGCCTCTATGATAAGGTGGAAGATCAACGGAGGACGATTCCTGACATTAGCCTCCACACACATCCAACACATGGGTGTGTTCGCCCACACACTAGGAAAAACTGCATCTGTAAACACAGGCACACCGCTTACGCACACATCGGTAATGGTCATGGGTAGTCACAGCAGCTGTAGGTCACATGACACAGATGAGCCTGGTGACGGCAGTGTCTGCATGAGGGAGGGTGGGTCAGAGCACACATGTGACCGTCTGCTTTACAGAGAGGGCATCTGGTGAGGAGAAAGGTGACAGAGGGTGTCAAGGCAAAATAAGACGACATCGTTTGGGTTCTACCGCCCTCTTTCCCCCATAGATTCAGCAGAAACCCTGTCATTCTTTCTCAGCGTGGTGCCCTGCTTTGTTTTGTTGCTTTGTCAAAACAAGCCCCTGCCACGCTGCCCTGGCTGGCCTAGAACTTGCAATCCTTCTGCCGCTGCCTCCCAAGCGGGGCAACCATAGACCTGGGCCTCCACACCTGGCTCTTCCCCTGCCTGTGCTTACTAGATAGTGAGTACAGACCAAAGAGATGCGGACGGCGAAAATAACCAAAGCAGGGCAGTGAAGGAATAAGGGAGGGGAGATGCCTGAGGTACGATAGCGATACAGAAGCTACTCATCCTGAAAGGCAAGCCACAGACACTTGACATTTTATAATTAAACCATTCCTGCCCAAACTACTGTTTTCCGTATGCTCCAGAATAAGTGAAGACTGAAGCTGTCTGGATTCCACAGTGCCCATCCAGGCCTTAGAACCATGGTCCTCAGTCACCTTGTTGTCATGGTGCATTCGCAGCTCCTAGCTGTCTGGATTCCACAGTGCCCATCCAGGCCTTAGAACCATGATCCTCAGTCACCCTGTTGTCATGGTGCATTCTCAGCTCCATAATTCCAGTAAAACGGATTTCTGTAAATGAGGAAATGTCAAGACGCACCACAACCATATTAAAGTCCCTCTGACATCCAAGGAAAGGAAGTGTCATTTTTTTTTCAACTTGAGGATTAAACCACACTCTCCGAAAGCTTCATAAACAGGACATGGCCATGCAACCCTCCCTGCATGGTTCTCTATTCACAACAGATAAGAAAATCCCTGGCTTTCTCATAATAAATAGCTGCTTTCTGACAACTATCAAATGTTCTCATTGCTTCGATTTGGAGGTTCAACAAAGCCAGTCGCCGGGCAGACATCAGGTTATAAGGCTCCAAAGGTAATGAACCCGAACAGAGACGGAAGTTCAGTACCAGTGGATGCCTCAGATGATCCCAGCGTCAGTACCTGCAGCCAAAATGCCCATATGTGAAAAAATGTTTGGTGTGTCCTGTCTATAGCTCATGCACAGTGTTTTTGAACCTCCTGGAGACACATTCTTGAATAACTGTATGTGTACCTACTGCATGTACTCTGGACACACACTCCTTCCTTGGAGATACCCGCCGGCCTCCTATAAATCTATACCAAAATACTAAAGAATTTCAAAACCATTCTACTCTAAGCATATGTATCCTACAAATGGTCATATGTGTGCGCATGTATGTACATATACATACATGTGTACACACACATACACACACATACATATATTAGTTTACAGTTCATACTTGGTTAATACAGCTTAAACTCACAGAAGCAGCCAGAAACCACCCATGATACTGTTTTCACATACACCAACCCTGTTGGAAGGCTACTTGCTCAGTAATTCTTTTTTATCCCCATTGCTACCCTTTGTGCCAAAATGGGGTCTCTTGCTGCCTCTGAATTTCAGCACTGTTTTGTTGTGAACAAGAAATAATCCATATGCACAGGCATCTGTTGCATAAGGATTGTCTTTTAAAATGACTACAATTTTTGAAAAGTGCCACTATTTTCAATCTAGTTAACCATGGCTCTTCCCAAGAAGCAGGATTGGAGGGAGAGGGAGTCATTACCTTTTCCCTTCCCTATTTTAAATTATAAGGGTAATTTAACAATTGTCACAACAAGTCAACCCAGTTCGGATATACACAAGGTGAAAATATGTTTTACATATAAGGTGACTACTTTTTACAGTTGGAATGTTATCTACTTACAGGTGTGCTGGTTTAGAATCAGTACTCAATCATAACTTCTCCCAATTATATCTATTTTCACTGATGGTCTTTTTCTAAAAAAAAAATACAATTTTGTTTGCTACCCTTGTATCTGTTTACTAATCATTTTGCTTATACACTTTCTCTTTCTCAAAGTGAATTTGATCTTTATTATATTTCCCCTTACATGGTGGTCTGGATGAGAATGGCCTCCACAGTTTCATAGATTTCAATACTTGATCACCACTGAGTGGTGAGGTTTGATAGGATTATGGCATGTGGCTTGTTGGAGGAAGTGTGTCATGGGGCTGGGCTTTGAGATTTCAAGCAGCCCATTCCAAGCCTAGAGTCTCTAACTGTTGCCTGCGGATCTGGAGGTGGACCTCACCTCTGCTTCTCTTGCACCATGCCTGCCAGCCTGCCAGCCTGCCACCATGCCCTACCATTATAATAATGGACTAACCCTCTGAAATTATAATAAGCAAATGCTTTCCTTTATAAGAGTTGCCATGATCATGGTGTCTCTTCACAGCAAAAGAAGACTGACCAAGACAGAAGTTGCCACCGGGACTGGGGTATTGCTGTGATAGGCCTGACCATGCTTTTGTTTAGAGAACTATGGAATCCTTTGGAACGCTAGACTAGAAAGGCAAGCAGATGCTTTAAGTGTGGCATAAAATGGGCCATCCTAGTAGGAGCAGGAAAGACAGTGGTACTGAGGATGATGTGGGATGTAAGGGCCCTGCTCAAGAGATTTCAGAGGGGAAAAATACGGGAAAGTGGGCTAGAGACCGTTCTAGTGATATTTTGATGAGGAATGTGGCTGCTCTCTGCCATTGTCCAAAATCTGCCAAGGGTAAATTGAAGAGTTTTGGGATTGATGGTATTCGCAGAGGAGATTTAAGACATCCTAGTATTGACCCTGTTGTGTGGTTATTAATGGTTTCTCTTATGCAAATCTATAATGAAAAGGAGAAAACTGAGGAAGGGAAAATAAAAATGAACAGATTGAGGAGGAAAGGAGTTCCAGGAAATGTAATGAAGTTAAGTCCAGTGTTCAAGGAGATAAAAGAAAAGTCTAAAGAAAAAGCCTGATGCTAAACAGAATCAAGGAAGTCGCGACCTCAGGGCAAGACCCCATCCAGCTAAGCCTTCAACTTGCAGAAAGTAATTAGCTAAAGTAGTTAAGTAGTACAGAAAACCATGAAAACCAGAAAGCTGAGGCAGAGGTAATTGAATGAGGGGCCATGCTCCAGCCCCAGTAAGTAGCAGAATATGGCAGCTTTAGCCAGCCACGTGGTTCAGGATGTAGAGTCACGGATACAAGAAAGAGGTTATAAAATCTCTCTTTGGCTAAGGGAAGCTGCTGAGACCAGGCATGTGTCAGGGGTGTCCCTGCATGGAGGTTCAGAGAGGTCATTGTGTGAAGCCGTGAGAGTAAAGCCTGAATTACACTGGAGATCCCATGATTTCGGAGATGCCAGGGTTGTGGGAGAAGGAAAACTGCCCGGGAGAGCTGCTAACAAGGAGTGGAACCAGCCCGAGAGAGAGAAGTGTGTTGCAGTCAACACAGCTGAAAGGAGCTGAAGATCTGAGGAGCACTTTGCTGTCAGACACGGAGGTGCACAGCGTGGAGTCTTCCCAGATTGTTTTTTGTTTTGCATTGGTCCAGTATTTCCTCCCTATGCTCCCTTTTTTCCCTTTGGGAATGGTAATGTTGTCCATCTTGTGTGGGAAGTAAGTGATCTGCTTTTTCATTTTGATTTTACAGGGGATTACAGTTAAGAGGCTGCCTGAATCTCGGAAAAGACTTTGAACTTTGGGATTTTAAAGAATGCTGAGATTGTGATGGACAATGAAGATTTTTTTAAAAAAAGATTGATTGATTGATTATGTATATAGTGTTCTGCCTACATTCATGCCTGCAAGCCAGAAGAGGGTACCAGATCTCATTACAGATGGTTGGAAGCCAACATGTGGTTGCTGGAAATTGATCTCAGGACCTCTGGAAGAACAGCCAGTGCTGTTAAGCTCTGAGCCATCTCTCTAGCCTGACTGTGGGGATTTTTGAAGTTGGACTGAATACATTTTACATTATAATATGGCTACAAGCCTATAGAGGACAGAGAGTGAGAAGTGGTCATTTGAATGAGAATGACTTCCACAGGCTCTGAGATTTGAATACTTGGTCACCAGGGAATGGTTGAGAGGAGTAGGAAATTGTTACAAATTGGCGCCCAACATCAGCTCAAACCCAGGACCCTGAGATTAAGAGTCTCATGCTCTACCGACTGGGCTAGCCGGGGATCAGAGCAGCGAGCTGAGAAGGCAGAACAGTGAGGAGCGATGGGGAGTGCAGCAAATTCGATTGGAAAATCTCCTAAATGCATTTACATTTAAATTTGTACCCCTGGAACAAAACGCACAGAAGGGGCACATTCAGCTTCGCGGGGCCAGTTTGCAACTCGGCAACATTTTATTCCCAGTGGCATTTCACGTCTTTCCCCAAATAGCGCGTTCAATTGATTCATTTTGATTTGTGCTTATAGAAAAGTTTCACTGCGCAGATAATGTACAAAGAGCAGATAATCCAAAATTTGCATGCAGATGGCCTGAGTGTATCGCTTTCCCTATGAATTCGCCATTCAACGATCATTTTTCCACACCAATCTTGCACTGAAAATATTTCTGTATTCCTCCTGAAGCACAAACAACCCTGCGGCTGGGGGTGGGGAGCAGGGAATGGGGACAGATGGCAATGACACAGGGCACAGGTGACATCCGCTACACCACAGGGGCACAGGTGACGTCCGCTACACCACAGGGGCACAGGTGACGTCCGCTACACCACAGGGGCACAGGTGACGTCCGCTACACCACATTTATAAGGACCATTATTTTTGGACTGACTAAGCTTCTGCAATAACCTCCCACAGAACAGACCCACCCAGAATGTCGGCTGCCATGCAACCTACATCAACAGGGCAGTTTTCAAAATGACAAATTCACAGCAATCCAAACAGGCTGGTTCCGGCAAGGAGACCCTCCGACCCCCTTTGCCTTTATGGAGCTACTAACTGCAAGTTGCTGCTATCCCTTCTATTGTTTTTGGCCATGTGCTTTCTTTGTTTGGGCTCAATTACCTTACAAAAGCAGGCCCTCCTGCCATGCCCTGGGGAATATCGCTCTGCTTCATATGTGGGAGGCTTTTGGATTCATCTGTGAATTGCTAATAAAAGCCAATCGTATCTTTAAACTCAATATGTTGAAATTTTATTTTCTGGTATATCACAGGGCAAAGGCAACTGAATGAGGAATGCAGGAGCATGCTAAGGCTCGAAATCTCACAGGCACATGGAAGCAATAACCAGTCTCCCAGAGTCTGGGGGACAGCCTTGAATTTAGCTTTCGCAGGAGGCTGAACCTGGTCAAATAAAAGCGAGCTATTGTCTCTCCCCTACCACGGTGCCATTGTCAGGAGGGAGCCATTTCTCACAAAACAGCTTTTGAAATTTTACCCAATGCAAACTCTGCCCACTGCTTACCAAAAATGGAAACAACACAAGAGAAAGATAATTGTCTCACAGGAGAGACTTCGAGCAAAGTGAACTGTGGTGGTGGTGGGGGCGGGAGGGGGGATCAAAAACTCGGCATGCACCAGCTCTGGCATTCTGATGATGGGTTAGTCACTACTCCCCCAATGGTCCCTTAATTGCAGCTAACACACCACCATCCAGCTTAACATTCCTCTCCTTCTGGAAGCTTCACAGCACTGCTCCGTGATCCGCTCAGGTCTAGAAATAGCAGCTATCCTAAGAGCACAGGAAAGACACACACGGAGTCCTGCTGCTAGCATCTCCATAGCACCTAATGGCTGCAAGATCTCCTAGTGACAATCTCAGGGCCCCTACCACCTGCAGAAGCATACACCAACATTGTCATGAGGAAGGGCTCCATCTAGATCAAGGCTTCATTCACAGAGAGCTCTTGGTTCATTTGCTGTCACTTCCCTCCACCACTGACTGGTCATGGAGGGGGTTGGGGAATTATCTAAAGGCTCCTAAGATCTGCATATTGCACACTATTCTTCCACAGAGTTTCACAGTAGACATGAGTCAGTTCAGGGGGAACTAGCTGGAATCAACAGCCCATGCTCTGCCAGAACACTGCCAACTATGAAATCAGAGGACTCTGCAAAACAAGATCAAACTGCCTGAGCCTTAGCTTAGTGTGCCTGGCTTCTAGCCTTACAGTCTTTATAGCTGGGGTATAGCTAAATGTACAATGGCTGGGGTTAATGTAATTATACCAATGACTTGGGGTGGGGGAGGGAATGTGTCTTCTCCAAACATCTTAAATAAGAATCAGGAAAAGACTTCTGTGCTTCAATAGAAAAGATATTCTAAAGCCAAAGAGATACTAGCCCTTGATGCTAGCCCTAGCCCTTGCTTAAGTAATCACCAGGTAAGCAGAAAAACCAGTTTGACTCCCAGCAACCACCTCAAAAGCCAGGTGTTCTTGTAATCCCAGTACTGGGGCAACCTATAGAAGTGAATCCCTGGGACTCCCTGGCCAAGTGTGAGCCTGCTTGAGACCAGACCAGTGAGAGACCCTGTCTCAAAACACAAGGTGGACACTGCCTGATCTGATAAACACAATGAAGCTGACCTCTGGCCTTCATTACACACATGCGCCCTCACATACACGTGCATGAGCACAGACTAGATGAATTTGATCTGGGTCAAGGATGCTCTAAGACGGCTGGTGCTTCACAGTGGTCCTGAGATCTAGCATGCTGACATAATCACCCTTCCTATTCCCATGGCACTATAACGGCAAAGGCTTTGTATGCAAATGAGCCCCCCATATGTAAATGAGATCCATCTTTGGGCAAGATGACCAGAGATTATTGGAGACTTCAGGGAACTCAGCAAACACCACAATAAAAAAATAAAAAAGTCAAGGCATACTCTTTGTTTCCAACTTCCTAAAGGAAGAATGATGTGGAAAAGTCTTAGACTCGAGATAATTCTAAAACTGGATCCCAAGAAAGAATCCTACATCCTTTTAAGATCAAGATTGTCCCCTTCCTTATTTTCATTCACATTCCTGATCATCTAGGATGTAGATCTGCAACTGCGCCTCTGTTTCCTGAAAAGACACTGACAAGTGAGCCCCAAGTATGTCCAACACCAGGAAGCAAGCGGCGAGACGGAAACAGCCAAACTCTATAACTTCTCCTCTTCTAACATTCCTCCAACGTGTGCGAAACCATCCAAAAGAGAATCTGATCGATCAGTTCATGACAAGGGACAGTGATTTAATTTCTGACACTCCACAATAAGGCAGCCTTCCTCAGCAATCTCGGCTTCAGGAAAGGCTGCCTTCTCATGCTCCTCTTCGCAAACCTCATTTCAATTGAATGCTATCACGGAGCAGCTTACCAATTAAATCAAAATGTCTCAATATTACAGAAGAGAGATTCTTAAATGCAATAACACCACTCCTCGGCTGTGTTTACAGCCTTGGACATTGCTAGTTAAGCACCCCTAAGGAGAAATTCTAGGAAGAATTTCACTTCACACAATTTCAATTCACTTCTTGAATGACACATTTTTCTCAGCATGAATATCATCATGGAGGAATGAAAGCCCGGTTAGTGCCCAACCCAAAAAATAAAGAAAAAAGACCATCCTTGAGAGAACTGGTCAGATATATTAGAAATATCATTGGTGGTTTTTGTCTAAACCTGTTAAATATATGTATAGAATAAGGGAATATATGCATACATACATATCACATATATGTGCCATACACTCAGCATGAACAAGAAACAGTTCCTATTTGACAGACACTCTGCTGACTTAGCCAAACATAGCATGTGTCATTCTGCTTGTTTTATGCCTACAAGGGCCTCCAGGGAGGGTTTTGTTCCTGTCGCAGTGGCTGATAGCACGGTTTTGATAAGCAGAGCAGATACATCAGCTGGGGCCCACACACTCACACTTAAATCTCTTGTGACTAGAGCCAGCATCCATGTAACAATCAAACTCCAAATTGTCTTTCTTGATGGGTACCACCATTGCTTAGGATCAGAGGAGCCCCTCTGGGCTCTGTCTGGCCCTGGATGTCCAATCCAGCGCCACTAAATTCTTCATATTTAACTCCTCCGAGTTTTGGTCCTTTCACCATGACATCCTCGACCCTCGAGCAGCTGGGACAAACTAAGCCACACCCGACACTAACTCAAAATTGGGAAGGTGAGTTTTGATTATCCTGGGTTCCGTGAGTGCAAAGCCATCGGCTTTTCAAGGAACGCCTCTTCCGGGTGATGCACCATGCTAGGCAGTCACACGAGACCTGCCTCACTTAAGAGTCCTGGTTTGCAGGAGGGAGACTTAGGCAGAGAGGGAGAGAGCTGGGAAAGGGAACACTGTGACTGGCAAACATAGTGTGGGGGAGGAAGACACCCAGGAAGGATAAGAACCGTGGGCTGGAGAGCAAGGGTCAGCAGCTGTACTTGCTGCTCTTGCAGAGGACCAGAGTTGAGCTCCTAGCACCAACATCAGGCCACTCATCACTGCCTATAATTTCAGCTCCAAGGGATCCATGCTTTCCCTGATTGATAGTGACACTGCACACACACAAACACACACACACACACACACACACACACACACACACACACAGAGAAAGAGAGAGAGAGAGAGAGAGAGAGAGAGAGAGAGAGAGAGAGAGATGGTGATTTTTTTTTATTATTAAAAAATGGCAGAAGTCAAAGCATGGATCTCCAGAAGACTCCCCAGTCCACGTGGGATCAGAGAAACTACAGAGAGGGAGGATTTACTGAGAGGAGAACTCACTGAGTCAAACAGAGAAGGGACCCACCAGGCAGGTGACAGAACAGAGAGAAAGATGATTAAAGCCCCGGGTGCAACAAAAGGGCAGAGAAAACTACAAAGCCGGGATCCAAGGTCAAGGGAGGCAGGACGGGGCAGCAGTCACAGGGTCACAGAGCCAAGCCAAGATCCACCTCTTTCCCAGGGCTGGGGAGTAACTTAAGATACCTGAGCAAGGACTGGCAGGATGCAGTTCTGGGCTTAGAAAGCATTTTGTCAGCGATCCAGACAGAGGGCTGGGAGAGACACCAGACACAGAAATCACCTTCTGCGGTGACTAGCAGGAAACAGATAAAGTCAGAGCAAGGCAGCGTGGACAGAAAGGACGGACGATGACAGACAGGGACTGGAATGGGTGCTCCTGGGAGGATGTTCTCCATCTGAGCAAGGGAGATGGTGCATGAACTAAGGGAGAATTCAATCTATTTCAGATGTGTGGACCTTGTGTGTCCACGAGGAAATCAAAGGCGTGCGGCAAGCAGGTGGCCGTGCAGAGCGGAGCTGATGGAAGAGCCCAAGAATTGGCAACCAATAGGGCGCTAGTGGCCACCAGTATTCTTTAGGAGCCATTTAAGTAGAGCGACTGACTAACACCAAGGTACACTAGGCAGAGGGGCGAACGGCAAATGCCTAACATCACTAGGCAGTGATTTCTAGTTCTCCCATAGGAGTGTTTTCAATGCCCTCCGCTGGGTAGAAGCTGGTGAGGCTAAGCCTCAGGGCCAGGAGGCAGGTGCTACCAAGCAAGTCAGTGCCCCACCGAAACTACAAGGTTGAGAGAAAGCCCTGTCAGACAGAGCACTGTCCCCAGGTCCTTGGGAGTGCACAGAAATTGCTGGAAAGGACGACAGCTCTTCCTTTTGAACCCAGAGCTGTGTGGGAGCCCTCAGGTTTCCTCCTGGCTGAAGGCCTCTGATTATTTTTCATGGATTAGTGCTTCCAAGTGAGTGAGAATCGACTTGCCAAGCCGTCTAATTCACTTGGCTGGTGCATCTCACTCAAAATCCATTAACACTCAGACTAGAGGGGTAAAGGACGTCCAATTAAAGCAATGGCTGCCGTGTCCAAATGCCTAGCAGCTGCGCCATCCTCGCGCCGCCGGCTAGCTACAAAAATACGATTTTACCACTTCTTGGAGAGTACCACCAAAACTTGGTCTGAAGCCACCGAGGTCTGAGAAGAGCGGAGAGAAACAGCAAGCCACCAGCTCTGTGAGCATCCATGATGGGAACTCTGAGTTAGGTTGAGATTCCCTGGAGGCAAATCCCAAAGCAGGATCATCAAAGGAAAATGGAGTAAAGCTCCTCACAAGGAAGTTTGTAGGCATCCCCTCAGGGGGGTGAAAAGACAGGACACAGCGGAGTAAACATTTTCAAGTCTTGTGGGTGAATAAAGGAGATATATGGATGCTTTTATAACCAAGAGAAAAAAAAGGAAGAAAAGGGAACTAAGCAAGCAATTTTGAAAATGGAAAACTTGAATAGACATTTATTTAAGGATATAAAATGATCAGACAAACATTTGAAAAGGTGTTCAGCATTATTAATCAGCAGAGGAACATCAATAAACCCCACAGGACACCACAGCAGAACGGACAATAAAAAGCGTGGACACAAATGTGAAGAACGGGCACATCTCACAAGCTCCCTGACGGGTTGTCAAATGATGCTGCCACTTTCGAAAACATTTTGGCAGTTCTATAAGAGTTGCCACGCAATACCATGCTCTGATCCCAACTATACACCCTAGAGAGTTGAAATCATCCCCATACAACCTGCACACAGGGTTAGCAGGACATTATCAATAATATCTTAGTGGTGCCAAGCCATGAATAAATAAACAGAGGATAAAGTCATGCAAAGGCGTTTAAATGTCAATAAGCCAACCAGGCAGGGACTGAGACAGCTAAAATCATGTGCTTCTTTGCAAAGAACCCAAGTTCAGTTCCCAGCACCCATGTAGGGTCGCTCACAATCACCTGTAACTCCAGCTTCAGGGGATCTGTTGCCCTCTTCTGCCTCCCAGGCAACTGGCTCTCATGCACATTGCGAATACATAATTAAACACTGTTTTTCTTAAAAAGCAAAGACTGGAACGTCGACACAAGCTATAATATGCATTAAGCAAGATATGTTGCAAGAATCTATTCACAAAAAGCCACACAGTACATGATCTGTAGGAATTATCCACAGCTAGCTGCTCTCTGGTTACAAAACACCACAAGTTCCCAGGGGCTGGGGAAGGTTGATAATAAGTGTTTAGTGTTTAAATGATGAAGAAATATAGAAATTAGTAGTGAACTATATGGTTTAAAAGGGTGAATTTTATGGCGGGGGAGTTATATCTCAATTTCTTATTTTAGGAGAGAGAGGGGATCACATGAGAACTTAGCAGCCTCCTTCCAGAACATAAGAAGGAGCAGAAGACTAAAGAGTCTTGAGACCCACGTGGAGAGGGAAGCCAGCCCTTGAGAAGAGAAAGACAAAAGCCTGGCGCAGCCACTTCCGGCTCCTAAGTGGCCTCACAGGAGGCAGCTTCTCATCTTCAGGACCTGCCATCCTCTCACGAACACACAAAGGAAAGCCAGGAAGAGAGAGCAGAGAGAGAAGCAGGCAGGGAGGGGAGAGGAGAGCCACGGGACAGGTGGGAGAGGGAGTGGGGGAAGGAAGGGAGACAAGCAGGACCAAAGAACAGAGCTGGGAAGGCGTCTCCTGCAAGCAGTCAACCCAGGGTTTCTCCGCCACAGACAGCTAACAGATCCCTCAGCTGCAGTCTGCCTTCAGAGCCCATAGGCCAGTGATTTGAGGGGAGGAAAACATCAGCTAGAGGGCTTCCGGTGGAGGTGGCCAGGCTTGACACTGCCTCCCTAACATCCTGAGCTGAGCCCAGGGCCCTCCATCAGACAGAGATGTTGCTTCGTACACATACACACACACATGCTTGCCCAGAGAGGTGGAGGCATCAAGAAGGCTGGAAGCGAGAACAAAAGCTTCAGCTTTCATGGCACATACATCTTAGAAGGCTGACATTCTTTCTCTTAAAGGTGAAACATAATAATTGATTTCTAAATGAGGAAATTCAAAGCCTCCATGGCTAGTGGTTCTGCAAGCTGCTTCCAGATGAAAAGGAATGGTCAGGGAGGAGCAACGGCTGCCATTTGCCGCACACCCACATCCCAGGTCTTCAACCCAGTCACAGCCCCCGCAGTATGAAAAACGTTACCTCTATTTCAAGACACCTTGCCTCTCGATTCCTACCAGCCAGGTTGACCCACATCCGGAGGAATTGAAAGACGTTCTGTGTACACTAAAACCTAACATTCCGTGTTCCCAGGAGGGTATCCGACAGGAACGCACGCGAGACACAGACATAACTTTAAGTTTTCCAAGATCCTGTGTAGAGATGAAAACCCAGGGCTTTACCAGTAGATCAAGTTGCTTGTCAACAACCGGACAACTCGAGTTCGATCCCAGGCCCCACACGTAGAAAGAGAGAGAAGAGGAACGGCCTCCTACAAGTTGCCTTTCAGCTGCCAGGCTTGCATGAAGGAGTGATGAACCCACACATACAGAACAAGTGAATAATCTCAGTTTTAAAAATGGAAAGGAGGAATTTCCACAATATACTTTATTTTACCCACTATATCTAAAGCATTTTCATTATGGCATGAAGTCAATATTCTTCGTGTAGGGAGCCTGCACAACCCAGAGTGTCTCCTCCCAGAGGACTGCAGCGTAGACGAGCCCTGTCTCAGGTACTCAACAGAAGCACCTCTGTGGATAGCGAATTCCAAGAACTCTTCAAACTCAAAGTTCTAGCGTGCACTCAGCTAACCAACCTTCACAACCACTCAAAGACACCATGTGCTGATGCGAGGTTCTTGATCTGCTGAGTTAAAGAGCCAAACAAAATCACATCGAATACACGGTTCCCCCATTTCAGAGAAAGGGGTGAATGGATAATCAGAAAGATCATGTAGCCCTTAGGAACAAAACCATCTTCAACGCTGGAATGTAGTTGTGTCTCTAAGCTCAAAGCCCCTTAGGTTTTCCCCAACTATCTCAGTCAGACTTGGAGATGAGAGGGGAAATCAGAGTGTGGGGGGAAGAGCGAAGACCTGAACAGAAAGACCCAGTGCTTTGTGGCTGGTGTGGTTCTCGGGGGTTTGTTTACAAAAATACCATTTTCACTTTGAGTATATGTGTGCATCATGCTCTCTTCTGTCTCTCCCTCTCTCTCTGGAACGCCCACACACACACAAACAACAACAAGAAAAACGAACAAACAAACAAATATGTTCATGTTCCTGGGAAGATCATGATCACAGATCATCTAGAGACTTAGGCAGGTGGGACAGTAGAGCTGACCGGAGGCCAAAGCTATTTCAGCCATTGAGATCCCCATCCAGAAGCCAATGAGGATGACGAGAAGGGCTCAGAAAGCCAAGGGAAACGAAGGAGAAGCATTGGGCGAAGCATGCATCACGCTTCTTTGTAACTCACTGACCAAGTCACTAAGCACTCCAAGTCACTAAGAACACTGGGAAATGAAAACAGTGAGACTGAAGAGGGGACGAAGAGGGCTTGAGCAGACAGCCAGCTATCTGTTCTCGCGAGGCTAACTGGGCGCGATTTGGTGAGGCTGCGAGGGAACCCGTGGTAAAGAAGTAAAACTACTGAGACGCCACACAGACTGGAGGACGAAGAGGTGCTTACGCTGCCGGCACACGAGCATACTAGAAAACAGCACGATCAGTGTCTCCTGTGCTCCTCATAAGACCGCTACAACAGGTACCAAGGAAGGTAGCAAGGAAGGAAGGAATAATTTTCCCCGAGACACACAGCAAAGAAAACACACCTTGCCTCACCCTCCACAGCTCTTTCAAGCATACCTTACCAACTAGCTAGGAACAAATGGGGAGAAAAATCTAGCTACCATTTACCGATGGGCAGGGCGGCGGCAGGTCACGTGTTCTCTGTGTTATTTTATCCGATCATCCCAACAAATCTACAGACACAGACTTAGCTCTCAGTTCGCATTTAAGGAATCTACGATGCAAAAAGCTGAGGTAACCTTGCCAATGTCATGTCACTAGGCAAGGATAGTTCTTGGATTTCAACTCCCGTGGGAATAGAAAGTGTTGAAGCTTTCCTCAGAGTTAATTGACCAGTGGATTCCTCACTAGGGAAAGACAGAAATGGGCCAGAAGACAAAAACTTGAGGCTAAGAAGCAGAAATAACTCTTAAGGGCAGGAAAAAAATACAGAAGAAAAAACCAACAAAACAACAGTACAGGTGGCCATAAAAGACTTTCTCTTAGACTCCTACCCCAGCCCTGCATCTAATTTTAGAAAACTATTGTGTCTGGAGGAGAATCAAGGTGTCTCTATCCACGTCTATCCCTAGAGCCCCTTGGCTCTAGGAAAAGGTGTACTGGGAAGGAGTCTTCTCTGGTCTGCTCTCCTGCAAGGTCAGCTAATCTTTCAGATTCTTCCTCCTAGGAAGCACGAGGAACTAACTGCTCCAGGGCTCCAGGGGTAGGACCCAGAGTACTGTAGGTGGCTGTGCCAGCCCTGCCCATGCCTCTGGGCCCAGAGTGACCTTGCTAGTGTACCTGCTTGTTAATGACTTTCTAACCTGGGACGAGTAGTGTCAAACCTCATTATCTACAGCTCCCCCATTGAAAGACTTTCATATCCAAATACAGAGTCTAGACTAAGATACTCACGTAAGATGGTTGCTACTCGACCCAGGCATACCTGCAAGGGCCATGTCCTGCATTTGAAAGTCTCCTTTCTCCCAACTGCTTCAACCCTCTGACCTGAAAACACTCCAGCTCCTTCAGAGCTGTTGTCCAGTTAGTCTCCTTACAGCTCCCTTCCCTCTCCGAGCCCTTGAACTCTGTTTACAGTCTATAAACACAATGACACTGTCTGACAGCTAGCCTTGTTCTTCCACCATCTCCTGGGCACAGAACATCAGCCTCAGACCTGGCACAGAACAGACACCCACAAAAATCTCAAGAGTGCCAGCAAACGGAGGCTTCCATGCAGTTCGAGATGGCCTCCTTCGTTGCTGGAGGCCTGTGACTAGCTTCACGAGGCAAGGCCGAGCACTCCTGGCTGAAGGTGCCTCATGCTGCGCCGTGGGCATCCTCTCGTGCATTTTTCATTCTCCATAATGGCCTCTTCTTATCATGCATTTTATTGATCTGTCTGAGCAATGAAATTTATTATTTATTAGATTTCTGTAATAGCTTTGCTCCAAAGAGCAAAGTGGGATGTGCAGAGTCCGAGGTGTGGGACGTGCAGAGAGTCTGAGGCGTGGGCTGTGCAGAGAGTCCGGGGTGTGGGACGTGCAGAGAGTCCGAGGCATGGGATGTGCAGAGTCCGAGGTGTGGGATGTGCGGAGAGTCTGAGGCGTCCGAGGCGTGGGGTGTGCGAAGAGTCCAAGGCAACACAGAACGCACAGAACACAGGGAGCTTGGCAGAGGAGAATGGAGACCAAGTGTCAATGGTGGAGGCTGGGAGTAAGACCAGGGGTCTACGGTGGAGGCTGGGAGGGAGCCTCAAGGAAGGCTACTGCAATCGGAGAGATGGCGGCCAAGCCTAGTTGCAAGAGCCTGTGACAACCCATCCCAGGCCAGTCCAGGCTCCCGGGCTCTGCTGACTGCCTGACAGGGCACTGAGAGAAGCTAGGAGGGTGTTGCCACCACAAAGCAATGATCCGCCATTATCATAACCAGCACGGAAGTGACTCATGCCAACGCAGGAGTCTCCAATATCCAGGGATGGGGGTGCAGAGTTTTCTGTGTCAACCCTCCTCTACTCATGACAGAGTCTGCTAAAGACCTGCCCATATCCCATCTTTGCAACGGAACAGGGGACTGAACAAAATTTCCCAACAGGCTACAAACTCTGAATTCCCACATACAATGAAACACATTCATTTCATCCAATTCCTAGCTGGTGAGTAGGAATTCAGCCTGACATGGGATTCCCCTCTATATGTTGTCAATATCATTGGCTAATAAAGGAACTGCTTTGGGCTTATATAGGAGCTATAGGGGAACAGAGATAGGCAGGGAAAACTAAATTGAATGCTGGGAGAAAGGAGGCAGAGGCAGAGAGAAGCCATGGAGCCCCATGCCGGAACTTTAGCAGGTAAGCTATAGCCACATAGCAATACACAGATTAATAGAAATGGGTTAAATTAATATGTAAGAATTAGCCAATAAGAAGCTAGAGCTAATGGGCCAAGCAGTAATTTAATTAATACAGTTTCTGTGTAATTATTCTGGGGCTGAGCAGCCGGGAAGGAAACAAGCGGCCTCTTCCAACATCAACCCTCCAAATTTCCTTCTGTATTACCCTGAGAATTTTAGAAGAAACTGATATTGGTGGATATAGGATTCACTGGGCACAGATTGGGCAGTAGCCAAGCAGGAGGTAGAGGCGGAACAACCAGACAGGAAGTAGAGGCGGGTCAAAGAGAACAGGAGAATTCTGGGAAAGAGGAAGCCAATTCCTCCCTGGTCCTGTCCAGACACTGAAGAAGGAAGATGTGACTTGCCCCGCTGAAAAAGGTACTGAGCCATGTGGCTGACATATACTAGAATAATGAGCTAATATAAGTTATAAGAGTTAATAAGAAGCCTGAGCTAATGGGCCGATCAGCGTTTATTTAAAACATAATTGACAGACTATAGACAATTCTCCCGCACCACCTCTGGAGGGGTTCCACATTCTTGGTGCCTGAATCAAGGAATTAGAGACTCAATGATTAGTAGGAGAAGCAGAGAGCATTCTTTGGAAGAAGTTATACTTCAGGGGAAGAAAAGGCCTGAGCTGAAAAAAGGCTTTGCACATTTTCTGGTTTGTTTTTGTTGTTTTCGTGTCATTTGCACAGGGTCGGCTCCCTTGAACACACTCTGTTACACTTAGGCACTGCATCTCATTAGCATCTTAAGCCCCACCCACAGGTGCCTTTTCACCTAATAGAATGAACCACAGGCTGCAGTGGGGTCCCAGCCTGTCTGGTCACCTCTGCCAGGCAGGAGTCCCTCTTCCTCTGACAAAGGGCTTCCCTTTTATGATAATTTGACAGCCTTTGTGTTGCCCTGGTGGAATTCCTGTTCCCCACTGACTTGGCTTAGAAATGGCTGATTTTCTTCCAGGTAAAGCGTTCACCTTGAACCTCCTGAGGCTATCATACACATTTAAGCTCTGCCCTGTTTCTAGAAAACCAGGCACACTGCACACAAGCAGCACTGTTGAATAGTGAGAACACAAGCCTGTGTCTTCCTAGTCTTTTGCCTGCAGGGGAAGGAGGAACTTCCTCAGAACACAAGGGCACCTCTGACAGCCTCATCCAGGCTCCAGCCCCATCACACCCAGTGACTGCTACACCCTGCTACCCACCCTAGACACTTCCCTGAGGGCCCATTCTCTTAAACCACCACCCACCATCCACCACCCTACCACCTGGTTCTCTGCCCCAATGCAAGGGTGGGTTCTGAGGCAGCAGCTGGGTTTCATTAATCTGGAGTCTCCTACAGGAACCAGAGACTAATCACCGAATTAGGAAACAGCCCCTATTTTATAGGAGTTTTTGCCAAGATCAAAATGACTGTTTTGTGTCTGTTTAATTAACAATTCTTATGCAACAACTGAGCTTCCTTATTGAAAAAAATTATGGCAGAAACTTGATTACACAAACTTAATACTTTATACAGAAAATCACATTTACATACAGAGGCTAAAGTAAAGAGTTATGAATTTTTAAATATTCTTTCATTATTCAGAGAGTTCCCCAATCAGGTTGAGATTAAAGCCTTGTTTACATTCATAAACAAGTCTGGAAGGCTCTGCCACACCAAAATCGTTCCAACTCTGATGCTTTGGTTTATGGATTTGCAAACATTGCATAGGGAACATAAAGAACTCGGAAGGCTTCTAAAAGATGAAGGGGCTGGTAAGACAACCAACTACCTGAGCACGCTCAGTGGTGATGCTGTGATTGCTCTCTTTCCCTAAGACTCAGCCAGAGAGATGAGAGCCGCCCTGACCTGCTTTCACAGCTCCCATTCCATCCGCTGTGATAAACCACATAGCTGAGAGCAGCTGTATTTTAGCTCACGATCCCAGGCTACAGCCCTCCTAGTAGGGTGCAGCAGTCCCTGGGTGTGATGGGGCTGGAGCCTGGACGAGGAGTCTGGGTCATGGTGCCTGGGAGGCTGTCAGGAGACAGAGAGCAGAGTGGCCTTGTCCCACAGTCCAGGGCAGGGGGCAGAGAGTGCACACAGCCACACTAGAGCTCAGTCCATTCTCCGCTCTTAAAATGCCCAGACTTTTCTGCCTAGGGAAAGGCACCAGCAGTAGTGGGTGGGGTTTCCTACCCCAATTAATGTAATCAAGACCATTGCGCACAGATGATCCAAATGAGCCTGATGTAACCTGCTCAAACAAGCCCTCACTGAATCTCTCCTTCCGGTTGACTTTAGCCTGAGTCACGGTGACAGTTAAACTACCCATCTCAGCCTCAAACAACGCACGACGCACTAAGTTTGTACAAAGTTATTCTAAACCTCCCCCTGCAAGCTGGTGATGGACACTGAGTTGTACTCTCCCCAGATGCATACAATGAACCTGGGCACTGCAGAACATGGCCTCGTTTGGCAGTGGATCCCTAAATACTGCACAGTCCTCTAATTCAGGGCATCCGGGGTTCTCATAGCAGGGGGAAGTTGAGACATACTGACCGTACATGGAAAAGCACATGTGACTATGCAGACGTGAAAACCAGAGAGGGCCAGCAATCCAGGAGACGCCCTCTTTGCCTGCACTTTGACCTTGCCTTCTGACCTCTGGAACTGAGACCCAAGAGAACTGCTACTTTATTCACCAGTTTGCAAGACTATTGAAAGAGTTCCAGCAAACAAAGCAGGCCATGTTCTTAGGGTCCCATTTTCAAAATGGGGACCCTGGGCTGGGTTAAGACCCTTGGCTGCTGCCTCAGAGGACATGGGTTTGACTCTCAGCACCCACATGTCAGCTCTCAACCACCTATAATTTCCATCCTGGGGATTCAGTACCCTCTTCTAGCCTACCTGTAACCAGGTACACATGCAACACACATGCAATACACAGACATACATGTATTGTACATGCAAACACACATGAAAAACACCCAAACACATAAAATAGATATAAATAAATCTTTTTTTTTAAAATGGGGAACCTGAAGCAAGGAACTTTTTTATCCTTTTTAATCAATCACTGGTACCTACTCATCTCCAGCCCTAAGAAATTCCAGGTTTCACGGGCATCGCGGGGTTGGCGTGTTTACTTGTTAATAATCACAAATGTGCATCCTAATATACCTTATTCCTCATAATGCAAAACAGGCTTGCCCTTCCCTTGAAAGTCAGCAACCATCAACCACATGATGGATTCTTGGATCCTCCTTCAGGAACAAGCCAAGGCTCGGGCCCTGATAACGCAGAGTTGCCCACCGACATCTATATAAGAAGCTGAGTCTAACATGATGAGGTCCAGACAGCTGCATTTGAGGCGCTGTTAGCATCTGATGAACCAGGTCAGACGCTGCAGGGTAGTCATACAGGGAGGTTGTTCAAGGTAAGTTTGATTGATTTGTTATTGCTGTTTACATACCTCATCTTCCGTGGGTCCTTTGGGAAGAAGACAATGACAACATCATCCAGAATCCTAAAAAAATTTAGTCCCAGAAACTCTAGCTTAAAAACAAGACTGGCTACTCAATTCTTTCAAAACAATCTTTGAAAGCAACGAAGTGTTTCTCACGGTTGCCTCTGTTTACTACAAAAATGTACTTTGCAGATTGAATTTTCTTGGAATTGCTACACGGGGAAACTCAGGTGTGGAGCCAGTTTATAGACTAGCAGCAGGGATTCTGGGTAGAAGTCAGGAAAGGATGTCAAACACAGAGAGCTCAACAGACGGGCATCACCAGCCTTGCTATGCAAAACACAGCACCCTGAATTGCTTTCTGCTCCCCAGGAAGCCCCTGAAATCCCACTGAGAAAGAGCAGCCCAGGGCACTTACATGGACCCACAGGACACTCCTGTGTCTGTGTGTGCCCCCACTACCAGTGGTTTGGCTGGTTTTTGGATTGGGGTACTCTTCAGTCCTGCAGGTCTCTCTAACCCAGTGCCTCATACATGCTAAGCAGAAGTTTATCCCAGGGCATTCAGCAGAAAATAGTGGAGTAAAACAGCAGGGTCTCTTCTCATAATTAGGAGGCAGAACAGGGTAGGAGGCAGCCCCAAACTGTCACTAGGAGAGATTGAAGACCAACGCGAGAGGAGGGGGGCAGAATCCCACCTGGGGCCAAAGGAGCAGCAAACGGAGGTACAGAGTTACAAGGCCGGCCACACGTGGATCTCAGAGTCCAAAGGAAGAATTTATGCCCCTGGACAAACAATTTCCCCTCTACCATCTACTTGGACAAGACAGAAATATCAGATAGCAGTCCGTTATGTCGGTCTGATACAACTCCTAAAGAGTCTTTCCAGACATGCTGTCCCTCATTCAGGATCCGTGCTATTTGCTGGGTCTGCTTACCGCCTATGCACATAAAAGTTAAGATCACTTCCCACCTGGAGTTGTTCTTGCCCTTGGGGAAAATCCTGCCCCCAATAAAAATGTGTTCTCAAAACATCTTAATCTTTGAGCTGTGATTTGTATGGGGACGTGAAAGTCCTGGCAACAGTAGAAAGGTTTGGGAACATAAAACAATAAAAAATTAATTCAAAACCAAACCCGTACTGAGGCTGAGTCGTCTGGAGCAGTGCTTGTCTGTGTGGTATCCGGTGACATCAGTGCAGCTTTGGTTCTGAGCACACAGCACCTGCACTTGGTGCCGTGCATGCAGCCACACCACAAGTGCACACGGACATGGGGGTGCATGCCTTTTGTTTTTAATTGGTTTTATTGAGCTCTACGATGTCCCGCGCTACTGTCTTGCCAGCAAGAACGACGCAGGGCACGTAGGATCCTTCTGCAGAACAGCTTTTTAATGCATCTTGAGAGCGAGAGCATAAGCCAACATGGCAGAGACCCAGAGCGAGGTGAACCCAGCCCTTATATAGGAAACAGTCCCCGCCTCGGACGTGTCACTCTCAGATTGGTCAGCTGCCCATCATCCCAGATGACGCCTCGGGAGAGGCAGGGACTACAGCGTTGGAAATTTACCAACACATGCGCGTTATCCTGTTCACCGGGCGGTGGAACCGGATGTCAGCGCCATCTTGGAATGGCGAATGTGGTTGCGGTCCTCTACACTACATTTTTCTCTGCTCACCTCCTTTCCTCTCCCCTCCCCTTCCCTCCCCGTGGTCCACATATTCCCAATTTACTCAGGAGACCTTGTCTTTTTCTACTTCCTATGAAGATTAGATCCATGCATGTCTCTCATAGGGTCCTCAATGTTGTCTAGGTTCTCTGGGATTATGAACTGTAGGCTGGTTTTCTTTGTTTTATGTCTAAAAGCCACTTATGAGTGAGAAAAACACACAAATTAACATCCCCAACAACAAAAACTAAATTAACAGGAGATAGCAATCACTGGTCATTAATATCCCTTAATATAAATGGACTCAAAAAGAGTCCTATAAAAAGACACCTATAAAAAGACACCTATAAAAAGACACAGACTAACAGATTAGATACAAAAACGAAATCCTTCCTTCTGCTGCGTACAAGAAACACACCTCAACCTCAAAGATAGATATCACCTCAGAGTAAAGGGTTGGAAATGGTTTTTTCTAATCAAATGGACCTAAGAAACAAGCAGGTATAGCCATTCTAATATCTAACAAAATAGACTTCAAACTAAAATCAATCAAAAGAGACAAAGAAGGACATTTCATATTAGTCACAGGAAAAGTCCATCAGGAGGAAATCTCAATACTGAACATCTATGACCCCAATACAAGGGCACCCTCATATGTAAAAGAAATACTTTTTCTAAAGCTTAAATCATACATTAAACCCCACACGCTAATAGTGGGAGACTTCAACACCCCACTCTCACCACAGGACCGATCTGTCAGATAGAAAATTAACAGAGAAATAAGGGAACTAACAGATGTTATGACTCAAATGGACTTAACAGACATCTATAGAACATTCCATCCAAACATAAAAGAATACACCTTCTTCTCAGCACCTCATGAAGTAGTAAGTTTACTATATCAAGGGAGAAGAATCTGGGAAGGAAGGTGGCTTCAGAGGTGACTTCAGAGGTCACCATGGAAGCAGCGGAAGTAGAGGGGACTTTGACACTACACCAGGCTCTCTCCGGGTCCAATGGAGACTCTATCTTTTATCCTATTTTATGTTATATGTATTTTATGTTCAAGTTCGGTCACACAGTGCCATGGTGCATATGTAGGAGGTCAGAGGGTGGCCTCAGGGGTTGGTCCTCACCTTGTATGACAAAGGGTATCTATCTATCTTTGAGTCTCTCTCTCTGCTACATATGCCCGGCTAGCTGGCCTGCAAGCTTCTGGGGCTGTACTGCCTCAGTCTCCCATCTCTCCACAGGAGCAGAAGGATCAGGTGTGCATCTAAAGCATTCCTCTTGTGTACAGGCTCTGGGGATTCAAACCTAGCTCCTTCTCAGCTCACTAAGCCCATCCCCGTCCCCAAGACTTTGCCCCCCTTCAGCTGAGAGGGAGCCACTCACTCACAATCAGAACCCATCACACCCTGGGTAAGAGCAACCCAAACGATGCACAGAGTGGCCTTGAGGAAGAGCTCCTCAGGTCCCAGTCAGATGTGCAAACACACTCCCCTCCGCTGGACTAAGCAGGACAAGGTCCCTTGCATGTAGTTGTCAGAGCACAGACTTGTTTCCATCTGAGTGGAGTGTGGACTGAGGTTTAGAGATCATTATGTACTGCCCAGCAAAGGCCTTCGTCAGGCACAACTGACCCAATGGGCCCCCAGAAGCCCTAGGGAAGGGAACACGGATACGCCTGTGAATTTCTCAGCACTCTGGGCAAGCTTGCTGGCAACAAAAACAAATTCAGTGATGACCTCAGGATGGATAGATGATCTCCAATTTAAGATCCAAGCTTCCTTGACCTATGTTAGTCACAGACAAGGCAGCTTCCCGGCGGTGTTGGCTACTGATGCTTCTCTCTGTCTCTCTGCACAGTATTGATCACGAGAGATAAAACAGAGCAGACAGGGCCTTTCTGTCAAGTAATACAGTGGACGAAAGAAATTGGAGTTTAAGGCTGGGGAGATGACTCGGTGGCTAAAGAGCTGACTGCACATGCATGAGGACCTGAGTTGGGATCCCTGAAACTCACGTATAACCTGACTGTGGAAGCAAAATTCTGTAATTCCAGTGCTAGTGTGGAGGGTCCCCAGGGCTTACTGGACAGCCAGTCTAGGGGAAGCAATGAGCTCCAGGTTCAGTGGGAGACCCTCCTGTCTCAAAAGATGAGTAACTGAGAACAGTTGATATCAACCTCCAGCATACATGAACACACACACACAGAGAGAGAGAGAGAGAGAGAGAGAGAGAGAGAGAGGCAGACAGACAGATAGACAGAGTAGAGAGAGACAGAGACAGAATTAGAGTTTGGTACCAAACTTCTCGGTATCAAAGTCTGGCTCCATTCTGTACAAACCACATAACTTTGGAAAAATCAGACCCTCCCTTTGTAGAATGATAATAATAGAGTCTACCACTAAACACTGTCAGGGCACAAGTAAGTGTTTCAAGTATTTCTCATATATAGTAAATCACCTAAATAATTAATGACTTAAAATAACCATTTCAAGAAATTAAAAGTCAATTATCAGTTTGGTTTCTAGGTACGAATCTGAGAGAACTGTAAACACTGTCTCAGAGACAGTGTTTCTGTACATTCATGCATAGGCCACGTTAGTCCCGGCCAGCCTTCCCATGGATGAAGTGCAAACATCCTTCAGCAGATGGACAAATGGACGCAGTACAGACACCCACAGTTACGTGTGATTCAGTCTTAAACACTCAGGACTTGTTTCGGACCGTATACTATTGTTCAATTCTACAACACGGATGAAGTCTCAGTAACTCAACACTGAGTAACATAAACCTATCACCAAGAGACAGGGACGGCACAATCCCACTTGCCTGAGACAAGTAGAGTAGTAATTCATACAAACAGGAAGTGGAATGTCTGCAACAGAGGCGGGTATGGACTGAGGATTGTGGGTAGGGGAGCCACACCATCTCAGAGATGATGGAGACTTAAAATCTTGAGTTCCCGTGAAAGACATTCAGTGCTCAGACTGTCTCATTTACCATTCTGGTAACTACCTATTAATATCTCTAAAATATATTCTTAACAGACCGCAGCTAACGCCAATCTGGAAGCTAAGGACAGCATCAAATGGCATCTGAAATCCTTACAAACTACCACTTCGCATTTGCTAAACCCTTGCTTTGTTATGTGATATGTGACTTTCTTTGTTCTGGAACTATAGTAAAATCTCAAGAAACCGCTTCCACAGTGAAGCATGGTATCTGGGAACCTGAACCTGTGTTCTGGGTCATGGCCATTTGTTTCTGATTCCCGTATAAACTGTCCCTTGTCCCCTTTGAGGGGAAAGCTGTGTTTCTGTGTTGATGGGGCAGTCTGGGAGTCATTGTCGTAGAGTTTCATTTTATAAGACAAATCAAGCTTTGGGGGTTGGCTGCACTTCACTGTGAATATGTGCACCAGCCCTGAATAATATACTTAAAAATGATTAACATGGTAAATTTTATATTATGTATGTTTTACCACAATCAAAAATAAAATAACAGTAAAAGATTAAATTAAAAAGCAACCATTATCTTGGCTCATCAGCCCGTGGAACAGCAATTTGGACAGTGCCTTGCCTACGGCCATCTGGTAGCTCAGCTGGGCCTGCGCTCTTCAAGATGGCCACTGTTGCCTAGCAGTGGCTTGGCTGTAGCTCAGGGCTGGGTCCCCCGCTTCTAGAGAGTCTTTCATTCCAGGAATGGGAGAGATGAAGCAACAAAATCTCTTGAGACCTTTCTCTTCTCTTGCAAATGATAAAAAGTCACAAGCCCAGCCCAGACTCAGAGTCCTCTCTGGCTGAAAAGCAGGAGTGGCCTCCTAGAGAGAAAGGCAGACTTCAGATTCACTCTGCCAAGGGACATGCGTAAACCAGAGAAGTACTAGGACCACTTAAGTGACAGGACTGGAGTCTGGCACAGGGTGCACACTCCAGCAGCCACTGTTTGGTGTTTGTAGCTGTGGCCATTCTTAGGTTTCCACAGGCTGGGATGTGGGTCAGAGGTAGCGCCCTTGCCTACCATGAGGAAAGATCCTAGATTCTGTCTGAGAAGGAAGGACAGTGGGATCCCGAAACGCTTGCCAGATACCAAGCTGGAATCACTTTCTGTGATGGTGAGTTAATTGCTAACAGACTCTAGAATCACCGGGGATAGGTAAGGTTCATCTTCACTGTGAACAAGACCATTTCTCAGTAATGGATCCTCAACTGCATGAAACAGAGAAAGCAGACTGAACATTAGAATTCATTGCTCTGCCTGACTGTGGGGCTGACAGGACCAGCTACTTCAAGCTCCTTCTGCCCTACTCCTCTGCCGTGATGGATGGACCTTGAAGGAAAGGTGCATTTGTCAAGGTCTTACCATTCCAGCGGCTTCAGTAAGGATGCCGGCCATATGCTCGCAGATTTGAATACCTGGTCGCCAGGGAGTGGCATTATTTGAAAGGATTGGTGTGTCCCTGGGCTCTGAAGTTTCAAAAAGCCCATTCCAAGCCCAGTTTCTCTCTTCACTCTGCCTGCAAATCTGGATGTACAACTCTGAGCGCCTTCTCCAGCACCATGCCTGCTTTGATGTTGCCAGGACAATAATGAACTAAATCTCTGAAAGTGTAAGCCAGCCCCAAGTAGACGGGACTTTATAACAGTTGCCATGGTCGTGGTGTCTCTTCACAGCAATAGTACCGGGACTAAGACGATCATCAACAGGAAAGACACCTAGATAGTTCTCACCTCCCCATCTCATGCCCGCCCCAGCACCACACACCTGTCCTGATCAGAGGGGAGAAGCCCTCAGCACTCTATTTCACAACCAGAGTCTAAATAAATAAGTGCAAATTGCAAACTTTAATAATGCCAACCTCAAGCTTCCCCATCAACTGATGCAATTCAGGAGGCTCACCTAATCATAACTGCACAAAATTAAACTATTTTCCAGAGGCACTTGGACTTCCAGTGTATCCCAGGAGCTCAACTAATAAAAGATAATTGAAAAATAATGTAGACCTTTCCCATGAACAACGTTTATGTATTTTTTTTTGCATCCTTCTTGCCTTCATTCAATTCAAGCTCCATAATTGTGGTTTTTGAATATAGCAGCAAGAGAGGGAATATAGACAATAAACAGCATAGAGGGGAGGAAATATGACATTAAAATAAGCCAGGGTATGACCTCAAATTGTTTGTAGGAATTGGTTCAACGTCTCATCTTAACATTTATACCTACCCTTAAAGGTTGGAGAGGAGCCATTGCTGAAATGTCATTGAATTTTCATTAGAGAAAGATAAAGGAACAAGTGGCTTTGCTTCCCACTGCTGTTTCCCGGGGTCCTGTGACCAGAGCAAACAGAAGCCTACGGGCTGGGGCTTCTGAACCCACTCATCTATAAGCAAGACAGAGCCCTTGGGTGACCCGTTCATCTCTGATCTTCTATTTTCCAGGATGATGCAGCAAAGCATTTTCCTTTCTTCTACTTTCTTCTTAGCTTCTGGCCTTTGGTCATGGCTGCAGAGGCCCTGGGCTCCTCCCTCTCAGTGCTTAGAATGGGTTCACAGTCACATGAAAATGCCTAATGTGTGTGCTGACATTTCACAGCTCACTCCACCATCCTGACCTTTCCATACAAGGAAGGGAAGCGAGGGATGAGCATGTCTCTCCGGTCGGCCATAGTCCCTCTGGACCTAAGTAGCGCTCCTGCAACCAAGAAACAATAGCCGCATGGGACAACTGTCCACACAGAGATGGCGAGACTCAATTGTGATCCTGCAGGATGGACACACCTACCAGCCTAATGACAGCAAGTGAGGGTGGGTTTCTGGGCGCTTCATCTAGCTAGGGCGACAGCCACATGGCCACTTGTGTTTTGACAGAGACTCACAGGCTGGCAGGGAAAGTGGGAAATTTTTATCCTAAATAAAGAATGGCTTCAGGGGCTGGAGAGAGGGCTGAGAGGTTAAGAGCCCTGGCTGCTCTTCCAGAGGTCCTGAGTTCAATTCCCAGCAACCACATGGTGGCTCATAGCCACCTCTAATGGGATCTGGTGCCCTCTTCTGGTGTAAGGGTGTACATGCAGATGTAACACTCAAACATGCATCAAATAAATAAATAAATCTTTAAAAATAAGAATGGCTTTCGCGAGGCTCAGAAGGGAAGTTGATAGCAGGAGGAAGCCGGTGAAGGGGGTGTGGCTCCTTTGTGATTGGCCAGATTTTCTTTAGCTGCACATAAATTGTATGTAGGAACAACAAGAACAACAACAAAAAACAAAACGAGAAAGCCACCACGTACACGCTTGCACTTGTTAATCAAGACCTGGCCACCTAGAGCCAATTATACAAGTTATTATTTGGCTATTGTTACTAGGCAGAGCATCCTGAATTCCTCTAGGCCTAATCCCCAACAGTTTCTGGGGTATTACCTCAGGAGCAAGGAGCAGATTCCCAGGCAGGAGGCTCCCAGCTGGTTTGCACCTGTAACTCCAGGGCTAGGTAGAGGCCTGGGATTTGCCAGTCAGCCAGTTCTGCTGAAATGGTGACTCAGCGTTCTGCAGGTTCTCCTACATGAAGCATTAATCAAGAACAAGTCCTGCCTACAGGTTGATCTGATGGAGGCATTTTCTTGGTTGAGGTTCCTCTTCCCACGCCGACCTTCTTTCACAAGGTTCCCAGGCCACCGATGGGTTAGTCAGATTGATACGACATTTGAGAAAAAGTTGGACTGTGAGTGAGTCTGATTAACAGAAGGGCTGGGGTGTGAGATGGCTGTGGAGACAAGGCGTCTGTGTATTGGGATGGACTATTCTTTCAGGCGCCGTAATCTGGTTCATCCTGAGGAGGGTACAGGCTCTGCTTTAAACCTGGCACTTGGGAAACATGATACTCTCTAACATCCCTGAGAGGTAAATACAGTTCTATAAAATGGTCCAGGTCTGCATCCCAAAGGGTAAAGCCATCCCAAGCCAGGGCAAATGCATTTTGCTACAACAGACATCTTTCTTCCTTGAATGCTAACCTCAATGCTATAGGGCCTGAGTATAACTGCAGCTGACTGGTGTTTATCTGCAGATACACTCTTTTCTAACAGAGTCATGAAATTAAATACCATGCATGTGAACATTGGCACTGCAGACTTAGATGATTCCCCACGTGTCAGCACTGACTCCAGAAAACACACCCCTTGCAAGGAGATAAGCACAGCATTTCCCAAGCTTTTCATGTGGTCAAAGCTGCAGACAGATGATAGACAGGTAGGAGGGTAGGTAGGTAGATGACAGACAGACAAGTAGATAAATAAACAGATGACAGATATAGATAGATGATAGATAGATAGATAGATCGATAGATAGACAGACAGACAGATGATAGACAGATAGATGACAGAGACAGACAGACAGATAAATAAATAGAGCAGATAGATGATAAACAGATAGACAGACGATAGACAAATAGATGATGGATAGACAGACAGACAGATACCTTGTATATATTACATGGAATCCTGACAACAAAAGATCCTGGAGACATACCAGTGAGTGAGTTGATGTTGCTGGTTAATACCCCACACCACTTCACAACTGGAAGCCAGTAATGAAGCCAGTCAAGATCTTTCAGAAGGTAAAGGTGCTGGCAGCCAAGCCTGATGACTTGAGTTTGATTCCTAGGACCTATGTGGCATCCAGAGAGAACATGTTCCTATGGTTTGTCCCCAGAACTCCACACATATCATGACATGCACATACCCGCTACACATACAGAGGCATATACACATACACAGGTGCTCATATGCTTGAGCACACACACACGCATGCACGCGCGCACACACACACACACACACACACATGCATGCACGCACACACGCACAACAGTGACAAAGATCTTTGGGGATTTCTCCCTAGTGAGTTTTACAATATAAGCTCAACACTTACCCCATCAATCTCAAGATAGCATGCTACACTGCTGCTAAAACCCTCTGCAGCAGATGAGCATTAAATGCCAGTCTGTGACACAATGACACAGTCACACCTCTCAGGATTAAATCCCAAAACAGCATCTCCAGACATTTGCTGAGCGGCCTCTGTGCTGGGTGGGTACAGGCAGCAATGGCCTTGGGTGCTGCATTGGCCAGAGAAAAATAAGCGTGGAAGTTCTTGAGCATCTCCAGGATCAGAGGGACTGATCCCTCGTGGAATGGTCAGGGACAGTAAGCACTCGGCAATGGTGTCTCCACCACACAGAACCTTTACAGCCAATGTCCATTTCAATGGCTCGCTGCCAGGTGAGGCAACGGGCATTCCGAGGAGGCCGAACAGGTCTAAAGTCACCTGTCAATCTGAGCCATGACTTCATATTTATAATTGCATCTGACGTTGGCCATAAAGTCAACCATTTCTTTTTTTTTCCTTTTGAAACAAGACAGCAGTATTGACACGAAATATTTTCTCAACATGATCAAGAAGTACTTTCCCTTCATCTTAAACATCAGTTAAGTTCAACTCCAGAACTGGAATTTTTCTCTGGTGTTTCGAATTATTGGTATCTTATAGAATCCCACTTTTCATTCCCTGGATTCCCATTGGTTGTTCCTGTGTTTGTTTTTAACAGAAATGCCCTCTTCTGAAGAAAAGACAAGTAATTACAACTAGGAGATGGGGTGGAGGGTTATCATGAGAAAGAACACAACCCCCATAGGACAATGATCTTGTCTCTGAGTTCCCACAGAATGCCAGGCTACACATAAATCACAGACATACTTTGGAGACAAAGTGAATACTCCTTTTCATAAGAAACGCACAGCATTAAGACAAATTTTAATATTCCACATCCTCTACTATCAGCTGGACAAGAAGAAGACCCAGCTGCAGTGTTTTATTCCCACAGTCCGGGGGCAACTGATTTACTTCCACAGGGATCGTTCATCTATCCAGGCTGAAAACATAAATGTCAGGGAGTCCATAATATATGTGTACCAATAAAGTCATTAGTTATGCCTCCATACCACAGCAAGAGAGGAGACTTTATCAGCCGTCATGAGCATTAAATACATAAATAACACCAAAGAAAAACACTCGGTGTCATTCCCAGGGACTGGTGTGTGGGTGGGTGGAAAGAGTCAAGCAGGGGGACTGGGCTCTACCAGGGCTCAGTATCTACCAGTACGGGAGAAAACGGCCCCATCAGGTCGTAAACCTGTTTTCATAGGGCCTCTCCATGTCCTCTTGGTTCAATCTGTCATCGTTCCCCGGACACATGCAACTTATTAGCAGATGATTGTCCCACTTTGCCGCAAGCTATTATCTAAGTAATACGATTCCCTTGCAAAATGAGCAAGCATAAACCAGGCTCTTTAAACAGAGAGGTACGAACGTCAGAATAAACTGTGACGCAGCCGAGCTGCCTTCCGTAGCCTTAAATGTCACCGTGGAGGGTAGTGGACAGTCGGGGGAATCTTTCCCTCCCTTAATGGGTCTGTTTTCCTCTTCACATTTGCTCCTGGTCGCTTGCTTACCTCTATCGATAGCGAATCCCAGAAAAGAATCTCCGAGGTAGACTCCAATAGTACATCACTCAAAATACACAATTGAGCCGCCAACCCCCTCCCAGGAGGTGAAAACGTAAACTAAAGTCACAGGATTCTAACTGGGAAATGTGTAAAGTCCGCATCCGGGAACGGGGACTAGGGAAGGCTCCCTGAGAAGAGGGTGTGAGGTTCAAATGTCTGATTAAATCTGATTTCAGGGAAGTTGGCATCCTTTTGTCCCCGTCATGACAAATGTTTAAGTAGCCTGAAGTCAGATGACTTTGTTCTGAACAAGCAGGTGAGTGCTGTCTATCAGAAGACAAAACCATGAGTTGAAAAGAGTAAAAATAGAAGCCCTCAGAAGAACACAACGGGGGTCACTCTGGTGGCTGCTCCTTGGCCTGTGTTCCCACAAACGAGGGAGCAGCTGTCTGTCCTGGTACCTCCCTGCCCCACAGTACCAGGGTGGCATCCACATTGCCCGAAATAAGCGGTGCCAACCGTGCTGAGTCTTCTACCATCATCTGATGTCCAGGATATCATCAGCTACATCTGTAGAGGACCACATGTAGACTACATCTATAGATCTCCCTGTTGTGAAGAACTCACTGTCGTCCAGAGAAAGACGGAGAAAGCAAGTCTCGTTTTAATACATGGAAAGAGCCGCCCTGCCAAGGAGAACTTTTTATTGAGCTGATTTCGGGGAAATCTTTCTGCCCATATAAGTCCTCTGTCCCCTTAGAGATTTACTAAGAAGCTTTTAACAACCAAAATCGATCTCCGGCACGAGAAATCTTTTGTTTCATAAAATGTAGAGGTATTTGTTATAATCTGTTTGTGTTGAACAGAGAATCGATGTGCCATTATTTAATGCAAAAGACCAAACTATTTCAACCAGGGGACAGGCAACTTGATGTCCAGCTTATATATATAAAAAAAAAAACTCATCGCAAAAAGACAATGCTGATTCTAGCGCCATGGCTCTGCGCGTTTACCTGCACTCTGTCTATTTAAAGGATGTAGTCTCCACCCTTCCCCCAAGTTCTTCGATGAATACTTACTGAGCTTTCACCTTAGATCAGCACTGTCACCCAGACCAGAAACCATGTTCAGTAAAACCTACTCCCTGCTCTCAAATGCAGTGGAGAGTCTGAGGCGCGCTGCCGGACAAACCCAAGGATGAGAGGGCAGCATTCATTCCCGACCCAGTAATTACGATCTTCCTGGAGAAGACGGTCTGGAGTGAGCTCTGGTGGTCCAGCAAAAGCTCAACAGGCAGAGTCTCGGGTGAGGAAGGATGTCAGGAGAGAGTGGGTTTCTGCTTGCAGTGGGGTGGGGTGAGCTCTGCTGGGTGCTGGTAGGCAGAGAATGCTGGGCTAGGTAGGGCTGAGGTTTTAAAAGATTCTTAAAATGGTTTATCTTATTTCTTCTCCTGTGTACATGTTGGGGGGATATGTATGTGTGAGTCCATGAAGTCTAGAAGACACTGAAACTCTTGAAGCTAGGGTTAGATGTTCTTGTGAGCCATGCAACTGTGAGCGGCCGGAACTAAGCTCCTGTCTTCCACAAGGGCAGGGAGCACTCTTAATTGCTGAGCAATCACTCCAGCCTCGAGCTGAGATAATTCATAGTGAATTAAGGATGCTTTGGCCCTGGCCATAACCCTGGCCCATCTTCTCACAGACTCCTATATAGAAACCTAAAAGGTTCATCAGGGCCTTAACAGCAATGCATGAACCCAGCTTTGGAAAATGTCACCACAGAAGAGTGAAGCAAGAGAGACCATCCAGAAAAGTCTGTGTGATCTATTATTTGAGGGGACGCTGATGCCACTATTAATAACCAGGAGAGTGGAAGGATAGATTGGTTGGCTTGGAAAGACATGACGTTGCTAAATACTCCAGAGAAGAAAGTTCCACTGGTTCTTAAGAACGAGTGGACAGAAAGGCATGATCTTCCAGCAAAGTATAGATTCCTAACTGGGTGGACAATGGCAGGATAGTCGTGTGGATTTATAGATGCCAGGCCTTGCCTGGTGCTTCCAGATGGATACTGACACATTTGAACACACACACACACACACACACACACACACACACACACACAGAGAGAGAGAGAGAGAGAGAGAGAGAGAGAGAGAGAGAGAGAGAGAGAGAGAGAGAGCTTACATGACAGCCAGGGGTAGAAATGGAAGAGTCATGGAACCCCCATGACCAGTCATGGGGCCAAGGACATTAGTTCAGTCCACCAGCACAATCAACGCTTATGTCAACCATAAGTTACATGAGTGTCTTGGGGATGCAACAGAAGCTCAGACAGTCACAGCCTGATTCAGAGCCACTCTCCTGTGTTTAGAAGTCTCTCTAAACTCAACTTGACTTTTCACCAGGTTAACAGAGACCAAGTCTGTGTACAAACTCTCAGGAGCATCCAACTTGTGACCATAGTGATGCGGCATTGCCATACACAAGTGCACTAGGCCACACTCTTTCCTCCTGAGACACTGCGGCCTCAGAAACACGTTAAACATACATGGGTAAAGCACCATGGGGTCTGAGTACATGAGAGGCAGAAAATGACATTGCCTCAGATCATGACACTCCATATGTCACAGGAAACATCACATATCTAGCCCATAGCTCCCCCAGGGTAATTACCCACAAGCACTCAGCAACATATGGTAGACTTTACCGCTTCAGAACCTCTCACACCAGAAAAACCCCACAGTGCACACGGAGGGGGTTTGCTACAGTGCACGAGCAAATGCCTCCTGAAGGACAATGTCTCTAGCATTCTCTGTGCTGTAGAGACAGCCTGGAGAAAGGAAGGACCAGGCAGGGATCTCATATCTTGGAATTCAGAGCATCACCCTCGTAAGAACCAGCATCCCAGGATGTTGGAGAGAAGACACGGTGGGTAGAATGCTTGCCGTACCCATGTAAACCTGGATGAGATAGCATGAACCTTTGGTGAGATAAGAGGGAAAGACAAGCTAGATCATGGGCTAGCTAGTCTGGTGTATGCAGTAGGGAACAGGAAAGCTGCTATCAAACATGGTGAAGGATGAAAACTAACGCCCAAGATTGTCCTCCAACCTGAACACGCACACCCTGGTATACACACAACTCACATACACAAACACACACAACTCAAGACACAAACACACAACTCATATACATGAATACATATAACTCACATACATGAACACACACAGCCCACATACATGAACACACATACATATGCTTATAGATTCTACACACACATATCAGTGCTTTCTGTTTCATGTCATTGTCTATGATCTCAGAAATGTGAGGAGCAAGGATATTATAGAAAGAGAAGATGGAGAGTTTATTCCACTGTGGAACATTCAGCCGTGTCATGGGCCAGGAACCAAACTGCAAAAACCAAGTGTCTCGTTGGACCAAGCAAGCCCTGAGGCAGAAATCGGCCTCTCCATTTCACAGAGGAGAAAGCAACTCTCAGAATGATGGAAGCCCCGAGTTTGTCTCTGTGCCTTTCCTTACTTAGAGCCATGTGACTTTAGGCAACATAGCATATTAAAACTCAAGGCACAGTTTCCCTTGCCAAAAGGGAAGCCAATGATATTACCTGTGTTCTATGATTAATTTTGAATTAAGCACCAAGTTCATGCAGATACTCGGTGCCTGAGACAGTGCACTCCACATGTAACATGCAGATACTCGGTGCCTGAGGCAGTGCACTCCACATGTAACATGCAGATACTCGGTGCCTGAGACAGTACACTCCACATGTAACAGAAGTCAGTTTGTTATAATTAAAATACCAGCAATGACACCATTGCGCTAACAACAAATGCCACGTTGTTGTTATTTTAAAATGACAAAGCTAAGACAAGCATTCCTTACTCTTAGCTCAGACATTTGCGATGTACTCTGTAGCTAGTCAGAAATGAGGAGCAGGGGGAGATGGGTGCAGGGAAAAGAAGAAAGAAGAAAGAAGGGGGTGAAGGAAAGGGGAAAGCAGAAGCATGGAAATTGAAAGTTAAATATTTGATAGATGCTGATATATGTGGCTATAAACACATAAAAATGATATTGCATATGAACTTTCTTGCAGAAAATGCTGAGAAGCCTCTCCCCATTTACGAGGGGTAAGGCATGCATCCCTGGGTTCCTTGGGGCAGCACTTCATTGAAGATACTGTGTTCCGTACCTCTGTATCCCCAGCCACAAGCGCAGACTCTGGTGTGCAGAAGACACTCAATATAAAGACCTATCGACTGAGTGTCAGCAGGAGGTTCTGACACACGCTGAGCACAGCTACTCAAGTGTGCAAGGCCCTGTCATGCAGCAGAGATGCTCTCGAGACCCAATCGTAAATGTATTCTCAAAGCAGGGCCTGCTGGTACCCAGAGGTCTGGGCTAAGTCATTCAGGGTCAAGGAAGGCAGGCGCTATTTACACTAATGCTGAAAAATCCAGGAGTTCCCCCCGCACAGGAGTGATGACATTGGTGTTTGTTAGACAATACCTTCGACCACCACATCCTGCCACACAGATGATGTGACTGGCATGCCTTTTCAACCTTTCTGGACTACAACTAACAGGGCAAAATCTACTTCTGCAAGTAAACAGGATTTAAGATTCCAATGTCACTTCCTCTCTTCCCCGAGAAAAACACACATGAACATAAAGCAAAGTAACTGAGGTTTTCTTTTAAATTCTCTGCCAATAGGGGAGTATTATTGAGGAGGCAGAGCAGTTTAGATTTTTCCCACAAGGTATTGAAAGAGCTAGCAAGATTTCAAAGCGTCTATCCTAGAAGACCTTTGAATTGATGGATTTAACCGTGCATGAAATTAAAATGAGGTGTTATCTTTAAAAGCTAAATTTATTTTAGTACAATTGGAGGATTTTAATATATGCCCAAGGCTGACTGTTCATCAGAGGTGGCATTTGAAAAATAACAAAGGATGATGCTAATATTTCTGCCCTAACAAGATTTCTAATTTATGGCGCAGGGACAACCTACAGAGCCGCTGACTTGTCCTCCCACACTGGAACTGATGACAAAGCGTTAATTTTTACACATCACAGAAAATAAGCCTAGCTTTCTGTTGCATTATTGACCTATTCTGGACACAAAATGGCTCTGAGAAAAGAAACCATGAGGCAGCCAAGCTGCAGGTCTGTGAACATGGCAGATTTCGGAGTGCCTGACAGCTGCCAACAGGTATAAAAGTCCTGCCTTGAGGAGGTACTGTTCCTGCTGAGTGTTGGGGGAGCAAAGAAGACAGAAAACAAAAGCCCTGAGAGGGGGCAGCATACCAAGGATGATTCATCTTTCAGACCCAAACCAAAGCCAGGAAGAGTGGCACACTCCTGTAACCCCGGCATCATGGGCATTATGGCAGGATGACTACCTCAGTTCAATGCCAACCTGCTCATGTAGTGGAATCCTGTCTCCACATCCACAGACACTAGGGCAGGTAATTGAAGCTACAGCAGTAGGATTCCACAGGGAGGAAGACCTCAGATACACACAGACACATTCAACCACACACTCCAAACACTTTATGAGGGCCTCCAGATGACCAGTATCCTTCAGGATGTTAGAGACAGATCATATCAGACAAATATTCTGGTCATGAAAGGTTTAAATGTTATTGGAGAAAAACAGAGAAACATATATACACATGTGTGTGTATATCTCAAGTAAATATAAAGAAAATGCAAAAGATGTAAGAGACCTGTGGTATTATACGTGAAAACTGGTAAGGAAGTGACAGCCAATTGTGCAGAGAGCTGTAGAAGTGTGTGCCCCAGAAAAAATTAGGCAAAGATGGTCACTCAAAGTGGGGAGAAGCTTACAGGGTGATCCCTGATGGCCTCTGGTCATAGTTCTGTATAGGATTTCTCTCAAATGCCTTGTCTGCCCCACGGACATACTGAGAGGCAGATGGTCCATCAACACAACCACAGACAGCAAGCACTCACTGGAACTCTCTTTGGGAGGCGATCAAACACAGCAGGATCCTTGAACTCTGTTTCTACAACACTCCCCTTTCACTAGAGTGTCAGACCCCAGGCACACCTGAGCTCATCTCCTCAGGAGATGGTGATGGGTGGTGAAGGTGGATGACATCATCAGGTGGGATATGCCAGGGAAGGCCCCTGGCAAAGTTCAGAGTTTTCTCAACTCTCTACAGCAGTTGCTAGCTTGACAGTACATGCGACCAGAGTTCCACCAGTCTATAGGCCAGTGTGTCTTCGAGGTTCCAGGAGAAAAAAGTGGGGTGATGTTGCAGGATATTTGTACACTGTGTGAAGATGTATCATCATGATTGGTTTAATAAAGAGCTGAATGGCCAATAGCTAGGAAGAAGAGAATAGGTGTGACTTCCGGGCAGAAATAGGAACTCTGGGAGGAAGAGAGGAGATGCCAGCAAGACACTGAGGAAGTCAGACACACAGAATGTAAGAGAGGTAAAAAGTCACGTGGTCTAACATAGATGAATAGAAACTGGTTAATTTAACTTGTAAGAGCTAATTGGGAACAAGCCTAAGCTAAAGGCCAAGCTTTCGTAACTAATAAAGCTCAGTGTCATTGTTGGGGAGTTGGTGGTCCCCAAAGAAAGTCCAACAAAAAAGACTCACTATAGGGTGAAGAAGCTTTAAAGGCTTTAAAGGGAGAGGAACCGCACAGGCCATGCACTGTAGCATTTGCTGCTTTAGGGTCAAATACTTTCACTAAACAATGATACTGGGGAACTAAACCACAGCTTGGGAAACTGACCTGCCACTGCTTTGAAGAATGCATACAGCAGAAGCACAACCCAGAAAACACCGATTTCATTTTAACAAAATGGGATTGCCTGGAACCATTTCACTGTATTTAGCATAGGGGAGCAGTTTCCCAAAATGAGACTGAGATTTCTGGGTATGACAATTAGAAGGCCGTCTAAGGGGCAAGATCCAAAATAGATGGAGTGTTCTTCTGAGGGTGGGAGTCGTTCTCAAGACTGCATGAGCCCAAAGGAAGAGAGAGGGCTTCCCTGGCCCTCGCTGGGGAGCTTTCAGAGTGACAGCCCAGCCAGGGAGGGTGGCATAAACCTTGTCTGTCTGCCCCCACCCACTGCAAATCCCTGTCGAAACACTAATTCCCAATGCGACTATATTAGGAATTTTGGTCTTGAAACACATAAGACTAAGTAAATTAATAAATGCGGGCCCAACCCACGAGCATCGATGGCTTTACGGAAGGAGGCAGAGCAAAGCACGGGAGGACACACGGACAAAAAATAAATGGAAAGGAAGACAGAGGGCACATTTGGTCACATCTTTTCTGCAACTTCTAGTCTCCAGACATGTGGAAAAGAAATGCCTACCCTTCAGATAGGGCTTCTTAAACTTTCCCATTTACAGCTCTGTTTGCCTTAAAATTCTTATGTATGACTTTGATAATAAATCACAACAAATACATCTTATAATAATTCTTGGTGTGCATGTGTATATATATCCGTGTCTATGTGTGTGCATTGCATGTGTGAATGTATTTATGGGTATGAGTATGCATGTGGTGTGTGCATGTGTATGTATATGTGGGGGTTTGTGTGTATGCATGTGGTGTGTGTATGTGCGCACATATGTGTGTGGCGTATGTGCATGTGAGTGTATGTGTGAGTGTACTTATGGGTATGAGTATGCACATGGTGTGTGTATGTATATGTGTATATGTGTGTGTGTATGTGTATGTGTGTTGTGTGTGTATGCGTGTGGCATGTGTGTGCATGTGTGTGTGTATGCGTGTGTGTGTAATTTTATCATTTACTGAGGACGGAAGCATCTGTATAACACTAAGATATGCTTTATTTTGTTACATGAAGAGGTAAGTTTGGCTGAGTATTGAACACTCTGGACACAGCATTTCCAAGAGTTTTCAGAGCTCACTGAGACCTTGAATTTATAATCCCCAGTGTTGAGGTCGCTGTGTCCTGTAGATACAGCACAGACCAGAGAGGACCGTCAGAAACTGTTGGAAAGTCTACCCCGATCCCAGGCCAAAATGCACTCAAGTCAGTAATACATTCCTTTAGCATAAACATTCTAACACAACACACCTCAAATGTATACTGAAAAATGATGGAAGGAAAATGTAAAGTCTTTTTTCCCCATAATTAAACCAATACATTTCTCCAAAAGCAGAAATGTTTTCCATACAGTAAAAACACTGCAATTCACTGTGCAAAGTAATCTTGACTCTAAGCTGCGGTGCCTCAGGCACTGCCTGTTGGTGTTGGGTGGTGCAAAGACCTGGGTGGGGCAAAATGCACACACACCGTGGGTTCTGAACCAAGGCTGTAATGAAAACCAGCAAAATAACATGGGCAAGAACTGCCAAAAACACATTGAGATCACGCCAACTTGACCTTTAATCATTTTTTGGTCATTTTACATTTAGAGACATTTTACTGATGCCAAACAGCTTTGCCACCCACAAGTTTAAGAAGTCACGAAGTCCAGGGATGGCGTTTGGTCAGGACACGCCTACCTGGTTCACAGAAGAGTGAACGCACAGACTCAGACCATGCTAGCACAGGTGTCCAGGCAAACGTAACACTCAGCTCAACGTAGGGAAGGTTAGAGACCTCAGAAAGAAAGAGGGCATCAGAAAACGCCCGCCAGAGGGAGTGTGCTCCTGCTTCGTCTTATGAGTGAGTGAGGGCACCGTAACTAAAGCAGGAAGGCCCTCGGGGATCTAACACACACCACGGGGCTACGACAAAGGAGGCTGCCAAGCCGTGATGTCAGTGACTTCCAGAAAACTCAGTCCTATGGCGATTGCTCGTGCTCTGACCTGCCATAGAAACTGGAAACTGAAGGCTGCCTGGTCAGATATTCCCGGGACAGCTATATATCGAGTTGTTTGTGCTTAATTTGAGGGGCAGCAACTATGAATCAAAGTCAGAAGCCAAAACAAGGCCCAGGGTAACTCTCTAGGAAGTAGGATGCTGGAAAGAGATGCAGGAGCCACATGGCTGAGACCAGAGCTGGAGTTCTGACTACATACATGTCCCCTCAAAGTCAAGCGCAACTAGAGGGCTCGCTGGAGCACAGCACAGGGCCACGTGACTTCTTAAACACATTTGCATGTGCGTGTAGCATTTGCGTACACCTGTTCGTGTACGTGTGGAAGTCAGAGATCAACACCAGTGTCCTCCTCAGTGGCTCGTCATCTTGTTTTTCGAGACCGACTCTCGCTGAGCCCTGAGCTCACCAATTCTGCTAGACTTCCTGACCAGCAAGCTCTAGGGATCCCTCTGCCTCCAATCTCCAGTGGAAAAAAGACATGCACCATTGTGCCAAACTTTCATATGAGATATGGAATCTAACCACAGATTCTCATGCTTGCCTGGTAAGCATGGCACCAACTGGGCCAGGTCCCCAACCTTTATGTAACTATGTTTAAACTGGATTTCTTTCTCCCCTCCCCCACGACTTCATCTTGGGAATCTCTGAGATTCCAGGTAAGGAAACAATTCTTAGACCTGGAGAAGAAACGATCACCTCTTCCTCTACCTTCCAGCTAAGGACAGAGAGCTACTTAAAGCAGGTGAGCTGCAAGCCCACATGGCACCATTGTGGGCATTGGGCAAGAGGCCCTTTTGAAGGTGCCACACTGTCACAGAGGTTGGTTCGAGGCTTGGCTAGGGAATTCCATGCTGGCTTGAAACCTTGGCGGCCCCTAGCAGGCAGGCTTTAGCAGTTCATAATCTGCACAAGAATTGGAGCTACTGAGATGTAAACCAGGGCTTGAGGAACCTTCTAAACCCTGTAACGACAAGACAGTAAAATCCCAGGACTTTCATCGAAAAACCCTCCAAGCATAACATTGTGGGGAGGAATCAGCCGTTTTGTACCTGGCCCAGCGGTGTCTACCTGCTCCAGAGACAAAGAAACAGCAATTTGCCAAGGAGACATCAGGGTAGCAGCCTATACCGTCTCAGGCATCTGAGAATCACAGAAGCAAACACTGAAAGATTCCAGGAAGTTCCAGCAGCAGGTAAAATGAGCCCTGACCACAAAAACATGCCAGCTATAAGATGAATGCTGCACTAAAGAGGGCACAGGGCGCTTTCTGGGACTACGGAAACGTGAAACTGGGGCATGAGAAAGCGCACTCATACACTCAGTCTCTGCGCTAATTGACTCTGGAGAAACACGAGGAAAAATAAACTACAGGATTATTCAGGAAGAAACAATTAAGGGGGCTGTTTTGGGAGAAAAATATGTATGATGTATGCTGCTTAAAGTACAGGGTGGTTGGAAACGGGGGAGGGGGGAAGTGGCGAGAAAAACCAACGCTTGCTTTGGAAATGCCAGTGTTGCAACAGAAAGACAGACTGACCTGGGAACCGGGGCTCTCAGAACCCAGGAGACGAAGAAAAGATACAGAACACAACCTTCTGCCCCGGCCACACGCACAGTGTTCTCAGCCCAATCTCAGCTCCGCGGGGGTACCAACGACTTGACACCAAATGGCCCACTGAATACCAGTTTCAGAAAGCTACACTGAATGGCATCAGGTTCCATCAAAGCAGCCACTTCATACTAAGACTCATCTCTGTCCTGCCTCTAGTGAACAAGGAGACGCTAGTCAGTCATAAACGCTAGCCTTCACCCAACTATATGGCTGCACACAGAGTGGGAGTGGCCAAACCATGGCGACACGCGCACGCGCACGAGGGCTTGCCCTGAACAAGCACCCTGCAGAACTCCCGCTCCCTGCTCACCAGTACAGGATCCTAGCTGTGGTAGGATCCCAAAGGCAGGCACCTGTGTCCCTCAGGCCCAGAGGAGTCAGAAAGCTCTCAGGATGACAGAGCTGGGCTCAGGATTGTCTAATTAGGGAGTTTTCAGATGCTGCTTCCTGGTGGCATAGCGGGTGCCATGAGTCTGGTAAGCTGTTCCTTTAGCCCTGGGAGAAGGGCCAGTCGGGACTGATGTAGTCAGGAGAGGGCCACGGTAGTTCGTTCCCTCTGATGCCCAACAACAGGCACCAAACCTGGTTTCCCACTCTGTCCTAAGGATGCTACAGTGCACCTGGCTCCTCCTGCTCCGTCCTAAGGATGGTGCAGTGAACCTGGCGCCTGCTCTTTACTAAGGATGGTGCAGTGCACCTGGCGTCTGCTCTGCACTAAGGATGGTGCAGTGAACCTGGCGTCTGCTCTGCACTAAGGATGATACTGTAACCTCTGGAAGCCAAATCCAAGGTCATGTCCCTTGTCAGGCACATTGACACACATACCTTGTCTTCACTAAGAATACTTGTCACCTACTGAGAGCCCTATCCCAATTTTGGAGGGTGCAGATTTAGTTTTTCTTAGTAATATGAGGCCACTTAATGCTGTCTTAAATAACTATGCTGTGAGAAAACACCATGACCACAGCAGCTTGGAGAGAAAGGGTTTATTTCCTCCTTCAGAGCTCAGGTCACACTCAGTTACACAGGGGAGTCAGGACAGGAAGGTGGGGAGCTGTGTACTGGCTTGAATCCCTGGTTTGTTCAATATGCTCTCCTGTTCAATCCATGGTCACCTGCCCAGAGTAGACCAGGCCCTCCCACATCAATCATGAACCAAGATCATGATCCGTAGCCTCGACCACAGGCTAATCTGATGAACCATTTTCTCAAGGGATGTTCTCTCTTTCTAGATAACTCTAGGTGCATGCCGAAGACGACAAAAATCAACCAGCCAATACCCTACAAGGATAACACAGCAGGGCAGGGTTTGATGCTTTCTTTCTGCTTTGAAACAAGGCCAACACTCTGAAGCCCAAACTGGCCTGGAACTTTCTACGCATCCCAGACTGGATAAGTTTATGACAGTTCTCCTGCTGCAACTTCTTAGGTGCTAGGATTGTAGATAAGAGCACCTTGGCCCAGACTTGAGTTCAGCCAGCCTGCTCAGCATCACACTCCTTGAGCTGCTCTCTGTAGCCCAGAGAGCCAGCGGACACCAGTTCCAGCTCTCAGGCCGACAGCAGAGGCGATATTTCCTGTGCCGCTCCCCAGCTGTTGCCAAGGTATCATAGAACCTCATCACAGAAGGTCTTGCAGGATTAGGTTATAATCTCCTTTCTCAGTTTCTTGCGATACAAGCTCCCAGGTTCCAAAGACCATGTCTCGCATTCTCTCATGTCTCTCGCATTCTCTTATGGCTGTCTCCGCAGTGAGCGCCAAGCTATAACATGAAAGAGCTCAAGGCACACGGTTAGAATAAATGAAGGATTTCTAAAGAGGGAGGTAATGCAAGACCCACACTGGGAGGCTCTAATGGCGCTGGGCATGGGGAGAAACATGAAGGCAATTTCGTTCAATTCCAAGACAGAAAATAATACTGACATTCACTGTTGAGGGAATCCATGGTCTAATCTCCTTTAACGTCCCCAGTGCTACATCTGTCAGTCAGCACACACAGATTGAGTACTGACTGCCAGGTATTCATTCTCAATTCTTTGAAGCATAAACTCGGCAGCTCCAGATAATATAGCTGTGGAAATGCTTTGGGTTCTTTGGGAGGGAAAAATGTATGCACTTCTATTACTTGTCAATGCCACTGTGGGTTCCCTCCTTCTTTATGGCTTCACAGCAACAGCAAGGGGCCCATTCATAAATGCACACACACTTTCCTTCCCAGGCTGCCTGGTGGGACCAAACACGACGCTCTGAATAGAGGGTTCAGGTGTCCGGTTGGCACGCCACCTGACTCTCTCCCTCTCCACGTCTCCTCTGTCACAGGCTCCACCCTCCTGGCCTGGAGGTCAGTGTCTTCCATAGGCCACAAGGAATCAGGGGCTGGCGTGTGCTTTGGAGAACCCTGAGCAGGCCAGGATATAGACGAGGAGGTGTGGCAGTCTGTGTGTATCAAGAGCATAAAGGAGGGGCTGTGGACCCCTGTGTAGATGCCCCTTCTTCTAAAGCAGTCATTGTCCACAGTGTGGGCAGGCAGAGCACTGGGAAGACACGGCTCTCCTCAGGGAGAGCGATACTGAACCACTGAGAGACAATATGCAGAGCGCACAGTGCATTGGGCGTCCGTCAGATCTAAGCCGGCCAGTCCTTCACTCGGCACTCTCTCGGGCATGCTGACTCCAGGTCACACTTTGCATTAGGAAACAGGGAAAGCAAAGATAAGCACAGTGTCTCCTCTACCCTCGAGAACCCCACAGTCCAGGAACCAATGATGGCAGAGGTGCAGCAAAACAGGGAGGCTAGCCAACTGTTCACAGTGCTGTGTGTTCACGGTGTGTCCAGCAGAGTCCGCAGCAGATCCACACACACACCAGAGCATCTGCATCTGCAGAAGAAGCCTACCAGGCAAGCCCTGCCACTGCACACGGCAGTGTGGACACAGTCGTGTCAAAGCAATCCCCCACATCATCTCTAACGTGTCCCTAGAAACCTAATGGCGCCAGGTGGTGCTGGCACACACCTTTAGTCCCAGCACTCGGGAGGCAGAGGCAGGTGGATCTCAGTGAGTTCGAGTCCGGCCTGGTCTACAAATTGAGTCCCAGGACAGCCAGGGCTACACAGAGAAACCCTGGATAAAAATAAAATAAAATAAAATAAAAGGAAGAAAGAAAGAAAGAAAAGAAAAGAAAGAAAAGGAAGAAAGAAAAAAGAAGAGAAGCCTACTGTCTGTGGGTACCAAATGACCATGAGAAGATAAGAAAGTTCTTCCAAGGTTGGCGCACATCTTATTGCTCCCCTTAGAAAGAGCCCATATGTGGTTGCCTGGTTTCACTTTACATCCCTGCAGCAGGAAATGCACAAACTAGTGGCCTCCAAGAAATGCCGTGCCTGGCTACCCAGACTGACAGCTTGTCCCAGGGCCACCCCTCCGTAGCCCCATGGTTGAACAGACGGGATTTCCAACCATGCCAGTAGTCCCAGTTTTCCTCTGCAGACTTGATTTCAGAGTAAACTAAAGATCCAGCTCTCACCTTCAGGGTCTCTACTTTGGAAGGGCTGATAATTCTAATAGGGAAGAGAATCAAATATCCCCTGTAATAAAGACCACATGTACATTGCATACCAGAAAACAACATTTCTAAGAATGCCTACAGTTAAGGACATACCTGCCAGATATAGCAGCATGTATCTACAACCACAGCCATCAGGACACAGCCAAAGGAGCAGCCTGGGCTACAGAGGAAGAAGACTTCGTCTATCACCCTACTGATTTCCAAGGTTGATCTGGATGGCTTGGCAGGTGTCCTGTTTCTCCCTCATCACAGGTTCCTCCTGCAGACGTGCACTCAGCAGATGAGGACACAGGATGGCTGGCATCCAGTCAAGGGCGCACAAATGGTGCTCTCCCCTGCTAAACCCTCCAAACCATTCTCAAAGTGGGAAGAGCACAAACTCCCCCCACAAAGTGTAGATCATGTTGATCCATTAATTTTGTTTTCACTGACATTGGGAAGTTCGTGAAGCTTCCCCAAGTTTTGATCTAATTCTCTCACTCAGGGCTGCTTGCATGTTGGGCTCACCTTAAGGGCACGGGTTTTCAACAGAGTGATACGTGCCTTCCTTTGCAAAGCTTCTGTTTAGATGACCCTGAATGTGGTCCATATTGACCTGGACTCCAGCTCCACTGGCCTGAGCTGTCTGTGTCTGTGTCTGTGTCTTCTGAAACACAGTAGGCAACCCTCAGCCAGGGAAAGAAAGCATCCTTAGGTTTCTTAAGCATGTACCCTAGGACTCAGTCCAGCACTTATATGCAACTGGATTTCATTAAGTGTCCTCTGATAAATAGTAAAACAATTTCATTTTAAATATTCTAAATTACCATTCTGCAACTTCCCACAAATTAATCAGAACCAATAAAGTTTAATTGAATGCTAAGTTAGCACACTCAGACCCCATAAAACTGCAGACTGATTACTTCAGGAAGGGCTCCCCTCCTTGACAGGTAATTTCTTCACAATTAAGATGAAGTGCAGAACACGCAGACATCCATATTTAACACTAAGGGCCCAAAGGCCACATCAATGTACATAATAAATCAGCACATTGGAAACGCGAAGCTCAGAGGCCACATATGGACCACTTGCACGGGTTGCTGGATGACAGACAGGTTTTTCCCCGAAAAACTAAATTAATCTCAACACCCAAGACTTAATAAGCACAGAACAATAACAACCTAGATGGGGATCTGGTTTTCTACCCCCTGCCCGTTATTCAATGCTATCTCTCTTTCCTGTCCCTATGTTCACCATGCTCCTTCATCACTTCTGACTTGAGGGTTTCCTTTCCAGTCAGGACTGGAAAGGTCTGGAAATGACAGGAGGGCAAACTTCACTCTCTCTTGACCCTCAGCTTCACAAAGGAAGCCTTCATTCATATTGTATCCTCTTAGGACCTTGTGGAGTCCTTTCACAACAAAAGTTCATGAAAAATATTAAGTGCACAACCTTCAGGCCCCCATATCTAATACCAAGGGCCCAAAAGTCCTTGAAGGGAGTTGCACTGAACATCTTTAATGCCTTAAAATGCGTCATATATACATGTGTGCATATGAGTGCACACAAACACACACAGGCAAGACACTTACACTCTCCCTAGATCCCCTCAGCCACATCAGAGATTTTCTGTACTATTATTAAAGGACAATGCCTTTATGCTAAAGCTGAAAGTTTGTGCTCCTTCTTCTGCACACCAGAAAATTCACCTGCTGTGTTCTCTGTGTCCTTCGGGGTTACCTCTGGCCCCTTTGCCCAGGAGTGCTGGGTTCGTTTAGTGTCTTTGCTTTAATGCAGATCCCACTGCTGTGCTCAGTCAGTGCTCCCCAAGACCTTAGGAGAGTTGAATCTTACTAATGCAATCATCGGTGATTTTTACTAATGCCGAGCACTGTGTGAAGGGTGTTACTAGCGCAGCTGGGGAAACACAAACAGTATCTACCCTCTCCTTCTATGGTCCCAGGGACAAATCAAAGTAAGATTTCCCCCAAGTTCACTCCGGGAAACCAATGACTTCTATGAGTGAAGGGTTACTGGCAGGATGGCGAAGGACTCCAAAGCACTCAGGCTGCAAAGTCTTTACCCAGCACTCATAATGGCTCCTCCATGGCCATACGGATGGAAATGCCCTCCTGATAACCTTCCCCAGCCTGTAGATTCTAGTACACTACACTAGAACCAAAGGCCATGTGCAATCAGGGCAGAACGGCACATGACTGACTGGGTACTCAGGGCCAATCACCCTGTCCACCCTTCCTTCTGTGATCCAGTACCAAGAGTGATGGAGGCAAGCAGCCACCACTGACACAAGGCGGGTAGTGGCTGTTTGGTTCATGGAGCAATGCTCAACAACCACTCAGGACGGGCTTGCTACTTGGCCTGGCAAGGAAAGCTTTCTGCCTGTTTACATGGCTTCCTAGTAGACTCTGACCACCACCACCACCTGAAAACACCGTCTGCAGATGCACCCAGCTTCTTCCCCTTCCACCTTCCTCTCCTCTAGTATTTCTTGAAGTACTAGAAGTTGATAAGGATAGCTTATCCTTTTCTTTGTGGCCTATTGCCTTTAGAAAAGCTGCTTCCTCCCTATCCCACAGCCTGGCTTCCTATGTGAGAAACCAGCGTCTTTAGCAAGTAAGAGCAAACAATTGTCCTTAGGGCCTGGCAGTCGTGGGGCGACTTATCAATTTAATTTCTAACTCAATCATGAATTCTCTGTCACAAAAGTACCACCTGCTTCCCACCCCTGGGAGCTTAGAGTCTCTTCTCTCTGTCTCTGCACTAAACTCTAAAAGGCTTGAATTTACTGGGCGGTGGTGGCGCACGTCTTTAATCCCAGCACTCGGAAGGCAGAGGCGGTGGATCTCTGTGAGTTTGAGGCCAGCCTGGTCTACAGAGCAAGTACCAGGACAGGCTCCAAAGCTACAGAGAAACCCTGTCTCAGAAAAACAAGCAAACAAACAAAAAGGCTTGAATTTCTCCAATCTGGAACCAAGAAGCATGCACACACAACACACACACACACACACACACACACACACACACACAGCCTTTCCTTTAAGAAATTAATTTCAAGTTCACGTGTCCTTAGATTTTCTGCATTTATTACTGTGTTTTAAAAACTCCTCAGTGCCCAGCATCACCAGAAGCCATCAACTGTTACTCAACTCTGGAAGGAATTATTTTAAAGTCACACATGAAGCACGGAAGCCATCATCTACCTTGTCGGGGAACAGAATTACAGCTCATGTTGGGGCTCCAATATGCCAGAAAACATCTGGCCTGGTGTTAGAACCCAGACCTCAGAGACAGGGAGGAGCATGGCTGGTCTTGGACTGCAAGGCTCTAGGCTACCTGGGAGCCCCACGCACATCTCTGTTGCTCTTCTCTACTCCTCTCTTCTCTTGCGTCCTCTCCCCACATAGCTTGGCTTCTTAGTTTCTCAGCAGAAATGGTGAACAATTACAAATCTCAGATGTGGGGGCTCATTACACCAACTTCTACTGATGCCCAATCAGTCACACCGGTCAGTGTTCAGAAAGTTGTATCGTGTGGGATTCTTCTCCCTGTGCCCATCCTGTGACTAACTGGGTAGGGTTGTCAGGAAAGCAGGATGGCAGGAAGTTCAGGAGATAACCCACCTCGAATGCTATGCAAATTTCATTTTGTACCATCACTTTTTTTCTATTTGAATATATAAATAAGCTCTCATTTAATGAAGAACTTTAACAGTCTCAGTTGGGATGGCTATAAATTTCAACTTGCCTTCTCCTTCAGGACAGATGGGACACATAAATTAGAAATCCAAGGTTGCCAGACCAGAAAATGTAAGGCTTCCAAGGGTTTTAATTCAAGTATGTGCTGCTGAGTGCCTTCTCTATTGTGTGGAAAAGTTATAAAGCGTCTTGTTTTAATTAATAGAGCATAGAAACCGTTGCCGAAAATTTGAGCATGAAATTCTAGCACACAGCACAGAATTTCCTTCCAGTCAAATTAGCATATGGCCACAGGACTCAATTCTGAAATGGTCATGATAAATCACAGCCATTTAGAAGGCAGTGGCTCTTAGCTTCTTGTAAATAATACATTAGAGCCTTCAAAGGTCAGGTATCTGGAGTTCACACCACTCAGAGAAAAATTATACAATGTGCAGTGATGCTATCTAAGGCTCAGCTGTATGACATCATCCCACTGAGCGACAGCTATGCAGTCTGAAAGTCACCAGGACTGGCTTTTCTAATGTGGCAAAGCAGATCTACTACATACCAGCTCAAAGGAACTGTCCTCATGCTCAGCAAGTGACCTTGGCTCAGGGAATGCATTCCCATTACAAACTCCCTACATCATGCAGCAGTCTGGACCAGCGTCAGTCCTACGCTGGGAGAGCATCTGTCTTTCAACTCTAGACGTTACCACTCAGAGCTTCTGCTTTGGTGACATGAAGGACAGATGGGGTAATCTCCAGAGCCAGAAAGATCCAATTATTTCAGAATAACCAGTGAACATCCAGGACCACAAGAAACTTCCATCCTCTGAAGAAAGGGAAGAGCTTGAACCATAAGTTTCCTTCTCTCAGCAAAACTACCTCAAGCTTCCACTGCTAGCCTCTCCTCCTCTTCCATGCTCTACCTGGCACTAGGCAGGACTTGCCCCGAGTTCCCCACTCTTCTAGGACACACCTCTCTGCCTGACTTGCATAGGCAGGCAATATCATCACATCACTAATCAGAGCATCCTCCCCATTCCCCAAATAGATCTGCTCTTCTTCCTGTGCCCCTTCATCCACGAATCATGTCACTGTCTTCCTCAGAAGCCAAAGCAGAACCACTCAGGTAGCCTTCGTTCCTCTCCACAACATTTAGTCCAGAGAGTGATCGCGCCTCGTTGGAGCTGTCTTCCAAATCTGTCTCACACACAGGAGATCCTTCCATTCTGGGAGACTCATTTAAGAATTGCTTTCGTACCCTAGCTGTGACCACAGCTTGGACCGTCTGAATCGGCAACTTCAGTTTTCACAATCTTCCGGAGCATTCCCTGCTGAGGTACAAACACACCCACTCTAATTCATCTGATGGAGCAGAGCAAGGCACTTGGAGCAGACCGTTAACCTGCTCTGAGCTGTAATTCACACAGCAATGCTGTTGCACGCCACCTTACAAATGAGGAACAGGAGCATGCCATCTCAACAGATCTGTCTACTGGGAATCTAGATCCTGAGCTTCAGAGGCTCATGACATCCCAGTCTTCTTTGCCACCTTACATGTGTACACCCAGCCCTCACCAGACACAGAGATCAGGGCCACCAGGGAACCTACTGAGGTACTATTTCAAAATAATAAAAACAAAAATGGAGGGCTATAGCTCAGTTGTACCGTGCTTGCCTAGAGCGATGGAGGCCCTGGGTTCAAGCCTTAGTACTACAAAACAAAGACTGTGCTGAAATAATACTAAGGCCTGTTTGCTATGCTAAGGTCTGCACCAAATACTCATGGCTAAATCAGCACCTTAGCATGAATTAGCAAGAAAGAATGCCCATCACGCCCTCCGTGGTCATGGACTCTCAAAACACCGGCTGTGTTAGAATGTTCTTGACAGCGATGTAAGAATTACTAACTTCACTAGACCTTGGCTAGCCCTCTGTTTTATGTTCTGTGATGGAGCAGGGAGAAACACAAAGCAGACACGGATGTGACAGTTGCGACACAGGGTGCTGCTGGGAACCCGTGAGCCGCGAGTCCAGCTGGTGGGTGGCTTCCTTACTGAACCCAATTTTTACTTGAAAGGAAAACTAGCAGTCAATTCTCTAGACTTGGGCGTTCAGCAGATGTCGTTTTGAAAATGCATGAAGCAATTCGACCACTTTAAGAATAACAACTAAGAGTATTTGATGTGAGGACAAAAAAAAATCGACTTTTCAAGTGAAAATCTGGATTTTTATAGACCGTGTATAAGCCATCACGAGCTTGGCAGCTTCTCCGGACTTAGTCTTTCTTGATGCTTTTTTATGTGACACATGATTAGGGCATGTGACTTCCTCCCTTTGGTTATCACATAATAAGATGTGTCAAAATCTGAAAGACTGACATCAACTCAGCTACCCAATCTTTTCAAATAACCAGCACAAGATATGAACAAATCATACATGAGTGAAAAGACTCTGAAGCATGCTCCCAAGCAATGAGGTTTACAGAGATGGAATTCGTGGATCCGGTTTCAGATTCCACAATGCATCCAACCTTTAAACTTAAAACCACTACCAGATGGGGTTCTGCAGTGGCAGGAGCAGAAAGGTCCACCGTATCTGAAGCAGCCGCCCAAACAGGTTTTTCCCGATACCATATCTGCCTGAAGTTATGTTTTTCCTTCTCTGCTTCGGCCACCCCGTCATCAGCAGACTGGACGAGAGACACCAGGAGGATCCAGCTGTCTTCCATAGATGGGAGGTGTGCAAATGTGTTCTAACGGCTACCATTTCTACTACTTCTGGGGGCAGGGTTAATTATCTCTCATAAATATATGTAAGTTATGCTAACGTGAAATGGGTTTGTTCTCACTGCTTTAAATGAATTAACATTTTTAAATCCTGCCACCTTGAATTTCTGATAATATAAACTTCAATGGATACAATTCCAAAAAGTAAAACCTTTTCCCAATACTTTTTTTTTTCCAAGACTGTAAAGAGGTCGCATTTATGGTTTGGAAAAGAACTGTCCTTCAAAAACCTTCCTATGTTGAGTAAGGTTGGGTCACAGCTGATGGGGCATTCTGGAAGGATCTGGAACTTTAGGACGTGAGATTTAGCTGGAGAAAGCAGGTCATCCTGTTTGAATCCCACCCATGCCCGCAGCCCTCTCCCTCCCCAGAGATCTCAGCCCATCTTCCATAGCTGTCTGTGGTCGTCACAGAGGTGTCCCTAAGAGTAAGACGCGCTGAAGTGTCCTCACGACCCCCCTCTGGCTGTGCTTGCCCAAGGGAGCCCACTTTCTGCGCAGCCAGGCTTCCTAACAGGATGGTCCACAGCCGTGCTTCTAGTGCGCAAACAGACAGCCTGGACTCCTTCGGAGTGCTGGCCGTGACTGTGGATCCCAGTCTCCCCGGAGACACCACTGCACCTAGCCTGCTCCACGCGCTAGGAGGGGATGCTTACTCTCAGTTCACTGCCCTGGCTTCTGCTTCTAACACCAACATCTGTTTCTAAACAGGTTTCTGGAGAAAGAAGTGTGAAAAGTAAACAAACCAGTACAGCCTCCCTGACCTCCTGTCTGTAAGGGTGGTGGCCAGCCGCATTTCCAGGGTTCAGGCTGGATGGGTAACAAGTCCTGTCGCCAAGAGGGAAAAGCCATGTGTAAACAAACACATGAAGAATTTTCAACAAAGACAAAACCGTGATCTTTTTACAAATCTGATCACGAAGGATAGGCTAACTCTGTAAAGCCCCGTGAGCTATCAGCAGGAAGAATTTTTGTGACTTTACAAAGAATTTTGGAATTCCTGGGAAACAATCTCATGGAATCGTTTTCTTTGTGTTTGATTGCGGGCTTTGTTATCAGTGCTCTACTTTGCCACCCTGGTCTTGTCCTGTTTCTCACTGTCATGTAAACTGAATCCCGCTGACAACCGGGCTATGCTAAATTCCTCGAAAGAGAAAGATTTAACCGTCTCAAAAACAGTAAGGATAGACTGGGGGCGGGGGGGGGGGGGTGTGTGTGTGTATTTGTATGAGTCTCTGTATGTGTGTATCTCTTTATCTATATTTGACTGTGTGTTTGTGTATGTATCTGAATGTGTGTCTGTGTTTTTGTTTGTAGGAGTCTGCATGTGTGTAAATATATTTGCCTGTGTGCGTGTGACTGTGTGGACATTTGTTTGTAAGTGTATGTGTGGAGCATTGGCGAGCCTGAAGGGTGAAAGTCTTCAGTCAACACCGCCCACTGGCTGCCTGCAGTATAAACTACTTCAGAGTGCTTGGGTGTTAGTAAACACTTCCTGTTGTGTTGAACATAGCTGAACAAAACTAAGTAGCCAAGACAACATCCGCGAATATCTTAGTCACCAGTGGCACCGTCTGCAGGAGTGATGCTCGGATGCAGGAATGAACTCCTCTGGAAGTGACAAATATGCTGGGTCCGTCCAGTTAGCCAGGATGCAAAGACATGCCCCAGGTGAGAATATGCACAAACACTTAGCCTACACTTTCATGGGACACAGTGAATCCCGAGTTAGCAATTACAGGCCCACAGGATGGAAAACAACTCGAATACTCCGCTCAAGAACTGTGACTGTGCAGTGTGATGCGGCCATCAGCTGTGCCGTGATCAAGGTGGTAATTGATTCCGAGGTCGCTTAGGATGCCAGGGTGTTCCACGGAATACCATCCACAGTATTAGGACAATCCGGAGAAAAACTGCAGTTTCCTAGACCTGCTGGCAGACCTAACACTTTAGCAAGAGGTTCAACAGCTCATTTCAGCTTTTAGGAGACTCAGGTATGGGGATGGGAAGATGGCTCAGTGGGCAAACTCACCTAACCTGAAGGCCTGAGTCTAATCCCTGGGGCTCAGAAAGTAGAAGGCAAGAACTCCTGCAAGCTATCCTTCGACCTTTAATGTGAGCCTCAGCATGCACAGAAGCATGTACACACACACACACACACACACACACACACACACACACTATATATATATATATATATATATATATATATATAAATCAGGTTTGAGGAAGAGGAAGGAAGGATAATGTAGTAGTTTCCTTGGAAACCAAATGTGGTTCTACTGTAGGAATGGTCCTGATGAATCACTGCTCAGAGGGTGAAAATTCTATTCGTCTGCTTAAAACAGGACAAGGATACTTTAGAGTCCAAATAATCATGATCTCTGAGACTCCGCAGGGGACTCCAGTGGAGGTGCTACACACATGCTCATAAACCTGCAAAGGACCACGAGAAAGCCCCCATAGGATCACAGAAATGAGCAGACGACCGTAATGAGTGACACATACAATTTCCAGGGCAGGGATAGGAACAGCGCTGGCTGTCCCACCCTCTCCTGGCCCCTTCTCACGGCTGAGCACACAGCATAGTCCTAGATAAGCGAGTTTGCAGGAGATTGCCTTGCAGCTCTCTCCTCACCTCACGGGACCCAGCTAAAAGAACAAGGATGATGCCACTCTCTCTGCAGGACATTTCGAGATCTGAAGGAAGAAGGGGGAAGCCCCGCTGTACCAGGTAGGAGTGGCAGGAGAAGGATCTCATAAAGTAATGATGCTCCTTCATCCCCATGGGCAGATCTCGACCCATTGGCCTCTGTACATCATGGAACAAACAGGTGGGCTTGGAATCCTTTTCAGAAAGTCACAGTTGCTATATCCAGTGGAGTCAGAATCCAGGCATGTGGTGTGCCTCACTGGCATGGTCACACGTAAGAATCAAGAAGCCAGCAGCTGGAGAAGTGGCTCAGTTCATAATGCCCTTCCCACACAGGGATGAGGGCCTGAGTTTTATCCCAATGCACACAGGAGAGAGAGGCCTGGCATGGCAGTGTGCACCTGTGATTCCAGCACCGGGAAGCCAAGGAATGGTGGAGCCTAGAAGCTCAATAGCCAGCCAATATGCAGAACTGGCCCATTCAGGATTCCGTGAGCTGTCTCAAAACCTTAGGTGAATGGGGCCTGCAGAGATGGCTCAGAGGTTAAGAGCACTGGCTGCTCTTCCAGAGGTGCCAGGTCCCATTCAGAGAACCCGCATGGTGACTCACAACTGCCTGTAACTCCAGGTCTGGGGGATCGAGTACCCTTTTCTGGTCTCCACACATGTCAGGCATGCATATGATGGCCACACACATACACACACACACACACACACAGAGAGAGAGAGAGAGAGAGAGAGAGAGAGAGAGAGAGAGAGAGAGAGAGAGAGAGAGCCATACTCGGGAAAGCACTGAGCAGAGAAATATTAAATCCTCACCAAGAAGTCTCAAGTGTGAGAATTCTCTGAGAGTTCTGCCTGTCTCCTAACTCAGTGCTTGGAAAGTGGGGTGGGGTAATTCTCTCAAAGCAATGTGCACGCAGACGCTTGTGTCCCGCACAGGGACTCAAGCCGCAGTTCACGTCTGGGGAGAAACTAAAAGAAGAAAGTTACAAAAAAGATCCTAACAAGCCTGCAGTTAGTTATTAAAGGAGCTGGTCAACTACTCTGAGTGGAGAGAGATGTGCCAAACCTAAACAGAGAAGCTGACACACAAACCGCCATGTCACCCACATCTGTACCAGCCATGAAGTCATGTGTTGGCGTGCACAGTACAACAACCCAAGGTCTCCATTACCGCTGTCTGGGGTCCAGCCTCCAGCAGCACCGGGCCTTAAAGGGAAGCTAAGACTTTCCTATCTGAGGGGTTTAGGGAAAAGACATTCACACACTCTCTTGATGGCTTCCTTATTTAATTTCTGTTTTTCTTATGATCTTTGTATGTTCTTACTACTGTATAATTTTTTCCCTAAGTTTGTACACCCCAACAAAGTTTTTCAGGCAATATAGGAATTACAGTGTGGTTACATTCTATTTTTCAAGTGAATGATGAATCATTCATTGAATGATTACAATGAATACAGGTAAAAACATGTTTTTCATCTCCCTTACACGATTCAGCATTTTAAGTATTACAAGTGAAAAACAAATTATCCCAAGCAGCCACATGCATTCATTACCCAAGCAACCAGTTAAAGACTAATTGTGTGGGCGAGCAAAGTGTTCTTCTCATCCAGGTCTTTGAATGGCAGGCTGCATTTTGCAGTTACAAGGAAAGGGTTAACTATTTTATTACTTATCTTGAAAGGTGATCTTATAAGGAATCTTAAACCTAAACTTTTATATATGATAAACAGTCTTCTTTACTTTAAATCTTTAGGGTGCATACCCACTCATTAATAGTTTTTTTTTTAATATCAGGAAGTTGAGGGCAGAAATGGGTATAAGGAATTAATAATCGCCTTTGGTCATCAACCAATCTTAGCAAGAAAGGCACATCAGCCAATGATAATTGGGCTGCTTTGTTCTTGTTCCCCGACCTTAACAAGTTCTACATGCAACTCTGTGCCTTTCTAAAACTTGATTTTTTTCTTGGGTTTTTCACCTCAGAGCTACTTAACAAAAATGCCTTAGTCTACCTTTGTTATTTTCAAAGCTTTGTTTCAGCTGTGATAACCTGTGAATACATTTCCCAACGGTAAGGTTAAAAGAATTTAAACTAGCTGGGCTACTGGGACTCAATTGCTTTTCTTAATCATTAACTTGAGCTACAATCTATGCATCTCCTTAGGTGAAACTCCCAGGCCCTGGCTGTGTAACATTTCCTTGTTTATTTTTATTCATCAAAACCCTGCATAAGCTCCCATTTTTATTACCAATTAGATAGTACAGCTTGGGGAAGAATCATCTTCTTGACAATCCACAGATGAAAATGCCCAGTAGACTGGAGTGTCTCCATGATACAAACACAACACATATGGGCAGTGGGGATCTCCCCACACCTATAGCAGTAAAGGAACAACAGAAGCAAAAGGCATTCTGGGACCTGTAGTTCCATGGCCTGGCCAAACCAAGATTCGCCAATCAGAGACTTTCCTCTTGGGGGCTGACAACCTGAACATCAATTCCCACCTGCCGCTCCTCTGGCATGGCCACCAGCCTTCCATACCGTACACAGGACACCCAGTAACGTATGTACTTCCGGCCACCGATTGCCTCCATCAGCTCAATCGTGTGTTCAATGTATGTATTGGTGCTTTGAGCATGTCCTGCCCATGGGGCTCACTCGCAGCCCTAGAGTGAGGCTGGCAGGGAGCAGAGCCCGGCCTTCCTCTTGGGCCCCCGTCCCCTACAGAACTGAAGGTAACAGGCACACACAGCTACCCACGGCTTCTTAATAGAATCAAATCCAGGTCCTCGAGCTTGCGCGAGCTCTCTTACCCACTGACCCATCCCCTTAGCCCCAGAAACAATCGTCCAAAAATATTTTTAAACCACAGCTGGTTAAACTCACAACAGCAGGACACACAGACATAGAAAACTAGTAATGTACACTACTTGTCCCTAAACAGTATAAAAAAATAGTACCAAAATCAACTACAGCCTAAAAGAAGGCACCGAGACCTGAAGCCTTGGAAGAGACCATTTTCTTAAGTAAGTAATAATGAAATGATGTATCAACGAGTAAATGAACTGGAGAAATAAGCTCAAAATAAATTGTGCAAAATCTTCACTAGACCAGGCTATAAAGAGAGCCGCCAAACCCATGTGGAGAAAAGTCTACAGTCTCCTTACTTGCCACAGAGTGCTATCGTGACTACACCCTCATTGTCTTCCCTGGTTTCCCCCCCACCATCATGCACAGAGTCCTGAGAGCACAAACCCCACACCATTCCCGGCAGCACCTGCAAGTTCTCAACGGTCCCAGCGACACCAGCACCGTAAGCACAGATGCCATTGCTAAAACTGACACCTCTGCACACAGCGAAAAAAGTGGCAAGTCAAGATTCAAACGACCGGAGTTGTTTTAGGTAATTCATAGGTTGTAAAAACTAATGAGAAGTGAAAAAAAAATATGAGGGTGTTATAACACTGCCATTAAAATGAAAATCTATATTACAGCCTTATGTTCTCAAGTACCACTCCAGAAGGGGGCATCCAGCAATAGATCAAAATGCTCTACTCAAAAAAAATCCACTTCATTAATTTTCAGAAATAGTCGCCTACGCATTCTTTTACACCAAATCATCTCCGGTTTTCATGACTATCGAAGTTTATTCTTAATAAGCAATTCATTTGAGTAACTAAAAAAATGCAGAAGATCAGCACTTACCACAAACACATACAGACACAGTCATGTGCACATATGCGCGCGCACACACACACACACATATGCACACACGAGCACACCCAGGTAAACAGATCTCAGATAATCGTACCCCTAAAAGAAAAGTCACCATGAGCGGCTTTATGAATAGCCCTGAAAGATTGAGCACATATGTGAACGATGGTCACACAAGACTCAGTCAAGTAGCTCCGATCTCGTTCCACTGTAAAGACTCACCTACAATCATGTATAAATGGCCACTTATGGGACTGGGGGGATTGGAGCTGGGGAAGCGCTTGCTTTGAGAGCAAGTGAGTCAGGTTTTGATCCCCAGGACATAAGCACACAAGTCTGCACAGAGTGGCAAGCTTTTGCAGCCTCAGCTCCCAGAAGATGAAGACTGGGGGATCTTGAAGCTCCCTGGCAAACCAGCCGTGTCTAGAGACTGTCTAAAAACAGCAGACAACTCCTGATAAACACCTAATGCTGACCTCGCTTAGCCTCTACATACATACACCAGCACATATGCACACACATACACCTGTGCAGACACATACATGCCCACATGATGAAAGTGCACGTGCGCGTGCACACACATACACACACACACACGCTGTCTCTTCAGAGTGGCTAGCCAGTACAGTTGAGGTCTGATTGGACAGATAATCGCCGATAGCCAAACGACACGGCTTATCTTTTGAAACGCCCGTGGAATAATCCCTAAGGACCACTGGTCATGTGAATGGCAATCGTGGCCCAGTCATGAAAAGCCTTGACCAGTCTTCACATCTGGAATGCAGAGGGAAAAGACTGATAGACCTGGAACTGGGCCCTGGCATTTTATCACCACGGGCTGCCGATGACACGGGCGATGGCGGCCGCATGAGGAGGGAGAGGCAGTGACCCTGGCAGGCACGGACAAACAAGCATTCTAATTTGAATTTCCGGGTGTCCGTGTCCATCCAGCCTTAGACCGATCATGCAGGCCTGCCTCCAGCTGTGCTCTGACTCTATTAGAAACAACTTGTGCAGACTTGTGCTCAATTCTAAATTCCCATCTTAACTCTCAGTCTTGAAGGGGGAGGCACTGAAAACATTTGAACTAAGTTTGCAGTATTAATAGATAACAATTACTGGCATTTTAAGAGGCAAACTACCCAGGTGCTCTTCATAGAACTGAACACGAACCGTATATTTTTTTATGGTTAATGTAAAAATTCATTAGCTGATGTGGGTGTTACCTTCCTAACACAAGAGCAATGGAAGCATATAAAATATTACACATCGATTAAATATAAGACAACAAGGAACATCTTAATGCTCCTCGTGTGATTAAAACACAAGAATGAGCTCCACTTTGTAGCTCTATTACAATTTAAAGATTTAGAAGAATGAGATATTGTACATTCTAGAAGCTCTTACCCAATCAACAAGCCTGACTCCACAAATAGGTAGCCCACACTCTTCTACAGTGAAACAGAAACAACCCAGTATTTCCTTCCCAGGCAGCTGCACAGGGCTACAGCTAGCTCCTGAATTCCACTTCCTGGGAAGTCAGACCCAGGCCTGGGTACACTCCTAAGTCAGTGAGAGCCCAGACAGAACTCACACTGACAACAATGAGGACGGCTTTTGTATTTGTACCTCAAACCTAGTGCAGGACATCAGGGGGGAAATGACGTTCATTCTGCTGGGCAAAACAACTCCACGAAACGGAGGTCGCTCTGAGTTTTTCAGATAAGGGAACTTGACCTCTGCGAAATAACTTGCCAAATGCCATAGAGTTATTACATGTCAAAGGTGAACTTAAAATCCAGACATTTCCTAACACGTTCATTGTACAATACTTTCTGGGCACGTACCACATACACAGTGCTACTCTGAACAAGACCATGAACAACACAGTGCTCCCGTCTTCCAGAGCTTACCCTAAAGGGACTCTTAGCATTTTATGAATTACAAACCAGCAAAACAAATGCAGAAAGTCCACAGAGGACATGTACCACTGCAAAGAAAAATGAAACAGAGAAAGAGAAACAGGAAGGAACTGACAGAGGTCAAATCAATTTTATGTAAGCTAGTCTGGACTCGATTCTCTAGTAATGCCGAACTGGTTGCACTTGAAGAAACTGCAGGATCCTTGACTATGCGCAGTTTTACAAAGAGATGCTAAACCACAGAAACAGGGTCCTTACTAGGACGGAGCAAGGGGGTTTAGCCAAGGCAGAAGTAGCAGGGAGGAGATTCCAGCCAGAGAGAAGGGCTCAAGGACAAATAGGTTGGAGGTGTACCAACAGTGCCCAGGATGAGGGGCAGCATGGTGGACGGCTCCACAGTCTGTGGAATCTTTCAGGCCAGTGTCCCTAGCAAAGGGCCCAGGTATGTTGGAAAATGGCCAGCGTGAGCACCTTGCTGGGCAAAGACGAAAGGAAAAGGAAAACACTTAGCTACAGGAAGGTTGTGGTTCAGGAACCTCAACAACTAGAGGCCTGAAAACAGGTGTTTCCAATGATTTGCTCTCTAATTGAGGGTGGAGAGAGGAAGATGAAGGAGGCTCAGGATTTTTCTCTCAGCAAATGGAGGGGTAGGCATCCTTGCTAAGAGGTTTGCAGAAAATCTGAGGCCTAACCAGAGAAGAACCTGAGAAGAAAGGAAGCACCCTCCTTCCAGACTGACTCAGGAGTGAGCATCAAGGGCTCTTAAGGTGGGACAGGACCATCTAGAGCCCCTGAGCAGAGCCAACGCCCCCTGAACATTCATGTTTTTGCTAAGAAGCACAAGCAACATACATCCCCCAAGAATTGCCTTCCGGGTGTAAGGAAGCTAATGCCACCACTCCAGAGGCCAAAACAAGGCCTTCCTTTGTAAAACGCTCCCAACTGGGAGCGCAGAGATTTTTCTACTTCTTTGCACAGCTCATGCTCCTGTGCAGATATTTTAATTAAAGTTTAATCTTCCTGTGTTTGTGCCTGGAGGCGAAGCCTGTGAAGGGCAGAGTTCCCAGCCTCGGCCTCAGACAACTCTCCAGGTCTGCCATTAAATAACCACAATTTCAGTGGCCAACCGAAGCCCCGCCCTCCACCCCAGAGGTCAACCGAAGCCCCGCCCTCCACCGCACCTCCGTGCTCATTTTATCCCCCAGCAGTTACAATGGTGTGCGTCTATTCCAGTTTTCCCTTTCCTGGGAAGAGGCTGGGTTCCGGGAGAAAATGGCTCTGTCACTCAAGAGGCATGAAGTCAACAGAGGAAGGCTGGGGCTAGAAGTGATTACAGAAGGCCGGGGCACACATGCCTCAGAGCGTCTGTGTTAGCCGTCCGCCCCTCGGTGCACACAGCTGGAAGACAAGGCAAGAAGCCTTTGTGCTACTCACGGGATCTTAGGGAATCGTCTGACAGCTTATTTATTAAATGCATTTTCATATTAGTTCCCCCTGCACCCCAGCTGACCTTCAAAAACGTTTGCTGAGTGTCAAGAACCTGAAGCGCCGTGGTGGAGGGATGTGAGGGAAGTCTCCCGAGCTTCTCCCGCACGAGTGCATATGGAATGGGTTCCAATGAAATACTACATTAGGTAGCTGGGCCTTTAATGGAGAGCCTAAATTAGATAGCTAGAAAATTAGAACCCAATTAACGGAGGTCCAAATTACTTTTGCCTCTGTGTATTTCTGAGAGGAATGGTTCGCGGGAGTGTAAAACAACATGGAAAAACTGCCAGCACTTCCCCAAGCATGCCCTGAGTCCAGACACATTTTATCTTCACCAGCCCTAACAGGGGCACTGGAGTCCGGAATAACGGCCCTTAGACATCCACAATGTACAATTATATTTAATAATATATTTCCCGAACCAAAGCCCAGACCCAGAGGTTCTTCCAGAGAGGCTCTCTTTCAGACTTTTAAAAATAAACTTTGGGCAGCACACACATAGCACAAAGGCTGTTATCTTAAGCCTGCTTTACGTGCTTGGCTCAGAGGTATTCATACAGTCACGCTATTGGACAACATCCCGTCATCCATCTAACCCCAGACTGTCCTCAGCTCAAAGGCTGGGATTATGTTCCCATTAAAGACTGAGCTGCCATTCTCGTCTCTACCTGTTCCCGAGAAAAGTTCAGCAAAGAGAAACATCCAGTCCACGTCTTTGACTGAGGCTGGCTTCCTACAGAAGGTAAGATCGGAACTCTCATTTCTCAGCGATGCCACCCACGGGTAAGCTGACCTTCCCAAGTCTCCTCCTGCTGCTGTGATAAAACATTGACCAAAACCACCAGGAAAGAAAGGGTTCACTGTGCTTAAAGGGAAGCTATGGCAGGACCCTGGAAGCAGGAACCTGGGGGCAGGAACCTGGAGGCAGGAACCTGGGGGCAGGAACCTGGGGGGGTAGGAACCTGGGGGGCAGGAACCTGGAGGCAGGAACCTGGGGGGCAGGGATCTGGGGGGGTAGGAACCTGGGGGGCAGGAACCTGGAGGCAGGAACCTGGGGGGCAGGGACCTGGGGGCAGGAACCTGGGGGCAGGAACCTGGGGGGCAGGAACCTGGGGGGGGTAGGAACCTGGGAGGCAGGAACCTGGAGGCAGGGACCTGGGGGCAGGAACCTGGGGGGCAGGAACCTGGGGGGCAGGAACCTGGAGGCAGGAACCTGGGGGGCAGGAACCTGGAGGCAGGGACCTGGGGGGCAGGGACCTGGGGGACAGGGACCTGGGGGCAGGAACCTGGGGGGCAGGGACCTGGGGGGGTAGGAACCTGGGGGGCAGGGACCTGGGGGCAGGGACCTGGGGACAGGGACCTGGGGGCAGGGACCTGGGGGCAGGGACCTGGGGGGCAGAGACCTGGGGGCAGGAACCTGGGGGGCAGGAACCTGGGGGGCAGGAACCTGGAGGCAGGAACCTGGGTCAGGGACCTGAGGGCAGGAACCAGAGGACAGGGACCTGGGGACAGGGACCTGGAGGCAGGAACCATGAAAGGATGCTGCTCCAGCTTTGTTTCCTCTGGCTCACTCAGCTCCCTCCTTAAATGGTGAGCTCCACCTGCTGGGGGGTGACCCTGCCCACACCAATCCAATGAAGGCAGTTCCTCAGCTGAGGTTCTCACTTCCTGCCTATGTCTAGGTTTGTGTTAAACTGACAAGAACCAAGCAGCACACCTACTACCTTTGTTGATCGTGCCTGAGTGACTCATTTTGTCCCATGCAGTCATGTGAAATCCTCAGACATCTACCAGTCAGTGCTGATGGGTAACCAATCAGCACATGCAGCCTGGAAAGAGTTAGGAGCCGCAAACAAAACGGATAGTTCTGCAATCCGTTTGCAGCACCGGAACTAGAGCTGACTTTGCAAGGGGCTGGAGGATGAGTGCAGGCGTGCGCACACACACACACACACACACACACACACACACACACACACACACCACAAAACAAAAACAAAAAAAAACACGTTTTAATGTCTTTAAAGCACTAGAGAGAACAATCGCCCTGAATTCCATCAGGAAATGCCCCAGAAATGCACACACTGTGAGCAGACTGAGGCTCTGTCTGAGCAAGAGGCTAACAGGTGCCACCTTGAGCTCCACTGAGCAGTGGTGTGGCAGGCATTCTCGTCACCAGGGAGAAGGGGGCGTGGGCACCCCAAGGGAGCACGGACAGCCCATGCATGATGAAGCTCTGGGTCAGGCTTTCTTGGTTCTGAGCCATTAGTTCTAGGGAAGGAGCGCATTAGGAAAACCTTTCAAGCCGCAAACCACATATCTTAGGGAGATAGCTAATTAGAATTCACCCTTAACTGTGAGAGAATTAACAGACATTAAATAATCATTATTTATAATTGGAGAATCAAATTACCCAAAGGGGGGTTGGGTAAAACTCAGATTTCTTTGCTTAATGCTTAATTTAGAAAAATAAAAAGATATTTGGTTCTCTCAAATGATCAATAACTCATTTCTAAAGTCAAAAACCTTACTTAAAACTACTTTTTCCCTAAAACAGTGCTGTATGCTTTGTTCTACAAAAGACATAAAAATTCTAATCATATGTAGCAACGTGCAGGACACAGCCTCCCCTGATCTGGACCAAGTGACCGAGGGAGAGGGGACCGTGCCTTCTTCCCTCTAAGGGCAACACACTCACCTAGGGGATTTTTTTTTTTTTAATCTTTGGATTTGTTTATTCTACTTTGTTTTTCTTCCTAGAATTTTGGATCCTCTCTCCTAAGGACATGAAAGCCTAAAACTGCTGTAATCCACTCCTCTCCCAACAGGATCCCTCTCTGGCCAGGCTCACAGACAGATCTTCAGGAAGCTGATCGCTCTGGGACCAAGGCAAATGGGTGAAGCCAGGACATGGGGAAAAGGGGGGGGGGGGGGCTTTGCAATATTAGGTCTCTAAAACTCAAAAATACACTAAGTAAGAATGAGGAAATATAATGTACGCAAAATGGCAGAAATAGTAAGAGTAGCCCAGTGGGAGGGGAAGGGAAGCAGCACCTTTGCCCCAAAGGCTCCTGGAAGCAGCAGGAAACAGCTACCAGCCTTCCAGCCGGTCGTGCACATCCACGTGTGACAGTGGCCCACTGACTTCTAAGAACTGCACAGATGAGATGTCCAGGGCATGCGTAAAGAGGAACAGGTAATGACATTTAAGTTTCTGTATTAATGATGCTTGATTTCAGTTTTTTTATAACAACAAAGAAAAATCAAAGAATGTAATTGTCAAGCCAGAGGAGACTGGTCAATATAATAGAGCTTCCAGGCAATAGAATACACAGGCATCATTAAATGATTTATCATAGAAAAATATTTATAGCTATGGTGAGAAATCTTCATGGTTTGTGCTGTTAGGAAGAAAGGAAGGCTTCTGCCATCTCACAAATTTATAAATGCTTTTAAAAGTCACAAAAATATAAACAGCGCTTATCTCTCACAGTACAGCGCTTATCTCTCACAGTGTTCTTTTGTGCTCATCTTTGATTGTGTGTACACAAGCTTGTTTATATGCACATTTGTGTAAACAAGCCAACATGCATGCGTGCGTGTGTGAGCACACGTGGATACTCGAAGACAACCTCAACGGCAGTTCCTCAGAAGCTGTCACCTTGTTTATTGAGACAGGGTCTCTCATGCAGCATATAACACATGCAAGATGTGCTGCACACCGGCCAGCAAGCGCCGGAGATCTGCTTCTTTCTGGACCTAGCGCTGGGTTACAAGCTGAGCCACCACACTGGCTCCTGTTCCGTGCGGGGTCTGGGTCCTCCACCACATCGCTGACCATTTCCCTGGCTGCTTTTCTAGCCACAGACCTAACTAGATCATCCCACAACTACATAGAAGCTGTTTTAAGTTTAATGTAGAATACTGAACATTCCGGCAGCTCTAGTACAGCAAATCTAAGACTACTCACAGACAGAAGTGACTACCTGCAGGCATGGGTGGTGTCTGTCTAGGCTACAGTGCCTCTGCATGATGTTAAAGCTCTCCCCCAAAGCACGCACACACACATGTGCACACACATGCACACATTCATGCACACATTCATGCATACATATATTTGCACTCACATACAGACATCCCTCAACTAATAAGTGTTAAGAACAAACAAAAGAGCCGGATGTAGTACTGCAGGCCTACAACCCCAGTACTCAGTAGGTGAGACAGGAGGATTGCAGCGGTTAGACACGAGTCTGAGCTACACAGTGAGTTTCAAGCCAGTCTCTACCACAGTAAAAACCTATCAGAAACAAAAATCAAACACAATGGTAAGGATGCTTAGGAACAAAGGAAGTGCGGTCCTTGGGAGTCCAGCCCTCCCGGCATTAGCTCCCCCTTCATGTCTCTCCAGAATATTCAGCTGTGGTGCTGCACTTTAAGGAACACTCTACATCCTGTTGCTTCAGAACACTTGAAATCATGTAAATTATTCCTGGGGAATGTTTAAAAATTCATGTTATTTACTCCTGAGAGGCCGCGGCAACATCTTTCCAGACCGCACCAGACTGTTCTGCGAATTGGGGGGGGTTAATTTCTGAGATGCACAACCCTGCTTACTGCTCAGATCAATAAAAGGAAATGAGCTACTGTGGCTTTGCCTCCCCCACCCCCTTCCCCTCCATCGTATGCACGGCCCTGAGTGGATCAAAACTCCATTTGTAAATTAAACCAGCTTGTCTGGCATGGGAACACAGTGAACCCTTGTACAGTGCGAGCCCCTTACTCTGAACCTACCTCTCCCAGGCCAGAGACAAGAATAAAAAGTCAGTCGTAAACGGGGTGCTATACAACCCCAAGCTTTATATACATGTTTTCAAACAATGTATTTTAAAACCCTTGGGCTCCCATATTCCTAGTTTATTACTTTTATCTGTATTTTAAAAACAAAGCATTGAAGGTTGATGTCCACCTTCTGTGGGCGCGGGTATTTGTGTTGGGAGCCCCAGAGATCTACCCATCTCTACCTCCCAGTACTGGATTACAAGTGTAGAACACCATGCCTGGCTCATGTATGTGAGTCCTATGTTTTCCTTTACTGACAGAGATCTCTCTCCAACCCAAATGTCTACATTTTTAATGTATTAAGATGTATTTTCTTGATTTTTCACATTTATTTTTGAGAACGTCATACATGAATACTACATTATATCATGTCTATCCTATGTCTACTCCCTCTTCCCATGTGCTCCACCACCTCTCGAATTCATGGATTTTTGTATTCATATTTTTGTATCTTTATATTTTTGTTACATACACACACATTTATACAGACATACATATGTGTACATGTAATACAATACAACCTGCTGAGTCTGTGTGTGTATGCTGACTTATGATTGGGTCATTAACTACTTATAGCTTCTTCATACAGGGATCGGGACTTATGAGAATACACACACACACACACACACACACACACACACTGGAATGCCTACAGATGTTATCGATGTCCTGGTCTCATGTAAGCAACTACACTGTTGGGATTTAGTGAGCACAGGCCACTCCGCAAGCAGCCTTCCTCCATGGTTCCTGCCCTGGCTTCCCTCAGGGAGAGACTGTGATCTGAAAGGGTAAGTCGGCCACGTAAAAACTTTCCTTGCTACGATGTTTTAGTCAAAGTGCTTGAGAAGAAACTGGGACACGATTGAGCCCTCCCTCCTGGCCTCGAGTTAGGTTTACCAGCCTCTGCCCTGTGATGGAGAAATAGCCGAGTGCCTAGGATGCTCACACGGCAAGCAGATAGCAAAGGGGGCCGTGGGAGCTGTGAATCAGGGCAACTGCACAGACAAATTCAGAAACCTGGGAGCCCGTGCCCTGAAGAGCTGTCTCCTGAACTTAAGAGAGCCTCGCTGTCTTCAGCCAATGGACCCTGGCAGCTGTCAATCTCCAGTCCTCGCCAACCGGTTTGCCATTGGTTTGTTTAGCCAAAGCCTCGCACTGTCTGACTGAGACACGGATGAGCATGCTGGGACCGAATAGCGTGGAGCAAAGTCAGACTAGCAGAAATGCGCAGAGCCAGCTCAGCGCTGTGTGTCCCAATGAAGGGATGGATACCCAAGGCGACGCAGCTCATGGCTGGGGTGAGCCAGATTACACAGTAGCTCCACATTCCAGCAGGTGCTTGGGGGTGTCAGCGAAGCCATCCGCAGCGTCAGTTCAGACATCAACCCTCCGTCCAGCACAAGGTGGCTGGGGTGAGCTCTGGAGCAGACTGAGGGCCCGAGGATGGGCCATCATCAAGGGAGACCCGTCTCCACCTCGTGCTCTGCCAATGAAGGACTGGGGGGCACAGCTGTGCAGGAAGAGAGTGCAGCAGGCCAGGGAACCCAGTCGCCGGCTCCTCCTGGGTGTCCAAGCCCTGTGACCGCAGGCAAATTGGAGAGTCTCAGGGTCACAAAGGTCTTTAAAGGTCTCTGTGGGTCCAGACACTTGACTGCAATTGGCTACTTATGCCTTGGGAAATCCCTCCCACCCATCTCCAGGGCACGAGCACTGTGGAGAAGCCTAGAGAAGGAATTCTTCTGGCCGTGGGGTGAGGGAGAAGAGCTTCTGTTTCCCTCTGTGTAAAAGCGGGCATGGCGGTGCATCCTTCAGGAGCTAAAGTGAGGACTGAGCCAGTTACCCATGCAGGGCTCTCAGCACAGGGCGGGACGTCCAGTGTTCTCTAAGCGTGGGGCTCCCGGAGGACCGGGTCCTCCTGCTACGGTGCTGTGCTCAATTCTCGTCCTGCGCGGCTTTACCATGGCTTGCGAGAAAGGGGGCCACGGGAAGGAAAGTTCAGTGCTGGGGGGAGTGGAAGGTGGGTGAGGCGTCAGGACAGACAGCGGGCAGCGTCTTCCAAGGCAATCTCCCTCTAAATGTCTACCAGGTTATTGGAGAGCCTGCCTTCAGATGGTGCTGCACCTTTATTCAAAATCATTAGAATTAGAAACAAGTCAGGGGCCCTTACATAGGCCACCAGGTAAACAAACCAGAGGAGACACGAAATGGGACCCTTTTCAGCAAGAAAGGGAAATGGACTAACGGGGCAAGAAAAGACCCAGGTCAGTCTGAGGAGCCTATTTGTCTAGAAAGGAAGCCAGCCTAACTGGCACAGAGGCCACTAATCCAACAATACAATGTTCTGCAATGGCTGAAACCACAGGCGGAGGACAACTGTGGCTGCCAGGGCCTGGGGCGGCCACAGCAGTGGACAGTGAGTGAGGCATCGGGACCTTGCTGAGCGGCTCCTCGGCAGGCTTTACAGGAATAAAGGAAGACATGGCATCGTCCACTTGTCAAAGCCCTGGAACGTGTACCACAAGTCAGTAATGCCAGCACTGCAATCACGGCAGCAGAGAGATGGAGGCAGGAGGATTACAGTGAGTTCCAGGCCAGCTTGAGCTACATAGCATGCACCAGGACAACCAAGTTTATAAAGGCAGAGTTTTGTCAAAATAAATAAATAACAAATAAATAAAATTTTTTTAAAAAGTAAAGAGTGGGTTTGAATCCATATAAGTTTAAAAAATATGATGTCCTTTTTTTTTTTTTTTAAGAATTTCAGTGACAGGTGAAGTGAAGAATCAGGTGTGCAACGTGACAAAACCATCTGACGGTGTTGCTCTTGGGCGAGGACGCTCTGACTGAAGTGGCTAACAGGAAAGGCACGCCCCAAAGGCCTGGCAAAGGAGGCCAGCCACGCCAGCGGCATGAGCTACAATGAACACTTGTGCCAGTGGGGGACGCTGTTGCCATGAGGCCAGGTGCTCAGGTTGGACCCTGCTAAACAAGTGACCCCAAATTAAACAGCGAGGTAAGTGTGTGACAGACCAGGAGGGTTTACTAACCTGAGAAGGGAAGGTCACAGATGAGCAGGGACAATGGGCAGGGTGACCCCCAGGGCTGCTAGACCCGAGTGGGAGAAGTTAGCGGGAACTCAGTTGTGTTTCCTACAAATGCAGACAGATTTGTGCAAACACGTCCACCGGTTTCTACGCACGCATATTTGGGTTGGCACACACGTACATTGTTTTGTCAGCGGGCAGCAAGGAAGCGCACATACCCGGGCCCAGCACTTGCTTCCCAGTATTAGCCTCCAGTACAAGGGCCCAGGACACCCTGGAGAGTGAGCATGACCAGGTCCACAGCCAGGGCACTAAACACACTGCCAGGATCTGAGTCTAACCTAAAGTACAGAACGTGTCTCTGTGAATCCACACTGACGGAAACAGACAATCAGCTAAGGAAAGAGATGCGAGAGAAGACATTTGCCATGCAGGGTTGTGCTGAAAAGTCTGTACAGGCGCTGGGCCCCTAAGAAGGGGGAGGCTCCTCACTCCCCGGGGTAATAACACAACAGGACATCAAGTGGCAGACAGGAAATTTCCAGGGGGCTGGGGGACACACACTACCTCAGACAGGTGACCAAGGCAATTCCAGCAAGGATAAATTACAATGATGGCGGGACCCTGATTGCAGGATGGGATCAAAGGGTTTCTTATTGATGCTCTCTTCCTCTCAAAAAAAAAAAACCATTTCCCCAGTCTACTCATGAGAAAAACCTCAGACAAACTCCAAGAGAGCAACGTTCTCCCAAATGCTTGACCAGCACTGTTCAGAGCTTCAAGGTCATCCAAGGCAGGCCACGGCTAAGACATTTCCACCGCAGAAAGGACCCCACAGAGACTTGAGGTCACACGGCATGATGAAGTAGGTCCTGGGACAGAAACCAAAGAAATCTGAATGAAGTCTGGAATTTTAGTCAAGTATTGCAAATGGCGTCAAGAACGAACCAGTAAAGGGTCACTAGCTTCAACAAATGTGCTGCACAAATATAAGACATTAGAAGCGGAGGTTACTGGGAAACTAAGTATCATTTCTACAGTGTGTAAGTCTACAATGGACCTACAATACAAAGTTTATTAAAAAAAACAAAATAAATTGTGTGGGAGGGGAAATGTGTGACTCCCGTAATTGGATAAATGATTAGCAATGATTAGCAATGGTGGGGCTAATAGTCATGGGGCTGCAGATGTTTGGTAAGCAGCTCAGCTTTGCTCTTCCGTGAGACTTTGGGCTCGAAGGTGCAGGAGAGACGTGGCCACCCTGCTAGTCCCCTCACTGCAATCACAGCCCTAACCCATGCAGCAGCAGCGATGCCCACAGCCTTAAGGACTAACACAGGTGCCAGAGAGAGGAGCATTGCCTGCTCCCAGACACACCACAGGAGGCAACAGAAGGGGATACTGGGGGAGGGGTGGAAGCGACCGACTTTGGTCAAGAGACTGGCTTTGCAAAGGCCATTGCTAGACTCCCCTGAGCAGCCGGTGACCGACGAGCCCTGAAAGCCAAGCAGGTGACTTTATTAAACTGTCACTGCTCATGCAATGAGTCCTAAATCCTGACTACATAGGAACTCTGTCAGGTGATCCACACCAACCCCATTCTTCAGGCTCCCAAATGAACCAGAGAACAAAGAACATGTCCTCCCTCAAGTCACCTCCTGCCACACCGCAGGGTGACAGGAACACAGGGAGTGGAGGGGAGCAGGTGGGACACAGCTTGTCCGAGGAGGAGCTTCCGGAGCGGAGAACTCCAGGAACACAGGCACCTTTCCTGGGGAAGCTTGAACAAAACCGTGCACGGCTTTCAACAGTCCTCGACATCACCACGTCCAGGCCGAGTGGGCGGGCTGGAGAGTATCCTCGTGTCTATGGCGCGCCTGCAGGGCAGAAGCTAAGGCACAGAGGAGGATCTTAGACTGCATCCCACTTTGGGGACTGAAACATCCCACGTTTTTCCCAAAAGCGCTACTTTAAGAGTGATGAGAGTGCCCTCTTGTGGTAAGAACTGGGAACTGCATGCAAGGTGCAAGCCTGTGACGAAACAGGCTTGCCCCTCACTCAGTTGGTCCCTAGTCTGAGTTTTCTCCTCTTCATAATCTTGGTGGTCCGACAGAGAACACCCACCCACTTAAGTATAGGGAAATTCCAGTGGGGAATGGACAAATCCATTCTCAGGCGTACAGGACCGGGTTCTGATGCCCTTCTAAGTCATCCTGGACAGCAGATCACAGGTGGCCACCGCACCATCACCCACCCGGACCCCACTAACTCTGGAAACCAGGAGGAAAGTTCCCACAGAACACACCGAGATGGAAAAAGTTTCCCACTTTTGGGGAGACCCCATCTTTGAATGACAAAATAAAAACAAAAAATTCCTGAAAGCCGGCCTCCTACATCACAGAACAGGAAAATGAAGAACACGTCTCACCAGGCACTAAGTCAAACAAAGACACATTTCTCTCATGTAAAATACGCCACTTACTCAAGCAAGCAACATGACAGTAGCTGTACCAACAGCAAAACCAAAGAGTTCTATGATGAGGGGGTAGGAAGCGAACCCCACTCCAAGTTGCATTGAGATGGATTGGGGGGCACTCCTGCCGAATCCCTCCCCAAGCAGACTCTTTGGATGCTGACGCAGGGATTCTACCTGGAATCCACAGATGGAAGCCAGAAGCCGCTTACAGGAGTCGCCCCAGGCTTACAGATGCTCTCCGGCAAGCCCTAGAGAAGTAGCGTTATGGAGGATGTAACTTACTTCAGATTATTCTAGAAAAAGACACCATCAGTGTCTATTGGGAGTGGACAATTTCAGATGACAGCTGAATGGCCAGCCGAAAAGACATCCCGAAGATATTCAAAGAAACACAATTAAAGAAGGGGTGTTTGTGCTAGTGAGGGGACTCTCTGAACAGAGTTTCACCCCTGGAAGTCACGTGATAGAAGGAGAAAAAAAAAAGCCCAAAGGTTGTCTTCTGACCTTCACACCCACCTGGAGTAAGCATGCATACATGTTCCTCCATACAAAAAAAATTGTAATTTCTTTTTTATTTCAAAGAAAGGATGCTATGTGGGGCTGGAGAGATGGCTCAGTGGTTAAGAGCATTGCCTGCTCTTCCAAAGGTCCTGAGTTCAATTCCCAGCAACCACATGATGGCTCACAACCATTTGTAATGAGGTCTGGTGCCCTGTTCTGGCCTGCAGACATACACACAGACAGGATATTGTATACATAATAAATAAATAAATAAATAAATAAATAAATAAATAAATAAATAAATGGATGCAAAATGAAAAAGTACATCAATTACTGAAGGCCTGAGGAAAGAGACACTAGAAACAGCTCTAAGAAAAGTCTGGAAGGTTCTTTGCACCCCTGCACAGAAGTGGCGTCCAGTGTCTTCAGAACGTGCACATCTCGAGACCCAGCCAGTCCTTCTGAGAATTCTAAGGTAATATTTAGATAACATTCCCCACGACCAACCCCTCTCCCTGAAGTTTATGATGGTGCAGCAGAATTTCATCTGTGGGATCCAGATACACAAGGGTCACTAGCTTCAAGAGATAGGAGATAGAACTGAAGGTGCAGACACTATCTAAGAATCAAACCGGCATCAGCGAACCATCCAGAGTGTCCAGCAGACGAAGGATACAGCAAATCCTGGTGAACACTGCTGCCCAAAAGTTGAAACCAGGCTTCCAGGTCTCGCAAGTTCAGAACTACACACGATTGCAGGCAGGCCTCATCTGTTTCTTCCATGATGAACACTGTCCTGCATGTCCTCCTCGGTGCAAACCCCTCAGAAGCCTCCTTCTCAACCTTGGGGGGGAGGGATTGTAATGAGGTCCCACCCTGAGCACTGCCAAGGGCTGTGGGCCTCTCAGAACCGAACCATGCTCTACAAACAGCCTTGACTTGCTCTGGAGGAAGCGTTTAGCAGGTGTGTCTCTGGGACGGCTCGCCCGCCTCCTGCCCAGACCCAGCATCTGAAGTGACAGTGATCGTAATGAGCCGCTGTCCAGTCAGTGGCTGTCAGGTTCCTCTGGATCAACAGCATCCTTGGAAAAAGAAAACGCCAGAAACCCAAGTAATCATTTAAGAGATGGTAGAGCCAAAGAGACAGGAATAGCAAATACCTTCAAGAATATGAACTTCCCAGGGGATATTATTTACACACTCGGTCATTTTTTTTTTCTCTTTCTGTGGTTCTCAAGGAGGATTTAATCCTCTGACAATTTCTCACTCCCAGAAAGACAAAGGAGCCCACGGTGGGAAGAAAACATTGCTCCATGAATCAAATCCAACACGGCTCGTAAATCACAGCGGATTTAAATTTGTGTTTTTGAGTAACGTTTTGAGTAACGATTGGAAGGGGCACCACGGCTGAAGTCAGGAGGCCTGGGTTCTCACCTCAACCCAAGAACTGCCGTGTGACAGGGCCTTGGGCCTTTCTGAGGTTTGGACTCACTGGTCCTACAGACCACATCTAGGCTCCTGCCTAGGACTCTCGGTAGCTCCACGGCCCCGCGAACACGGCGGAGCTCTGGGCATTCCACTCTCGTGTCCCTGGCTTTTATTAAGATGGCAGCACTGGCCCGACCACCCCCTGACAGCCTGGGCCTCTCAGCGGCTCTAGCTGGAGATGCCTTCCCCACAAAGCAGGGTGACTCAGAGGCCCCTCCCACTTACTCCACAGACCTGAATCTGAATCCTCACCGGTGTCTGCTGCTGCAGGGGTTGCTGGTTTGAAACACACCCTCTCTGGCCTTCATCCCTAGCCCACCGCCCTTCCCTCTCTGCAGTTTCCGGGTCCCACAGCCCTGTTCCTTTCTCTAGTTTCAGGATAGCCTCTTTTATCTCCACCCGCCCCCACGCCATGCGGTTTCTCGGTACCATAGTTCCATTTCCCTCTCTGTAGTTTCCGGGTACCATCTTCCATAGAAGCCTCTGGAACCCGAACCCTTTGGAAGAAATCCAAACTGAAACAGGGACAGCATGGCTTTCTAGCATTCCACCCTTACCACGAGGAAGTGGTTGACTTTCCCCAGGGCTGACCCAAAGCAAACTCAGGAAGGACAAAGCCTCATTGTAAGGTCCCCTGGCCTCTCTGGAAGCACGACCTGACTCCTGCTCTCCCTGACAAAAGAAGAGCCACCTTTCTTCTCTGTCACCTGCTGTCTGTGTACTGGTGACCCCTAGGGCCACCTCACTCTTAGAAAGGCCCAAAGGCTAAGAACATCAGGCTGGAAAGCAGGCTGGGTGGGTGCTGAGGTGTGGGCCTTGACCGTGACTCTGTCACAGTCCAAGGCTCTTAAACATCAGTGTTTCCTGTCAGCAGTGCTAAGGGCTGAGCTCAGCCAACCTTGATCATCTCGGGCCCAAAGAAGCTGAACTGTAGCCAGGATTGTCCCAGACAACCACGCAGCTCCTGGTTCCCAGTCTGCTGCACCCACAGGTCACCACAAGACCCTCACACGCAGCTGTCTACAGATGTCCACATTCACACCTAAGGCATTGTCGCCGTGTCCTGCCGATGCATACGCTGAAGTGAGGGCAAAGCCACCAAGCACTGTGCCGCGGGAAGCTGGGAGAAATCCCCACCACATCCGAAGACACCAAGATGCGGGTGTGGTCAAGGGAAAACAGGCTAAAAGTGCGGGGAGCTACTAAGGCAGAAGCAAAAGGGCAGTTCAGGGAGAAGAACCAGTTCAGCCTGAGAACTGAGAAACCTCGTGGCCAGCCCAGCTCTTGAGTAAGAACGGGAAGGCCAATTCCTGCTGTTGGCCTTGCTCGACACCATTAAAGAAGAGGGTAAGCAGGAACGAAGGGGGAAGGTTAACGTGAAAGAATTATGGCTTTCACACTAGGTGCTGGGCAGAGAAGCAGCTCACCAGGCCGGGGACTGAGGGAGATGTCCTTGCTGAAGCCACAGAGAGGCTCTTAAAGGGGCACTGTGAAGAAAAAGGGGATCAGAGGAGCGATGAGGTCTAAGAGATGATCGGGCAGGAACGCTGTGTGCCACACTGCCCTGTCAATGCGGCGGCAGGGCCGGGTCACTGCCTCTCCACCATGTCCTGCTCTCAGAAGCAAGGCTCCCAGGCTAACTCGGCCTGCAGACAGACCCTTTCTCTTCAGAATCTCGCTGTGTCCCTCAGGAAACGTCACCCAGCACACCAGACAATGCCAGACACCCACTACTGAAAGTATAATCCGGGAAAAACAAAAAAGACATAACACATGGGAGACTCTCACTGGTCTGCCTGCTCCGGCACCATTCACAGCAGCCAAGACAGAAGATCCCTCAAGTGTCCAGACGACAACCGGCTAGCAGGGACAGCAGAAACTAGCCTAGGGCCAAGGCTCAGTCAGCCAAATGCTTACCTTGCAAACACAAGGACCTGAATTCATCCCCTGAACACATTACTGGTGCAATGGGGCTTTTCACCAAAGCAATGTTCTTAGAAAAAGAAACTTCAGAGAAATAAAAATCCCAAGAAAAGCCCCTTGAGGATAGGAGGCCCCATCACCAGGCTCATGAAGAAGCAGAGAAAGGCCCCACCCTGGTCTTCTGTCAGATGAAAACACCAGTCAGGCCACCTGACTGAAGGGTTTTCTGGTGCGGGAGAATTATCTGTATTCTGTCAATCATGTATTTTAATAAAACGCTGATTGGCAAGGCAGGAAGTATAGGCGGGAAAACCAGACAGGAAGTAGAGGTGATGCAATGAGAACAGGAGAATTCTGGGAAGCAGGAAGCTTCCTCTGCCATTCCTGCCCAGACCACCGAAGACGCAACATGTGAGCTGACAGCTGAAAAAGGTACCAAGCCATATGGCTAACATAGATAATGATAATGGATTAATATAAGTTATAAGGACTAATAAGAAACCTGACCTAATGGGCCAATCAGTTTATAATCTTATGGAGTCCTGTGTGTAATTTCCTTTGGGGTTTGCCGACTTGTTAAGGTGCCGGGCGGGACAGAAACCCCAACAAGCCGGCCCTCATGTTACAGTTTTCTGAGCAGGTTCTGTTGTTGATTGTTGATTGTTTTACTCTCTTTTGGCTCGGGGGGGGGGGGTGCTTCCACTCAGCTCCCAGATAAATCACACATGGAGGCTTATTCTTAATTGTAAGTGCCCGGCCTTAGCTTGGCTTATTTCTTGCCAGACTTTCTTTTTTCCTTTTTTATTCACAGAAGAAAGTATTTTTTTATTGATTGTATTGATCTCTACATTTTTCTCTGCTCCCCTCCCTGCCTCTTCCCTCCCCTTCAACCCTCTCCCATGGTCTCCATGCTCCCAATTTACTCAGGAGATCTTGTCTTTTTCTACTTCTCCTGTACATTAGATCCATGTATGTCTCTCTTAGGGTTCTCACTGTTGTCTAGGTTCTCCAGGATTGTGATTTGTGGGCTGGTTTTCTTTGATTTATATTTAAAAGCCACTTATGAGTCAGTACATATGATATTTGTCTTTCTGAGTCTAGGTTACCTCACTCAAAATGATGTTTTCTAGCTCCATCCATTTGCCACAAATTTCAAGATGTCATTATTTTTTTTGCTGTGTAAATGTACCACATTTTCCTTATCCATTCTTTGGTCGAGGGGCATTTAGGTTGTTTTCAGGTTCTGGCCATGACCAACAATGCTGCTATGAACGTAGTTGAGCTCATGCCCTTGTGCCAGCTCTTCTTAAATTATCCCATCTGTCTTTGGCCTCGGGGCTTTTATCTTTCTCTATTCTTCTATACCTTTACTTGTTTCTTACTCCGTGTCTGGCTATGTAGCTGGGTGACTTGCCCCAGACATCCTCCTCCTTCCTCTCTTGTTCTCTGACCCTTCCCCGGCCCCATTTCTCCTCATATTTATCCTCTCTGCCTGCCAGCCCTGCCCATTTCCCTCCCCTGCCTCGTCATTGGCCGTTTAGCTCTTTTCAGGCAGTTCAGACGGGCACAGTAGCACAGCTTCTCAGAGCTACACAAACGCTACATAAACAGAAGCCACACACCTGAAATGATATTCCCCAAGGAGCTTCCATGGGGAGCAAAGAGGAGAACAAGGATCTTTCGTGATTCCTCCCAGCTTGAAGGAAGTCTGGCCACAGCACTCACTGAGAAAGGGGTCCAAACAGCAGCCAAGGAAGGTCACGATTAGAGGATTTCTGGGAGAAATGCTTCTCAGAGAGTGGCGCTCTGAGCGGCGATAGAGATGGTGACAGCCCCCCAGTAAGAAGTGAATGAATGAGGGGCCGCGACAAGGGCAGAGGATGGAATGAACCACTCCTGCAGACCCACCACTGGCTGCATAGACAGCAGGACTCCCGAGCACCCGCCCCTGGCACCAGGACCCCTGAGCACCCGCCCCTGGCGCCAGGACCCCTGAGCACCCGCCCCTGGCTGCACACTGTAGGCATATAGACAGCAGGACAAGTTAAACACTCAGTGCAGGCTTGGAAGACAGTGAAAAAGACCAGCAGGCCAGGCCAGCGGGGCAGGGGGGTAGGCGTGGTGGCAGTTTAACACTGAGAGCTGGGAACTGGGAGAGAGGCTGGCAACGTGGTCTTAAGTGTGAGCTGAAGGACGGGGACTTGATTTCACATCGATGAGGCAAAGGCAGAGAAAACGAACGGTCAAGCCAGCTGTCGCTAGGGTATTGTTCATCTCAGGATGCACCCTGAGATTCTGTAAGGAACAGAAAAGGGGCATAGGGAGGACCCAGGAGGAGGACAGGGGAGGAAGAGGACTGGAGGAAGGTGAGGAGCCAGGAGGAGGAGGGAGGACCAAGGAAGAGAGGGAGAGGGAGGACCCAGGAGGAGAAGGGAGGACCGAGGAGGAGGGGGAGGACACAGAAGGGGGGCCATACACACAGAAGGAAAACCGAAGAGGAGAACAGAGAAGGAGGCAGAGCATGCATTTTGCTGAAACCTGCTCCACATGGGTGTATCCTGAGGGGCTCTATGGGTAACGAGTTTAGAAATGGGATGACCACACAACCCCTCTCTGGAAACATTTAAAAGTTTCTGATTTGTCCTGTAGATAAACAAACAAACAAAACCATGTTTAATTCTGCCTGAACCTGCATTTTTAGCTCCTTTCTGACCAATTTTTTGGGGACGAGGCATGGGATGAGGCAGAGAATCTATTAAAACTCACCGGGGCAGATTATGAAGTTTCTGTTGAAGAGAGAAAAAAAAAAAAAAACGTATACACTGGGAAGAAAAGATGGATACAGGGGAGGGAGTGCTCAGCAAGAACTTCACTAGGGACACATGAGGAGGGAAGCAGAGGCAAGGAGTCATCAAACTCACAGAAGACAGAGGATGCCAGGAATCCACTACGACTCCTCAAGAACATCTCAGTCAGAAGCTGAGCCCCCTTCAGGGAAAGTGTAATGAGTGCTAACTCACTTCTCCGTGCCTCCCACCCGACGTCAGGGAAAACGGGGCAGGCATTACGAGGAGGACAATCCTCCTTTGATGAAAAGAGAGAAGTTAAGGCTTTAGACGGGCTCCATCCCAGATCAGCCCTGTGATCAATCCTGAAGAGATGGGGGAGGAAGGTGAATTCTGCAGAAGCAAAGAGAATGCGTGCGGGGGTGGGAGGGGATTAAGCCTTGTCTAATCGTGCTGGAAGCAGAAAGAACGTCTCCCATCACTGATGTCCAAATGCACCCAGGCCCCTGCACAGACACACAAACTGCAGGCATCTCTTTGCCCCACTGTTTAGCAGTTTGTATTTTATTAAGTCACCTTCACAGCTTTTGGATGTCCACACATTAAAAAAACAAAACTCGAAAACAGTATCCTCAGCATAGAAAAACTCAAAGCCGGCCGCCACAGTCAGTGACACACTTCCTACAACAGGGTTACACCCACTCCAGCCGAGCCACACCTCCTAACAGTGCCCCTCCCTATGAGATTGTGGGGGCCAATTACATCCACACTCCCACAGACCTCAAAGTCAGCCATCAGGAAGAGGCCAAGAGGGTGAGAAGCCAGCCTGGCTTCACCGCCCATCTCCTCACCGCTACTCCAAGCTGCCCAGGCAGTGAGCTGCCCTAGTAGCCCAGGCCACCTCTGCGGGCACCGCGGGAGCCAGAGGCTCCAGGCCCTGGTGAGCTGAGGCTACTCACTCGGTAGGAAAGACCAACTACTTCCTCTCATACAGAAGCTATGCACTGCTACTAGGTAGGCATTCTCCTTCCCAAAGGTTTTTATCTCAGAATGGGGTGGGCTGAAATCCCCCGAACTGTCTGAAATTGTCTGGAAACCATACAGAAGCAAGACCTGGGGCAGCATTGGCTATTGTATCCCAAGGAAACAGGCCCACACATTTTTTTTTTTAATGTTTTAAAGTATTCTGCTGGGACATCCCTGAGGGAACCATGTCAGGAAAAACAAGGGTAGTGAGATCACCTATGCTGTGGTGTGCCTGCATGCCCATTTCAGATATGCTGTAGAAAAATCTGTGCACGACTGTGCATGCACGCAAAATTGCACACACGCGCGCGCGCGCGCACTCACACACCTTGGTGGAAAGCCTGCAAGGATCCTGTTAGCCAAACACCGTTGCTATCACTTAGTAGGACTTTGAAAAATAAGTTAGCTAATGGGACTGCCAAACGACTGGAGAGAAATTGCCTGTTCTAAAAGTGCTATAAAAATTCTCTTCTCTTTGAGAACAGAAGACAAGCTGGTCGAGAGGGAATTACTTTTAAAAGAAATCTAAAGTTAGTTTAAAACCCTTTTCTGCCAAGATCTATTAACCGCAAAAATAGGTTCCTTCCCAGGGCCCCAAAGCCTGCATGAGTATCGGGGAAAGTTCAATTTCCCTAAAAACTATTTTCAAAGAAATCACTTTATCACTAGCTTAAGCATCTAATTTCCTTGTGATAAGGAAGTAATCCTTCTCCCACCCTCTCAGGCTGGCTACAGGCCAGTCTGCACTTGGAAGCTGAAAGAAGGAAGTCACAGCATGGGAAGCAGGGTGTTTGTGGACCTAAGCCTCCTTGTGGACCCGAAACCACCAGGTCCCAAAGCAGCTATGAACTGGAAAAAAAAAAAAAAAAAGGAAGCAAGGCACTTGACCAGGACGCGAGGTCTCGACAGCAAGCTCTTCTCATGCTGTTCACCACATAGCTGAGGCTAGCCCAAAATATCACCCCCGCTATGTCTTTAGAATGACTGTAGGTGCCCAGATGAATTATTTAAGATAAATCTGAGCAAAAAGCAAGAGAGTTTTGTTTTATTTCTTCTTGTGGCTTGGGGGTTTGCTCGTTTGCTTGCTTCTGTTTGTGTGTTTCTTAGACAAAGTCCTGGTAGATAGCCCAGGCTGGCCTTTGACTAAGTCCCAACCCTCTTCCTTGCCCTTCTTCATGACGGGATCATCAGCTTGTGCTGTTGTGCCTAATAAATGTTTAAATGGAAAGCAGTCTCCAAGTGGTTTCTGTTGTGGTTTGTCTCTGGTTTGCTGCTAACAAGCCTAATGCAGACAATCTGTGGAGAGAGCAGGTGTTAGTCTTCAAGGCCTCTCTCTCTCTGTGGAGAGTGCACCCTATCTCTCTGGTCAGGGCTTCACTTCCTCCTCTGACCGTGATCCTCAACGAGTTCAGACGACTAAAGACCAAGTCACAAGACCCTCTGTGGGACCCTGCCACCTCTGTAATCCAGAAGAGGGGACAGCCTTGGAACCCCCTCCTCCATAGGAATCCCTGGTTAGACAATGCTATAGCTAGCCCCATGAAACACAAGGTGCCAGCTAAGAAACACGTCATGGACGTGCCCTGGTGGATACCATCAAGCACCCAGTGTCCACGCGGAAACCACATTTTCAGGCTAACACACCTCCATGCCCCTGCCACCACCATATGTCCTCCATCCCAATGAACTTGTCACTAACTACTTACGGAAAAAATGTCTTGGATACTTACTATATGCAAGTTACCAAGTGAGAAACAAGACTAAACCCTTTATTCCAGAGTTTTACTGTGAAGTAGGAAACACAGAAATACATAGGCAGTTCTGAGGTAATCTGACATCTATGTGCTAAAGCAAGCCTAAGGCGCCATGGGCACAGTTAAAACCAGTAACCAACACCCTTCCATCTCCATGTAGGCTTTTTCTGGCTAAGGAAAAGCTGGCCTTCCTTCCGGGGCACTGCAAGGACAGCCCCAAGCCAAAGGGGGCTGAGTCACCCACACTGCTGATGAGAACACCAGGCAGGCAGAGGGCGAAGTTCTCCTTGCTCCAGAGAGCTGGATACCTACTCCATGGAGGACCACATTGATCTCTCTCACCGTGGGAATCAACAAGAGCTCAGACAAGAGACAACAAGCAGGGGAAGCACGCGTTTCTGGAATCAGAAAACCAAAAGTAAGCGAATTGTATCCTTCAAGAGCCTGGGCTGCAGGAAGAGGCACCCGGCGAATCACACCGTGGTTGACAGGAGCGTCTAACACAGGCACTCGGCAGAACTGGAGGAAGAGAAGCTGCCTGTGGTCTGTTCTGTCTCACCCCTCCTGATACGCGAGGATTCGGACCACTCCCTCCCTGACTCCCTCAGCCGTCAGGAAAGACAAAGCCCAGGATTCCAGAGCCACGGCTGCAGACAGGGGAGAGACCCAGAGGCCAGAAAAGGCCGGTGTCTCATTCAGCATGTCTGTGTCCAAGCCAGAACCAGAACCCAGATCCTGAAAGCTCTGTGAACACAGGTTCCCCTCATCTTCCCAAATCCCAGGTCTGGGCACTAGGCAAGGACATATTTGGGAAAGGTATCTATTTCCTTAGATATTTTTTTAGTATCTCTTCCCAACTTGTAGAATTCTACCAGAGGAAATACAGACTGGTTTAATGACTCTTGTTGCCTTCCCAGAGCAAGAAAGCCCAAGGGGGCTCCACCAGAAAGGAGAGAGCCCTGCCCCAAATGGGCGACTCCTCCCAGCAAACAGTACATGCCTACAAGAGATAACGTATGTGTTTAGATGTGCCTGGATGTGCGTGCCTACATCTGTAACAGCACATATGCACACATATGAATGTCTAGGGACTGTGGATGTGCGAGGGGCCTATGGGTGAGCATGTCTGTATACAGACACAGGCATTAATGTACTCATGTTTGTGTGACTGGATGTATAGATGTTTATGTTTGAAAACTTCATGGGAGGAAAACGAAAGAAGACACCGCTTTCTGCCACCTAAACAGAGCGATGCCTGCAGAGCTGACAGAGTCCCCTTGCCTGCTGGGTCTTCTCACTGCAGCTCAGAGGCGAGAGGCCACTGTGCTGACAAGCAGCAAATGGAAACCTGAGGAACCAGGCGTGAGAAGCTGAGCTCATGACCCTGAAGCTCACACTGCCTTTGTTTTGCTTTACTTTCTAAGTATGTTTTGTTTTTAATCATATGCACACATACGTGTCTCCCTAAGGGTATGTGCACATGCATATGGTGCCAACAGAGGCAGAAGAAGGTGCCAGATCCCCTGAGCTGGAGTCACAGATGCTTGAGAGCTTGTAGGTGCTGGGAACGGAACTCTGGTCCTCTGCAACATCAGCGTTGAGTTCTCAGCCACTGAGCCATCTCTGAAGCCCTCTGTTTTGGGAGACTGGGTCTCATGTGGCCTAAGTCAGCAGTGAACTCACTTTGTAGCCAAAAATGACACTTGAACTCATGATCCTTCCAGCTCCAGGCATATGCCACCACCAAGCCTGCCTCCATGCTGTTGTATTTACGTTTTATTGTGTGTGTGTGATGTGTGTGTGTGTGCCACATACATGTGTGTATGACCATGTGTGTGAGGGTGGGCACTTGCATGCATGCTATAGCAGGTCAGTGGAGACTGAAGGACAACCTCAGGGGTCAGTCCCCACTTCCACCTTGTCATTTGCTGACGTACTGTGAACAATGCACTCGCTGGCCTATGGGCTTCCAAACGTTCTCCTGTCTCTATCTTCCATCTCCCCACCAGGGCTCTGGGATACAGATCCATGCTAACACACCCATCTTACATGGGTGTCTGGGGATTTGAACTTGGGTCCTCACACGAGCACAGCAAGCCCTTCATCCCCTGTGCCATATCCCCAGGCTCCTGCAGCCTCTATTAAACACTGCTCTTGCATCACACATTTGGCTAAACCTGGCTTCTCCTAACCACAGGAAGTCCAGGCTGGGGACACCAGCACCCTCCTGACACACCTCACCACCTCTGCGCAGAGATGCTTGTGATGGAAACATTGCTGTCACCTCGCCAGGACAGGTAATCTTGTCCAAATGCTCAGAAATGTTCCCATCGTGAATGTTTTTTGAAACTCTAACACTTCAGAATGTGATCTTTACTAGACAGACAGATTTTCACAACAACAACCATGTGCTTCATCTTTCTTTTGAGGGATTGTAAAGAAGGGGTTTCACACAGAGATCGTAGATCATGCTAACCTCAAAGGAGAATCTGTGAGAGAGACAGCGAGAGTGAGAGTCAGGGCAGCAAACACTTCCGCTAGCACTGACAGGCCTCCTGGCCTTGGGAAAGGGGTTAAAACCCTTGAGAGAAGACTTTCACCACAGAGAGTGCCACCTTGAGCCCGTGGTCCCACACATGGTTGGATCCCTTCATAGGGGAAGAAAGGCAGCAGTGGCTTTCAGCATATGGTAATCACTACAGACTAAGGATTGTGGAACCCCGACCTCCTCTGGGATCGGGGGACTTTGTTCTGCCATTCTCTGCTTTAGCCCAGCATCCTGAACTTCTGTAGCGTTTGCTTAGACCCCCACACCTCTGCCTATTTCACGCATACTGCTATGGGTCACTCGGACATCTGACTCTCAGAAACATGTACCCACCAACACGCATGGGCCTTGGACATGTGCTTGGAGTGAGACTCACTGGCATGCAGTTGACCCCCAGGTCCCCAGAACTCCCCAGACTGAGGTGTACAAACAGCTAACAATGGAAGAAAACTAAAAAGGGACACCCAGGTGTCCTGGACAGACAAGACAGAGGACCAAGAGCAAGGAGGGTTTGGCCAGGTGGTCATTTAGCTGTTTGTGGCTCTCTCCTCCACACACAGGTGAGCAGGAGGCTGCAGAGGTGACTGTAACATCAGGGCTCCAGGGGAGGGCAGCTCCAGCTTCTGGTTCCCATTTCCTGACTCTAGAATCTAAAGCTGCTACCAAAACAATCTGAATTTTCCTTTCTTGCAAAGTTCTGACACCACGATCCATCGTATATTTAAAAATCACTTAGCTCTGACCCTGTGAATGATACAAGGATCACGTTCCTGTCAACGACATTAGCATCATTCTTTTGATTTGTATGAAAAATGCCATTTCTAAGGCCTGTGGGTTTGTTAGAATTTGAGTAAAAAACTCGTAGGAAGAACTTAGAAAGTTAGAAAGACTATAATTCAAATTCATCCTAACCAAGGGGGTGGAAAAGAAACCACTTTCTGAATATTTAAACTCTTTCAAAGCAGCAATCGGTTCCTAGACCAGGCCAGCGGTGCCGCAAGCCTGGGACCGGCCTTCCAAGCTCTGCTGTTTGGCCAACTGTGAAAGCTACTTATCAGTAGGAATGTTCTTGGGTTTGCTCATCTGGAAGGGATTTTGGATACACACAAACCTCACACACAGTTGACACTACCATTGGTGCTTTTTCTTTTCTTCTTTCTCTGTCCAAAAGAATCATGGTAGAATTAGCTTGGGATCCACCGAATCATAGAAAATACCACATAATAAGATTAAAATTGAGTTTGTCAAAACCCTCCCACGTTAGCAAGCCCTGGAAACGCTTTTATGTGTGAGTTGCACACCAATGAACAAACCATCCACTGACAACAAAGCTATTCTGTAGGAAGTTTGTCTCTCGACAGAAATAAACACACTTTAAACAGCTATTGACGAGGCTCACGCCGGAGACTACACGCTGGGAGTCTGGTCTCTGGAAAGCACACTTATAAATGGCCTGCAGCTGTCTCTTTACTGGCAGTTTGCAAGGAACAGAATAAACTTCCAAAGCAGAGGAGCTGTGGTAAAAGCCACACAGGCCTGTTAGTTATGGGTGATACCGCTTTCCCCGCCTGCCACAGTGGACGGCTCGTGCTCGCTCAGGAGCAAGCAGCAAGGTCGGGTTTTTGGTGAACCGATGCTGAAGCCAGGGTTTTGCCGCTAAATCACAGACTCGAGGGCACAACTCGAACAGAGCACACGCCACGCCTTCTGAGGTCACCTCTGTGCACTCTGCACCTGTGATGCTGGAAACCAGTTCTACAATCCCAAGGTCAGAGTAGAGGCCCCTGGGTGGAAACAGACAGCAGGGGGGAAAGCAACTGCATGTCACTGGCGTGTATCTGTGCTGCTTGCACCTGCTAGACAGAAGCTCAGGAGGAGGAATTCTGTTCCAGTGACAGTCCGCTATGCGTCAAGTTCCTCCCTGGATGCTCAGTTTAGAATATGGTCTAATTAGATGGGAATATTTTATAGAATATTAATATAAATGAGTAGCCAAAAGAACATGCTGAGAAGTGGCCTAGTCAGGAAAGGGTTTCTCACAGAAGCATAAAACCTAAATTTGACCTCTTGCACCTACATAAAAACAAATAAAAAGTTAGGTTGGAGCTAAAGAGATCTCAGTAGTTAAGAGCCAATATTGATCTTGCAGAGGACCCATATTCAATTCCCAGAACCCAGAGTGCAGCTCACCACTGCCTGTGACTCCACAGGCCATGCCTCCCTCTTCTGGCCTCCACATGCAGGTGAAGGCATTCACACAGACAAAACACCCATACACATAAAATAAAGAAGTAAAAGCTTTAAAAGCTGGGTGTGGTGTCAGTACATAGACTCTCGACAGACAGGCAAATGACCAGACTATTAAGAACCTTGTATGAGGGACAGGACACAATGACAGCTTGGTGTGTGGAATACAGTCTCATAGCAAAGGCCCATCAGAGTCCCAGAGGTGGCATGTTCTGAGCAAATTCAGTTGCAGTGGTCACACTCTGCAGGGCCCTCAGAACCAGCAGTCATGGGTGCCTACCGCCATGCAGGCAGAGACATAGCCAGGAAAGCACTCACTGAAAATACAGAAGCCAAGAATGTGATACAATCTTGCGATTCATATCAGCAAATCCAAACAGGCCAAGAATTAGAATACACTGGCAAGGAATATCAGCGGTACTGGGTGTGGCAGATGGACCACAGCTACATTCCTCTGGCGCCCCACAGTAGATGACACCTGCTCTCATACAGAAAGGAATGCCAGGACTATCATGGCTGTCCAAAGAACGTTCTGCTGTGAGTTTAAGTGTCCCACCCCATTAGTCAGACCACATTCCTTCCCCAGCATATAACAAGGAACGGGGGCATGATGCCACCACACCTGGCATGACAGAGGGAAGAGTAAACCATAACCAATAGGGCGTCAAGAAGCATGATTAGCAAGGTGGTCCTGTGATGATGATATATATTGCTTTCATTGGCTAACAAATAAAGCTGCTTTGGCCTATGGTAAGGCAGAATATAGCCAGGCTGGAAGAGACATACAGAGTAGGCAGAGTCAAAGAGATGCCATATAGCTGCTGGAGAAGGCAGATACCATGTAGCTGCCCAAGAAGCAAAAGGTAACAAACCATGAGCCTCGCGGTAGAATATGAAATAGTAGAAATGGGTTAATTTAAGATGTAAGAGCTAGCTAGAAATACACTTGAGCCATTGGCCAAACAGTGTTGCAATTAAGATAGTTTCTGTGTGAGTATTTGGGTCTGGGTGGCTGGGAAATGAACACACAGTCTCCATTTACATAATGGCACCAACACGGGTCAACTACATCCACATAAAACCTGAGAGAGCTTGGGAAGGAATTCTAGACACAAAAGAACAGAGTTGAGCACAGCTTCTTGGTAGCAGCATTTTCTCAGGTGGACTCTGTTTGCTAAAGGCAAGCAGAGGTGCAGCTCCTTTAAGAGAGGCTTCCTGACTCAGTGTTAGCAGCAAAAACTGTGTGGTTTAAGAAACAGCAGCTTCCTAGTTCGTGCTGGCAGCATGAACTCTGGCTCTTTTGGGAGGTCCTGCACTTAAATGGGGTTTGTGAGCAGTGTGCTACCACCTGCTGCGTCCCTGGAGCTGGGGTAGTGAACATGACTTGAAGAGGTGGTGAACGTACCTCCACCATGTTAGAAGGGGTGGAGCCAAAAGGCAGTGCTGCAGAGTTGGTCCTAGCCATGCCCGCTTAGCATTTAAAAACAAAAAAAGCACTCCTAGTCAGAAAATGATCACAAATATACAATAAAGACAGATTCGGATAAAAATAGACCTCTAAATGGGTCACAGTGTTTATAAAAGAGTACAGACAGTCATAGATTAAAGGAGTAAAGATAGTTAAATATATATTAAAAAGTAATAGAGTAATAAAAAGCCACGTAAAGATGGAATATACACAGAGAGTCTGGATTATGCATACTATTGTGTTTCCTTTGAATTTTTTGATTGCAGAGAGATATTTGATCCTGGAGGCTGCTAAGCTAAACCAACACATAAATAATCTTCAACACTTCAAAGACCTACGGAATATGATATTTTAAAGGTTTTAAGAATTTAGTCTTTTCTTGACAGTGAGATATGTCTGCTTCTGGCAGCACCAATCTACTTCAAGAGGATGATGGGCATTGAAGAAACCCATTATGGAATTTGCCTTCAGTGTGACAAGGCTAGCCATCTGGGCAAGAAACTGCTCTTGCCTAGACTGCTGTATAAACTGGACATGCAGGACCCACAGAAAAGTGACTGCTGAACTTTCCAAATGATGGGATGGGCCTTCAGAGTTCCTGCTTCACAGAAGAAACTGCCAGACTTCTGCAGGACACAGTGTTCTTAACAACTGATGAACTTTAGTGGTACAAGGCAGAAAAGATCTTCAGATTTCCTGTTTCATGGAAAAGTCTGTCAGATACCATGGGCCTATAGTCCAAAGATGGATGCCCCAATGTTACAGAACTTCGGGTTACTGTCCAGGCAGGGAGATGTCTTTATCAGTTCTAGAACTTTGGAAGTTGCTTATAATGCACTTCCTGTTTACTTAGATAATATTATATATCCTTCAGGGGTCTTTGAAGAATTGAAGATAGATAGTTACAGTTATAGTTTTCCTCAGTTATGATAAAAGATAAATTACATGTGAAACTTTAGACTCACAAAGATAGCATAGATGACAGAGTCTTTTTCTTAATTTGCCAAATGTAAATGGACTAAATATTTTAACAGCAATTCTTGTTTGATAACTTTTGTGTGTGTGTGATTTTACTATGTTCAAGTTAAAACCTTCCTTTTTATTTAGATAGAAAAGGGAGAATGATGTGGGATGTCCTTCTGTATATGCATTACTTTCATTGGCTAATGAATTAAGCTACTTTGGCCTATGGCAAGGCAGAATACAGCCAGGCTGGAAGACATATGCAGAGTAGGCAGACTCATGGAGACATCATGTAGCTGCCAAAGGTGGCAGACAGCATGAAGCTGCCCAAAAAAAGCAAGAGGTAACAAACCACAAGCCTCGTGGTAAAATATAACAGAAATGGGTTAATTTAAGATGTAAGAGCTACCTAGAAATATGCCCGAGACATCAGCCAAACAGTCTGGTAATTAATTTGGTTTCTGTATGATTATTTGCATCTGGGCAACCAGGAAACGAAGAAGCGGTCTCTGTTTACAATCCTGTCACCTCACTGAGCTATTTAGGAGATCAGGTGTCACATCAGCCAGAGGCGGCAGTGTTCTGGTGCATGCTAGCAAACATGGGTTTTGGGGGACAGATCAATCATTTGCCCTGTCAGACTACACCCAGGGAACTCCAGTCTCAGTGTGTTCCACCATGCTTTTTCTTCTTTCCCTCTGGTACTGTTTCTGTGCTGGTTTGTTTTATGAGTGTATGCATGCATATACATGTGTGTACACAGATGCACACATATGTGGAAGCCAGAGGACGACTTCTGGTTTATCTTCCTCTGTCACAGTCCCCTTAGATTCTGAGACACATCTCTCACTGAACCTGAAGTTATATCAGCCTGGCTGACAAGCCAGTGTGCCCCTTCAGCCCACCTGTCTCTGCACCCCAAGGCTACAAGCATGGACAGCCACGCCCAGCTATGAAGTGTCTACAATGTCCATCAGAAGAGCCCCATTGGTTTATTCCCTGACTCAGACCCGCACTTTGGACAGGGATGGATGTGCAATTCTTCTCACGTCACAGGCTGTTAACTGGCAGAGACAGCACAGCTGAACTGATTAATACACAATCACACCCTGCAGGGGTCACCTTGGCCCTCAGGGTATATGTTTCCTTGTAGAGCTCTATGGGCTGTATTCTGCCTTCCTCCTGGAAAGGTATCTTGCTTGAAGTACTAAACACGTGGGACAGAAGGACAAAGGGATCCCCGTCTGCTGTTCTGTTGCTAAGGCCAAATACTGGCTGCTTGCATTTGGGTTTCTGAGCACACGGACACAGTAGAATAAAATCTCAAGGGCCATGGTGTGGACAGCTAGTACTACAGCCCTGGTCAACAGGGCCATCAGGGCTCACTGCCCTTGCTAGCAAACGTTCTGAGGGAGAATAGCACACCCTTGAGCATCTGCTGACAGAACCGAGCCTGGGTCATTACCAACGCCTCCTGGTGTGTGCGCATCTACTGTGTAGGAAAGACAATGCATGCTCAAGATGGCTGCCACCTACAGATCCCATCACTATTGGCCTCGTTCCTCGGCTTTCGTCACTGGTCCTGTTAGTGGCCACTCTGAATGCAGGGACACACCATAAACTATGCCAATCATTCATGACCACTTCAGCATACCTAGGGAAGCATTCCACCTTCAGTGGCCCCTGGTCCTGTTGGGTGCGGTATTTTGGCTTCTCTTTGCCTAATTCTTATTCCCCTAGTACTGTAATGAAGCAACCATTGCCTGACACATTTTCCCAACTGTTACCTAAGGCATTCCTCCATCTGGAGATACCCATACTTCCCAGGTTTCCCTTCCTAATTAGTAGAAATCTTTATTTTGGATATGCTGTTCCTTTTTTGTTTGTATACCTTGGTAACTGACCTACCTTCCCTCGTAGTCTAGGCAGTCCTTCATCTTGTGACAGCTATGCCAAGGCACTCACTCCCCGTAGGACTGTGTGCACATCCCAGAGCCATTCTGCTTCTTTCCCCCTGAATACAGCACAGTTCCCATCACCATCGATGACTCCGGCGGGGGGTGTGGGTGGGGCCTGATGGCATTGACTTGCTTGTGTGTCCTCCATGAGCTGGGACTCCTCATCTGGGATCCGTAGCTGGACCTACCTTCCTCACACACACTATGTTTGGGACATACTGATCGCACTCTGATACCCCCAGGACTGCCAATAAAGTTTACTTTGAATCAGAGGGTGGAGCCAGCTGACCAAAATTAGCCACAGAGGTTTTGGAGGACTGAGGACATATAGAGAGGCACAGGAAGTAGTACGGTGGGGCTTAGAAAGATTCTTGGCCCTTTTGGATCAAGGAAGGAGGGGGTCCACTGGTCACTTTTCTGTCCCTTCTCTGGTCATCAGGGTCTTACCCCAATGTCTGACTCCTGAGTTTTTATTGATAAAGGATAATTAGATAAACGCGTCAATGCTATGACAGGAGCTGTAACTGCTACATGGAAAACTGAAGTAGGAGCAAGAAAGGCAGAAAGAAGTAAAAGAATGAACTTGGGTCCTGTAAAGTCACAAAGGTGAGCAAAACCAGTGGTGTCCCTCGAAGGTCAAGAGTGCCACTGACGGACATGGGTTTGGTCACCTAAGGGAAGTTTGGGGCACACATTACACACTTCCTGGGCCTACACCAGACATGATTGGCTCCATATCAAGCAAGCAGCCCCTTCTTCACTGGGCCACCTCAGAATCAGCCACCAGTGATACATTACACAGACTGCTTGCAATTGTATTCCGACCTCTGATGCTACCAGAAGTAACACAGACATGGAAGAAGTAACATATCCTCTGTAAACTATAAAACACAGTGAATGAGGTAAGCCCACTGGGTGTGTTATTATACAACACAGTAGACATTAAGGATAGGCACATCTGTGTAACACATAGATTTATTGGAATTTAAGACAGAGTCTCGATTTTATTTACACTTAAGAAAATGTAACAAAGCCTCTTCTGTATCCTTGAGTTACCATAAAGCCCCACGAGTACCTCCATGGAGAGCAGGAGGCTGATGCCCAGACAAAGCAGACAGATTCCCCTCCTGCCAATAAACAATCCTAACGGCCAAATGTTCATGCTGACTGGGCGCCTGAGGAGCAGTCAGGCTTTACCACAGCAAACCGCTGGCCATCCTGTGGCTCTTAGGTCCCATAATGCAGCACTCTCACACCCAGAGATCCATTCACCTCCCAGAGGGCACACATGTCAAACAGCACATTGCAGTGAACACAAAAACTCCTGGGGACGATTCCAGAGTCTCCCTCCTCCCTTGGAACGTGCATTTGCAAAGCAGCACTGCAGAAGCGGGGACACTGGAGTGTGCTACAGTTCTTACAAGAGCATTTTAGAAGCACCACATCAGGGGTGGCTGAAGATACGATTGAGGCGTGCTCCTCGGACTCACGGCCGAGACTGGGCAGTCACCCATCTCCCGGGTGGGAGCTGTTTGTCAATAAGCACCCTCAGAATGCCCGCTCCTCTTCTATTTTTCATACACACACAGGGTCGAGGGCAGTGTCCCTGTGCATCAGACAAATGTCTGAATATGGAGCATGGTGTCTTCTGTCCAGTGTAAGCAAACGCTGGGACTGTGCGCTAGTAATTATGTCAATGTTACAGAATAGAATCACCTAGGAAACAAAGCTCTGGGCGTGTCTGGGAGGGGAGCGGAGGTGCAGAGACTCAGGCGAGATTTGAGTGGCATCATCCTCATGGACTGAATTTAAAAGAGCAGAGAGCTAGGTATCAGCACTCCACTCTGGAGAATGTTCCTCCCATGACGAACTGTGCCCTACAACTGTGACCCAAAATAAACCCTTCCTTCTCCATGATGCATCTGTCGGGTATTACGCCACATCATTGAGAAAGTGACTGACACGGACTCAGACCTGAGCCTGATCCTCGTTCCATACTTTGTCCCCGTGAGATGCTGGTCCACAGCCAATAGCCAAGAGGACTTTTAGGTGAGTATGAAGGCTTTGCACTTGACTGGGGAAGGAGTACTTTGTCATGAAACTATTTACTTATATTATAGGAAACAAAGCAGGAGAGGAGGGGGGGAGAATAAAACTTTTCCATTAAGGGGATCACTTGGCAACTTCTGTCATTAGTCATTAATTTGTTTTGAAACAGGGCCCAAGGTAATGTGCACATGGGTGGGAGAGGAAGGCGAGAAAGGGGGAGAAGAGATGAAAGGGCACTCTGGGGACAGGACATGGGTGGAGGACTATGGAGAAAACAGACTTCCCTGCTTCAGTTTCCCTTAAACTTCCTTATCAGCAAGACTCCTGGGACAGACGTCTAAAAACATCTCAAGGCCCAGTGCGGGAGCCTTCGCCGTCTTTGGAGGGGGGCGTCTGTATTAACTTAGGTCTTGCCAATCCAGTAAGATTTCCAGACAGAATCCCAGGGGAACCTCTGTTTCCAGCAGCAGGAGGAAGATCTATACTAACCGAACACCGCTTCCCCCGGGGGGGGGGGGGCCCTCACTGATTCATCCATCTAAATGGGGTTCCAATACCGGCGCAGGCGAAAGCAGCGGTCGGTGCAGGGACGCCAGAGACACCTGGCCATGCACATCCTGCCAGGTACTCAGCGTCTCTTCAGGAAGATGTCAGTCTTGGTGTTGAAAGCACAGAAATGAGACACCATCCACAAGGTGCACGGGGTTGAGGGGATGCCAGAGATAGGAAAGGCTGAAGACATCTTACGAAATGGTCCGCTGTCCAGGGCAGGAAACACACGCCCTGTTGTGCAGAGTCACTCCAATCTCCTCAATGCATTCTAGGTACTAAAACAAGGTGACGCTTTCCGGATGGGCCACAGGACTCGCACTGCCCATTGAAAAACGGTTCAGTAAGAACCCGAGTCCCCAAGCCGGGCAGGGTGAAGGGGCAGCACCCGGAAGACAACCGTCACTTCCAGCTGGTGGAGCGTGAGGAGCCTGGCGAGGAGTCCCAGGAAATGGAGGCAAAGAGGCAAGCAGATGCCATGGGTGAGCAGTCCACACAGGGCCGAAACCTGAGGAGCCCGATTGGAGCGCTGGAGGGGCGGGGAGGAGCCGGGATTCACTGTGAACACAGAATCCAGTAGGCACAAGGCTACCCAGAGAAGACCTTGCGGGCCTCGTGTGTAATTTTTAATTTTCCAGCAAGATAGCTTTAACAAAAAGTAAAACAGAATCAGGCAAAACTAACTTTGATATCATATCTCACTTAGTCCAAAGAAATAAAATGTTCAATAAGTAACCAATGCAAAAACAATTAACGGAGTGCTTTATCTTTGCTTTGTTTGCGGTGAACAGGGGATCTCTGCAGCGCACAGGAAGCAGGAAGAGCAGCAACTACGGATGAAGGAAAAGTCGGACCACTGAGGAGCTTTCCCAAACTGCATTTTTAAATTACTTTTCTGGAGAATTTCTTACCATGTATTTTCCCCACACTCACCCTCACGCCTCCTGGATGCACTTCCCCACCACCGCCTGACTTCGCAGAGGTATTTTTACAAACAGTCACAAAGGGAGGTGGGGGAGAGTTGGAGCAGGCCGACTGTGTTCTCTGCTGAACAATACAGCAAATGGCAGCTTCTCTGAGATGGAAATCAGACGGGTCCCTGTCAGGAAAAGTCAACAGGGCTTTGCGAAGCACAGTAGGCCGAACACCGCAGGGCCCTATCCAGGGACCTGCTGCACCATGCAAGGTCACCATGGAGACAGGCCCCTCCTGGCCTGGTCAAGGCCATCTCAGGAGATCTGGGTCCCCAAATCTTTTAGTCTCCTCGGCAGAATGGGGCATGGCTTGGGCAAGCATGCTAACGGGGCGGTCCTGGCTGTCTCAGACTTCCCATCAGCAGAGCTGCTGCCCACCAGGAGGAAGGGTGAGCTGAGGGGTCACCCTCTCTCCAGCCATCAGCGGAAGCCCAGCTGATGTTGGTTTCCTCCCTTCTCCAGCTCCTGAACCCCTCACTGCCGTGGCAGAAGCTAAGAATATTCTTTCGCTTTTTTGGAGAAAACCTACGGTTACAAGAGACTCTGTCCTGAGAGAGCACGAGAGCAAATAAAGAAATCCCTGAAGCCTGTGACGTGGAAACAGGCCCTGGCTAGCCTTAGCGCCTATTTTATGTTCTAGCTATATTGCATGGACTGTGGGTGCTTCACCTCCTGCATGCATGTGCGTGTACGTCTACACACATACCGCACGGGGTGGGGGGAGAAAGAGAGAGGGAGGGAGGAAGGAAGAGAGAGAGAGAGAGAGAGAGAGAGAGAGAGAGAGAGAGAATGTAATAGCTATGGGGCTAATGGACCAGACTTTGATGAGAAATTAACATTGGCTAGCCATGTGACCTTGAGCAAATTAGTTGACCTCTGGGTGTGAATTTCCTTTAAAAAAAAAAAAACGTGGAGAATAACTGTCAGTACTTCCTAGACTCCCTAGAGAATTAAAATGAGTTAATAGAGCAAAATCAGTGCATTAGAAGTAGAAATTAGTAGACAGGCCTGGAGCACGCTGAGAACCACACACGTGGCTGCTGTCATTTGCTCCATCGCTATTCTATGCCCCGCGAGTGAAAGCTCTGACTAGCGGCTGCGTATGGGAACATGGGAATATGTACGCCTTCCTTCCACGCTCATTACTCTGGCTTTTCCTGACCGGTGACCATGCCAAGCCCCGACCAGCCAGCCCCAACAAAGCACTCCCACGCTGACAAAGAGCGGCCAGTGCTCCTTGGATAGCTTCGGCTCCCTGCTCCTTCCCTCTCCACACCGCCTGACCACACACACAGCAGCTGCTCCAGCACTGGTCACTCCCCTCAAAGCAATGCTTTTAAATATTAGCATGCATGTCAATCACCCAGGGACCCACTCAGAGCACAGAAGGCGGTTCACAAGCTCTAAGCCTGGAATCCTGTACGTCTAAGTTGTCTCCAGTGTGTAAACAACACTCTCCATTGCACTGATGGAGTGCACAGCTCCTCCAGAGCGGGGACCAGAGCTGTGCACACCGTCTCCTCCAGTCACCCCAGTCTCTGGCACACGGAGGCTGCTCAGGCACTTCATGCCGAGCTCATGGAGATGGCACTGCCTACTCCTAGACCTCAAGCTCCTCTTTGGCAACGGGCAAACCCATCCAGAATACAGGAGCTGCTTTGGGGTTCAGGAGTATAATCACCCCCACATTATACATCCCAATCTTGTGCTTAGTCAGGGAGCCTCTCTGAATTATGCATACACTGTGTGCACGTGGACAGGAAAGGGTCTGCCTAGGATGGAAATAGATTGGTAAATAGACTGGTGCCAGACACTGAGAGAAACAATTAACAAATGGCACCTTCTGAAACTGAGAAGCTTCTGTAAAGCAAAGGACACGGTCAACAAGACACAACGGCAGCCTACAGAATGGGAAAAGATCGTCACCAACCTCACATCAGACAGAGGGCTGATCTCCAAAATATACAAAGAACTCAAGAAATTGGTCACCAAAAGAACAAATAATCCAATTAAAAAAAAATGGAGTGTAGACCTAAACAGAGAACTCTCAACAGAGGAATATAAAATGGCTGAAAGACACTTAAGGAAATGTTCAACATCCTTAGTCATCAGAGAAATGCAAATCAAAACAACTCTGAGATTCCATCTTACACCTGTAAGAATGGCCAAGATCAAAAACACTGAGGACAACTTATGCTGGAGAGGTTATGGGAGAAAGGGAACACTCCTGCATTGCTGGTGGGAATGCGAGCTGGTACAGTCACTTTGGATGTCAGTGTGGCGATTTCTCAGAAAATTAGGAAACAACCTTCCTCATGACCCAGTAATACCACTTTTGGGTATATATCCAAAGGATGCTCAATCGTGCCACAAGGACATGTGCTCAACTATGCAGCTTTGTTTGTCATAGCCAGAACCTGGAAACAACCTAAATGCCCCTCGATTGAAGAAAGGATAAGGAAAATGTGGTACATTTACACAATGGAGTACTACACAGCAGAAAAAATAACGACAGTTTGAATTTTGCAGGAAAATGGATGGAGCTAGAAAACATTTTGAGTGAGGTGGCCCAGAAAGACAAATATCACATGTACTCACTTATAAGTGGCTCTTAAACATAAAGCAAAGAAAAACAGCCTACAATTCACAATCCCAGAGAACCTAGACAACAATGAGTGCCATAAGAGAGACATACATGGATCTAATCTACATGGGAAGTAGACAAAGACAAGATTTTCTGAGTAAATTGGAAACATGGGTACCATGGGAGAGGGTTGAAGGGGAGAGGAGAGACAGGGAGGGGAGCAGAGGAAAATGTAGAGCTCAATAAAATCAATAAAATGGGGGGGGGGGATTAACCAAAACAATATAGATGGTACCTTGCCGGGTGTGGGAAGGCCTTCATTGGTGAGGGAAGGAAGGAACCATTCACCTATTTCCTGCCCAGAAGATCCAGGCCATATTTGCCCCATTCTCCCCAATACTTATAAAGGAGTCAAAAATCTAAAGGACTGGCTAATGTTACAAAACCACAGCTTTCTTTACCCGCCTGTGAAGAGGACACATAGCAGAGAGGAGGGCAGGGAAACACAAGGCCAAGACCTGAAGCCAAGGCCTCCTTCTGTGTTTCCTGAGCTCTTGCCTTGCACGGCATCATCCCAGGCTGTGAGACACAGCTGCCCCACACCCTGTGAGCTGGGCTTTCCCAGAGGGGGACAGATGGTGCATATGTATATAGCATATGTGTGTCATATCATGCGCCTGAGTACACAAGCAAAGTAGGGCAAAGTAATGGTATCGGGGCGGGGAGGGTGACAGCGAACGGGGCCATGAGGGGTAAAGTTGAGAGCGTGAGGAAAGGACAGAGCCATGCCAGTGCCTCCAGTAAGACCACTGTAGACATAGTCAAGAACAGCAGGGGCTGAGGAAACAACTCAGTCAGCAAAGCATTTGTCTCACAGTGTGAGGGAGCAAGTTCAGAGCTCAAGGGAAAAGTGAGTTTGGTCAAATACACCTGCACTCTCTGTGATGGGAGGAGGAGGCAGAGATGGGCAGATTCCCCAATGCTCACTGGCCAGCTAGACAGACCAACGAGAGGCCCCACCTCAAGCAAAAGACAGGAAGTCCCTGAGAACTGGCACCTGAGGCTGTCTGATGTCTACAGGCGAACCCGCACGCAGATACCAACAAGAACAAAAGAATAAACAGGAAGACGGGTGCGGCGGCAGGAGTGGGAAGAACGGGGCTGTGACAATCTGGGACCAGACTGCCAGCTGCGGTGTGCGGCTTGGTGAGGCCTGGGACCTGCAGAAGGAAACTGGGGTTTTTTTGTTTGTTTGTTTGTTTGCTCTGAGCAAGGCAACACATTCAAGAAGAGCCTGGGGGCAGAGTGGGGGAGATCCCAGCCACATTTTCAAATGTGTGGCACACGGAGGACAAAAGGCAGGGGCAAGAGGGGAGTGGGAGGCCATCACGGGATAGCTGGCATCAACAGGGCCAGTAAGAGAGAGCAGAGCACCAGGCAGTGTTGGGGAGACCCCGGAGAAGGGGGAATATCCTGGTGGAGGATGAAGAGTGAGGGAGTTGCTGTCTGACTTCAACCTAGAACCGGCTCCAGCAGCAGAGCAAACAGCGGCCCCACACATGCCTGCATCCTAATCCCCAAAGCCTGGAGTGATGACACTCGTGGCTAAAGACAAGCTGCAGATCACAAGGATCTGGACCTGGGATGTTACCAAGACAACGGAAGAGTTGGGGAGGGGCAGTGTAATTGCGGGCTCATCAAAGAAAGAGAATTCAGGTGAAACAGAGGCAGGAGTCAGAGTGATGCAGGTCTAAGATAGTCGAGGCAAAGAAGCAGTAGGTCCCCACGGCCTCCACAAGGAAGCCAGTGCCCCTAGCCCTTCAGTCTCCTTCCTCTAGAACTGTGGAGTTAAATGGCTGCTGCTCCAACTTGATAGCCGTTTGTTGCAAAGAAGAATACACCCTGTTGTCTGCGATGTCCCTGACTGAGCCAGAGAGCCCTGAAAACCCACTGAGGCTCAAAGAGAGTCAACCCTATCCAGCCCTAGAACGCACAGGGAGAGCAGAACTTCCCGCGACCTTGAGCATGTCCTCCGATTTCCTCAAGCTTCAGTATCTTCTGATGAGGTTAAATCTTGTCTTCCTCTACGATCCAAGGAGACTGACAGTCCACGCAAGGGTTCGCAGTGAGCCGCTGATGTAAGGCATTTGTTACTGTGACAGCTCAGCCTCTAACCCAAGGCAATGGTGGTTATTTCTCACAGAGATCTTTCCAAGCCCCCTGTCACCACAAAGCTCATTATATCCCACCAGGCTCCACAGGTTGCAGAGAGCAGCATTCAGAACAAAAAAGGAAGGAAGGAAGGAAGGAAGGAAGGAAGGAAGGAAGGAAGGAAGGAAGGAAGGAAGGAAGGAAGGGCAGGCTACAATTTTCACGGAAACAGCAGATCACTCTGGACACACCCAGGTAATTGAACCACACTGAGGCTCCCACCCTCTACCCTCAGGTCTGCCATTCTCCTCCCTCCAGCCTTCCTAGACTATATCTGTGATCAACAGCCAGGGACAGGCTCATGTATTATGGACCCAGTGCAGGGCCCTGCATCCCGTCACGTGTTAACATTGTCAGTCAGACACTGGGTAGAACGGGACACAAAGCAAGCCAGTGTTCCTGGAACCGACTCCTCTTTGTGCTCTCATTTGCACAGAACGATGGTGTCCTTCTTGTCAAGGCTGGAGTCCCGATCACCTGACGCTTAAGCAGTGTTCATGCATCCACACCAACCTTGCTTGAATCCCACTCTCACCATCTATAAAATAGAGACTCAATCGCTAGACACAGTTAGCCTAGTGCTTGGCACTGTGGGTTCACTGAGCACTCCCTAACTGATCAGCTTAATGACTATAACCAGTTATTTAAGTTTCACCCAAATGCTTTAATAAACAGTCGAAAACATGACCCTCCATGTCTACATTTTTTACCCCCAATAGCTTTTAAATACTAAAGAAAGCTTTCCTTTCCTCTCTCTTCCAGGGCGAATGCACCCCATCTTCCTCCATCTGTTGTGTTAGGGTCTCTGTGGCTGTGAAGAGGCACCATGACCACAGCAACTCTTGTAAAGGAAAACATTTGCTGGGGGCTTGCCTGCAGTTCAGTGGTTTAGTCTACTGTTGTCATGGCGGGAAGCAAGGAAGTGTGCAAGCAGACTTTGTGCTGGAGAGGAAAGGAGAGCTCTACGTCTGGATCAGCAGGCAGGAGAGAGACAGACAGACAGACAGACAGACAGACAGGCACTGGGCCAGGCTTGAACACTTGAAGCATTAAAGACCACCCCCACAAGGACACACTTCCTCCAACAAAGCCTCACCAACTCCAACAAGACCACACCTCCCAACAGGGCCACTCCCCGTGGGCCCATGGGGCCATTTTTATTCATCCACCACACGGGCTACATTCACTACTGTTTATGCAAACTATCTGAGGAAAGCAGCTTCCAAAAGCAAGAGCTCATCTTTGGGTCTCGGTTCCAGGGTACTATCCTGGTGGTCTAACCACATGGGGAAGGCCCAGTACAGGGTCTTGAGACATCTGGTCACACTGTATCCATAAATCTGGAAGCAGAGAGAGAAGACTCTTGATGTTGGGTTTGTGTTCTCCTTTTGATTATGTTTAGGACCCCAGTCCACAGAATGGTCACACAGAATTCCCACTGGGCCTTCTCACCATGAACCTAACCTATAAATTATCTTACAGACATGCCCAGAGGTGTCTCCTAGGTGACTCCCATACCAGTCAAGCTATCAACACTAACCATTACACCATCCCTCACACACCTCAGCCCTCAGAACCTCTTCCACACTGCTTATTCTTATGCATACTTCTATTTGACCATTGTTCTCCTAAAATATTACCAGGGTCTGAAATAGTCCCTAATGATATCCAGAGCCCAGTGCCTTTATGGTAACAAAACTGAGGCCACTCCACCCCCTCTTGTCTTTGGATGGGATAAAATGTCCATAAAGCAATTACAAACTCAGCTTCCTTGTAGAGATTCACACTTAGCAAGAGGAAACAGTAAACTACATTCTGGTTATGAGGAGATTTGGACAGCAAACATGAACAAAACATGATTTGGGGAAAACATAGAGCCCTTCCAATCCTCCTATGTTCACAAGTATGGCGGCTGGTGACAACCTCTAACTGCATCTTCTGCAAGCCCCAGGTGTCCCCTGCATGCCGATCCAGGGAGGTGCAGTCCTCTGCACAAGGCGAGGGTAGTGAAGTCAGCACAGCACTAAGGTGGAAGACAGCGCCTGGGCCTGCACCCCAGCTCCACCAGACAGGGCCTGACCTGGACAAACTACCATTCCTTTGGGTTGTCACCCCGTCTATAAAACCTGATGTCTAGAGTCAGGGACAGTGTCTACCACTGATGATCTCAAGATACGGATACATACTGTAGAGGAGAGAGAGTGCAAAGGCCACAGCACTAACCAAATTCTAGGTGCTGCAATAACGTCTAGATAGAACAGTATCCACAACACGTGCTATGACCTAAGGTCTCACCATGTGACTAATCCTGTACTGAGCCATATTCCCAGGAAGTACTCTTAACACACTCTACCACTGGAAGCTGCGACTCAGAGACAAGGCATGCGACACGGCCACACTGGCAGGGGACTTTCCTAACACACAGCATGGGGGAGACAGAGGGAGGAGGATAGTTAGGGACATCCGAGGCTACACAGTGAGGCTGGTGCCAGCCTGGAATGCTGCTTCAAAACAAACAAACAAGAAAATCAGAAGACTCAGTAACTCATTTGAAATTAAGTCTGAATATAGTTCTAAACCCACAGAACTGGTCTACTTACTGGGTAATAGTGTGGACTGGTCTCTCATTTGCCCATCTGTAGGCTAGGCTTTCTCAAAGCTCGGTTACTATTGGCAAAGAACATCCACACAAATTAGCAGACTGAGACCAGTCCAGCAAGAGGAGCCTGCCAATTGTGGAGGTGCTTGCTCTCAGCTGAGCAGCGTTAGGAGAATGAAACAGGCCAAAGTCCTAAGGAAGCCACACTTCAGGCTGCAGACAACACCCTTTGCGGCTTGCACCACCTTCTAGAAGGATCAGACCTTTGTGGGCTGTAAAGACACAGAGCTGAGCAGGTGCCGGAGGTCGGGACCTAGTTCCTACTGTGTTTCCACATGCAAAGCCAGGGCTGTGTGCAGGGTGTTCCCGTTTACACAGCCAAGTTCTTTCCACTATGTTTCCATTCTCAGGAAACGAGATGAGCTTGACTTCTCCTGGCCGTTGGCATCTTCAGTCTCAACTGGACAACAACTGGCTTGCTGTGAAATTCACAAGCTTTGGGAGCCTCTAACTCAGAAGACAGACCTGAGGCAGAATTATCACGAATGGCTGCAGATATCTGCACACACAGGGAAAACATTTTTCAGTGGTGGGAGACGCTAACACGGCTGGCATGAGCAGGAATCAAGGAAAGGAGTACCATGTTAGAGAACCAAGGACTTACCGGATTCTAGGAGGATCTAGAGGAGCCTGGAGTTCCTAGGGGGGTCCCAGAAAATACCCTATCCCTCTGATTTAGCCCATGTGCTCCTGTCTCTGCTGTTCATGCTAAATCCGAGTGCATGCCCCCAGGAACTCGTCCCTACTGTCCCCTGCTTCCACTATCAGACAAGAAACCAGGCTACTTTCTTGATCTAATTCTGACGTCCTGGGAACGGAGTATGAAAAGTCCCTGATCAACCAGCTGTGGCTGGAAGATAAACAGTCTATCTGTCACACGTCTGCTTCCATGCCAGTTATACAGATGAAAGAATCCAGAAGAAATTTCATAAATTTCCAGAATTCTCTAATTTCTTCTTGGTCAAGATTAAAGGAAATGTACTAATATGCATTCCCACTATGTTGTCCCAAGCCAGGCACTTCCTAAACAGGGAGGGAATTATTCAATGACAGCGCTTAAAGTCTGGGGTCCAGGAGCCTCGGGAGCTGCCTCCTTCCTGCCTCCACCAGCTCCAGGAATTGGTCTTCATTCCCGTGGTGACAGAGGTCCTTTCTCAGACCAGAGCCTCCCTCCAGCCACCGGTCCAGACCAGTCAAGATCATGTGACCCCTGGAGGCCTGACAGTTCCTGAGCTAACTTGTTTTCCTTTGCTTTGGTACAATAAGCTTAAGAGGAGCAGGGTCTGTCTCTCCAGTGTGCATTAAACTCCACGGCAGAGTCTCGAGCAACAGGAAACAGTCAAAAATCATTTAATATGCACTTTCAAGTGGAAAATTAATAAATAAACAGTGAACTAGGCCGAGTCCTTGGCTTCCCAGTGTCCCAAGGTACAGAGCGAGGCATGGCTGGGAGGCGAGTAAACCGCTGCTCAGACCTCATTTCCTAGCTCAGAACACTGACCCAGACGGGAACCACTTGGCAGGTGACGGCTGGCAGGGGCCACTCCAAAGGGATAAGGGACACTTTGTTACACCAAGGCAACCTAAAAACAAAGTCAACTGTGGTCTGCTAAGCAGCAGAATTCCTGCACTCAAAGAAGCCAAGTTCATGTTCCAGCACAAATGGTTTTCCAAAGTAGGCTATTGGCCACTCATCTAAAGCCCAGAGATCCCAGAACATCAAGGTTTTCACCAAAATCAAAGGCAAGTTCACCAACTAATCCTTACTCAAGACCCTCAGCCCCGTTACATGTCAATGACTCCATGTGGCAAATTTAAACTCTTTCTCTTGAGTTGACATTAAAAAACAATAATGATATCCATCCCAAATTTCCCAAGACTCATGCTAGATGGTAAATTGGTGGGGGTGGGGATTGCCCTACTTTATACAGAGACGTACTAAAATACATTGACGAGTAAAAACATCCTGAACCTGAACTGAGGGAGAGAATAGCTCAGTGGGTAGAGTGCTTGCCCGTAGCAGCATGAGGGCCCCCAGAACCCATATAAAAGCCAGCTGTGGTGGTGCATGCCTGCAAACTCCAAGCAGAGGGAGACGGAGACAGGTTGATCCCCAGAGCTCTCTGCATAGCCAGTTTAGCCAAAACAACAAGGTGGAAGTTCAGAGAGAAACCCTGTATCAAGAAATAAGACAGAGCTGTAAGATGGCTCAGTACATAATGGCACCTGACACCCTTGAGTTTGATCCCAGAATGCACCTGGTAGGACAAAGCCAACTCCCCCGAGTTGTCTCTGACCGCCACACTCACACATGGACACACACAGGCACACTAAATAAACAAACAAATAAATAAATAAAATTTAATTGTTAAAGAAAGGCAGAGAGTGATAGTGGAAGACTGCCCCAAAGTGACCTCTGTCATCACACAGACAGACACACCCATGCACACACACGCTTAGCGCGCACACACAAAAAGGACACACACTTTTTTACTTTTTTGTTGCTTGTTGCTGGCTTTTTTCTGTTTTTGTATTTGGGGATTTTTTTTTTTTTGAGACAGTGGCTATCTTGGACCTTGCTCTATAGACCAGGCTGGCCTCAAACTCATAGATGGCCCGCCTCTGCCTCCTGAGTGCTGGGGTTAAAGGTGTGTGCCACCACACCCTGTCGAAGTTCTTAATTAGAAAAAAAAGCAGCAACTGAAAGAAGCAGACTGCAAGAGCCCCCACCCATGCCCCGGCAGCAGGAACATTCGCGTGCATGCGTGCGTGCGTGCGTGCGTGCCTGCGTGCCTGCGTGCCTGCCTGCCTGCCTGCCTGCCTGCCTCGCAAACAATTCTATCACTGGGGTCATAGCTACTGTTTTCTTGACAAAAACAAAATCTGATTTTAAAGAACAGAGGGCAAAATACAACCAGGGCCATCATTCTCAACAACGATAAGGCAGAGGTCCCTGTCAAGTACTGACTCCCAGGGGTGTGGCCCTGTCTCACACTCAGCACAGCCTGGCCCCACTGAGCATCATCTAAAGAATCCTAAGCGGACCTAAAGGCAGAAGCCCACGCTTCGCGGGCACTCCCTAGTCTGTCCCCATCTTTGCCGGTTTTCCCTGAAGGCCTCCTCTTCAGCTGCAGAAGTATAATCCTATAAAAGTAATAAGGTGCTTAATTATGCATGCTTCATTGTAGTAAAATGTCTGCTCTGCATTTGTGGAAAACATGCTCACTGTAAAACCCAAAATGAGAGAGAAGGCAAAAGGAGGTCACATGCTTCCCAGACACACATCCCTGGGCCTGCTGAAGGACACACTGTCCCTATCCTGGAACAGATCATACAAGTAATAATCCTCAGTCTGTGTAACCGCCACAGTATAAAAGTGAAGGACAAAGTGCCAACAGAGCCACGCTAGGACCCCCGACTCTAGCATGTTAGTGTCTGTACTTCCTACCTCCTTCAGAGTGGTATCTCCCACCCACCTCACATTATACAGTATAGACTGTTTGGCAACAGAGAGTCGGCTTGTCATTTCGAAAGCCCATGTCCACAAACAAGGGAGGTTCTTGTCTCAATGTCCCTCAGAAGTCACCAGAACAATGGCGAGCAAGAGAGCTGTCACTGAGTTCCATGCCCACAGATGAAACCCAGAGAATGGCACTTGCTGTCTCTCTGAAGCAATCAAGCCACCACTGGCCAAAAGGGGTCACCACTGAGCCCTCGGAGAGGTCACTGCAGCATCCCAAGTCCCGGATCCTTCGTTTTCCCCAAGAATCTTGCAAATGCGTGCACTAGCCCATCACCTCCGAGATCTGGTTTGCAATTATGACCTCATAATGGCGTCATGTGGAATCTCTGCCTGCCCTGGCCTGGCCCTGATGATGTCCTGAGACGAGCTAGATTCCCCAAGACCCACATTCAGCAGACACGTAGCTCACTGAGGTGTCGGCAGTGCTGTGCGTGCGGCTGTGTTAGCCTCCTCCTATATGACTGTCCAAGTTAAGCCAGGAGTTAGTGGCACATGCCTTTAATCCCAGCACTCGGGAGGCAGAGGCAGGTGGATCTCTGTGAGTTTGAGACCAGTCTGGTCTACAAGTTCCAGGACAGGCTCCAAAACTATAAAGAAACCCTGTCCCAGAAAACAAAACAACAACAACAAAGACTGTCCAAGTTGTGATCTCTGCTCACTACCCACCAACATACTAAGTTTAAATCTCATCCTTTCCCATTCACACACACACACACACACACACACACACACACACACATCTACTCAAAAACTAACAGCGAGCAAAATTTAGACTCACTAAGAAATGCTAAGCCAAAAACCCAGGTGGCACAGCACCCACTAGACTAAACGTCTCACAGGCAGCACAGCCCCTAGCGTGTCTAAGGCAGTAGTTCTCAACCTTCCTAGTGCTGCGACCCTTTCACACAGTTCCTCACGTGGTGAGCCCCAACCATAACGTTATTTCTTTGCTTTGTCATAACTGTAACTTTGCTACTGTTGTGAGAAGTAAGGTAAATATCTGATGTGCAGGATATCTGACACAAGCCACCCCTGTGACCGAAGAGGCTCACAGCCCACAGGTTGAGAACCGTTGATCCAGGCCTTGCTCCCAGGCCTTTCAGAACCTGGAGCAGTGCCTCACGGTTTCCACAGATTGGTCTTCCTCTGAGGCAGATCCCCTCTGCATGGCCTGAGAATTGGTTCACCAGGCCTGAAGAAGCTGGCATCTTCTCTTCCACGTCTGCCTAGAGTTGAACAAGGCATCTTCACTCCTCATGAACACAAAGATTCTCCGCCTACTCCTGGGTCCATCCACACGAGCTCAGCCCCATACTCCTCTTCATGCCGTAGTCTCAAACAAGGGGCAAGTCTGGCACCCGCTGTCAGCTGTACACAAAATGTATTTAAAATGCAAAGCCCTTTCATTCTCTGTATGCTAGGCTTTTCAACACCTTAGGGAAGCAGCCTTGGTACTCTAAGGCCACGTCCTAGTAGGCATCAGTCACCTGTTTACACAGCCTGTTCCCGTAGGGCTTGTCTTGATCCTCGGACTCTCGTGTCTACACAGAAACTTAGGATCACATAATGCAGCCTTCTCGTCTTAGAAAGCCCAGTGAGCTGGCACCCCAAAGCCAGAGTCTGAATGAGGAGCAAGGTGAATTCGGTAGGACCTGGCGTCTCCTGGAAAGGCGGTCTTTATGTGCACCCTCTGTTCTGTGCTCAGATTCGCAGTGATTCAAAACCAGGCAAAGCATGACAGTGATTCAAAACCAGGTGTGTATCTAGGTCCTGGTTTCCACCTCCACACAAAGGAGGCAAGGTCTTCTATTCCACGGTAAGTAATAAGCACCCTGGCAGTATCACTATCTAAGCTTCCCAATGTCCTTCTTACGAAAGTACATCAGACAGAATGAATGAGCTCATTCTTTCCTGAGAGCGTGATACCAGGGAATGGAGGGGCATGGAGCATATGGGAAAAAATAAAGAAAATGAAAAAAAATCAGAATAAATTCCTGGCACATAGAAACAAAACAAAGAGGTAGGCCTGGTCAGGCCAGCAAGTGTCCACCCAGACACCCAACAGACAAGGGAGCAAATTAAATTCACATGAAAATTCTCGGTTCACTGCCTGCTCTTCCCATTGGCGGCCTCAGAATTTTCAAAATGAACGTACAACCTGGTACATGCTTGGTTGCTGACCATTTCCCTGGTGGAAATGTATCTTAATAATTAGTTAGCAGAGGAAACAGTAGAAGAACAATCAACATGATCCCTTCCTAAACCTATGCTGCAAAGATCAACTCCCCAGCCCTCCCCTCTCTGCTCTGCTCCCAGCCCAACTCACAAGGCGGCAGCCGCTTCACTGTCTGCAGCAGCTCCTATGGGACTCAGGAGAGATGGCCCTTGACTGTGTGTGAAAGCCCAGGCTCTGCATGATGGCCTGGCAGGCAGAGGGTGACGAGAGCAAGCAAGGCCAATTCAGCTCCGGTCTCTGTCTGTTTGACCTAAGAACTGACCCACTAGGTCAGGAAGTCGATTCTTTATTAACCATCTCAAGATAAGATGGAATACATAAGGACACACACAGTCACATAATCAGACATCCTAGATCCTGGGAACTTGTATGTATTCAGCAAAAAGTTAAGACATTCTAGAGTGGTGTACAGGTAGCCCTGGAGCCAACGGACCCTGCTAGCCACTTCTATCACAGCTCTGAAGGTGAGGCCCTGGCCCTTCTCAGCTCAGTTTACTGCGGGCTTTGGTTTTCTTCGTGGAACATGATGCCCTTCTGCTTCAAGAAGTCTCCAGTTACTCTTGGCCTCAAGGAGGGGGCAGCAGACTCCTCCTCCTCCTGCTCCTGCTCCTCCTGCTCCTGCTCCTCCTGCTCCTCCTCCTCCTCCTGCTCCTGTTCCTCCTGCTCCTCCTCCTCCTCCTCCTCCTCCTCTTGCTCCTGCTCCTGCTCCTCCTGCTCCTCCTTCTCCTCCTCCTCCTGCTCCTCCTCCTCAGTGTGTCTCCGAGGCGAGTCAGCACACACGCAAAGGCTGCCACTCTTTGGCAATCAGCAGCTCCTGCTCGTGTTGATGGAAGTCAGACCTAGAACGCCACAAGTGAGGCCGAGGCGCACTGTTCTCTGTGACCATGAGTTATGTGCGCTGTTCCTCCCGGGAACACAAAGGCTGCACCAGATCTGTCAGAGAAACTACAGCTCATCTAATGAAATAATAGGAGAACAGAGGCCTGGCGCCGTAGATCTCTGATTAGCTGTCATTCTGATTCAAGCAAGGTGCTCCGGAGGGAATGCGCTTGGATTTCAGATGCAAAATTTTCATTGTCTTCAGATAAACACACATCTTTTCACGTGAGCGCACGCGCGCACGCGCGCGCGCACACACACACACACACACAGAGATACATACATACACCATTTATCCACACGCACCATGTATTTGTATACACACACTCATATAATACATATATATACACACATATATGCACTCATGCACATATACACATATTCACACCGCATACATACATACATACATACATATACTCATGCACACACACATATATATACATATCATATTCATACATACATATACCCATATGTGCACACATAAACATGATACACATAAACTTGTGCTCATGCACACATAAATATACACTCACTCACACACACACACACACACACACACACACACACTGCAGTTCTAAGAATGTGCTGTGCTTGTATTGCCTTTTCCACAATAACAGGGGCTACTGCAAATATCCAACAGACTAAGCTTAATTATCATTGAGGGTCCCCTTCCCCCATCCTGGTTTGTTTCACTGGGGGATTTAAATTTACCACGAAGCATTTTAAACCCCGTCCCACCAAGTGTCAGTACACATCAGTGCAAAAGACGGTGCTTTGGGCACAGGCTGTCTGTCACCTTGAGCAATCCCAGAGTCGCTGCTTCCACTGCTGTCTGTCCCATAGGGCATCAGCCATGAGCAGGCTGACCTCAGCTGAGCCCGGCTGCCAGGGCGCAGGCTCCGCCTCTAACTCCAGTCACAATGGGGAAACCCTGATATACTCAGCATGTGATCAAACCAGAAAGGGGCCACACTGCAGAACTGGGACCCCAGCCAGTAGACCTTAGAGGGCTTCAAAGGGCCTGTGAACCCCCACAAATTGCTCATTCAACTGAAACAGCCCAGGGCGAGGATCCTAGCTGGTGGTCCTCAGCGGGGCTTAACAGGGCCTGCGAATCCCTAAGCACATATGAAGCTGTGGCATGTGAGTTAGGTGTTACGTTGGCTGCTGTATATTAACAATAATGAGAAGTCCGGCTGGTGACTCAAGGCCCTTGCCACCAAGCCTGATGACCTGTGTGTGATTCCTAAGACCATGGTGGCAGGAGCGAGTTGACTCCCACAAGCTCTTCTCTGACCCCCACAAGTATACAAACACCCACACGCACACACCCTCACACACAACTAATTAACTTTTTAAATTAAAGATAACAAGAAAACAAAAATAACAAAGAGTAAGAATTTTACAAGAATAAAAGGCAACTGTGGTATCTATAGAGTAGACGGAGTTAGAAACACTGGACAGGACTCCCCAGAGAGCAGCAGTGTTAGGGACACTGGACAGGGCTCCCCAGAGAGCATATGGTGTTAGGGACACTGGACAGGGCTCCCCAGAGAGCAGATGGTGTTAGGGACACTGGACAGGGCTCCCCAGAGAGCAGCAGTGTTAGGGACACTGGACAGGACTCCCCAGAGAGCAGGTGGTGTTAGGGACACTGGACAGGACTCCCCAGAGAGCAGATGGTGTTAGGGACACTGGACAGGACTCCCCAGAGAGCAGCAGTGTTAGGGACACTAGACAGGGCTCCCCAGAGAGCAGCAGTGTTAGGGTCACTGGACAGGGCTCCCCAGAGAGCAGATGGTGTTAGGGACACTGGACAGGACTCCCCAGAGAGCAGATGGTGTTAGGGACACTAGACAGGGCTCCCCAGAGAGCAGCAGTGTTAGGGACACTAGACAGGGCTCCCCAGAGAGCAGCAGTGTTAGGGACACTGGACAGGGTTCTCCAGGAAGGCAAGCCTGGGATTCAGTCCACACTGAGCCTGCTGACCTTACAAACGTGGGCAAGTTTTTCACATTTTAAAGCCACTGCCATGGCTTAGTGAGATGAGGGTTAGACACGAGAGACCTCCCTGGAGCGTTTGGCTGCACAGCAGAAGCGAGGCCACTCCTGACCATAGTGTGCCTGACCAGCAGTAATTAGCAGTGGCCCCGTGGTTCCCATCACCCCGGTGCGCAGTGGGTTAGCCAAGGAAGACGTTAGTCAGGAAAGTGACTGAGTTGATTCAGACTTAAGACGTAGTTTCTCCTGCTGCAGACCATCAAGGGAAATTCCCTTTATAACCTTCAACCAGGCCAATCCAGGAAGACCCTGAAGGAAGCAAGCCTGTGTTTCTTCCCCAAAACTAATAACTGGAGGGCATGTGACAGTTTGTCACAGAAGGGGAAAGAGAAACTAAGTTCTGGGACAGTAACAAGGAACCCTTCAGTCTTCTGAGGATGTACACATTTTTGAGCAGAAGAAAGGTCAAGTCCGCTTGCGTTTCAGAGTGAATGCTCCCACACACATTTCCCACAGCAGTAGGGAGCCCCAGGGATACAGACACTTAGGAACTGTCACCATCCTGTCTATCCACTTCAGCAAATGTGTGTACATCACTATTTCAGTGCCCAGTTTGGGCCTGAAATGAAGCCACGCCCACTGTACCACTTAGCATTCCTCCCGCTTGAATTATGGGTTTTTCGGCTTGCTTAATTTGAGAAGATTTAAAGGATGCATTTCGTAGGTGTTTCTGTGCCTCACGCCACCGAATGGGGTGACTACTTCAGCTCTTGAGGAAGTTGGCTTCACATGGCCGTAGGAGTCATCGGCAGAGTGGCACAGAGGAAGGCCGAGATCCCGGGCAGGAGGCACGCCATGAAGTGTAAGGTGAACGTCTAAAAAGCACAGACCAGGAAGGGAAGTAGAAAAGTCCTCCCCAGATCTGTCAGAGACTCCTCAGAGCTCAGCTGTCACTCCCTCTGACACCAACTACACAGCGAATGATCTACTAATAACAACACATTTTTCATCTTACAAATAAATGGATTAGTTAAAATGAAATTCCAATTTGGCTTCATTATTATCTCCATTATAGCAACAAGTAAGTGTGCAGTATTTCACTGACTGCCTGTTGCGTTCTGAACTAGGTGTTTTGTGTATATTAGTCCTTAAAGACTTATTTTTAATCATGTGTGCACACATGGGAAACGTGTATGGAAATAAGTATGTGGGTACGAGGCATCCAGAAAATGGTGCCAATCCCCTGGAGCAGGCATGTGAACCACCCATATGAGTACTGGGAACCAAACTCGGCCCCTCTGTAGAAGTAGTGTGTGTTCCTATCTGCTGGGCATCACTCCAGCCCCCTGAGTGTGTGCTTCTAACTGTTGGGTATCTCTCCAGCCCCCTGAGTGTGTGTTTCTAACTGTTGGGAGACAGCCCCCTAAGTGTGTGCTCCTAACTGCAGAGAATCTCTCCAGCCCCCTGAGTGTGTGCTCCTAACCGCTAAGACATCTCTCCAGCCCCCTGAGTGTGTGCTCCTAACCGCTGGACATCTCTCCAGTCCCCTGAGTGTGTGCTCCTAACTGCTAAGACATCTCTCCAGCCCCCTGAGTGTGTGCTCCTAACTTCTGGGACATCTCTCCAGCCCGAGTGTGTGCTCCTAACCACTGGGACATCTCTCCAGCCCGAGTGTGTGCTCCTAACCACTGGGACATCTCTCCAGCCCCCTGCATATGTTGCTTCCTAAGGACACATCACTGCTGTCATTTGACTGTGGAGAAGATGGAAGCTCGGCTTTAGAAACTTGCCTGATAACACAAGAAGGACCAGCAAGCAGCAAACCACACTCTTCATGCCAATGGGGCTCACTCCAAAGCACACCCTCGTTCTAAGTTCCCCGGCCAAAGGACTAAATTTTCTAAATCATGTGAGGAATTGCCTCCCATAAAAGAGAGCTAATCTTTTGAGAGGGGGGGAAAGGACAGAAAGAAAGTAATTTGAGGTGGTATTTGTACAATAATTTTAGGAATGTAATAGCAGAAGATAATGGTACCAGCAATCCAGCATGTCCTTTATGGCTCATTAATACATGCCTGGAGTGGCCAAAGGCTGTGCCTCTCACTCAAGACAAGAACTAATGGCCAATAAGGTTTGCCTTGTCACGTCTTAATGCCATGTTATAGCAGGGCTCTGGCGATGGAATGAGAGCCATCAGAAGAGAGGGGGAAGTGGTAGGCAAGCAGACCACCTAAGTGAGGAGGAGGAGGGCTGAAGGGTGTGGAGAGCCATGAGGCAGGGCTCTGCTTAGGCCTGATAGACACCAGCACAATTCACGGCATGCTTCAGCCCTTGGGGTCACACTCTCTGCCTCTGAAAGACAGGTTCATTATGGTTTCTTCCACGATCTGAGAAGCGGAGCCATCTCTGAGAATTCATGTTCACTTAATAGCAGTTCAAGGAGCCCTTTGTTCTAATAGCCGGCCTGCAGCAAGCTAAGACTGCAGGCAGGGAGACTTCTGACCAGCGAGGGGCTCTGATCCTGTACCAGAAGATACAATGGAGGGATCCTTCATCTGGCGATGGATGGCGATACAGACGGAGACCCACATTGGAGCACCGGACTGAGCCCCCCAAGGTCCAAATGAGGAGCAGAAGGACGAAGAAAATGAAAAAGGAAATAAGGACTGCGAGGGATGCTATCACCCACTGATACAAGGGGACGGATCTAATGAGAGTTTACCAAGGCCAGTTGGACTGCGACTGAACGAGGAAGTGATCCAACCAGATTCTCTGAATGTGGCCGGATTCTCTGAATGTGGCTGGCCCGGAGTCTTTCTGAAAAGCCATTGACAATGACACTGGGACTTGTTTCCTCTGCATATACTGGATTTTGGGGATCCAGTCTGTTTGGATACTCACCTTCCTGGACCTGGAGGGAGGGGGGAGGAACTTGAACTTCCCACAGGGCAGGAAACCCTGACTGCCCTTAGGGACTAAGAGGGAGGAGGAGAGGGAGTGGGGGGAGTGGGAGGGTGTTGGGAAGAGGGGCATAAATGGAAACTTTTATAATTTAATAAAATTACTTTCAAAAAAATAGCAGTTCAAGGAACACAATCCCAAAGCAGGGGTGCCTGAAGGAGACAGAGGCAGTCGCCATATGTGATGCTGGGCTCCAGGAGGACAGGCGACGGGAGCTGAGGCCCCTGCACAAGGATCACTTAAGACCATCAGAAAACACAGATATTTACATTATGTGATTCATAACAGTAGCAAAGTTACAATTATAAAGTAGCGATAAAATCATTTTATGGTTGAGGGGGTCACCACGACAATGACCTGAATTAAAGGATCACAGCGTTAGGAAGGTGAGGGCCACTGCTCTAAAGCGTAAGAAAGCTTCTGAAGAGGTGAGAAGATGTAAGCAAGGCCAGAAACCACGGAATGGAAACACATGCACAGGCTTCGGATACAGGAATCGTCAGCAACAGGCATTTTGTTTAAACTCTTTCTATCTATAGGAAGATAAAATGACAGGGTTAGAATCCCAATACAGAATGGTTTAGCAAGCAAAATTACAAGGAAGTCTAGGACCGTTACCTTTTGTGACAAAGGAGTAAATAATAGCTAATGCTGTGTGTGTGTGTGTGTGTGTGTGTGTGAGAGAGAGAGAGAGAGAGAGAGAGAGAGAGAGAGAGAGAGAGAGAGAGAGAGAGAACACGCACTAGGGGGAGCAGCTTAGGTTGCATTAAGGTAAGCCTGAATACAGTCGCACGCATCCTGTAAGAGACAGTGGTGGGACTGTGACTCGGAGATGAAGGAGCCTTACTACTCTTGCAGGGGACCCAAGTTTGGTCCCCAACGTCCATACAAGGTGTTCACAACCATCTGCAACTCCAGCTCCAGCGCATACAATGCCACAAGCACCTGCAAACACAGGCATATAAGATGCACAGCACACACATAAGCAAACGTAAAATAAAGTCCAAAAGGATAGTAAGAGAGAGACAAGGGCTTTGAGATGGGTGTGGGGAGGGAAAGGCAGAGAGGAGACAGGATACTTTGCCTTGCTGGGCCTTAATCCGTTTTATACCACCATTTTAGTACCGTGCACCCATTAGAAGCTGGACAAGATAAAGAAAGGGGTATGCTCTTAAGCCTCCAGAGAAGCATGGTGGTCAACACCCGGACATGCAGCCTGCACAATTATGAGACGACACACTTCTGCTGTTTAATCCATCCACCATTCCTATGAAAACAGCCTAAGTGAGGAACTCAAAAGCAGCCAAATGCAAGCTTTAGAACCAAACTATGCTAACTAAAATGAGCCAGTTAATAAACAAACCTAACTGCAACAGAATAGACATAGTGGAGACAGGAACTGGAAACTGGAAAGAAATACAGAAAACACAGGAGGACAAAAGGATGGGAACTAAGGAAGACACAGGGAGAAGGCTCAACACACATGTAATTACAGCTCAGGGAGAGAAGAGGTGTGAACGGGCCATGCAACACTTGACAAGATAATGGCTCAGACCTTCCCACGTTCAAAGAAAGCCATCGAGCCTCAGACCGGCGCACTGAGACACAGAGTCCCAAATCCCTAAGCAGGATCTATAAAAAGCAAACTTCATCTAACACTTTATAATAAAACTGCTGAAACAGTAAAGAGAAACTCCTGAAATCAGCCCAAGGGGATCAGAAATTACATCTTAGCTAGCTTACCAACAGAAATCCAGGAGCAGAAGACAAGAAACCAGAACGAGTTGAAAGGGTTTAATTAACAACTTCAAACTCCGTGCCCAGAGAAAATGTAGCAATGATGGAGACTTAAAGTATTTCAGACATATGAGAACCAAAAGGACTCACAGCCAGCAGACCTCCAAAGGGCGCTCTGCAGGGAGAAGAGAAAGTCCTGGAGGGAGGGTCAACGACACAAGAAAGGAAGAGCAAAGAAAAGATGGAGCGGATGAGTACATCGGAATGCACCATGCTTGAGAAAGGCAACAACGGTGCTGTCTGGGGCATCCGGAAGGCACTCAAAGTCAAACAGGTACCTGGACATGTGAACCAAGAGAGGAAATGCTATTATGTTCTAAGACCTAAGTCAGGATGGACATTACCACTCTTACCATGAGCACCAAAATAATAACAGAGGAAGTAAAAAAAAGACCCGAGCTCGTGGAGAGTCAAGGATGGAAACACGTCACCGCAAGCAAGCCTCAACTCAAAGGAGGGAGAAAAGGGAACTAGAATACGGATTCTCTGGGGATTAGGTGAAAAGGGGGTTGAAGGGACGAGCGCAGACAGCTGGGGCTGAGCGAGGGCTCTCTAGGAAACCACAAAGGGAGTTATGTCACCACCGATAGAATGTGCAGCAACAGAGGCGACCACGGAACTGGGGATGGGGACGTGTTAATTTGGTGCCATCAAACGTCACAGATGTGCCATTCTGGTAAGGACTGCTGGTCACCAGAGATCTTGCTTCTCTAGGGTGAGGGTGTATATGGTAGTGGTTTCTTTTGAGGGGTGAGAAAAGGGTGCCCTCGGATACGAACAAAAGGTGCCCTTCTGGGCCATCAGTCATGCCCCACCCTCACCTGGACAGATGGCAGCCGGTCACAGACAGGGTCACTGTGCTGCCACTGCCTATCTCGATGTCCATGCACTTTTTAAAAATAAATAAATAAAATCAAGCCAGCCAAAGGCTTCAGGGAGTGGAGGGCCCCGTGGCCAATTAGAGACTAAAGCTAAGTATGCACTGTATGTATTTCCACATTAATATTCCAAGTCGTCACAGAACAGCCTTCAGGGACTGCTTCCTAATCCCCTAAAGCAGTAAGATAAATGCAGCAAGCCGCCGAGAAGACAGGAAGACTAACAGTCCTGAAGTCATAGCATTTTCTTTCCCCTATGAGGCTTGCCAGGTTCGTAGAAAGTATTTTTCAGCTGGAAAATTATGGCTCGGCTTTACCCTCCCTCCCAGCAGACAGAAAATGAGTTGCCCCCCTCAACAAACATTCGTGACTGCATCTGCTTCCCTTCCAGAGAAAAGTGCTGCCTTCCCCGGCCCCTGCAACTTGAGAACCTCATGCATGCATCAGGCAGAGGCAACAGATGTTACCAGCCTAGGTGAAGGTTATAAGAAACCCAGCCCTCCATCTGCAGTACCAGCAATTCTGACCTGGCTCACGGGCCTGGTAGAGTGCTCATCACCACGACACGAGAGCAGGGAAAGGTTAGACAATTCAACCAAGGCCATCCATGGATTTACCATACCAGAGTGTCACCGGGGTATATGCCAGGGCATGTGGCAAAGGCTGGCACATTTACAATACATCCAATCTCATTCAGCCTGGAAGAGAATGAAAGGTCAGAGGGGGATGGAATGGAGAGGAGAAACTGAGAGGAGAGATGAAATGTATACAACACCTTTCACGCTCCCCAGCCCCTCTCCCACACAACACTGGAAGATCAACTCCTTGCTGTCTAGAATAAGGGTGACAGCAATCACCAAACATTTGACACAGGCCAGGTGCTTTATACCAACCATATCAGTCTTCATTGGAGTTGTGCTTCCAAGTAGACAGCTTTGTCTTCATTTCCCAAAAGGAAACAGGTTCAGGAATGTTAAGTGAGTCAGGAGTGTTGGCTCACATCTCAGAGTCCAACTAGGCAGGATTGTCAAGCAGGGGCAGGAGGCTTGCCAAGAGTCTGAAGCCAGCTGGGGCTACCTAGTGAGTCCCAGGCCAGCTTGGGCTACTATGGAGTTAGACTGTTGGAAAAAGGAAAAAGGGAAAACAGGAAGGAAGATGGATGGCTGATGGAATGCCCTGAGCTGCAAGCTCACGAGTCTCAGGAAGGCTGCCACTAGCGAATCCATTTTCCTCTGGCCCACACTATGTCCACTTTGTCATCAAGTTGGCAATTTTCTGAAAACATCTAATTAGTCACAGGCTTCCTAGACTTCCCCAGCCTTGAAGTGATACAATATGGCAAGCTTCAGGAGCCATAGAAAGAAAGTAAGTACGAGCTTGTGGGAAATTGGGTTGTTTCCACTGAAGAAAATTGGACCACGATACACAACTACACAACCTAGTACCGTCTTGCTGCTGCTGTCTCTGGCAGCCACCATGGAGCAGAGAAGATTACCATGCTCTCACTACCTCTAAGTTCAAAGGGCTGTGGGCTGTCCACCCCAGATCCCTGAGAACCCACGACACCCACCCCCCCCACCCCACCTCCCCCCCCCACCCCCCACCCCCCCCCCCCCCCCCCGCTCACAGGCTGCCTGCAGTCTGACACTGTCCAGGCTACTGATAATGACACTAACCAGTGGATGACCAGGGAGCAAGTAGGCATTTAACACGGTGTGGTTAGAATCAAAGGAGATTGGTTTGGTGAGTGATGTCCACAATAGCCAGGGGTGATTTCAGGTGGATAAGGAGAGGGAAACCAGGGAGGAGTCTGTTCAGAACAAAAGAGAAAGCTCTGTTATCTTCCCAGGACAGCACTCCAAGGGAGGGGATGGAGAGAGGCCTCTGTGGAAGCCTTGGGAGGTGGCAGATCTAACTGGCTCTACTTCGATGTGAGCCCTCTTTACAAGTGTGAAATACGAGGGCTGGGAGTGAAGCTCAGGTGGTAGACCGCTCACCAAGCATATGTGAGACTCTGGGCTCAGTATCCAGCACTGGATAAACCGAGTGAGCAGGCACGTGCTGGTAATCCCAGCCCCTGGAATCTCCAGCACTGGATAAACCGAGTGAGCAGGCTTGTGCTGGTCATCCCAGCCCCTGGAATCTCCAGCACTGGATAAACCGAGTGAGCAGGCATGTGCTGGTCATCCCAGCCCCTGGAAGGTGGAAGCAGGAGTCACAAGTTCAAGGTCATCCTTGACCCCATCAAGAGTGGAACAGCCTTACGGGCTACAGAAGACACTGAAGGACCCAAGGATGAACAGACATTGTTTCTTCATTAAAATACTTTGGTCCAAGGAACAATTATAACAGGCACAAATGGAGTACAGACTTTAGAGCCAGACTTCCCAGGTTCACAGTCCTTGCTCCGAAACATAATAGTCAGGTGACCTCGGGCAACTAAGTTATGGTCTCTGCCTTAATTAACTTCTTTGCAAAAGGATACAGTAACCAACTCTAGAAGGTGGGTGGAGAACAAGGATGCTACAAGGCTCTACAGTACCTGGTACCTGGGACATTTTACTACAGTTATTGCCCAGGTTTACGACTGTCCCTGACACCTTAGGATTTAATTCAGAATGTGTGACCTAACACACAGTATTTGGCTTCTGCTTCCTCTGGACCAGCATCCCAACACTTCACCCAGGATGACTACTTGCAGGTCGCTCACCCTCGCCATGACCTCTCACCTCTAGGCCTTTGTTCTTACCAGCCCCTCCTTCTAGAACACACTTTCCCATCTCTCTGCTTTGGAATTCCAGGAACACTTCCTATATCCTTTTAATGAGCTGTTTTCCCGGTGTCCTGCCTTCCTCAGAACCTCTGTGGCCCTAGGGAGACAGACCACAAAGAAAAATAACTTTTGTCCCTCAGCTCCTATGAATTCTTTGTAGGAATGGATCCCAGAAAAAAAAACAAAAACAAATATATAATGTGCAAACTGCATCCCAAAGAGGAGCCTCAAAGGGAAGCAACCCAAAGTAAGCTTGCGTGTTGCTTCCCTGGCACCATCCACAGAGAATGACAAACTCAAGAGGAAGGGTCATGACAAAGGACTACAGCTTTAGTCTCCAAGAGGGGGACCTTGAAGATAAATCTGTGGAGGCGACCAAAGGACTATGGTGTAGGCAGGATCCTCCGGCTGTCACTGGGATGGCTGAACTAAAAAAAAGTCCTTAAACTCTTCCCCTGTGGGTGAGGAGTTAAACACTGACTTTAGGCGGGGAGTGGAGGCAGGCACAGACAACTTCCCCTGCGTCTGCTGCTTCCTCCTCCTCTCCGGGTCAAAGATAACATGTATGCCACAGAGATATGTTTTGGAGTGACGGTTAGTTAGGGTTTCCTTCACGATCATGCCTGCTTCTTTACTCTGCCTTCCACCTTGGGAATTTCCCCCTCTGGCTGGCCTCTGTCTCTCCACAGAACTCTCTCAGGAAACTAGGCTGGGGGTGCAACTCAGCTGGCCAAATGCCTGACTAACATGCATGAAGCTTTAGGTTCAAGAACCATCAGTACACACAGCAACTGTAGTAGCTCATGCTTGTAACCTGAGCTCTCCAGAGGTGAATGCAGAAAAATCAGAAGTTCAAGGTCATCATTGGCCAATACAGAAAATTCCAGGACAATTTGGGATACAGGAGACCTTGTTCAAAAAGGTGGTGGGGCAGGAGTGGGGGAGAAGGAAAGAGAATGTTCAGTTCTCAGTCAGTGCGGAAAACTGGGCAGCACAGACCACGGAAGAACAGCTCTTGCCTGCACGGTGAAATCTCCTCATCTGTCTTTTCTGCATCTCACTTTACTGCACACCATGAGAAGCTAAAAAGCAGCTTCTCGTGGAAATGTTCACAGAGCTGCACGCAGTGATTAAACACCGCCATCCTCAGCACACAGGCAACTCCGGCTCTGGCTTGGGGACTGCCTTGTCTTTAGAGGTATGGGGGCTTATTTTTCTCGCTCCTTTCCTGCTGCTCGAGTGCAAATCAAATCCCGTCCCTCCATTGCATCTCCTTTATTCCCATCCGTCCCTAGGCTGTCGTCTGCCCCCACAGCCCTGGTCTTCAATCCTCGGATGTTTACGTCGGCATGCTTACAGACGTGACCGGGAATCACGTGCGTTGACTCCACACAGCTCAAATCCACAGAGCTGCCAATACAAAAGCACAGCTCTCACCTCAAAGGGGATGAGAGACAGTTTATTTTAGAGCCAAATATGAGTGATCATGGCCTGGGAACACAGATTTAGGTTATTCCAAATGTTATGCTCCAACATGATAACAGTTTACTGAAATTTTTATACTATCGGAACCAAGAGTCACAAAACAAAGCACTTTTCAGATACGAAGAACGGGTAGATCTCTGCTATAGGCTACCTGATGGCAAGCTTTGTGATTGGTGGGAACGGGGTGACTGTGCATCTCAAAAGATTGAACTAACAAACCAAAGGTCTTAGTTCACATCCCCCTCCTCACACTGGAGGACAACAAATGGCTGCGGAGCAGGCTCACGGTGGCCCCGGGTACATCCCAACCCCTCCAGTCACCTTAGTTCTAACAAGTCGATCTACCTGCAGAAGATCTGTGAGTGGAAGGTTCTGTTTCTTCCAGAAACGCTCAAGTTCAAACCACCCAGCTCTGAAGGTAGACCCCGAGGAAAAGACATTGGGAACACAGAGAAGAGGGAAGCAGAACCCTCAAGGTTAGGCCTCTGGGTTGGGGGACCTAGAGGAGCTGATAGGAGCAAGACCAGCAGCATAATATATGCCATTCAGTGGGAGACAAAAATTCAAGTCATCTTGTTCAAAATTACGAAGAATTTATAGGCAGGACTTCTGTGAGGATAAGAAATCTTGTCAGAGTAGCTGGAGACAGAGGTACAGTGTGGTGGTAGGGTGCTCCCCAGCATGCACAGTGCCCCAGGTTTTCTCCCCAACACAAGGAGGGAAACACAACCAAGAATCTAATACATGTCAAAATACGTTAGCTTTGGCCATTATTACTTTTTTAAGTCAAGCCATTAATATCCAATGACAAAAGCACTCTTCACTCTGCCAAGGGATTAGCTACATTATCTTATACGTAGCAAATTCCCTTACTTAATTCTGAGTGTGTTTATAAAAGATCAATGCCCTGCTTCTCACTAAAAAGAATATATTGGGTGAAACAAATTGTATCTCTAATAATAAATCAATAAATGGAAGATGGAGTTCAGAAGAAGGGACCGAGAGTTCTAATTAAGATCTGTAGGGAAAGGCTCTCTCACTCATAGCTGCCAGACTAGTAGGCTTGAGACGGTCCTCGCCTTAGACCGGGAAGTAGGTGGCTGTATTTGGTACCTGGGCTTTATAATCAGAATTAAGTGGGGGCTCTCTGGCTCTAGATGCCTCAACTCTTTGACTTCCAAACAATTACCTTCTCGAAGCCTACACTATCTTCATTAACAACCCCAAATCATGGGGATTTGCTGTTAGAAATAAATCCAGAGTTCTTCCCATAACTTTAACTGGAGGGACATGTGTGTGCGTGTGAGGCTGTAGGGTGTGTGTGTACCACTAAAGCACTTAGATGGACACTTGTCTATCTTACTGTTCAATAAATAGCTACATTATAGGCAGCAGTACGGAACCACACTCCAGCTCAGTGCTGGGGAACAAACAGGAGACAGAGTACACACAGGGCCAGCAGGACCTCGCTCCACAGAAGCCTTCACATCACAAGCACTGATCACTCCACGTCATCAAAAGGAACTCACCTGAACCACCAAGCATCCAGTGCTATAAAAACATCTAAATTTGGGACTGCCCGCACTAAACGAAATTCTCACCATGTGCCTTAATAGCATTCATTGCTAAGAATATTTTGCTTTTATTAGCAGTGTCAAGCAGATGGGTATGCTGCGTATCCCTGTTTCAGAGCTGGCACCTTCCCACTGAAGCGTGGTCACACGGACTGAGGGCTGGAGGCAGGACAAAGCACCATCCTGGCTCCTCCATTTCAGAGCATGGACCTTAAATGTGCCAGGCAGCAGGCTAGAGAGATGCCTTGAGGGTTAAGAGCACTGAGCACTCTGCCAGAAAAGTGGGAACTCAATTCCTGGCACCCACATGGCAGCTAACAAAAATGTAGAACTCCAGTGCTAGGGAATTCATCATTCCCTTCTGGTCTCCAAGGAAGCATCATGTAGGCAGGACACAGACATACATACAGTCAGATACCCATAATACAGATACAGATATAGATACAGATACAGATAGATACAGATACAGATAGATATAGATACAGATACAGATACAGATACAGATACAGATACAGATACAGATACAGATAGATACAGATACAGATACAGATAGATACAGATACAGATACAGATACAGATAGATACAGATACAGATACAGATACAGATACAGATACAGATACAGATACAGATACAGATACAGATACAGATTAGATAGTCAGGGCTCAACACAGCCAAGATAAGGGGTGCCAGTGTCTTGGTCTTACTGACACCTCTCTGGCAGAAATCTGCCTGGTAATCACTAAAGCTATTATACTTGACTTCTGAGTACCGAGGAGCAGAGTGGGTCAAAATGCCCAAAAGCTGTAAGATGACATTAAGAGTAGGGTATTCTATCTGCTAGTGCAAAGGCTCACACACACGCCAGTCTTGTGCTTGAGATGACTCAAAGGTGTTATATTACCCGTGAGGTTGAGTTCAGACTATTTAAACCACCGACCCTCCCACCAGCCCTAAAATCTAGACTAAACAGCCAACTCGACTTACCTATTATTTTACGAAAATGACATGTTTTCAGTCCATGACTTGAAAGGTCCCAGAGTAGCTGGCTCATAGGGAGTATGAAACTGGGTGCCTTTAAGAGCATGGGGAGAAAAACAGGGACCGAGGGCAGTGCAGCTATGATAAAGAAGACTACATTTACCCCAAGGAGAGAGCCTTTGACCAGTCATGAGTGGGAATGAGACACTTTTATCTGCATTGTGTACAGTTCTGTCTGGCTTTATGCTAAGAACTGTCAGAACTGATACAGCATGGTGGAGGAAGAAGAAGAAGTCATGGAGGAGAAATCAGTTTGCAAACCCGGCACAGTCATTTCAATGAGTCTACCTGAGAATGCTCAAGCTTGTCCACGAAGATCTTGTTCAAATTCTCAGCCTGAGCCAGCCCATAGGCAGAGCTGAGTCATCCCATAGGCAGAGCCAAGCCAGCCCATAGGCAGAGCTGAGCCATCCCATAGGCAGAGCTGAGCCAGCCCATAGGCGGAGCTGAGCCATCCCATAGGCAGAGCCAAGTTAGCCCATAGGCGGAGCTGAGGCAAGCATTATAAACAAACTACCATTCTTAAGGAGCATGGACTGGAAGCTCTTCACAACAAATCAGAGTTCAAAACATCCCTCAATGTTTTTAACACTCAGTTTACTCAAATCCAAATTATCTCCACAAGTTTCTTTAACATCTGTCAACATTCAGTTCATCTCAACAGCCCCAAGCCAGTCTCCTCTCTACAGACATTGTAGCAGGCACCCAGACTTTAGAGCAGCTGACACCATGGTAGAAGTATCATTCAGACTCTAGAAGCCAGCACATAGCCAGAAAACCTGCCAAAATGACCTAATCTATCCAAGTCCATAGTTCTGGGAAAGTCCCTAAATGTACTAACCTTGCTTTTTGGTTTCTATAGCTCCACTTCTGGCTAACTGTTTTTGGTAGCTGAAGTGTGTCAACCCAGGATGTGCATATGTGTGTGTGTGTGTGTGTGTGTGTGTGTGTGTGTGTGTTTAGAAGCCCACCTAGAAAGGCTTGGGACTGCACTCAGGTACGGAACACCAAGTATAATCACGGGCCGGCTAAAAAAGGGTTCCTGTTGGCTTGAGCCTGTGTCCAAACAGTCTTCTCTAGGGGACACCTCACAACAAGAACAAAAAGGTTAAAAGTAGGCTGTTTTGAGTCGGAGAGGCCTGAGGCCGATTCTGTCACAGATCACTGTCACTCACTGGAGAGAATGACTGAGCTTCTGGGACACCAGCCTCTGACTGTAGAGTGGGAAATGTGTTTTCCTCAAAGAGAGGCTGTGGCATTTCACTGTCTCAGCTCACCTACTGTGGTGGTTAGCCCAGAAAGTCAACTTAATCAGATCAGGAACAACTAAGAGTGTTGCCTCTGGGCGGTTTGTGAGGTTATTTCCCAGAAGGAATAGCTAAAGGAAGCCAACTTCCCAAAGTAATCCACAACTTTCTGCCCCAGGCCAGAGGGAAAGAGGCCCCAGGGAAATGCGGGGCTAGGAGCTACACTGCTTGTCTCTAGGAATCACGCAGAAGGTGAACAGATACATACTAGCTACTTCGAGGACAACAAACTATCCTTCCCAGGCAGGACTCAGAGACAGCTGTCCAGCACCCTTCTTATAAGCAACACTATCAACCAAACAGGAAGTCAGCGCCACCAAAGAGCTGACCCAACTGACTTGGGAAGTAATGTCCAACATTAAGCTTCCCTGCAGTGAAGGGAAAATTCAACAGTGTGAGGCAGAAGTAGGGTCATGCCTGTAGGACGTGCTCAGGCTCAGCGTATACGCGCAACATACAACTTCATGTTCTGCACACACTAGCACACCTCTGTGCTTGGACTACATCAGTCTGGGCTTTGAAGTTTAATTTAAAAGGTCCTCTTTGAGACCTGCTTGTGTTCTTGCTGTGGTAAAATCACAGTTGGGTTAAGTCATTCCCAACGTGAAGAACCCGGCTCATCCCACAGACTAGGTTCTAGGGAAGACAGAGCATTCCCCGGGTCAGCAGTGCCTTGATCCTAACCTGTCTTTCACTGTCGTAGACTCCCATGTCTACAGGTAAAGTCTACACTCCACAGAATATGAGACCAGGAGCTTGCACCAAGTATTTCATCTCTTCCAGCTCTCCAGACAAGCTCAGAGCCAGACATGCACATTCTCCACTGTCTCCCAGAACGTCCTGCTCCTTCAACCCACCCTATCTCCTCAGTTGGCAGGCTCCATTTCACCGGGCGCTAAGCATGATGATGAACTAAGCCACTATGAACTCTGGCCTTTCTGTCTTTAATCACAGATAAACATGCAGGTGTTCATAGGTTAAGAAAGTGTAGTGGGCATTCCGAGATGGGGAAGTGTGACAGGGAGTATCAGGAAGACACTCAGCCAACACTGAGATCCATGGGGTCTTAAATGGTGGAAAGAAAGAACTTCCAGAAGAACCTGGGGCAAGACAGGGCAGCCAAAGAGCAACATCTGAGGGAGACTTGACACAGCAAGGAACTGACAAGCAAGGCAGGGGAGCAGAGTCTACAGAGGGAGGAAAGAGTCTGAACCTGTGCAGTGCAGAAGCAAAGAGTGAGATCATGAGACCTGTGCAACACGGGAAAGAATTCTGATCTTGTGCAGAGCAGATCGGAAAGTCACCAAAGGGTTTAACAAAGATTGCCAGGACCCGACCCAGTCTTCTTGAAACGTCTCCCTGGCTATTCTGCAACACTCACAGGGGAGGACAGGGGAAAACGCCTCTACAGCCCACGCAGTCGGATGACCCAGCTCAAGCTCAAAGGTCATCTTTGTGAGGAAATTGCTTACACCAGGTGCGGGTTGACCTGGGCCTTCCTCGGTGAGATCGTATCTGAAACATTTTGAGAATCCTTTAAAGGATGTAAAATCAGTTTACCTGAAGTTAAAAATCAAGTTATGTCTACCAAGCCCACAGCTTCTTAGAAACAGCTAGAGCCGATGCTGACACTAGCGGGTAAACCTTCAGAGCCAGGGGACAGAGAGAGAAAGAGACAGAGACAGAGAGAGGTGTAGGGGTGTGTGTGTGTGTGTGTGTGTCTGTGTGTCTGTGTGTCTGTGTGTCTGTGTGTCTGTGTGTCTGTGTTATACTCAGACCCTAGAGCCACACACCTGTGTTCCAACTTCACGACTACAGAACAGTTTTGGGACCTTAACCACTCTGTGCCTCCGTTTCCTTCTCTGTAAAGGGGAAGTTGAATACAATAACAATGTAACGATATGGTCAGAGTTAACGAGTACCAATACTAAGCACTGAAAATAACGCCTGGCCTTTCTGCACGTGCTACCTGCTAGAAAAGACTTCAAAGCACCGTGTGCTTGGTTCTCAACTCACCGGACAAAGGCCTCAGGGCAAAGAAAGCAGGTGTTCTCTAAGCCCTGTTTCCTCAGAGAGTTATGAAAAAAAATAGTGGGGCTTTTTCTAATAATTAAACATTAACGGTTATGATATGCATATCTTAAATGTGGCAACTACCCTGTGCTGATTGGTCAGAAAGTGTCTGCTGGTGTTATTTTACTGTTAACGTTATCACTTTGTTGTAGGACATTACAAATAGCTTTGTCTCTGTAACCTGAAAACTATCCTTCTTTTCTTCCCTTTTATTGTTTAGACAAAGTCTTGCTATGTAGCCCAGATTATCCTAGAGCTCTCTGGGCAACCCAGGCTGCCTCACACTTATGGCAATCCTCATGCCTCAGTCTCTCAAGAGCTGAGATGATGTACGCTGTCATCCCCACTTTGCACAATTACGTCCTATTTGGATTTAAATCTTAGCTTCAATTTTGCTAATAAAACTTCCTCAATAGAGCTTACCTCTCCAAGCCTCGATGTCCTCACCCACATGGGATTTATCACCATGCCTACCTTAAGAGTTTCCAGAGACGCACAAACAGAAAGCCCAACACCACGAAAGCACTCAGTCAGCACTTCAAGTGGGGTTCCTCTCACACAGACCCCAAGCTCCCTCAGAGAAGAACCAGGCGTTCAGCTGCTCTTTCACCTCTGACCTCTCCACACCATCCCCCTCTCATCCAGCACATGGAGACCGTGTTCATGGAAAGTACATTTTCTTATCACACACCTTTACTTACTAAAACTATGTGGGGGGGAATGTCATACATAGACCTTTTGATCACCACATGTGTACAAGTATACACAGAGAGAGAGAAAGAGAGAAAGAAAGAGAGAGATAATGACATACAGTGAATCTCAACTGCCAACTCTTAATAAAGAAACCTAAAATGGTACCATTTGGATGTCATTTCTTTTTCAAGTTAACTTTTTAGTTTAGCATGCCAAGTGGAGGCTGTTTCTTTTAATGACATTTTTAATGCCCTTGGTCAAAAATGAAAGAGTAAAAAGCAAACCTCAAGTCACAATCATGTGTGTAGAGATCACATGTAGACATTACATGTAGAAATCTACTGTAATCTACTGGGCTACTTAGGCTAAGCAGCTTGGCAGGATCAAACTGCCATCAAACCAGCCAAAGAACCACAAGGAAGCCACACACACCACAGAACAGGGGAAGTGTTCCTCAGCACAGCTGAATGAACAACAAGAAGGAAAAGTAATATGGTGTCGATGCTTCAGGAAACACTGCCTCGAGGGAGGATGCAGGGCTGAGAAAGTCAGCACTGAAAGAGCCAGGTCAGCCTCCTACACGGAGTAGTCCATCATCCTGGGGCACAGGAATGACCTGCACTGCCGAGATAATCCCAAAGGAAGCAGCGGATACCCCCTTGGTTTGCAAGATCGTTTCATCTACCTGTTAATAGCGTTCTACAACTTTTCTGCCCTACCTACTGAGACGATGCTCCTTTCAACCTTCAGCTAATGATCCCACAACACCTGGGATGAGAAGGGGCATGGAGGCCAGAAATGGGGCTCGGCAGAAAAATCCATGAAGAAGACGGCCCAGGAGTCAGGGAACAGTGGGCAGAAAGGTCTAGAGAGCCATTTCTTGCTCTGTACCTCTCCCCGCCCCCCAAAAAGTCTGAGACACCAGCACAGTGGCTCCCAGGGCTTTCTGTTACTCAAAATCTCAAAAGAGGCTGTGAATCACCAACTTGGAAAGTTCAAAGTTATCACCTTTCCCCAGTCTTCATTCTCCCTATTCCTAATCCCGAGATAATGATTTTTATTTTTTAAATAAGTGACCGACCAGGTCATAATTATGACAGCGAAGTCTGGCAGGACAGCATTAACTTTTATCACCAGAGCTAGCACAGCGCCCTGCGGACGCTGCTTAACAAGAGGAATGGGAGCACAAGGTGAGAAGGGAGGTGACAGCCAGCAGCAGTGAAACCCCACGGCTTGCTGTCACCATAGACTGGATTTCCAGAAGGGTGAGTGGATTTCTGTCCCAGCTCCAAATGCTGGGCACAAGAACACAGGGTTTCCAACATGCATGTGATCAGAGTTCCACAGCCTCAGAGAGCTTGGTAGGGGAGAATCAAACAAGGCAATGTCTAAAACATTCAGAACAAGTTGGTCTTAAATTGCTATACATATGTAAATATATCATTAATTTCCTTTGGAGGATTAGCAGATTCTAATACCTGTTCTGCAGCTCTTATTGGCTTGAGTTGGATGTAGTGAGGCAAGACCTCCCAAAGTGTAGCCCATGAGCAACTTCAAACTCCAGGGGCTTAACCAGAGAGGACATCAGTACCCCAGGGGCTCACCAGAGGACATCAGCACCCCAGGAACTCACCAGGGATGGACATCCGTACCCCAGGGGCTCACCATGGATGGACATCAGTACCCCAGGGGATCTCCTGAGATGGAAATCAGTACCCCAGGGGCTAAGCTGAGAGGGACATCAGTACCCCGAAAACTCACCAGAGAGGGGCATTAGTACCCCAGGCTTTATCACACAGGCAGACAGAACAAGAAATTCTGGGGTGGCTCTTGCCAGTTTTAGTGTCCTGAGCCCTTTAGGGGTCCCTTCGTGGGTCCTGACAGGAGAGTACTGTGGTCTACAGATCTTGGGGTCCCTTCATGGGTCCTGACAGGAGAGCACTGTGGTCTACAGATCTTGGGAACTCTGCAGAGTTCCTGCCCCTGTACACAAGTCTGAAGAGGTACTTCCTTACTAAGCTTCGGTCCCTCCTCCTTTTGGAGTGCTTGGCTCTTATGCAGTGAAATGTCACCAACAGTTACGGAGCAAGGACTGATCTAACAAGGAGAATCACAAACCCTGCCTTGGTTCACAGTTCTAGAAGAATGGAAAACAGTTCAGAACAGAGATGGCAAAATTTATCTGTAATCAAACCCATGGGGTCTTTGGTGTTATGAGTGATCTCACCCCCACTCAGCTCAACTCTGTCATTGACAGGACACCAAAAAAAAAAAAAAAGTATCAATGTTCTAATAAGAGTAGTTCAGGGCTCTGAATGGGAATATCACATAATTTTTGGTGTCATGAAATCTTATTCCTCTTTTGATTTTTTTAAATCCCTTAAAAATGCAGACGTCATTCCTCCAGGATCTCAAGACTTGTTGGCCGTGCCCTAGCGTCTCTCATGAGTGAAGGCATCAAGCTGTGTGAGCCAGAGTCTCCTCAGCTGTCAGGTGAGAGCAAATGCCACCCACCCTGACAGTCTGCTGCAAGATAAGCATCTGGGAGTTTCTGGAAGGCACTGGCACGAGATGAAATTCAGCAAATGGCACAGACTGTCTTTACTCCGTGGTCACTCATGAAAAACTGTTAGCGCATTCTGTAACCTGCGAGAAGAAGCCCGTGCAGGGCAGGAAGATACTGCAAAGACAGGCATGAAACAGCCACACACCTATGAACACATGTGCTCTACGCCCCATAGTACACGCATCTCTGAGTAGAGCTGAATGTATGCGCACACAAACACACAAAGGAACTTCCAAAGAAGACACGGCTTATTCTGCATATCCAAATCATTCCCATATGTGCCTCTGCCTCCTGCAGCAATGAAACAAAGTCTCTAACGTCTGCCTCTGACCTCAAAGCCCGCAGGAGCTCACACCACACTGAGACTAAACAGCTAGCTCGCATAACCCACAGAGCACCAGCCCCTGGGGGGATTTCACAGCTGCACAACATCTGGAAGGGATTTGGATCAGGACACAGAGAAACTCCTATGCGATTTCAAGGGCCACTCCAAGGTTCACATGTGTCCCTGGGTCAGGCACTCAGGATTTGCCTCTAGTCTGCCTGCCTTTCCTTTCTAAGAATGTCACCGTCACATGTACCATGGCCTCTGGATCCAATCTGAGGGGCATCTTTTCACAGTCCTTACACTAGGCTCATTGTCTAAGCTCTGCAGCCCCTCCCAACATGGACTTGGTAGCCGAAGGACCTAAGAAACTGCATTATTGATTCCATTTCATTTTAATCAATTTATAATCAAAAATGAGGTGCTGCACTTAGCTACTGGAAAATAAATGAATCTGCTTCTTAAACCATTAAATATAGACTGAAAAATATCTATGAAAAATTTAGCACCTAAATTGTGGCATACTATAATTGAAATATATACGCTGAATTTGGAATATGCAAAAGGGAACCTAAGTATTTCACTAATAATTATATACTGATCATATATTAAAATAAAGACATTTCTGATAGTTTTGGTTAAATAAAATATATTACACAAATGTCTACATGTTTCATTTTTTACTTTTAATATGACTCTTAGGAAATGTGTAGGTGGTACCAAGCATAGCCATAGCATATACTCTCTGCACTCAGAGGCTGAGACAGGAGGATCACTGCATTGAGGCTACACAGTGAAAGAGGATAAGAGTAGACAGAGAGGGGAAGGGAGACATGGAGAAGGGAAGAGAAAGAAGACAAAGGCAGGTGAAGGGCAGAGATGGAGGGAGAAATGGAGAAAGAACAGGAAGTAAGGAAAGCTCTGACAGAGAGAGTTGCCCATTGGCATGGTGTTGTTCTTCACAGCAGAGTGGGGCTCAGAGACAGGGGAGAGAGCTGTGACGGAACCCCATGCTGATCCCTGTCACCCTGTCACCACATGCTACAGAGGCAGTCGAGTCCCTACTTGACACAAATTCAAATCCAACTTGTCCCCCAAAGAGGAGCAGCCACCAAATGGTCATTTGCATGTTCCAGTTCTTAAATCCACAGTGAGAGCAGGACCAGATCTTAGTCCCAGATCCTCATTCCCAGCTCCCCTGACCTTCTCATAGCAAGATTCACACACAGATTTCAAAACAGACCAAAGACAGTCTTCACTACGAAATAAAACAGCCTTTAAAATTAAAATAAATCTTTCCTAGAAAAGATTTAAAACACAAGAGTAAATACTCTTGTATTTTAACTCTGAGCAAATACTAAAATCTAAGTAGGTGAAAGGGTGTTGTAAAGCAGTTTCCTCTGAGATTGAAACACTCTATCCTGCAGGGAAGCTCCGTGAGACGGAAAGTAACCAACCTGTAATAGCTTCAGGAAGTCCCTGAAACTGACCAGAATCACTAGGCCCCTCCTTCCCAAGAGTAAACAATAACAACTGAGGGACTGTTCAGCCCAGTCAAGCAGCCTGACTGGAAGATGTTTGATCAACAGAGGCACCTGGAAAGGACACTCTCCGGCCTGCTAAGCTGCCTGCAGGCTGTGCAGTGTGCCCCTGGCCCCCAGCTCTGTGAGCTGTTGTCCCCTGTGCTGGGGTGGGCTTCGGTGATGCATCTGTCTTTGAGTCATTTCTGCTCCTATAAGAAAACTGTCACCATATTCCTACAAGTAACCCCAATAAAACTCACTGGTTGACCAAGCTAGACTTCAGGCGCATCCATACTTCGGTCTTTCGTGGATCCTTTCTGGGGTGAGTAAATGTGTTGAATTCCTCCTCCCCTCCCTCTGGGAAACATCATGAAACCATAGGTGAGTGAGCACAGATTTGTATTTACTGTGGTCATGCACGGCTTTTACACAACGCTCTGCAAATACTCCAGGAAGAACATTTCTCATTTTCTGTGCCCTCTCCAGCAACCTTTTTTGTGGGGTTCACTCCCTCCCACCTTTCTTAGGGACCAGAGGTTGTAGATCTACCCTCCACATCCTGCGGGAAATGACATGGTGACTGGAGGAACTTTAAGGAATGTCACCTACCCAGAGGCTGCTGTTTATTAAAAATCTCTTGCGATCCTGGGCCAAGGTTTCCCATTCAGCCACTTTCAATCTGCTGGAAATCACAACCAGAGAGGGCTCTCTGTTTAACGGAGGGTCAGGCAGCAATCGTGAAAGCATTCCAGCCCTCCTGAAAGCATTCCAGCCCTCCTGATGGGGCCCCTTCCTACCAATCCTTTCAAGAGCTGCTACAAAGTAGCAGAAAGACCCAACTTGAGGCTCAACCCTCCTCCTCCCCTGGCTTACTGAGCACTAATTGGCAGTAATGTGTAGGAAAGGTGTACATCGGAATGGCTGGAGATCAACAGCTGGATTATTCACAGCCTGAATAATGGGCCTCTTGGGATTCTGGTAACATTTGTAAATCTACTCTTTCCACTTAGATAACAGTCCCTCTGCACTTTACCTAAAGCAGGAAACACAAAAGAATTATCTAGTGTCCACCCTCAGGTACAGCCTGTCTTAAACACTTACCAATAGCTACAGATTTTCCATCTGGGGAGATTTAGAAACTGGCTACCCTCAGATCTAAGCCCCTCCCACCAACAGCATATGCTCAGGAAACAGGATGTCAGCATTTAGTAACAGTGGGTGAGCAGCTCCGCCCCCACATCCACTGTGCCACACTGTGAGTCCACGACAATTCCCCTTTGGTTTTCCAGTGCCACATCAGACGGAATGCAGTGGCAGAACCTGAGAATCATACAGTTTGTGAGTCTTTTTTTAAAAAATGAATATAATAAACTTGTAAATAAAAAACAATGCTGGGGTTTCTTCCCAGAGTCCCAGAGGGGCCCTGAGTTACTCTAATTCTATACCACCCCTCTCTCTCACATTCACACTGTCTCTCAGTCCCATCCCTCACCCTCTCACCCCCTTCCTGTCTCCCACAAGCTCCTACTCCTCCATCCCACCCTCAAATGGCTAGCACATGCTGGTGAACTCTGGCTTGAGGGGGCAAGTCGAGAGGCTGCTCCCTCTTAGACATAGAATCACAACCTCCTCCATCTCCCTGGTCTCTGACCCTCCCCCCTCCAGTGCCAAAGTCACAAAGGAAACTCTGAGGAAGATAGGAACATGAACATGTGCAAAGTCACCCACACCAAGCAGACCTGGGGTAGAATACGGTGGCCAGAGGGACTTCCAACAGCCACACAGGCCGGGGGTCTACTTCACTCTGTCACTTCTGCCACTAGGACAAGTGACTTACCCTTCCTGACTGTGGTGCCTCTGTTTGTTACAGTGTCCTTAGCTCAAGCCCCCGTCAAATGACTCAGCTGTCTGATAACTGCCAGCCGCTACTGTTATCACTAATCCAAAGGGTACTGTCTACATTTGCCACTCACACACAGAGCACGCTCACACTCAGAGCAAGCTCACACCTAGGGCACGTTCACACCAGAGCACACACAATCCCCAGAAATCCCCAGAGCACGCTCACACCCAGAGCAAGCTCACACCTGAAGCATGCTCACACCCGGAACATGCTTACCCACAGAATACCATCACACACAGAACATGCTCACACCCAGAACACACTCACGCCCGGAGCACGCTCATCCCCACTGCTTATGAACACACAGCAAACACATCTCCCCGGTCAGGCAGTCGGCCCCCGGCCCTGGGCTTTGCCTGGGCTGTGGTCAGAAGCGCCCCCCGCGATGGATTAGACAAAGTGCCTTCAGTGCTCACACAGCGTGGTTTCCCAGGGATCCTCATAAGCAGTGCTTTGACGCCTCTGTGACATCCCCAGCTCAGTGAAACCTCCCACTTTTCAGAGGCCCCTGAACATCCTTCAAGAACCACACAATCTCGAAGCCACACAATCTCTTAGCCGTAGGTGTCTGGTTTGAAGGGTTTGGTCTATGATTTGCTTGTTCTGACTTTTTTTTTTCTTGTTTCTGTTAATTAAGATGAGCTTAAACGACCCTGACAAAGCTAGGCAGCTCCTATGTCCTGTCCTCCTCACCTTCCGTCTCCAGGCTTCAAGTCACCCCAAATGTTCTATGACGAGTAACAGGCCTACAAGAAAGACACTGACAGCATTTGAGAAGCAAGGGAGAGAGGCAGACTCTGTTGTCTACTGTCCACTAGGCTGCAAAGCCCACGACACCCCAAGCTGCCTTCTGGCCGGTTATGCTCACGTCTGTAATCTGAATCCCAAACAAGTTCAGTAACACCACACTATGCGTTCACCGGGCATTTAGGGATCGCTCAGCGAAAACCGGGTCAGTTCTTAGGCATGCCAAGTAGAGTAAGACAAGGCCTACCCTTAGCTGATTCTTAGCAGGAACTCCCTCCACCCACCCGCCTGTAGGCTCCACCCGGCAGGTCAACCTTTCAAAGGACTCTGTGCACTTTGGTTACTGGTTTAACCATTTACATTCCTGATGGCATGTGATCCTCCCTGGACTGGAAGTTACAGTCCTCTACAGAGGCTGGGTGGGGACGGGCTGCTGGCACCCTGAAGGCCACGCCCTGCCCCTGTGACACCAGTCAGGTAGACAACGCTGCAGCCACACAGAGCTAAAGCTACAGGAAGCCAGAGGGTACCTTTCCAACATGTGACCCTGAGCGTGTGCTGGCGGAGAGTGTGACTTTTGAGGGTGGGGAGGTCAGACAAAGGATTTCCTGCAAAGAAACAGCAGGGAAACCACAGCTGACAGCTACGATCACAAGGACTTCATAGAAAGTCACTTGTCCAGTCTTGTGGCCAGTAGTTTCATACCCACTCTGAGGCTTAGGTCTCACTGCTGGGACAGGCTGACTGCTCCAGAACTCCATACACTAACAATCCCCCACGCTGCCCACGGCGAACTTCATGCACTGTGGAGTGTGGAGACCAGGTGTGAACACGGATGAGTGAGCTCTGGAGACAGAAACCAGATTCTAAAGGAACCCGATTATCACTCCGGGTTCAGAGAGCCAAGATAAGTATCTAAAGTCCCAAAGCATTTGAGGGACACAATCCCTTAGTTTGGCGGGCACTGCACTCTGTAGGTACAGTGAGGAAAAGAGCTGCCAAGGAAAGAGACTTGCTCAGATGCAGACCAAATGGTAGGCTCTGGAGTGAAGGGAGGGGAAGGGCAGAACTCAGCATTTCCCTGAGCTGAAAATGAAGCAGCCTGGCTAAGGATTCGGTCTGGGACAGGGAAAGGGGGACACATGAGAACTAAGTTTGTAACTCTGCCGCACAAGTATGCAGTTTCTTATCAACTGGATAGATTTATAAGGACAAATCACTTAAAAGAAAACAAAAGCACCTGCTTAGAAAGAAAGTGGTTAATATGAATGTACAATTTAGCTTCACTAATAACTACAAGTTAATATGAATGTACAATTTAGCTTCACTAATAACTACAAGTTAATATGAATGTACAATTCAGCCTCACTAATAACTACAAATTAAAGTGGCCAGTTTTCCTGTCCAAATGCAAAGGCTCTTAAACACCCCACAGGTCCCTCCCTAGGCTCTCTCTTTGGAGGCGGGGGATTCGGCAGAGAGCCCTTACAGACCATACTCCGTGGGAAAGCAGCGGCTGTTTGAATTGAGGGCTCACTGTCTAGCAGGCTAAGGCCGGCAGGAAATGAACCCACTGAGACGGAGGTTATCATTTCCTGCAGAAAAACCAGGACATAGATATTCTCACTTCCCCTACAATGGCCCTTTGAAAGATGCAGGGTCACCCTGGGACAGGACTGTACATTAAAAATTAAAAAGTGAAAAACAAAACAAAAACCAAAAGCCTTCTCTGCAGTTCAGTCTGTGAGAGGCAGCGACCTGTTTAAAGCCCCTGTGTTCAGTGTCTTTGCAATGTGGGGTGGGCATGACTCCACAGTGTGCGTCTTAGGATCCCCATTCTGTGAGAAGGGGTCCTATGCAGATGGGCCCTCAGCACACTCAGTGCCCCCACGGGACAGACAGTCCAGCGTCCCCCAAGGTCAACATCAGCTGACATGGATCAGCTTGTCCTCGTAGAGATTCCTGCTCTTGTTGTAGGGACAACCTCAAGAGCATAGCCTGCATGCTCCTTTGGTCTTCTCAGAGGTAGAAAGGATGACACATTCTTCTCGGATAACATTCTTAAGTCTTTGTCCACAGAAGAAATGTTTCTAACACCAGCTCCAGGTCAATAAAACCTATTCAGCTCCAACAGTCGGTGGGAAGCCAGCCTCGGCTGTGCGCTGTGGGGCGTGTTACTGTCTCCCTTCAAGCTTCCTTTGACCTTTCGGAAACCAGGGCTGTTTCACTCTTTCAAATATCCTTCTGAGAAGCACTCATTTGTAAAGTGCTCCTTCCTTGCACCAGGAGTAAAACAGTGCCCATCCTGGGAGGGTCAAGACCAAAATAAAGATGTCCAAACACAATTTATTTTTCAATGCTTTTCCTTGCCATTTCCTGGCGCTCAGAATGTACAGCCCAATCCCCCTTCTTGTTGTTGTACCAGGTCTTCATAATATATCACTCTTCATTAAAATGGGACATTGACCCCCAGACCCATCTTAGTGCTCTTTCTATCACTGGGATAAAGCAGACGACCAAAAGCAACTTGAGCAGGAAAGGGTTTATTTTATTTTAGTTTCTAGCTCATCACTGAGAGACGTCAGAGCAAGAGCTCAAGGCTTCCTGGAGGCAGGAACTGGAGAGGGGTCACTGGGAAACACGGCCTACCAGCTTGCTCACCTATGGCTCACTAAACCTGCTTTCTGGTGCCACCTCAGATCCTCTGCCTGGGTGGCACGACCCACCATGGGTTGAACCCTCCCACTTTAATCACCAACAGGGAAAATGACTCACAAAATTGCCTACACGTCAACCTGATGGAGGCTTTTCCTCAGCCCCGATTCCTCTTCCCAAATGACCTGGCTTATGTCAGGTTAACAACGACAAACCTAACCAATGCACCCCTTCTTTGAGAATGTATTTCATACTCACCTGGGGACACCATAAATTTTATAAGCACACACACATGCATACATACACAGGGGAAGACGTACATATATGCACACAGAAGAACACCAACATCTAATAAAATGCATATATCATTGCCCTATTAACCTGAACTACTGGCCCATCAGGCCCAGGCTCAGTTTCCAACACCCATATAGGTGAAGGATGTTGCAGAAAGTATCTCATTAGAAACAGCAAGAATTTTCTCTTCACTGCAACATGATGAAAAATTAATTATAATAATTACCCATTTTTTTCCATGCTTTGGGACAAGGGAGTCCAAACTCAAATGCAAAAGGCTATGCTTGAGCAGAATGCAGTCCTCCTATTTGGAACCTGTACTCCCCACTCCACCATGGGTAGCTTTTCAAAGACAGCACAGGTGAAAGCAGCCAGAGACCATTGAGGACCAAATCAGGCCAGCCTCACCCAGAACAGTCATGAATATGGCCCAATACACTTACAGTCACATGTCACACTGCAGAGTCAAAATATTACCAAAAGAAAAGAGAACGGAAGGGAGGGAGGGAGGGAGGGAGGGAGGGAGGGAGGGAGGGAGGGAGGGAAGGAGGGAAGGAAGAAAGGGAAAGGAAGGAAGGAAGGAAGGAAGGAAGGAAGGAAGGAAGGAAGGAAAAGCACTCTGTTCTCAAAGGTGGCAAAGAAAAGACTGGGTGGTGCAGCTTACAGCATCATCCTTGGGAATGGTTGTAAAGCGTGAGGAGTTTCAGATCGGGATGCAGGTTCACTCTGCCCTTAACTCTGAGTTTAAGAAACTCAGGACCCTCGGCTTCTTTTCCTAGAAGCGGAGCTGCAAACCAGGACACTGACCCTTCAGGACCTATGCAAGAATAAAGTCAAAGCCTGTGAGAAAGGCTGAGGGTTCGGAACACCCTAACTAATTCACCATGACTGGACATCAGGAAAGAGTGACATTACACACCTGCGCCACAAAGTCCTTCTCATCCCTACCCCGCCATCTCCTCGGAAACACGGCGAAGTGTGTGATTACTCTGATCTTAGGTGGAGGAAATCAGTATTGGGGGAAGTGTAAGCGACTTGTCCAAGGCTACACGGGTGAGGAGGCAGAGCCAGAACTGGATGAATGTCTTGGCTCTTTGTTCTTCTTCACTCTGGTTAGGTTATGAAGGCAAACAAGGAGGGGCTTCAGGTACGACCTCCGTGTACGTGACGAGCACAAACTTAGATCAGATCTGTGCGTGACCTTAGATGAGTACTAAAGATGCTTTGAGGAGTCTGGAGGATATACCGCAGTCCCAGACAGGTGCTTAACATGTGTGAGGCTCGGGGTTCAATCACACGCCAATCACACAAACAGACAAAAGAAGAGAGATGATACAAGGCAGGGGAGAACGCCATAGGGGAAAAGGGTGACCCACAGTGTGGGTCCTGATCCTCCATCTCCTTTCAGCAAATGACAGAAATGCAAGTGACGCTGTGACCTAGTTCCAGTCCCTGTGTTGAGCTCACAAGCTTCGAGTTTCATACTTGAAGTGGTATCAATGGATTACTTCCCCCTGACTTTGCCACCTTTGGTCACGTCCTGGAAAGTGCTCCAAAACAAACACAGCAAATTCTGGAAAGCCATAGGAAGGGTCTGATTTCCTTGCTCCGTGACGGGAAGGTATGCAGGGAGATGATTGGGGTAACGAGAACAGCAGCCCGAGATGTCACATCAAGTTCTGTTGGGGAATAATACAACACACATGTGCACGTGGGTATGTGCATGCGCGCGTGCACACACACACACACAGAAACACAACCGTTCTCTGATGTTGGTCACATCAGCACTTTCTCCGGGCAGGAAGTCAAACACTTTTGTGTTCTCCTCTCTGGGATGGGGAACTTTCTCGCTGCTCACATTTTGATCCAGGAATCAGGCTGGGCAGTTGAGAACAGCAGGGTGGAAAGCACAGAATGGGGTGGGGGAGGGGGGAACTGTCCCTGTGGATTAGAAACAGTCTTGCCACAGAAGGTCCTTGCCAAATAGGTCTACCCAAAGTCCTCACATCCGTGCCTGAGGCAGGTACTCAAAAACACTTAAGGAACCAAAACTTGGTGCAAGAATGCAGCAAAACAGCGGTAAACTATGAGTATGTGTTCACATGTGAGTCTAGGTATGAGTTCATAGGTGAGCCTAACGAGGTTCAAAGCGCCACATACCATCCGATGAACTTTTCCAACTGTAGTCACTGCCACCTGGAGCTAACTCCCCAGAAAACTCATTCCTTCCTACAGGGCTACCTGTGGACCCAGAAGTTTTTGTGTTCCCAGCATCAAAGGCTGAGAGCTCTCCACACCCTCTCCTCTACCCAAACGCTGTGCCCCTCACCCATGCTGGGCCACTCCTTTTCAGCCCGTGGCCCCCCACAGGCCGCGGGCTGCCCTGACCGCAAGGCTTGGAGCACCCCGCTCCGCCTGCCATCCCCATCATTCGGCACGCCGCCGCGCGCGCTCCCAGCCCAGTTCCTTCCAGGCAGGCGCCAACCAGCAGCAGTGTAGGCAAGGAGGCTGTGCCCGATGCATGTTGCATAGTCTCCCACCCCGATGCCTTGGCCAAAGGAACAAAAAGGAAGCCGACGCCAGGAAGAGACTAGCGGGCTAAGGATGCGGCGGGACCGCGGCGGGCTTCACGCCTCTGCGCACCAGGCGGGCGGAGCTCGCAGACGGCCCGCAGCCGAGCGGTTACCTTGAGGATGCAGGCCATGGCGCTATGGATCGACCCTGTGGCTTGCTGCACCCTGGCCCCGCAGCGGGACCACTCCAGTCCACATTCCCGCAGAGCGAGCCGGGCCCGCGGGAGCTGCGCGCCCAGGCTCCACCCCCGAGCCTCGCCACTGGCTGGCGCCTCACGAGGCCCCGCCCTGAGTCACGTGCCCGCCGTGCGGCCCGCAACTGCCTGCTACTCTGCTGCTGCTGTGCTACTACTTGGCTTTTTTTCTTTTTTTTTCTTTTTTTTTTTTTTTAAAAAAACTCCTTCTGCAGATCAAGCTCTCCAAAGCCCCGCCTGAAGCAGACCCGGATCTTCGCACCCCACCCCGAGGACAGAAGGTGGCCCTTCCAGCTGCTCTCACCCATCAGGGAATCCGCAGATGTGCCACTTTCCAAAAAGTTAACTGTGTTTGGCACCGTCGCGCTACAGGCGTGGGGCCCATCAAAGGATTCTTCGAAAGCAGCTGGAAGTGCCCGGGGCTAGCCCTTGGCACCGCAGAATTCCATGGAGGGCTTCTCTTTCCATGACTGATTGATTGGCTGCCCGTCAGAAAGCACGAACAGCTAGAGAAACCGAAAGACTGGACACTCCAGGTCTACGCTGAAGAAGTCATACTCCTCACACGACGTGGCATGTACACATGTGTAGCATGCGTATAAACATATGCAATTGTGAATGTTGTGTCCTGTTGCAAGGGAGTTAGTAAAATGTCTATATACATAACGATACAGTGCACACTGATCACGCACTTACATACAGCACGTGAGTCACAGGTCTTTGCCACTCACTGCTGTGGTCTTAGAATTTAGGAAAACTCAGTTGGAATTTCAACAACCAAGTTAAGTATTAGCTTTCCGCTTAAGTTTGGACATCTAAGAAGGTCCTTTTCAACTATCCAACCTGAACCGACACATGTTAAAAACAAAGGGCACTGTGGTAGATTTACCCAAGAGGTCCCTAGTCCTCTCTGTGTCCTAAGTCTGTGTGCAACACACACAAGGAAAGGCTGCCTCCCCAAACCCGCCCAGCTAAGGGAACGCTCATTTCTATAAGGAGAGGACATGCCCAGAGGGCACAGATTTCTGCCTCCCAGTAGTGAAAGAGATCTTTAAATTATCTCCCAAAACATCTACCCTGAAGAACCCTCCCTTGGCAGATGACCTAGTTAGCTGGTTCCCAGGGAGTCAGGAAAAGCACATGGGTTGCTGGTGACTGAGGGTCATGAGTTGGCTCGCACACCATCAGACAGGAACCAAGTGTTCACGGGAGTTGGTGTGCTTTCGAAGAGGACATTCAACAAACACTCTGAGAGACGGTGTGTGTGTGTGTGTGTGTGTGTGTGTGTGTGTGTGTGTGTGTGCGCACAGCGAAGATGCTGGAAAAGCCAGAGGCCTGTCCAAACTGCCTGCTTCCAGGCAGCTGTCTGTCTCCTGGGAGACTGCACTCTGTCCTGTTGCCCCTTTGCCCATCCCACCCTCAGCTTGGAAGACTGTATTTTATAAGGCAGTCTGATGAAGAGCTTTAACAAATGGTCTTGGCGGGTGTGCTGGTTAGTTTCATGTCAATTTCATGTCAATTTGATGTAAGCTGGAGTCCTGGAGCGAAGGAAGCCTCAATTGAGAAAATGGCTCTGTACGATCAGGCTGCAGGCTAGCCTTCAGGGCATTTTCTTAATTAGTTTTCTACAGGAAAACAAGATGAGCAAGCCATGATGAGCAAGCCAGGAAGCAGCACTCCTCCATGGCCTCGCATCAGCTCCTGCCCTGGGTTCCTGCCCTTTCCCCAAGTTGTTTTTGGTCATGGCATTTCATCACAGCAATAGCCAGGCCAGGAAGACTCCACAGATTCATTTGCTCTGGAACAGGACACTTACGCCACCAGGTGGATGTGGAGGTCAGAGGACAACTTGTGTGAATCGATTTGTTACTTCTACCAAGTGGGCCCCGAAGATTGAATTTAGGCTGTCAAGCTTAGGGGCAAGTGCCTTTGCCCCCGAAACCATCTCCCAGACCCCACATTCATTTGTTCATTCATTCATTCGTTCACGTCAGGTTGTTGTGTTTTGTTTTTTCTGATTAGCTAAAGGGAAAATCCTTAAGTTACTGCAGGACCTTTCAGCTTTAAGAGATTGGTTTTGTGGTCTCTGATATCATGGCAAAGTCATAAGTCATAGTAAGGAGGGAAAGGTGAGAGTTACAAGGCAACACAACACAGCCAAGGCCTCACCACCAGGCAGCAAGCAGCTAACCAAGAGGAAAGGCGAACATACGTACAGATCATCACATGGATTGGACAGGCTCTATTCGGCAACATAGGTATATACATATAGGCATATAATGCAATTAAATTTTAGAAAGAAGCCGTGAGTTTGAAGGACGGCAGGGAGAGGAGTATAGGAAGGTCTGGAGTGAGGAAAGAGAAGGGATAAACTCTGTAACTATAATCTCAAAAATAAAAAATACCCCTCCAAAAAAGGGCAAAGGTTGTTTGAGCTCCCCACTCCCCAGAAAATCTGCAGGACATCTGGGAAGGGTAGGCAGACTGGTGACCTTTGCCTGGAGACCTCGTTCAAACCTACTCCCTGCAGTCTTTATACGACAGCATACGGAGCATTAGCAGAGTTAAGTGAACTAACAAAGGTGAGCTCATTCACCTCAATTCCTGGAACAATGGCCACTTTTAAATGATAACAAGTGATTTAAAGGAGAAGACTCTTGCTGAAGTTATAAAGACTGCAGTTGAAGCAGAGAACAGATTTTGTCATCCTTTACGTCTCAGAAGGACGCTGCTCGTGGAGCAGTGAGCACACGTGACGTCTCAGAAGGACGCTGCTCGTGGAGCAATGAGCACACGTGAGCACACGTGAGATCTCAGAAGGACGCTGCTCGTGGAGCAGTGAGCACACGTGACGTCTCAGAAGGACGCTGCTCGTGGAGCAGTGAGCACACGTGAGCACACGTGAGATCTCAGAAGGACGCTGCTCGTGGAGCAGTGAGCACACGTGAGATCTCAGAAGGTTGCTGCTCGTGGAGCAGTGAGCACACGTGAGCACACGTGAGATCTCAGAAGGACGCTGCTCGTGGAGCAGTGAGCACACGTGACGTCTCAGAAGGACGCTGCTCGTGGAGCAGTGAGCACACGTGACGTCTCAGAAGGACGCTGCTCGTGGAGCAGTGAGCACACGTGACTGGTCAGGACACAGTGTCTCAGCTAGGATTTCCTACTGCTGTGCAGAGATGCTATGACCACTGCGTCTTTTTAAATTTTATTTTATTTTATTAACATTTTTTCATTAATTTTACACACTGACCACATCTTCCCCTTCCTCCTCTCCTCCCACTTACTATAATCTAAAAGCAAGAAATGGTAGAATAAACCTAAACTAGAATTTTATAAAATAGGATTAGCAACTGCTGATTTGGGAGGAGCTACCCTAGAAAAGTTTTTGGTCAGGGGGAAAAAAGGTTCTAAATCTACCAGGGATTGGAGGTAGCGCCAGATTTGTAGGAGGTGAGTAGGTAGGAGAATGTAGCCAGGATATTTTTGTCTTAAACTGGGCCAAACATCAAGAATAGGTTAGGCTAGTCTATAGGTATACTCTGATTTTCCAATTATTTAAGTTATGTAACTTAAATCCAAGACTGTCTCCAAAGTTAATAATAAACCAAAACCCCTTTCAGTCAGATGTCCCACCTGGTGTGACCCTGTGACATCCATGGGTTGAACTCAGAAGTCAGCCATGTTATTATTATTATTCAGTTTGCTCATAAGAAAACCTTGGATTTGTGTCTATACCTCCTAAGACACTGGGAAGTTAATCTTCAGTGTCAGCTTGACTGGATTTGGAATCACGGGAACAACACACATTTGGGTGTGTCTAGAGGGAAGCTGGGAGGGAGAGACACCATGAATTTAGACAGCGTGATACTGTAGGATACGGCTCTGGAATGAACGGAAATGAAAAGGCAAGCTTGGATACTTAACGAGCATCTCTGCTTCTTAACGACAGACACAACATGACCAGCTGCTTCGTGCTAATGCTGCCTTGGTTTTTCCCCACCGCCCTCATGCTGTGAGCCAAATTGAACCCTTTCTTCCCTAACTTTCATTCCCCCCGCCCCCCACACACAGATATTTGTCACAGTAACTGAGCGACTACAACAGATCCACGAGAGACCCACACCCACATGAGGAGGTAAGGCCTTGGGTGAGCATATAGGCTAATAGATTCACACCTGAGTGTGCACATGAGATACCTCACCTTGTGTTTCCACCCAGACCTCGGGGAAATGCACAATCAATAGCACTTCATGTCCCTCCTAAGGGAGCCCCCGCCATAAGCTTTAGTTGGCCATGATCAACACCATGACCAAACCAACAGAGGGAAGAGTTTGTTTGGCTTCCATGTCCCCATCACAGCCTGTCATTGAGAGAAGCCAGCTCAGGAACTCCAGGCAGGGGACCTGGATATGAGGGATGGAGGAATGCCGTCTCGTGCCTTGCTCCTCACGGCTTGTTCAGCTGGCCTTCTTATGCACCCCAGGACCACAGGCCCGGAGGTGGCACCAACCCACACAGGGCTAGGTCCTCCCATATCCATCATTGGTCAAGAAAATGCCCTATACACTTGGCGGCAGGTCGATCTGCAATGGCGACAACTCCCCCATTAGCACCCCTTTTGTCAGATTATTCTAGTTTGTGTCACATTGACCAAAAACTAACCAGCGCATCCCACAGCCAGGCCTTCCCACCTGCAGCCATAAAAGCTGCCTCCCACCAGAGACTCTCATTACTGTATCTAACGTCTCCAAGAGGCCTACGTTACCTGCTTCCCTTCATGATGAGAGCCTGGGAGTGGCTTCTGTCAGGACACTAGACACAGGATCCTCGACTGTCTTCATGGCTTCCAGTGGTCCATCTTCCCTCCCAACCTGGCCTGTCACCAGTGAGGTGCCAGCATGCCTTAGCACTCAGGAGACATCAGAATTCACGAGCTAAATTTTATTTAAATTCATTTTTGTTTCATTCCAAACAGCTCCGCTACCAAGTCATCCTCAGAGTTATGAAATACAGTTCCCTGATAGAATTAAAACGCAGACTCTCATAACTTTGCCAATTTCACCCTCCACACATATTAATTTAATATATTTCTATTCAACAGAGTCATTTATTAAGGTTTTAATTGGGTTTCAGACTTCCCCATTTGAAGATGCGAAGTGGATTCCAGATACAATAAAGCTTTCCCTTGTCATCCGCTACATAAATCACACTCCCATCAGGGCTGACAGGAAGATCCATCAGGAAGTGCGATGGGAAGATCATTCTCTTACACTCAGTCAGCTTAGGACATGACATTTTTCCCCTGGAAACCGTTCCGCCCTTACCTTTTGAAATCCTGAAGCAGGTCCTTCCTACATGTCTATTCCCAGACATGTGCATCTGTGGACCTGTGCCCAAGGACACATGGCTGTGTCTTCCAGCCACGTGATTATGGTAAAATTGCTGGCATTTGCTTTTATTTCAGGTGTCAGAGGTGTTGTGTGTGTAGTGTCCACAGGGGCCAGAAGAGAGCCTCAGAGATCCCAAACCTGGAATTACCAGCAGTGGTGAGCCACCATGTCGGTGCTGAGAACAGCACCCCAGCCCTGTATTAGCAGCAAGTGCTTCTTACTTTGGAACCACTTCTCTGGCCCATACTCCACCCATCTTAACAGACATTCTCATGTGTGTGGGTCTGTGCTATTTATTGGACGAACAAGAGGAACGCACAACTCACAGAAGAAAGGGCCAGGGAGGCCGTTGGAGAAGCCCACGGGAGGAGCCCTTACTGAGAATTGGTTCCTATCTTCAAAACCTTCAGTGCTCCCTTTATGTCCAAAGCTTGGCATACTGGCAGGGCTGCCGCATTCTTTCCCACCATTTCTGCCCATCATTCTCTTATGTTGAGGATTGGCAAGCTTTCCCAGTAGAGAGCCAGACAGTAAATATTAGGCTTTGTGAGCCATTTGGTCTCTGTCACAACTCTCCGGCTGGGCCACTGCTACACGAAAGCAGTCAAACTCATAAACAAATGGCTGATGGCTGTGTGCCCACAAAACTAAATTTAAGCACACTAAACTGTACATTTCACGACACTCTCCGGTGTTACAGAATATTCTTTTATTTTTTTCTCTTTAAAAAGTGTTCAATCTATTCTTAAGTCTTTAAGTGTACAAAAGCAATCTGCAGACTTAATTTGCGTTGTGGACAATAGTATACCTGTTCTCTTCACCTGTGCTCTTGGTTGAGGTCTATTTCGCCATCCTTTGAGGTGAGAGCATCTCCCGTTTGGTCACTGATGTCCACGTAAGCCTCCTTCCTTGGACATTCTCTCTTCCTTGAGCTCTACAATTGCTGTTTGTGGGATTTTTTCTTAGCACTTAATTAATCACATCCTATCTGCTAGCATGTCTTATTTTGCATCTTAAGCTCTCTGAGTCCTCCAGCCAAAAAAAAAAAAAAAAATGGTTTTCTTTTTTTTTCTTTCTTTCTTCTTTTCTTTCTTTCTTCCTTTTTTGTGGTTTTCCAAGACAGGGTTTCTCTGGGTAACAGCCCTAGCTGGCCTGGAACTAGCTCTTGTAGACCAGGCTGGCCTCGAACTCACAGATATCCTCCTGCCTCTGCCTCCTGAGTGCTGGAATTAAAGGTGAGCACCACCACTGTCCAGCAGAAACAGTTTTGTTTTTAATATATGTTCAGACCTGACTCATTCAGCTCTGGAGAAAGAAGAATGAATGCCTAATGAAAAGATGCTGGCATACATAAACCTTAAAACTAAGAAGTGGATTTCCCACCACTCTGTGTAACGTGAGGGCCGGCTTGTTGGGGTTTCTGTTCCGCCCGGTACCCCACAGCTGGCAAGCCCAAAGAAAATCACACAGAGTCTACATTAGGTTATAAAGCTGATTGGCCCATTAGGTCAGGCTACTTAATAGCTCTTATAACTGATGTTACCCCATTATCCTTATCTATGTTAGCCACACGGCTCAGTACCTTTCTCAGTGTGACAGCTCACATGTTGCCTCTTCGGTGATCTGGGCAGGAATCGCAGAGGAAGCTTCTGCTTCCCAGTATTCTCCTGTTCTCATTGCATCACCTCTACTTCCTGTCTGGTTTTCCCACCTATACTTCCTGCCTGGCCAATCAGCGTTTTATTAAAATACATGATTGACAGAATACAGATAATTCTCCCACACCAACTCTGGGTACCACTGACAATTTCAAGGGAAGAGCTGGCAGGTAGGACCAGTTCTCATCTGTACACATCTGTCAGATCATCTTCAGCTTTTGCTTTCTAGTCAGCAGGGTGAAGTGTTGGTTTAGATGGAGCGTATGGTCTGTATTGGTTACAGGCATGGGCTGTAACTCCCTCCTGTGGTCTCCGCCCTCGACTGAGAAGTCAGCAGGACTCTTCTTCTGAGTGGCTGCTACTTACTTCTACCGTGATGTTCGCACGCGTGTCTGTGTGGGTTACTGACACATGATGTCTGCAGGTGCCAGTAAAGCTGAAGAGCCCCTGCTGCTGGGCTTGCAGGTGGTTGTGGGTGTGTATTGCAGCATGGGTCCTGGGACTCAGGTCCTCTGGAAGAGGAGTAACTGCTCTTAACCTAAGCCATCTCTCCAGCCCCTGTGGTGACTTTTGAAAGCACCTACCGCATGTTTCTATCACTGCAGTGCAATGAGTTTATCTGATTTGCATCTCAGTTTAAAAGGCAAATGACTCCATTATTTGAGCTGTGATGCCCGTTTTTGATTGCCTGTGCTTTATCTTCACTAAAGTAAAATGAATACAATCTTGTGTATAAATCCATTTCATCTAATAGACAAAGAGACCTAGATTTTCAAAAGAATTAAACATTCAAATTACTAAACTTGCAGTTTTTACTGACACCTTTATAATTAAGAAATAGGGAGACGTCACATACTAAATAATCGCGTGTTCTAACAGATGACTTTGCCCGTCCGAGTGTTGAGTTCAGCAGTACCTAGAGCAAGCCTTAGATCTGAATGGCATTAGACACGGTCTTTTTTCCTTTTTTGCAGACTTACAGTGTAAAATAGCTATTTACATTTGACTCCCTGTGTGAGCTGTAATCAAATTCTGTTCTTTAAAGGCAGGTGACAGACATTGATTTGCCTCTTACTCTCCAAACCAGTTTGTCTGCATGTCCAAGGGAAATGTGGTTTTTAATATGACCATTGGATGAAAATCTTAAGTTATGAAAAACTCACAATTTCCTCCATAAAGTAGGTTTAATACGTCTCAACTTCTGTTTGGGTTTTTTTCCACATTTTTGGTGTATTCATTTTTTTTAAAATAACAACCTTCTCCCCATTCTACTCTAAATTTAACAAGAAAATTAAATGCCATGGGGGATATTTTACCTGAGAAAGTTCCCATGTGGCTCGCATATTTGTCTGATTAAAAAGCAAATACTCAAAGTGATTGACAAGATTTGTGAAGAGTGTGAAATTTTATTCTATAGCAGTTACTCACAGGCAGTCAGTCAACATTTACACCTAGCGTTTCATAGGCAGAGTCATCATCAACACCTATGATCTCATAGACAGTGTCAGAATTAACACTATGATCTCATAGGCAAAGTCGGGATTCACACCTATGACCTCATAGGCAGAGTCAGCATCAATACCTATGAGCTCATAGGCAAAGTCGGGATTCACACCTATGATCTCATAGGCAGAGTCAGCATCAACACCTATGATCTCATAGGCAGAGTCAGGATTCACACCTATGACCTCATAGGCAGGGTTGGCATTCACACCTATGACCTCATAGGCAGAGTCGGCCTTCACACTTATCTCCAAAGATTGTTACCACAAAGTAACATGGAAAGGCTGACTCATCATGGGTTATGTTTGGGGAAAACGCCAGGGAAGCTAACCTTTGGTAACAGGCAACCAGGCCTCACCTGGTGGCAACATCTACCTTCTTCTGTGACTCACAACTGTATAAAAGTCCTTTGAAATAGAAAAGGTGGCACCAAGGCATTAGCCCTCTGTCTGCAGACATGCAGAGAGGCTGGAAATGGGCCTGGTTCTGTTCCTCAGAGCCACACTGCTTGTACACACGTAGAGTTTGTGATTAATGCAGTGTTTTGTTCACACACTTAATAAACTTAGTCAAGTAGAAAAATCACATAAGAGACATTCGTAAACACGTACTGAATGAATATGAGCTGCAGCAAATAATTTTTCAATAAGTCAAGTCTTTAAAAGTAGTAAGCAATTTTAAACTATTTCCAAATTTGATATTATTTCTTCTTCAGCCTAAGGCATTATATTAAATTAAAATACTCTGTGCATTACAATGAAATATTTACCCACTGACTCTAAATATCCTTTATTTTCTTTCTGTTTTCCTCTGTGCCTCACTGGCATCTGCCTGAGTTCTCTTGCTCAGAAACCGTAAAATAGCACTGTGTAGCTGCACAGACAATGGTGATTGAATGACCGAGAAGCATTCAAGTCAACATTATGGGTGCTCATATTTTCCAAATAGGTCTTTTCCTTCTTACTTACATTTTTTTAAAAGCATCCTTCTATTTTCAGAACACCCGAAAGCTCAATCACCTTTCCCAGGAGGGGACCAGAGAAAACGGAAAGCATGGTGGGCCCTCATCTGCCAGTTCATCTGTTCTCAGAGGATAGAAAGCTCACACAGCTCCGGCTGCTACACCAATGTTCAGCCCATTCTAGCTGCCACCCTGGATTCTTCTTCTGTTTTAGACAAGGTACGACTGGCCAGGTTCATCTTGGAATGAAGAAAACCTTCTGATTGGAGGAGGGGATGTTGTGGCTTCCCTAGAGGCCATCTCACGCCAACATATTCCCCTCTAACCAAACTGAACTTTGACTTGCGGCAAATAAAGCCTCTCTGTTACATGCACCTCATTTTCCACTCTCCTTGGCCTCACATCCCTCTGGAATTTGCCACCTTTTCCCAGCAGAGTCCTACAGATCCACACATTCAGTGTGCTGGACTCTAGATGGGTGTGCCTGGTACTGAGCCTCTGAGTGAGCCACACAATAGTCATATCTCCTCCCCTTCAGGGGTGAGCTCCTTCTTTTCCTCCTCCGGGGACCAGAGTGATTTCACTGCATGTCATGTGGTGTGTGTTGTAGGGTCAGTTAAAGGGCAATTTCTAGGAAGCAGGTCTATTCCAAAGACAGATCAATGCTGGCGTTGAGCAGAGGCACTCTAAAAATGCATCCGAGAGGGCATTTTCACAGGGCACGCCGTGCCGCAGACTGCACGCACCCACTTAACCGGCTCAGTCACAGGCTTGCCAGTATTCCTTCAAGTGCTGCCCCTGTGAACTAGAAACTGAGAGGGAGAAAATGAGATTTAGGGAAGGGTTTGTCTCGAATGAAAGCAATGACATACTTCAGGGAGATTGCCCTGGACCCCTAGCAACGCTTTCTTTCAGCTCTGTCCTTCAGAAAGATGTGCCCAGGTAGCATCTGTGCACAAGACACTTCAAAACCAAAGCTGACTGGAGTAATAAGCTATCTGTCTCTTAATTTAAAATGGGAGGGGTGTGTGACAGCCTGGGGCTGAGAACATAGAGAAAAATTAAAACGTGAACAGCCAATGCCTCTCCAGCCCGCTGTTGGTCACTGCCTTACCACTTCCATCGCCAAACAAAACATTCCGTTCCCTTGAGGTTGGCATCCCCTGGGTCCTCCGCCACCCATCCTCACCATCCCGACAGTCGTTTGTCCGGCTGACCCCCGGATCGCACTCCTGAGCATGCTGCCAGCACACCCCTGTACACGCAAATGACCGTGTGCCTAATCAGCGGGTACCCAGCAGCACCACAAAGTGCTCCGTCACACAGGAGAGGTAGCAGCACAGCAACCACAAGGCACATCAGAGAGAACAACACAAGTAAATTACATCCTGATCAGATGCCCGACGGCGCTCTGTGTGAGCATCTCAGGCTCATGTAGGTCACTGGCTCTTTGTGGGCGGGAGGCAGGCAGGCCAAGGGGAATGCACCACATGTCATCAGCTCCGACGGGAAGTCCCTCGGCTAGAAAATACCGTTACATAGTAACGCACTCAAAATCAGCGTCTTGGTCACCCTATTTATTCCGTTTTCCATGTCCCTGTTATTTAATGCTCTAGAGCAGTACATTTGTCCTAGTGGTTAATCATTTCAGTAATCAAAAAAGAAATAAATACAAAAGCCACTTTATATACAACCGCCGGGGCTGCATCTCAACTACTAGTTTTGGCTGGGGGGAGTGGGAGAGGAATGTATCTAATAACTTTGTTTATTCTAAGACAGTTCGCACATCTGTGGAAGCTGCTTCTTCCCATGCCCCCCTTTTGTCTTCATGGAGACAAAAGGTGCAGATATAGGTATACACATAGATCCTACTGAGTTGTTTTTCCTGTTTACAGTGCTCTGCCTGTCTGTCTGGCTGCCTGCCAGAAGAGAGCACCAGATCTCATTACAGATGGTTGTGAGCAGTCATGTGCCTGCTGGGAACTGAACTCAGGACCTCGGGAAGAGCAGCCAGGGCTCTTAACCTCTGAGCCATCTCTCCCGTGAGATCCTACTGAATTTAATTAGGGTTGCCCTCATGTGCATGGGTGTAGGGTCCTCCACTCGAGCATGGGCAACCTACCATTTGCGACACTCTCGAAGGAAAATGACTATCCCTGCCCCAGGATCTATCAACTGCCAATAGCACCTCAGCTAGGGGCGGGCCCCGCCTCCCTCCTTGCTGGTGTTTTACTGCCTGATCTTATGCAGGTCTTACACAGAGAACCCTGGCTATTGTGAACTCCTGGATTCAGCAGCAGGTGTTAAACAGTATTTCACAGCTCTCTTTCCAGTCTCCAGCTCTTACATTCTTTCATCCCCTCCCTGGACACTGGGGAGGTGGTGGTGGTGATACAGTTGCCCTTTTTAGATACATGGGCTTCTGGTCTGAAAAGGGAATGCATTATTAAGGCATCTACTAGTCATGGAAGCTCAGGATAATTCCTCAAGAGGCTGAGACAGGTGGACCCCAAGGTCAATGTCAGTACAGGCTTTGTCATGACCCCCCCCAACTCAAATATAAAGGTAACTACAAAGCCGCAAGTGATTGAGCAGCTGGGGCAGACCCTTGGCCCTGAAGGGATCCTTCAGACGGTGTGACATCCTTCGGGAGGCCATGGGGAAATAGCAATCGTTTTTAACCCTTGGCTCAAGAATCTCCCGGGCATTGAAAATTCAAAGTGTATATCATTTTACTGTGATGTAGATATGTGTAGAGCTGAAGACACCTAGCATAAGAGAAAAAAAACTGCCTAAGAGGGGGGGAAAGCAACTTAGAATCTATCGTCATAAAGTTTGCTTCTGTCGGAGGAGAATGCTTTTCATTCTGTTCTTGTATTCGGAGTATCCACGTGTGCTACAGCTCCGCTCAAGCCTGTCCAACTCATTCCCCAGCAAATCTCAGCACCCTCATTGCCTCTCTGGGCTTTCGGGGTCGTCTCATTACTTCTCACATGGTTCAAAGCAAGCATCTCCTATCCAGCCTCCCAGGCATCATCTGAACCACGGTTGTGTACAAAGGCATCAAGCGTAGAAACAAATATGCACTGTGCTGCCCTGACAAAGGGGGATTGTCCATCTTCCCCAACAGCTCCCTGCTAATTAAAGAAGCCCTGCCGATCTGAAGAATGCAGGCTCCTTCCCAACCCTCTTCCCAACCTCTCCTCACCAGCCTGCATCGTGTTCACCACACAGACAGGAGAAAACACAATTACTAGCTTGCTTTGGTCTCCGTGGTAGAAGAAAATTTAATAAAATCCTAAAAGGGATGAAAAGGCAAAATTTCCTGATTGGAAATGTGTGACTTCCTCCCTTCTCAGTGCCGCCTGTGAGGGACGCGGTTGGGGAAGGAGGCTCTGGTCACCACCATCTCTGAGCTCGAGCAGGCCATTTTTAACCAGTGGCCTTTCATTAATGTCATCCATTGTGATAAACCACCTCCGCCTGCCCACTTTCAAGAATCTGCCTGGGCCACAGTGAGAGCTGAGAGATCGTTTCACGATAGATACCGCGCTGTCAACGTCTCCGCTAGGAATCTTCTGCAGACGGACATTGCACACAGACCACCAAAGATGGGCTGCTGCACAGGAACCTAGCAGGCTCTGGGGTCACGGGGCACTGCAGAGCTGCAGAGAGAACATGTTCGTTTTCCCTGAGCTCGTACTGGGGTTTGACCTCGCATCCAGATCACCGCACGTTCACACACGTGTCTTAAGGATGCAGCGATACTTGGCAGCTTTCCTCACCATCTCCGGTTGCCTCCCATTTCCTGGTGCGGCCTGCTCGTTCAGCTAGCGCCAGCTCATCCCAGGTTCAGCTAGGGCGAGAGCAGCAGCCGTGCCCGTCCTCCTCCCTGCAGTTCTGAAGAACCCATCTGTGTCCCGTCACTGGGCCTTCACAGCAAGCCGCTCGTCAGGCAGCTGGTCAACGTTAGAGCATGACGCAAGTCTGATCCGCGAGGCCTGACCAAGGGCCAGAGAGTAAACAGTTTAGGCTCTGCCGGCCATGTGGTCCCCATCATAAGCGATGACCCTCCACCATGGTAGTGGGAAGGCAACCACAGAAAATGTGTTAATGAATGACTGGTTTCCAGTCAAGCTTTTTTCCTCAATAAAGACAATTGTGCTGAGTCTGTCTGGTGGGCTCCTACTAGGAAACTTCTGCTCTAAGCTATCATACATTTCACAATAAGGTAAGAGACAGAAGACAGTTATAACTTTTCCAAAGAGAAAAAAAGGATCAGCAAGAGGCTCCATATGTAAAGGCAGCTGCCCCTGGGCTTAGTTTAACCCTGAGTTCAATCCTCAGGACCCATGTGGCAGAAAGAGAGATGCAACTTCTGCAAGTATTTTTTTACTTAGACATTCGCACACATGCACACGTGAGCACATGTATATGACACACACGCACATGCACATGTGTATGTGCACGCATGTGTACATGCGTGCACATACACACACGCACACATAAGTGTATACACGTGCAAACACATGCACACACAAATGCATGTACACGCACACATACATGCACACATACATCATGTACATGCACACGTGTGCACACACACAGAGCTCAGTTGGTAAGGCAGTTACTTAGAATTCACAAAGCCTTGAATTCTATCCCTAGCACTGCTTATACCAAATGTGGTGTTGTGCACCTGTAATTCCAGCATTTGGGAAGTAGAAACAGGAGGATCGTGTTCAAGGTCATCCTTAGCTGCATAGTAAATTCTAGGCCAGCTTAGGATGTATGAGAACTGTCCAAAAGTATAAAAACCTACAGGAGAGGAAGTCCGTTAGTGGAACCAAACAGCAGAGGAAGAGGTCAGAGGTGCTGATGGGGAAGAGCAACAATAGGAAAGGTGGGGGGCTTCCCTTCATCAAAACTTCCTGGATCAAACCTGGATGTCACAGAAATTAGAAGAGAGTGCATGCTCCGTGGGCAGACGGCATCCTGAGAACAGATACCGTTATTTGATTTTCCATATGATGGCCACAGGAAGCAATCCATGAAGGACAAAGCACTGAACCATAATGAGTGAGACTTCTTGTCCAGGGACTACAGTGTTCCAGCACGGATGGGCTGAGGAAAAGGTGGACCCCAGAACAGAGGAGAAATGGAGACCATCTGTCAAGGGACTACATGGTGGGTAAGAAGTCACAGAGTCCTGGGGCTGAATGGTAGCTCTCAGTGGGTTTTGTTCACAATCTGCTGTACAGGAACTCTGGGCAAGATTGGCTAGATGGTTCTTCTGTTCATTTAGGGATGGGTTTTCCATAAGTAGACAGGTGGCTTCCTCAGAGGCAGGTGAAGTTCTCGGAGTAATCAGACTTCGGCATGACGGCTGGCCTCAAAGAACGGGCACAGCCAACAGAAGAGAGGAAGTTGGGGAAACCCATGAGATTAGGCGTGGCAGACACGACACACATTTCCACCACATTTCACGGGTCCCAGCCAGACCAAGGCAGCTCAGATGGAGAAAGAGGGGAATAACTCCACCTCCTGATGGAGTAGGGGCAAGATCCCATTGCCGAAGAGCCTTCTGGAAGCAAGGGACTGTGTGGTCTTCTCTATACACAAAGCAAACATAGCAGCTTAGTGTAAAACTTAAGCTAGAGCCAATGGAACCTCTAGGGACCTGACAGAGAAAAACCAAAAACCACTTCCGAAGCCCAAGCCTATGGGAATTGCACAGTAGCCAAAGGCTGTCGCAAATAAACTTGGGATCAAAAATTAAAAGTCACATAGGAAAACAGAATGCAGGCACAACACATTACCCTAGACACTGAAACAAGAGAGGACAATGAGACTTAGAAGTAAACATGTATGAAAAGCTGGCAGCAGAAGGCACAAGGCAAATCTGGATAGTAGGTAGAGTGCTCGCCTAGCATGCGTGAAGTCTTGGCTTCAGTCTCCAGCACTACATAACTAACCCATGGAGCATGCCTGTAATTCTAGCACTCAGGAGATGGTAGGAGCCTGGGGCATAGGAGATCTGCCCAAAAACAACAGGGAAGAGAAGTGTCTGTTTAGTATGAAACTGAAATTATAATTGTAGCAGTAAAAATAATATTGTCATAAAGAGCTCAACACGGCCAAAAGAGAAGAAAATTTAAGACAGACCTAAGGAAATAATTTCAGTCAAAGGAGAAGTAAAGTTATTGACAGTATGAACTATTAAACAGATAAAAGTGAAGGCGAAATCAAGACCGACTAACACAGAATTCCCAAAGCAAGAGAAAAAAGGGTGAAGACCCATACCTAAAGGATACCAATTGAGAACCTTCCAGAAGTTCCTAAAGAAAGTCATTAGATATATGAACCATGTCCACCATATTAAGCAGAATAAATCAAATCAGCAAGTAGACACAGCTTAGGGAAAATGCATAATACACTCAACAAAAGTTATTCTTAAGACACATTAACAACTGGCCTGATTTCTCTCCAGCAACGAGTAAATGACAGAATACATTCACTAACCTAAAAATGTATGCACTACTTAGCCATTCTTTACAACAGGGCAAAATGAACCTGCGTTTTAAAAACCAGACACCAATGCCGTGTAAGTGGCTGCACATATGTAAAGAGCTCGTAAGGCAAGCATGAGGACTCTTTGCATCCCCAGAACCCATGCAAAGGCCAGCTGGGTGTGGAGGCTCCCCTCTCATCGCAGACTGTGGGAGACAGAAGCAGAGAACCCAGTAAGCAGCAAAACTCCCTGAGACAGCAACTCTGAGATTCAGTGAAGATTCGTATATAAAGTGGAAAGCCAGGGAGGTCTCCACACACACATTCCCGCGTGTGTACATGCACCCAGATACAGGCAAACACACATACACACCACATACACACACACACATATGGAAAATAAAGAAACAATCAGACAAAAGTAGTTTGCTGCTTCTTGGCTCTGCTGAAACTTGGCTCGGACACAAGGACTTCCATGTAAGTAGTATGGTTTAACGATCTTGATGAATTAATACAACATGTAACAGCCACCGTGAGTTTTCCTGCGTGTCTGCGAGTCAGTTTCCAGCCCCACCCAGGACCTCAAGCAGTCACTGGTCTGTTCTCTGTCCCTGTGAATTGCATTTATTTTTCTAGAATTTTTTAATGAAATTATACTACATGTAATCTATGTCTGTTCTCCCTCACTGTGCTTCCTGGCTTTGAGGTTTGTCCATGCCACATGCATCTCAGCTCATTCCTTCCTGTGGCTGAGAAGCAGGGATTGTACAGCAATGAAAACCAGCATGTTCCTATTTAATTTCGCATGAAAGAAATTTTAACTCAGAAAGTACTTCTAGGGTTTGAGGGGAGCATACATGATGATCAGAAGCAAGTTATCAACCAAATGTGAGCTGCTCACAACACACATAGAACACCTGCGGTAAGCATGACAGCATGGAGAGGCAGGCGTCCCCTTCGTGGTGCAGCGGTGTGTAAGTGCTCAGAGAAGCCGCAGGCGAAGCTGTGGGTGTGAGAACGGAACACAAGAGGGTTGTGTTGGGTGTGTAACAAGGGATGCTTGGAGAAAGCCCTGGGTGGGGTGGGGGCCTCTTACAGCCCTGAGGGGTGAAGCTGCCCCGTGGCTGGCTTCCCTGGAGATACTGATGGAGCGGGAAGCATTGTGAAGCTAATGCTATCAGCTGCTCTGTTGTCTGCACTGGTAGACACCAAAACTGCATTTTTCCTTTCCATGCAATGAAACTAAAACAACAAACTGACGATCTGAACTGCACACTCAGCATGCACTCAGCGACACTCCTCCGGAGAAGCTCATTCCAGTCTTTAGTTTTGTATCTACTTTTTCAGTTAGTAAAAGGGGACACCGAGGCTCAGAAGAAGGGCTGAGGTGAACTGACATCAGGATTTGAACCCGATTCTGACTCTAGCTGTGGGAGACTGGTCAGGGCTAGAACATAAGGTGAGCCATTAGCTTCACGGGAGAGCCCACAGCTGCAGGACACTGCTGAGACCCAGTCCCTCCTAAACCACAGATGGATCCATTCTTATTCACGCCGTGGAACAGACTCAGCTGGGATACTTCCCAGGTAAAACATCTTGTTTGCAGAGAAAAAGATTTAAAATAAAATAATAAAATAAACAAGTCTGCCTGAGGCTGGCCTTTAGATAACAAGAGAGGCATCAGGGGTCTTTGGCCACACATGACAATGACACACTGGAGATCAGAGGTGGAGGGTGGTGTGCAGAGCAGCACACAAAAGCCAGGAGGAGAATCCTGAGAAGAGACTATTCCCTGTGACCTCAGCTCCAGCAGGAGGCCCACCGCCTCCACGGGGGTCTCCCTCTGCCCTGCCTGGTCTTCCCCCTACTGCAACAATGAGCTGGATTCTCAAGGGTGCTTGCTTCCTCCTGTCTCCTCAGTTCTCCTCTTCCCTCTAAACGATCTTGTAAGAAAAGAGTGTGTGTGTGCATGTGTGTTTTCAAACAAAACAGACTGGAGTCCTTGTTTGGGTTTTTAAAAGCTGTATTGACTAAACAGTATGTTTCCGTGTTACCTCAACAAAACCCACATCATAGAATCCACTCCTCCCATTGCCTGAACTATGTCTCAGACAAGAGGGCAGAAATGGGGGACCTCTTGGTGTGTCACAGTCAGCTTGCAGCTGTCTCCAGGATATACCAACGTGAGCTCTGGATAGAAAACCTCCAAAGACAAATGTTATTTCAGCATTTGCCGACCCCAGTGTGTCAGCTGCTTTGTGCGAGGCCAGGCAGGTGGTTGGTATTAAATGTTCTGTGACAGCAATGAGTAACTTTGGAAGGCTTCGAGCAAAACTGTCTGTTGGGCTGAGGGAAATGAGCTCTCCACTGTGCGTGTGAGAGCAAAATAAAGGGCGGTAGGCAGTTGTTAAAATGCCGTGGACCAATCGGGATCATAGATGACCCAGCGTCACCTCTCCCTGCCGTCCTTCGGCTGAGCTCTCCCTTGAGTTCTGGGCTTCAGTCTCTTCCTCTGTAAGACGAGAATGGTAAGATCAGCTGTTAGGGCAGCAAAGAGGAGCTCATTAAATTGCCACAGCCCCAAGGATGCAGGGGCACCTGGCAAACTGGCTCCTGTCTTTATTACTTCCCCAGGTCATTTTCTCGACCGTTTTCCCTTTGTGAATAAGACGTAACCATAGCAACCTCAAGGATACTAGCCTGAGAAAAATAAGATGACTCTAAACACTTGAAGCTCATTTCAGACCGAAACCCGACTCTCCTCCTGTGGGTGGTGACACCGAGTGCAGGCAAGTGTTCCACTAGACACTTGGATTCCTTTCTTCCCTGAAGAAAGCACTTGTCCTCACGCAAACCAGAGACTAGATCTAATTAGCATTTTCAAGACATGACCCTATCCCATACCCTCTTCGATAAGAGCAGAAACACGCATAAGAAATAAAAATTCTCAGACAGCAGGCTAAAAGCAGCCTCAGCTTCAAAGTTCAAAGACAAAAGAGGGCAGGAACTCCCTCCGCCATGCCTGGCTTCCGTTGCAGGGAGCCCTGGCATGTGTCAAGTCCTCAGGAGGAGGCGATGTAAAAGCGATGATACTGGAGATAGAAACCACTCAGGTCGGGCAGGGACCTCAGAGTAGCAGTTCTGGGAAGGTCCTTGTCCGAGGTGCAAATGCCCGAAGAGCTCCGCCCTCCTCCAGCTCCTCATCTTCTAAGCTCTCCAAGAAGCTGTAGGCGAGGACCCGACTAGAACTGGATGGAGAGGCACCTGGATACTCTACGGCTGGCCCAAATGAACTGACCGATTCCTTTTCCCCCCATTAGATCTCACCCCAGCTTCTGTTGTAAGTTCTGTTTATTCTGGAGTCATTTTTGAGTGGCCATGGTTGGGAACACAGATTCAGGTTGCCTCAATCCATAAAATGGAAGCAGTTTAAAGACGTTTTATAGGTCACAGAACACAGAAAGCCATAAATCAAAGCAAATTTAAAATATATCAGTGGGTACACCAGAGAGGTGGTTACAGCAAGACAGAGGGAGCTTTTCTCCAGGCTTAAGATGCTATCTATGACATTCTTAAGCTTTGGGGTTGGTAAAAGCTAGTGGTCTGCTAAGCTAATGGACTCCAAAGGTTTTAATCTATTAGTTGCAGAACGTTAGTTCCAGCTTAGAAGTGAGCAAGGAGCCCGAGATAAGGTAACTAGCATTTGGACCAGCAATATCTCAATCCCTTCTCAGTACTGCAGCTCTGTCAGCAACTGCAGACATGGCTTCTTTACACCTCTCCTCCATAGGCCTTTTAAAAGCCCCAGACTAACCGCTCAAGGGTACCCCTTTCCTGGACACCCTTTGAGATAGGAACACTGTCCCCCTCTCTTAGGCTCCCTAGGAATCTGTAATAAACTTCATAAACAAATAAATATAATGGGGAGATAGAACCGTGTCAATTCATTTGGGCCAACCAGAGTGTCAAGATGCCTCCATTCACACAGTATATAATCTGAGAATTTCATTCTTTGAATTCATAAGACAAAATCCCACAAGCTAGAGTCTTGTTGGTGGTCATTAAGTTCTCTGGGACCCCAGATCTCTGAGCTAAGCTCACAGACAGTAGAGAAGGTCTCCATTGAACTCAATGACACTCCCAAACTCCCCACCTCAAAAGAACTCTTGACTGATTTCTTTCTGCTACATCAAATTGCCGTCTATGACTTCATCCCCAAAGTTGGAAACTACCCAGTTCAATTGCTTCCATTCCCTCCTCTGTCTCATTAGAACTGTGATCATCAAGGCAATTTCTTTAGGCTCAGCCACAGTTTCCCACCCGTCGAGGGACAAGTCTCACAAGACCATGGCAGGAATTAGAAACAGCGCTGGTAAATCTTGTCTTGATATCAAGGCGTTTAATTGATGATACTTTCTGAAAGGGTTGTCATCCAAGAACTCACCTCAACTTCAGATGAATCTCCTTAAGTGACGCTGCCTCTTGCTCATGGTTTTCCTGTCTGCATGTGTGGATACAGAAGAATACAGAATGCTATAGTAGGGCACCGTCTTGTGTTCTGAGACATAGCACATCTGCATTCAGAAGTATCTCTAAAACTGTGTAGGCATTTCTCCAAGGAGGCAAAGAGAAAAAAAAGGCTCCGATACATCACTGACCAGATAAGTCAACAAACAAAACTAACATGGCTACAACCGTTCCTAAATGGAAACAATGACAACCTCAGGCCACCCGATCATTGTTAGAATTCAGTAAAAGGTAAGGGTTTTCTTTTATCTTCCTCCAGAGATATTGGCAGTGAGTGCCTATGATAGTCAGGGGGGTGGCGGGAGAGGGGGCATCGAGAGCTTAATGAGCGAACAATAGAGGATGAAAGGGGGTCCGTGCTTCACAGAGTTCAGTTTGTAAAGCCTTTCTTCTAAAACAAAGGGTGGTGAATGGGCTGAAGAAGTGGCTTAGGGCTGGAGAGATGGCTCAGAGGTTGAGAGCACTGACTGCTCTTGCAGAGGTCCTGAGTTCAATTCCCAGCAACCACATGGTGGCTCACAACCATCTATGAGATCTGGTGCCCTCTTCTGGCGGGCAGGCATATATGCAGGCAGAACATTGTATACATAATAAATTAATTAAAAAAAAAAAAGAAGAAGCGGCTTAGAGGTTAAGAGCACCGGTTGCTCTTCCAGAGGACCCTGGTTCAGTTCCCAGCACCCACAGGATAGCTCACAACTCCCTGGAACTCCAGTTCCATGTCTCTTCTTCCTTCCTAAGACTCCTGCAGTCATGCCATACATATGAAGGCACATATATAAATAAGAATGTAAATGAATCTTTAAAAAACAAAATAGAGCACTGAAATCTGAAGAACAGATCTCTCCCCCGAGCCTGAAGCCATTTGTAAAAGTTGGCATTTTCAATAGCCTGTCACCTCATCCTCACCAGACCCGGTTAGGCACCCAGAACACCAGTGAAGAGCACCAAACACCAAATCATGAAAAAGGGGAGAAAAACTTCCCAGGGCAAAAGGATTACCTTCCATTCTCCACAGCATCTACTCCTACAGCCCAAAACTGCAAAACATGCTTCACGAAATTGAAATAACTAACAGAAGCAGTTAAGGAACAGCTGAATCCATTTTCATTTTAGTTAAACAGTGTTAGACTTTGAGCACGTCCTTAGCTAAAGGTTAACTTTTTTGTCTGATTCTTCCTCAATAATCTTATGAATTACACATTGCAAACTATTTCCATTGTTTTAAGAATTGACTGACGATAAGGTGCTTCGTGGTATGCTAACTTTCTGACCATCAGCCCATAGTGTGTACCTTTCTCATGATCATAAAAATAACTACAAAATTCTACTTTTAATCACTTGGTATAAAGACAGTACTCTGTCTTTAATCTGGGCTATTTCCATTCTGCTACTATGGGAGACTGGAGATATGGCCTGGTCAATATTAAATTTTTACTTTGCAGCATCTGGGTGTGAGCTCCTGATTTTTGACACCAGAACAAACCAAATATTAAATGAGTAATGGGGTCGTAACACCTGGCCTCTTCTGGTTCCACTGCTCTTGGCCTCACCCTTTGGTCAGGTGTAAACACTCTTGTCCCCAAACTGTGGGAGAAGAGGGAATTATTCAGAAAGAAATACTAAAACATGGTTTGAAGATTTTTTTTGTTTTTTGTTTTTAGTCATAGAAGAAAACAAGATTGGGAAGTTAGTACCTTGAGTTAATACAAGAAGAAGAAAAAGCCACTGAAATCAACCAGATCTTCATGGTGGGAGTGTCTGAGATGTGTTGGGATAGTCTGTGTTAAGGATCATGGTCCTTCTTTTGCCTTCTACATATCAGACACAGTTACACAGCACATAATTAACTCCTAGGCCCACCACACGGTCAGTGCTTAATCACAGCGGGGCCACGGTGAGTGCTGCTGTTTCACCAGGCTCAGGCCCGTGTTTTCAGGCCCAGAAGTTCTTATTTGTTCTACATAACAGACATGGATGTCGAAGAGAACAGCCAGATGCAGCCCGCAAAGGCATGGGGCCCAAGTTCTGCACCCTGACTCATAAAAACAAGACAAAGTAAGGAGAAAGAGAGAAATCTACTTTCTCAGAGAACTACACATTTACACAGGCAAGGGATCGTGGGTTCCATGCTCTTCATAGATCAAGGCTTAGGAAGAGAATATTTCGGACCACATTCCCTCTGTATGTGTAGAGAGAAAGCACGATTCACCTTCTTACCAACTTGCCTTCTTCCGATCATCAGTGGGTGCTTACCAGGGACACAGAAACAAGCAAGAAGGCAGAGGCAGGTAGGTCCCTGGAGCTCCCGGACCAGCAGCCTAGGCAGTCAGTAAGTTTCAGGTTCAGTGAGCAGTTTTATCTGGCTCAGTTTCCTGCCCGATCCATGTAAAACAACAACTTAGACAAGAAAGTGCTGGGCTCCCAGTTCCAGTGAGGGTCTGTGTCTGTGGGGCAATCAAGGCAGGAGGAACTTCAAGCAGATGGCCATGTCACACCCACAGTCTAAAGCAGACTGCAAATGGCTTCATGCAGTGTGCTTGTGCCGACGTCACTCCTTCCCACCACTCCAGGGCCTGCCCACAAAACGGTGCTCCCACATTCGGGGCAAGTCCTCCCCCCTCAGCTGACACACAAGAGAATCCCTAATAGACACACCCACATAGTAGATGTGCCCGCAGACCTACCTAATAGAGTTCCTCACTGAGACGCCTTACCCAAGCCATTCTAGACTGTATCAGGTCAACAAAACTCTCATCCTGTCCCAATAACAAGAAAAATTAGTAGAGGCATAAGGAAGACACATGATCACACCAACCTCTGTCCTACACACACACACACACACACACACACAGGAACATGCATATATACATGCCACACAGAAAACAACAGAGTGTAGACGTGTGCTCATTTGTTGGCTTGGGAAATAAAATGCAGCCACCCTTCTTCAAGCCTTTCAGCACTCACAGCCCCTTCTTAGGTCACATCCCCTTTTCTGGAAGCCGGAAAACAACACTCCCGAGGGCAGTGGTCTGTGGGGACATTCTGTTTATGAGCTAACAAACAAAGCTTGCCTGAAGAGCAGAGAAGCAGTGCAGACCGCCACTAGAGAGACCTTCTACCTCTACCGAATCCTTAGACTGCAGGGGCAATCCTGTCTACTAATCCTCAGCTTACAACCTCAGACAGCATCCTCTGACTACATCCTCAGACTGCATCCTCAGACTGCATCCTCAGACTGCATCCTCAGACTGCATCCTCAGACTGCATCCTCAGACTGTATCCTCTGACTACATCCTCAGACTGCATCCTCAGACTGCATCCTCAGACTGTATCCTCTGACTGCATCCTCAGACTGCATCCTCAGACTGCATCCTCAGACTGTATCCTCTGACTGCATCCTCAGACTGCATCCTCAGACTGCATCCTCAGACTGCATCCTCAGACTGCATCCTCAGACTGTATCCTCTGACTACATCCTCAGACTGCATCCTCAGACTGCATCCTCAGACTGTATCCTCTGACTGCATCCTCAGACTGCATCCTCAGACTGCATACTCAGACTGCATCCTCAGACTGCATACTCAGACTGCATCCTCTGACTGCATCCTCAGACTGCATCCTCAGACTGCATCCTCAGACTGCATCCTCAGACTGCATCCTCAGACTGCATCCTCAGACAGCATCCTCTGACTGCATCCTCAGACAGCATCTCCAGACTGCATCCTCAGACTGCATCCTCAGACTCACTACATCCTCAGACTGCATCCTCAGTCTGTATCCCCAGACTGCACCCTCAGACTGCATCCTCAGACTGCATCCTCAGACTACATCCTCAGACTGCATCCTCAGACTGTATCCTCTGACTGCATCCTCAGACTGTATCCTCAGACTGCATCCTCAGACTGCATCCTCAGACTGCATCCTCAGACTGTATCCTCTGACTACATCCTCAGACTGCATCCTCAGACTGCATCCTCAGACTGTATCCTCTGACTGCATCCTCAGACTGCATCCTCAGACTGCATCCTCAGACTGCATCCTCAGACTGCATCCTCAGACTGCATCCTCTGACTGCATCCTCAGACTGCATCCTCAGACAGCATCCTCAGACAGCATCTCCAGACTGCATCCTCAGACTCACTGCATCCTCAGACTCACTGCATCCTCAGACTGCATCCTCAGTCTGTATCCCCAGACTGCATCCTCTGACTGCCCCTGAGCTCCTTTCTCCTTCCGCCTAATATCCCCCTCTCTGTCCAGCCATATCCCTTCCTGTCTCCACCTCCTTAGTGCTGGGATAAAAGGTGTGTGACTCCCACGTACTGGGATAAAGTGAGCCAACAACCTCCAGTTCTGTTTCTCTTTGAGACTGGGTCAGTCTTGTGTGTCCCAGGATGTCCTTGAACTCACAGAGATCCTCTGCCTCTGCCTCCCAAGTGCTAGGATTAAAGGTGTGCACCACCCCCTGGCCTCTAGGGTTTACTAGTGTGGCTAACTCTTGCTCTGACCTTCAGGCGAGCTTTATTTGTTAAAACACAAACAAAGGATCACTACAGCGACCCTCCAGATCTTCATGCTTCTGCAAGCGGGAATGTCCGGAAGAATTCCTGTTCTGCTTTCCTGTGTTGTCCACTAATAGTCATACAGGTACATTATTCTACAGCTTGTATGTTCTGTCCACTGTTATACATGTGTGATCCCTTTACAAGAACAGGCAAGGATCAAGTTTGTTAGTTTTCCCTGCTCCTTAACTTTTCTTTATATTTCCACATCTCTCACTCTTGAAAACTTAGCACATTCCTATCTGAAGCTTTCCTCCCACAAAACCATAGTGTATTCCCTCAAAACTTTGCCTAAAAACAGTCTGTTGATTTTTGCACAATGTTACAGAAGAAGAACCGAACTGGACATCAAAAGAATAGCTCTGAGTGTGTGTCGAGTTGCTTATATGTGACTCTTTGTCCTGAGTATAACAGGAAGACTCTGGGACATGTGTCTCCACAATGACTTTCTTTATGACATCTGTTAATATTTCTCTTTGCTACCAGTGAGCTTGCAATAGAATCCAACCACGACTCCTCTGTAGACTCGGGTGAAAGGGAATGCTAGAAACCCCTGTGGCGAGACAGACAGGTGAGAAAGGGCTATCATTGTTTAAACTCTTGATGTATCTTTCCTCCATAAGTGCTGTAGAAACAAGTTTATCCAGAAAGCCTGTCTATGAAACCAAGGTTCCTTTCACCCCAATCAAGCAAGAGTCACCAGAGTTGCTTGGATCCAGCCTGTCTGATCATACGGACTGGCTTTGCTTCCCACCCACAAAAGGCATCACCCTAACTCGGCTGCCTTGTGAGGGTCTCATCTCTGATAGAACAGTTAAAGGCTACATCACTGTACCTTCTGGTACTAAAAGAACTATTTCAGCAACTGAGTGGACCGAGGCTCTCCATCCCTTGAGACAGCTTGATCAGCTATGGTCCATTTGGCTGGCAGTAAAAGAAACGCAATGGTGTTAACAATAGGAAAATTTATTACCTTGCTAGGGTAGTCAAGAGGGAGTCAGTTGATTCTGCCTCGCTACCGTCATGGAGACCTGGGGTCTTCTGAACACAGGCACATATACTTCCTCAGCCAGCATCCTCCTTGGGTGCCATGGGTGCCCTACATCCGTGGCACTACATCCAGGCTATAGAAGCACTGAGAGGAAGAAGAGTGACCCAGCTTCACAGTTCTCTCTCAAATATGCCCCCTGGGAACCCCTTCCTGCCTCAGTCATCCTGCTCTGTGTATATATCACTAGTTAGAGCTGTATCATGTGACCATCACTGTCCCAAGCATGACTGAGGGGCGAGTGTGTTCCTACCAATCAAGCCAGTTCATAGGCCTCTGAAACACATTGTCACGTGGGGGAGAATGAGATACCTTAATAAAACAGGACTCTAATAGAAAAAGAAAAGTGGACAGGGTTCTGTGTGGGTGCCAGTCAGTCATCTTCAAATCTCTGGCTTGCACCATGGGCATCATACAGAGAGAAGGGAGTGCATTTCAGCTCTGCCTCTGCCCATATCAGAGTGTGCAAACTCCAGATCCGCAGGTGTGACTGGGTACTGGAAAGAAGCAAGTTAGAGAATGGAGCATTTGTTCTGCCATTCTTTAAGGGGCCATCATGGCAGGCAGGCATGGCACCAGGATCAATGCCCGCTTGTGTGGAGGTGGAGGAAGGCTGCTGACTCTCTCACGGAAGACCAGGAAGTAGAGAATGGAGAGGAATATATGGTGGGAGGACCTGTAGAGACAGGATACCAGACTCAGTCGGAGGATTCAGCAGAGGTAAGAATTAGTGGATGGCTGTTTCGCTTTTCTGATCTTTCAGCATTAACCCCCAATATCTGACTCCACCTCAAGGACAGGATGCTTGTTAGGGAACAAGACTCCCCCTGCTGTTTCTGGCCAGAGAATCTAAGATGCTTCTGGAATGTTTGCTTCTGGGGCTCCTGCCCGTCTGGTTTCTCTCTAAAGAGGTAGCCCTAACTGCCATTAGGGACTGGGTTTGCTGCACTATAGCTTTTTCAAGTCCCATGGGCACGATACTCAAAAACAAAACAAAAACCAAAACAAACAAACCAAAAAAACTAACCCAGCTCTACTTCAGTCTCCCAATGTCTGTGAACTTCTGATCCCCAAAACTCTTACGTCAGTGAAACTTACCCATATTTGGTGTCTTATGGCCTAAAAGAAAAATTTGGACCAAGACATTGGAGCTGATTCTTGTTAAGAATGACATTTTTCATACTCAGTCCAGCCATTTTGTGGTTTGTGGACTTCAGCACATCCCCTCTAAGGTTAAATGACAGACTAATTGCCAATATTTGCTGGAAGAATTCCCTAGTATTCAACAAGGAGAAGTGTATGGAGTTGGGTAGCTCTCTGCAGCCGCCTCCTTGGGTTCCCCTTGTGTCTTCTCCTTGGGGCTCACAGACCTGATAGGGAAGAAAAGGTTCTACTTGCTCAGGCCATGATGGGAGGAAGGTGGCTTAGTGGTCGCAGGAGTGTGAGGCCCTGCTCATTCCTAACAGATCAAGTAAGGGAGTGTGCACAGGAAGTGGGCCCAGTGTATAAACCTCAGACTCTGCCCCCAGTAACCCACTTCTTCCAATAACACCCCAACTCCTCAAAGTTCCATAACCCCCTCAAATGGCACCACAAGCTGGGAACCAATTGCTCAATCGCAAGAACCTATGGGGGTGGGGGAGCATCTCTCAAGCCACAGTGTCCTTCTTTCCCAGGTTCCAAGCATAAAACTCTTCATTTCCAGGCCAGCCTGGAAAATATAACTCCCACTTCAAGGGGTCCATTAGATTAGCTTGAACATTAGCCATTCCTTCCTGGGTGACAGGTACGTATTTGCCAAATGCATCAGATATATCTGGGGCTATGGTTTTGATGCTACCTGTGAAAAGCCACTCTCCTAACAAACAAGGTAGCTAGAGTAGCATGCTGCAAAGCTGCAGCTCAGATTAGAGGACCAAGATCCGAGAACGGCACAGGAGCCTGAGAAACACCACTAAATGCAGGTCTAGGTGCAGTCGGATGGGCAGAATTCCAGCCTTGTTGACTAAGCTCAGAACAGAACTGCAGTCAGCAGAGTTAACTTGTCACACAGAGATCCTGGTAGTAAAAGCATGTCATCCCTTTAGAGTGACTGTGGAAATTCTGTCTGTCTGTCTGCCATCTGTCTGTCTGTCTGTCTGTCTGTCTGTCTATCTATCTATCTATTTATCTATCTATCCATCCATCCATCCATCCATCCATCCACCCACCCACCCACCCACCCACCCACCCACTCACCCATCTATCTATCTATCTATCTATCTATCTATCTATCTATCTATCTATCTATCCAGCTATTTATTGAGACAAGGTTTCTCTGTGTAGCCCTGGCTGTCCTGGAAGTCATTCTGTAGCCCAGGCTGGCCTCAAACTCATAGAGATCCACCTGCCTCTGCCACCAAAGTTCTGGGATTAAAGAAGTGTGTCACCACTGCCCAGCATGTGAAATTATTGTCTTACATGAGAAGGAAAGAGGAGGCCTTGACACTTGAGAGGCAGTTAGGCTTTGAGTCTTCCACGGACCTTGGGATATCAGCTGCACGCATTAACCAGGCTTTAGATAAGGCTAAATTCTACGTGTAGGCAATAGTCAGAGAGGTTGGAGTCAAGAAAGGAGACTCACACCTGCCATCCCAGCATGTGGGAGATGGAGGTAGGATGATTGCCCTGAATTCAAGGCCAGCCTGGGCTACACAGTGAGTTCCAGATCAGCCTGAGTGCCCCAGTGCCTCAGAGTAGGGCACTGTCTCAAAACAAAACAAAACTTAGAGAACATACTCTATGACGTCACTAGAGAGCCTCACAATGACTACTAAGCACTATGAGACCAAGCACCCTGGGTGAGGGCTCTCACTGTGTGTGGGGAAGGGGTTTCCATACATTTTGGTGGTGTGCTAGCTGGGACTTACTCTCTTTGGATTCATGACTGTATTTTATAAAATCTGATGAGCAAGTCAACCGTTTAGCTATAAAGACATCATCCAAGCGTTTAAACAAAGTATAAAAGATCACCTGGGGACATCTCAAACCGTGGCCAATAGGAATCTTCACAGCAGATGGTAAATAAAACTTCACAAACGCCGAATAACTTCCCTTTCTGTCATGCCTGCCTGAAGAAGTCTGGGGGTAACATTTGGTTTCTGTTTTTATTATTTTGGGTCACATCTCTCCCTGGCCCTCTCAGCTCCCTCCTAAATATGCACAATAACTATTCTGAGACTGCCTTGAATTTGTGTGTCGCTCTCAGATCAAATGGCAGGAAGAGATTGAGAGCCGTCAAGAGCGTTAGTCTCCTTCTTTCCTGCTCTGGAAAGGCAAAAGTGGGAAGTGGAAGAGAGACAGAGCGTTTATGATACTGTAAGCTCCCAGGAACTTTAGCCAGTGAGAGGCAAAGGGAAAAGATGAAGTCGAAAACAAAACAAAATGCTCAGAAATCAAACACCACACTACCCTGAAGGAAAACACATGAAGGGAACTTTCTCCTGAATTCTCAGGCGAATGAAAATCCTGCAAATTTAACAAGACAGAGAAAAACAGCTGGGGTGTGGCGGGTCGTCTGATGAGTGACCGCCAGGCATGACGTTTCTCTCCAGCCAGACGAGCGCTCAGAGTCTGTGTGTGGCACTCGGAGCCTTCATCCCTGCCTCTCAACATTGTTTCCTTCATAGAGCAACAGCGACATTGTATCATTACCTCTGTGCCTGGCCTTTGCCCTACTGTGTCACAGGTTCCAAAAGAAGGGTTTCCTTCAGTATGGGATAAGAGTGAGTTTTGTTTGTTGTTCTTTGAGACCTGGCATTCATTGACCATTGGCATTTCCTCTTACAGAAGGGAAGCCCTCTCTCTGTTCAGAGTCGAGGTTTGAGTCTCACTCAGGTCATTTTGAGAGCACTCCACATTCTTATGGCTCTTGCAGAAATTTCCTTTGTCCCTGTACATGTGTCCGTGAAGACATGCACTAATACAGTGATGGTATTTCCTTGTCAGATAAGTTGTCATGATGTAACCCAGGCTGGGCTTGAACCCATGACCCTCCTGCCTCAATCTGCTGAGGGCTGGGACTCCAGGTGTGTAACCCCATGCTCAGCTGACTGATGTTTTCATAACACCCTTTAGCTTCAGAGAAGACAAGCCACTTAATTTAAAAGAGAAATGAGCAAGTTGAAGTGACATCAGTGGTGGGCGGCCTGGTGGCAGGATGTTCCTCTCTAAGGCCACAGCAATGGTGGTGGGGTTGTAGAGCATCCCAAATACCCATTATTGCATTGAGACACTCTAAGTGTCCATTAATCTAATTTATCCTAACACCAAGAATGTAATTTACTTATCAACATCTTAGGAAAGTAAGAAATTTTTGCAAAGCTGAAATTTCTAGATTGATCTTAAATGTTTCATATATTTTTCTGTTTTTCAAAGTATCTAATAGTCCACTGTAAGCATTTTAAAAAACAAAACAAAACAAAAGTTAGGGTCTCAGTATGTTGCTCTGGCTGCCCTGTAACTTTCTATGTGGATTAGACTCGCCTTGAACTCACAGAGATCTGCCTGCCTCTGCCTCCTGAGTGCTGGGGTTAAAGGTGTGTGTCACCACACCATGCCTGACCTATACACAATTTTTTAAAAGGTTTCTTGGGACTTCAGTGATGAATCAACAGTTAACAGAGTTTCCTGTCTTAGAGACTTGAATTCAGTTCCCAGGACCCAGTCAGGCAGCTCACAACCACCTATAACTCCAGTTCCAGAGGATCTGATACTTCTTCAAGCTTCTATGGGCACCTGCACACACACACACACACACACACACACACACACACACACACACACACACACCTAGAATGCAACATAAAATAAATAAACTTTGTAAAAGGCGGTCTAACACTCCCTCCACAACTTTGGAGTAAGAAGGTCACAATAGGTCAACCCTGCCTCTACAGCCAGGCAGTTTTCTCTTCTCTTGCCATCTCTGACAGTACTTAAGAGGCGACAGTTTGTCATCTAGTCACTGGCCTAAGTTCCCACTGTCCACCGAGACACCAGGCAGAGATGGCCACATGTTCATGTAACAGAACCTCATATGAGAGAAAGGGGACTCCAAGCCTAATTGATGACATTTGCTCCAAGTGGATTTCTGCTCAGTGTCAATGACTCTGGGAGCAGACACAGAACCTGTACATTGAAAAGGAGCACACCTTTACTTGAGACTCAAAGACAAACAGCATTGTCTCCTGGCAAAACCAGCAAATCTTAGACCAGGAGAATGATGAAGACAGATCTTTATGAACACAAAATGCAAATTGGAAGTTATGTCTCTGCTGACTCCAACTCCCAGAAAAAACAAAAGCTAAAGATGCTTGCCCTAAAGTGCAAAAGAAAAATCAAAGCCTGCAGCCTTTCTTTCCACGATAAAGCCTGTCTGTGATTTGGGTCTTGCTGATCAGGGTGCTCAGACCCGGGGCCTGAGCAGGCCAGGCAAGCACTCTTTCCCAGAGCTCGAACCAAAGCCTATGCGTTCTGTCTATAAACAAGACTGAAGTTAACAATCCGCATTGCATAGAACAGATGTCAAGAAGCACACCAGCTTCAACTTAGTGAACTAGGGGCTGCCTCTGTAGGAGCTGGTGATGAGAAACTCAGACTCATAAAAGAGATGGCTCAATAGTTAAAAGCCCCCCTCCTCCTCCAGCGGATCCAGGTTCAAATCCTGAAACCAATCGAGTGGCTTGCTGCTGTCTGTATTCCAGTTCTGGGATCTCTCATGCCCTCTTCTGGCCTCTGTGAGCACCAAATATGTAAGTGGTGAAGAGACAGATACACAGGCAAAACATCCAAACACGTAAATTTAAAACAACAGACTTCATCCCAAAGACAGAATTGGAGGAACTTTGAAATCCTCAAAGTAAAATTATTCAACAAGGAAGGAGGAAAAAAAGACCATGACATGGAGAAGCAACCTTGGCTACACAACTCCCACTGTTTCCTGGCAGACAGAGGGAACAGAACTGGTTCCTGAACTGTGAAGCAGCGGGAGAGTGCAGTCCCACCCCAGGGCAAGCCTGCCACCCTGGGAAGCCTGGCATCTACCTGTGGTGTCCTCTGGAGGACTCTGAGGGTCAGCAGTGGACAGGAATCCTGCTTATCACGCTCTGTGACTCAGTGGGCAGCAGCAGACACCAACTAACAAAAAATCTTTTGTGAACAACTGAGCCGCCTCGGGCATGTGATGAGATGAAGGAACACCCACAGGTCAGAGCGTTACAACTTGGCCTCCCACAAACGCCTATGTGAGGGAAATCGCAGAGGGACTGCTGTGGAGAGCAGGAAACATGGTCAAGTTGAAGGGGGCAGGGGACTGGCTCAGGGTGGGAGTGCGTGAGCAGGGACAGCTCCCCTAACTGGTGTCAAGACCACATCTCAGCTGAGAATAGCTCCAGAGCCATGGCTGCCGTCATCACAAATCAATTCAAAATGGACCAAAAACCTCAACCTGAGACCCGAAACTTTAAAACTGCCAGAGGGAGACATAGGTAAGATTACCTCAAGACACGGGCATAGGCAAGGCGCTCCAGGAGAGAGTTAAAAGAACACAGGAAACACTCCCAAGAACCGACAAATACGTGAAGTTTAAAAGCTTCTGCACATGGTACGAATAACCCCGGTGAAAAGACAGCCTAGAAATGGGAGGAACATCTTTGTCAACTGTATGTCAGACATGACGTCAATATGTAAGATATATAAAGAACCACAAAAGCTAAATGACCTGAACCAATTGTCCAATCAGCAAAGGGAGTAATGAACTAAACAGATTGTTCTCAAAAGAAGAAAAATAGCCAACAACTCCTTGGGAAAGCGTTCAAACACATGATTTGGCTACTTCTCACCTACACCTCTGTAAATAACCAAAATAGCATCATTGTTTTGGTTGTGTGGTCAGTTTCAACATCTGGTGTAAGTAGACATTTGTCTATGTTTCCTCAGGAAAAGTGACACAGCCAAGTTTTACCAAAAAGCTAAAATTAGATCTACCATTTGACCTAGTTGTACCATTTGGGTATGTACTTAAAAGAATCTCTAAATACACCACAGAGCTACTCGCAGCACATCTGTATTCATAGCTACACTGCTCAAAATAACCAGGAAATGGGTTCATTGACAGATGTAAGCACAAAGAAAATGCAGTTATATACACATGGAATTTTATGAAGATGTAAAGAAAACCGAAATCATGACCTGTACAAGAAGCACATTAGTTGGCTCAGTTACTGCCAATAACCTGCTAGAAAGAAAATGTAACTCTTCTTTCAAATGCAAAAACTGAGCACCATCCCAGCATGAAAGTTCAGGCCAGGTGATCAGTGGGTGTCGGAGCGGAGCTTGCGGCTGAGCTTGGCAACCTGAGCTCGGTCCTAAAGACCAACAAGGTAGACGAGAACTGGAAGCTGCTCTCTGATTTTCCTCGTGTGCTCTGTGTGTCCATACACACAATAAATGAGTAAATACAGACATATATAAATATCATACATGTGCATATGTACACACAATAAACAAGTAATACAGTTGTATGCAAATGTCATACATGTGCATATGCACACACAAGAAACAAATACAGTTGTATACGAATGTCATACATACACATACGCATGCACAATAAACAAGTAAATACAGACATATACAAATGCCATACCTGTGCACATGTACACATAATAAGCAAGTAAACACATAAGTTAACAAACGTAAAACATTTTAAAATAAGTAAATGAGCGTTCCCAGCCCCATGTGCCTGTGGTTCTGAACAATCAAGTCAAAGAGAGGAATGTGAGCAGCAGCCGTCTGTTCTCACGGAAGGGGTATATACTTGATCTTGTCCTGAAGGCACAAAAGAGCTACATGAAGAACTTGCCCAATTGCCTATAATTGTGCCTCCATCACATTGAAATCTACGTTACCACTTTCATTGAAATCTTCATTTGATTGAGAGAAGGAAGTCCACGGAATCCTGGATTACTCATGGTTCTGTCCATGATCCAGGCACCACCCAGAAGTGAACAGCAGCAGAATTAAAATCCCTTTCTGGGACAACTCTGAACAACACCAGAACTTTGGGCAGTACACACAGCCATATCCTTTGTTGGGAAGGAGAAATGTCCCTACATGTTGTTGTGCACTGAACCATGGGAAGTAGTCAATGGTTTGATTGGACGAGAATATCACTGTACCAAAGTCTACTGGTTTTCATCAAATTACCAACCAACTTATGAGCCGTGAGTCTAAAATAAATCATCCAACAACACCACAGCTACTGCCTTGTTTTTGAAGAGCAGCCTGCAGTCGCTGGAGAAAGAGAGGGAGTGGGAGGCAGACTCTACGGCTGCTTTAATCTTGGATCCATGCTGTCTTGGTGTACCTGGGCTGCCTTCGCAACATTCAATTAACCTTAATTTTCTTCTTTCAGTTCCCGTCTCCAGTTACAGTCATGCTGAGAATTAAGTCTCTCCCATGTGGATTCAGGGGACACAATTTAGTCCCTAATCTATGTGGATATAATACTTAAATGGCAGCATGGCTCGGGGAGGTGATCATGAAGTCCTGCCCAACCTGAGGAGCTCCTGATGACTGGCGGCTGCTGGGAGCCAAGGCCAGCCACGCTCCAGGAAATGGTCCTAAAAAAGCACGTATCGGACTCGGGGGTTTAAAAAGCAGAGGATAGTCTGCAGAGATGGTGCTGCTGTTTGAGAGGATCCAAGCTCAGTTCCCAGCACCCACATCAGCATCTCACAACCACCTCTAGCCCCAGGGGATCTGACACCTCTGATCTCTGTAGGTACCTGTACTCGCATGCAAGTGCAGACACGCACATATGCTCACACAGAATTAAAAGTAAATCTTTCTTAAACATTAAGAAATGGAGCACGTGAATTTGGGAGGGAAGGTGTTGGGGGTAAAGGAATCACAGGAAGGGAATGGGAGATGGATCGGATGAAGAGAGTTTATGCGTGTGCTTTAGTCAGCGTTCTAGCGCTGTGAAGAGATGTGACTAAGGCAGCTGCTGTAAATGGAAGCATTTAATTGGGGACTCCTGTGCGGCTTCAGAGGGTCAGTCTGTTATCAGGACGGCGGGGAGCATGGAGCACACAGGCAGGCATCATGCTGCATGCTGGCTGCATGCTGGCTGCATGCTGGCTGCATGCTGGCTGCATGCTGGCTGCATGCTGGAGGGGTAGCTAAGAGTGTAAGATTCTGACAAGGGGCAGCAGGCAGGTAAGAAGAGAGAGAGGCTGAGATATTAGCCTGGTGTGGGCGCTTGAAACCTCAAGGCACACCCCCAGTGACACACTTCCTCCTCCAGCAAGGCCATCCCTTCAAATCCTTCTCAAACAGGTGGACAACTGGGGACTAAGCATAGATGTGAAAATACTTGCGTCTGTATAGGGGCCATTCTCAGCCAAACCACCACAATGCATATACGTATGAAATCCTCAAACAACGAAAAAGAAAAAAATAGTCCAAAAAATTCAAAAACAAATGTTCGCCAGAGCCTTGCAGCTCATTGAGTACCTACTATGTGCTGGGCTGTAGCGTGCTCTAAATACTGAGGGGAATTCGCGGTGGAGTAACAGACATCGCAATGGAATGTTGTGCTAGTTAACTTAGTTTCCAGGAATAAAGCATTTCTACGAGGTTTCTGAGAATTCGCTGTGTCTGATCTGCCAAACACTCTCATCATCTCTCATCTGCTCTCATCCCTTTCCTTTCGCCACTACAGTTCTCTGTCTCTTCATCATAGTGTCCCGCAATGGCTTTCTGTGAGATTATTAAGTTAATTTCTGCTGATGAGCATTCCTCATTCAAGGAGCTCCCTGGAAGGTCAGACACAGTTCACTGTAGTTCCCTAGTAGACAAGACATAGTTCACTGTAGTTCCCTAGTAGACAAGACACAGTTCACTTGTAGTTCCCTAGTAGACAAGACACAGTTCACTTGTAGTTCCCTAGTAGACAAGACATAGTTCACTTGTAGTTCCCTAGTAGACAAGACATAGTTCACTGTAGCTCCCTAGTAGACAAGACATAGTTCACTTGTAGTTCCCTAGAAGGCCAGACACAGTTCACTGTAGTTCCCTGGAAGGCCAGATGTAGCTCACTTGTAGTAGCAGCTTTGGGGCAGGAGTCGGGAGGGCAGGCTGAGTCAGGGGTGGGGAAGGCGGGCTGGGGCAGAAGACTTGCTTGAGTCTAGGAATTCAAGAAAAGTTTGGCCTGAGCAAGGGGCAAGGGAAAAGGAAGGAGTTGGGTGGAAGGTGAAAATTCCCCTTCTCTGTTGATACTGAACAGTATTGCGTGCTCAGTACAAGTGTTCTGCAGTCCCTTGCTCTCTTGCTGGGGTGAAGGCAGCCAGGTTTCCAGTCTTTCTGTCCTTTTACCTTGCCACACTACTATTGTTCCTAATGAGCTGGATCAGCTTAGCTCTATAACTCAGGAAGCATTCCGTGAACCCGACTGTCCACATAGCATTCTGGCAAAGAACCGACGGTCTGCAGCTCTGGCGTGACTCACTCTCATAAATGCCTATGGCAATGTGAAGCCGAAGAAATCAAAGTAGCTGCTGACAACTGTGGTCCCGGCTGCAGACACACAGCTCACCATCCTGATGAGGCTTTAATTCCTTGAAGAGGAGGGCAATAATTAGTGGGCTCATCCTTTAAAAGGAAGAGCTTAAGAGGACTGTGTTTTCATCTTTGGCTTGTGAGTTAGTTCCTGTAACAGGTTTGCTTGCTAGATGTGGAAGTGTGAAGGGAAAAGAGTTGTTTGAGTTCTGCTACAGTGCCTGAGACACACAGGCTGCAGAGGTCACAGATATGCTATCATTTGCTGACAGCATGGTGTACAGCCTTCTGTTGGGTTTCTCTTCTCCAAAGCTCCTGGTGTTTTTCTTGTCCAGATTCAGCAGTGGCTCTCCAGCTGCCAAATCCAGCCCAGTGCACACCCTGAAACCTTTGTCTGCTTCAGACAGCTTCCCAAGGAGCCAGATCCCGGTTTAACGTGAAAACTCCAGATCTGACTGCTTAAAGTCGTCACCATGGTAATTACATTTGCAGAGGGAGAAAGACAAGATTGAAGTGAGGAATGTCACCCAAATGGCCTTTGAAGGCAATTTTATAAGCAGCACAGTGAAATGAATGGTTTTAAAATCGACTTGAGTTGAGAGCCCAGGCCAAGACCAGCAGTAGACGACACACCTGCATGCTGGCCCATGCTCCCTCACTGCTCTGCCAAGGCTCTCACGGGCCAAGATTTCTGATACTGACTGGATATGTGTGCCAATGGGGTAGGCACCACCATGGAAATAGCCATAGCCTGGCACCCCGATTTTTATTTGCATTCTGACCTCAGGATGTTTCTCATCTATTAAACTTACATCTGGGGGGGCTGGAGAGATGGCTCAGTGGTTAAGAGCATTGCCTGCTCTTCCAAAGGTCCTGAGTTCAATTCCCGGCAACCACATGGTGGCTCACAACCATCTGTAATGAGGTCTGGTGCCCTCTTCTGGCCTGCAGACACACACACAGACAGAATACTGTATACATAATAAGTAAATAAATAAATAAAAAACTTCTGTCTGACAGAAAGATAAGCTAACCTTTTAAACTCGCACAATGTACTTGAGATCTAAAATTCAGGGCAGGGGACTTCAGCGATGTAGAGGCTGTTGCAACCAGAGATGCTTGTCTTGCAAAATGCTCATGGGCTTGTCACAGACCCTGTGATGACCTAGACTCCACTGCAGGGTGGAGGGCGGCGGTGGTGGGAGTCACTAGCCACGCCCACTTTAAAGTAACTTGTTTTCACCCTTCCTATGGCAAGGGTGGCATGTCCCGTTTTGAGGGACGATGGGGACGCAGATGGCGTCGTGGGATTGTTGATCCCTAAACCACGCCTACAAATGCAAAGTTGTGGTTTCCATGTTGGTTCTAGGCTGCCACAGAGAAGCTGCGAGAGTTCAGGCCCCCGGTGCCGCCCCCGGGCTGCCTAAGGTGGGGCCCTCAGGGACTAGGACGGCCGAGACCAGGAGCCATCACTGGCTTCAGTCCCACGTCGGACACAGACAATTCACTGTTGTCATTCACTCGGCCTCGGTGTCACACCAAACCTTCCTGGGTTCGGGGGCAAAGGGCACACAGGAATAATTCATTGCACACACGTGCAACTGGGTAGCAGAGGCATTCACAGACGCAGTGACAACACAGCAATACTAGCATGGCTTTAAGATGCTGCATACTCACTGCATGTTAAGACTTAGCCTGAAGGAAAGGGGAGGTGGTTTTGATGGGCAGGACTATGAGAAAGGTCACTGGGCTTTAGAAGGCACAGAGGTCAGGAGGACTCAGGTGTTCCCTAACCTGTAAGCTCACATCCAGCTGCACTGAGAGGAACCTGGGCTGCGTGGACCAAGGACCCACACTGCTCTCTACAGTCTGCCTTGCCCGACAGTGCGAAGGCCACGGTAGCTTGATGATGCAAGAGTCCTCCACAGTCTGGCCTGGTGTCTGTGTTATAATAACACCAGATGCCTAGGGCCTTAGTCGTGTTTAGAAATGTCTCGGGGCATAGCACACTTAACCGAATCTTCTGGGAAGTGTCCTCCACGTGCCGATTCTGCTTTGGATAAAGCACTTGAGTCTCTGGCAACCCGCTCCACTTCTGGAGAACTCTCATAATTAATAGCCCTTCTGCACGCTGGTCTACAGCTTCTCCTCTGGAGCTCCCACCCATCTGTCCATGTTGAATCATTCCTCCACACAGGGACTCCAGTATTCAGGGACAGTAACTTTCCCCTCCACACCTCCTACCCACCAGGCCAAGCCTTCCCCCCACCCCAGTGTCCCCCAAGCTCTGCATGCAGCACTGCTTAGACATCACCCAAACCCCTTCAAAACAACGGGGTTTGGGCTTGGGGTATAGTTCCATCTGGAAATACACGCAGGAAGCCCTGGGTTTGATCACCAACACCACATAAATCAGGTACGGTGGTGCACACCTGTAATGCCAGCGCTCAGGAAGAAAGCGGGGTATCAGAAGTTTAAGAACATGCATGGCTACATGAGCTTGTGGCTAGCCTGGGGGGTAACATGACCCTGTCCCCAAAATGTGATAATCAGGGGATTGGTGTGTAGAATTATTGACCACTGTACTTCATGTTCACCTGGTATATGTAGATTCAAGTGAGACTCTCTGTAGACACAAGCAAACTAGGTACTGCAGGTCTACGGACACAGAGCAAACCGTGGGCTTAGACCAGCAGCATGTCACTGGCCATGTTAAAGTCACCTGTGCCTTGATGCCCGGAGTTATAGGAACCTGGGTCTGTTCCCTGGGCTATCTGAGCTCAGGCAGGGAAGAGTTCCATCAGCCTCACCTTTCCATGCATTTCCCCTTCCCCACACAGCAGCTCTCTGGCTTCAGAGATGTCTATTCTTCTTGCCATATTCCATGTCGGACAGCTTAGCTTTGAACTGAGATGTCCCTGGAAATGGCCTTCTTTTTGTTCTATCAATAAGGGACACCCCCTCTTTGGGAACCCACACTCCCGAGTGAATTCTTCCCAGGATCCAGGATGCTTGACCTGCGCACCAAGGGAGTATGAATGGCCCAAGAGCCCTGCATGTGGTCTCAGCACCCTGTCACATCATGCGAGGTGACAGTCACTCCTCAAAGCTTCACTCTGTTAGATTCCCTGCCATGCTAGGGTCTCACACTCTGCACTACTCTCCAGCCTGTGTGCTGTACCCTGAGACCACCGTCACCTGCCAACAGAACTGTCATGGCTGCAATCTTCTTCTCTTAGTCATCAATAAAATGGCTGAAGGGTCTTATCAGTGGTGAGCATGCCCAAGGGATTTCTAGTCGTCGGACAACATTTGTCTGTTAGGTCATGCCCTCTGGTGATTATGCCTTAATAGTTGATGAACTGGAAAGTAGCCACCTGGAAATATGATTAATCATAATAAAAATGAAGGTGAGGAAAAACTCAGGAAAGTGGGAAACTGTCACACTGACAAGGAGACTGGGAGGACTCGAGCAGTACTCACCCCGTAGCCCTGTGCTGACTCACAAGCTGTTCCAGGCTGTGTGGCAATGCTTTGCTCAGTGAGATGTGTGTGTCTGTAGCCATGTGTGGACAAACCCACCTAGCAACACTTGGAGAGCTTTGGGTCAGCGGTTCTCAATCTTCCTTTGGAACATATCCTCATGTCGTAGTGCCCCTCCAACCATAAAACTATTTCGTGGCTACTTCATATCTGTAATTTTGCTACTGCTATGAATTGTAATGTAAATAGTTGATAAACAGAGGGTCTTAGGCAACCCCTGTGGAAGGACCATGCAAATCCCAAGGCTTTCTGTCTAATGTGATTCCCTCTCAACAGAACTCTATATACCATCCTTTTACCATATTAGACCAGCCTGGCATCTACTGCGCTGACTGCAGACTGTCTGGAACTCAGACAGGCATGTGAGAGGTGCAGGAAATTGCCTTGGGATTGCCAAGCTCCTACTCTGCGCCCAGCAAAATGCTCACTTCAGAACCGCTTGTTTACCTTCATCTTAATCAAAAGCAGGCGGTTAAGAGACTTTCCTCACTGGAAAACCGCTAATAAGCAAATTTCCATTATTTTAACCACATAGTGTGAGCTGGTTTTTCTTTTCTTAATGATTTTTTCACGTGCTGTAGACATATATTAATGTGGCCGGGGTCAAGCAGAGCAGAGCTCAGTGAAGACATGAATCAGGTGGCGTCCTCCCTTGGCACATAAATTAATAAATGTAGGATTTAGCCCTTTTGGTTCAAAAGTTGAAAAGGACAAGAAAATCTATATCTCTAGGCTAACAGACTAGACATTCTCTATGTTTAATGTAAGCAGATTATGGACAATCAAAAATCTGACAAATGAGTTTACAACTTTATAATAGAGATGACTTTTTGCACCACATCCTACTATAAATACTAAATAAATATCACATTTCAAACAATGGAATCATTTGCCCTTTTTCACATCAGGCAGAGGCTCCATTCAGAGATGCTCACTAAAATCACCAGGGGCCAAACAGGTGTAGTCAACTAGTTTCCGTTGCTATCGTGGAATGTCTGAGGCAGGTGGCTTTATTATCAAGATACTTATTCTGTTCCGTTTTGAAGGCGTGGGACAAAAGGCCAGCACAGCTCGAGCCTAGTAAGGAAGACTCTGGGCTTTATCAGGTCGCAGTGGATGGTACATCAAAGAGATGGCAGCAGGGGGAGCAAGGCCGCCGGGGCTGCACAAGACCAGAAAAAGAGAATACAAACCATCCCACAATCCTTTCTGACAGCATGCCTCTAAGTGACCTGGGGACTTTCCGTCCATGCCCTGCACTGAGAAGATAGGAAGGTCAGTAGAGGGGTTACCATGGAAGCATGGGGACTCAAGTTCAGACCCCCCAACATCCACATAAAAAAGCTGAGAATGATGGCTCATGGCTGTAACTCCCGTACTTCTCAGGGAGATAGAGGAAGGGGGAACATGTGGATTCTCAGGACTGGCCAGCTAGTGTAATCAACTGGTCCCTTCCAGCTGTAGTTGAGTATCTGTCTCAAAAAAAAAATTGGAAAGTAATGGGTAAAGGCGCTTGACATCAACCTCTTGCCTTTACACGCATGTACACACACAAGCACCTACACACACCTCTCATAATACACTACACATACATAAGCACACACACATACACACACACACACAAGTATGTATGTGTGCATAGGCACACGCTCACACAGAAGTATACGGCTTCTGTGTCATCACCGTACTGAGGGCCAGTCCTCTAACACACGGGTCCCTGAGGATGAGCCTTGTCCGAATGGAAGCAGTGGCCAAGCCCGGCTCTAAACCCCTGCTCTTGGGTCACACATCTCCACCCCTGCTGTATTCCTGGTCTTTGCCTATGTATTCACTGGAACTACTGAATAACAAAGTGGCAAACTCATTTTTCTTTTCTTTTTTTATTTTTATTATTACTTTTTTTTGAGTGAGAACCACACAGAGGAGTCCTCTGTATGCTGTGAATACCACTGGTGAATAAAGAAACTGCCTTGGCCTGTTGATAGGGCAGAACTCAGATAGGTGGGGAAAACTAAACTGGATGTTGGGAGAAAGGAGGCAGAGCCAGGGAGAAGCCATGTAACCCCACTGGAGACAGATGCTGGGAACTTTACTGGGTAAGCCCCAGCCACGTGGCATTACACAGATTACTAAAAATGGGTTAAATTAAGAAATATGTGTTAGCCAATAAGAAACTAGAGCTAATGGGCCAAGCAGTGTTTCAAATAATATAGTTTCTGTGTGATTATTTGGGGGTTGAGCAGCTGGGAACCACCAAGTGGCCTCCCCACAACACTCTCTGATGCTCCAGGCAAGCTCTACTTGTCAGAAAACAAACAAATATCACACAACAAGAAGCTGCAGTAGAACAGGCACATACTTGGTGGTGTGAGCAGCCAGGGAAGATGGGCACAGCAGGTGCACATACAGCAGACAGTAACCTGGAGGAGCTGTGCTATAGCGACACCAACCAAACATTTTATCAAACATTTTATATCATTTTAATCTTTTATATCATTTTAATGTGGCGGGCTATCAAAATGTGCCTAGTGGCATTCAAGAATGGAGTCAGCCATAAGATCCAGTGGTGCACACCCGTAATCATAGCATAAGATCCAGTGGTGCACACCCGTAATCATAGCATAAGATCCAGTGGTGCACACCCGTAATCATAGCATAAGATCCAGTGGTGCACACTGGCAATCATAGCATTCAGGGGGGTGAGAGCATGAACACCTGGAGTCGGAGGCCAGTGTGCGCTACACTGAGACTGTATCTCCAAAGAGACAAGCAAACAAAGAAACCATCAGCATCAACAACAAAAAACATTGCAGAATAGAACATGCCATAGGGGTGAGTGGGGGAAGGGTGGAGGGGGAAGAGTGTACCATAGGGGTCGCTTTGACTCCCTCCTCTAACCAGAACTTATTTCTCTTATGATCTGGTATATGCTGGAGATATTCAAAGGATTGTGTTCAAACAACAATTTTATTAAAATTAAACAGAAACTCTCCACAACTGAGGAAATTTTCATTTCTTGGTGGACAAAGTTAGGTTTCTTGATGCTGGTTTTTAAAGCTGGAGGGCTAGACTGTAACACGAAATTTCACCCAATCCTAAGAGAAAGAGAGATGTTAAGGAGGTAAACATATTAATAAATCTGTAGCTTCTACAAGACTGTGGAACATATGGATCGCCTAAACTTAGTATTTCTATTGGAGATACACAATCTTAATCACCCAGGTATCTCAGTGACAAACTCGCTCAGTCTGGCATAGACTAAGTCTTTCTGCTGACTGTCCAGAGAGCACGGGTCAAGGGTCCAGTCTGGTCTTGAGCTACGAGTTGCTTATTACCCATCCTTGTGTAGAGAAAGATCAGCACAGCTGGCTCCTCTAGCCTGGAAGGAGGGTGAGGATTGTGAGAAATTAAAACATTGGGCTTTTGTGATTGCAGAACTGGGGGACAGAGGTGAGAGGATCAGGAATTTGAGGCCAGCCTTGGTTACACAGTAAGTTTGAAGCAAAACCTGGGCTTCATGACACCTTGTCTCAAAAACAACAACAAAAGTAACTAATTAAACACAACAGAAGAACCAGTGTTGTAACATGAGGGCCAGCTCGTTGGGGTTTCTGTCCCGCCCAGTACCCCAACAAGCCAGCAAGTCCCAAGGAAAATCACATGGAGTCTACATCAGGTTATAAACTGATTGGCTCATTAGGTCAGGCTTCTTGTTAACTCTTATAACTTATATTAACCCATTATTCTCATCTATGTTAGCCATAATGGCTCAGTACCTTTTCCAGTGTGACAGCTTACATGTTGCTTCTTCAGTGATCTGCGCAGGAGTGCCGGAGGGACCTTCCTCCTCCATAACCTTATTCTATTCTCTTTGCCCCGCCTCTACTTCCTGTCTGGTTGACCCGCCTATACTGCCTGCCTGGCCAATCAGTGTTTTATTAAAATATGATTGACAGAATACAGATAATTCTCCCACACCACAGTGTGATACTCCAAAGAATTTCTGTGCACAATATATTTGTGGGAAAGTGTCCTTGTTGGTGGAAAGTGGCATTTCTGCCATCACAAGTCCTTGTTAGCAGCTTGCTATGACAATAACTTGTTTGGGAATTTACCTTTACATTGCGTGAAGACGTGTCGCTGTGATTGGTTTAATAAAGAGCTGAATAGCCAATGTCCAGGCAGGAAGGGGTTAGGTAGGACTTCTGGGGACACAGAGATCTCAGGGAAGAAGAAAGGTAGAGTCTCCAGCCAGGTGCAGAGGAAGCAGGATGGGCAGTAGAAAGGTAACCCAGCGGTGCAAAGGAACATAGATGAAAAGATATGGGTCAACTTAAGTTATAAGAACTGGTTAGGAACAAGCCTACGCTAAGGCTGAGCTTTCATAATATAAGTCTCCATGTGGTTATTTGGGAGCAGGCAGCTGGGACAGAGAAAGACTGGTTACATTAACCATCAGCCTACATGACTGCAACAAACCATGATACACAATGCCATGAAACTGAGAACTGGGTTCAGAGGACTCAGCTGAGATGACCCCACATAACATAAGATGATTATCCACATAATAACATAACATTATCCACAACATAAGAAAAACACCAGCTAGGTTAGGTGACCCCAGCTCTGTCCCCCTCGTCCTTGTCACCCCACTATCTTCACTCACCAAGAACAGCACGAGACATGCTCTGCTCCACTCCTTTGTGTGTGCCTGTGTGCGTGTGTGTGTGTGCCTGTGTGCCTGTGTGTAACTCCATGTGCCTTGTATGCCTCTGTGTGTGCACATGCACCTTTGTGTATATGCCTGCATATGTGTATGTGTGAGCATGTGTGTGCCTGAGTGGTGTGCCTGCATGTATGTGCCTGTGCATGCCTGTGTGTGTGTGTACCTATATGTGTCTATGTGTACCTGTGTGTGTGCTCCTGTATGTGCCTGGGTGTGTGCCTATGTATATGTCTGTGTATGTGTGTGTGCCTGCGTACACCTGTGTGTGTGCCTGCGTGTGACTGTGTGTCTATAGCTGTTTGTGCCTTGTGTGCCTGTGTGTGTGCATATGTACCTGTGTGTATATACCTGCATGTGTGTGTGATCATGGGTGTGTACCTGTGTATGTTGTGTACATGGGTGTTGTACGTGGGTGTGTGTATATGCCTATGTGTGTGTGCCTGTGTATACCTGTGTGTGCCTGTGTGCACATGCCTATGTGTGCCTCTGAGTGTACCTGAGTATGGCTGAGTGTGCCTATGTTTGTGTGTGTATGCACACTTGTGTGTGCCTGTGTATATATGAGTGCCTATGTGTGTACCCGTGTTTGTGTATGTGTGTGCCTCTGTGTGTGTGTGTGTGATCCTGTATGTGAGTTGCTCCTTTGTGTAGGTGTGCATAGGTTCTAGGAGAAAATCTACTCCAGCACATGTCTGCTCTTTAATCAGTTACATTTCTTTCTTCTTCATATTTACATATGTGTTCAGTAAATATATGCCAAGAACTGATGTCGGTGCTGGGTGTGTACTGTTGCTCAAAACTCACACAGCTCCCTGTTGAACACATAACACCATTGGGAGGACTGAATGCAATCAGTACAGCTAGAGAGCTATAGGAGTGTAAGTAAATATATGCCTATAGACTTAAGTTTATACAGTACCAACACATAAATTAGTACATAAAGGAGTGCACAGCCAAGGGGCACTTGTCCACCCTATACATGGTCTGCACCACTCACTTCTGGTGTGGTATCTTTCTCCTGTGTCCTGAATTAGCTGTCAATATGTGACTGTTCGGAACAAGCCATAAAAGAGAGATGGACTATCTTTACACCATCTGAAATGCCTAGCTCGGGTTTTAAAACAGATGTTCAATAAATATTTGTTGAATACCCTCAATTAAATGAGGTCTATTTGCTAGCTTAGTGGCAAGGGATTTTAACCTGATGCTAACAAGCTGGTACAGACCCCACATCAAACCGAGCCACTTTGGGAATGCCTGCAGCTGCCACAATGACAGATGTTAATTTAGGTTACAGAAGGTTCTCTTTTGAAATGTGCACAAACTCAGTCAATGTGATGCTGTGGCCACACTGTGGTCGCTAAGGTACAGCAGTCAAGGCCAGGGAGAGGTTTCATTCAGTGAAGTACTTACCTCACAAGCATGAGGACCTAAATTTGATCCCCCAGAACTCATGGGTTAAAAAAAATGCATGATGACACACACCTGTATTCCCAACATTGAAGAATCAGAGACAGAAAGATCCCCAGGGGTAGCTGGCCAGCCAGTCCCACCGAGTTGGTGAGCTCAATGCTTAGTAAGAGACTCTGTCTCAAAAAATGAGGTGGAGAGCAATCAAGAAAGTCACTGTTCATCACTGTGCATACACACACATGCATGCACCTGCACACACACATGTGCACACACATTCACCTACACAGATGCATAATCATACATGCACACACATATTATCCACATTTTCTCCATTTTTTAGAATGCTCTTGAATCTATAAATCTCTATTTTTAAAAATAAGGCTGGTAGCTATTTAATTGCCCTGATAGGTTTAGTTTGACCAATAGCTTAAGCACATTCCTAGCTAGCTCTTAAATCTTAAATTAACCCATTTCTATTATTTTATATTTTACCACGAAACTCATGGTTTATTACCTCTTGTTTCTTGGGTGGCTCCATGGCATCTGCCTCCTTCGGTAGCTACATGGCATCTCTCTGTCTCTGCCTTCTTTCTCCCAGAATTCAGTTTAATTTTTCTACCTGGTTCTATTCTGTCCTACCATAGGCCAAAGCAGCTTCTTTATTAACCAATGGAAATAAAGCATATTCACAGCATACAGAGGGGAATCCCACATCAGAGTGGTGCATGCAGGGTTCACGCATGATGAACATACTCATCACTGCTGCCCCCTGAAGCCAAAGACAGACAGCGGTAAATAAGAAAGATTGTCTGGAGAGATGAGCAGGGATCCGTTTATAGAGACTCAGCACTATGTAATTGGTCAAAAAAAAAAAAAATCCGGTAGGAAATTGGTAAAAAAAAAAAAATATATATATATATACAATTACCATAACTGACACAAATATATCTGAACAAAATCACACAGAGGGCTTGGAAGAACAGGGATTGGATCACCATAGACGCCATATTAGGCCACAGTTGTGAGGACAGAAGAGTCACCAGGGTGATTTTGTAGGGACTGACGGAATTCAGTAGACCTCAACAGAGGGAACTGAGACAGACTGAGTTTAAAGGGTTAAGGGACCATTAAGGCTCTAAGAAGAAAAGACTGAAACACTCTCTGATCACCAGAGATGAAGTAGGATGAAGATGGAGGCTGTTGATTCTAGTGGACCACAATATTTCAGAGACCCCTAAGCAACAGTGTACAGGTATCCTGCAGCATGGTGCATGGGTATCAGCCTCCCCACAGTAGGAGATTCTTACCAGCTGGCACATGACTGAGAGACAAGGCCTCAAGTGTCTAGGAAGACCCTCCTCCATCCCACAGCATCCTACCTGCAGCGCGCATATGATTGGAACTAATAGCCCCAACAGATGAGTCTAAAGGGACGATTGCATGTTAGGGTTGAAGCCAGGGTTCAGCCAAGACCTCAGGATGGGCTGCAGGGTGTGGAGAGTTTAAGAATAGAGGGTGTTTCTTAGCAGAGACACAGGGTCTTCCCTCGCCCCTTGAGCCACTAATCCCCATTCTGCCTCCAGTGACACCATTACAAAGTACTCTCTAGTTTCATATCCTGCCCCTCTCCACAGAGCAGACTATTAACTGTTCTGACCTCTGAACACGTGCCGATCGATACCCCGGAAGTGCCTCCTGAGACCTTTCAAGCACCTCAAAACTCAGCAGGAGGAATGAGCAAATTAAAGGGCTCCTGAGCCTTGCTGTGTTCAGGGCAGTGTGAGGCAAGGGTCTGCAGCCTGATTCCCCTGACGGACCCGGAAGAGACTATGACTCAGCCCTGGGGCCACATCTCAGTGCTAGCTGGCAGTGATCCACAGCAGGGCTGCTCAGTACACCCAGCCTCCCCCTGTTGCATGAACCAGCTCCGGGTTTCTAAGATTTCCCGCACTGAAGGCTGACTCACTCATAGCTCTGAATGTATGGCTTTCAAACCAGTTCTTACTGAAGACCTATGTGATGTTGTGGCTCAGAAGGAGATAAATATGAGAAGGAGAGAAACCTGCAGAAGCCATCAAGAGGCTCCATAAGTTGTATGAGGAATTTTATCTTCGGATATGTGTGAATCCAAAGACATGATTCTATAAACAATACCATAGATTTATTATTCTTGTAGGATTGGAAATTCTGTCACTGTATGCTCTCCTAATACTCGGGCCCCCTGACAGGCAGCGTTCAAATATGCAAGTTCTTGAGAGGGCAAACCATAGAGCAACCCAAACAAGGCAATGACACAAGAAAATTCCTTCCAGAAAGTGCACACGAGCACAGAACTGTGCCTCGAATTTCAACTCTAGGCCTGTGCAAACACCCAAGGCCTCCCTCCACCACAGATAATGAAAATCCATCAAGTACCCCACTAAGGGACATGCTGCCTTGCTTCCAGACACAAGTACCCAGCAGGGGGACACTTTGCCTTGCTTCCAGACACAAGTGTCCAGCTAAGGGACACTTTGCCTTGCTTCCAGACACAAGTGTCCAGCTAAGGGACACTTTGCCTTGCTTCCAGGCACCAGTGAATTTACCCCTTGGTGAAATTATTTTGCAAAGTGGACTTGAGAAAATGGCTAAAGGGGGAGGGCCTCTGGCTGCAGTATGGACACAGGGACAGCAGTGAGCCTCTTAGGAAGGGTAGCTTTGCTCCCACACATAGTGTGGACTTGAAGCATGGATTTTAGTAAGGCTGTCTAGCCATGTGACACACTTCCCGTGGGAGTGTGAGCTGACTACACTTCAGAATCAGTTGTAGGGTGAAAGTTTGTAAAACTGAAGGCAGGAAGTGGAGAAGAGCCTGTGGAAGAGCAATTTCAAGAACACAGTCACTTCTAGGTGGAAAATAGGGAGCCACAGATAGCATTAGCAGGAATTAACACCAGCTGGGTTCTGTGAGGGACTGGCCAGACCTGTGATGAACAGATTGGAACCAAAGCCCTGAAGTTCTCTTCCTTCCTTCTGTTACTTTGTAGCGCTGAGGTCTTGCTTTTCAACTGAAAAGATGTTTGTGAGTGTTCATACCCATTTGATGCTATGCTAACAATTACATTGAATAACACTGCAAAATTCATTTTGATTTTCTTCCACGGTTAGGTACGTTGCATGTAGCATGCACAGAAAAATTATGATACTAACAATCTATGGCTGTGTCTGATGTGTGGATTCAGACATTAATTTACAGGATTCAGGGTTTGTGGACTGTAGGACTTAGCGATGCACAATTCTGGAATAAAGATTAATCTTGATTGCCAACTTGAAGGGACTCAGGAAAAAGCATCTCTGGGCCTGTCTGTGAGGGATTATCTACTTTAGGTTAGTGAGGGCAGGGAGACTCAACATAAATGGCAGTACTGCTCCATGGATGGGTCCTGGACTGGCTAAACGGGAAACACTGCCAGCAACATCTGTCTCTCTCTACTTCCTGGCTGTGGAAGCGATGTGTCCAGCTGCTTCAACTTCCTGCCACCATATCCTCCCCACCATGATAGACCACACCCTCACACTGTGGGCCACAGGGATTCTTCCTTCTTCCCATCATGATAGACCACACCCTCACACTGTGGGCCACAGGGGACTCTTCCTTCTTCCCATCACGATAGACCACACCCTCACACTGTGGGCCACAGGGACTCTTCCTTCTTCCCATCACGATAGACCACACCCTCACACTGTGGGCCACAGGGGTTCTTCCTTCTTCCCACTGTGATAGACCACACCCTCACACTGTGGGCCACAGGGGTTCTTCCTTCTTCCCATCACGATAGACCACACCCTCACACTGTGGGCCACAGGGGACTCTTCCTTCTTCCCATCACGATAGACCACACCCTCACACTGTGGGCCACAGGGGTTCTTCCTTCTTCCCACTGTGATAGACCACACCCTCACACTGTGGGCCACAGGGGTTCTTCCTTCTTCCCACTGTGATAGACCACACCCTCACACTGTGGGCCACAGGGATTCTTCCTTCTTCCCACTGTGATAGACCACACCCTCACACTGTGGGCCACAGGGGACTCTTCCTTCTTCCCACTGTGATAGACCACACCCTCACACTGTGGGCCACAGGGATTCTTCCTTCTTCAGGTTGCTTCTGTTGGATATTTTGTCACAGCAGCAGAAAGCTACTAAGACACCCAGGAGACTGCAAAAGGCCCATTGTCCACGACTCCGCTGTCCAGACACAGAATGGAACAATGCCGGTAGTGGGTGTATCTCTCTTAGCCCCCATCCTAGCTGGACTGAAGGTAGTAGCTAGGTTATGTCAATTAGGAAATGAAACCCCAGAGTTCCATATCTATTTAGAGTTAAATGTCCATCCTGAGGTTGAAAGCCTACCTTGTTAAAACATAAGGAGCTGATTGGACTTAGTATTAATTAAACTCAGCATTTATCACCAATTTCCTGCATGTCTAGCAAAGCATAAGCTTGTCTATTAGTCTAAAATAACGTGCCAAGATGGTGGGAGGAGTGGGTGGGAGGAGAACCGTAGTTCTAATGCAAAATGAAATTTTAAAAAAAAATTTAAATTAAGAAGAAAGAAGGAAATAGTGGCCTGGGACTGAAGAGTTGGCTCAGCAGTGAAGAGCATTTGTTGCTCAGCCAGATGGTCTAAGGTCTGTTCTCAGCTCCCAGGTCCAGTAGCTCAGAACTACAGTAGCTCCAGCTCTTAGGGATCTGACACCTCCGGCCACTGTAGGTAACACACACGCGCACACGCGCACACACGCACACGCGCACACGCGCACACGCACACACACACGCACACGTGCATGCATACACCTACACATAATTAAGAATAATTAAAATAAATCCTATAAAGAAATGGTACTCTGAAAATTCATGGTAACAGATGACTGTCATCGCACCACGCTGGGGAGTGAGGCAGGAGGCCAGGTGAGGCCACGTAGCAAGGTCCAGACCAGCCAGAGCTACAGGATGAAGCCCTATTAAAAGAAGAAAGAGACACGTGAGGGGCAGGGAGGGAGAGAGGAAGGAATGGCAGGAAAACAAATTTTGTTTTGCTCCCCAGAATACCAGGGAACCTGACGGAAGACAGCACCCCCCTTTGCGCACTGTAGAATGTACAGACAGCATTCCTCATAAAGGAAATAATTGTGTCATTCGCAACATCTGCCTGTGGTCTTCACGTGTTCCTTAAATAGGACACTAGACGCCCATCTATGCTATTTTAGACTCTTTCCTCATATGAGCTCAAACAGGCTCGAGGACACAATTTTTGGCATATTTGAATAGTCAGTCTTATAAATGCCAAGTATTTCAGTGCGTTCTCTCTGTATACCTGTGTTCATGTTTATGAGGGGTGCACAGGTATACAGATTCACGCGCATGTGTGATGTAGGGGGTCAGAGGTCAATTGTGGGCTGGTTGCTCATTCTGAGAGGTCATTCACCTCTCTCAGAACTGAGGCTTGCCAATTCAGCCAGGGAGGCGGGCCAAGGAGGCCCAGGGATCTGCCCACCTTACCTTCCTCAGCAGCGGAGTAGCAAGTGCGAGCTGCCTGCTAGATGTTTTCAAGGTGTCTGGGGCTGACTGCGAGCCCTCGGAGGTGCCTTCAGTGCAAGACCTTTGCCAGCTGAAACTTCTCCCAGGTCAATGTTGCACTGCGCTTTGAAGTACAGTGACGAAGTCAGTTCCACAGACTTGATGCCCTCCGTAGCCTGCTCTGTATGCGCATGCGCTTTGATGATTGGGCATGTGAACGACACTTTACCTCTGTGATGTTTTTCCACCCCATTTCCCCCACATAACTTTACCCTATTATCATATAAGATCATTTCTTGGGCTGGAGAGATGGCTCAGTGGTTAAGAGCTTTGCCTGCTCTTCCAGAGGTCCTGAGTTCAATTCCCAGCAACCACATGGTGGCTCACAACCATCTGTAATGAGGTCTGGGGCCCTCTTCTGGCCTGAAGACATACACACAGACAAGATATTGTATACATAATAAATAAATAAATATTAAAAAAAAGATCATTTCTTTAAAATACTGCATTGATCATCCTATCGTCTCTTCTACAAATGTATTTTGAAGCTGAAATTTATGTGTTTATCTCTTCTGCAAGCGTGGAACTCTTTGTACTGATACTTTCTGTTATTCATTATTATTATTATTATTATTAATATCACTATATTTTATGTGTATGAGTGTTTTGCCTATATGTCTGTTCACTATGTGTGTGTCTGGTGCCTGCAGAGGCCAAAAGAGGGTGCTTGATCCTCGGGAGCTGCAGCTACTGATGGTTGTGAACCATCATGTGGGTGCTGAGAATCAACCTCTGGTCCTCTGCAAGAGCAGCCAGTGCTCTTAACAGCTGAACCAGCTCTCTAGCCCCACTGTATTATTCTTAATGATTACCGGTGAAACATTGTTTTATTAAAGACGTTTAAATACATCTCAAAGTTTGAAATGTATGTATTGGCCACAGCAAGTAAAATGCTGCTGAGAGACCCCACATATCAATCTAGTGGACTTTTTTTTAATTTGCGTAGCTTGATAGAAATTATTCAGTGCTGAAATGAAAGAGGATTCACATCAGCTCAACCCTAATTATCCTTTAATGCACACGAGTGCTGGTGAGTCACTCACCAGAAACGGATGGAGTTGAGTCCTAACAGGTTTTCTGCATTTGATCTCCAGAACTGGTTACCCGAATCACGCTGTAGCCTATCATCAGCAATTATGCTTGTGATCTTATTTCTGGTCCTTCGGAAGGTCCGTTTCAATGGCTCAAAGTGCACAGGGTGAGTTATCAAATTATTGGGATGAATCACTTGAGTCCCAGGCACCTATGGTGAGCCATAAATGTTGCTCAGAGATCTATCCAATCACTATTAGTTATGAAACTCATTATGATGTTATTCAAACTCCTCTAAAATTAGGTAAAACTGAAACTTGTCTATTTTATTATTTTCCCCTGTGAAACAAAGACCTCTATCATTTTTCTAAACTTGCATCTGTCAGGATATATTCAAAAGGGCATGGTATGACGTGGGACAGACAGTTGATATTCAGATGATAGACAGAAAATCTTCACTTTATAGTTGAAGATTATCAAGTGTTAATTATTAATCTATCAAAATCTGAGAGAGAGGTAGAGAGAGAAAGAGAGACTGAGCCTATCTGAATGAAGTTGGTTTTAAGCACAGTACATCTATTGGTCTAATTCTTAGGGGATGTTTATCCTCCCTTCAGAAATTAAAGGGATAAGATGCAATAAAGACAGAACTGAAAAGTATATCTTAGCTGAGTTTTCATTGTGGTTAGCGTATTCTACACTACAACCCTCTATTATTGTACAATATTACAAGCATATATTACTGTAGAAGTGCATGGCAGAAGGGTTTGTTTGCAGAAAAGAGGTTTGTTCACATCTGGCAGATGAAAGTGATTTCCAGCTATTGTCTCAAAAGTAATGACAGAATCCCAGAATCCCCGGAAGATCTTTCACTAAGTCTTGTCCTGACCTAGCTTCAGGTCTACTAGTCCTGGACACATAACTGTGTGGGGGAGAATGATTCAACTTCATGGCTCCAAGGAAAAAGAGGAACTGTGTCCACTGCTGCCCGCCCCACATTTCAGGGCCCTGCTGGGCTCCCTCTGAGAGTCCCCACAGTCTCTCTAGTTTGTAAAGCAGATTGACGTGCACTTCTGCTGCAGATCGGTCACTCCCCACTCCCAGTTTTCTTTGTGCTGAGCCTTCACCATTTCCAGACCACAGAACGTCAGGCTTTGTGAAGCGACTCTCAGTGCTCATGCATTTTGCTGCTTTGATGCTGACACTGGGATAGTTTTATTCTACCACAGACATGAGTTTAAAACAACAGCTTCCAATCGATGCCTTCCTCCTTGTACAGATGTGTGCTTCCAGGTCGTTTGCTATGTGCCTCTTTGGCCCATCTTCTGGGGATGCTGGAGGAAAGGTGGGCACGGTATCATTACCTGGAAGGTCTGCCGTGGTCCAGAAGCCTCCAGAGTGATGTCATCTGATGAGCTGATTAGGGTGCATGTCAGACAAACCTGAGCATCATGTGGGTACACACTAACACTTCAAGGGGAAATATACAATTTAGCAGTAGACTCAGTGAGGTTCTAGTCTCTTGAAGACTTTCTGTATGCCTGCCAGAATGTTCCACTTGGACCTGTCTTGCTCTGTGCTCTGAGGAGAGCATAAGGATTCTTTCTCATCCATGGTGCTCACCCCTACATGGACCTACACTCTGGCCCAGCCATCAAACAAAAAGTTCTTCTTTCTAAATATTTTCTCTCTGTGATCATAGAGGTCTGGTGTTCTTTGTTTAAATATTTGTCCCAGATTCAAGAAAATATGTCATGAGACTGAGTACAGAACCATGTCATTAAACCTCCCGGAGTCGGCATTGGAAACAACTCCGCAGAAACTCACAATTGTCAGCTTGAAAGGGAAGATCCCTGGGGGAGCTGTGAGCAGGCCTGGGGAGGGTCTGAGTGACAGCTTTGCAATGCACCAAGCCGCAGATGGAGCAAGGCCCTAGTGTGGCATGTGCATCTCTTCCAATGAGAGTTATGACCCCAGATCACAGCAGCCGCTTGAGAATGTTTCTCTCTGCGGACAGACACGAAACCAGCAAAGCTCCTGCAAAACTGCCAAGAGGGAACTTGAAGACAGAATGACAACAAGAACACTGTCATGGAAGAAACAGTAAATCCCAGAGTGAGGACACCCCCTCAGCATGATCACATCAGAGTGAAGACACTCCTCAGCATGGTCACACCAGAGTGAGGACACTCCTCAGCATGATCACATCAGAGTGAAGACACTCCTCAGCATGGTCACACCAGATTGAGGCTATACCCCTCAGCATGGTCACACCAGAGTGAGGATATACCCCCCCCCAGTATGTTCACACCAGAGTGAGGATATACACTCCCAGTATGGTCACACCAGAGTGAGGCACACCATGGTCACACAGGACAGCATTGACAGTTGGTGAAAGATAGTCAAGCTGCCTTAAAAGAGGACAGGCCAACAGCTCTACACACAGATGTAGGGAATGCCCTAAAAAGTGACATCTCCTGTGTGTGTCAGTGACCCTCCCTTATGACAGTGTCTGTCAGTTTGGAGCATTCCTCCATAAGAAAGATTTGGAGACTCATTTTTTCTCGAAGCTTGCCACTGGAGCCAACCTCCCATTTTCCACCCTCTCAACACCAAGAGGTGATTTCCCTACGATGCCCATCACATCAACCCATGTTCTGAACACGGAGGTGGACCAGAGCACAGGAAGGACAGGGCCCGGCTGACTTGTAGAAGGAAAAACAACAGCAAGGATATGAGCCTGTTTGTTTACACAGGCCTGACCTCCATCCTCCTATCAAGGCCGTGGTGACAAAGGAGACACTGACCCAAAAGGAGACCAACTCAGAGACGGGAGAGGAAAACAGGTACGCCTGCTTTCAGTTTGAATGCAGAGAAACCCTGCTGGCCGTCACATTCCCCTCCCTGGCAATGGTGCTGCTGGCCAGCAACATAGAAACACAGGCAGCTCTGTAGCCCATGCTCCTCCCACGGTCCTGGAGTATCTGGGCAGGTGATTTAACCTCTCCCTGCCTTCTTCTCATCTGTGAGATAGGAACACCACTACCCATCGCAGAGGGTGGAATTGATTCATATGTGTGTGCAGGAACAATGCCTGTCACTTGATATAAACACGTGCAATCATACATTCAACAATTTACATGTATGCATGAAACGTTTTTCACCATATGTAATGTGTGTATGTGTTTAAAGTTTATAAGCAAGATGTGATACATAATAAAATAAATGTAATAAGATGTATAGGAAAGAGATCACCTGACAAATGAAGCTATGGCTAAAACTTACAAAACACAATATAGATAAATATTTCAGAATGACTATAAAAGGCTTGCTTCCAGTGTAGAAAACACAGGAAATTGCATAAGGAATCTGATACGGATTGTATATGCCAATGTCACAAATCACTGACAGAGAAGGAGGAGGTGCAGAAGTTTTTAAAACCAGATCTATTCTACAAAAGGATGAGTTGACATTTTCTTTTCAAATCTTTTTAGTACAGAGCAGAGTCATTAAAGTAATTTTATTGATCCCATAGGTTATTGTAACAGACACTCAATAGACATTTACCATTGGCAATAATTATGGTACTGATAGCTCTCTCGTGAAAATAATAAAATTTCAATACAAGCAACTCACATTGGATTAGGCCTTAAAAAGCATTCCCCATGTTTCTTTGATAGAGCCCCCAGCAATCTCCTAAGAGGCGGGGGCTTATCTTTATCTTAGATGGGAAAACTAACGTGAGGATGACAGAGTTCCTGCTGAAAGCTGAACAGCTTTCTTCGAGTTCAGGGGCTGGGGACAGAGCTTAGTTGTAACATGCTTGCCTAACATGTGTGACACCTGGGGTTTGATAACATAAACTCAGTGAGAATGCAAGTTCATTTTTCTATACAGCATCCTCTAGAGAGGGACGAGGCCCATATGCCCAACAAACCAAGTCCGAGTTAAGTAGTTGCTTAATGAATATTTGTGAAGTCAGTGTGGTTGCAGGTGGTGCAGCTTCCCTCCCTGTCTTTACATTGTTTCCTGCTTCTCCAAAGTTACCAGTGTAGCTGTGTTATCATCAGGTCAACACAACACTCAGTGGAAGTGAGCCCATGAGAATGAAGCCGCTCCTACAGCTCCTTCCGCCTGTGAGAGTCTGTGGTTGCTCAGAGGAATTGTAGTCCACATGACTATGCTTTGCCAGTCTTCACTTAAAATTATGCTTCTTAAAGAAATAAATTTGCCATCAAAAACTAAAAAGTTGCTACAAGTCAGGCATATGGATATGCACAATATACAAAGGAATTTTCCAAAGGTGGTTCCAGAAAAATCATGCTCGAAAGTCCATCGCCAAGGTCAGAGGAGTCTTCCCCTTTTGTGTGAGAACTAGGAGGTGTGTTGCTTCCACACTAAGGCTGAACTGTGATAGAAGGGAGACAGTCACCCCAGGTCCAGGAAAGTGCCAGCATCTTAGAGAGAGCAGAGCTGCCTACCTCAGCTCATGAGAGAGGGGCATGGTCGCCTTGCAATTAAGACGTCACCTGAAACTTCAGGAAAGGCCCCCAGGGTCCCTGACACAAGGGAGTTGTTGCTCTCAGGGGACCTGGGCCCCAAGTCTGCCACAAGAGGAGGGGGAACAAACAGGACACTAGAGAGTGCCTCGGGAACGCAGGAGTCTAGCCTGGATGTCCCTGCCTGGCCACTTCTCCCATGAGCCCCTGATGAAGGGCAGCAAATCCCATTGGCCTATAAGATGTATGTAGAGACCACCCAGAGGCTGAGCACCTGCTGGGGCTCAGCCTGCACTGGGCAATGGAGTAGTGGAATCCAGAAATTATTAAGGTCATCCAGGGGAAGGCAACTCAGGGAGCTTGAGCCAGAGACTGGGTTTTGAATGGATTTTGAGTGAAACCACACCTCTTTACTGCTTGCATATATATATATATATATATATATATATATATATATATATATATATACATATATATATATATATATATATATATATATATATATATATATATGAAATGTGCCTTGCTCTGGATAACCCCAGTCAGCACGTTGTTCAGGAATGGTTGCTGATAGCCTTTCCTTTCACTCTAAAAGTATCCTAATTTGTTCCATAAAGGCATAGATGTCCAACATTTGAGGAATGGATGGGGGAAAAGACCATCTCCAAGCATTTAGGAAGAACAGCTGAAAGGATGAAACTCCCTTCACATAGGAAGTCTTCAGCTGCTATGACTCTGTTGAGTGTGGCCAGGAGCTCAGTTTGGGGTGTGCCGAGTTTAAGATGTCCACGAAATGTCCAAGCTTGGGGTGACAGTGAGTGGCTTCCTGTTCTGTAGCTCGGGAGAAAGGATGGGCGAGAGATAGAAATTCTAGCCATCGCAGAAGGATGGAACAGAAGCAATTAGTCAGGTGTGGTCACAAGAGAGGAGAAGAAAATGGGATGGTGGGCCAAGCCAGGAACTCCTCCAGCACAGTGAGAGCCCGGGAAGGCTCCACTTCCAGGGCAGGAGGGAGCAACGAGCTGCATCCTGGGTGACCAAGAAAAGGCTGTGACCTTTTCCTACAGGTGAACCACAGTCTTCTAATTCTGTTCAAAGGCACGATGACCATCCCCACATTGATAACATAATGGAGATGACAAATGTCTGGAAGAACTGCCCCCATGGTTATGCCTGGTCAGAACCACACTAAGAGACAGTGTGATGTATTTCCCAGATCAGGAGACGCGGGCTTTGAGTCAATCCTAACTTGCTTCGTAGCTTAAAGTAAGCCCTAGTTATAGACCTCTCTCTCTCCCTCTCTCCCTCTCTCTCTCTCTCTCTCTCTCTCTCTCTCTCTCTCTCTCTCTCTCTCTCCTCCACCCAGTTCCCTTGTGCAAGTTTTTAGTTCCTTCACTCATCCAGGATGAGTGTGGCAATGTCAGTGTTCTGGGAGGCACTGTGGGATGAAGACACAAATTCCGTGGAATTTTTTCACGGTTGTCCTCTAAAGGATCTTTAAATGTAGACACCCCACAGCCATGTCTCTACGGTGCTTTGGGGGCATTCCTCGGAGTTAGAAACACAGCCTGGGATTGCCTCTTACTAATTGCACTTATTTATTCGTGTTCATGTTTGGGTGTCCACTGGCCCCAAGCCCTGTTCTAGCTCTGGGACTATGAAGAGGAGCGAAACACATCCCTTGTCCCCACAAGGCAATGGAACAACAGGCAGGTGGACAAATACAGGTTTCCTGGGGCTCGCACAGTAAGAAAAAAAAAAAAAAAAAAAAAAAAAAAAAAAAAAAAAAAAAAAAAAAAACCAGCCATAGCTGATGGACGGCTCATACCACTTCGATAAACTCCACTGGAGACATGGGCTACTACGCCGTGAGGGAAAACCCTTCATTTTCCATCTACTCGTACTAAAGACACTGAAATGCTTTAAGAACCTTCTGGAAATGACCAGATTCCCTAACAACAGCTATTATCTTAAATGTTTCTTAACTGATGGGCACATTTTGTCCAGGCAAAATAATGTAGAAAAGAGTCGGCAATAAAATGGCAGGAAAATTAAGATATTAAAAGCTCCAAAGCAAACATCTGTCTTGGTAGCTGTCTCCAGGATCACCCACCTCCCTCCCTCCAGGACACTGCCTGCAGTGGCACTGTAGATCCCCCAGGACCCTGAAATCCTGCACATCTGCATTCCTTCAGTTTGGTGCTTCTTATTAATGAGCCAAATATTGTGCTGATTTACAATTAAATCAGTACTGACATCCATAAGGATGAGGAAGCAAGTGAATGATGACAGCCCAAGGGGGACACATAGTTTCATCTTCTTTGCCTTACTCACAAGTGGTTACTTTGTTGTTGGGAAAGCAAGAGCTCATTGAAATTGAAAAGGGACATGGTGTCTGTCTTTCCAAGGGCCATGGCTGGAGCGGAAGGGGGAAACTTTGGAGGGAAGAATGAAAACTGAAAGTCCAAAATGGAAAGGAAAGGAAATCTAAAAGTGTCCAGCTGAATTCATATGCCCAGGGCTTCCTTTGAGTTTTCCTTTCAAGACTTGGGGGCGGTTGTTTCTCCTAAAGGATAAATCCTCAACTTCCAACCACCAAAGAGAAGTCAATCACGCTTAACCTGTCTTCCTTGAGTCACACCGTGTTACAGGCTCGCACATGCATAAATCTGTTCAGGGAAATAGTTTCTCTAAGTACAGACTTCCGTTGCGGTTTGTTAAATTGGCAGCTGTGTGATTCTGACACACCTTTTCTTGGTCAGATTGCGGTATTTATTCAATAAGAGTTTGAGAAGAAAGATTGCATATTTCCTTTGAAAAATCCAATACATGTTCTATTCAAACAATCATGCTCTAAATTGATTTCTGCGTCTGACCTGTGTAATTTTCAAATATGTGAATAGAACCCAAAGAATGCGATTTCTTTTGACTTTCATGCATTGTTGCAGATGAGGTCTCCATTAAGACCATTTTAGCCTGTAGAGAAATTTAAATAACACCCTAATAATAGCTAACTTCCAAACACAGGGCATTAGCACTGACCCTAGGCAAATACAATGTACAGTTAATGCCCACAGAAGGCAACACTTCCTACTTCTATAAGCCTCCCTTCCAAACAATCATAAAATATGTTAGAAAAACCGGCAGTCTTTCTAAGATCCAACGGTATTTCCTTAAAGGCAACATGACAAAACCTCTCCGAACCAAAACGCCATGCTTAGATCCAAGCACTTTAGCCATGGCTCATTATCCTGTGTAGTCTTCCAAGAAATAACAACCGTGCCAGCGCATATGGACAAGATGACAGCAAAGAGCTTGGAATTCCAGGCATGCCAGGAGAGCCATCTGCTGTGTCTCCTCCTCCCGCCTCTCACAGTTCCACGGTGACCCTGCTGAAAACTAAAGCAATATAAATGGCGGAGTAAACTAAGGATTATAAGTGTAGCCACCAAGTGACTAATGTTAGTAGCTTTCCCTTTGAAGAGGATAGGTTGTGAGGGTTACCATAACTGATACAGGGAACTGGAGAGATGGTTACAAGCATGCGCTGCTCTCGCAGAGGACCCAGGTTCAGTTCCAAGTACCACATGGTGGCTCCCAACCATCTGTAACTCTAGTTCCAGGGCCTTCTTCTGACCTCTACAGGCATCAGGTGTGTGTGTGGTGCATATACATACAGACAGGCAAAACGCTCACACAGTTAAGTAAGCTTTAACAATAACTGATGTATGGAAACACTTAGGACAATGCCTGCTGTATCCAGTATACACACAGATATTATATACATAGATAATCTTAATAATAGTTATGAGTTCTGAAATAACCATTCTGATGCTTTTTAGGAGATGAGAAGAATAAGGAGGAAACCAATAACACTAGGATGCCATCTTTCTAGCCCCTGGCACCAGAGTCAAGTGAAAGAGCCAGTAGGTTATGGGGATTTAAAGCACATCCTTCTTATGCGCGTTGGCAATCACAATCACCATTATGCCTTGGTTTCTGCAGCCCTCACGGCTGTCAGCTTTTACAGGTGCCGCCTGAAGCTTTGTGTGCTGACTTCAGAATCGCTAGCTTAGTTGGGAAGTGTCAGATCCATTAGATCAATAATTCCCCCAGCATGAGACAGGACAGCCCCATGGTGCAGTCCAGGTGTGTCTGCTGACACGCACTTCAGTGCGACCGTGGGGTTGCATGATGCATCACCGTCTACCTGGAAACGGAAAAGCACAAGCTTCGTCGGGTTAAAATAAATGTGATGGGCACTCAGATCTGCTTAGAGTATTCCAACTCTTCCCCTGTAATAATTAAAATGCAATGCATGTATGTGTATCTCCATGTATGTGTGTGCCCTTTCTTAGGTACTCACCTGTGTGTGTCCATGTGGAGGCCAGAGGCCAACTTTGAGCACTTTCCTCTCTCACTCCCCACCTTACATTTAAAAAGAAAAAAAGGAAAAAAAAAAGATTATGTATTCAGTGTTCTGCCTGCAGGGAGAAGAGGGCATCAAATCTCATTACAGATGGTTGTGAGCACATGTGGTTGCTGGGGATTGAACTCAGGACCTTTGGAAGAGCAGACTAAGCTTTTAACCACTGAGCCATCTCTCCAGCCCCCACCTTACATTTTTGAGGCATCTGTTACTGAACCCGAAGCTCACAGATTTGGGTAGACTGCCTGGCCCTCAGGACCCTCCTGTCCCCACTCCCACCCTGAGCACTGGGGACTCACAGGACATGCACTACCACTCCCCAATTTTGTTCTAAGTTTTTTATAATGGAGGAGAAAGTTTATTGTAGATAAAACGGAGAGAACAGCCAGAGACCGGGACTTCTGGGAGAGTCTAGAGCGGATATGACCCAGAGCCATGTGAGGAGACGGGGAGGGGAGGGGATCAGGAAGAGAAGGTGCTGCAGCTGAGAGGGCAAAGGGCTACCAGGGATGCAGCTTCAAGGTACCAGACTTGCATAGCAAGCGCTTTGCTCATTGAACTGTTTCTCCATCCCCAAAATATTAATAATACTTAAAGTATATGAAATTTTGTATCTATTGAGGCAGAGCTGACACTCCTAGACCAACATTAAAAGACATGCAAAATAAGATTCAATGACAAACAAGTTACATAGGAGATTCTAAGCAGAAGTCAAACACAAAACAGCGAACATCCCCAGATGAAAATTTCCCTTGGTGCTGCTGGAACGTAACCTCTGCTACAGATTGAGTCTGGTCTAGGTTTTGTACTCTACAGCAAGTATTCTTAGTGAGGAAACCTGCAGAGAAGTTTCTGGCATTTCTCGTTATAAATGTCGTTTCATGAGGGTCCTCCTATGGCCGCAAAGTCAAGGTGGTCTTTCCCGTGGGTGGAGTAGACAGCATGGACTCTGCACGCCTGGATCCCCATCTTGCCTTGACTTCCTGGGGCTACAAGGAAGGCTGGGAGACCACCATGTCCGGAAGCTCACCTCTCCGTGAACCTGGCTCTTATACTAGCTGCACCTTCTACAAGGAAGGACCTGACTCAAAACTGGGTTTGTAAAAAAGGCTTGAGACAAACACCCTGAAAGACACATAAAATCAAATGCTATATTTTGAGCGACCTAAGAAAGTTATACATCTTAAATTTGATAAAACTATACTGATATCGCTCGTGGGGGGGGGGGAGAATCTTGATAGAGACCCGTGGTTTCGTGTCTCAAGGAAGAGATAGTAAAGCAAAAGAAACTGATTTCATATCAACTCAGTCGCTGACTAGAAGATCCCAGCCGGAAGGGGCCGGAGCAATGGCTCAGCAGCTACGAGCACTGGCAGTTCTCCCGGAAGACCCTGGTTTGCGCAGGATCCACAGGGCACCTTATTACCCTCTGTAATTTCAGTCCCGGAGGATCCAATGCTCTATTATTTCTGGCCTCTGTGGGCACTAGGCATGCATGTTGTGCGCAGACATACACGCAGACAAACCACACAATACATAAAAGAAATTCAATTAAAATTTAAAACCTATAATGGAATTGAAACCATAAAAAACTTTAAAAAAAATCCTGACTAACTGATACCAGTGAATGAGAGTGTGCATCGCCCCTTGCTCTAATCAGAGGCCTAGATTTGAAAGACATTAATAACGGGATTATTGAAGAGAATGAAGTCAGTTGGGTCATTACAGTAAGTAAAAATTAAATGGACATACATGTAAAGTGTGTATCTTTACACAATGAATGTTTGGGCTTTATCTTTACACTCAGGGGTACATGAGAGAGAGGGAAGCAGAATTAGCTCCCTGTTTCTCTCTTTTGGACTTTGAGCCGCATCTCTCACTCCAAGTGTATCCAGTCCACTCTGGACCCGCTGCGCCTCTTCCCTCCCATCAGACCCCCTGCGCCTCTTCCCTCCCATCATCTCTCTTTCGCTGTCTCTCTGCCTCTCACATCCCAGCCTCCATTCCAGAAACGTGGTCTGAAGTAAAAGTAATTAACTCACTCAGTGACTCCTGGGCAGCCTGTGTCAGGTTCTGCAAGGAAGCCAGCTACACCAAGGTTTCGAAGTGAGTCTTAAATTATGTGACCATTAATCATGAGACGGACAGCTATTCTGAATGGGAGATTTTTAGGGACCCCTCTACCAGGAACCAGTGTTTCCTTCTGCTAGCCCCCCTTCCCTCTGTGCCCAGCCCTTCTTCCAAGACAGGGGATTGGCTGCTTGCCAAGCCACAGCCTGGCGTGGAAGAATAGCATGTGCGGTAAGATCAGAATAGCAGGATGAACTTTTCAGCAGAAATGTCAGCCCTTGTGTGTGCTGAAGTTGCTCGAGGACGTAGCTGCCCAATCACACAGGGAGGCTGTGCAGTCACACCTACGCCAGAGATTTAGGAAACTTCTTTACAGTTCTCTTTGAGGGTTGCAACATATTAACGTCTTTAGCTTGAAATACACCTCTGAATTTTGATCGTTCTTTTTAAACCCATTAAAAAGTCATTTAAATTTAAATATAGCTCTTAAACTTGGTTAAATATCATTCGAGGTGAAAACAAACATAGCTTAAAAGCCCCATGCAGGTAAGTTATTCTACCCCTTCTGATGTCCGCGTCTACCTGCAGCTGTTGAACACATGCTGCCAGAGGAGATAACATGGTTCACAACTAGTTCTGAATGTCATTCCAGACTTTAAAAATAATCACAGGATCTCTTTAGGTGTCTCCATCAGATGGAAATGGACTATATATAAATATTCTAATTTTTAAACAAAATTCCCAGGCAGGCAAGGTGACCTGGTGTATAAAAGCACTTGTCACATAAGCCTGAAGATCTGAATTCAGTTCCCAGAACTCAGGTAAAGATAGAAGACACACTTGTGCACATCCATAATCCTGGCATTTCTACCACAAGATGAAATGCAGAGACAAGAGAGTTGCCTGGAATCTTGAAGGCCCGCTAGACTGGAGTATGGTGCGCAACATCACACAAGAAAGACCCTGCCTCAAGCAGGGTAGAAGGTGAGAACTTACTTCCCAAAAGATGTCCTGACTTCCACATGCATTGTGTGGCCCTATGCACTTGTGTGCACTTGCATTCAACACACGCACACTCACATGTGCACGCGCGTGCGCGCACACACACACACACATATGCACACATACTCACACGTGCACACACACGTTCTTTTTGTTTTACAGAAAGAGGGCAGAAAGGACTCTTGAAGGTTACTGTACCCAGTGCCTGGCCTCTCCATCTGGATTAGCATACTTGGAAGAGGAATGCCAGTAGGCCTCCTGAGCTGGCACAGAGCCAGGTTTCCTTGACAACCACCTCCTTAAATCTGGTACCAAGCGCCACCTGCTGTCCACAACAAGCAGGCATCCCGCAGAAAATCTAAGAGGTTTAAGGAGGCAGAGGAAGCTGAAGGACATGCCCAGACGGTGTAAACAGGACCAAGAAGGCAGGAAGCAGGATGAATTGTTATTACCCACGAAGGATTTGTGTGGGTGCCGTGGAAGATAATAATGTAACATCCGTGACCTATAGACATGAAGGTGTGTCTGTGTGTGTTTATGTGCACATACATGCACATGCATGTGAAGGCCAGAAGACCTTTGCCATTCCTGGAAGTGCTGTCCACCTTGTTTTTTTAAGATAGTAAGACGGATGTCTCATTGGTCCAGAGCTTGCTAAGTAGGCTAGAGTGTCTTGCCAGGGAACCCCAGGGATCAGTGTGTCCCTACCTCTGCAGCACCAGGATTGCAAGCAGCACTGTCAGCACAGATTGTTTTAGTGGATTCTAGGGGATTGAACTCTGATCATCAAGCACTTTATGTCATCCCAGCCTATGATTGACAGTCTTAGAAAGCAGGAAATCTGGTGTAGAGGGTGTGGGGACGGAGTCCAGCGGTCTTACTTCCACTTTGCCGTGCATCAGCAGTCACTCCATGGCAGAAATGTTGGTAGGTCTCTGTCTCCTCCCTACGTAGATAACATAATTCAAGCCTCACGAGCGGCACACTGTAGAGATACTTAATTTGTATTTTAATAAATAAAGCTTACTGAAGGTCAGAGAGTAAAACAGCCCCACTGATCAGCCTTCCAGACCAGGCAGGGGTGACACAGACCTTTAATCCCAGTAGCCACATTAGTTTGCCATAATAATCAGGCAGTAGTGGTGCACGTCTTTATTCCCAGCCCTAGAGAAGAATATAAGATGGGGGAACAGCTCTCACACACAGCCTCATTCTGAGATTCCTGGAGGCAGGATCGCCGTTATGGACTGAGGTAGAGGTAAGAGCCAGTGGCTGGCTGTTTTGCTTTTCTGACCTTCAGGTTGAACCCCAATATCTATCTCTGGGTTTTTATTAATTTTGCTACAGCACCTGAAAGCAGACTTAAGTCGTGGTGGAGACTTTAAGCTTAGGGAAGGTTGATGAGTTTCCTGAGTCCGCTCAGCTTGTGGCAGAGCTGGAGCAGAGATGTCCTACTTGGCCCTGAGCTTGCTATTCACTTTGCTCTCAGCTAACACTTGTTTACCAATGAAAATTGTATCTGTGTGGTGGCAGACACCACACATCACCCCACACGGCACCCCTGGTGCCACCCCTGCCATACCCTAAGGTAAGTTGCACCATGACTTAGGATGGCTGCTTCCCCTGCTACCCGGGCAATAGTCCGGAACTGCAGTGGAGACAGATTTTAAGATGTTTAGCCCACAGAAGGTGTCATCTTCTTAGCCCTCTTAGACATAAAGGCAGGAGACTAGAGAGCAGAAAGGGAGACTGTCCTGATGTACATATGGTCTCCGTTCCCCGGAGCAAAGCTGTTCATGTACAGCCAGGGCTGTTCTGAACCACTAGGAAAGTTTGGTGCCATCTTCTTTCATGGATGTGTGATTTCCAGGCCTCATCTAAAACAAATGATTTCCCAGTAAAAGTCAGGGTCACGGAGTTACATCCCCCTGCCCCCGACAACGGCTGGCTGAATTCCTATTCTTGCTGGAAGGCCAAGAACTTCACCCAACCAGAGCAGCGAGGGATAGTATATGCCCTCCATCCCGCAGCACCCCAGTTAGTCAGCCGGAAGCACCGCGCATTGCTCGAGCCTGAGAGAAATTACAGACATGAGGAAAGACAAACATGGAGGAAATGAGGTTCCCCCCCAAAGTGTCTCCAGGAGCTCTTCTCCCGACTCACAAACCTCTGACTTCTCGAAAATGCAACTGAAAGTTTGGAGTTACTTTCGTCCAGCAAATGCATGGGCTGTGACCCCTCTGTGTTGGGTCTCTTTCTCCATCCGTCTTCTGAGATCTCCAAGAGCGTTTCTCCACCCACTGCCTGCACTGTTGAGTGGGCTGGGGTTCATTGCATGGGGCATGCAGAATAATTTGAGCCCTGAAGAAACTTTGGAGTGAACTAGATCATGTTTGTGGGTGCTCATCAGAAACTGGCAAGGACTGCGAGCATGGTGGGGTAGTTTGGTGCAGGACTTGATTCCATTGACCATCACAGGATGTCCAAAGTAAATGTCTAGAGAGAGGGAGGAGAACCAGGGAAACAGGCAGGAGTGTACAAGTTACTCGGCTCCAACCTTTGTCTTTGAGTCTACCAATCAGTTCCCAAATCAAGATACAGAGATTTATTATTAATTCTGATTGCTTGGCCTTAGCTTAGGCACGTTTCTGGCCAGCTCTTTTAACTTAACCTCTTTCTCTTCATCTACCTTTTGCCTTGTCTCCCTTTCTTGCCAATCTCTATGTCTGGCTGCCTCCCGGACTCTTGCCCTGGGCGTCTCCCTTGCTCTCACCTTGTCTTTTTCCTCTTATTCTTCTCTTCCTGAGCCTAGATTTCTCCTCTTATTTATTCTGCCTGGCAGCCCTACCTATCCCTCTCCTGCCTAGTTATTGGCCATTTAGCTTTGTGTTAGACTGATCAGGTGCCTTAGGCAGACAAGGTGAAGCAAACAACACGTCTCTACATAATTAGACACACACCCTTACATCATTAAACACCTGCAGCATAAACAAAAGCAGCACACCTTACACAGTTACAGCACGATTCTGCAGCGTAAACAAAGGCAACACACGTTTGCCGAGTTAAAATACTATTCCACAACAGTTACTCCACTGCTCTGAGCCTTGCTTTCCTCACTTGAAACGTTAACACATGGTGGTTCTAGTTTTGTGGAGGTACCGGAAGCCTAACCCTGCCATTTAGTGGTTATGCATCCCTGACTTCAAATCTGTATAGCTCCTCTCACACGTTTAAAATAACAATGATAACATCAAATATCTTGTAGGCTTCCTGTGAGAATCAAACAAATGGCACAAGTTGTGTCCAGAACATGTAGACATTCGATAACTGTAGCAGTTTCCACACGGGGAGCCAGGTGATGACCGAGTGAGACTCCGTGATGGCCAATCACCCTGTCAACTTGATAGGACTTAGAATCTCCATAGAGACAAACATGTGGGCTTATTTGTGAAGTCTTTTATGTATACTTCTTTATTGAAATAATTCTCTCACTCGAGATATTTCATGCATGCATGCATGCATGCTAATGTATAACACTATTCCTAAAGATCCCCAAATGGGCAAACAATAAAGGATTTGCATCTTGTCCTGCAGGCTGTGCATGGCAAATATTAGAGCCATCTGCTAACGACAGCCTCTGTACGCAGAGCCTCCATAGGTTCATGCAAGCATGAGAATAGCAGTCCCAATATTCAGGAAACTGGTTAATTCTTCAGCAGAGAAAGAAGAGAACCAAGGTATACACAGGAGGCTTCCACCATAATGTAGCAGCTTTTGTTTTTTGTTTTGTTTTGTTTTAATGCTAGGGCCAGAGCACAGGTACTCTATTAGTCTCTAGAATTTCATTTTCAAAAATCTCTGTATGTAAATGTGAAAGAAGAAAAATATCCAGAGAAAAAGAAAAGGCAAGGAAGACATATGGGAAAGCCGGTCGAAAACCACCTCCAGGACGTGAAAACAATCGGGAAGAGGACACGTGTCCAGTCATCCTTCCAGGACTTAATTCCAAGTCCTAGAAAGGGGCTGGAGAGATGGCTCAACAACCAAGACTGCTTGGTTCTCTTCCTGAAGACCCAAGTTCAGTTCCTCCCCATTATCAGTTGGCCGATGACAGCTGTAACACCAGCTCTGAGGATCTAATGTCCTCTTTCTGGACTCCATGGATACAAATGCACACACACAGTCACACAGATACACACACACACAAACAAAAGAAAGTTAATCTTTGAAAAAAGTTAAAAATAATTGGAAACAATAGTGCAACATGCCAAGATCTGTAGAACACAGAAAAGCAGTATTGTGAGTCTATAACAAAAAACACAGAAGAAATTTTAAAAACCTCCTCAGACCACGTAAGAATTCCCTACAATACCTAAGAAATAAAAAAAAAATTAACTGAAATTTTGTATAAGAAAAGAAATAATAAAGATCAAAGCAAATAGATCAGATCATGATGTAAAAAGATATAAAATATCAATGAAACAGAATTGGTTTTAAAGAAGCAAATTTGGCCTTTAAGAAGACTAACCAAGAGAAAAGATGAGACACCTAATGAAACTAGAGACGAAGAGGGAGAAACTACAGCTGACAACCAAAGACAGGCAAAGGAGCATAAGCTGCTCTGAGCGTCTGAAACCACTGGAAAGCACACACAGCCTAAGCTATTACAAAACATGGAAAGACTCCCAAGCCAGGTTACACTGATACAAAACCCAGCAAACATAAAACATAGCTTTTTCTCTACATCATGATGAACACAGTTATCTTCCAAATCCGTTTATCTTCCTCGAATGCTAGTAAACTAAATTTTCAGCACATCAGAAAGACAACACATCACGGTCATATAAGATTCATGCCTAGAACAAAAGGATGGTTCAATACACACAAATTGATAAATATGATACTCAGGGATATAAGCAAATTATTATATTAATAGAGACAGAAAATTATTCTATGATTCAAAGTCCTTCACAGTAAAAACTTTCAACAAATTAGGTATAAAATAAATTTAACTCCAAATACTAAGAAGTATTCATTAAAATCACACAACCAGTTTCATACTAAGTGCAGCAAAGTAGAATCAACTTTCCCTGATTTAATTTCAGATAGAACTAGAAATATAAGCAGTAGCTATTAGGCAAGAGAAAAAATAAAGGATATTCACAAAGGAAAGAAAGAAGTTAAACTATTTGTGTTTGCAAATGACATACGTTTATACACATAGAAAAATTAAACACAAAATTTATAACTTAAAAACAACTTCAATAAAATTACAGGACACAAATATGCAAAAACGACAGCATGTTTTCTTGTTAGTACTGAATTTACTAGCAAAATGATGGTCACAAGTTATTTAGGAATAAATGTGACCAAGGAAGCAAATGACCTTCACAAAGAAATTATAAAAGTTATAAAACACTGGTGAAAGTATCAACAGAGGACACAACAACGTGGAAAGATATGGTGTGCTCAAAGAGCAGAGCTCCATGGTGTAAGCAAAATGAGAACATTCGAAATCCCCCAGGACTGTAAGGGCGCTGTGCGAAGCAATTCTACCCTCATATGAGAATGAAAATCCAGTCTGTTCATAACAACTATAGCTGAAACAGCCAAAGGACAGTGCTGAAAAACTCTGTGAGTTTTGACATTCAAAACATAACATGTGGGGCTGGGGAGATGGCCCAACAGTGAAGACCACTTGATCTTCCAGAGAATCCAAGTTCAGTTCCCATCACCTGCATGGTGGCTCAGGACCATCTGTAACTTCAGTTTCATAGTATCTGAACACCTTCTTCTGGATTCTAAGGACACGGCGTACACACATGGCAAGTATACATGCAGGAAAACAATGCAGCTATGCAATAAAATAATTATTTTAAGAACATAAGATGTGTATGGAGAGAGCAATAGGAGAGTTACTGTGTTCTGGTGGATGTTAAACTGGGTATTAAACAGCTTGAAGCGACTACTTTAAGTACAAAGAGTTCTGCTTGAGGCTTTCAGTGACCACAGGGGAAAAATCACTAGTGTAAGCACATACAAACATACACTTTTTTTTTGAGTGGCAGAGATTCCAATCATAGGACAACAGAAAACCACAAAACCACAGTATTAACAGCAATTGAGGAAGAAAAAAAAATATCTACTAAGTTAGCAGAAAACGGTAACAAAATAGCAACGAAGTCCTTGCCTACTCAGTATGTACGGATTAACTTCTCACTCAAAGGATAAAAATGACTCAGTTATAGGCTTCCTACAAGACATTACCTCATGTATAAGAGCACAGGCCAAAGTGAAAGTCAGTAAAAGATGCTCCACATAAGGAAAAGGCCAAGCAAACAGAGCGAAGTATATTTAGATCAGTCAAATGGAATTAAAGTCAAAAAACTGTCCAGAAGAGATACAAACAAATATTATACAATGATGAAGTGGTCAATTCAGGAGTAGACAAAAGCTGTAAGTATATCCAAAAGAATAAAAACTGTGTATGTATACCTAAAGAAGAAATAAAAACTGAAGGGAGAGACGGATTGTTATGAGGTTCCAGTAACCATTTTCAGCAGTAGATGAATCATCTAGATTAAAAACTTAATGAGGAAACACTCAACTTGAGCAGTGCTTGCAATGGAATGGACCTGGCAGACATCTACAGCACATCCCACACATCAGCAATAGAATAGTATTCTTCTCAAATGCACATGGGGCATCCTATAGGGAAGATTACATCTTAAGAAGACTGAAGCCATATGAAAGAGTTCTTTCCAAACACTTTTGTTGTTGTTGTTTTGTTTTGTTTTGCTGTGTTTTGTTTTGTTTCTCGAGACAGGGTTTCTCTGTAGCTTTGGAGCCTGTCCTGGTACTAGCTATAGTAGATCAGACTGACCTCGAACTCACGGAGATGCCTGTCTCTGCCTCCCAAGTGCTGGGATTAAAAGCCTGTGCTACCAACACCAGGCCTTTCCAAACACTTTTATAGAATTAAACGTCAAGAGCAGGAGGAATTTCAGATAATTTACATGAGAAGTATGCCCTCTGTAACCGTGCACTGGAATGAGTCAGGGACTGAAAAATAGTAATTAGGGCTGGAGAGATGGCTCAGCAGTTAGGAGCTCCGGCTGCTCTTCTAGAGGGCCTGAGTTAAGATCCCAGGACCCATATGGCAGTTCACAACTGTCTTTAACTCTAGTTCGAGAGAAACTGATACCCTCACACAGACATACATGCAGGCAAAACACCAATGCACACAAAATAAAGATAATAAAGAAATAAATTTTAAAAAAAAAGAAAACAGTAACTAATCAGTCCTGAGCATGCGCAGACTTTGATTCAGCTCTTTACTCTCTAAATACTGTGGTTGTGTACAGAACTCGGAGAATGTGCACAGGCCACACACAAACGCGACTCCTGAAAAAGCAATGCGGTCATGAAGTAACCAAAAAGGAAATTAAGTTATCTTAAGCCTGGCAGTGGTGGTGAATGTCTTTAATGCCAGCACTCGGGAGGCAGAGGCAGGTGGATCTTCGTGAGTTCGAGGGCAGTCTGGTCTACAAGAATTAGCTCCAGGACAGCTAGAGCTATTACACAGCAAAACCCTACCTTGAAAAAACAAACAAAACAAAGGAATTGTCTTGAGACAAACAAAAACGGAAACTCAACACACTAAAACTTATGGGGGCAGCAGAAGTTCTAGAGGTTTTTATACAAATAAGTGTTCACATCAAAAAGAAAAAAGAACCCAAACTGCTGAGTGTCCACTCTTCAATGAACCAGCAAAGGAATTAAGCTGGTGGCCACCAAGAAGGGTGAAACAAAGCAGAAATTAAAGACTGCACAAAACCCAACAGAACGAAGAGCTGGTCTCAGATAGTTTCAATGACAAACTCTCACTTAGCTCAACTATGAGAGAGAAGGCTCAAATAAAATCATAAAGAAAGAGTATGTATCTCATCGGAGTCCACAGAAACACCAACCATCATGAGGTTAAGTAATTACACATCAATACATCAGGAAACCTAGCAGAAGTGGATAAATCCCTATGCTCAGATATTTTTCCAAGATCTAATCGTGAAGAAACAAAGTCTGTGCAGACCAACCATGCACAAATCGATTTAATCATAATAAAGCAACTCCCTGTGGGGGGGGATGTCAGGTCACGATGGGTATGTTCTTGACTTCTACCCACCAATGCACAGAAGAGCTAACATGAATTCTCCGTTCCTCTACCCCACCTCTAAATCAAAGAGGAAGAAGTATTTTCAAACTGTTGCTATGAGATCAGCCTTAGCAGATGGCAAAGCCAGACAAGCACGGGCTGAGAAAAGGAGCCACAGGCTGATGCTCTCAATAGTAGAGGTATAAGGTATTCTAACACTAAATAAACTCAATCCCCACACACACTGAATGGACCATTTTCTGTGACCAAGATACAAGGGCAGCAACTTGAGACATCAATAGATGTGTTTAAAATGACTAATGTTTGGATAAACTGAACTGCATAGTTCATAATTGCTCTGGTGCAATTGTTCTACACTGTGTACACAGACTGAGTCAGCATAACGTACCCCATAAAGTTGCATGAATACTATGTCTTCTTTAAAAAATCAATAAATATACTATATGACATTTAAATAATGAAAAACAAAAGCCTTGTGGCCTCTTCTTTAACTACAGAAAACTGATAAAGTTCAACATTCTTTCGTGATCAAAAAAAAAAAACTTGTCAACAGACTGGACACAAAGGAAGTTAACACAACATAATAAAAGCCACTTGGGAAGTCCCTGGTGTTAGAGTCTTTCTTCCAAATGACTCTAGTTTCAAGTTGACAAAACAGCAACAACAACAACAACAAAACAAAACAAAACAAAAACTTAACCAGCACATACAATAAATGGATTTGAAAATAAATAAATAACTTAAACATATAAACAGAAACTGTAAAATTAAAAAAATCATTCAAACAAACAATTACAATAACAAAAAAAATCCATGGTGAAGCATTCCCTATTGTTCATCAAGGGAATGATTTTTTTTAATTTGATATCAAAAAAGCAGATCTCAAAAACAGAAAATGAAGCTATAAGAAAATAAAAAGCTTTTGAGCCCAAAACAAAATTAACAGTAGAAGGACAAAGCCCAGAGATGGAAAGAAACATTTGCATTCTGTCATTCTAATAAGGACTTAGTAGTCAAAACACACGAGGAATTTAAGTAACTCAGTATCAAGAAAACAAAAAGCAAATGGGTGAAAATAGCTCAGCTGGGAGAGCATTAGGCTGAAAGAAAAAACCACGCAATTTTAATACAGAACAGAGGGGCTACAACTGGGGCTCAGGGGAACACACCTGCCTGCCTTGTGAAGCCCTCGGTTCAACCCCCAGCTTTGAAAAGAGAGGGTGGGGAGGAAACATGAGCAGGAATCTGAACAGGTGTTTCTCAGGCAGAGCCAAACAATAAAGAATGAAAAAAATGAAATTTATGCTTTGGCAATGCTGAATGAAGCATGCATGGGCAGCCTGTCTGTGGTGGTTCTGTTGAACTTGTCCATATTGGGTTTCATGGTCTAAGCTGATGAGAACAACTGACCAGATCTCTCCCTCAAGAGGGCACCAGACCTCATTACAGATGGTTGTGAGCCACCATGTGGTGCCAGGGAATTGAACTCAGGACCTTTGGAAAAACAGGCAGTGCTCTTAACCGCTGAGCCATCTCTAATGCACCAATGAAAAGGGTGTAAGAAAAGGTATATGACACACTTGGCCTGTGGGGATGAGCCTTAGCACAGCCTCTACCGAAAAACACAGAGTAAAGCAGAAGTACCGTGTGAGGGACAAGCCCAGCCTCCGGGTCCTTACCCGGTTTGGAATCTGTTTCATGAAGACTTGCGTGTAGTTGGTATGTGCCATGAAGACTTGCGTGTAGTTGGTGTGTGCCATGAAGACTTGCGTGTAGTTGGTGTGTGCCATGTTCACTGCGGGACTATTTCACCATAGCCACGTGTTGGGAGATTTCCTCTGCCAGGAAGGCACAAATACCACCTACTCTCCTTTCAAGGGAAAACCAAAGTAAGAGTTTACTCAGTTCTCCCTGGGGTGCCAATGAGTTTGGTGGCTTGCTTACAGCACATGGGTGAGGGATCACCGGCAGGACTGTGGGCGACCCTAGAGCACCCACACTGGAAAGTCTCCCTCCAGGACAGAAGACGGCTTCCCCGTAGCCATGTAGGCAGAGCCCTTGCCTTTGTTTCTTCCCCTTAGTTATATACTCTAGATCCTCTCTTGACTTCTCCCCACCCCAGGCCCTGTAATTAGGGCAGAATTGGAGGAGCAACTGAAGTCTCAGGTGAGGTCCAGTGACCCTTGCCACTCCACCCCTCCCATGAGAGAATGGCAAAGTCCCCAGGCCCATCTGTGTTGACTGACAATAAGCAGGCATGGTGGATCTCACGGAGATGGTGCCTGGCTGTTCAAAGGACTCGGAAAATGAAGATCCATGGTCAGAAGCAGGAGGGCTATGCTGTTCTCTGTGGTACCTGTCACAATAGAGTCGACAATTCCGTACAGTTCAAGATTGCCGAGTTAATTTCTCAGATTCTCACTTGGAAAATGATGAGCGTTTGAAGCAGAGAATGTGCTAATGACTTTGGCTTAATTGTTGCACGCTGTACCCATTAATCTCAGCCCTACACTGCAGCCCACAAATTTAGACAAGCTTAATTTACAAGGAAGTCAAACAGAAAGGAAATTGTTTTGATGTTATCAAAGGTTTTTGTTCACTCGTAAGCTTTGGACTTCGGATGCCAAAGCATGTCATAAGAAGGTAGTTGGTTTCCACGCAGATCTCAAAACGCAGAGAAACAGGTGAAAATCCTGAGGCTTTACCTTCCTCTGTCTCCTTCCTGCCAGTTAGCAAAGAACTGGCAAAGATAAAAGAGGTAGCCAGGCCTTTTTCAGGGACTTAGGTATGGAAGCAAAAGCAGATGGTGAGGCAAAGGCAGGGAGACTGACATTTCGGGGTGAGTGTTCTGAGGAACCTCAGACTCAAGTCACTCTGAGACGCCGTGAAGCACAATGCTTGCTCACCCTTCTGCTCAGGGCAGAGCCAAAGGAAAGCCCTAGATATACTGGGTCCCTTCCAGTTCTTTTTAGCCCACTGATATATATAGGAAGGAAGGTTTCTGTGAAAACAATGCTGAAAGTCCTCCTGCGGGACCGACGGGGGCGGGGGGAGGTGTGTGTGTGTGTGTGTGTGTGTGTGTGTGCGTGTGTGTGCATGGAACCACAGAGAGGAGTTTCCCCAATGTCAACAGTTTGGTTTAACCTAGCACAAAACAATAGAGGAGGGTTCCTGAGAAGTATGGCCTCTGCCTGGCTGGGTGTGTGCAGTTTCCTGGTGCAAGAATTGGACAAGTGTGTTCACTAAGCTCTCAGATGTTCTTGGATCTGAGCAAGGCTGCTTTGTGAGTGTGAGCATACACACACACACACACACACACACACACACACACACAGAGTAGAGGGCAGGAACTTCTACCTGAATGAGACAAAGCTCAGCATAATAGACCAGAACAGAAGACCAGGGTGCAGGCAGATGAGGTGCTGGGAGGATCTGGGAGTCAATAGTAACACAGCGGCATCCAAACACCCAGGCGACTGAACCTCGGACTCATCTGAGCTCCCGTTTGCAAACAGAACATTTCCAGCGTTCTTCACGCGGTTCCTATGAGACGGTGCTGTTCTATCAACTTCCATGAAGGCTACTTACCGCTTTCAGATGGGACATGGGAGCTCCTTCAGCTGAGAAGGACACAAAATATCCTCAAAGCAAAATTTCTTTGCTTTTGTTGTTCTTGCTTTGGGTCTTGATTTCACAGTTCCTTGGGAAGTTCCCTTTACTTCTTCTGTTCATTCTTGTACAGAGTATACACCTCTGGGCAACTGGGCAGAGCCGTCCTTTGATGCCCTGGCCTGGCCCCTTACAGGCTTCCTGACGGTACCTATTAGCAGGAAACGGAGGCTGGCCAGACAGTCTCCCTAATGAGGATGAGCCAAATTGACTCAATGTAACAAATTTGGTAGGCATAGCCTGATGCTCCAGATATCCGGCCCTGAAAACCAGAAGGGAGGAAGTTCTCCATTACCCAAAGAGATGAGGGTGTGGGCAAACTGACCTCACACTCAGGAGAGAATGTGGGTCTCTGTAGCACCTCAGACTTAAGGGGGATAAAAGCAGAGAAAGGGAGCCACATGCTGAGACAAGCCTGAAGGCCAGCAGGCAGATAAACATCAGCAAAAGGGACAGGAAGCAACCAGAAAAACAAGGAAAAGAAAACGAGAAGGGAAGTTGTAGTTGTCGAAAACCGGCTTCGACAAAACTCACATGGTCCAGGGTAGGAGCGTGAGGGTTCCAATTATTAGGCAAAAGGAACAGACATAGGAGAAATAAGAGACAGAAACAGAACAGCATCAGGAGGGACATTCAGTGAATACTGAATTCACCTCGTTTATTCTTCCACAGGCTTATGTACTTCACTCCTAAAGGGGAGGTGGGGAGGCAACCGGCTTCATTAGCATGACATGAGGGATAGGCTGGAATTCTCTGCCCTTCGGTTCAGGTGAAGGGGATCTACTTCAACACCCAGAGTACTAATTAACCACACCCTAGGCTTGTTTGTAGCCACACCTGTTGTTAACAACTTTGAGAAAGCAAAACTAAGCCCAAACCCTCTGACCTTCAGACAAGGTGGAGCAGGCTCACATTTTTGGGTCTCCACACTAAGTTATTTCTCTTTCTGCAGTGACAAAAGCATCCTACAGGAGGAAGAGTTTATTTTGGCCTGGAGCCGCAGGATGCAATTCCCTCACGGTGGGAGGGTGGAGGAGGTGAGGGCTGCTGGCTACAGGTAGAGGCAGAGGAAGATGAACGGGAGAGCTCAACTCACTTCCTCCTTTTCATAACTGGCAATGCAGTCCAGTTATGGCGGCTTCCCTGCTTCAGCTAACCCAATCCAGGTCACTCCTCAGAGGTGCATGACCCAGATCTGACCTGATCTAGACAATCCTTTAGATACTAACCTAATCTAGATCACCCCTCTGAGGCATGCCCAGCCACTAATCTCGTTCAGAATATTTGTTTACCCTGAAGATGTGTCTTTGCTGAGGTGCCTTCCAATTGGTTTAATAAAGAGCTGAATGACCAATAGCTAGGCAGGAAGAGGTTAGGCAGGACTTCCAGGGACATAGAGGACTCTGGGAAGGAGAAAGGCAAGGTGCCAGGAGACACAGAGAAGAAACAGGAGGTAGAACGTGGAAGAGAGGTAATGCCACGTGATAGAATGTAGATTAATAGAAATAGCTTTGAGTTATAAGAACTAATTAGGAATGAATCTAAGCTATAGGCTGAGCTTTCATAATTAATAATAAGTCTCCATGTTCTTTGTGGTAGCCTAAAGAAAAAAATCTAACTACACTAACCTAATCTAGATCACAGGCACGCCCAGAGGTTAGCCTCCTAGGTGTTTCTAGACCCTGTCAAGGTGATGGTATGAACCCCTCACAGGCAGTAAAGATGAACTGGGAAGAAGAGGCAGGAAGAGTCAGCGAGGGGGAGGGGAGAGAGCTATGGGAAACCAAGTGGGGGAGAGCACTATTGTCCAGGGGCAGCTGGAATCTAATCTAAAAGGCAGGCCTGCCCACGGTGGCAGGGTCACAGAACAACCTGGTGAGACCACTTCAGAGATGGTAGCTTCCAGGCACTCATGGCCCTTAGTAGAAGCAGATTAACCACCCACAGCACGAGACTTTCAGATTTCTATACAGAGCTAGAAGCTCCCCATCATGTGAAGGCACGGGGCTGTGGAGAAGGCACGGGCTGTGGAGAAGGCACGGGCTGTGGAGAGAAAAAACGCAGACCTTCTGCTGAATCCACGATGCTGCCCAGATGGGTGGATCTGACCTCTGTCCCGCCCACAGCTGGGGTGTAACATTAATCCTGACATTACTAAAATGAGCATATCTGATCACTGTCCCCTCCACAGCTGGTCTACAACAACATCAAAGCAAAACCACAGTTCATATCTTAAAGAGAATGAGTGATAATTTATTCTGGAACCAAGTATAAGTGACCCTGCTGAGAGAGAAGCCCCTCTCCTGCCTCTGGCTGGCCCCTTTTCCTTCTTCCAGCATGAGATTCCTGGGGAAATTCCCACTTTGGGAATCCTTTGTTTCCATAGCCTGATAGGTTGAGAGAAAGCTTCTCTACCTTCCCTACAGTAGCCAGCTTTAAACTACTAGCCACCTAAGGTCATGGGGGTGGGGGGATTCTGTTCCCCCAGACAATGGCTCTGTTGCTGCTGCTAACTAAATCTCTATTGTTCTAATAAAACTCAAGATTCAAAGGCTAGGGTGAAAACCTAGGAGCCCAGAGAGTTAGTTTAGCAACTGGCTAACTTTGTCTCTTTGCTGGCGACCTGGCAGCCACTTCCTTCCACACTGCCTAACTAAAAAGACCCATACTAAGCTCCTCCCTGATGCTTCCTGTCAACCAGTAGCTAACCCCACCTCTCTGAGTCCAGGCTAATTTTATTTCATTAACTCAAAGTCAACACATCTTTACATAGTTGGCAAATGCAGCAAAAAGAAATGTAACACACCTTCACATAGTTAAAGTAATATTCCCAGCACAAACATGTCACACATCTTTGCCCAGTTAAAATAATATTCCACATTGAGAGAAAAGAGTATCTCTGGAATACCTTCACGTCTGCCAGGCTGGCTACAGACTAGGACTCATCTGGGACTCATCTTCAGAACAGGGATTGCTTGTCTCTCCCTTCTGTAGCTCTGCCTGCTTAGATTTCACTTCTGAAACGCGGCTTGACTGAGAGCCTCGCGTTATGATTTATGCAGGGTAATTTCCCGTTTAGAAGATGGTGATTTGACCGTGTTTGATTAGATGAGGACCCAGACACGGAGCATGACATGAATCAGTATCTCTGTAATTCTCAGGTAACTACAACTCAATCAAACAAACCTGTCAGGCTGTGGTTCTAATGAAGTTGGGGGCACAGCATCATGGGAGGAGCATCTGACTGGCAGAGGAAGAAGCACAAACCAGAAGCCTGGCTGGGTAACTGCAGACTGGCTGGATGGAGAGAGACTCTACCAGGGACCTCAAGGCTGGGGTTGGGGATGCTGTGAGTGTGCACAATCCTGCTACACAGCTAACCTGAGACACCCCCCCCACCTCCAGTGCTACACTGCTAACCTGAGACACCCCCCCACCTCCAGCGCTACACTGCTAACCTGAGACACCCCCCCACCTCCAGTACTACACTGCTAACCTGAGACACCCCCCCCCCACCTCCAGCCCTACACTGCTAACCTGAGACACACACATCCCCCCAGCGGCCTGCCTTTGCTTTACCCAATGGAATTGCCACATAGCCCAGGAACCAAACGTGGTCCCCAGACGTTACTTCAGGCCACTGTCACCCCTCACCTCCTTCAGTCTCCTAACTGTCCTTCCCTGTTTCTTCTTCCACCATGGAATGTGTTTTGCTAGATTCTGTTGAAGCCCTGATTTGGGATTTGGGATGGGGTTCCTGAGAAGATAATGAAGTTAAATGCAGTAGCTGGGCTGGGCATGGTAGCACACGCCTTTAATCCATGTGCTTGCAGGCAGAGGCAGGTAAGATCTCGGTGAGTTCCAGTTCAGCCTGGTCTACAGAGCGAGTTCCAAGAAAGCCAAAGCTCTGTCACATATAAATAAATAAATGAAAATAAAACTATGTAAGATGAGATAAGCCATAAAAGCAGGGCCTGGTTAGGTACAGACAGAGCTCATATAAGAAAACTACACCAGAGCTCTCTCTCCTCTCTCTCTCTCTCTCTAATTCAGGTTGTCAGGCTCAGTGGTGCCTTTTCCTACTGAGCCATCTCACCACCCCTTCATGCTCTTTGGGGAGTTTATACAAAAGTGTTAAACTTTGCAAGAGATCTAAGTTTCTGACCCGTTTCGATACATTTAATTAATTAATCAATCAGCCTATTTACTCATCCTGTGGGAAGGACGTGGCTGCAGGAACTGTCCCAGGCTGTGGTAGCGGGAAAGTCGGTGGCTGGTTCCATCCCACAGACAGTTAGAAGCAGAGAGCAAGGGTGGAAGAAGAGGCGCCTTGAACACATAAACCTCACCACCCCTTCATCCCCACAGTGGGCTCACTTCCTCCAGCTGGGCCCTGTCTCCTGAAGGTTCTGCAACATCCCCAGATAGCACCACCACATGGCTGGACACATGAGCCTGTAAGGGGATTTCACATTCAAACCTTTACAGTCCACACCTAGTCCCCAGGGCTCACGGTGACCTCATCACTGCAACAGTTAGGTCAACACTGAAAGTCACCACAGCTTTGGAGGTCCAGTCTTGCTAAAGGTCCAAAGTCTCTTCTGAGACTCAGGACAAACCCCTTCTGTGAGCTAAATGCAAAAGTCAAATCAAAGCCACAACAAAAACAATGAACTTCTAGGATGGGATGACATTAAGGAACGATTCAGTTTGCCAGTGGGAGAAAGTGGAGGATTACCAGGAAAGATTGTGCTAGATCAATAGAAAAGGCCACCAGGGCAAGCACAAAACCCTAAAGTTTGACACCTCCAGTTGACTCCTGTAGTCCCATCCTTCAGTTTGGCCAGTAGCGTGTGTGCTTACTTCTTGGGCTGGCTCCACTGAATGGTTACACTGGATGACCTTTGGGAGGTGTCCTGGATAGATTTTTTATGTCAACTTGACAACAGCTAATCATTTTGAAAGAGGGAACTTCTGTTGAGAAAATTGCCCAGAGTGTGGGCAAGCTTGTGACACATTTTCATGATGGATGATTGATGTGGGAGGGTCCAGCTCCCTGGGAGCGGTGCCACCCCTGGGCAGCTGTCCCTGGGTGCTGTAGGAGAGCAGAGCCAAGTGGAACTTTATAAACCAAGTGGGGAGTATCCTCAGGAGGTAAGGTGTAGCTGCTTTCTTTTATAAAACCAGATCACTATAGGAAAGGGAAACGGCCTTGTTTGATTTCTTTGCCAACACCAAACAAACCTCAATGCTGAGCAAGCCTTGAGGAGCAAGGCAGTTAAGAACAATCTTACTACCCAGTTCCCCACTCCAGATTTCCGCCTGAGTTCCTGCCCTGGCTTCCCTCAGGGCTGGAGGATGGTCTGAGAGTGAAGATAAGCCCTTTGCTCTCTAAGTTGCTTGTCTTAATTAGGGTTTTATTGCTGTGAAGAGACTGTGACCTGACAACTCATATAAAGGAAAACATTTAATTGGAAATGGCTTACAGTTTCAGAGGTTTAGACCCTTATCATCATGACAAGAAGCATGGCAGTGTATGGGCAGACACAATGCTGAAGAAGTAGCTGAGAGTTCCACATCTGGATCAGCAGGCAGCAAGAAGTAAAAGTCACATTAGACCTGGCTTGACATTTGAAACCTCACCCTCTGCCCGACTGTTGATTCATTTTCTCCAACAAAGCCACACCTACTCCAACAAGCCTGGGGGGAGCATTTTTATTCAGACCACCACATTCCACTCCCTGGCCCCATAGGCTTGTAGCCAAATCTTAATGCAGAAATGTTGGAACTAATTGAGTCCTGGCCTTCTGCTGCTCTTCCCTATCTGGAAACTTCTATTGGAAGTTACTAAAAGCTGTGTTTTGCCTAGAGGATCAGAGGATGGAATTTTCACCTGTTGGCCATTGACTGCAGGCTATTTAAGCCTCCAAGGTGCTATTAAAGGGGAGCTTTTTGGTACCAGCGGTGGAAGGTTTGTGTGTCGGTCTGTCTCTGCGTGAGTATTCTCAACCTCCAGCTCCTTGCCCGAAGCTGCGAACTGGGTTTTAGCGCGGAGAGAGCAGAGGGGTGACAGGGCGGGGGGGACAGGGCGCGCGACAATTGGAGGTCCCTCCGAGATATCGGGAACTAGGGAACGCTGAGAGGCCGCCCTCCAAAGGTGAGGGTGGATTGGGGTATGTGTTAATCCTGAAGTCCTTCGCTCGGGTTTCGGTTCCAGGCTGTGCAGGCAAGGCAATTTCGGCCGAGATAAAGAGGTAAGCAAACAGGGTCGTTCCCGGCCAACGGTGACATATTGAGGAGTTAAGATGGGAGCTGTTGGCAGTATCTTTTCTTCTTTGTTCAGAAAAGAGTCAGTCGCTAGGGAGGAGTTTGATGATTTCGAGATTGTAGAAGATAGTGGGGATTCATCAGAAGAAGAGGAGGAAATCATACGTAGGGAAATAAAAAATCTCTATAGAAAACTGAGAAAACGTAAACTAAAAAAAGATTCACAACCAACTCCCTCGGCCCCACCGGTTTATGATGATGAAGGTTGGTGGTCTCAGTTAAGTAAGGGCTTTAACACTGAACGAAACAAAGGAGTTTGTTTCTGTCCTGTACAAATGGTTGCACTGGTGATGGAGGTGCCAGACACTAACAACCCATAGCAAATAATTTGCCAACATTTTGCAATACAATTTAAAGAAATGAAGCAATTAAAGGAAGCTGTAGCTGCATATGGGACTCAAGCACCCTTCACATTGGCCATGGTAGAATCTTTCTCTGCTCTGAATTTAACACCAAGTGATTGGCAGCAATTATGTCTGGGGGAGATTATCTCCTATGGCGAGGGGAATATCAGGAAAATTGTAAGCAAACGGTCCAGTGAAATGCTCTAGCGGGTCAAGCTCAATGTAATTTAGATATGTTAACTGGGGCTGGGACTTACGTTGATTTGCAGAAACAAATTCTATACGATTCAGGAGTATTCGCCCAAATAGCTGCAGCTGCCACTAAAGCTTGGAAGGCCCTACCTAACAAAGCAGCTGGGGATCAATTATCAAAAGTTTTACAAGGACCATCTGAACCATTCCAAGATTATGTAGATAGACTGTTACAATTAGCAGATAGATTGTTTGAAGATGAGACAACAGCCATGTCTATAATAAAGCAACTTGTATTTGAAAATGCCAATAAATATTGTAAGGAAGCTTTACACCATCACAAAACAAGGAGTTTAGATGAATGTATCAGGATATGCAGAGATATAGATGGGAATTTCATTCAAGGCTAGGTTATAGCGGCAGCTATTCAACCTCGGAGAAACATAAGAGGACTGGGAGAGAGGGCCGGAGGCCGTAACTGTTTTAACTGCGGAACTCCTGGTCATTTTCGAAAGGAATGCCCACAGCTGATAATGAAGGGAAGGAGGAAACCTGGCATGTGCCCTAGATGCAGAAGGGGAGCACATTGGGCTAAAGATTGCTTCTCTAAAACAGATATAGATGGGAAACTTCTGCCACGTACCATTAATCAACAGCAGGGAAACTGACAGAGGGCCCTGCTCCAGGGCCTCAAAACCTCAGTGTGTGGAGCAATGACCATGGGACCACAGAGGCCGTGTCCAGTTCCTTCGCAGAGAAATCCTTTTGCATTGCAGACCTTGTCGGAGCCACGCCAGGGAATGCAGGATTGGACCTCTGTGCCTCAGCTGGAGCAGTCTTAACTCCACAAATGGGAGTGCAAGCACTCCCTACAGGAGCATATGGGCCCTTACCACCGGGTACCATGGGACTTATATTAGGCAGAAGCAGTACCCTTTTAAAGGGGATCCAAATACATCCTGGGATAGTAGATGCAGACTATAAAGAGGAGATTAAGATTATGACATCTGTCCAACAGGGGGTGGTGGTAATTCCTCAAGGGGAGCAGATAGCACAATTAGTGTTGATTCCCAACAAGGTTACCAATAATAAACGAGCCCGTGGCAAGCAAGGGTTTGGATCCCCTGGAATGGCTGCTTTCTGGGTTGCACAGTTAAGTGAATGGCCCCAACTTAGAATAACTATAGAGGGAAAGGGCTTTGATGGTAGATTAGATTCTGGGGCAGATGTATCAGTTTTGTCCTTAAAATATTGGCCAAAGGCATGGCCCTTGGAAAAAGGTACTGTGCGGCTGCAGGGAATAGGTCAAACAACTCCAAAAAAGTTCAAAAATATTGAAATGGCATGATGAAGAAGGACGTGAGGGTTTTTTCCAGCCATTTGTTCTTCCCAGCCTGCCTGTCAATCTACGGGGATGTGATCTCTTAGAGATGGGGGCAGTCTTAACAACACAAACTATAAAGGTGTCCCCCCGGAAAGCCACCTCGGTGATGAAAGCTATAGATGGCTAGCCTGTTGGCTAGGGTGAGAGGAATTGTTTGTTTTTCCTCCAGGAACGGACAAGCCCATTTGGGTACCAGAGCAATGTGTTCAGGCTGTGGAAAATGATGAGAAAGAAAGGATCCTGTGATGAGCCTGAGAATGACACCTGTCATTCTCTTGATGAGCCTCCTGGTGAGTCCCAATCAAGCGGAAAGCACTGTGTGAAGCCCGGTAAGGAACCCCCTTGTACTGACCAGTGAGCCAAGCTAGTTCTTTGTATTCATCTTTCTACTCCTCAAACTATACAGCTGGAACTGCTTTAAGCCATATATGGCGATAGAACAGGCTTCTATTAATCAAACTTTTTCCTTTGTGAATGCTTTATGCTTTGTTACATTTTGGGGCTATGAATATTACTTTAAAGGAATCCTATACATATGAGTGTAGTTCCTATCTTTCTTTTATGGAATATTTCTCTGAGAGCCCAGGCACTATTAGATCCCGTGTTTGTTTTAGTTTTCTTTCTTTTTTCTTTTCCTTTTTGTAGTATGGAATAGCACCTTCGGAGGAAAAGATATTCTTCGTTGTTCTTTCAGGAACTGTGGCCTGGTATGACCATGCCAGGGCTGCCTTGTTGGTTCGGGTACCCGCCATCATACCACAGCCAATTACAAAAAAGGCTGAGCAGACTGAGATGACCCTGTATCGAGAGAAATGAGATTCCCAAAGGTGCTGAGAATTCCAAAGGTTATGACTTTGAAATTAAGTTTAATCCTGAAGCTGTTGCCAAATGCAACTCATTTTTTTCATGATTCTCTCAATGTCTGCAACTGAGTACTTTTGGTTATCAACAATGTTCTGTAGCCGAGCGTTCTCCTGTCTCATTGCTTCACATTCTGATTGTAGTCTACCAATTTCTTCATCAAGACCACTCAGTTTCTGGTCTAGGACGGACAAAAGTGACTCCAAACTGCTCATGTATGTTTTATACTTTTGAACATCTGCTTGCAAGGAAGTTTTCAGTTTCTTCCATGATACTAGATGATTCGGTTCTTCTCTTTCTTGCTCCAATTTTGCAATCTGTTCATTGAGTGCTTTGTTTTCTGCTGCTAATGACTCCAGCTTGGACGCATCCACCTCATATAAATCCTTCAGCCTCGACTGCAGCTCTGCATTCATCTCTTCAAAGCTGTCAGCATTGGTCATGAAACTCTCATAGCATTTGATGGTGCAGTCCAGAAACAACTTATTATATATGATTCCTTCTTTACTTCTCCCCAAGGCTGCCCATCATCAAGTAGAGGTGCGCTTTCTTTCAAGGTATGATGAATCTTGATGAAGTCTTTCAGCCATACCAAGGCTGCCACGATGTGAAGCCAGGTATGAGGGGTTCCCACTGCATACATGGAGCTCTTGGACCGTGCAAAGGGATACCCAAGGTCTTTAAAAATTCTTGGAACCTCTTCAAATTTCATGTCAGGAAGTTCATATGAGGGGCATAGGAAGCCATCAAGAAAGGCAAAGATCTTTAGGAAATCTTTAGTTGATGGGGGTTTGTAGAGACTTCATGGATACACTATATACATAACCATTTTCTGTAAGAAACTCATAGAGCTGTCGAATACATTGCTGAATGAACGCTTTATCATTAAGTGGTCTTCGATCCTTGATTTTTTTTTCAGAACTGGAAAATATACCAAGTTGACTATTCCTGGATGAATGCCCACTAGTTCTTTTACCAAATATCGAGACTTTTCTTTCAGATGCAGGTTTTTTGTGCTTGACTTTCCAAAGGTTGCTCTCCCATTGGTTTGAGGGGTATAAAGCCCTGGTTTGTCGAGGTCCTGGGATCTTAATTCCTGTATGGAGAGGTGGCCAGCACCGCCAGTGGAAACGGAACTGTGCTCTCCAGAGCAGAGAAGGTGTTTCCGTTTCCTCCACCTTTATGCACTTGGCACCAACCACAGAGCCTGATGCATCTTGATTACCTATTGTAATAAGACAAATATTTATATTAATAAACTAATAACAATTTTATTGTCTTCTCCTACTTTGCATGTGCATGTGTTTGTGTGCAGGTGTACATATGCGTGAAGGTTACATGCATATGTGTACACAGGTGCGTGGAGGCCAGAATTCAGTCAGGTGTCTTTCTCAATCACTCCCCATCTTATCTTTTGAGGCAGGTTCTTTCGCTGAGTGTGGCATGGAGTTCTGCAATAAGCAAGCCCCAGGAGTCTTCCGGTCTCTGTTTTCCAGCCCTGGGGTTGCAGACATGTGTCACTACCTAGATTTTACACAAGCACTAGGAATCCTGACTTGGGACCTCATGTTAGTATGGTAAGCATTCTATTGGCTGAGCCATCTCCTCATTCCTAAAAACACTTTTCAAATTAATTCCACTAAAAATATCAGATGCCATGAGTCTATATTCTATACATACTTTGATATTTGTGTTTAAAATTTCATTCTGATCAAATAAGCAAACAAAAAAGGCCAGGATTGTGAATTGAAAACAAAATAACTGAGTCAGGGAGACCAAGCTTGGAGACGGTCACCTGTTACTTACAGGTGATATTTACTGGGGAATCTGGGTTCTCTTTTCCTCTTCTACAAAGAAGAGATGGTTGTGAACCTGCAGCACAAGTTCACTAGCCTCTATAATGCATGCATTTGTGTATGCACATGTACTTGCATGTGTGTGTGTGTGTGTGCGCGCGCGCTTATACATATATATTAGCTCTATTCTCTGCGGAGCCCCAACTAATACAACAGAATACTAAGTACCAAATGAGGCGATGGGGATCAGTGATGCGGTTCAGGGGTTAAGAGCTCAACATGCTCTTGCAGAGGATCCAAGTTTGGTTCCCAGTACCCACGTCAGGGTACTCATAACTGCCTGTGACACCAGTTCCGGGGTGGGGTCTGATGCCTCTGTTCTGCACTCCTGTAGCCATACCCATGTAGAGACACACATGCATACACAGAATTTAAAAACCTTTATTGAGTAATTTGGCGAGTACAATGTCTGGCACACACTAGTACAAACACTACACATCACCTTCCTTGTGACAGTCATCATACATAAATCATTTTAGTCACTTCAAAATAACAATATTGCAACATTGTTCTCTTGGACTTAAGACACAGAATAAATACTATGGTATTGATCAAACCTGCTTGTCATTCATTTCATGAGTCTTGCCGGCGTTATTTGTTTTGATGAAACCACAGATTGGATGAACTTCAGATCTATCTTGGGATGTTAGTTATCACAGCAATGAAACTCAAGTTGCCTTATTACAGTGTCAGGAATTTAGAGGTCCACTGCGTATTTCTCTTTTCTTACAGATACTTTAGGCCATTCATTAAAAAAAGAAAACTATCTCTGAAAGAAAGAACCTATGAGAAAAATAACATCTTAATAAATAAGCTATCCAATCAATGTGGTAACACTGACTTGTATCGTAGGAAGAAGAGGAATACTTTCTGTACAATGTTCTTGTGAAAAGTACATGGTGATGGGCTGGAGAGATGGCTCAGCGGTTAAGAGCACTGATTGTTCTTCAAGAGGTCCTGAGTTCAATTCCCAGCAACCACATGGTGGCTCACAACCACCTGTAATAAGATCCAGTGCCAGCTTCTGGCCTGCAGGGACACATGCAGGCAGAACATTGTATATATAATAAATAAATAAATCTTAAAAAAAAGTACACACAGGCAGAATATGGTGCAAATGGTATTAAGTGACCGGTTCACAAAGTGAGTGTTCCAAGCAGAACCAGAAGAGCAGAGGCAGGGGTGCTGACAGGAGGGATATGTAGGGTGGTCACCGCGCATGGCTTTCTGACCCGTGTCTCAGCCACTGGTACTGGAAAGCTATGCATCAGGCTCTGTGGTTGGTGCCAAGTGCATAAAGGTGGAGGAAACACCTTCTCTGCCCTGGAGAGCACAGTCTACGTTCTGATCAGTGTGGAGTCTAGGGTTTAAGGAAGGAATGGGGGAAAGGGGGACAGTTCCTCCTGGAAGACAGGACAGAACAGAGAACTTGGTCAGCATAGTGGAGAGATGGAGAGGAGGAAGAATGTTGCTGAGAGGTGGGGTGGCAGAAGGTTCCAGAGCACAGCATGATTGTACCAGGATGGACAGTGTGTCTCCCTATCCAGCAGCGGGTAGCGGGGCACAGAACATGGGAGAGTATACTCCCACTACCAGAGGCGCTGCACACATTTAGGTCACAATTCACATGACAATTCTTACAGATAAGCCTACAAGCCAACCTGATCTAGACAATACCTTTAAGACCACATTTCCAAATGATTCCATTTTGTGTCAAGTTGACAGTTTAAACCAGTTAGCACAGCATTAAACTGACTTGATGGTGTGCTGGACTGCTAGGAACAAAGGGCATTTCCGAAGTCATTAGTCTGACGTGCTGGATGGGCCTCCAGATACTTTGCTACATTGTGATCTCTCTTCCATGTGCTCTGTTACCTTGTAATCTCTCATCCATGTATTTTGTTACATTGTAATCTCTGCTCTGTATAATTTTGTTACATTGTAATCTCTTCTCCACATGCTCCGTTACATTGTAATCTCTCCTCCAGCTGCTCTGTTACATTGTGATCTCCAGCAGAGACTATTTGATAACAATTCTCCCTTTAATACTTCTATAAAAGGGTGAGATGTGGTAGAGAACAAGAAGGGTGAGTCAGGTATGCCGGTTTCACATGAGAGGGCAAAGAGAGAATTTTAAAACACGACTGACATCCCTTCATATTCCTTGCACTCTAGAGTCTAGTCCCTTCCTTTGTGAATGGCTTCTAGCAATAGAGCACAGTAAAAGAGTACAGCATTTACTTCAAGTTGGGGTGGTTACTCCACAGCAGGTCATGAACCTGCCTCCTCCTAAACACTCCCTGAATAAAACTCCCCGGCAGTGAGAGCACACATCTTCCAATGAAGTCTTTCCCTTCCTGGGAGTGGCTCCTGAATGAGCCCATCCCTCAGAATTCTTCATCTCTCCTCCTCATATCCAGTTTCCTTATGACAGTCCTATCTGTCTCCTCCCAGCGCAGCACGAAGAATTCCTGGGATAGCACTCATCTAACACGCTCCCGGGGAGTAGCGACTGTGCCGCTTGTTACCCAGTAAATCACAGTGTGGCTCATGCCTTTTGTTATGGAATATTATTTTAACTAGGCAAAGATGTGTTCCATTCTTTTATGTTGCATTTGTTTAACTCTGTAAAGCTGCAGACTTTGCCTGTCTAAAACACCTGGTCTAATAAAAAGCTGAATGGTTACTAACGAGGCAGGAGGATTGGGAGGACCAAGCAGAGAGAATAAATAGGAGAAATCTAGGCTCAACAGAAGAGGGAGTAGCAAGAAAAGGAGAAGGGGAGAGGGATGCTAGGGGCTAGCCACCCAGTCACACAGTCAACCACAGAATAAGATGGGAAGAGATATAAAATAAAGAAAAGTAAGAAGCCCAGAGGTAAAATGTAGTTAAAGAGAAATGGGATAAATTTAAGTTAGAAAAGCTGGCTAGAAACAAGTCAATCTAAGGCAGGGCGTTCATAAGTAATTATAGGTCTCCATGTATTTATTTGGGAGCTGGGTGGTGGATCGCCATAGAGTTAAAACAGCAAAGCGACAAAACCTTTAGCTTTTGCATTGACAATAATTACCTTTACATAGCAGCTGCACCACAAGTACTGGGTTTTAACTGGATGAATGACTGCAGCGACACGGTAAGAGAAAAGAATGTGAGTATAGGGAGGTTAGGAGTGAATAAAGCTAGCACTGAAATCTGGGATTGAGTCACTATTAAAAAAAAAAACTCCAAGTTGTTACAAAACCTTTCCAAAGCCCAAAGCCCTGATGCAGAATGACTGAACATCAGACTGAAAACCGATTAAGCAGATGACTGAAAAGGAACACATAACAAAAAATGTCTTTCCTTTGCTTCCAGCCTTTCTTTTGGGTCTACAAACAAACAGAGAAAAAAAAGCAATTAAATATATTCTATTTAAAATTTCCTGTAGTTTTGAAGTAGAAGTTTTTATCCAAAAAAGTGGCTATTAATTTCCTTAGAAATTAGAAAAGTTTAAAAGATCTTACTTATCTGAATCCAGGCCGTAGAGTTTCTTTGACTTTCATTCATTGTTAGTATGTTTATGCATGTGGTTAATATGTCTATGCATGTGGCGTGTAGGGTAGCACAGGTGTGCTGTAACGCACATGGCGTTCAGAGGACTTGGCATCAGTACTCTCTTTCCACAGGGGGTGGGGGCCTTCTTAGGGGTAAACTCAAGTCCCAGGCTTATGTAGCAATTCTTCAGCCCTTGAAAAAGATTTGGTTTTACCAAGACAAGGTCTCATTCTGTGGCTCTGATTGGCCTAAAACTCAGTCTAAAGCTCAGGCTGGCCTCAAGGGGGATGCTTAATTTCAGCAGTGTTTTAGAAGTCAGGAAACAGTTTTCACTGTATCTGGGTACATCTTACAACAGCACTATGAGCTAGTCATTGGGGACGGGCCTGTGGTTTGCAGCCCTCGGTGGCCTTCCTCTCCAGGCAAGCACAGCTTCATCTCTCGAGGGCAAGATTATGAGGCTCTCACCCTGAACCATTACCCAGCTCTGGACTCTGTCAAACAAGGTAACGTTAGACTAAAAGGATTTGCTTAAGGTCACCCTTCAGGTAGGTGGCAGAGCCCATCCTTATACCCAGGGCTGTGACCCCAAGCCCAGAGTCTGTCACACTGCAAGCTTAGTTAAGCGCATGGAAAAGTCAATCCGTTTGTCACTGCCTGGTCTCTAGACACAGCAATATCTCCTGGAATACCCTGGCCATAAAAGCTCCATCTGGAACAAACTGCCCAATTCCAGAAATAGAGGCCACCTAACAATCACACCTAACCTGAGGTTTAGAAGGGTAACTGTGACAGTTATGCTCTGCAGAGAGGCTTGCTGACGTGCAAAGCTGTGTGCACAGAACATCACCATGTGGTCACCCCACCTAAAAGTCAAGCCATGCACGTCAAAAGATGGTCCCGATGGTAAATTCATCCCACGTTTCAGCCTTGCTTCAAGTCATTTTGTGATGACTGAGGAGGACCTTGTCCAGGCAGGGAAGCATAACTGAAGAGATGAGAATTAAAACTCAGCTCAGATGGACTTTGTCAACTTGGATCAGACTCTTGGAGTCTGTTACCGGGCTGTTCATTGCCAGCATATTTAAAACACAGTACAGTTCAGGGCAAAGTTTCCAGGCAACAATCATTCTGATTCCAGATGCACAATAAAGCTGAACTTGTGACTAATTAGGACCTGCTTTACAAAGCGTATGTGACTGTGAAGGTGGGTTCTGTAGCTAAAGGTAAAGGTCTAGGGAGGGAGGGTCTGTAATAAATATTCTGGGGACTCGGGTGAGGGCTGCCTCTACAGCAAAAGGTGGGTGAGGTCTGCTGACACAGATAGAGCAAGGTCACCGGGTCATAAAAGTATCTACTGCCAGCCTGCTGGACTGGAAAACAGGATTTCTGTCTCCTCCATTAAGGAGAGGCCCCGGCATGTTTAACATTTGTGCTTCCCTAGGACTCAGTGGGCACAGTGACCTTTGTGCCCCCAACAGATGACAACTTTGAATCAATATAACTCCCTATTGAAAACTATTAGTTGTAGTCACAATAAACACTATTGAAAATTACAGAAGTACGCCATAAGGTGGACATTGTATTACTAACAGCACGTGAAGAATGATTTCAGCAGCGAGGGCCAAGTCCCAAAGACGATAAACAAAACCAAGGGTGACTATGAGAGAAAAACAAGAGGGAGGGTACAGAATATTTTTAAGAGGAAGACCATGCATTCCAGGCAAAAGCAAGGCAGTTGGGACAGAAGGACCTTTCTATGGAAGATAAATAGTAACTCTTTGGAACGATCACAATAGGTCAAAGACCTTAGAAAATGATCATCACCAGGTCCTGCTCCAGGTACACGATGAAAATGGCTGAAAACTAGCTCTGCATTTTTCAGTAAGATGGATGAGCAAACTTGGTGTGCTAATGTGAAAGTAGAAGAAAGCAGCACTGAAAGCAAAACAAGAAATCAGAACAAGAGCTGCAAAGAAAGGATGGAATGGTGGGGGAGCAAATGACATCACTTGAGTTGGCCAATCAGAAGCGGGTTCCTGGCTTGCTGTGAAACATGCTTTAACACCAACTGAAAGAAAGCTCCTGAGCATGCTCATCCTGATCCGAAGCACAGGAAGGAGAGGTAGACCCATTCTGGATGTGTTGTCATCTCAGCAGGGGCCAGACCTGCACAGAAGCCTGAAGAGACAAACCATTAAATGCCAGCCACCAATGTTTACTGGGTTCTTACTTCCAGAATTCTAAAGAAGAGAAGGAAGAGGGAGGGAAGGGGGAAGTAAAGGAGGGAGAGAGAGAGAGAGAGAGAGAGAGAGAGAGAGAGAGAGAGAGAGAGAGAGAGAGAGAAGTGGGGAGAAGAAGATGAGAAGATGATTCAGCCTTGACCAAACTACAAGATGGAGATTTTGCAAGATCCAGTAAGGTGACTGTGTACAGACAGAAAGATGGTCTCTGTGATGTTAAGATTCAAAACATAGACCTGAAGTTTGACTTCCTAAAATACTCAAGGAATTAAAAGGAAAATTCAAATAAAACAATCAAGATAAAAAAATTTAAAAAAAACATGTATTGAGCATTGAGCCAACTGTGGTGTGTGTGTGTGTGTGTGTGTGTGTGTTGTACATGCACTAAAGTCAGGTGCCTTCTGAGTTCCCTCAATTACAAACAGACAGCATGAAAAAAACTGGACCATGGCTTCAGGGACAGAGCCAGGAACTGTAGAGGAAGCTTCAGGAAGTCAGGCTGCGTCCTCAGCAAGGCAACACGTGTCTGGCTGAGTTTCAGAGCTCTGGTCTCTGTGGAAGTCTCCTACGTCTGCCCTGTCATTATGTGTTGTGTATGAGAAGGGGGACAGAGGGGAGAGGAAGTCTCCTACGTCTGCCCTGTCATTATGTGTTGTGTATGAGAAGGGGGACAGAGGGGAGAGGAAGTCTCCTACGTCTGCCCTGTCATTATGTGTTGTGTATGAGAAGGGGGACAGAGGCGAGATGAATACAATTCATGGATCTTTATGGGTAGGGGAGCAGAATTTACCCAAGGAGCCTCCCAAGAGGTGAAGATCACCTGGACCTGATTCAGGATGTAGTGAGAGAGACTTGGTGGGGAGGAGGGTGGCCCTTAGGGAGGAGGATGAGCGAGTGTTAGTCACAGCTGACTAGGAATGTGGTTGTGTCAGGAAGGAGTCTAGTCGGCAGGGCTGGGTTGCATGTGGAAGAAATCACACAGGAGTGAAGATGAAATTCACAATCCTGCTGCCCAACTTGCCTCCTACTATATCAATTACGCCGGGACAAGTCAGCTTCTCAGAGCAAGCCTTGGAACAGGACTGATTACTTGAAAAATTTAGTAGTTTGAAGACTGAGGAAGCATGGAATTGGACAAGACTAGTGTGTGTAGGGAGCACAGGCTGTAGGAGCCCCGGGGAAGCTGTGCTTTTCAGCAAGCCCTCAGTGCTCACGTCGCTAGGGTTGACCAAAACCCTGGGGAATGCCAGCCGCAGTGTGTGTGTGTGTGTGTGTGTGTGTGTGTGTGTGTGTGTGTGTGTGTATACTTATATATACATGTATATATGTATATACATATATATCTGACATGCGCTTCTACTAAGACTTTTTAATATACCGACTGTATTCATTAGTTAAAACCATTAAAATATGTATTGATTCAGAGATCAAGAAAAAGTCAAATAAAATAAATTATTCTCTGAAGACCTAAGATATTTTGCAGTACTTCTAATAGGTTTTTTAAAAAAACTCTTTTTTAAAAAAATTACCCTCATTTTCTCTAAGAATTCATGTCAGAGAGAATTTATCTCTACATTTTATGTTATAATTTGACATGTAAACTGTAATTCCTGATTATCCCAGCGGTGCCTCCAATTGTAACACCCGAGTCTGTGTTACCCTCTCGGTACAGTTCACGCCCCACTGTACCACATGCGAGCCGGGCAAAGGCCTGGAGACTGAAAGAACACACAAGAAGACCTGGGTCATTCAAAAGGAGATCAGCCGAATGCCATTTATTCAACCTTGGGGAAATCCTTATAAACCTGGCTGCTGCACAAGGAATTCCCCCCAAGCAGGTGGGAAAATGCCACACCCAAGATGGAGTAAACAATGCCCTACAGCTAATCACCAGGTGGGGCAGAGAGAGCGCAGGAAAAAACAGGAAGTTTTAGCTGGCTGACCAGAAACTGTCCTCAAGATGAACCCCAGGAGCAGGGGTAGACCCATGGGCCCTACAGTAAACAAGATGGATAACAAAAATGAGATTTAATAAATACAATTTTATATAAAAATATACTGCTAAATCGATTATTTTAAATACGTATATGAATAGACAACCCAGTTATCTAAATCTTAAACTACACTACTGCAGTGTTGTCTAGCCTTTCTCATTGCTGTCATAACTGGTCCTCCTACCCCACCCCCAACACTGATAAAGATCTTGGGGCTTTATTCATGCTTTTGTGCTCAAACCTCTGGACTCCATACCAGCACCATCACACACAGCTATAGAGAGCCAACTGTAAATGACATGTGTTCTGTTGAAAGACCCCCAGTGTGGGGAAACTCTCACTCAAGCCTCTCGGGATAACACGACCCCCCAGTAACTCACGAGAGACCGTCCTTGCTGCAATCACACAAGGTTTAATGACAGGACAACAAGACGGGAACCAGTGCACTGGGGCCGAGACTCATAATCCACGCAGGGGAAGAGTTCGACCCCGAGAAGCTGGGAGAAGGGGTTTTTAAGGGAAGAAACCACAGCCCAGTAATCCGAAAGGGGCAGGAAGGGTGTCACAGAAAATTCCGAAAATACCAGTGATGGTCACAAGGGGCAACTCCCTGCCTCTCAAGGTCATAATCAGCTAGTTCCTGAAACACAGTATTCCAAAAATACCAATAATGATTACTAGGGGGAAACTCCCTGTTTCTCAAGATTACACTCTAACTTTATCTTCAGCTAGTTCCTGAAACCCTGAACTGGCTAATCCTAGATTTCTGATTTTTCTCTTCCTGCTAGATTTTTGGCTCTATTTTTTTCCTGCTAGGAGGATCTGGATTTATCCAGGTCTTTCACCTGTCACCGCATCCATCTTCCCTCTAGCTGTACCATGTGCCTTGTCTTCAGAGGAACTTAACCAGTCCTGGGGAATGATCTTTACGCAGAGAAATGGCTTCCACTGTGACATTTTCAGACATATGTTGTGGTTGCTGGTCTTCATACTCTACCCTCCCTGACACCTCTGTTCCCCTCTGCTGGTCCCCTTTCTTTCTGCAATAACCCATCCCTCTTTCAAGTCTTACCCTGGTTCATGACCTTGGAAGTCCTCCTGGATCTTTATTTCTGCTTCATCTAAGCCCCCGGTGGAGAAAACATCATCTTTGTATAGTTTGGTGCTTTCCTGACTTCTCTTCATCCACCTAGCTCAGATGTCACTGTGAAACACTTTGGGTGACTCTGTTTATGTGCTACAGAATGAACAGAAAATTAATGGTGATTTTAAAAGTAAATCTGGTTTTGCATCCTTAAATGCAAAAGAAAAAAATGCATCATGAAAGGTGTAACTGAAGAATCCAGAAAGAAGACATAGGGGCCTTATTCAGGTCGGTCCACAAGATGCTAGAGTAGAGAGTACTGATTTGGAAACCATTAAGGAGCATACTGTATAGGAACACCTTTTATGGTGGTGAGAAGGGAGGAGCCATGGGTAGTAGAAGTTTATTGAGAGAAATGTGGGCTGGAGACACGGATTTAGCTATGTGAAAGACATGAAATTAGCTCAAGGTTAAAAGAAGTCTATAGAGTGGTAAAAGGAAGAGCATTAGTTATAGATGACCTAAAAGCCTTCCGAGATGGCTAAGCACTCTGAGACACAGGAATATCTGAATGTGAAACACTGTGTAACTCAAAGAGGTGATGTATTCCAACCCAAGCCCATTAGCTACTGTCTTAGTTAGGTTTTCGATTGGTGTGATGAGACATCATGACCACGGTATCATTTAATCAGGCCTGGCTTACAGTTTCAGAGGTTTAGTCCATTATCATCATGGTGAGAAGCATGGCAGCATGCAGGCAGACATGGTAGCTGAAAGTTCTACATCTGAATCAATAGGAAGCAGGAGACTGTGTGTCACAGTGGGCATAGCTTGAGCATATAAGACCTCAAAGTCCGCCTCCAGAGTTGACTCCAACAAGGCCACACCTTCTAATAATGCCTAGAGCCAAGATCTAAACACGAGTCTATGGGGACCATTTCTAGTCAAACCACCCCAGTTGCCAAGTCATCAATAGCAGAATGAAGACACATTGACTTTTTCAAAACTCTGACTTCAGTATTATGCTGGAAATTTGATGTCTAAACGCATACCAGAAATTTGGAGGTGAAGTTTCGGTGTGTCTAAGATACCTTGGGAACAACAAAGAGATAAATACTCGAAGAGAGAGACACCAAAAGGACCAGAGCAGTACAGGACAGATCAAGACCATGTTCCCAGCACAAAGGAGATTTTATTTGTCCCAGAGGAGCAAAGTGCGGGGAATAAGAGACAAAGACAGGAGACAGTGATAGAGAAGGGGAAAGGAACAAGGGAGAGGGAAGGAATGTTTGCCCCAGAAAGACAAAGGACTGCCTTTGGAGAGAGGGGAGACAGAAGTGGCCTATAGGCAAATGGCTGCTTATAAAAGGAAAAGGGCAAACCTGTGTTAGGATGAGTTGGTATGTGTTTGATTGCGCATGTTAATTAGGGTGTCCAAAAAAGGCAGCTTTTGTTTGCTGGACTTCAATACTTTGACAGCTGGACCTTGGTAGTCAAGCTCAGTAGGAGGAAGCAGAGCTTGGTGGTTAGCTTTAGGAATGTAATCTAATGTAATCTAGAGGCAGAGGGAGTCAGGCCTGCTAGAGTTCTTTAGATACCTCATCTGATTTAAACTTATACAATGCATACGTATCTTGAAATGTACATAGCATCTTACAAACAAATATGTTCTTGTGTATCAGTTTAAAAATAAATAATGAGAGCTGATGTCATTGAGGTGCTACTCTGGCTTCACTGTTTCTGGGGTCCTTGTGATCTCTAAACTCAGGAGAGACACACAGACAGGCAGAGTTCATTGGAAAGCAGGGAAACAGGCTCTGAAAGGATGGGGCAGACAGTGCCCAGCTCTCGCTGGCCCCACTTTTCTATCCCTGTGCGACACACAGAAAGCTGTCAGGCTGTGGTCTGGGCTCCTGCGCTGGCTCTCGGGTGCTGCACTGATGTGAAAGGCCAATCTAGCCATCTCCCTCATGGGCACTCGCTGATTTCCTTTGCAGATTATTTAGCCCAGCCAGAAACATTAATTCCCTTGCCTACCCGACCAGCAAATCAAAAAAAAAACAAGAGAGTTCAGATTAATAATGTTTTACTCTGGCCTTCCTTCAGAGTCTTTTATTCAGAGGCGCCTTTGCCTCCCCTAATTTGTAATGGAAATGAAAGAATCTGAGAAGTCACAACTTAGATTCTGACCCGGTAAATTAACTTCATTTAAATTACTCTAACTACAAGAAGGAACAGACCTTCTTGCTTTGAGGGTGAAAAGAAACACAATTTGAAATGTCATTTGCCTGGGGCAGGCACATCACATCGAGTTGTATTTAAAGATTGCTTCAAGATAGCTTCACACTTAATTATAGTGGAAAAGTCACAGAAGTCAGACCCTGAGAAATGGCTCCTGGAGCTGGACCAGTTCGTTTTACCTTTATGTAAGAGCTTTCCCCGGAGAATTAAAACCCTAAGACGTTTTCCAGCGACTAATACCATATTGTACACTTCTTATATAAGAACAGGTTAATGTGATAAGAATGGGAACTTTAAAGTATCTGATTATTGTGGTTGGCAATGATGATTTTTAGTTAATTATCTAAAAGAGGCAAGATAAAAGCTTTTGTGTTTGAAAGTATAAAATGTGCTAAAAAGAAAAGACACCCAGAAAAAAATCATTTTCTTCTTTTTTTAATTTCTATTGAGCTATACATTTTTCTCTGCTCCCCTCCCATTCTACCCTCTCCCATGACTCCCACACTCCAAATTTAAACAAGAGATCTTGTCTTTTTCTCCTTCCTATGCAGATCCATGTATGTCTGTCTTAGGGTCCTCTTTGTTGTCTAGGTTGTCTGGGGTTGTAGAGTGTAGGTTGCTTTTTTTTCTTTGCTTTATGTCTAGAAGGCACTTATGAGTGAGTACATATTATATTTGTCTTTCTGGGTCTGGGTTACCTCACTCAAAATGGTTTTAGCTAGATCATTTGCATGCAAATTTCAAAATGTCATTATTATTTTTTTTTACCTCTGTTACTCCATTTTGTAAATGTATCACATTTTCTTTATCCATTCTTTGGTTGAGGAGCATTTAGGTTGTTTCCAGGTTCTGGCTATGACAAACAATGCTGCTATGAACATAGCTGAGCACATTTCATTGTGGTATGATTGAGTATCCTTTGGGTACATACCCAACAGCAATATTGCTGGGTTTTGATGTAGGTTCCTTCCTAATTTTCTGAGAAATCACCATAGTGATTTCCAGAGTGGCTGTACCAGTTTGCACTCCCACCAGCAATAGTGTTCCACTTTTTCCACAACCTCTCCAGCATAAATTGTCATCCGTGTTTTTCATCTTGGTCATTCTAACAGGTGTCAGATGGAATCTCAAAGTTGTTTTCATTTGCATTTCTCTGATGACCTAAGGATGTTGAACATTTTCTTAAGTGTCTTTCAGCCATTTTTAGATTCCTCTGTTGAGAGTTCTCTGTTTAGGTCTGTACCCCATTTTTTGGAGTATTTGTTCTTTAGATGACCAATTTCTTGAGTTATTTGTATATTTTGGAGATCAGCCCTCTGTCTGATGTGGGGTTGTTGAAGATCTTTTCCCATCTGCAGGCTGCTGTTTTGTCTTGTTGACCATGTCCTTTGCTTTACAGAAGCTTCTCCGTTTCAAGAGGACCCATTTATTAATTGTTGCTCTTAGTGTCTGTACTACTGGGGTTATATTTAGGAAGTGATCTCTTAAGCCAATGCATTCAAATATATTTCCCACTTTCTCTTCTATGACGTTTAGTGTGGTTGGTTTTATGTTGAGGTCTTTGACCCATTTGGACTTGATTTTGTGTATGGTGATAGATATGGATATATTTTCATTCTTCTACATATTGATATCGTTATGCCAGTATCAGAGTAATTGTAGCCTCATAAAAAGGGTTTGGCAATGTTCCTTTGTTTCTGTTGTATGGAACAAATTGAGGAGTATTGGTACTAATTCCTCTTTGAAAATCTTGCAGAATTCAGTACCGAAACCATCTAGTCATGAACTTTTTTTTTTTTTTGGTTGGGAGATTTTGATGACTGTTTCTATTTCTTTAGCAGTTATAGGTCTATTTAATTTGCTTATCTCTTCTTGATTTAATTTTTGATAAGTGATATTTATCTAGAAAATTGTCCATTTCCTTTAAATTTTCCAATTTTGTGGAGTATAGATTTTTGAATTATGACCTGATGATTTCCTCCGTGTCTGTTGTTATGCCCCCTTTTCATTTCTGATTTTGTTAATTTGAATAGTTTCTTTCTGCTTTTTGGTTAGTTTGAATAAAGGTTTGTCTGTTTTGTTGATTTTCTCGAAGAACCAACTCTTTGTCTCACTGATTCTTTGTATTATTTTCTTTGCTTCTATTTTGTTGATTTCAGCTCTCAATTTGATTATTTCCTGTTTTCTAGTCCTCCTGGGTGAGTTTGCGTCTTTTTGTTCTAGAGATTTCAGGTGTTCTGTTAACTTGCTAGTGTGGTATTTTTCCATTTTCTTGATGTAAGCATTTGGTGCTATGAACTTTCCTTTTAACACTGCTTTGATTGTGCCCCCATAGGTTTTGGTATGTTATGTGGTCATTTTCACTGAGTTTTAGGAAGAAGTCTTTAATTTCTTTTTTATTTCTTCCTTGATCCATTGATGGTCCAGTTGAGCATTGTTCAATTTCCATATGTTTATTGGCTTTCTGAAATTCATGTTGGTATTGAATTCTAACTTTAAACCATGTGATCTGATAAGATACATGGGGTTATTCCAATTTTTTTTTAATCTGTTGAGGTTTGATTTGTTACCTAGTATGTGGTCAATTTTTGAGAAGGTTCCATAGAGTGTTAAGAAGAAGGTATACTGTTTTATGTTTGAATGGAATGTTTTATAGATGTCTGTTAAGTCCATTTGAGTCATAACATCTGTTAGTTCCCTTATTTCTCTGTTAAGCTTCTGTCTGTTAATACCTATCCAGGGGTGAGAGTGGGGTGTTGAGGTCTTCCACTATTAGTGTGTAGGGATGAATGTGTGATTTATGCTTTAGTAATGTTTCTTTTATATATGAGGGAGCTCTTGGATTCAGGGCATAGATGTTCAGAATTGATATTTCTTCTTGATGGATAAAAAGATTATTTTCAAAGAGTTCTTGCAGGGTCTGTGTGAATATGCATGGCCCATATTGCCATCAAGGGTTACATGGACATCAGGGGTCTAGGCCACCATATAGGGCCATCTTAATGCCCAATGGTTGAGCCTCTGCTGGGCCATGTAGAGCTGAGTGCCCTGAACTACCACCCAGGGCCAAGGTGTCACCTGGGCTGCTGCTGGGGATCATTTCTGTGTCCATTGCCCTGCCATAGCTGAGGTCTGTGGTGAGGTCCATGACTCCTGTTGCCACCCAAAGCAGTGAGGATAGGACTGCACAGAGTTGGACCTGTACCTCACCCCACAGAAAGTTTCTCTAATGCTCCAATTACATAGGGTCTACCAGGTGTGTAGAGGACCAGTATCTACAAAACTTAAAATCCTAAAACCAAGTTTCTAGATTTGTTTGCTAGGATGTTACATGCAGGGATGGCAGAGTGCCTACTGCGTAATCTGTGTCATCAGTCTCAGCTACAAAACGGGGGAGAGAACCTGGGAGGGCTGAGAGTGGGAAGTGTCTGAACGGAACTCGAGCTGTCCTCCACTACGCTCCCATAACTAACTAACACTAACATGCAGTGTGATGTATGCAGGGTGCTTCTCACACCTGAGAGACACACAACGTAGCCTGAGGTGGAATTCTTGGAAAGTTCAATGTATTTCCTCTTAGCTCTCCTGCACATTATTGCTGTCCCTTAGGTCTCTCAAATGTCACCAGCTACACAAACTGCCTCAGTTTTCTGACCCGTGCTGATGACAGCTCTGCAGGGATTGTGATGTCACCCAGGGCTGTCCTTCCTCAGACTGGCCTGAAGGGTGTGTGTGTGTGTGTGGTGTAGAGCCTACCACATTACCAAAATATGTAGCTGAAGGATCGCAGTATGACTGCCTGTGGTTTCCTACCTACCCCCAAGAAGCGATGAATAACTCTTCTAAGTTATGCCGTAAGACTTCTTTCCCAAGAGGCAATATATTCTGCAACCTCATTGACAAGATAGTTAAGAGGCCCTCTTTGCAGTTTCTGGGTCAGTGGGGATACCACTGCTATGAACCCAGGATTTATAGAACACTGGCAAAAATTCTGAGGTATGTTGACTTGGATGGCTTTGACATACTCCTCACTGACTATATTGCATTTGTGGAGAAGTCAGGACACCGTTTTGAATTCAATTTCAACCTCGAATTTACTGAAATATGTGTGAATACTATTCTGTACTGGGTTTTCGCCAGAAAAGGTAATCCTGACTTTGTGGAACTCCTTCTCAAGAAGACAAAGGACTATGTCCAGGACAGAAGCTGCAGCCTGGCGCTGATATGGAGGTAATCCTCTTATGTTTTGTCGAGAGAAAAGTGGTCTATGGGGAGCACAATACTGTTTTCTTAGATCCCTTAGCATGTTGGGGATGTATCACTGACTTCATTGTAGACTGGGAATTTAAGAGTTTTACCTGTATTACGTACTATCAAGTCACAGTGGTGCTTAAGGAAGATGTTAGCAAATATATGAAAAATCCCATAAAAAGAGACAGACCTTGTCTAACGACTTACGGTGGCCGCTTCTCCCAGTGCCATTGAGATTGCACACTTGTAGTGTGTGTAAATAGTTCACTCCCCAAGAACAGCTAACTTCTTCCAGTGCCATTGAGATTGCACACTTGTAGTGTGTATAAATCGTTCACTCCCCCAAGTACAGCTCAGAATATATCCACCTCCATGGTCAACAGTCAACACAAGAGCTCCCTGTCTGTGTCAGATGCTTTAAAAAATTGATTTCAAATCTTCTACAACTGAGCTCAATGAGAATGTTGCTCGTTACAGGCCAAGTTTTTACTGCCCGAACCTATCAATCTATCTGACACGCAAAGCCCCAGGTGACTTTCTTGTAGCTCAAGAGTTTGATCCTAAGTCAATTAGTTCCCTGGCTTTGGGTGTTAGCCTGATTAGAACAGTTGTGTGTGCATTTCATTCAACAAAACACTTACCCTTCACCTTCTGGAGACACAGCAACAGGTGGGCAGTGAAACACAAGATCCGGGCTGGAGACATGGTAGTGGGTTCTGCTTGGAGTAGCCATGGTCCCTGCTACATCCCTCTGCCCGAGAGCCCACGAGAGTGTGCTCCTGAATGATCATCCCAACCCATGAAAGGGTAGGCAGGAGCTGGAAACTGTAAACAAAGCCCCCACTAAGACTTCTTGTCATTTATGTGTTGTTTTACGTGGTTACAGCTTCTACTAACCAGGTTTAAAGCCCACGGGTATCCTTGGAAAGTGTAATAAAACAGAGGAGGAAAGGAAGAGTTAAATATGGGCAGGGAAAGGGGAAATTTTAATGGAAAATGAAAGTGAATCATGATTGACAGGATCATGCATGCTCTCTGGGATGGAACTCAGGGCCTGTCATGCCCATGGCCTCACTGAGCAAGCGTGCTACATCTGAACTTTCTTGTTCATTCTCCACTATGTATGGGACAGTTTTTAAATTGAGAAATTTGGATATGGACGTAGTGACAGAATTAAAGTCATTACAGGCAATACTTAGCATGGAGCCAGAGGTTTAGATTTTAAAGGAGCCTGACAATCTCGTGGTGTCTTTCTCTGTGGCAACCTTGTTAGAGAACCCGAGGCTGCCAGCATACCACTCTCTGTGGCTAACATCTGTTACATGTCTCCTGATATGAATCATCCTTTACCCATGACTGGTGGGCTGTATACTTTCCCTCAAATATTTACATGGTCCCATGAGTTGAAATGGGCATGTCAGTGACCATGTGCATGTCAGTGACTTCCAAGTCTATTCGCCAGTCCTGACCTCTCCTTCCTCTCTGTCTACCTGAGATGGCCACATGGGGCAGAAGAGACTATCAGTCGGCTTACCCATCTCCAAGCCAATCTGGTTCTCACCTCAGTAGCACCTGACCCTATTGCTCAAGGCAGACATTTGGAATTAATTATTAAGTCTTGATTCTTTTCTTCCTTTCCCATCACAGCAATGAGTCCTTTCAGCTGTCTATAAGAACAGATCCTACTTAGTTCCTCATGTTTAATCCAGATGGAGCACTGCCATCTCTTACCAAGACAACAGCAATAGACTCTCTTAACATAACTCTTGAAAGCTGGTTACAAAATAATGGCTTCATTGTGATGCGTTCATGCATTGGTGTCGCTGTGCCCTACTCATCCCTCCCCAGCTACTTCCTGGGCCGCCTCCTCCCATGTTTCCTAGTAGTGCCCTAGACACATTGTCATACGTGTCTGAACATACAAAGTTAAATCTAAATTCTTTATAAGGGAAAACGTAATATTTTGTCTTCCTCCTATTACTGTATATATATATATATATATATATATATATATATATATATATATATATATATTTGAGTCTAGAGTCCACATATGAGAGAATCCATGACATTTGACTTTTGGGGTATGGCTTATTTGACTTAACATGACAATTTCCACTTACATCTCATGTATTTACTAGCCCTTTATACTATAAAGCTCTAGAAATACCCTTTGTCATAAGAACGGGACCAACTGCCCCATGGTCTTGTTACAAACCTATCAAGCATGACAAGATACCTACGAAATCAGTTCTGGACAGAAAAGTTTGAGCTGTCCAGGGGGCATTCAGGTTGAGATGTGCAACAAGTAGCTAGATATAGAACGCCATCTTTGATGTCTTTATTTCTACATCTAATTTGTTATATCTGTTGGTTCTGTGAACCTGCAAGTAATGGGAAAATATGGCTGTCTGCACTGCTATCACCCTGTCCCAAGCTAAGTGGCTTCTTTCTGTTGTACTGCAGACAGCCATGCTGCTCTTACAGCCCAGGCCTCTTGTGCATATCTGTTCCACGCAGAGCCAAAAGACTTTCTCGCACACATGTGACACCCTTCACAAAGTGGCCTCCATCTTCTCCCTCAGTTTCACCCTTCAGTCCACACTGACTTTCTTACCCTTCCATCACCATTCCAGGCACTTACATGGTGATGCAGCTAAGTAAATGTCTCCTAGTCTTCATCCAGATGCCACCTCTCAGGCACCCCTGTTCCATCAGTCATGCATCTCCCAGTATATTTGTACGGCTTATTCTATGTGCTCTGTTGACCCTGCGCTGTTAGTAAGTCACATAACATTAAAGAAGATAGTAAGAGTTTTATTTCATTCACCAATGTAAGTACCTCAAACAGTGGTTTTCATTTATCGTATGTTCAGTATTTGCTGAAATAAATGAAGAGTAGTTGAAACTATTGTTATGGATGAAATTGCATGATAATGGTCAAATCAAAGTTGGCCAACATGGCATGCACATCTTGCTAGACACTGAGGGTGATGGGAAGACAGGAGGGCTGAGGGAACAAACTGTAAAGCTACAGGGGAACCTGAGGCTGGTCTGACCAGGAAAACAGTGTCAAGAAAGAAGACAACACCAGAGATTGCAGTATTATGAAAAAAAGGTCTATTCAATTTGTCAGCCAAAGGAGAATGTAGAAGAATTGGAGATATGCCTATCTGCAAACCAGAGTCATCCACTATGCAACTGTACAGAAATATTGTGCCTTGTTATATAGGCACGTATGACAAGCTCTCAGACACGGAGGACTGTGCATTAACCTCACATTTAAAAACCAGTCCTTGTATTGCTTGCCTTCCTCCATCCACATGAGTACTGTTATAATTAATTGTTAGGACACATTAAGCAAATTTTGGTTTACAGTTCCATACCCTTTAAACCCAAGAATTAATCACACATCATGTGGATACAGATTCCATGTTTAAATCTCATTTTAAACCTATTTGAGTTTTAGTCATATTTTCAGCAATTTCCAATCAATATTCACTCAATATCTCCTAGAGGTAATGTAAATTTTAATAAATCTGAATCTCCTAAAGCTTAACAATGACCACTTGCTTTTTTCTCTGAGTTTCCTGAATTCCAATACTTAGAAGGTCAAGTCAAATACCTTCTTAAGAACTGGCAAGACCACATCCTGAGAATACAGCCAAGTGCCACCACATCCATCTTGAATTTTATTACATAGTTTTGAAATGACCACTTTAAATAATCATTTATAAGATGAAGTGCCTTGATTAATTTTTCAGGTCATAAACCAATCATGCATTTCTAAAGTAAACCTCATTGGACAATGAAGTATTTCTGCATATTGTTAGGTTCAAATAATTCAGATTTTATATGGGCCTTTGTGCCTATCTATATACATTAGAATTATTATTTTCTGCCTTTCTTATGATGCTTTAGATGACTTTGACATCAGACTAATGTTCTTGTACTTTCTGTATGAGTTTTCACAAAATTAATATTTCTAATTTAAATGTTGTGTTAAGGCCTGGTGAGATGGGTCAGCAGGCAAAAGGGGACTAGCTGCCTAGCTGCCAAGCCTGATGCCCTGAGTCCATCCCCAGAGCCCACAGGGGTGGAAGAAGAGAAAAGAGTCACACAGCTTGTCTTCTAAGTTCCATGTTGCACCATGTGTTGTGTACACACATGCACATGCACACATGTGCACACATACATAAGACATAAATGTAGAACAGCAAAAGAAATGTTATATTAGAGCCAGGCGTGATGGTGCACGCCTTTACTCCCACACTCTGGTGGCAGAGGCAGGCAGATCTCTTTGGGTTCCAGGACAGCCTGGTCTACAAATCAAGTTCCAGAACAGTCAGGGCTACACAAATAAACCCTGTTTTGAAAAACAAACAAACAAACAAAAAGTTATTAGAGCCAATATTGAATACTGATGTCCCTTCCTCTGAAGAACCAGATCGACATTTACTGCTCAGGACTTGTAGTGACAATAATGAGGGGGACCCCCTTAAATGAACATGTAAGAAGAAGTGAGGATTTCATGCTGAAGATGTGATTTCTAACATATGATCTGAACCTGAAACTCCGAAAGTGCACATCCAGCTTCTCAGCGAAGACTCTGCAGGGTGACTTTAGTGGCATGGCCTGCGGTCTGTGGCAGCCCTGTGACTCGATGGAAAGTTATTTCCCCAAAGGTGTAGGAAAGCTGTTTATTACTGATGAGAAGCTGATGAGAGAGTGATTGCTGAGGGGCTGAGCCAGTGCTCTCTTGAGAAGTGCTCAGGTCCTCAGCCCTAATGAAGGAAAAGAGCAGATGTTACAGAGTTGAGTAGCTAGAGTCTAAAACTTGTGAGAAACCCTAGATGCTTTGACATAGGTTGTCACTTCCGTTTTGTGGATGCCCTTCTACACAAAATGCCAGATTTTTGGCCAGATTTTCTGCTGGTGTGCTGAGAGCTTCATCTATGGTTGGCACTGAATAGAGCCTCCATGAATTGATCAGAGAAATGCTTGTTGTGTGCCATTAGGAGATACTTAAATGCCCCCTTGAAAGAACACAGAGTCATTAGTTTCTGGGTTTTCTTAACTCTTTGAAGTCATTGGTGTATTTTAGGCTATTGTCCTTAACTGTGACTCGACAGGCTTTGGCTTTTTGTATTCCAAATGAATGAATACATAGAGGAATATTTTGGTTAGTCCTTTTTAGTAGAGTTTGGAAACCTATAAGATAAAGAAAAAAATCTAACTTCAGGAATATCAGCAAATTGGCATTATCGAAAGGTATAATGTCAAGTATACTGTGTTAACTGATTTCTGCTCAGCTTCAACCTAGATATTTATATGAGGTTAATATGGTGTAAGAAAGCAAATCTTGAGGGAGTGGGGGGAGTGGGAGGGTGTTGGGAGGAGGGGCGAAAATGGAAACTTTTATAAATTAATAAACTTTGAAAAAAAAAGAAAGCAAATCTTAAGAAGACCTGGTTTTCTGGTTTGTACCCACATTTTGTCCCTTCAATAGAGATGATACAGTAAAGACAGTTAGGTAGGTAGTTTCCCTTTGATACTGTGTTGGGGTATTCAGTTTTCAGCTGGACATTAACTGAGCATTATCTGATATACACATTGTTATGCTATGTTTGCCCCAAGGTTGATGACTGAGTCTCTAAGATTCTAATTATGCTTAATAACAAACAAACAAACAAAAAAGAACAGGCAAGAAAATAGCATTACTGAAGCTGCAGGGCGATTCTTGATATAAAATATACAACTTTAATTAACAGAAGTAAGACTTACAACAGCTTACACCAGAATCCAAACAATCCGTCCAGACGCAAGAGCCAGGCGAAAAGAGAGCTAGCAGAGCGTGCTTGCTAGGTTTATAGGCAGGCTTTTGCCTAAGGGCGGCACGCCCCCCAAACAGAATATGATTGGCTGAACTCCCCTATCACATTACATTGCCTGTAAAATGTTTAAATGAGTATCAAGCACACACACAAAAAAATCTTATTGGGATTGAAGTCAAATTCCAATAAAAAGTATTTGATTGACTCCTACAGAGTCAGCATTGTTTTAAGTTCTCATAGATACAGTAGTGAGCCAAAACCACAATTTCTTCCCTTGGACCAGCCAGATCCCAGCTGGCAGCGGTAGCTGCTGCCAGCGGACAACCTGAGTCCCAGCTCTGGAGTCCACAGAGAGAGCTCTGGAGTGCAGAGAGAACTGACTCCGGCAAAGCTGTCATCTCATTCACACATGAGAGAGAGAGGTGGGGAGGAGCTATAAAACTCCCCATTCACACATGAGAGAGAGAGGTGGGGAGGAGCTATAAAATTCCCCATTCACACATGAGAGAGAGAGGTGGGGAGGAGCTATAAAACTCCCCATTCACACATGAGAGAGAGAGGTGGGGAGGAGCTATAAAACTCCCCATTCACACATGAAAGAGAGAGGTGGGGAGGGGCTATAAAACTCCCCATTCACACATGAGAGAGAGAGGTGGGGAGGGGCTATAAAACTCCCCACTGGAGCCTAAATTTGCAGAGCTCACCTTGCTCAACCACTTTTAAAAGAGAAAAAAGAATATATAAAAATGTTAAGCAAGTTTTCAAAGATAAGAAGATGCTAAGAGCACAAGGGTTGAAGGTTCAAAGGACCTCATGAGCAGGTTCAGGGTGAACAAGGAACTCTTCACAAAGAGCTTATGACAGATCCCCTAAGATGGGCTGTACATGTCTCCGGACTGAACTTGGAGGGGAGAACACATACAAGACAAAGGTGAAAAACCTTGATACAGCAGTGATCTTGGGATCAGGGTAGTAGTGAGATAATCCACGAAAAGAATGCTGGAGTTCAATCTTTGATATATATTAGAAGTACTCATGAAAAAGTTAAGATAGATGTCCAGGAAAATACTGATTTCAGGAGTATCAGTGGGGGATCAGGAGGTGTGCACACACACAGTGCTAGTAGCAGAATGTGCCTAAAACTACAGCATACTGCTCCTTTAACTGGCAAAGCTCTGACATTTAGAGCTCCAAAAAGCTTTAGAGTTAAATTAGGCTTGTGATTTCCCAACTGTGCTTTCAGTTTTCGACTAGGGATCTAGCAAGGGACAGAGGGCCCCACTTTGCCAGGGGTATTTGCATCCTTTAGTGTCTAGGGACAATACTCCAGTGCCATTGCAGGTGCCCAGAACACTCTAAGCTTTCCACTGGGAAACATCTGCTAATCCTCCAAGTCTTCATTCTTAGGTATCTGACAGGACATGGCCAGCCCAGAGAGAGCTAAGTGCCACTCCTCAGGGTATTACTGCCTTGAGCAAACTTCTGCCACAGTAGTGGACATTCTGCATCATATTTACTGTCCTTGGCAATGCGCAGGAATTGCAGCTTTCATTTCTATACCTACTGTTCAGCAGACTTTGGACATGCAACTGTTAAGTGCATCCACACATGAGGAAGCAAGCCCTGAGACTGCTGCCCCAAGCACACTGCTGCTTAGGGCTGAGACGCAGAGTTGCAGATGCTTATGGTTGTTTCCTTTAACCTCTTAGAGCATGCTGGCTCCATCTTGTCCAATACCTGAAATTTTTAAAAACTTTATTTTGTAAGTGTGTGTGTAGGAGACAGAAGGTACACGCATGTCACTGCACAGGTATGGAGCTCAGAGGACAACTTGTGAAAGTTCTCTCCTTCTACAGAACGGTTCCAGGGGCCATGCTTGGGTCTCGAGGCCTGGTGCCTTCACCCTCTGGGCCATCTCACTCGTCTATTCGTCCTCTCCCGGTGCTGTGAGAAAAGTCACACCCAAGGCAAATACAGAAGAGTGTATTTGCACTTATCGTCCCAGGGGCTTAAGAGTCTACTGTGGGAGGGAGGCATGGGAGCAAGCTGCAGGCACTACAGCCAGAGCACAAGGTAAGAGTCACATCCTGAGTGACAAGCATGAGCACAGAGAGCAACTGAAACGGGGTGAAGCTTCACACTCTCGAAGCCTGCCTCCATGACATTCTTCCTCCGACAACTGGGGACCAAATGCTCAGCTACGTAAGACTGTGGAGGACACCCTCAAATCACCACATGCAGCCCCAAAGTTCTGTCTTACTCTGCAGACTGCGTCACTGTTTGACTAGACTTTTCAAGAGAATTTGAGAGGCAAGGTTTATTAATAAAATTCCTCTTTGCTTAATTTCAATAGTCACGTTACTTGGAAAAATTATTTGCTAATATCAAGTTTCCTGTGGTCATAGACACTACCGTGTTCCCTCTACATTTATGGTAACTAATTCAGTATGGAATATAAAAGTGTACTAAATGAAACAGTTTCAAACGCTATATATCACTTCATTTCTGTCATAGAGAATGGAAATACTGACATCTAGCCCCCATGTGATACTCCAAGACACAGACTTCAATATGTCTCTGTATGTGCATGGGTATTTTCCTTGCATGTAAACCTTTCCACCACATGCAAGCCTGGTGCTCCTGGGGGCAGAAGTCACCAGATCCCTGGAGCTGAAATCACAGACAGCTGTGAGCTGCCATCTGGGCGCCTGGAAACAAACCCCGACCTCCTAGAGAACACGATTGCTCTGACTGTTGGGTCATTACTCTGGCTGCAGCCTCTTTCAAAACCTCAGCCCTGCATTGCAGCCCTGGTTATCTAGTTCTAAAACAAAAACAAAAACGTGTGTGTAGACAGAGGGCAAACTTGAATGTCCACTTCTTGCAGACAGTGACTTTCACTGAACCTGGAGCTCATCAAGCAGGCAAGCAATAGCTGGCCAGGGCCTCCTGTCTCCCTCCATCACTAAGATTACAAGCACACGCCACCAGAACATCAGTGCTAAGAGTTAAATTTAGTCTGCATGCTTGCACAGAAAGCAATCCACTGGATGAACTACCTTTCTAGTCCGAAATTTTACTCTTGAAGGAAAATAAAACTCTCTCCTGAGGTACTCAGAGAGGTCTCACCGTAACGTACAAGTCTCTCCTGAGGTACTCAGAGAGGTATAACTGTAATGCACATGTCTCTCCTGAGGTACTCAGAGAGGTCTCATGGAAATACACATGTCTTATTTTATTAAATGGACAAACAGGACTGGGTGCTTACACTTGCTTCTTATCTAATCTCCACTCTCAATCCAACCCCTTGTCCAATATATGACCAAGAACGGAAGCAAAGATATCAACATGATCAATATTTCTCCTAATAAAGTAAACTGGAGAGATGGCTCAGCAGTTAAGCACATTGCCTGCCCTTCCAAAGGATCCAAAGCTCACAACCATTTGTCATTCCAGCTCCAGATAATCCGACACCCTCTCCGGACACCTTGGGCTCCCGCCCACAGCATAAACTCACATTTACATAGACACATAACTTAAAAAATTAAATCTTTAAAAAAGAACTATAAAAAGCTGTTTTTCTTTCATTTCTATTTTATATGTCTAGAGCGTGGTGAGTTTCTACTGCCAACCAGTGTGGGAGACACAGAGAGCCACTGTGACTGAAAGTGAGTGCCTTGTATGCAAGGCCTCAGCGTTTGGTGGGCATTTGCTTTCCCCCTTCAGTGTGGTCTATAGTGTCAAATTCTTAAAACATTCCGAATAGACGTTAGTTACAAGGCGCTAGTGGGTGAGGGCTGATGTCGTAGATACTGTTAACACAGCAGCTCATGACACTGCACTCTCTGCCTTTGGCTTGCAGAACCTTCACGCCCGTGTACTGCCCCAGCCCGCTGAGCGGCATCACGCCTCTACTCTATGTTGCTCAGACGCGACAGTCGAATATCTTAAGAATCCTCCTGCAATACGGGATCCTAGAGAGAGAGAAAAACCCTATCAACATTGTTTTAACAATACTACTCTACCCTTCGAGAGTGAGAATAATGGTTGACCATGAGTTGATTGACATTCAAGAAGATGCTAAGACATGTCTAACGCTATGCTCCAGAGTGCTTTCTACAATCTCAGTGCGGGAGATAGAGGTAAGCAGAGCTTCAGTCTTGGGGGAGGGAGTGCAACCCAACATGTGTTAGGACATAATTATGAAGGCAAAAATGGAGTGTTCTTAATGTATGCATTATTTCCAATGATGAATTAATCACTGCTCATATGCTCCGTAATTTAAAATGAGGTAAAATCCAAATGAGCTAAAATTAGTCCTTCAAATGCTGATTTTTCTTACCATGAACTTCAAAAGTTAAATTTATGGTTTATTTTAGTGTTAAATAGATGTAAATTGTTACATTTCAATAACAAACTGTGTATTGAGATTTCTATCTAAGAATAAAATAAGATAAAATTTTAACAGCTCTTCTTCCCACCAGAATATTTCAGAACAGCAGCTCCATTTCTCCCCACAAACACAATCACATACCAAGAAATAGGTTTTTCCATTCATGATGCCCAAGCAATTTTAAGCATTATAGAAATATAAAGACATAAAATATTTATTCAACTGAAAATATCTCTCCAAAATATGGAGACCTTCTCCTTAATAAGGTTTTGGGACTAGACCAAGTTAGAGAGAAAAAAAAATCACCCATATATCAACCATAAATTGGGAATGCTCATTTTTTTTTCAAAATGAACTGCAAATTGCAGTTTCCAACTGTATCATGCTCACTAACAGCAAGAAGTTAATTTATATTTATAAAGGGAAGCTAGTCCCACAAATTGAACCAGCCAGCTTAACAAGGAATTAGCCATTCCTCCCATCTTTAGAAGTGTAACTTCAGAAATAGGTTCAAAGGCATATACTTTGCTGGCGTTTGAATGCCTTTATCAGAATACTAATGTGTGGACAAGCTGTAAGGCAAACAGATGGGTCAGATTATTATAATTGGCCACCCATTTTTAAAGAGAACATACTTAAGTTGTTTTTAGTGTCTTCATGTTTTTTTACATATTTGTTTCATAGTAACTGCCCTGCATGGTTATCACAGAACACATGAATTTAGACCAGTCTAAAATTTAGCAAGCAAAACTATTACAAAAAGTACCAGGAAAAAATTGACCAAAGTCATCTGGGAGGCAAAGAATTTATATGCAGGCTCCAAATAAGTATAGTTCATCAACTCCAGGGGAACAGTGCCGTGCAGGAGGCTGTGGTACCATGTCCACACTGCCTGAGTGCTGGTTTCCTGCTTCCGTCACTTCTCAGATGGCACACATATTAAGTATGTTTGGATATCTCGCTACCACATCCTTGTAGACATAGACAATGTCTACTTTGCATGCCTAGTAATTATCCCAGGCACCTACTACAGTTGAATACACATTTGCTACTCTTTAAATAGTTGATACCTGAATTAATGATGAATATATGCACATATATAATATAGCTAAGTAAGTGTCAAGAGGCCCGGACAAAGAAGGTGTTTGCTGTTGTTTCTTAACTATTGCATGTGCTGTAGGGGTAAAGACGCCAGCGTTGTGTGAGTCCCTGGGGAGATCTCTCTATGCAGCAGTAGCCTCCCCTTGGCATTTAACCCCCAGAGCAGAAGCTTTGAGAAGATGGCTTCCTAAGACTTTAAGAAGACCTCCTTTCATGCAGGCAGGTCTCCACTGAGGTCTTGGTGATCTACATGAGTTGGGGCCAACTGAGGAGCATGTATGATTTACATCACCTGTTTCCAGAATCAGACTTTCTGAACAAGCCCCTCAGGTGAACAGGACACTGGTACCTTTAGCTTTTGGGTGGCGTCTGCACATGGCTGTGGCTGATGACAGCGCCTCATAGGAGGTGATACTGTAGAAGAATGCTCCATCCGAAATAAAGAACTTCCTGCGCAGAGTTTAAATTTTGCTTCGTGCCTTCCCAATACTGTTTTTAATCGCTGGGAGAACAAAATTGGAATAAAATGCCTATAAGGTAAAAAGGCTTTGATAAAGATTACAGGAGTTGGACTGATATTTTATGTTTTAACAAATAAAGCTTGTCTGAAGATCAGAGCACAGAGGCAAACCATTAGAGGTCAGGCAGTGGTGGCTCACATCTTTAATGCCGGGAGTTGGAAGACAGAGGCAGGGGGATCTCTGTGAGCTCAAGACCACCCTGGGCTACACAAGATTGAATCTGTCTAAAAGAATTAGAGCTCACACAAAGGTGATCCCAGAACTTGGGATCCCACGCCTTTAATCTCAGCACTGGGGAGGTGAAGACAGGAGTGATGTAGCTGGGTGGAGAGAGGAATATAAGGTGGGAGGACCTCCTTGCAGTGTGAGGTTTGGTGGAGACAGTTGCAGTCTGAGAATCGCCCCTGCGGTTAGAGGAGGAAGTCTGAGGAAGACAGTCTGAGGACAGGATGGCCCACTCTGTCTGAGCACTGGCAAAGGTAAAAGGTCTCTCTAGTGGCTAGCCATACTGTTTCTCTGATCTCTCAGCTTTCACCCCCTAATATCTGACTCCGGGTTTTATTATTAAGACCAACTAATTCATGCAACAAGGGTTATATAAATTCAGGATCTTTTCTGAACCTAAATAAATTTTTAAAAGTACTAAATACTTGGGATCATCAATCCAGGAGTAAGTGAAAGCTTTTCTTGTCTCCAGACACAGCTGAGCTTGGGAAGACGTCCAATTATCCAAAACTGGTTGGACTACATCCCTCCAACAAGATACAAAGATCCATGTGAACTCGTCCACCTTTGCAGAATAACCATCAGGACCCAACTGCTGGCCAACAATATGCTTCCAAATGGAATATTTTCACTTCTAATTCCTTCTCGTCTACAAAAGTTCCTGAATTTAGAAAGCTAACATGCATTTTTATGCTGTTCTTTAGGATGGTAGCACTGTACCATTTAGAAGTTAATAAACTATTAACTTCACGCACGTTTGCTGCACTGGATATTCCGTTAGATGTGTTTTTAGAGCTAGAGGGATTCCCCCATGGTTAAGAGCACTGCTCTCTCTTACAAAAGGTCTGAGATCAGTTCCTAGCACCCACATGGTGGCCAGTAACCACCTATAACTCCAGTTCCAGGGGGTCTGATGCCTACATCTGACCTCTGTGGGCACCAGACGTGCATGTGGTATACATATATTCATTCAGACAAAACACATGTACAACATATGATAAACCTTTAAGAAAAGTTTTAAAGAAGATATATTTTTAAATGTCCTAAGTTCAGCACTGTATTACCATATAACTCTACCCATTACTTTCCATACAGTGAAATAAATTATATGCATAAGATTAAAAAGTCTATTTTGGTATAATAACATAAAATTAAAATTTCATCTATAAAAACTTTAAGGTCGTGAAAAAATTCAATATATTCAAAGCACATTTTTAGCTTTAAAAATTACCTAGAGCACTAGATTTTTCTGTGATGTCTAGTTTGTTACACAAAGGCAGACTTAGAAACAATTCCTCGGGTGTCTCTGCTGCTTTCTATGTCCAGAGCAGAGGTGCTCTCCTCTAGATAGCTGTTCAGGACGTCTGTACTGAGGGAAGCCTTAGATGTCACGATAGGGTCTCATCTGAACAGTGTGGATCTGTTCGCTGTGATGAAAGCAAAGGCTACTTCTTCCTCCAGGGCCAAGGTTTTTAAGTTCATTATAAAAGGTAGAAAGTTCCCAAGGTCTCTGGTCGTCCCCGAGACACTGATGTGCTGGCGGTGACAGGCTGGAAACTGAATACACATCTTCACAGAACTCAACAAAATGTTTCCCTGATTGGTAGATCAGTCACCAAATCTGGTTAAACCACAAAAAAAACGTTGGTGTCTCTTAAGCCAATGTTCTCTTCACTGGCCACTTTCTACTCCTCTCCTGCATACGTTGCCTCCTCGTTCTTCAGCCTGGAGCCACCATGGACTCTCCTGACCCTAGAGTCCACAGCTACCTCAGATCAGTTCATTCTACCACTCATGGTCTCAGTGAAATGATAATGGAACCATCTTACAACCTGCATCACCACTACCACAGCCCCCAAACCTCCAACCATAAAAACACCTTCAACATGCACGGTGTTCTTCAGGCAACAGTGACACCAGGCAGTTACTCTTTCTTCGGTCACTCACACGTTCTCCACACACCAGGGACACCAGCCTGCCTCCCATCTCACGCTGCTTTGCTTCTACTTAAAATGCCCTTTCTAAACCCGTCATGTCCCCCTTTACACTCCCTGTGACCAACAAAGGTTATGTACTATGCTATTACCTTAAATGTTGCAGTACAATTATACTGTACCCTGAAGTCTTTAGTGTAAGATATTCTACCTTTTATTCTCCTAGCTTATTACCTGCCTCACAGCAAGTATTTACTGAATTAGATTTGTGTTGTAGCTTTCTATAAAAGAATTTTTTTTTTTTTGCTTGAAGGAGCAAATTTAGAAATGTGCTTTTAGAGAAAGTAGGCTAAAGGAAACACAAAACTAAGGAGAGACAGAAATAAAATATCACACTGGCTAAAGAATGCAACTACCCCCAAAACTTGAAAGAAACTTTACCCTATCCCTAACATAAATGATATCGTTTCTAAATGTCAAATAGAAGACTACCGGAACCAAGAACTAGTAAGGGAAGTGGCACTTCATACAAGGTTGATACAGCTCTGGTAGTAGACCAGTAATTGTATATGAAATCATGATACACTTGATATATGACAGAATTCTTTCCATGTAATCTACATGTGAAAATAACCTAGATGTCATAAAACCCTCTAAAGAAGGCTTATAACTATGCTCAAGATTATTGAAAATGGGGGCTGGAGATGTGGCTCAGCAGTTAACACTGGCTGTTCTTTAAGGACTCAGGCTTGATTCCCAACACCATCTGCCACTCCAGCTTCAGGATTCTGATGTCTTTTTCTGGCCTCCAGGGGCATTGCACACATGTGGAACACAGACACATATTCATGGAAAACAGCCGTACACATAAAATTAAAAAATGAAAAATTTAAAAATGACTTAAACCCAAAACTGCTCAGTAAATAAATGGCTAAACAAGTTACAATTTGCCCCAACGGGCACTTGTCCATCATTTCCAAATGAAAACAGCCGTTCTCACAAGGCTGTGTGCTATCCCAACTGTTGGATATTCGGGAGGAAGCCTCATGAGGAGCTAGGTCTGTGTCCAGCCAGCTGCAGTTGAGACATCGCAAGGCAGTGTCTGGGGACAAGGGGACCCTCTGCTCACCTGACTGTGGTGGCCAGACTCGTCTGTAAGTATGTTGGGATGTGTAATGCTGGGTACCACAGTTACTGTAAATAACACACACTCCCTTTCTTTTCCATCTAGACCTGGATACTGCCTTATGATGTAGCATTTATCTGTGGGACAAATTGCTAGGGTGGAAAAATGGGATGAAACACAATGACCAAAAATAACTTAAGGAAGGGTTTATTTTGGCGTACAGTTCTAGAGAGGCTACATGTCCACAATGGTAGGCAAGGCATGGTCAAAGAGACAGGATGCTGACAGATCACATTCAACCCATACAAGCAGCAAAATGAAGCAGGGCAAGGCTCTAACATGTAAGGCCCAGGCTGTGTCACACTTCTCTAGCAAAGCTCCACAACCTCAACAGTGCCACCAACTAGGGACCACGTGTGCAGTGCATGAGCCTATGGGGGACATTTCTCATTCAAATTGCCACAAGCGGCTTGTCAAGACATTGTGGGCGGTTACAGTGACAGGTTGGACTGTGGGATACTTATCTATACCATAGAAGGAAGCCACAGAAAACAGCAAAGACAGAAGCCTTAAAACCAAGAAGGAACTGTTTCCTGGTATTAGCTGTACCTGTGATATTGTAATGGTCTTCATTTTACGTGCTTTGTGGTATGTTTCTGTCACATGCAAAACAGCTTATGAAAAAGTAATTTTAAGAAAAAATAAAATTTTTATTTAAATATCTACATAAAAATAAAATGGATTGATTAGCTGGCTGAAAGTTTTGTAGCTTTAAATGATGAAAAATTCTTAGCTGTCTAGGGGGTTTAACTGAGGTTAAATAGCCTGGAGCATGTCTGCTATTTCACCCACTGCTGGACCATTACCCCCCTCACCGCCCATTCCCATGCTGCCTCTACTGTCTCCTCTCTGCTAACATCCATCCCTCTTCAGGGCTCCCTTACAAGGCCACTGCAAACCCAGATCATCTGATTTTAGGAAAGTGTACATTGCAAATATTAATTAAAATGCAACTAATGGTAAAGTTCAAACATACTGATACTCTCTTTCAAAGACAGAGAAATAGGAAATATGCAAGTAATTAAACAAGATACTGTACATAACGCATACACAATAGTGGTAATTTACTTCTTCAAAACATCTGCATATCATTTGAATTATGACTTCTTTAATATATCTGGCTATTAGTTTCAATACTGAACCAAGCTTAATGAAGTCAGTATATATAACTAATAAATCCTGTAAAATATCCACATAGTAAAAACTAGAGGAACGCTGGGAAGATGGCTCAGCTGTTCAGAGTGCTTCTTGATATTACAGAGGACCTGAGTTAGATTCCTAGCACCACATGGGAGTTCACAGGCACCTGCTAACTCTAGCTCAAGGGGATCCAATGCCCTCTTCCGGCCTCTGCAGAAGCCACACACATGCGGCACACACTCATACAGACACAAGCACATACACACAAACAGACAGCACAGCATAAGCAGTCTGTGAATAATTCTGCTGGCCAAACCCTTATGAAGATTGCAACTACTAAACCAACGGGTCAATGTGCACTCAAGTTCCAGGTACTTGGTTGTTTAAGAAAAAAGTCTACAGGGCAGATTTGTGAATTATGACTTCAGGAGCAATCACCCACTGAGATGGGATTGTAAAATGAGGTGGTGTTGAAGAGAAGAGCCCTTTCCAGTAAGAAATAAATGACTGGCTGGTTTGCTCTTTTACAAAATAACAGTGACCTTTGAAAGCTGATGTGGTGTGAAAGCCACGTGTCTGAGCAGACACTTACACAGAAGAGTCCCGGTTGTGTATATCTTTCTTGTTTCCTCAGTGTGTATTCCTACATCACTTGCACTGTGCTAGATATTAAAAACAATGTCTGCACACATGCATGTAAACCACGGTGTGGATGTGGAGTTGGCAGATTCTCTCACTTCACCATATGGGTTCCAGGAACTGAACTCAGGTTGTCTGGGTTGGCAGAAGTGCTTTTACCAAATGAATCATCCTGCTGGCCTGAAATAAATAAAATTTAAGAAAAAAATGTTCCCTGGGAATATACAAAGGAGGCAGATCAGTGCTGTCTCTCTGTTGCCTTTTATGTAAAAAGAGAGGTCAAAATAAAAAGCAGAAAGAGCAGTGAGTCACTGAAGACAGTTTTGTCTATACTCTGAACTGTAACTTCTAAGTGTACACTTAATGTGGGGAGGTCACAAATGAAAATGAAAATGAATGCTTTTTCTAACAAAAACTTTCCTTTTACTTAGTGTTGGTGGCACATGCCTTTAATTCCAGCACTTGAGAGGCAGAAGCAGGACCAGTTTGGTCTACAGACAGAGTTCTAAGACAGCCAGGGCTAAACAGAGAAACCCTGTCTTGAAAAACAAAAACAAAAAAGTAAATAAAGTAAAAAGCCAAAAACCTTTCCTTCAAGAGCTGTTACTTTTAAAGGTATTCTAATGAATATCTCCATTTAGGGTGCATAGGTAAAAATTCTGAAGTTTTCTGTAATTTTCAATTAAAATATCAAACTGAGCAACTGCGACACAGACACTGTGTAAGCGGTGAGCTGCTATTCCTCAGTCCCCTCGGGAAGGTCCGCAGCCCTGGTCTGGTCCTCTTCGTACTTCTTCTTGAGATTACTCAGGTACGTCCGCAGCCTGTCTGGTTCCAGTTGGGAGTTTCGAGCGACCTGGACAAGCCTCATGGCAAGATGGTACACAACTCTCCACCTGTCCATCTCTGGGGAGCTCCTTTGATTTTGCTGTTATTGAAACATATGAAATTAAAACAAATGTGTATTGAATTCATGTTTTGGTATATCCTATTTCCTTTCATAGAAATAGGAACTCAAGGCCTCTCTCTTTTTCTCTCTCTCTCTCCCACACACACAAACACACTGTTTTAAAGGTGTGGAGCAACAGCACCGCTTACGGCTACGCAGTAGCCGTAATTTCAAATGTCACCAAAAATAAGATGAGTCCTGAGAAAACCACTTGCCCACAGGATACAAAAACTGTTGGAGCCTAACAGAAAATATTGCCAGCGGAGTACAATACATTTTAAAAATGAACATATATTGAAATATAAAATTATGACTAATTTTTAATCAATTATACTTAAGGATATCAAAAAATAATCAAGACATATCATCTTACTATAGGACTAGAAGATGGACTTGGGAATGGAGCTAGAATTAAACTTATGATTTACATACTGACTAAGCTAGATAAAGATATCAATATTTTTCGCCAGGCGGTGGTGGCGCACGCTTTTAATCCCAGCACTTGGGAGGCAGAGGCAGGTGGATCTTTGTGAGTTCGAGGCCAGCCTGGTCTACAGAGCTAGTTCCAGGACATGCTTCAAGGCTACAGAGAAACCCTGTCTCGAAAAAGACATCAACATTTTCAACACTAACTACTTGGGAAATCTCAGTAAGTTTCCCAGCAGTATTATCTCCTCCACTCTTCCACGCAGATGATTCTCTCTGAAGGTCTGCTTTCCCTTCCTTCCCCACAGTAAAGTGAGTCTATACGGCAGAATCAGATAATCGTATGTTTAATCATCTGTTTGGTACCTTAATTAATTACTCTCATTTATATCAAAGTCACTGTGTATCTGTTCCAGGCACCAAAGCTCGTGTCTGTGTGTCTACTGGGCCTACAAACATGTACACTTGATAAGATAATGGAACTCAAGCAGCTTACAGTCTTCAGAACAAAAGGTCTGTGTGTGTCATGCGATCACGGTAGCTACGAAAAGTTCTGTACGGGACACACAACACTCAGAAAAGGCAAGCTCATTTCCAGCTCGGATGAGGCAAAGCTTATATGAGACGGAGAATGTGGAGCCAATCTTCACTGGTAAAAGTGCCAAGAATGGAGGCTTCTGGGTAGAGAAACAGCTAAAGCAGGCGTAGGAGAGACTTGGAACACAATCAGGGCAACTACAAGCGACAGAAGAGCAAATTATGTGACTCTGGTTGATGCGGGGTAAGGGTAGCATGAACCTTGAACAAACAGAAAGGAGAACCTGAAGCAAAACTGGGCAAAGGGGAAACTCCTGAGCCAGGGTCCCAAGTGACCTTGAAGCAGCATTTTATGAAGTAATTACGAAGACTTTAGAGATTCAACTTCAGCGTGATAGGCAGTGACTGACAGCGTCTGGTTAGGCATAACTATGCACTGGGAGACAAGGCAGAAAGTGTATAGGAAGAGTCAGGACAAGGAATTAGCACATGCCTTAATGAGACATGCTTGTAAGGAAGGAGTCACATATGGCTATGGTGGGGATACTTGGAAGTGAGCAGACAAGAGGTTTCCTTAACAGATGAGAGTTCAAGTTTTGATTTAAAAATAGATGAATATATTAAAGGAGGGTTAGCAAGATGCCTCAACAGGAAAAGCCTGACGGCAACTCAACCCACATCACAGAGAAAACCACTTCTGTTAGCTGTCCTCTGACTACACACACACACACACACACACACACACACACACACACACTCAAACACAGACTGTGGCATATGCCCCCAATGTACCACACACAAATAAATATGATAATTTTAAAAATCATTTTAAAAGATATTAGGGGAAATATGGAGAAAATACACACAGACTCAGTGTCAGCAGAACTGAAAACATAAGCTGTGGGAGAAAGACTACTAACACTCAGATTATACAGAAAGGAGCTGGTGGCAAACACCTTCCAGACACAGAGTGAGGAAGAAAATGCCTTAGAGAAGAAGAGAGAGGGAAGCTGAAAGGCCCAAGAGTCAAACCTTCCAGGAAAATAACCAACAGCTACCAGCACAGAGCAGCGCAGAACATGGTGCAAGGGCCATGGTGTGGGGGCGGGGAGGGTGGAGGCGCACAAGGACAGGTGCATCTGTGATTGTTTGCAACTTAAGAGGAAGTTCAGTAAAGCGTTGATAAGTTTCAGGTCCTGTTCGTCATGGGAGAAGAGAAGACCCTCTCCTGAGGAAGAGGAGGAAAGAGGTAACTGTAAGAAACACTACAAAAGATTTCTATGAAAACGCACTAAGCAAATTGGAAGAGAGGAAACTCAAGTGAAGAAAACATGGAGGCAAAAGAAAAGAAAAGCAACTAAGAGAGTGGGTCTCAGTGGGAAACAAAAGAGGAAAAATGCTACTGAAAAGTATTTGAAATACTGTTTCTCTAGAAAGATGGTATATGGGGAATATGGAGGCACAGCTAAGGGAGGTGCAAGGTGAGTGTAAGAACACTACAGGGCTGTACAGGAATTCCAACAACTCATGAAGATGATAGCAAGGTGGTTTGTTTGTTTCCTTTCAAGACAGGGTTTCTCTGTAGCTTTGGAGCTTGTCCTGGAACTAGCTCTTGTAGACCAGGCTGACCTCGAACTCAGAGATCTGCCTGCCTCAGCCTCCCGAGTGCTGGGATTAAAGACATGCGTCACCACTGACTGGCAACTGCAAGTTCTTTTAATACACGTCAGTAAATTATCTTCAGCAACTGAGCATCAAACGCTCAGAACAAATGGAAATGTCTTGACAAAGCTACCTAAGAAAGTCAGGTCAGTGAGCAGGAGGACAGCCATTACAATGAAAGGCCAGAACATACGGATCTACAGCCAGAGCACAGCACGGGCCCACCTTGAAAACTTCTGAACAGCACTAGGAAAGCCAAAGCCTGAGAGACTAGCGGCCAGCTGGCTGGTGACTGGAGTCTGGCAACAACATGGAAAGTGAAGAGTTAGGCAGTGGGAGCTTCTTCAGAATGGGAGCAATGTCCACACAGCTGAGGAAGGGATTCAAATGATGACTAGGCAAGTGAGGCCACAGGCAGTCCAGGAAATCAAAGGAAAAACATTTAAAAAAGACAGACAAACTTGGTGCTTTATATGCCTGCAAATCCCAGCACTTGGGGGGCTGAGGCAGAAGGACCTGGAACTGCAGGCTACCCTGGGCTACCTTGCTGTCCCCAAATCAAACCAAACCAACAAAAAATCTAAAGGAAAAAAATTTAAAAAGAATGAAATACAGACAACTATTCTTGTAGATTATATCCAACACTGGATTTTTTTTGAAACACTATGAGACAAAGAAAAAAGATTTCAAATTTTAAATCAACATATGTGATGTTGATCTACTGTTTCTTAGGAATCCATTTAACTTCTATTAACCTGTAAACTGAAAGCAAAATAACCCTTCTATAACTTATCATTTAAAAATAGGAATATTTACTTCATAAAGAAAAATGAGGTTTTAATTTGTGATAGTGGGCAGCAGAGCTTTGAAAGTAAAACCTCACATGTTGCAGGTTGCTTGTTAGATGCACATTTCAAACAGATTGACTTTCTCAAAATACAGCTAGCAGCAATTACTTACAGGAACAGAATTTGTCTGTTACTAGTTGATCTGCTAGGAAAAGTTATAGCAACCTAATCCTTACAATAACTTAAAGTGAGGGAAACAATCAACTCTATCCTTTGGTGACTGTATTCTCTGCCTGTGGTCCATCTTTCCTCTTCACCTAATGCTCCCCTTCCCTGTGCATGCTAAACTATGCTTACCACACATTTGCTTACACGCACACACATGCATGGGATAGGCTGGAGTCAGTGTGTGAGAACACTGAGAGTACAGCACTCATGATGTCGGGAGTCACAGGGCATGCGCAGACCTTGGGTCTGGGGAGGGCTTACTAGAGTGGCTACATCTATTGCATGCAAGTTCTTTACAATAAAGTGTGCCTTATAGTAAGGAAATGTAAAGACTTTAGCTGTCTTGTCTGCCTGTCTGTCTATCTATCTATCTATCCATCCATCTACTTATTCTATGTACATATTTTACTTATTTATTTATTACCAAAATTTGCCTTGTAATTTGTGTTGTGATCTCTCTGGCATCCAAAACAATCGATGGTGGAAGTGAGGAGGCCTCTGCAGCTTTTAATCCTAAAATTACAGAAAACAGACTTTAAATCACTTCTGTCTAGTCTCAGCTGTGTGATCTGCGATCTAGCAGACCAAAATTCCTCCATGACTGCCTTGCACAAATCCCAGGCTGTTCCATAGGCTTGCTATGTGGGTCAACAGTTTACTATCTCTACGGTTTTACAAGTAACAGAAGCCACTTACACACTCACGGAGACATTACCGACTGCTAGGCTTACTAAAACAGTGACTAACATACGACAATTTACTGAATCGTGAGGACTCCATCCATACACATGATAAACCATCCCTTTCTCCTTCAATTTCATAGGTAATGGAATTGACAATAACAAGGATTAAACATCTGATGCAAGGAAGCTGGTCAGTTCAGTTCCCACTTTAAATAGTAAAGCAGGCTTTTTTCTTTCTCACGAAGTCACATCCATAGGCGAAAGTGATTTTTGGAGAGTTCAATGTATGGGTAAGTGGAAATTTCCAGAACCTGGAAATGTGTGTGCTACATAATGATTTACATTAGAAAGTAGCTGATAGGGGGTTGAGAATACCATGGTTTGGTACATTCTACTCTAAGCTTTTTAAATTTAATTATAAAATACCCTGAAACTGAAAACAAAATAACTGTGCCAATGAGTGTGTAGGAAATACAATATTTTCAATTATATCATTTAAATATAAACTGTTATCCTGGGTCTGGAGAGATGGCTCAGTGGTTAAGTGCACTGTCTGATCTGCCAGAGGACTGAGGCTCAGTTCCCAGCCCCCATATGGCGGTTTACAACTGTCTTTAGCTCCAGTTCCAGAGGACCCAACACTCTCTTCTGGCCACCATGTAAATCAGCCACTCAGAAGGAACATACACACATATGCAGGTAGAACACTCATATGCATAAAATAAAAATCAAATCTTTTTTAAAAACTGTTAAACTTCCTAACAAGATGATACGTTTAGGGCTTTCATACAACACCAGAATTCTATGGTTACTGGTTCAGTTCAGTTGATATAAATATAAACCAAGGAGAACAAACCTATATAATCTAAGTTTGACAAAGAAATTAGAGTCTAAGAAAGCATATAAACACTGGGAAGGATGAGTGACAGCCAAATAAAAATGAAAGGGGCTTCCTTAAGAGACAATATTGTTTTCACATCTGCATGTAAATTCTATATGCAATACCATAGTTTTTTTCTTCTGTGAGTCCCCTGGAAAGTTTGTACGTATACAAAATTGCATCTTTATTTCTTGAGGTATTCTTTACATGCTGAACTTCAAAATGCATGTTTTCTACATTCAGATACAGGGCATCTATGTGACACAGCTCCAGGAAGTGGGTTGTGAAGAGTGTGAATGCCTAGAACATAAAGCAGACTGAGTATTAGCACTTTAAAATTATCTAGAAAATCCTATTTTAACTATTTAAACATAACACATTAGCTTAACTTTCCAACTAGCTTCACAACAACACAGGAATGAAACCACACTCTTGGAGACTGGGTTTTGAAGTTCACATCCAATGAAGACTAACTCTCTGTGTGCGTGCACAACATGTCATGTGAAAGAGATGCTGGTGGCCAGAGACAAAGCTACTGAGGAGGTGGCCACTTACTGGGAGGAACCACAGCTCTCCTGCCCACATATTCACAGAACTACCCTTCACATTTCACAAATGTCACACTGAGCCCCCTCTTATAAGGAGTATTGCAACATGGTATTAATCAGTTATATTAGGTATTTGAACTTTCAAAGATTTTATTTTGTGTTTGTTTTTGTTTTCTTTCTTGGTGCTAGGGATTAAATCCAAGCAATCCAATAAAATTCCTAAATTTTCAGTTTTACTAAGAAAGGAGAGATGAATGACTGGTGATATTTTAAGATACCATACATGAGAAACTAATAGAAGATTGGTTAAAATTTAAATATTGACTTGCCTGAAATCCCAGCACTAAAGAGGCTAAAGCAGAAGGACAATTGAGTTTGGGGACCAATGTGGGTTACACAGAGAATAACAGGCCATCTAGTAGGTAGAACTATATAGCAAGATTCTGTCTCAAAAGCAAGACAATTAAATATTTGGCTGGCAAAATTTCTCAACCAAAGATAATAGCAAAGAAAGGAAAGATTTGACGTATGATTAAGCATGAAAAGTCTCCAAAATCCATGACCTGTGGTTTGGGTACTGCTGGGGTGTGTCCTGCACAGGGGAACTGCTGGCCCCTGAGCCTCCATGTGGCACCACATGGGATATAGGGGACCTTTAAGAGGAGGGGCTTAGTGAGAGGTCTTGAGCACAGCTTTTGGGAGGAGTCAATCTGGTGGAGCAAGTCTCAAGGGAGGAGCACTAATAAAAAACAAGACTAGTGACTAATTAGCCGCTACATGGCTTAGAAGTTGATGGCTATTTGAAAATAATGTCCTTAAAAAATATGCATCAAGGGTTGTAGATGCTGCTCTGTGGCAGAGTACCTGGGTACCATGGTCCAAGCACAGGATTAGATCCTGATCAGCACACACACATTCCCAACAACAAACAACAACACCGACAACAAAACTTTATAAACTCTTTTAGGTTATTCAACACAAAAATGGCTTTTTATGGGCCTATAGATTGCAAACATTGCACTAGACACCAAGCATTGGTTCTAGATTAGAAAACAAACCACAAGCATCTTAAAAGAAGCAAAACAAGCGTCTAAGTTTCTACTTACAAAGGCTATTTTAAAGTGTTGTGGAAGATAAGTATTAATTTTAAAGAAAAATCTCAGTCCTTAAGATTTTACCAATAAAGACTCAGAAGCCAGATGCTGGGGTGCAAGCCTGCTGGCTCAGAGAGGCAGAGAAAAGCACCCCCGGACTTTCCTCCTCTGCCATCGTCCTAGAAGCCTCCCCTCTCTGCTACCATCTCAAACAAGTCTCCAACTCAACGTCCCTCCCTTCTACTTCCTGTGCCTCTCTATCCGTCCTTCTGACTCCCTCACACTCTCTATGGTTTTTCTTAGTAATCTAAAGTTCACTCCCTGTCAACTGGTTGCTGGCTCTGCCTCTTGACTTCACGTCATCCTGTTTCCAGTATTCAAGCAGGAAGTTCTTAGACTAAAGGTGTGTGCTAGGGTTGAGCACACCACAGCTAGAAACAGGTTTTTCCAGTAAATAACAAACTTTCAGGGCTCACAGTGTGATCAGATCTCCTGCAACAGGGAACAACTCTTAGGTGTTGCAGGATATCACAGAAATGACATGTTAGAGTGTTGTAGACTGACGGCAGCCAGATGAGTTCTTCAGTGCTGGGGAGTCAGCCTTTGAGATCTGCTCGGGCTCTCAGGACTGGACAGGGCCCGTGCCCATCAGTCTACAGTTCAGACGCTCACTTCTAGAAACACCCCACAGACATTCTCCAAATAATGTCCAGGCAATTGTCCAGCATTCGTGGTTAGTCAGACTGACTCATAAAATACCATCCCAAATGCTGATTTGCTTTTTGTCTTAAGTATACATGCATCTTGTTCACATATATAAAATATTGTGTATTAACATCACTTCTGACTTGTCACAGCTTTATTTAAACTAGAATAGCTCCTCATTTTTTATAGTTTATCACTGGGGAGCTCTTATTTAAGATAAAAAAAACTCCTTAGGGACATTTTAAGGTATTTTAATCATGAGAATGTGTTTTTTATATTTCACATATCTGTGTATATTTTGAGTGATCATCTAAGAAATAATCTTCCAAATTAATTTGATAATAGAGCAAAATTAATTTTTGTTGCTTTTTTTTGCAAAATTAATTTTTACATAATTTGTGAAAACCTGTTTTCTCTAAAGAATGTTTTTTTCTTTAGGTAGGTAATGCATATTTCCTGTGGATTACCTAATATGTTCAGTTCCATATGCTGTTCTATGATGTCACACATATTATTATATGTGGAAAACAACTCTGAAAATATCTTCATATTTTGCTATTCAGTTTGATTAAAGTCAACTGACTTTTGCATTATTTGTAATTCTCAATTTTACTCCTTGTCTGTATCATGTATACACAATAGTAATTATTTCTACATTCAACACAAATAAAACAAAAATGCAGTGTGCATTTTTTGTTTATAAGTGTGGCAAAATTGTTTATAAGGCTATCTGTGGGTGCTGACAAGATCCAATCATGTTACATGTATGACACTCAGTTTAGAATGAACAGGGAAATAAACCTTTATGCTCAGCAGATGCTCACAGACCGCGTAAGAGACTCCAATGCCTTCTTCTGTATTAGTGCCTCTGCCAAGCTCATCAATTAATATGAGTGACTTGTCATTAGCATTATGCAGAATATACGCTATCTGGAAGACATAATTTTAATACTATTCATTGTAACCAAGCCGACGCCAATCTCCTAAAAAAACAAGCAAAATTGGTCTCTTTATTAATACATCTATTTGAAATGTATTTTAATAGAGAAATCCTGCTGAGCAGAAAATAACAAGCTGCTTTTCTTTCAGAAAAATCTCACCACTAATAATTCCTCCCAAATAACCCATATGTAAAGGCAGACATCTACATATGTATGAGACAACAAACAATGTCATCCACAACACAGAGAAGCAAAACAGTGAACTAAATGCTTAAATAAAACACAAAGTGCTCATTTTCTTCTCCACAAACGACCAAGCACTACCATAAAATGTTGAAAACCAATTCAAAACCTACTTAGATTTGCTAAAAACAGAACAAGATACTGAGAAAAATACACTGATTTAAATAATTTAAATCCATGACCAACAAACAATAAAACTTAAATTGATAGAAATCTTTCTGGAGGGGGGTGGGGGAGTGGATATAAGGGGAGATGGGTAGAGAGAGGGGAGAAGGGGAGGATTGGGGAAAGCTTGGGGGAATGGGATGGGTGGGATGGAGGAAGGGTGGATATGGGAGCAGGGAAGTAAATATCTTAATTAAGGGAGCCATTTTAGGGTTTGCAAGAGACTTGATTCTAGAGGGGTTCCCAGGTCCAAGGAGAGGTCCCCAGATTGTTCCTTGGGCAGCAGAGTAGAGGGTGCCTGAACTGGCCTTGTCCCATACCCACACTGATGAATATCTTGCATATCACCATAGAACCTTCATCTGGCGATGGATGGAGACAGAGACAGAGACCCACATTGGAGCACTGGACTTAGCTCCCAAGGTCCAAATGAGGAGCAGAAGGAGGGAAAACATGAGCAAGCAAGTCAGGACCACGAGGGGTGCGTCCACCCACTGAGACGGTGAGACTGATCTAATGGGAGCTCACCAAGGTCAGCTGGACTGGGAGTGATGGAGCATGTGATCAAACTGAACACTCTGAATGTGGCTGGCAATGAAGGCTGACTGAGAAGCCAAGGACAATGGCACTGGGTTTCGATTCTACTGCATGGACTGACTTTGTGGGAGCCTGTTTAGCATTTGTTTAGATGCTTACCTTTATAGACCTGGATGGAGGTGGGAAGACCTTGGACTTCCCACGGGGCATGGAAACCTGACTGCTCTTAGGACCAGAGAGGGAGGGGGAGGTGGGGAGGAGGGAAAAGGGAGGCGGGGAGGAGGTGGGAATTTTTAATAAATGAATAAATAAATTTAAAAAAATAAAAAAGAAATAAAAAAATAAAAGAAATCTTTCTGGAGAATAACATCCTCTTTCTAAAAATACAGAATTCCACTTCGTCATATTTATAGCGTAGTAGCTTTTTATGGAACAAGGGATTATTTTAGTCAGGAGACACACTTCCTGGTGGCAGTGGACACAGCTATTATGACAGCACCTGGAAAGGCAGAGGCAGGAGGATCTCCGTGAGTTGTGGCCAGTCTGGGAGGGTTATATATAGTGAAACCCTTTCTCAAAAATAAATTAAAATAAACCTTCATGTACGTAGAATATTGCTAGAATCCACACATGCATCCTATATATGCTACACAATTCTGTTTATTTACCCATTTTCTATAACACATGCAGATACCAAACGCAGATGTCCTCAGAACTCTGTTTACTTCCCTTAGCCTCAAACAGAGCTGGTGTTTGCTCATATCAGGAACAGAAGGGGACAGACTTTGATGGGAAATGAGCATTCTCATTCTCCCTGTTTACAAAGCAAAGACAAGGAATCTTAAAGTCTTCTAACACAATGGTATTTAATAGTAAAACCCAGCCAAAAAAGAGCAGTCACTTCAATGTAGAGCAGCCACGGCCGTCTGAAAAGTCAGTTATTCTACACAGAAACATGTAAGCCCACATTAGCCCTCTAGAGCTGTACTCTCTGCCAAACACTGGCTTCCAGTTCCCCTAAAGACACACTAGGAAGCTGTCTTTGACTGCCCTCTGGCTCTCGGGATCTAAAGTGCACCGGCTACTCTAGATGCTTTTAATACAGGGGGAGTCTTGTTCAGCTACCTCTTTCATTTCTTTCATAAATGTTGATGAATTTGTTTCAATATCATCATCAGTGCTGATTCTCGTAAAGATCTGCTCAGCAATCCTAAAGGAGGCGTATTCTGCTGGAACGTAAGAGCCTGCAAAATAAAAGGCAGAGTTAACAGAAGTATTTTAGAAAACAGACGCTACCAACACTGTTTCAGCTCTGAGGGTGGGACCGTGTGGTGGGCACTGATGTAGGTGGAGTCACAGAGCACAGCCGTGGCTCTCCTGCTCTCTACATAAGGTAGCATTTAAACTCCCCTTTCTCAGACAGGAAATGGACCTGTCGTACAAAGTTATCAAAACCCAAATGGGATAGACAGTATTTGATCTGAAGCTCAGCTACATCAGAAAGAGATCACTTTAAGCTTCATAAATGATTAGTTCATAGAGATAACTGATAAACAACATGCAAACGAGAAACCTTGAAGGCATGCATGTGAAGCTCATAAAAGAAATCTGAAGGAAATGTGTATGAGGGTCAAAGTGATAAAAACCACTGTAAGTTACAAATGATGTGTCTGTGCAAACATGAAGAAATGTGTCAAAGCAGGAAAATAAAACATATAACCAAAAACAGGAGTTATGATACCAATCCTTTAACATAATGTGACATGAAAATCATTCTATCATAAGATAAAATAAGTACATCAGAATAAAAAATGTATCTCAGAGCCCTGTGTAGCTAAAAATGATGTAATGGGAGGAAAGCAAGCAAGGCTAGTGCAGGATCTAGGTTAGTGCAGGATCTAGGTTAGTGCAGGATCTAGGTTAGTGCAGGATCTAGGGCAGAAGAAGGGAGGAGAAGAGGGCCTGGCTGAGGAATGAGGACCACAGGGGAAGGAAGCAAACACCAGGTGACTGGTTAGATTATGAGTGCTAACAGCGCCAGCAGCCTGCTCTCTTCACACGGGGCATTTTCCACCCTCACCTCTGACTGGCCAAGTGGCCCACTGACAGGGGTGTGGGAGTCAGGGTCACAGAGCTCTGAGGACGCAGCTCTTCCACACTACTGCTTTTTAAAATTTGCTTAAAGGCAGAGACTAGGGGCTGGAGAGAGATCAGTAGGTAGGAGCACATGTATGGAAACCTGAGTGTGAATGCCCTGCACCCATGTGCAAAGCTGGGAAACCCAGTACCTGTAACACCAGCACTAGGAAGCAAAGACAGGCAGATCCTGGAAGCTCACTGGCTAGCCAGCCAAGTCAAAACAGTGAACTCTGGTTCAGTGAAAGGCCTTGTTTCAAGACAAAGAAGCAAAGAATCATAGAGGATGACATCCAACATCCTCCCATCCTCTAGCTTTCCCATGTGGTCGTGTGGACTTACACACATACATGCATGGAACACACACACACACACACACACACACACACACACACAGCAGGGATACAAAACTAGAGCAGGTTCTAATACTCTTATATATTAATAATATATAATATATATATTATTATACAATATAATAATACTCATATATATTGTATGTATATAGCCATACAATAAGTAGTGCTGAAAGTAAATAGTGAGGTGCTAGAGTTACAATTTGACCAGAAGTCACAAAACTAAATACGAACTACTCCTCCAAGATGTAGGAGTGACTTGCTATGCTTCTGTCTTCTATAAAAGGCACTAGCTCAGGGGAGGACCTGGAGTCATACTGCCTGGGTGTGACACCGGGCACTGCCTCTCAGAGGCTAAGATCCTTGACAAAGACCTCTTAGAGCTTTAGTTTATTCACCTACAATTTGGAGGCAACAATAATGCTCATTAGACGTGATGAGTATCAGTCATATAGAAAAGACATGTTTTAGGATAATAAACACAGGGCAGAATAAAGTGCCCAGCACAGGAACTCAGGAATAGCCACTGGAACAGGTACGGTAGCCTACAGCTAAGACCTGATGGTGGATGACTGGAGCCAGCATTTCTATCCTGACCGTCACTATTCAGACAATGAGCAGATATCCTTTAAAGACTTACTCTGTGTCTGATTTCTGCTGCCTGAGTGCTGGCCACACCATACAGAAGAACGGGTGAGCGATCTGCCTACCAAGTGAATGGCCCAACCCCTAGATTCTGTTCCCAAAGATCTATTCCACTGCCCATGCCCTCCAACTGCATCAGCCTCCCCAGGGACAGCACCCCCTTACCCCGTGCCCAAACTCTGGAGGATTTCCACTGGTCAGTGCAGGTCACACCAGTAAAAAGAACAGAGACCCTCTGCTGCACCAAAGGTCAAGCCAGCCACCAGAAAGCCACCCCTCAACTTGGACAGAAACTCCCTATTAGATCAGAGGCCATGTCACCAGACAGAAATCCAGGCCACAAAGACCAGAAGATCAAAGAGGAAACAGAAACCAAGGAACGAAATATTTATCCAACAAACACAAATTCAGAAATCAGCACCTAGACCTATAATCACTCCCAAACCACCTAGACGCCAGTGTAAGAATAAAATCAAAAACAGCCAGGGCAATATGGCACCATTAGAGCACAGCTATCCTATGACAGCAAAGCCTTAATATTTCAAAGCAGTGGAAACACAGGAAAATGACCTTAAAAACAACTTTGTCAAGATGACAGAGGTCTTTAAAGAGGAAATAAAAAAAATAATCCCTTAAAGAAATCGAGGATAAGACAGCCAAAAAATTGGAGGAAATCAATAAATCCCCAAAGGAAAACCAAGAGAAAACAGATACAGGAAAATATTCAAGACCTGAAAACCAAAACAGAAGGAAACAAACAAACAAACAAAAAAAAGCAACAAAAAAAAAAGAAAACAGAAAACAAAAAACTAAGGAAATCTGGAAATGGAAAATCTGGATTAGCAAACAGGGACTTTAGACTCAAGCATCACCAACAAAATACAAGAGAGGAAGAGAGAATCTCAGGTGTTGAAGCTATAACAGAAGAAATAGACCCATCAGTCAAAGAAAATGCTAAATCTAAGCTAAATCTAAAAAACTCCTGACACAAAACAGCCAGGAAATCTGGGACACTATGAAAAGACCAAACCTAAGAATAAGAGGAATAGAAGGAGAAGAATTCATGCTCAAAAATCCAGAAAATATATTTAACAAAATCATAGAAGAAAAATTTCCTAACCTAAAGAAGGACATGCCTATATGGTATAATAAACTTATAGAACACTAAAAAGGTTGAATAGAAAACAAAGTCCCCACATCACATAATCAAAACACTAAAAATACAGAAGAAAAAAAGAATATTAAAAGCTGCAAGGGAAAAGGCCAAGCAACATATAAAGGCAGACCTATTAGAATTACACCCAACTTCTCAACAGAGACACTAAAAGCCAGAAGGGTCTGGACAGACAACTTGCACACCCTAAGAGACCAAGGAAGCCAGCCCAGATTACTATATCCAGCAAAACTTTCAATCACCATAGTTAGAGAAAACAAGATATTTCACGACAAAGTCAAATTTAAAAACAGCTATCCACAAATCCAGTCCTACAGAAGGTACTAGAAGGAAAACTCTAACCCAAGGAGGTTAACTACACCCACAAAAACACAGGAATAGATAATCTCACAACAGCAAAATTCAAAGAAAGGACACACACACACCACCACCACCAACAACAACCATTACCACCACCACTACCATCAATAACAACAACAACAAAATGACAGGAATTAACAATCATTGGTCATTAATATTTCTCAATATCAATGGATTCAATTCCCCAATAAAAAGACACAAGCTAACCAAATGGAAACGAAAACAGGATGCACCCTTCTGTTGCATACTACAAACACACCTCAACATCAAAGACAGTCATTACCTCACAGTAAAGGGTCGGCAAAAGATTTTCAAGCAGATGTACCTAAGAAGCAAGCTGATGTGGCTGTTCTAATGTCTAAAATAGACTTCAAACCAAAATTAACCAAGAGACGGAGGACCATTTCATCCTCATCAAAGGAAAAATCCACCAAGATGACATTTCAATTCTTAACATCTACGCCCCAAAGCAAGGACACACACATTTGTAAAAACATATTACCGAAGCTTAAATCACACATTGAACCTTACACATTATTAGTGGGAGACTTCAATATCCAAATCTCACCAATGCACAGGTCATCAAGACAAAACTAAACAAGAGAAACAATGGAGCTAACAGACATTATGAATCAAATGGACATAATATATCTACATAACATTTCATCCAAAGACAAAAGAATATACCTTCTCAGTATCTCATGGAACATTCTCCAACATAACCCACATAATTAGTCACAAAGCAAGTCTCAACAGATACAAGAAAACGGATTTAAGCTGGATATCAGCAACAGCAGAAACAGCAGAAAGCCTACAAACTCACGGAAACTGAGCAATTCCCTACTGAATGACTACTCAGTCAAGGCAAAAATAAGAAAGAAATTAAAGACTTCTTAAAATTCACTGAAAATGAACAAGAATGTACAACCTACCCAAACTTATGAGACACAATGAAAGTTCACAGCACAAGTGTCTACATAAAGAAAGTGGAGAACGCTCATACTAAGGACTGGACAGCACACCTGGAAGTTCTAGAACAAAAGCAGACTCACCTGGGGAGTAGACGACAGGAAATAATCAAATGGAGGGCTGAAATAAATAAAACAGAAACAAAGAAAACCATACAAAGAATCAATGAAACAAAGACTTAGTTCTTTGAGAAAATCAATAAAATAAACAAACCCTTATCCAAACTAACTAAAAGGCAGAGAGAGAATATCCAAATTAACAAAATCAGAAACAACAAGGTCCTAACAATGGATACTGAGGAAATCAAAAGAATCAATAGATCATACTTCAAAGATCTGTACTCCAAAAAATTGGAAATCTAAATGAAACAGACAATTTTATCAATATATACCACTTACCAAAGTTAAATCAAGATCAGAAAAACAATTTAAATACACCTATAAACCCAAGGGAAATAGAAGCAGTCATTAAAGTCTCCCAAACAAAAAAGGCCCAGGTTCTGACAGTTTTAGCACAGACTTCTACAAGACTTTCAAAGAAGAGCTAATACCAACACTTCTCAAATTATTCCACAAAATAGGAACAGAAGGAACATTGTCAAATTCATGTTATGAGGCCACAGTCACCCTGATACCCAAACCACACAAAAGACTCAACAAAAAAAAGGGAATTACAGACCAATTTTTCTCATGTTCATTGATGCAAAATATTCAATAAAAGCTGGGCAGTGGTAGCATACGCCTTTAATCCCAGCACTCGGGAGGCAGGGGCAGGCAGATCTCTGTGAATTCGAGACCAGCCTGGTCTATAAGAGCTAGTTCCAGGACAGACTCCAAAGCTACAGAGAAACCCTGTCTCGAAAAACAAAATCAAAACAAAACAAAACAAAACAAAAATACTCAATAAAATACTTGCAAACTGAATGCAAGAATGCATCAAAAAGATCATCCACCATGACCAAGCAGGTTTCATTCCAGAGATGCAAGGATGGGTCAACATATGAAAAATCTGTCACTGTAATGTACTATATAAACAAGCTGAAAGAAAAAAACACTCGATCATCTCATTAGATGCTTAAAAAAAAAAGCCTTTGACAAAATCCAGTACCTCTTCATGATAAAAAGTCTTGGAATGATCAGGGATACAAGGGACAGACCTAAACATAATAAAGGCAATATACAGCAAGTCGACAGCCAGCATCAAATTAAATGGAGAGAAACTTAAAGCAATTCCACTAAAATGAGGGACAAGGCTGCTCACTCTCCCCATATCTATTCAATATAGTATTTGAAGTTTTTATTAAAGCAATAAGACAACCAAAGGAGAGCAAGGGGACACAAATTTGAAAAGAAAAATTCAAAATATCAGTATTTGCATACTATGTGTGTGTGTGTGTGTGTGTGTTTGTGTGTGTGTGTGTTCCAAAATTTTTCCTAGGGAACCACTACAATGATAAACACTTTTAGCAAAGTGACTGGACACAAAATTAACTCAAAAATATCAGCAGCCCTCCTATGTACAAATGGTAAATGGTCTGAGAAAGAAATCAGAGAAACAACACCCTTCAAAATAGCCACAAAAACCATAAACCATATTGGGTTAACTCTAACCAAGCATATGAGAGATCTTTACGATAAAAACTTCAAGTCGTTGAACAAGGAAATTGAAAAAGATCAGAAAATGGAAATCTCCCATCCTCATAGATCAATATGATTAACAGTAAAAACAGCTATCTTATAAAAAGCAATCTACAGATTCAATGCAATCTAGCATAAAATTCTAGCACAATCCTTTACAGACTTTGAAAGAACAGTATTCAACTTTATATGAAAAAACAAAGAACAACAACAAAAAACCCAGGATGGCTAAAATAATCCTATACAAGAAAAGAACTCCAGAGGATAGCATCATCCATGATTTCAAGCTGTACTACAGAGTTGTAGTAATAAAAAGCACCTGGTACTGGCATAAAAACATATACATTGATCAATGGAATCGAATCAAAGATCCAGACATAAATACACACACACATGAACACCTGATTTTTTTTTTAATAAAGAAGCTAGAAACATACAATGGAGAGAAGAAAGCATCTTCAACAAATGGTGCTGGTCTCACTGAACGCCAGCAAGTAGCAGAATGCAGATAGATCCATATGTATTACCCTGTACAAAATGTAGGTCCAAATGGATCAAAGACCTCAATATAAAGACAGATAACACTGAGTCTGAAAGAAAAGAAGTTGGCAATAGTCTTGTATGCAGTGGCACAGGAGACAACTTCCTGAACAGAACACCAATAATGCACACACTAAGATCAACAATCAATAAATGGAACCTCATGAAACTGAAAAGCTATAAGCAAAAGGATACCATCAACAGGATAAAATGGCGGTCTACAGAATGTGAAGTTTTTTACCAAACCCGTATCTGACAGAGGATATATATCAGAAATATATAAAGAACTCAAGAAACTAGACATCAACAAAAAAAAATAATTCAGTTAAAAATGGAGTACAGGGGCTGGAGAGATGGCTCAGAGGTTAAGAGCACTGGCTTCTCTTCCACGGGTCCTGAGTTCAATTCCCAGCTACCACATGGTGGCTCACAACCATCTGTAATGAGATCTGGTGCACTCTTTTAGTGTGTAGGCATACACACAGGTAGAACACTGTATACATAATAGATAAACAGTCTTTAAAAATAAAACAAAGACAAAAAACTATTTTAAAAATGGGGGTACAGCTTGGCAGTGGTGGCACACACCTTTAATCCCAGCACTTGGAAGGCAGAGACAGATGGATCTCTGTGTGTTCGAGGTCAGCCTGGTCAACAGAGGGAGTTCCAGGACAGGCACTAAAACTACAGAGAAACCCTGTCTCAGAAAAAAAAAAAAATGGGGTACAGATCTAAGCAGAATTCTCAACAAAGGAAACTTAAATGGCTGAGAAACACTTGAAGAAATGTTCAACATCCTCAGCAATCAGGGAAATGAAAATCAAAACGACTCTGAAATTACATCTTACACCTTCAGACAGTTGAGCAACTAGCATTAAGAAGACTAGATCATTCTGTGATACATACAAGAGTAGAATCAGGGCTAGTGAATACAAATCATGCAAAGCCATGTTTGAATTCAACGGAGTGAATCCACCACCCCCCTTTCTCTTCCCACTCTCTCTTTTAATTCTTTAAGGCAAGTTCTCTTATAGCCCAGGTGGGCTTCATGCTAAATCTGTAAGTGAGGATGCGCATGCCCTCTGATCCCCTGCCTCTCACCTCCCCAGTGCTGGGATATGGGTGTAAGCTACCATGCCTGGCTTCTGATGTCTGAGGTCAGTTCTCAGGGAAGCCAGTTATTAGAGATAGGAGCTATGTTGGGCCTGTACGTGAGACACCTGTAACAATGCTTGGAGCAGTGGCAGATATTTACACACATGGACAGAGAGACGGACAGTCTCCCCTGCCCTCCTAATGGTTGTTGGTATCCTTCAAGTTAAGGGGAAAGTTTCTATGCCCAATGCTGTAATGTTTGGAAAAGGTCATTTGGTCACTAAAGACATCAGATACTCAGGATTTAGTGTCTTTATTCCTTTTCTATCACCAAGAAAAACGCCAAGATCAAGGAAGTTTATAAGGAAAGCATTTACAGGGGCTTCCAGTTCCAGAGGGTGAGTCTATGAGCATGGCAGTAGGCAGACACGGCGCTGGAGTATGTCCAACCCTTGCACTGGAGGCAGAGAGAGGACTAACTCGGAAGGGCATAGGCTTTTGAAGCCCCAAGTTCATTCCCGAGTGACACTCCTCCTTCAAAAGCCACATTTCCTAATTCTTCCTAAACAGCTCCACCAACCGGAGATTACACATCCATGTGTGTGCGTGCACGCGTGCCTAGAGCTGGAGAGATGGCTCAAGCTGTTAAAGGCTAAGGTTTACAACCATATATGAGTTGACGGGGTTCATTTTTGTACAAACCACCACAACTGGTGATCATAAGGTAAAAGGGTAACTTACCAATCTGGGCCATGATCTGACAAAGTGCAATCTGTTTTAAATACGTGGATTTTCCGCTCATATTCGGTCCAGTTATGATCAGAACATTACTCCCTTCTGTAATATACGTATTGTTTGCAACAGGTTTCTCTGCAGATATCTTTTCAAGAATGGGATGCCATCCTTGTTTGATTGCTAAAGTGTCAGTAAACTCTGGTCGGACTGAAGAAAAAAAATAAGGGTTTTAAAAACTGAGTATACTTATATTTACATATCTTGTGGCACATACATATTGGCTCACCTTAGTAATTTCATGAAGCCAATTTGAGACAATAAATTTGAGACAAAAAAAACACTATTTTATCCTAACATACTCTTAAATCTTTAATTGTAGTGGGTATACTCATTATTTCTACTTATGTGCAGAGAACTCTAGAATGTAGTTTCTTCTCCGTGTCCTGGGCTCCAAAACGCTTATAGAATTTTCCATTTGTCAAGATTAAAAAGAACCACATGGCTATGGGTAATATCTTCAAAATAACCACTGAGTCCTATAGATGGAAAGTTTGCTTAGTGCATCGGGATCACTGTTTCTCTAGCAAACTTAAGTGTTCACAACGAGGTGTAATTAAAGAGTGAAGCCAAATATAAGCAATTTGCTGTCCACACCCTTTGAAAAATATGTCTAAAAATCGTTTTTTTTGAAACGCAGAAAACCAGGTACTAAAGATCTATTGGTTCACAGAAAGATCTCTATGGACACCATCCGAAGAGGGAACTAAAATACTGCACACCAAGAAATGGACTATAAGCATAAACTTCAAAACATTCATCACAAATTAAGGTCTGTCCAGAAAAAATAAAGATCTTTAAAAACAGCTGCATTTTTAGGATTTGGATATGATATTTCTCAAATAAAATAGAGCAAAAAAGCTGCTTACTAATTAATAAATCATTATTAGAGTAGCAAACCCTGGACTGGGGACACGGCTCTGCTGGTGGAGTGCTTGCTGACCACGCCAACACTGCGCATGGGCACCTGGTGCATGTGTAAGGCAGAGTGGACATGAAGATTAAGGTCATAAAGGTCATCAGCACTACTAACTCAACCTGAGACCTGGTCCCCACAAGGACAACCCCACCCCAAAAAACCCTAAAGAAGATATAAAAGAGGAAATATTTCAGTCTATAAGATAGTAGTGAAAAAGTAAATGTTGATTATTGTTATAACTGTTTATTATTATTATCATCTGGTATTATTTACTAATATTTAAGTTTAGATATGTATAAATAAGACGATTTCTTGTAAGATACATTCCTTGAAAACAAATTAATGTCATGATGCTGAAGAGATGGTTCAGTGGTTCAAGCACTTTCCAGTTTTGCAGGAGACCTGAGTTCAGTAGCCATCGTCACAAGGGGACTCACAACCAATTGCAACGCCAGTTGCAGGGCACCTGATCCTCTCTTCTTGCCTCCAAGGGCATTGCACACACATGCATATATTCCGACACTCACACATACAAATAAAACAAAATTAATTTTAAAAATTAATCAATCAATGTAACAAATCAGAAATGCTGTTGCTAATTGTAATGCCGTTGCACGTACAGTTATTCAGCCATAATTCCCACACACTAGTCCTAGATGTTCGCATGCTGGTGTGTGATACTAACTGATAGACTGTAGCTCCGCTGAAGTGCTGACACGGGAAATGACTGCACGTCTGTATGAAGCCTCTGGACAGACATGGGAGATGAAAGTACACAGCACAGCTTCTAGCCTTAGTCTACATGTGAGCCCCAGAGCTGAGAAAGAACTCGCACACGGCGATGCTTCTGTCTGTTAGCATTCAGGACACCGCTTCCTTGAGTATTCCGAGAACTTCTGGACCACTGCCACATCACCAAGGAAACAGCTCAGCCATCTTTCTTCTTGGGAAACCTTTAAACATTCCTCAGATTTGTTCATTTTGACTTGACAATTTTTAATGAATATTATTTGAATTTAACTTTTTAAAAATGCTTTGAAGATTTTATTTGTGATTATATGTTTGTGGGCCTGTGTTTGGGTTATGTTCATGTGAGCACAGTACCTGAGGTGGCCAGAAGGTGTCAGTCTTGGAGTTATAGTTACAAGCAGGTATGGGTGTTGGGAATCTTGAGAGCAGTTCACACTCTGAGCCATCCTAGCCAGCCCCTAAAAACTTTAAGGTTAATTTCACTATCTCCATTCTGTGTGTTACTTAGTGTCACAGATAAGAAACTATTTCAAGTAATAAAAGTAAAATATTCACCACTCATATAAAATTGCGTAAGACACACGTTTCAGTGTGTTACGTTTTTCTTTCCAAAGAAAGTAACTCACCGTAGTCAGAAAGAGTACAGGCGTGAGCAAAAGACAGCAGCATATCCAGCATGGACACAGTGTCAGAGAGCTTGTACAAGCAATGAATGTACTCATAAATCTCACTAAGCAGCTTGCACACTATCCTGAAAACACATGTTGGACAAGATATGAAGACACAGGATTTAATCTAGTGAGGAGAATACTATTCACAGATGAGCTGTACACTACACAAAAGTCTATTGCTTGGCTGGCTCGTTTTAGATAAAATAAGGGTGTCGATGCTTCAGTTTAACATCACGACTATCAGGTAAGAAAATCACCTGTCTTCTTCTATATTCATTGTTGAAATGACAGTCTCATTAAATATAAACAATAAAACAATTTTCAATAAAATATTATATTAGTGAAAGTATAAAATATTTTATATACACCTAATCAAGGGCTCATACACAAAAACAGACGCACATATAGACATATACACTGAGAGACATAAAAAGAAACACATGCTAAGACAAAACACATGGGGGGCAGAAACCCAGCCACACACACACACACACACACACACACACACACACACGCTCAAGTCATGCCATTACTTAGGTTTTCATGAACAGGGTTATAATATAACACACACCAGGGACTTTTTTCTCTTTCATGGATGAATATGTACTCAAAATTTACATTACATTAATAGTACCTGAGGTCCTGGATTTGAAGCTGTTTTGAAAGCCTAACTCTTCACCTCTGCCTCAGCCCACCAATCCCAAATGTCTCTCTCCTGTCTGCAAGGCCACTGTTTCATGAGAAGACAAAGAGTCGGGCCCATTGTGATGCTGCCTTAGAAACACCAGAGTGTGAAAAGCCAAGACCACAGAATGGAAGGAGCTGAGCGAAGGCCAAGACAAGCCCATGGCGGGAGCTCTACGCAGCAGTGCACGTAGGCAGGAGTACTGGGAAGGCAGCAGTCTTCCCCATGTCCCCTCAAGCTTTCCAGAAGGCTCGCTTTCTCTCAACATGATGGCAGACCTTTCCTAACACTCAAAACTGAACTGTCTTTAATCAGACAAAGACTCAATTAATTAAATCTATTATAGTTCCTCAAATTAAACAAATTTAATTTGGTATTCAAATACTTCAAATGCTCTTACATGTAAGTCATGTGATAGATTTCTCGCAAAGACTCCTGGCATCTTTCATTCATTTTAATTAAATCTGCTGATGTAAAGCTGTAAGAGTTTTTCATTTTAGAAATCTGCAGGAAGTTAAAAGCAAATATCAAGATATGTGTACATGCATATGAGATAAAACATACAGTTTATAGGACAGAAAAATAGGGTTTTGGGTTAACCACTTTAATTTCTGAGATAAAATGTCACAAAGAAAGTTCTAAATAATATCTGTGAAAAATAAAAGATTACATCAAGGATAAAGTGAGGTATTATTTACCCAATCTCCAGTATGATTGGTTGGAAAACTACATCTCAGTAGCAGGTACCACACATGATGAACAGGGAGGACCCTCTGTGCCCCTCATTCTGTCTAACTGAACCTCAGTATCCAGCTCCACAACCACCTCATCTAAATCTCACTGACAGTAAGACAGTGTTTGTATGAACTGTTTGTGTATACATGTATCTGTCTATGAAAGGGACATGTGTAAATATGAACAAATCTGAACACTAAGCAGTTTGTCTTTCTATTAGAAAGCAGAAAAAAAACAAAACAAAAAACCCAGGGCATTAAAAATGACAATACTGCTTCAAAAAGGCTATAGTAGAGCAGTGGATACGTACACAGGAAAAGGCTATAGTAGAGGATACGTACACAGGAAAAGGCTATAGTAGAGGATATGTACACAGGAAAAGGCTATAGTAGAGCAGTGGATACGTACACAGGAAAAAGGCTATAGGAGAGGATATGTACACAGGAAAAGGCTATAGTAGAGGATATGTACACAGGAAAAGGCTATAGTAGAGGATATGTACACAGGAAAAGGCTATAGTAGAGGATATGTACACAGGAAAAGGCTATAGTAGAGGAGAGGGTACGTACACAGGAAAAGGCTATAGTAGAGGATATGTACACAGGAAAAGGCTATAGTAGAGGATATGTACACAGGAAAAGGCTATAGTAGAGGATACGTACACAGGAAAAGGCTATAGTAGAGGATATGTACACAGGAAAAGGCTATAGTAGAGGATATGTACACAGGAAAAGGCTATAGTAGAGGATACGTACACAGGAAAAGGCTATAGTAGAGGAGAGGATACGTACCCAGGAAAAGGCTATAGTAGAGGATACGTACACAGGAAAAGGCTATAGTAGAGGAGAGGGTACGTACACAGGAAAAGGCTATAGTAGAGGATATGTACACAGGAAAAGGCTATAGTAGAGGATATGTACACAGGAAAAGGCTATAGTAGAGGATACGTACACAGGAAAAGGCTATAGTAGAGGATATGTACACAGGAAAAGGCTATAGTAGAGCAGTGGATATGTACACAGGAAAAGGCTATAGTAGAGGATATGTACACAGGAAAAGGCTATAGTAGAGCAGTGGATACGTACACAGGAAAAGGCTATAGTAGAGGATACGTACACAGGAAAAGGCTATAGTAGAGGATATGTACACAGGAAAAGGCTATAGTAGAGGATATGTACACAGGAAAAGGCTATAGTAGAGGATATGTACACAGGAAAAGGCTATAGTAGAGGATATGTACACAGGAAAAGGCTATAGTAGAGGATACGTACACAGGAAAAGGCTATAGTAGAGGATATGTACACAGGAAAAGGCTATAGTAGAGGATATGTACACAGGAAAAGGCTATAGTAGAGCAGTGGATATGTACACAGGAAAAGGCTATAGTAGAGGATATGTACACAGGAAAAGGCTATAGTAGAGGATACGTACACAGGAAAAGGCTATAGTAGAGGATATGTACACAGGAAAAGGCTATAGTAGAGCAGTGGATATGTACACGGGAAAAGGCTATAGTAGAGGATATGTACACAGGAAAAGGCTATAGTAGAGCAGTGGATATGTACACAGGAAAAGGCTATAGTAGAGGATATGTACACAGGAAAAGGCTATAGTAGAGCAGTGGATATGTACACAGGAAAAGGCTATAGTAGAGGATATGTACACAGGAAAAGGCTATAGTAGAGGATATGTACACAGGAAAAGGCTATAGTAGAGCAGTGGATATGTACACAGGAAAAGGCTATAGTAGAGGATACGTACACAGGAAAAGGCTATAGTAGAGGATATGTACACAGGAAAAGGCTATAGTAGAGGATATGTACACAGGAAAAGGCTATAGTAGAGGATATGTACACAGGAAAAGGCTATAGTAGAGGATACGTACACAGGAAAAGGCTATAGTAGAGGATATGTACACAGGAAAAGGCTATAGTAGAGCAGTGGATATGTACACGGGAAAAGGCTATAGTAGAGGATATGTACACAGGAAAAGGCTATAGTAGAGCAGTGGATATGTACACAGGAAAAGGCTATAGTAGAGGATATGTACACAGGAAAAGGCTATAGTAGAGGATATGTACACAGGAAAAGGCTATAGTAGAGGATACATACACAAGAAAAGGCTATAGTAGAGGGTACGTACACAGGAAAAGGCTATAGTAGAGGATATGTACACAGGAAAAGGCTATAGTAGAGGATATGTACACAGGAAAAGGCTGTAGTAGAGCAGTGGATATGTACACAGGAAAAGGCTATAGTAGAGGATATGTACACAGGAAAAGGCTGTAGTAGAGCAGTGGATATGTACACAGGAAAAGGCTATAGTAGAGGAGTGGATACGTACCTAGGAAAAGGCTATAGTAGAGGATACGTACACAGGAAAAGGCTATAGTAGAGGAGTGGATACGTACCTAGGAAAAGGCTATAGTAGAGGAGAGGATATGTACCTAGGAAAAGGCTATAGTAGAGGAGAGGATACGTACACAGGAAAAGGTTATAGTAGAGGAGTGGATATGTACACAGGAAAAGGCACAGTTCTCAGGTTTAAAAACCCTAAACAAATAGATTTCCTTCTGCAGAAATTTGCAAACCTTTAATATGAAAATGCATCTGGGAAACTATGTAAAACAAAGATAGATGAGATGACTCATTTGGTAAAGGGCCTATGGCCAAGTTTGGATACCTGAGTTCAATCCCTGGGACCTACATGGTGGAAGGAGAGGACTCATTCCCACAAGATGTCCTATGACTTCCAAGTGCACGCACACAAAACAATGAATTTAAAATTTTTTAAACAAAAGGCAGTTCATTATTTTTCTAAATTCTTTCGTCAAAAACAGATTTTAGACTTTGTTTCTTAATTTGCCTTTGCGTCCCTTGGTTGTCCCCTCACGATTGTCATCCTGCTGGTGTGGCTGCTCAGTAAGCACATTAGAGACACCACATACCAGAGAGTCAGAAGCTAAACTCGAGGAGAGCTGGAAAGTCTACCAACGCACTTCCATAAAACCAGGAACACCCACGCTGTAGAATAATTCTCTTGTATACAGTAAGATTTGTCACTCAGACTGGTTTAATGAAAAGCTGATTGACCGATAGCCAGGCAGAAAGTTAGATGGAAAAGACAAACCGAGAATAATGAAACGAGCAAGGGCAGCATCAGAAGAGTCACAAAATGGGACTGAGGTAAAAGTCATGAGCCTCGGGGAAGCAGATATTTGAATAGAAATGCGGTAAGTTATAAGAACTAGTTACTAGCAAACCTGAGCTATTGGCTGAGCATTTACAATTAATAATATTAAGTCTCCATGTTGGTTACTTGGGAGTGGCTTGAGGGACAGAAACTTCTACCTACAAACAGTGCCCAACATGACACTCGAACACACAACCCTGAGACTAAGAGTTTCATGTTCTACCAAATGAGCTAGCCAGACATTTATAATTAATATAAGCCTCAGTGTGTTTGAGAGAGAGTGTGGGACAGGAAAATTCCGCCTACACAGCCATTTCCTTATTTCCAAGTTAACCTTAATAAACTCTGAGGGAAGCTGGTCGCTGGAGAGCGCAGCACAGTCTGTAGTCATCTGGATGAAAAAGCCCCGAGCAGAGCTGAAGCTGGTCCGGAGTGGAAGGTTGTACTTCTCTGCAAGCTGTGATATCATTCCTAGGAACAGGAACAGGAAAAACAAGCATTTTCTGGTAGGAATTTCGGTGGAGCCATAGGCTTTTTAACTTATTATTTTATATGCAAACAGAAAACTCTTTAGTTTTTTTAAAGAGTAAAAATATTTCAATGTCCAAAAGATGTAGGTAAGTATCCTTTAAGGAGATATTCTCTGGCTGGGCGTGGTGGTGCACACTTCTAATCCCTGCACTTGGGAGCCAGAGCCAGATATCTGTGAGTTCCAGGCCAGTCAGGGCTGTTACACAGAGAAACCCTGTCTAGAAAACAACAACAAAAAGATATTCTCTACATGTATTTTTAAAGGAAACTAAATTGTAAAAATTAAAACAAGAAAGACCATGAACTCTTTATCGCTGATTAGGAATATTATAGTTCCAGTATGTAGTGAAACAGAAGTCACACATTGCTGCACCTTCCATCGCACCAGCGCATCCCGAATGAAACAGATATCAAATAATCTGATGTAGTTCTAATCTCTGTCAGTCCCACACACTAAGTTCTAAGCCTGTGCCTCTACTTTAGCACTTGATCGTGAATATTCCTTGTGAAACACCAGCATGTGTTCCTACACTAGCTCCTCCTGGCTCTCCTGATTTCTCAATGGTCTCACCATCTGGGGCTAGAAAGTTCACTTAGCACTTGAGGTTACATCTGTCTTTACCGTGGCCATGTCTGCTTAACAATTATTCCTTTAACTCTGTATCTTAACTAGGGTTCCTATTGCAGTGATAAAACACCATGACCAAAGGCAATTTTGGGAGGAAGAAAGGACAGCTCTGAAGTCACATTCCATCACTGAGGGCAGTTGGGCAGGAACTCAGGGAGGTTCCCTAGGTGGAGTCTGTGCAAAGACCACAGAGGTCTTGCCGGCTCGCTCCCGTGGCTTGATCAGCTTGTTTTCTTATAGCACCAAGGCCAACCTGCCATCCACAGTGAGCTGGACCCTCCCACATCAACCATCAACCACGAAAATGGTAGGAACATGTTTTTCAGTGGATATTCCCTCTTCACAAACTGCTCTAGCCGTGTGGAGCTGACACAAAACCAGTCAGCACACATGGCATTCTTGTCTCACACTGGCTGCTATCATCTTTCACTGTACTCCAGATACAGGGCAGCGTTCACTTGCTACAGGAGTCCAATAAACATGATGACTAATCACTAGAGCTCTCAGATGCTCATCCTCTGATAAAACCGGGCCAGCCCCTGGCACAAGCATTTTAGTATCAATAGTCTTCTTTCTTCAAGTAACTTCCCGGGGATAGTAGGTCACTCTGTAACACTTCAACATCACCAACTTTTATTTTTTCCCCTTTTCTTTTGAGGCAGGATCTTACTATGTAGACCAGGCTGGCCTCAAACTCATAAAGGTATGTTTCCTCTACCTTTTGAGTTCTGGGATTAGAGGTGTATGCCACCAGACCTTGTGACATCATTGTTTTTAAAAGGAGGTTTCTTAAAGAATAATGTGTGTTAGCCTCACTGCACATATATAAAATTATATATATACATATATATAACTATATATTTATACATATATATTAAAAGTATATATTCCATATATTATATAGTAAGGTGTACACACACACAAACAACTAGTCTCTACCACCAGTAAAAATGGAAATCACGTGCTAATCTGTTTTGCTAGTGAAAGCCGTGAGAACATGCCGGGCAGTTACCGGCTATGTCATCCACTATCTCTGTGTACGTCCTCCTAGCTATGTCTAGGAACTCGCTGATGTTGGAGCGCACTGCGTAGCACTTCTGAGTGCGCATGCTCAGGCAGCCTTTCGTGTACCGAGCGTCATCGTTTATCACTGCTCCGATCTTGTCCAGTATGAGTCCAAACCTAGCATGAAGACAAACGAAAACAGGTGATAAGCAATGAACACAAACCATTGTTGAGGGTTATATAATATTTAATTAATGTTTATATTTATCTAGGTTAGAACAATCATTGCCTCAACTTAAAACTATTTTGCAGTTAGGAATACTCAAAAATAGTATGAGAGCACCAAATAAAACTAAACTTTGCTAATGGGAACATCTCCATGTTACACATGATCACTATGGCTGGAAGTACAACCTGATCCCTAAAGAAATGAGACAAAATTCGGACTGCCTGCGCCTTCATTCCATATGCATGTCGGTCATACAGCAGGAGCTGTATTAGGCACAGGGACCTTTCAGGAAGGGAGACATGACTGAGCATGTGCTGTGGACACGGGAACTGGAACAGGAGCCCACCACCACTAGTTACCAAGCACAGCAATTACTGCACAAGTCTCAGCTATTGTTCTGGAACATCACATTGAACTAAGCTGGCTGATCATCAAGTTCAGATTATGGCCTCACAGAGGATGCTCTTCACCCAACAAGGCAACTGTCGAGCCTGATAACCTGTTTGGTCAAGAACCAGGGTGTTAGTGCTAATAATTAACAAAGTTAATTGGGGGCTGAAAAGATGACTCAGTGGTTAAGGGCACTGGCTGCTCTTCCAGAAGACCCGGGTTCAATTCCCAGCACCCACATGGCAACTCACAACTGTCTGTGATTCCAGTTCCAGGGAACCTGACATCCATGGCAAAACACCAATGTACATTTAAAAACAGAAAGAAAGAAAGAAAGAAAGAAAGAGAGAGAGAGAGAGAGAGAGAGAGGGAGGAAGGGAGGGAGGGAGGGAGGGAGGAAGAAACACCCACCCACTGGAGCAGGCAGTTATCAAAAAAAAAAAAAAAGAAAAAAATGTTAATTGATTTTAGAACTTGCCCTACATTCCTATGTACTGGAATTTTTTTTTGTTGTTTTTTATTTCTTAGGTCTTCCATGCTTTCATAGAAAAGAAGGATGTAGTTGATACAGGAAGTGTCCCCATGGAGAACGGCCTGAAAGGGAACACTGGCCCTCGGTACAAAGAGCACTGTGTTGCCGTCCTATTACTGTGCTTACAGGATTAGCATGTAATCTTGTAAGATACTTAATGGATACTTTGAAGAATCTTGAGTAATTATTTTTGAGAAAGGGTCTCACTATGTAGCTCCAGTTTGCCTGGAACTTGTGATGTAGACCAGGCTGGCCTTGAACTCACAGAGATCTGCCTGTCTTTGCTTCCCAAGTGCTAAGATTAAACTCATGTACCACCACACCCAGATCAAGTAATTTTTCTATAAAGACACAGTTGTTAAGATCAGTTATGTTTGGGAAGGAAAGTGTAATCTCCTAGCAGGTGACAGGACCTGTTATCTTCCAAGGAGCCATAGTAAGCTCTTAGCAAGGGTGTGCTACAGTTCTTCAAGGTGGCCTGTTGAAAAACAAAATCAAAAGTGAGCAAGTCACGGCATTATTCAGATTCAACACTTCATATTTAACACTTGATCAAATGTTGTTTGAGAAACTAATCTACTGCTGAAGACAACGCTCACATGTGTCACTGAACATGGAGAAGTTGAGCTGGTGCCTAGCTAGAGGTTTGACCCCTACTGAGTAGCATTCATGGTACTGGAAGGTACTCTACCTGCTACCAGGGGAGAAAGGTAGTTATCGGTATCACCCAGCAATAATGCCCTGTGACCTACAACAGTGCCCTGTCTGTAAGACATACTGACACAATGGTAGCAACCACTATGGGAGTGACCAAGCGCTTTCTGACTTGGATGTAAGGTCCACTTCATGAGACGACAGCCATTCCTGACACTGAGGAAGTAGACAAGAACCTGCTACCAAATAGGTTCCAGGCCTGGGGAGATGTAATGTTATTATTCTGCTAAAGAAACAGCAATAAAATGACTCCTGATGGCATACTGCTATCAACATAGAGCAGGGTCTCTCAGCTCTCATCAGAGAACACAGAGGGAGAGTGGAGAGAGTCTTTGAAGCACTCAGTGCTAAATAGGATGTCTTCACCAAAGTCCTCCCTTCACCGCTCAGGAATCAGTACAGACGAGAAGGTGGAAAGACTGTAAGAGACTCCAATAACACAGGGTCTTCCGGACACAACAGCACTGATGTGCATATGAACTCACAAAGACCATATGCACAAGGACTGCACAGGTTCAAGTGGACGCGAGCTCTTACGCTGACCAGGATGCTAACTGCAGCAGATACCCACGAGCAAAGGGAAGATCAGCTTTCTCCACTGGAGTGTCACTGGATATAGTAACCTCAGGGAAGGCTCCAAACTCAAGAGCAGCTGGCCAACAGAAAACTAACTCAACAGTACTTTTATAGACTTTTTTTTTGTCTCATTTTGCTTTGTTTGGGCATCTTTTTGTCTTATCTGGCCTTTAGCTTGTTTGTTTTGGTTTTCTTTTTTGTGAGAATTGTGTGTGTTTCTTATTTGCTATTATTTCTGGTCTGTTTTTTTTTTTTAAGAGAAAAAGAACATAAAGTTGGGTGGGTAGAGAGATGGGGAGACCTGGGAAGAACTGAAGAAGGGGAAAACAAGATCAAAATATATTGTATGAATTTTTTCAATAAATAAAAAATGTTTTTAAAAGAGTTTAAAGGCATTAATGAATAGTTATGGACAGAACCATTTTAGAAAACCACAGAGAAAATTATTAATATTAAAACAACTGAAAAATGGATATGAGATAAATAATAGTGTTACATTAATGTTAAGCATTCTGAATCTGATAAATATATTGTGGTTATGTAAGAGAACATCCTTGCTCATAGGAAAGACATGATTTAGAATTAGATACTACGACTTATTTTAAATGGGTCAGTAAGAGTATGGACAACAATGTGCATTTATCTATGTATGTTCCACATATGTAAGAGACAAATACACTGTTCTGACAACTTCTAAGTTTACTTTTTTCTAAAGAAAATGTCTAAAAATAATGCTTTATATGTTTTGTGCAACAGACATGTGAATTACCTTTAAAGGATCCACAAGTTCCAAAGTATGCTTCAAGTAGATCAAATTTGTTATCTTTGATTCAGCTGCATTAACCTGTCAAGATAAAAGACAAATGTGAACAGCCTTCATTTCAATACAGCGATAGGTTTTTCTCTTGGTCATCTCCTACCAACAATATCCCATAGCTGTGTTAGATCAGTCAAACTGGGATGTCAGCCCACAGGGCAGTTAGAAATGACTGGCCACACTGTAAACCCAGCACATTGGCCTCCTGAATCTGGTGAGAGGTCACACCACCACTGTACCACCCTCACTCTACTGCAGCAACTCTGGTGCAGTTTAGACTGCAGTAGCCGCAGCATCAACAGCCAGCAGCATCAGGAGACTGACATGAACTGAATGAGGGGACAAAGCTTCCTGTAAACAGGCTCAAGCTCAGCTTCCCAGTTGACTCAGAACAACATCCCCCATTGGTTCCTGTTGGGCAAGAAAATAATTTTACCAATTTCAACATTATTAATCTCAAATTATATTATAGATTTTTTCTATAATATAGAAATATATAAAATATAGCATATAAAATGTTATAGCTAAACTTCACAGAAATTAAACTATACTCTCTAGAGCTGAGCAACAGCACGGGCAGATTTAACACCGACAGGACACAGGTTTAGGATGTCACAATCATGATGCACCGAACTTTATGTGCAACTGTTCATTTCTGAGGTGCCCTCACCTGAATTCTCATTACAAAGGACCTGGATTGTAAACAGAAGGCCCAGTGTGCAAGAAACATCATGAATGTCTTTAGTTCCTAAGATGTAGTCTCATATTCTCTTACAGTGGATTCCTGACACTAACCCGAAGATCAAAAATAAGTAAACCAAAACCAAATAAAGCATCGTTACTATCGGTGGAGGGGAGGAGGGCAGAAGACGAGAGGCAAAGTGCAGCTGGCACAGTGGGAGTCTAGAAATGGAGTGAGTCCAGCACATACAACACTGGACTCATGGCCAAATTCAGTGCAGTTCAACAGGAAAAGAACGCACAATTATGAATCCATCTGGGTAAAGAATCATGACCCGTTCTCGGTCCTACATACACAAATTAATGAAGACAGTTTTACAGACCTAAATAAAAAATAAAGTTATAAAACATTTGGAGTGTGTTAAGAATCCTCTGTGACGGGCAACTAATGCTGCATCTGCCAGTCGTACAACCGAACTAACAGTGCAAGCTGTCGCGTCTCCTCCACAGCCTGGCTGTCACCAGCCTCGGCGTCGACCTCACAGAGATGCCCACTTCAAGGACTTGCTGGCACTTAAGTCACAGGCTCTATCCTGCTCGCCTTTCCCCTGGCTCCTCTCCACACTCCTGCTACCTCTGTGTGGCCCTGACTTGACTACCCTCTCCTGTAATAATGAAATCTTCGGCCCTGGTGTCTCTGCAGCAACAGCTAGTCAAAATTATGGGCTCTAGCTAAGGCATTATTCATAGTGTGAACAATTCCGCCACTAATTATCCATTTTAGAAAATAAGGGTTTTTGTCCAATGACTTCCACTTCCATCATTACAATGTTCAGGGTGGGGCCAGCAAACAATAGAACAAATGAAACAGGAAAGATGGAAGTAGAGAAATCAATGGTATCTAAAGGTGGTCCTAGTCTTGGTGTCTATCGTAGAACAGACAAAGAAATTGAAACAGAAGTGGAATTTTATTCAGCTGTGATAAGTGAAATTTGCAGGAAAATCGATGAAACTGGAGATTATGTTAAGCATTTCTATATAAAGAATATATTATGAACTAACAGAACTTTGTTATGTATTAGGTAAACAGTATAGGTTATAAGTTTGTTGACAAATATTCAAATTATATATTTAAGAAAATATTTGTTCAGTTTAAATATGCTAATTCTTCAACTACCTAAGATGCCTTTTTACTGTACTTATAAGCAAAAGTTTTAAAAGTTGCCCCCTAAGGCATAAAGCTGTTCCGGGTATCAGTGAGGATACTCTGCCAGGACGTTTGTCCACAGCACAAGCTGTGTCTCACACTAGGGCACAGTGCACGCGCTGTGCAGCACACAAGGACACAGCGCACGCGCCGTGCAGCACACAATGACACAGCGCACGCGCCGTGTAGCCCACAAGGACACAGCACACGCGCCGTGCAGCACACAAGGACACAGCACACGCACTGTGCAGCACACAATGACACAGCGCACGCGCCGTGCAGCCCACAAGGACACAGCACACGCACCGTGCAGCACACAATGACACAGCGCACGCGCCGTGCAGCCCACAAGGACACAGCGCACGCACCGTGCAGCACACAATGACACAGCGCACGCGCCGTGCAGCCCACAAGGACACAGCGCACGCACTGTGCAGCACACAATGACACAGCGCACGCACCGTGCAGCACACAAGGACACAGCGCACGCGCCGTGCAGCACACAATGACACAGCGCACGCACCGTGCAGCCCACAAGGACACAGCGCACGCGCCGTGCAGCACACAAGGACACAGCACACGCACTGTGCAGCACACAATGACACAGCGCACGCGCCGTGCAGCCCACAATGACACAGCACACGCGCTGTGCAGCACATACCGTGTCTTGCTTTGGGATTTGAACTAAAACAGAAAGCAGCTGCTCCGTATCCAGGAATCTTGAGATGACTGAAACAGAAAGTGAGCGTCAGAACGTCACAGAGCAATCAAAGAGAGGATGCACTGGGTTATTCGCAGGAGCACAGCCATCATAAGACAACTGCACCACACGGAAGACTGTGTGACTTAGGCAGGGCCAAATCCTATAGAGTCATGGGGCAGAGAGGAGACCCTGATCTTGCGATGGCTGCCTCCCCTGACAAGACAACTGCTTCGGGCCATGACAGATCATGAGCTAGCTGACTATGGCCATATGTTATCTGAGTAGCACACATAAACACTATCCCAAATAGACAAAGAACTCCCCTTTTGGCCAGGGGATATGCATTAAGGTCTGTAGATGCACTACATGGCAAAATACCCACATACAAAACATTTTAAAGATTTAAAAAAAAAACTTTTCAAGAATTTACAGCTTTAACACCCATCTTTCAGAAACTTAAACAAAAAAACCACAAATAAACTGACTGCATTCTAATTTATATAAATTATAATATAATTATAAATTAAATATAAATTATTTATATTTATACATAATATATAATTTATATACTAAATTATATGGTTTTATTATATAATTTATATAGAATTTATAGGCAAGTAGACTTAGTGATGCATGCCTATAACCCTGACATGTGGGAGACGGAGGCAGGAAGGTCAGGGTTTGAAGACCAACCTGGGCTGCAGTCAAATAAATAAATAATAAGCTCTGTTTACCTGACTGGAGCCCAAAGAAGAGTTCCTCGTCCTGAAGCAGCTCCTGGACACAGTCCAGCCTCATGTTGATGGTCTCCACATCAACCAGGGGCTCCAAGATGTTAGAGCGCAGCCTTCTGCTCCCTCCTGCCGTCTTCGTGTAATTTAGAACACCAAAGAGAGTGTGATTGTTCCTTCCAAGAGACAAGTTGGAAATCTCATTAAGGAGAAAAAGAAAAATCCAAGAAAATTTCTTTTTAACTTGATAATTAAATAATCCTAGAATCTATATCAGTGATTAACAAATTTATTATGCAGACAAATTACTAATTCAATAAATTTGAATTAAGGCCTAAACCCTACATTTTTTGTGTTTTATTGATTGGACAGGGTCTTCTGTAGCATAGGCTGTCCTCAAACTTGCAACATACCACAGCATGGTCTTGAACTCATGACCTTCTGAACTACCCCCTAAGTGCTGGTACTAGAGGTATAGTGCACAACCACATCTGGTTTGATCCCAAGTATGATATCACTGAGCCAGAGCTGATTAATGAGGATCATCAATATCTCCTATGCTAAGCCTGAGCACACAAGGCAGCCATGGTTCCTAACTGTGGCTTTCTTGCATAGGTGTGGCCTTGTTGGAGGAAGTGTGTCACTGTGGGGTGGGCTTTGAGGGCTCCCATGCTCAAGCTACATCCGGCGCCACAGTTTACTTCCTGTAGCCTACAAATCAAGATGTAGGATTTTTCCTCCAGCACCATGTCCGCCTGCACGCTACCATGTCCTGTCACGATGATAAAGGACTAAACCTCTGAACCTGAAGTGAGTCACCCCAATTAAATGTTTTCCTTTATAAGAGTTGCTGTAGTCATGGTGTCTCTTCACAGCAATAAAACCCTAGCCAAGCCAGTGATGGATGGCCAATAATTTTTATCAACCTACTGAAATGACTAAGGACGAAACAAAGAGTAGGGAGAGACAGACAATAATCTTAAATATATAAAAATGATCTGGGTCTGGTGTGAGTAAAGTGTGACTCAGTGAGTAAAGTGCCTGCCACCAAGACTGGTGACCTGAGTTTGATTGCTGGAGCCCACGTAGAGAAAGGAGACATGGTTGGTACTCTTGTAACTTGTCCTGTGACTTATACACACACACACAAAATTTAACCAATGTAAAACAAAAAATTAAATAATTACCAGAGTTGGTCATTGACTTTCTATGCTCTGATAACACAAGGGTAACAGAAAAGCAATGTAGAGCAATTCCGTCAACAGGCCAGTGGTGCCAAGTGGCCATGAGCATCCATCCATGTACAGTTCTTACTTCACAGGGGAGAAGAGATGGTTTATTCTGGAGCCATGTGGGAGTGACCATGACCCAGGAATGCAGATTTAGGCCCCAAATTCCACGTTCCCACACAGATACAGTTTCATAAACTTTTTATTATAACAGAGCAAAGAAGGTCCTCAATCAGGGTACTTTGTGATACACTGGTGATACACAGTAGGAAAACAGCAAATCAGACATTTCAGCCACAGGACTCAGATGCTATCTGACAATCTTGGCCTTTTGGTTGGTAGAAAATACAGTTCCTACATTCCAAAACGCTTTTATCTGCTCCTCACAGGGGTGCTACGCACAGTACCACAGTACGCACAGTACGGAGGCAGGCAAGGGATGGTTGCTAACGGCTAAAGATAGCTCAAGATAAACTGTGATCAGGCCCTGCACAGCCACTGCAGCCCAATCAGCTCAGCAGCCTATGGAACTCGCGCTCACACGGGCGTCTGTTTATCTGCTTTGCTTGTGTCCCTCACCCAATCTCAGCAACTGAAGGGTTGAATTTTGTTGTTTAGTTAAAGTAATTCTTCTGAACACCTGATTTTGTGAAAAATCTGGGTTCAGCAATAATAAGCCAGCAATTTAAAATCTTATTTACTATTTCTCTCACCAATAACTTAATTTAATTCAAACTTTCAAGTAACTAGTCACAGAAATCGATAACATTTTATAAGAACTCAGATTGCCTTACCTGTAGTCCTGGTTATTAACAAGCAATTCAAGGTTCTGGGCTGATGATGAATCTATCATGGCTGTCTGTTCACTACCTTGGAAATAAATCTTCAGTGATTTTGGTGCATAAACTGAATTTTGAATGAATTCAACATATTTTAACAAGGCTGCAGCAGCTGCGAGGCAGTAATACCTGTGAGTGAGCACAGCACAGCGGGGACGCCTGTGAGTGAGCACAGCACAGCGGGGACGCCTGTGAGTGAGCACAGCACAGCGGGGACGCCTGTGAGTGAGCACAGCACAGCGGGGACGCCTGTGAGTGAGCACAGCACAGCGGGGACGCCTGTGAGTGAGCACAGCACAGCGGGGACGCCTGTGAGTGAGCACAGCACAGCGGGGACGCCTGTGAGTGAGCACAGCACAGTGGGGACGCCTGTGAGTGAGCACAGCACAGCGAGGACGCCTGTGAGTGAGCACAGCACAGCAGTGTAAACTCAGGATAGATAAACAGCTGCTGCTGCAGAAAGAGATATTCAATTCATATTAGGAAAATGTAAAACATTTAAACAGTATTTCTTAAATCCAGAGAGAAAAAAATATTGAGAATGCCAATTTTAGAAACTAAATAATCTTATAAAACTGATTTAGCATTAGACAAATGTTTGCTTGTTTTTGAAGCAGTCTTACTCTATCTAGTTTAGGACTGTCTGGAATCTACCACAACCTTTGAGCATCATCTTTCCAAATGCTGAGGCTTGGGCCCCTACACTCAGCTATAAAGAGCAGTGCTCTCAAGTTCATCACTTACAACTGCTTCAGAAGACAGAGTGGAGCGTGTCTCCAACCCCAGCATTGAAGAGGCCAGGCCAATATGGTCTACACAGCACATTCCGGGTCAGCCAGGGATACAGAGAAAGATGGAGTGGGTGGGGCGGAAAAGAAAACGAGTGGGGGGGGGAATAATATTAATTTGTTTTTCTTTTCTTTTCTTTTTGGTTTTGTTTCACTCTGAAGACCAGACTGGACTTGAACTCAGAGATCCACCTATCTCTGCCTCCTGAGTGCTGGGATTAAAGGAGTGTGGCATCGCTACCTGGCTGACAGTCTCACTTTGTGGGCCTGACTAGCCAAGAATTTACTATATAGTTCTAACTGGCCTCAAACTTGCAACAATCCTCCTGTCTCGGCCCCCTAGAGTGCTAACTAAGATCACAACCATGGGCCTCCATGTCTGGCTAACTGTGTTTTTCTTCTGGGACTCAAATTTCTAGCATCCTATAGTTAATTAATATTTTCACTATGAAGTAAATGAGCAGCTACTATGAGAGCAATAAATTATAACTCATTTGGAGAAAATCTAAATATATAATTATAATATAAAATCTAAATATACTTAAATCATAAATATATACCTTGTACAAAAATGTATTTCAGTAATAACTAGATGTGCATTGTGGGCCAGACCGTTTTCTAGATGACAGCAACACAGCAAGCACAGGACAGAGACGAGATCCCCCGGGGAGCAGCCAGCGCTCACCTGGACTGAACCTCCATCAGGACAGAGCTGAACTCGGCGATGCATAACTGCTCAATGTACTCTAAGCCCTTTGTTTCATTGAAGTATTTCCTTTGGACTGTAGTGAAATTAACGTTCTGGAAAGAGATTTTAATTTTAAAATAAATCATCAAATGTCACGCTGTTGTTCAATACCGATTTCTTTTTAAAATATTTATTTATTTATTATGTATACAATATTCTGTCTACATGTATGCCTGAAGGCCAGAAGAGGGCAACAGACCTTATTATAGATGGTTGTGAGTTACCATGTGGGTGCTGGGAATTGAACTCAGGACCTTTGGAAGAGCAGGCAATGCTCTTAACCGCTGAGCCATCTCTCCAGCCCTCAATACCAATTACAGTCTTTAGAACCCATAAGTGCTGTCTCTCCCCTTCCTCATGGCAGAACAGGCTAGGAGTAACAGGTGAGGGTGACCTGCGCACCATGTCCAATGAAATAGAGAGGAAAACAAAAGGAACGTGTGAACTAAGAATTTACCTCCTTTGAAAAAAAGAGGATAAAGCCAGATGATCCCACACTGAGGTGAGGGCAGGGGATCAAGAGTTCAAGGCCAGCCATAACTACCCAGCCTGCAGTGAATGAGACCCTGGTTCAAAGACATTTCTCTCCCCAAGAAAACAATGGACAAGGAAGAAGGGAACCGTGGACTCTGGAGCATGTTCTTCAGCAGGCAGGAGCACACAGGCCAGAACTTTCATAAGGATCTCATTTCATCTTCACAACAACTGTACAAGCCCTTTTATTCTAATTTCCTGTAAGTAAAATTCTGAAAAGTCAAGTAACTGTTCACATGCCATCCAGTTTAGAGTTAGACTTCTTTCATTCTGAGGTTCATGCTCCTTCCACTTCGCACTGCTCCTGACTTAAGAAGTTCTCTGTATGGTGACTGGGTTATAACAGAAACAATAATAACACTGATTTTTCTGTCTTGTAATACTTTTGTCTGAAATATTTTCAGGGCTTGACCCTTTACTCCACTCAGGATTGTGTTAGCACATGACCACTAGCTGTGAAAATTCCTGTCTTCATGTCCTGGGGATAACGAATTGGTCCCCACATTTTTTTTAATATTTTGTTTGTTGTTTTTGATACAGGAGGGTCCCTCTACAAAGCCTTGGTGTCATGGACCTCAATATGTAGACCAGGTTGGCCTAGAACTCACAGAGATCCCCCTGCCTCTGCCCCCACCCCTGATCTGTAGCTTGCAATCGTAAGCTGAAGTAGTTCCCTCGGCTCCCTCCCCTAAGGAGTTTTTTGTCCGTGTTATACCACAGCAGCAGACATCAAATGAGAACACCTTTTAACTACTCAATATATTTTTCTGTTTTGCTTAAAGTAGAATGCAGGTGTCAAATAGAGGGTATTCTCAATAAATTTCGTGATTTTTAGTAATATATTAGACTCCAATTGGTATGAATTGACTACCGTAGGACCTTAAATATAAAGCTAGTCAAACAGCTGCTTTTTACAATATTATGAAATGCAATCTAAATTTTGAATGCTACCAGAATGAAAACTTGCTTACCTTGAAATTTTCTGTGACCAGCGTAAACAACTTGGTTGAATTTCCCACAACACAAGCAGTGTTTGACATTATTATTTCCAAAGGTGATAAAACTTTGAGCTTAGTAATCACCTGAAATTGTTAAAATAATCATTTTCTAAATGTAGGCAAAGAACAGTTTCCAAAGCAGTTCTGCATTATTCTAAGAAGCAAATCGTTAAGATGTGCAGATAAACTCCAACAGTCCTAATTCAATGTTGCAGTTAAAATGTATTTCAAATGCTGATGTATTAAAATCTCCACCTAAATACAAATATGAAATATCAGAACATAGACCATATTTTACTCACTGGTTTTTACCAGTCTAAACTAAAAATCATATTTGAGTTTATCAAATATTTATTACCAATCCAAAACTTTAAAAATTAATGTGCTTGCTTTTTTTTCTTTTGTGCGTCTATAACCACTTCACATTTGTAGCTGTAGAAACACGCACCTTTGCATACGTTGTGTTGTCTGCGAACTGCGACAAGATAATCTGCGGGCTCTTTAAGTCGATGCTCGCCATCCCGATCTCGCCTCTGGCCAGCCCTCTTCCTTCCACCACGGCTACGATGACGGACGGGGCGTGTGCGGACGCTGCAGAGGATGCGGCTGGGAACAGTTGGCAGATCAAGCATACACAAGAACGTGAACGGCTGTTTGTGCTCCTTCGTGTAAGGCCTCAAAGTCTCGAATCTAGCTATCTTTGTCTTATTTATTCTTTGATAACGTCACATGTGAAACACAATGCACACTGACCAACCCACTGCCAACTCCACACAGAGTACCACTCCAAGTGCCTCCACCTATCTTTTCTCTAATGAATCTGACTAGTGCTGCCTGCAGGATGGTGGCTGATCTTGCTGCCTTGACCTTGCACGGATCTTGTACAGGTGCATCTAGTTAATACATCCAAAAGAGGAATCATTATCATCTTTGTTTGCCTGCTTGCTTTAGTTTTTCAAGACAGAGTTTCTATGTGTTCTGGCTGTCCTGAAGGGATCCACCTGCCTCTGCCTCCCATGGGCTAGGATTAAAGGCATGCACCACCACCGCCTGGTGAACATTTAAAAACAAACAAACAAACAAACCAAAAACTCTATTACCCAAACCAAATATAACTATTAAAGTTCAAAGTATTGTGTCAGATTGAGCGTGGTGGTGCACACCTTTAATCCCAGCACTCTGGAGGCAGATCCCTGTGAGTTCAAAGCCAGCCTGGCCTACAAATTGAGTTCCAGGGTAGCCAGGAATGCTACACAGAGAAACATTGTCTCAAAAAAAAAATTATGTCAAAACTTAACTTCACATTAAGGATTGTTTGCCGTAATTTTGAGACAGAATGTATATCCCTAGCAACTTTGAACTTGTTAAGGAGAACAGACTGGCCTTCAATTTGAGGCAACCCTGCCTCCACTTCTCAAGAAGTATTGAGATTACAGATACTACCAACCACTGTCTGCCAGCTTGTGAGGTTTTAAAAAACTTGGAGGTGGCTATCCCTGTATCTGGCTACAGTTTTCTAACTTCTGGGATGAGCTCACATTCCAAGCCTTAATTTTACACATAGAAGATAAATTTATACATTGGTTTATTTTGCAATTTAATGAAATAAAGTCATTAAAAGAATTTTGAATTTTGGGTTAAAATACATATTATTTACCTTATTCTATATTTATATAATTGCTAAAATTATTTTATAAGTAACCATAAAGCAAAAAGGATAATGTAGTAACTGTCGTGTCTATTCAAGAGCTGGTTATAAGCAACAAGTGGAAGTTTATACACAGAAACGCGTGCTGTGCATCTACCAAAGTGTCTAGCTCCAAGCATCAACATTCACTTAGTGCTTATCACATGTCAAGGGCATCTTAATTTACTTCATTTAATTGTTACAAAATTCTATTAAACAAGTACTGTTATTTACTCAATTTATTTTAAAGGCGATTGCGAGGTTGGGTCAGTGGTAGAGCAAAGGGCCTACCGCGTGTCAGAACTTGGGTTTGGTCCACAATACTAGTAACTGAATGAAAATGAATAAATAAGTGAATGAAAGAATGAATGAATGACGTGTATGAAATTTCAAATGTGAGAAAGACTCCTGTATTTAGGGCAGCTGCAATGCTGAAGGGAAATGCTGGAGGTACGGCTGGAGAAATGTCAGCAGCCCTCACAATGATGCCCACATACTTACACTTGATGTGACAGCAACGGAGAAGCAAATTAGGAGTACTGAATGTAGTGTGGCGGGTTCCGTGGGCTTCACTGTATCTTCATTGTTCATACGCTGAAGTTCTAATCCCCAGCAACTAAGACTATGACCTTATTTACCTGTATCTGAAAACCATGTTTGCCCTCTACAGTGGTTATTAAGTGGGCCATTTGAGGGGCCTTAGTCCACTGTAACTGCATACAAGTGTGAGACTATCAGGATGCAAAGACACAATGGGGAGAGAACTGAAAAGGAGCCAAGAGGAGGACAAGTAGAGAGGCCTCAGATAAGGAGACAAATGTTCAATGCCATCAACTTGTACTTGTTGTAGAAGAACCAGAAAAATGAATACAGTAAAGGAACACAAAAATAAAAATACACATATATATACACAAAATAACCATAAAAATCCTGAGTCTGTGGTTGGGAGTGAAAGGATCTCAGCCATGAGTTGAGGGGTGGCCCCCAGCAGGTGGTGCTATTGAGATGGTGACTGGCGCTAAAGGTAGGTGTTTCTTATCTATAAAAGGTATAATGACAGCACTAGGCAATGGGGCTACCATCATATAAGCAGTATGCCTCCACTGAAATGCCACTATGTATCATTATGTGCTTTAAAAAGTAATGCAGCATCTTATCACATGTGCACACGTTACACAGCTACTCCCTCCTGGAGGCTGTTCCTTCTCAGGCAGTATAAGCAGGAGCCGCTTCAGGAGGAGACTAGGTGCAGGCGGGCAGGGAGCTCCGGGAACAGGGCTCTCTCCCCACACCTAGGAGAGCTGCTCAGTGAAGCACCAGCTCTGGGTCACCCATCCTACCCCCAATCTCAGTGTGCTGAGGTCTCAAGCTAGAGTTGGGTGGACTCTTTTCTTTGGTGTCCTTTGGTGGTTATCCATGGGGGACAGATGTTTGCTCTTACTTTCCCAGGAAGTCAGGTAACACTTACACACCCTGTAGCCAAGGCATTCTTATATATGCCTTAGAGAATTGGTACACACCAAACATCCATTAATTGATCCCTCAACAAAACTGAGTACATTTAAACAAAAATTAAAATTTTAGTATTAGAAAAACACTCAAGAATACTCTTAGGATCAAAGTTTTCACTTCAATATCACACGAAAGTGATTCTTTTTCCTTTTTGTCAAAACAGTTCAAATACTCTGATGTTACATTTATTGACAATAGGAAGCATGTAGCAATGTCGCTACATAGGGGCCAATGACACACGTGTCATCCAGTTCTCCATATCCATGAGGGACGACCTGCAAGTGAGCTAACCGCCCAATTTATAATTTACAAAACTTAACAATTTTCCAAGAGCATCAGGGTTATCTTCCACTAATTTTACCTGAATATCCTACTTGTGGTGTCCAACTTTTATAGCCTGATCTCTGGGGATTTCCAGCAGATAACGGAGTTCTAAACATTTGTGGGTAATTGGTATCTCGTGCAGAAGATGAGCTTGCTGTACCAATAGGAAAATTGGATGCAACCGTGTGTTTTGCATGACATCTTTTGTTTCCAAATGATGAACCTAAATTTGAAAATTTATGAGTATTCTTAGTGATTAGCATTAAGGAATTATGTATTAATCCTAAAACTTATAACATCTACTTTCTATAAATTCCATTTGATAATTTAAAAATTATAATGAATAATTAAATGATTGACAACTGTGTTCATAATGACTTTATTAGTCTGTATTATCATAATAGTGGGTTCCCTAATAATGATTTTGTACATGTATATATTGTATTTTGATCATCCTCAACCTCCATTTTTATCCTCCTTTGTACCCTCCTACTCTACCAACTCCTCCTCTTCTCAGACAGTCCCCTTCTACTTTCATGTCTCTTTTGATCACTGACAATTTTTTGTTTGGTTGGTCAGTTTTTTGAGACAGAGTTTCTGTGTGTAACAGTCCTAGGTGTACTGGAACTAGCTCTGTAGACCAGGCTGGCCTCAAATTAAAGGCAAGCACCACCACCGCCTGACAGCTTGTTGTTTTTAAGATAAATCTTGTGTATCTCAGGCTGTGGTTGAACTTACTCTATAGTCCAGACTTGCCTCCAACTTATGGTCCTCCTGCCTCAGTCTCCTGAGTGTTGGAATTACAGGCATGTGCTATCATACCTGGCTTGAGAATCACGTGCAAACATATGCTGACATGGGGCTGGGCTGCAGCTCAGTGGGTAGAGTGCTCTGGGTTCGGATGTGGTGATGCATACCCGTACTCTCTGCACTTGAGAGGGGAGGATCCTTACCCACAGAGTGAGCTGAGACCAACACATGAAACTTCGCTTCAAAAATAAATGAATTGATCAAGCAGACATTCTGATCCTACTCTTGCTAAAATCAGAAGTTTCCCTTCAGCTCCCAGGTGTGGTTTACATTATAACCAAGTGTCTCTGCCTATGCAAACGGTGTCACAGTCAGCTTCAGGCTTACTTGGCTCCAGCCCTTTTTCAGACAGGTGCTTGCCAACATGCTACCTACTTTACAGCCATGTCATAACATTTCACACAGTGTACATAAATAGCCTAGCTGTGTCTGGTAACACACAAGTTCCAAACAAACAAGCAAATGAAGAGGCAGGGCTCTTCCACACCCTTTGATTCCTATGCCACATGTCTTTGCTCTCCTTACACTACCTTCCTGGACCAAGTCCCTTTTCCTCTGCCTTCCCATTGGTGGCCTACAGAGTTCCAGACTTTCCAAACTTCACTTCTAAATATTGACTCTGGCATCTCATGTTTCCTGATGTCTACTGACATCATTTCCTGATAATGTTCAGGTTTTCATTTACAGCCTTCTCATCTCTCACATTGTACAGCAGGGTTAAGATTTCCAGTGATGGACAGATGACAAGTGTGTCAGGCTTAGTGGAACACACGGTCATAGTCATTCAACTCTGTACTTGTACAATAGTAGTACATAAATCCACAAACACGTGTGTTTTCAAAATTATTTCTATATATTGAAATTTGAATTTTACATAATTTTCACATGCCAAAAAAAACCCCACTACCTTTGAATTTTTTTCAAAATTCAAAAGTAGTTGGACTTGGTTATTCATGCCTCTAATCCCAGCTCTTGGGACACAGAGGCAAGCAGATCTGAGTTCTAGGACAGCCAGGGCTACAGAATAAACTCTGTCTTGAAAAGAAAAGAAACCCCCCAAACAGCATCAAAACCCAAATAAACTCTGTGGGTTTGAGGAAGACCTAGCCAGTTCCGGGACTATACAGAGACTCCCATCTCAAAGAAAACTTCAAAAGTTGGAGGTCAGCAGTATGGCTCAGTGGTTACGAAAACTTGAGTTCAGATCCTTGCTGGTTACTATCCATCAAGGTTTGTCCTCCACCAGCCTAGCTGATGCAGTCTTTTCACATTTAAGGATAAGGCAGAAAGCCATGGGAGGGGATTCCTGCTGGTAGGAAACAGCGCAGTCACAAGAAACACTCAGGACCATGCAGCAGCCGGTGCAGCACCCACGTCTAGAATTTTCAGTGCTCAGGGTCTGAGGTAGGAGGAACTCAACTTCAAAGGTCTGAACTGAGCTACACAGGGAGTTTGAGACCAAGCTCCTGGGCTACACAGAGAACTCATACACATAAAAACTGCACAACTCTACAAAGTAAAGAAATGTCACCATTATCTAACAACTTCTTAGACATAAACTTTTATGTCTTCCCAGAATTTCTAAGTGTCAAACGGTGAACACATTCTTTCTACCAGTTTTCTTTATTACAAGCCATTTTGAACTTCTGTTCATTTTACTTAACTCTTGAAAACTTTATGCTCTCTCTCTCTCTCTTTCTCTCTCTCACACACACACACACACACGCAGAATAAAAGTGTCTTGTGTCTCAGTTTTGTTCCAGATTCCCATTTCAGCGTTGTCAGACAGAAAGGTCATTCTCGTGACTTATGGAAACATGTCTCCATAATTCTTAAGCTTGTTTCTCTGAAACACCTTTAGCCTACTATTAAACATAGAAGACTTCAACAAGTATTTCTTCACTCATAAAATCCAGTCAGCCAATCCTCGCTTTACCCTTCACATGAGTTGAACTTACCCTGAAGGACTTTTTCACCCGTTTAAATGTACGGATGTTCAGCTGGCATGTATACCTGTGCATCACAGTGGCCAGAAGAGGGCAACAGATCGAGTTACAGACAGTTGTAACTCCATCTGATGCCATGTGGGTGTTGGGAATTGAACATCGTTAAGTGCCCTTAACCGATGCGCCATCTCTTCTGTCCCAGAAGGACCTATTTTTAACAGCAAGCATCTGAATTAGATGAGATGTTCACTTTAACCTGCTATCATCCCATTTTAGTATAAAACCCATCAGCCAAAGTTCAGCTCTCCACTGTAAGAAAACACACACACAATGTCCCATTCACCGAAGAAGGAGTGACCAGCGAGATGACCCAATGGGTAGAAGCAGTCCCCACCAGGTCTGACTCTCAGAGCCCACCTGGTGGAGGTAGAGAGCTGTCTCAGGAACGTTGTCCTTTGAGCTCCACACCTGTCCCCTTGCCTGCTGACCCTTGTCACATACTCAGAGGGGTTTAAATTTAAAAAGTGAAAACATTTTCTTCTGAGGAAATTGAGCCAGGATTGGTGGCTCGTGGCATAATCCAGCATTCAAGAGGCTAAGACAGAAGGATTGCTTGAAAATTTCAAGCCAGGATTTTCTATTAGTGAACTTAAGGGAAGCCTGGGTCACAGAGAACTTACCTTAAACAAAACTAGAGGTGATTGAGGCTTTACATGGATATACTAGTTAGCACAGCTAGGCCACACTTCCTCTCAGTTGTGAAGAGTCGAGATTTTTTTCTCCGTGTTTTATTTGGTTTGCAATTGACACTAGCTCATTCTGTAGTCTGGGCTAGCCTTGAACTGTGGTCACCAGTGTTGGGGTTAATGTGCAAACCATTCCCCACCCCACCCCATTAGTAAAGACTTGTAGTGGCTGCCCTTAGCATCTTCTAGGAGGGCCCGGCCGCTGTGGTACCCAGGGCCCTGACCAGCCAGTCGTCCTTGCCCCAGCCCGGCCCTGCCCGGCCCGGCCCGCTCCACTGTAGTACCCAAGGACCAAACCAGCCTCCTGGTGTCAGCCACCCTTGCCCAGCCTAGCCCGCAGAAGTACTCAAGGCCTCGGTTGCTGGTGTCAGCCACCCTTGCCCGGCCCGCTGTGGTACACAGGCCCCAGTTGCTGGTGTCAGCCATCCTTGCCTGGCGTGGCCCGCACCGGGCTACTGCAGCTGCTGCTCCTGTCGGCCGCCGCGCCTTCCGTGCTGCGCCGGGACGCGGAGGCCGAGGGCCGTGCGCGCGGGGTCGTCCTCCCCGGTGGCGTTCGGCGTGGGGAACTCGAGGTTGAGGAGGCCTCCTGCCTCAGCATCTTTCAATCCTCCCTGACAGGCGGCTTCGAGCACCCGCAAGCCCCAAGACCGCGCCGCCGGAAAGAGCGGGAGAACAGGCGCAGGCGCAGTGAGCTCACGGCGCAGGAAACAGCGCAGGCGCGGAGGGGACCGTTTACCTTAGCATTGCTGTTCTGTTCTCTTGCCACCACCTCCGCACTTTATTCAGAAGCACAGGTAAGCCTCAACGATTGAAGGCCCACCAATGGCCACCAAGTTGGCTGTCAATTGTCACAACAGGCTTTTAAATAATTTTCACACTAGCCAAGCACTTGGACTGAACACGTGATCCAATTATATCCCCAAATACAGTTACCCCTGTGCCTACAATGAGGGTGTGTTGTACACACAGCGACATCACATGACAAAGCCAGCAGTTACTAATCCAATCGTCTGACTTCTAGTATTATAGTTTCAGAGTAGGAAAAAAAAAATCTGAGCTACAACCTTAACTTTTGGAAAACACTTTATAGCCCTTAAATATAGCAACTCCCAGGGGGCAGAATTTAGGATGAAATTGTCTCATTTAGAACTTTAATGCAGTGTAAAGCTTTGAGTAAGAATGCTCTTCCCCAAGTGTCTGAACGCCTAGAGCAGAATTGCCTGTCAGAGTAGGTGTGGCCTTGGAAGTGTCTCCTGGGGTGGGCTTTGAGGTTTCCAATCAAGGCAGTTTCTTCCTTACAATCCTGCTGTTAGAAGTTAGCAACATGACTGCTTGCAGGCCACCATCCTAATGGACTAAACCTCTGAATAAAATACTTTCAAGACAGGGTTTCTCTGTAGTGTAATGAAACTTGCTCTGTAGACCAGGCTGCTGGAAATAAAGGTGTACACCTAAACTGAGTTGTCTCTTCACTCACTGCAAAGAAATGGGACATGTAGACTATACTCGGTGTGTGTAACCTCATGGTCTGACTGAAATACTTAAGCAACTCATGTAAACACATGAACACTTAACTCTTATCTAAAACCTGTGAAGATCAGGTGTGTGCATTTGACAGATTGCTTGCTTGGAATGCAGGTGGATGCCCAGAATCCTAGCACAGTGAAATGACTGTGGTCTAGTGCCAAGTCGGACAGTCTAAGGGCGGAGGGGAGGGCAATGGTGATCTTCCTTTGACATTTAAAGGGGTAGTTTCAAGATAAGGACATCCATCTGAACCAGAAGCAGATATGCCAACAGTTCCCCTCATCTGACCAATCCACCCAATCATATTCAAACTCAATATAATCTCAAATGTCCACTGAGTTTCCAGAGATTCAAGTTATCAGACTAAAACAGTTCCACATAAACCCATTCAGTAAACAAATCCATTAAGAATGACTTTAGTGGAGGAGCAAAAATAATTACTTTTAGGACCATTAATAAATTTAACTTTAATAGACCCAAGTTCCCTGAAATATTTACCCAGAGCCCAACCTGTACATCTCACAAGTTAATGGCTTACAGCTTTGGAGATAATCCTTTTGAACTTTTTGTCTCCACAAAGTCAATGTTTCATTTCAAAGTAAACAGCTACATACTCAACAGCCACTCATCTTGTGCATCTTTTATTTAAATCATGAGTTTTACTCACTTGTATTAATTAACAAAAATCACTTTCCATCACAATCATTACAGGTCAACAGGACATGGGGAAGCATCAATTAAATACCAGCTCTTTAAGCTTGCTGTTATGTAGACATCAAAAACTTCAAGTAGACAAAAACTGTAATGTTTGGACACTACAGAAGATCTAAATAAAATGTATTTTATACTACATCTACATATAATTATGATTGCATTAGCATGATATACAATATTAACAGTCACTTCTAGGTTTGATTGCACACATCTTTCTATGCCTGTCTGACTCTAGCTCACTAGTTCAGGCTGGACATTGACCCTCTGAAGCACTTCTTCAGGCATGCAAAAGACAGGACTAACAGGTTTTATCTGTTCTTCTCCCAGAAGTGACAATCCAGCAATGCCAAATAAGGTATGGAAGGGATCCACCTGTGGGCAGATCATAAACAGTTAAAGATAACTCAACCTGTGCATAGAATCAATCTTAAGTCATTTTTGTATACAGCTAACAAGTTTTCTGAAAGCCTCTGTTTTTAACATGCAATGCAGGACCTCAAACAGTATTGTAAGAAATTTCTATAGGCTCTAGCATTCATTACAAATTCACAAAAACTCTCAGAGCAAATGCTAGTTCTACAACCAAAAGGCCCAGAATCATAAAATCCAGCCAACAATGAAAAACTGCAGAACCACGGAACTGTACTTGCCATATCTCCAGGTCTGTCAGCAAAGCCTCCGGTCTCTTCATCTTGACATGCTAAGATGAAGCTGCGCAGCTTTTCTCTGTCAATCCAATGAAGTCTCCCAATTATCTTCAAGGAGGCCAAAACCCACCAGGAATAGCACACATCTGGTAACTGAAGGGGGAAAACCAGTCAGACTGTTGGCACTTTAGTACTAGATGGCAAACTTTAATCTCCTACTCAGTCTATTGGTGCAGACTCATGCATCCTGTGAAGATTTTCTAGGCATGAGTGCTGTCCATGTGGACACATGTGCAGCCCTTGCGTTTTACTGCGAGCTCCAGAAGCCCAGCTTGTTTCAGCCTAAGTTCAATGACTGCAGAAAATCGAGGCCCTGCTCGATAGTACCTGTGCATGCAGCTTCCTCACAAGCGCATTAAGTTAGCACACACAGGCTCTCTCTGCTCCTCTCACACAGCAACTACACATTCAGTTAAGTACAAATGCTAGTTTAACAGGAGGACATTCTGTAATTTCTGCATGTACCAATTTCCACAAGCAAGCAAATTACATGGCTACAAGACCAAACGCTCTGTAGAAATAAAAATCCTTCACTCAGAAGATCTGTGTCTGCAGCAGCTTTGGGAGTCACACATTTAACTTCACTTTTATTTTTATTTTTGCTGTATGCTAAATGAACAGCACACAGCTACTCTGCGGCTACCAGGCATGTTACCTGAGCAGTCTGGATTCAGAGTAACTACATTTGAAATGCTCACCATGGTCCTTACTTTTATTTATTGACAGGATCTTTCTATGTGGCCCTGGGTATCTATCCTGGGTCTCCCGAAGTAGACCAGACCAGACTGGCTTCAAACACAAACATTTCTGAAACACAGGCTGAGCCACGTCCAATCCCAGTACCACTTGAGAATGCCATGGTAGAAAATGCACGTAAGTAAGCTAGCACCTACACATTCCCCAAGCCTGGAAATGGACTCGTTCATGAGAACCCCAATTTCTACTTCTATCATGACCGCTCACTCTCCTTAAGGAATTATTTACAGAAAACAATTGAGTTTTAAGCACAAGACACCACCCACTCAGCACAAGCAATACCTTCTCTGGTCTTCCATTGAGTCCGCCTGAGGGCAGTTGTCGTTCACAAAGCCACCAACCAAGTAAGTCAGAGTTCACTTGATGCAACTGACTGGTTATCGCCAGGAATCCTGTGCAACAATAGATCTAAAATTACAGACATAAAGTACACAGGTATAATTTAATAGGAAGTGACAGACACTACCAAAATGACTAAAACTCCGCCTGTATAAAGGTGGATTTTAGAATTCACTGTCACAGTGAAATGCTTATGCTTACAATTTCTTAATGGTCAATTAATTTACAACTTTAAATTACGTTCTCTGCGCAAGCGAATATTTGCTAACTTGCTAAGTCACTGGGTTATGTTAGAATGTTTTCATTGTATAGTAAAGTTAAAGTCACAGGTGGAGGATTCATATAATCTATATGAATATAATCCAACCACCAGCAACTAACACATGTAGACCCTGTTATGCATTATTTAAGCCATGTACACAGCACACGCCCCAAACCACTTTCCTGATCTCACAAGGTCTGGCCATTCACAACACAAAATTATCGTAAAACACCCATCATTTAATATTGGTTATTTCCTCTAAATTTTATTAAATAGCAATATTACCTGCCCGGCATGAGATTCGGAGCCCGGTCTGCAACCAAATCCACCATCAAAGTTCATACAGGCCAAAACAAATTCAATCGCCTTTTCCACATTAATAGCATCAAGCTTGCCCTACAAAAACAAGTAAAACCTATTACAACCGCCCAGAGCCCTCATAATGTTTAATGGGGTCCCTCAATACAACATTTAAAGCTTACCAAGAGAGCCAAAGTTGCCACTGCACAAAATGAAAATCTGGTATCAATTTCTCCTAGAAGACAGAAAGAGCCAAGGTAGTCACATCAATACAATGTTGTTCTTTCCACTGAACAAACTGAACCATGCTCACTCAGTTTCCCAATGCCCAGGCTATTTTATGTTTACCTGGAGGCAATACCCCAAAACCTAAGAAAACCAGCTAGGAAAATAGAAAGCCAACAGCCTTTCTAAATAGTTTAGAGGGCCCCAAAAGGGAAGGAACCTACAAAATTCAAGGACTATTATATGCTAACTAAGTTAATATATCAACACCCTACTTTATAAAGGTTCACATCCCACAAAGCAGCTGGTCTCAGGCCTGCATTCTCTGTCCCGCCTCAAAACAAATTATCTAGATTAATCAAAAAATTTTTTTCTACCTCCCAACTCAGGTATTTACTGATTAGATAAACTTTTCAAGACTTTTCAGGGAGTTCAGCCCTTCAAAGCCCAAACACTGGGGATAAACGCGAACCTACCTTATCTTTTAGAGTGGGTGCTGACAAGCCAGCACGGGCTTGCTGGGACCTCCAGCAGGCCATTTACTCCAGAGAGACCAACTGCTTAGTGGGACCTGAAAAGATGGAACAACTTGAAATCTTAGGATTACTACCAAGACAAAGATGTTCTGGGTATGGAGTAGATAAACCGGGCTTACCCCAAATGTCTCCAGCAAATGAACCATCCTCTTTCTGCAGACTCTGAACATAGGCCACAACTTTATCCACGTCAATGACGTTAATGCTGTCATACAGCGTGAGAATCTGAAAGACATCAGTATGGCAGATTTGTTCTGTATCTAAGCTACCATTAATTTAACCCTGAGTGAAAATTAGTCATTCCAAACCTTTTAATCAGTGTTTTGCTACATAAACCATGGATAATCTAAGAAACTCAAGCAGAGGCAGGACTAACCATCCTTCGGCTCTTCGCAAAACCAATTTCAGTCGAAGTCAGGTTCAGTTACATACTGAGGAAATGTCCCCTCCAAGGTCTCAGAGTCTCTGAAAAGCATCATACTGGCCTTCAGCTAATACATGCCATGTCGTCACAGACCTTGTAGGAAGGACTTCCTGCAGAAGTGAACTGACCCTCCCCCCACACACCCTAACTCTGGCCCCAGCACCTACCTGGACAGCACTGAGAGTGTAGAGAAGATGCGGATCGTGCCCAATGCTTGCACTTATTCCCCCACACTCATGCTGGCACGACTTGATAAACACCAGGATTTCCTCTCTGTTCATGCGATGAAGCTGTCCCATGAGGTCCATTACCGTCAAACCCCAGTAGATGCCGCTCATCCTCAAGTATTCAGACATACAGTATTCCTAGAGAAGTTTCCTCAATTTATCAAAACTCATAAAGGCCATTTCACATACAAGCCACATCACTTAAGATAACTGGGACCAACTTTAAGTGAGGCTTTGGTCTCCCAAGTGCCAACTGCAGGTTTATTAGGCAAAAGTAACCAATATTCCTGCTCTGCTTTTTACCAGACACCAATTCGTCACTTACAAATGAAGCCTATGCATATGGAAAGATAAACTCTGCAATAAAAACCTACATGGATTGCAGAACCTCATGCTGCAGCAAATAATGACTCCTTTTAACTAATTTTTCTTCAGGTGAGGACCTCCTCACTGGCATATGGGAAGCCGAACCCTGGTCTTAAAAGAATAGCCAGGTGGACAGTTGGCAGGAACATCCATTGGCCTCGTAAGCCTAAGGTGAATACCCAACAAAGAAGTTACAGAAACAAGCATCTACCAACACTACATTTCTCTAAGATCCAGATACACATACAGATGCTGTATGGAAGACATTTCTACACAAGTGATAACCCTCTGGAGGGTCTCTCCACTTAGCATGGTTTTCCCTCCAGGGATCCTGGCGAGCCCATGGATGCTTAGAACACAGGTGCATCTGCCGGTATTTCCCCCAGGCACATACTACAAAGTTTAGGTAAAACCTTTTCAAGGTCTCAGCGTAATTCTAGAGCTAAAGTGTTATTACACATCAGCAAAATTCAGATAATACATGCCAACACATCATTGACCTTCAAGGTTTATACCTGAGCCAGAAAGGAGCAGATCGTCCTGCCGGCAAAGCCTAACCTACGTCAGAGTGCCAGGAAGATCTCTTTCGACCTTTCTGATACACAAGGCACACCTATCACTCTGGACTTCAGCCCTCTGAGTGAGATAGTGCTAAGAAACCGGCCAAATACTTCTTATAGCTGTCTGAGAATCTTTTCAACAGAAAGTCATACGTACATAATCATCTTTCTTGGAGCCATAGGAGGCAATGTAGTCGGCATGTTTGTCCAGCAACAGGGTGTCAGGTGCGTCTGACTTGATGGTGACATCCTTCTGCGGTGTACCCTTGCATTAAACAAGCGGAGATTTCATCATTACTCACATGGTCTGACCCTTTATATATACGCTTAACATCCACATAAGGATTTTATGTTGCTTTCATCGTACTGAAAACAACCCAGCCTCAAATGTGTGCCCGACATCTTCAGGTCTCAGAGTAATTCTAGAGCTAAAGTGGTTAATAATCAACTTTAGATTCAGAATACATGCCAGCTCATCATTGACCTGAAATGACCGTTTTTGTCGAACGCACACACGTTCACCGAGATTAAGATTTGAGAACACTTCGAGTCCTCAAATGTTGCCCTCATTACCATCTAAGCAGTCTACCTCGCTACCAGCCACAAGTAGGTCAAACGAATTACCAAAAACTCACTTTTTGATTCACGGTCTCTGCTATGAAGCCCTTCCTCGTCTGAACTCCCTGTGTAGACCAGGCTGGCCTCGAAATCAAGAGATCCGCCTGCCTCTGCCTCCAGTATGGGCCTAGGCTGGCTGGCTCTTTCCAGTTAAAATCTTTAGCTTTGGAGCTCTATGTTTAACGATTTTCAAAAATCTGTATATTCCAAATTACTATTTACGAAAAGCATACAAAATCAGGTATAAAGGGGGGGGAGCGCGACACAGGCACACCCAAGTCCCTGCTGCAGGGAACGAAAGCAGGCCGCCCAGAGGAACTGCGGAAAACGCTGAGCAATCGCAAGGAACCTTTCAGGTCAGGCCTGAGGAGTCCGAGGCAGGAGGATGGCCAGGGCTCTAGGTCAGCCTGGGGCTCCAGAAGAGAGCATCAGCCTTGCAGGCCCTCCCGCCACCCCGTGCTTAGCCAGCCCGGCCGCCCGGCTCCCGCGCACCGCCACAATCCTGCTCTCACCATGTCCGCGCGCAGAAAGACCGAAACTCTGCCGAGCGCGGGGATTCAGCGCCTGCGCGCCTGCGCACACGCGCCCGCCCGCCCTCCCTCGCTTGCTCCGCGCAGCCCGAAGGACCCCGCGGTCACCGTTTAGCCGGCCGCACTCCTGCCTGAAGGACTTCGCGGTCACGACAAAGCCGGCCACGCTTCTGCCTGAAGGACCCGGGCTGGACTTGTCGCTGAGGTTTAAGAGTGCTTTCATAGCACTCTCGGAGCATTGGAATTGGTTTCAGCCCCTGTGTAAACTGTGCATGGCTGTGCAGATCTGGAATCCTAGCACTGGGGAAGCGGAGACGGGAGGATCAGTAGTTCAAATCCCCAGCTGTGTAGGCACTTGGAGGCCAGCCTGGCACAGATTCTCTGGAGAAAAAAAAAGGATAAATTATGTATATCTGTTACCCAGTTATTTAAAAAGAACAAAAAGCGCCACATATGCTATGGAAAGATGTTTTAAAAGATACCATATAAAAATGCATGCTTATCATGGGCTAGCTCTTGGATTTGAATCCTGAAACTACAAAAATAAGGATTACTTTTTACTCTATACTAGTAACTTACGGTTTAACCTCTTCGTTTTAACCTTCTTCAGGTTTTTCAAGACAGAGTTTCTCTGTAGCTTTGGAGCCTGTCTTGGAACTAGCTCTTGTAGATCAGACTGGCCTCGAACTCACATATATCCCCCTGCCTCTGCCTCCCGAGTGCTGGAATTAAAGGCGTGCGCCACCACCACCGGGCCCTTTTCTTCTTTTTGAAGGTTCTAGGGATTGAACTCACAGCTTTGAAAGTGCCAGGCATGTAATCTGCCCATAAACCATCTTCCCAAGTCAGTTTACCCCTTCAAATAATATGTTATGCCCCCTCAAAGAACCGTATCTGCAACAATACAAATTTCTAAATTCATCTATCCCTCCAAAGCCGAGATGTCAGATACAGCCACATGAGGGATCTGAATGTGCCCATCCTGACCTGGAACTTGCTGTAATTATAAAATACGAATTGTGTGACATGCTTTTTACTTTGAAGTTTGTTTGTTGATGGCCGCCTCAATATGTGGTACCCATATAGAAAAGCTACCCTAGCCTTAATGAGATACGCTCTTCTGTGCAGTGAACAATGGCGAACACAGGCTCCTGGCTGACCAAGGTTCTCAGGATGACAGGATGGTTGAGCACTTAAACCCTCTCTAAAGCTGAGCGAATACCACAGAAGAGGGGACCGGAAGGAATATTAGAGAAAAGAGGAAGAAGGTTGAGAGGCCATCTTCTGGGCCCCACAACCACTGCACACTTGAACTCAGAGCAGCTATGTTTGGCTGCACTGGGCTTGCACATAATTGGCCCTGTCAAGAGTCAGTCTTAGATGGGGCGGGACTCCGGGGGGCCTTGCCCCTTCCTGCTGGTCTATTGGGTATAGGCACTTAGCGGGAATGTGGAGTCATTGTCATGAGCTGTGGGTCCACTGGTACGCTCGCTCACCAGGCATCAGTGGTTTGCTCCAAACCCATGGTCACTCAACTCAGCCCCCAAAGAGATATGAGTGTGAGAACCAGAGTTAGAAGGAAAAGGGGGAGGCTGATGTGTATGGGAGGAAGATAAAGGACAGAATGTATTTATACACATGTATGAATTATCAGAATGCATTATATGCACTATGTAATGGCCAAAGAACAAAATTAAAAAATGTCGCAGGCTAAGATGATACTTTGGATATATTGAGTTAAGATCCATTTTCAAGTTAATTTCATCTATTTTCATTTTTATCGTGTGACTTAGAAAATTTAAAACAATCTGTAGGAGTCACATTATATTGTTATTGTTTAACGGATGTCTACTTTGTTATGCCCAGAGACACACCTGCCTCTTTGTAAATGATGAAAGCTTCTCAAGCTTGACATGGTAGAAAACACCTATAATCCCAGCACCTGCAAAGCTGAGACAGGAGGATCACAAATTTGATGCCAGCCTGGGCTGCTTGGTCAGTCTGGGGCCAGCTTGGGATACATAGCATAACTCCACCTCCACACACACACACAAAAGGACAGAAATATTTTTGTTATTAGCAATATTTTTAAGGATTTACTTATTTAGTTTTGGGGGTTTTTTTTTTTTTGCTTGTTTGTTTGTTTGTTTTTGTTTTTTTGCATTGAGAATTTGCCTGCGTGGATGTGTGATGTCTGATAAGGACAGAAGAGGGCTTAGGGTCCCCAGGATCTGGAATTACAGACAGTTGTGAACGGCTGTGTGGGAGGCTAGGTGCTGGACCCAGACCCTCTGCAGGAGCAGATTCCTGCTCTTAACCACGGAACAACTGCTCCAGCCCCGGGTAATAAGGGTTTTGGTCAAAGTTCATGTGGTGGACTGCTGGAACTATAAGCATGCTCACCAGCATTTAGTCCACACACAGGCTGTCCCTAGTCAGCCTTAACATGTCGAACAGCATTCCTATGGAGCAAGAATGCATCATTTCCTGTATCATTTCCATCCATTGGACTGCAAAGATGAAAAACGTGAAAAGTGACCAGCATCTATTGTTCATCCAGACGTCTGGGATGTTACTATGAAGAAGTGTGTTTTTCCAAATCAGTGAAATAGAATAAATGTGGAATGATGACTGAAATAGTACATTTAAAATTCTACTCTCGGGGGTTGGGGGTGGATAGCCCAGGAGAAGAACACTTACTTGGCCTGGGTGAGACCCTGGGTACAATTCCCAGCACTTAAAGAAAAAAGACACTGGCTAAATATTTCATGATTTCTGACTTCTTTACCCTGTTATTTTTCATTCGTTTTAAATGAAGTGAAATTGTGAAAGCTGATCTTGTTGGACTGGATCATAAATCAACTGAGAGATAGCCCTGGTCACTCCTGGGAGAGGTTTGCTTACTTGGTTTATTAGAAGGGAAACGGCCCACACTAAGTGTGGGAGGCACCTTCCAGCACTAACCCAGATAAAAGGGATTGCAGAAAGAGCTTTGCTTTTCACCTCATTGCCTTCTGATCTTACTGTCGAGTTTGTGTTGCAACCACAACCCTTCCCTGATGGCAGAACCCAGCTTCTTCCAGCTTCTAACAGAGTGAAGGACACAAGAACTTCAGAAAGCCTGCATGACCAGGTTGCAATTGCTGATGCATCCAACTTTGCCAAATAAGCAGCTACTGGGTTCTCGGCTTCTTTACATTGAAGAAGCCAATGTTGAACTACCCAGACAATATCATGTAAGTCAATCTAATAAGTGCTTTTAATATGTATCTATTCTATACATTTCGTTCCTCTAAAGAACCCTGATTACGATAAAACTATTTTTGTGTATGTGTGTATACATATGCACATTGTATGTGGGGTGCATATATATGTTTGTGTCTGTGAAGGTCAGGGATCAATGTTGGGGTCATCTTCAATCGCTCTACCTTATTTTTTGTGACAGAGTCTCTGACTAGACCTAGGCCGCAGGGATTTGTCTAGACCGAATGGGATGCCAACAATCCCACGGGCTATACCTTGTTCTCCCTCCCTAACTCTGGGATCACAGGCACACACGGCCAAACCGTACTCTTTGTGGGAATTAAGGATCCACTTAGGTCTTCAAGGCTGTGCAGCAAGTGCTGTATAAACTGAGCCATCTCCCCAGCCCACGAAATCTTTCTCTTTAATGGTTATTTATTTTGTGGGGTGTGTGTCACATGTGCACGTCACAGGGCACTTAGAGGTCAGAGACCAACTTGAACAAGTCTTCTCTCCTTCTACCCCATGAGATCCAGGTATTGAACTCAGGTTGCCAGGCATGGTGATAAGTGCCCTCCCATGGATCCCTCTCACCAGCCCATGAGTGGAATCTTATCTAATGCAGCACTTCAAGCCTCACTGGAAGCCACAATGAAAAGAACTCTCTAGGTAAGACAGATGCAATTATAAAAGTATAATTCTAGCTCTGTTAGTTCTTTTCTGTTGTTTGTTTTTGTTTGTTTGTTTTTTAAGACAGGGTTTCTCTGTGTAGACTTGGTTGTGCTGGAACTCACTCTGTAGACCAGGCTAGTCTTGAACTCACAGAGATCCACCTGCCTTTACATCTCAAGTGCTGGGATTAAAGACATGGGCCACCACCACCTGGCTCCCATTAACACTTTTAAAGATGAATTTGGGAATAGAAAGATATTTTTAAAATATAGTTCTGCCCCAGTGCTTGGAAGCTTTCATAGGAAGACAGGTGTTCAGGGATGTCCTGGGCTACATAGCGAATCAGGGGAAATGTGCTACCTAAGGCACTGCCTCAAAAAATCAAAGTCAAAATCTGTTCTTTATGAGTAATAAAATATGACTCTGGAAATTAGCTGGTTTGTTTATTTTATTTTAATATTTTATTTATTTTTCTTTTTTGGTATCAGTGTTTGCCTGAATGCCCATCTGTGTACCATGTGCATGCAGTGCCCACAGAGACCAAAAGAAGACATTGGTTCCCCTGCGACTGGAGTCATAGACAACTGTGTGGGTGCTGGGAATTGAACCCAGGTCCTCTAGAAAAGCAGCCAGAGCTGTATTCATTTTGTGTTTATATGTATCATGTTTGGGAAAATGATATTTGGTCAGTCTGGGAGGGCATGTGCTTTGCTATGCGAGACAGACTCACCATGAAGGGCATTGCTGCAGATCAGTACCACGAGGCCTGCTTAGGCTGACTACTGTCCTTTCTCAGGACCCTGCCCCTCACCACTGTTCAGGCTCAGACACGGCCCATACGTTAACCCTCATTAGGGGCAGCAATGATTAGGGCTGTGTTTATGGTCCATTTGATGATCAGTTACAGACATCAGCTCTCTTTTAGGTGCAAGATGCCCAGTGGACTTGGTTAGTTTGTGTTTGTGTATCTGTGAGTCCTAGTAAATCGAGACTGTTATGTGCACTGGGGAGAACAGCCCCTAAGAACTGAAATCTTAGTAGCTGACTGTTGACCTAGGACAGACTGTAGATCTGAAACTCACGGGCCTGACCTCCCATTGCATGCTGATGGAGTGTTTCCACACTTTAGAACAGATTAATAGACTTTATTAGTCTGTCTCACGACAGGATCTCTCTTCTGACAGAGGCAAATGAGCACCTGTATTTACAAAAGTCCCCAAACTTGCAGAATTGTAAATACTAATTTCTAAGTCAGGAGGGCCAGTGCCTGCATGTTATCCTAGCTCAGAGGAGGACCACAAAGTTTGAGGGCTGCCTGGGCTACCCAGTGAGACACTGTCTCAGAAAAACAACTTATCTTTTGAAGAAGCTACATTTTGGAGGGGAAAACGTGTTCTTATAGAAATTGGTAGCTCATAGTTCCAGGACAGGCACCAAAAACTACAGAGAAACCCCGTCTCAAAAATCAAAAAAAAAAAAAAAAAAAAAAAAAGAAAGAAATTGGTAGCTCAGAGACATCTATTAAAAATCCAAATGTCAGGCCAGATGTGGCGGGGCACACCTTAATTTGTGGCACTCAGGAGGCCGAGGCTAGTGGATCTCTATGAGTTAAAGGCTAGTCTGGGCTGCAGAGTTAGTTTCAGGCCATCCAGGGTTACATAGTGAGACCCTGTCTCAAAAAAGTAAAAGACAACAACAAAAAACATCAAACAAACAATTTGCTAAACTTCTTAATTGGTTTTACTTGTGTTAAGTTTCACACAAATCATGTTATAAACTACATGCTTGTCTCTGTTCATAATTCAGATCTTTAAGTCTAATCCCCATTGTGATTGTTTGTGGGAGACAGAGCCTTTGAGAGCTAATTGTCCCGAGGGTGCAGCCCTAACAAGTGGGCTGAGTGCCCTTTCCAGAGGCCAGCACCCATCTGGTCCTTTAGAGCGCTCTGTTATTTGTGTTTTAATAAATAAAGCCTGCCTGAAGATCAGTGCAAAGCAGCCACACTGGTCAGCCATACAGGCCAGGTGGTGGTGGTGCACATCTTTAATCCCAGCACTAGAGAGGAATATAAAACAGGAGGAGATGGGTCTCACACTGAGTCTCAATCTGAGGATTCACGCAGGTGGGACTGCCCATTTCAGTCTGAGGTAGAGGTGAGAACCAGTGACTGGCTGCTTTGCTTTTCTGATCTTGAGGTTGGACCCCAGCATCTGTTTCTGGGTTTTTATTTTTCACTCTACAGTTCTTTCTGCCTTAAGAGGACACTGTAAGAGACAACAGCCGGAAGCCTGGCCGACTGCACGGACAGCCTGATCTTGGAATCACAGGTCCCAGCAGTGAGGGAAGTACTTTTCTGTTGTTGATAAACCGTACACTTCACGGGATTTTGATATGACAGCTCAAGCTAAGGTCTAAAGTACTTGCTGCTATAGACTTTGTACATACAACTGGGGTGTGTGCTAGGTATCACACATGCAAAACACATTGTCTTAAACACACATACAAAACACATTGAACATGCAAAGCACACACGCGATTACTTAATTATACCTTGGTCATAATAGTAATTTATAAACATTTACTTAGTTTTAAGATTTATATTTATTTTATGTGCTTGAATGCTTTTTGCCTGCATGTATGTATGTACATCGTACAGATAGATGCCTGGTGCTCAGAGGCCAGAAGAGAACACTGGATCCCTTGGAGCAGGAGGGACAGGTGGTTGTGAGCCACAGGGGGTCCTTTCAGGAACAGCAAGTGCCCTTAACTGCCCAGTTTTCAGCTCAGCTTTTTTTCCCCCAAGGAGTCTTGCTGTGTCACCCAAGCTTGCCTCAAATTCATAATCCCTCTGCCTCAGTAGTGTTGAGATTCTAGCTATATGCCATGGTGTCTGGGCTGCTGGACTCGGTTCCAGCTCCCTGCACACACAGACGCCTGCAGATCTGTGCTCCCAAAAAAATAAACCTTTGCTATACTCCATTCTGATCTAGTGTGGATCTATTTTTAAATCGCAACAGTGTCCAGCTTTTTTTTTTTTAAACTAAGAGTGTGTTCCTGAGATGTATCCTTTATAAGATATAAATGGACTCATATAAGTGTTTTCCAGAGCTCTGACCCTTCCAGTTTATCATTAAAGCTGAGGGAGGCATCATGGGAACTGCTGTGGAATATTAGTTTAAGATGTGTTACATTCATTTATGCTGTGGAATGCATGTTTCATGATGCAAAGACGTGTTGCATTCTTTCATGTTGCATTTGTAAAGCTGTGTTACTTTGCCTGCCTAAAACACCTGATTGGGCCAATAAAGAGCTGAATGGCCAATAGCAAGGCAGGAGAAACAGGTGGGGCAGGTGGGCAGGGAGAATAAATAGGAGAAATCTAGGGACAAGGGTGAGAGGTGGGAAAAGAAGGAGAGGAGGACCCAGTCACAGAATAGTAGGAAAGAAAGATATATAAAGGTAAAAAGTCCAGAGGCAAAAATGTAGTTAAAGAGAAACTGGATAATTTATGTTAGAAAAGCTGGCTAGAAACAAGCCAAGCTAAGGCTGGGCATTCCTAAGTAAGAAGTATCCATGTATTTATTTGGGAGCTGGTTGGTGGGCCCCTGAAAAGAGAAATGAACAGACAAGCAGAAAACAAAACAAAAAAAACAACTACAGGGAACAGCTGAATTAGTAACTTTGTTGGGCAGAGTACAGGTGGCCTGAAGACCAGAATGTGTGAAATGGTGTAGTTTTGTCTTTGTTTCTGTTGCTGCAATAAACACCTTGACAAAAGCATAGAAGGGAACACTCATGGGGCCCATGGCTCAGGGTCATAGTCTGTCAGAGAGCAGCGTGCTATCAGAGAACGGAAGAATCAGAAAACATTGTCACTTAGCTTAACTTATTTCTCAAGTACTTAATACCGAATTCACAAATTGTGGCCATTATTTCTTGTTTATATTTTCTGTGGTCTTTTTGTTTGTTTGTTGTTTTTCGAGACAGGGTTTCTCTGTGGAGCTTTGGAGTTTGTCCTGGAACTCGCTCTGCAGACCAGGCTGAGATCCACCTGCCTCTGCCTCCTGAGTGCTGGGATTAAAGGCGTGCACCACCACCGCCCGGCACTTTCTGTGGTTTTTAACGGAAGAGTTACTAAAAACAGCACACAGACACACAACACCATGGAATAGTGCGCAGCTTGGTTTATTTCAGTTCTTTTTAAAAGTTGTGTGTGAACAGCTATGGACAGCAGTCCAAAGATTTCACACAAACCCTAAGAGCCATAGAAAAATAATTTAAAGTTAGCTTTACTGGATTATTTTAAACAAGACAAGTAAAATGTTGGTTCAGTATTAAGAATTTTCCAGAAATTTCTTAGTTTTGTAGTGGAGAAAATGAAATATAATTTTTATTTACTCTTTTGTGCAAAACAAGTAAATATATTCAAAACTATAAAATTCACACTTTAGTACAGAAATGCTTTTAAGTATTTGGAGTCTGATGGGTCCAAATCTACCAGGTTTTCTTTTTCTTTTTTTTTTAAAGATTTATTTATTTATTATGTATACAACATTCCTTCTATGTATGCTTGCATGCCAGAAGAGGGCACCAGATCTCATTATAGATGGCTGTGAGCCACCATGTGGTTGCTGGGAATTGAACTCAGGACCTCTGGAAGAACAGTCTCTGCTCTTAACCTCTGAGCCATCTCTCCAGCCCTCTACCAGGTTTTCCATGGTTATTTTAGAATTTTCACCGAGTTCTTTCTTAGTAAGCCCCCTTTCCTGTCCTCAAATGAGCATTAAAACTGCACTGGATTTCTCCCACTGTTTTCTAACTGCTCACAGAGTAAACCAACATAGTCTAGGGGAGGGGGCACTAAGGGCAACTCATTGTTTCAGTAAAGCAAATTCATCTGGAAAAGGCCACCGTGGAGTTCAACAGAGGCACTCTCCACCACTGGAATAAACGGCACAGATCTGTGTGACTCATCTTTATTTCATTGCCCGGGAAAGACGATAAAGCCCCTTTTCCCCTCCTAAGCATAAACAGTGCCTGGAGATTTAGTTACACGAGGATGAAGCACCTTTTCAATAGCAATTTCTTTCAATTTGTAAACTTTCCAATGTGCTCACGGGCTATGATCAGCCTCTGAATTTGTGCAGTACCTTCATAAATCTGAAAGAAAAACATAATTTAGTTTAAACACCTGGATTTATTTGACGTCTCAGACAACAGTCTAAGCTCCACTGTAGCACCAAACTGAAATGCTATTTGATGAGAACAGTTTAAGTCATAAAGATATATTTTACAAAACCGGGAGGCAGGCTTAAAGCATCAAAGAAAATGATATTTACACGTCAAAATGTTTGGGAAATCTAAGGTTTAGCATTGCCAGAGTATTGATTATCGAATGTTTCTGAGTTGTTTTAGGTATGTTCTTTGGTTATTCTTCAAATTAAACACGATTTAATTTGAATCCTATTAAACACGATTCTTTTTCCTACTGTTACCTAAGGAACTGTTAAAGAAATCAAGACATTGGCGGCTGTGGGCTGGTAATCCACCCTCATTCCCAACCTAAACTTCTAATCTCAGTCAGTTGTTAGTTCCCTTTTGGGAAGTAGAGGAAGGTCAAAGGATTGATAACAGCTGGAAGAGGAAGGTGAACCAGCTCTACAAAGACTGGGGACTTTAGATAGGATGCAAGTTCCAGTGTTCATTTCTCTCTTGTTTAAATAAAAAGTTCCCCTGCGGGCTGGAGAGTTGGTTCAGTGGTTAAGAACACTAACTTCCATAGGACCTGGGTTCAATTCCCAGTACCCACATGGCAGCTCACAACTGCTTGTAAGTCCTGCTCCACTCTCACACAGACACACATACTGGCAAAACACTAATGCACATAGAATAAAATTAAATAAAAGCTTTGAAAAAAAAAGTTCCTCTGGAACTGTCATTTCAGATGGCTGTGAGCCACCTTGTGGGTGCTGGGAATCAGACCCCAGGTCCTCTGCCAGAGCAGCGAGTGCTCTAACTGCCGAGCTGCCTCTGCAGCCCCGTAATTTTCACTGCTGATAGTGCTACAGTTCTTGGGAATTTCTTCTCACATGGCTAATGACACAAAGTCTTTCTGCTGTCTGAAAATTAGGTGATGAACATCCAGAAAAGGCAAACATGAAAGAAGAACAAAAAATATTGCACAATACCAATCAAAAACAAAGCAAAATACTTAATTAAAACAACAGTAAAAACTTGACCAGTTGCCCACGTCTCACTCAAGCAGTTTGCCTCTGCCTTCCCAACGAGTAGATTTATCAAGTCATCCTCTGGGGTGTGCAGAACACGGCAGGGGTATTAAGTCATTTGTTGGGGTGTGCAGAACATGGCAGGGGTATTAAGTCATTTGTTGGGGTGTGCAGAACACGGCAGGGGTATTAAATCGTTTGTTGGGGTGTGCAGAACACGGTAGGGGTATTAAATCATTTGTTGGGGTGTGCAGAACACGGTAGGGGTATTAAATCATTTGTTGGGGTGTGCAGAACATGGCAGGGGTATTAAATCATTTGTTGGGGTGTGCAGAACACGGCAGGGGTATTAAGACATTTGCTGGGGTGTGCAGAACACGCAGGGGTATTAAGTAACTTGCTAGGGTGCACAGAACAAAGTAGGGATATTAAGAACCATGGACTATAAATAACCCACAATGGAGAACATGTACATTTCTGTCTTTTTTATGAAGTTGTCCTAAAATTTTATAATATCAACTTAATTTCAGAGTCAAATATCACTTCTCAAGAACAAATGACTTTTGACTGTAAGTACAGTTTCAATTAATTCAAAAATGTCAGGCAATATTTAAGACAAGAATTTTAAAGGCATGTATATTTTTTAGAGGGCAAGAAATGAGATTGCAATTGGTTTAAATTTGAAGACTCAGTGGCAGTTAGGCAGGAGATACATGCCAACGCCATTTATTTACCTTCCCTCTTAGCACTTAATAAAATATTAATATTCTTAATATTCTTCCTCTGTATTGATTAGCTACAAAATCTGACTCGTACCAATCTATAGTTATAATTTATTTTATTTCAGAATGCCACAGTGGCATTTACCTGGAGCTCACAGGACGAATTTTAGGAGTCAGTTCTCTTACCATACGGATTCTAGGACTTCAGTTAAGGTTGTCAGGCTCAGTGGCAAGTGAGCCACCCTTTACCCTCTGAGCCATTGTGTTGCCCCAACTGTTACCAGTGGCTTAAACCTACTGTTGTCATTGACGGACATTCTGTCCCCCCAGAAACAAGACCACACCCACCTGATAGATCTTGGCATCTCTCATCAGCTTTTCCACAGGGTACTCTGTGTTGAACCCATAGCCTCCAAAGATCTGCACGGCGTCAGTCGCTATCTGATTGGCAATATCTCCAGCAAAGGCCTTTGCAATGGAGGCGTAGTACGTGTTCCGGCGGCCAGCGTCAACCTCCCAAGCTGCTCTCTGGTAAGCGAGTCTCGCGAGTTCAACTTTCATCGCCATTTCTGCGAGCAGAAACGAAACTCCCTGGTGCTAGATTTCAGGGAGAAAACGGTTAAAGGATATCTACTGGACATAGTTGTAATTTTTTTCTTAAAACGTTTTTACTTTTTATTTTGCATTAATTTTGAATTTGCAGAAAAGCCATAGCTAGCATCTCCCAGCAGTAACACTTTCGTAGATAGAGACTGCTTTTTGTTTCCCCGCTGCTCAGACCCGAATAATCCCACAGAAACTATATTAATCACGATAGTTTGGACCAATAGTTTAGGTTTAAACCTACATAGCTCTTACATCTTAAATTAACCCATTTCTATTAATCTGTGTATCGCCAAAAGGCTGTGGCCTACTAGTAAGGTTCCGGTCCTTCTCCTTTGGCACCTACATGGCATCAGCCTGACTCTGCCTACTCTTTCTATATCTGTTTGGATTTCCCACCAGGCTTAGTCATTGGCCAAACAGCTTTACTCATTAACCAATAAAAGCAACACATATACAAGAATATGTCCCACATTATCTAATAAATGACCACAGCGCAATAGCCAAAGCAATTGGCATGGATCTGCAAAACTACATAGACCCGAGCCAGACTGGCCAGGATCTACTTCAGGATCACAGACTGATTCTAGCTTTTTCAATTTTCTTTCTTTTCTTTTGTTTTTTGAGACAGGGTTTCTCTGTGTAGCCCTGGCTGTTCTAGAACTCACTCTGTAAATCAGGCTGGCCTCAAACTCAAGACATCCACCTGCCTCTGCCTCCAAGTGTGGGGATTAATGGCGTGCACCATTGTACCCTGCCTCTTTTCCGTTTTTAAAGGTGATTTATTTATTCATTTAATGTACATTGGGTTTTACCTGCATATATGTCTGTATGAGAGTGTCAGATCCCATGGAACTGGAGTTAGAGACAGTTGTGAACTGCCATGTGGGAGCTGGGAATTGAACCTGGGTCCTTTGGAAGAGCAGCCAGTGCTCTTGACCACTGAGCCATCTCTCCAGCCCCCTCTTTTCTATTTGAAGACAGTCTTGCTATATAGCTGACATTGATCCTGAACTTACTCAAGACCCACGATGCCATAGTTACTACCTCAGAGAACCCCCCAAACTATGCAATTTCTGTCTTGTCTCCTGACTTTTGCCCTTTTGAAGAATATAGATTTTTTTTTTTTGGTAAATTGCTCCTTGGTTTGGTTTATCTATATTTTCATGTTATTAAGGTGAGGTCTTGGGTTCAGCTGCACAGATTACCGGGCATTCTTGTGCTTCAAGCATCTGCAGAGATCCAGACGACACAGTGGGGGCAGGAAGGAATGGGATGTGGGGCTGGAGCTAGGACCTCATATCAGACAAGACTCTCTACGCAGCTCAGAGTGGCCTTGCACAGCCTGGCCCACGCGGGTCTCACACTTGTGAGCCTCAACCTCCGGAGTAGCTGGGATTTCAGTATGTCTGCCAAGCTTTGCCCTGCAAGGGCTTTTAAAAGGAAGCTGTTACAGATATGGAAAATGCACATGACGCTTCCTGTCCTTGTCATAATCGAATGGGAGACGAAAACCAACCCTCCCTGAAGAGATGGCACGTGCTCTGTCATGACTGGCATGTAACATGTGTTACGGGTGGAAGGACTGTAGTGTGTGCCACTACACACATCTTGTTTTTAATTAATTAATTGTTGAACAGGGTCTTGTTATAGATTTCAAACGGCCTGAAATGCTTACTGCCTGGGTCTACTGAGTGCCACCACTCCAGGCTTGGGGTTAATCTAACGTGACCCAAAGCAGGTGCTTTTATCGATTGCTGAAGGTGATTTACAGAAGTTGCCTCCCTGCAGCATCTTCAACCCATGGTGGCCGCTTTCCTTTTGAGTCATTTGGGGACTTAAATGTTGCTCCATGTCTTTGTAAGCATTTGCTCTATTATGAGGAACTTATCTCCAAAGAAGAGTTCTCAGGGGCAGAAACTGCCCAGCCTCTTTTCCACACAGAGAACAGGGTCTGTAAATGATTGATTCTTTGGGTTCAGGTCTTAGTTCTGTCATTTACTAGCTGGGCCTAGTGTTCTCACAGAATGAAAACGGCAGTGTCAACTCCACGGCACTGGGGCAATGAAATGAGCGCCACACCCACCCGGCTGAGAAAATGGGCACCGGGATTAAAGGTGTGCGCCACACCCACCTGGCTGAGAAAATGGGCACCGGGATTAAAGGTGTGCGCCACACCCACCCGGCTGAGAAAATGGGCACTGGGATTAAAGGTGTGCGCCACACCCACCCGGCTGAGAAAATGGGCTCTTACAAGCGATTGTGATGAACTATCTTTTGTCTTCTTCCTGACAAAACAGATTACTTTCTTCTTTATAAGTCATTTCTAAATATTTATATAAAATGAGTGTATTTAAATTTCAACAAGGCAAACACAGCACATAGACTGCCTCCTTGAGGGCTGGGTAGACAGCTCTCAGTGAAATGTTTGCCACACAAGCCTGAGGACCAGAATCCATGAGAAAAGCTGGGTACAGAGGTGCCTCCCAGGAATCCTAGCATTGGAGAGGCAGAGACAGGCAGATCGCTTGAGCTGACCTAACCTAACTGATGAGCCCGAGGCCAGTGAGAAATTGTTGTTTTAACAAAACAAAACAAAAAAAGCTAAGAAGACAACCAAGGTTCTCCTCTGATCTCCATAGAAATGTGCAAAAGTGTGCTTTCACCCATGAAAACATACACGCGTGTGCGCGCACATATACACACACACACACACATACACGCACACACATGCGTGCGCACGCACACACACACACGCACATGCACACACTCAAAGAGAACGAAAGATTACCTCCGCTAGCAGCTTCCCAAATGTTTTCCTCTCCAGGGCATACTTTGTAGCTTCGTCCAGAGCTCTCTGGCCCAGCCCAACAGCACCAGCTGCTACCTAGGTCATTAACACCAAGTGACACAAAAGTTGACATTGTCGTCAATCCACACAACACTACACTACCTGTCAGTCTTCCGAAAAGGACACAGACAAAGTGATGTCACTGTGGTGGGGGAAGGAAGGGACACTGGGATTTATTATCTTTTCAATTAAAGGTCATGGCAGGGGCTGGGAAGGCAGCTAAGTGGCAGAGAGCACATGCTTGGCCTTCAGTGGACCCTGAGTTATCCCCACTGCTGTGCAGTAAATAAGTAAATAACTAAGTAGGGCAAGTGTGAGGCTGAGGCCCACCGCCTAGAAAAGTCATTACTGTTTAACCAGGGAGCCTTCCATAGACTCATCCTAAGTGAGCGGCAGAATACGCGGTGATCCACAGTCAACAAGAACGATCAAGTCGGGGGTGAGCTTTCTGGAAATCTAGCAGACAGTAGCTTAGCGTCTGCTAAAGTCGCCTCTACACTGAGCAGCAAAAGAAGGTGAAATACATAGTACATGTAGCAACCTCCTCTCCACCACCATTACAGAAAAAAAAAAATAAGGCATGCCATGTGAAAATAAACCTCACTGAAAACCACAAGCACAAGGTCCCACAAGGATGATGAGCTTACTGTAGGTCTGGTCCTGTCAAAAGCCCCCATTGCAATCTTGAACCCGGCTCCTTCAGCGATTAAAACGTTTTCCTTAGGCACTCGGACATCTTCAAAGACGATTCCTCTTGTATCGGAGCATCGCTGGCCCATGTTTAATTCCTAGCAAGAAGATCACAGAAGTGCACCTAAGAGTCCCAGCGCTGGCACAGTCAGTCCCCCTTTGTGCCTCTTTGCAGTCACCCAAAGCAGGGGGGGGAGCACAAGGCAGGGCCTGCTGTTCCTCTTCCAAGAAGTGAGCCTCCGCGGGGTAGGAGCACACCCATCTCTGCTCATCTTCTGTGGCTACCCCGAGACTCTAATGGCAGAGCTGAGTTGTGCAGGAGATCCCACACCTGCAAAGCCCGCCATGTTTCCCACCTGGATCTTTCTAGAATATGTACCAGCCCCTGATCAAAAACAGTATGAGCAAACTGAAAACAGCTCGAGCCTAAAGTTCTGTATCACAACCTACCTTGTACATGTCTGAGGCTACCTTCTCTCTGTATCACAACCTACCTTGTACATGTCTGAAGGCTACCTTCTCTCTGTATCACAACCTACCTTGTACATGTCTGAGGCTACCTTCTCTCTGTCCAATTATTTTGCAAACATAATCTTAGAGCCTGTGATCATCAGCAAAGTGATCTACTGAACAAAACATAGACTTTTCTTTCCTATTTTGGGGGGCATTTATTTACTTTGTATGCTATGGGGGAGCAGGAGCCTGGCAGTGTATAGTACTAGGTCCTTTACACGCAATGGCTTTTCGTATAATTATAATAAAACCCGGTTTATAAATTAGCAATAGTAAAAGGTTAGAGACACAGAACAAGGTCAAGGGTGGTGGCCCAGGCCTTTCTGTGAGTTCAAGGCCAGCCTGGTCTACACAGTGAGTCCAGGACACTCAGACCTTGTCTCATAAAACCCACAATACTTCTCAGACTCATCTCAAAGCACACAACTCTTAAGACAAAAAAAAAATTTACAGTAAGAATCTCATGGATTTATAAATTTATAAACATTTTAGGAGCTAAGTAGCTAATAATAAAAATATCTACACCCAGGGGTAGAGATTTTTATCAGCACCTACTAGGCGGTATACATTCAGTAACAGATAGTGACTCAGCTAGAGTTTTCCTAAGTGAGAACGGGATTAGAAGCAATAAGACAACATCAATTGTCATTCCAGGGGTAAAGTACAAGTTCTGAGGTTCCTTCCACTTAGCTGAGCTGGGCCAGACATGACCCCGGGTCTGCCAGGAACCACCTCTCAATGGGAGAGCATGATCTGCCACACACACACATCAACCTCTGGGGGAAGCGTGACTACCCACGGTGCTCATTCTGTTATATGCATGGTGTTAGGAGCCTATTTGTAAAGTGAAGTCTGCCTTCATTATCTTCTCTTAAAAATAGAGCATAATATGGCATCAGAAATTGCACAAGCCAAAATCCTACAAGAGTCTATTATTAAAAGACACAATGTCAGAGACAGTCAGTAAATCATTTACTTGGACCTTGGTTTCTGGAGTCAGCAAATGGGCTGAAGTAAACAGCACATAGGGCTCAGCCTTTAAACTTCCATGACCTAAAAGAGAAGCCCCGTTCTTGCCTCCTTTTTTGAGACAGAGTCTCAGTACATAGTCCAAGCTGGCCTAGAATTTGTGATCCTCCTGCCTCAGCCTCTGGAGTACTGGGATTGAAGGCATGCACTCCCTTGCCTGGAAGCTGTTGTGGGATAGTTGTACACTGTGAAGATGTGTCACTGTGATTGGTATAATAAAAAGCTGAATGGCCAAAAATGAGGCAGGAAGAGGTTGTGGGTACGTTAGGGAACAGAGAGGACTCTGGGAAAAAGAAAGGCAGAGTTACCAGACAGACACAGAGGGAGTCGGAGGTAAAAATAAAGGAAAGGTAAAAAGTCATGTTGCAGAACGTAGATTAAAAGATATGAGTTAATTTAAGTTACAAAAACTAGTTAAGGACAAGCCTAAGCTAAGGCTGAGCTTTCATAATTAATAGAAGTCTTTGAGTCATTATTTGGGAACTGACTGGAGGGACGGAAATGGACTCATTACAGATAGAAGTTATAAGCATTTTACATACTCTGTAGTGATATTCTGTTTTAACAAAGCTTGCCTGGCCTGAAGATCAGAGTGCAGAGCTAAGTCACTAGAGGCCAGGGAGTGGTGGCACACACCTTTAATCCCAGAATTTGGGGAGACAGAGGCAGAGGGATGTCTGAGTTCAAGGGCACTCTGAGCTACACAAGATTAAATCTGTCTAAAAGAGAAACAGAGCTCACACAAATGTGAATCTAGCATTTGGGATCCCACACCTTTAATCCCAGCACTAGGGAAGTGGAGACAGGAGTGATATGGCTGGGCAGAGAGAGGAATATAAGGCGGGAGGAGACAGGAACTCAGTGGAGTCCGGAGATGCAGCCTGAGGACAGATTGGCCCCTTCGGTTTGAGCATTGGTAGAGGAAAGAACTCTCTACTGCTTGGCCTCTCTGCTTCTCTGACCTTCAGCATTAACCCCCTACATCTGACTCTGGGTTTTTATTGTTAAGACCAACTAGAATTCACGCTACGACACTCAACACATTTCTAAAGAGACCTGGACACAACAGCAGATTCTATAAACACAGAAAGTTGGCTTAGAAATCTGTTTTATATTAACAATTCAAATTCACTTTTTCAGCACATCCTCAGGAGACCAGTTCCGCCATCTCACCAGGTAATCCGAACCTTTCCACGTGGGAGGGGGAGACTATTTGTTCAGGTAACTTTAGAACTCTGGCTTGATCTCCAGTTCCTCCTTTGTCGTAGCTGCAGGCATCATCACCATCAGTTTCCTTTAAAATCTCCACTTTGCATTCCAACCAGCGTTATAATCTTAAACCATGCATGCAAACTCTCACCAGGACTTCTGACGACATTCCTATGCTATCTTTCCTTTGCTGTGTTGTCTTTTAAGCTCTCTGTGGCTAGGACACAAATTATCTGCACACACTGAGACTGCAGTGCAGGCATGCCACTGCCTTTCTTATTTAACACGCTCTCCCACCCCACCCCACCACTGACACAGACGGACATCTTCGTGTTTCCAAGGTACAGCTGCTTCTGTTAATGCTGTTGGATTGTGGGTAATCCATTACATCACATGGCTTTAACTGTCCTAACCAAAGTTTGTGCAGAGTCACTGGGATGGAGGAAGGAGTCCTCTAAGAAATCTGCACTCTATGGTGAGGCCACAATCACGGCAGCCTGGCTTCTCTCCACAGCTACAGCCGGCATGAATGTGTTCTGCACAAAGGGCCCATCTGGGGTTGGAGAGATGGCTCAGCGGTTAAGAGCAGTGGTTACCCTTCCAGAGGTCCTGAGTTCAATTCCCAGCAACCACATGGTGGCTCACAACCATCTGTAATGAGATCTGGTGCCCTTTTCTGGCCTGCAAGCAAACGTGCAGGCAGAACATTGCATACATAATAAATAAAATCTTTAAAAACAAAAACAAAGGGCCCATCTTTCAAAATGACTTGAAAGATTTTTAGTGGCATACAAACTATGTCCCCAATATCATCAAGACATAACTCAACTTTTATTACAACTTAAAATATTTTCATTAAAGGAAAGAAGTAAGAATTTTGGCATTTACAGTTGAAATTGCTCTTACGGAGGCAACTGTTTAGAAACACGCAGCTTACCTTTTTCCCGACATGGATTCCTGGGGTGTCAGCTTCCACAATGAACCCCGTGAAGGCTTTACTAGCAGGCACTTTAGGATCCGGGTCAGAGCGCGCCAGTAAGAAATACCTAAGGCAGAGAAACCCACGATGACGGCAATCACACTGGTTACTGTCTCAGCCACCTGCCCGACAGCCCCCAGCACCACCACCCCACTTAACAGGAAAGGAACTCACACAGATCCCAGTTCTACTGTGGCCAGACTTTCCAACTCCCTCCTTCTCAACTAATGGGTATTAACTTTAGGGTGAATATGAGCTATTAGTAAAAATCCCTGCAGCGAAGACAACATGAAAGCAGAACACGTGTGTGTTGGAGCTGGAATGCTCCTCACGGGCCGGTCTTTGTTTTTCAAGGGACAGGTGATCTGTAGAACGAACGGGCAGGACTCTGGCTGCTGCTGGGGATGGTTCCCGGGTGCAGTAAAGCAGTGCACATACTGTACCTCAATTACTAGGGATATTTACAGGTTTTCCCCCAGAAGGATTGAGAAATACAGCATAAGGAAGGGAATTCCCCACTTCCAAACTACTTTTTCATGTATCGTGATACAGATGGTTTTTTTTTTTTCTGGAACCTTCACAAAAGGACAAAAAGTCACATGACTCGAGTTCAAGCTGAGCTTTGAACTAGTCAGTCCTAGCATTAAAGGGGAGAAGAGAGCAATTGAGCGTTTGTCTTCCTTAAGCAATAAATTCGTTTTTATGCTAAAAAACCCAATAATTTATCAGTTTGTCACTGAGTATAATTTTACTTGGTAGTAGGAAAAGACAAAATTATTTTCTAATTTCATGACTCACCGAACTTGTCTTCCCCAGGAAGAATTATAGTCGGTTCTCAAAACTGTGATTGTTTAATTGCATTATTATATTTCCCTTAGCTTGTTCAATTTTCATGGCTTCTTTACTGCTTTATTACTTGCTGAAGTGATATGAGGATGCGAAATGATGCTGGTTTTGACGGATACTGAATCAGGATACTGCATGGAGTACCGGCCGCATTTAGGGTACTCAAAAGGGACTGGTAACTAGTCAGAATAAACAGTTTCCACGCCTGTGCACAATAAGTGTTCATTTTGTGAGCAACACAGTCCACCGTGGTGGGATGCTCTCCCACACTGCACAGCACATGAGTCTCCTGACGTAGACCCTTTTCAGAGTCGGCTGTGCTGGGTCACACCTGTAATCCTAGCATTTGGGAGTTCAAGGCAAGAGGATCGCCATGAATTTGAGTTCAGACTATGTTCCACAGTGACTTCTAGACCAGCCTGAGTGAGCTACAGAACAAAACTGTGTCCAAAACAACACAAAAAAACAAAACATAATTCCACCCTAATCTCCTATCATATAGGCTTAGATATCTGAATGTTCAGTCACCGGGGCGTAGAATTGTTCGAGAAGAATTAGGAGGTATGGCATTGTTGGAAAAGGTGTGTGTAGGGCCATATTGTACAGGCCCATATTTTTACATGGTATGGCGACCGGAATTTCAGGCCACAGTTTGTACCTGCCACACAGAAGGTGGTCACCCAGCCTTTGGAGACAAACTGGCGCCACCCCAAACAAAGGGTCAGGATATGCTAATGTTGCTCTGCTCCTTCTTTGTAATTTAGGGAGGTTGCTTGGGAAAGAGTTGTTAATTCAGTCTTTGTAACAGAGCAGGCATACAGAGCAGCCATAGTTGCAGCCGTGACCTAAGTCCCATTACCCCAGAAACAGAATGCTAATGAATTTCCCCTCAGTTTACATTTTGGTATAAAAGCTGTTGGAGAATAAACGTGGGTGGATTTTCAGGATGTGAACTCAGGATCTCATGAGGGATCCCTGAAAACTCCCTCCCGGTAAGGTCATGTGAGTTATGTCTCAATTATTCCCACACCTCCCCTCTGATCCAAGAAGTAATTTGTGGTCTGGACTGGCCACGGGACCACGACAGACGTGGCCTTGCTGGAGGAAGTGTGTCACTGGGGGTAGGTTTGGAGATTTCAAAAGCCAATGTCAGGTCCAGTCTCTCTCTCTCTCTCTCTCTCTCTCTCTCTCTCTCTCTCTCTCTCTCTCTCTCCCTCTCCCCACCCCCACCCCGTGGATCAGGATGTAAAGCTCCCAGCTACTGCTCCAGCACCATTCTTGTCTGCTTCCCACCGTGATGATCATAGACTGATCTTCTAAAACTATAAGCAAGCCTCCAGTTAAAGGCTTTCTTTTGTAAGAGTTGCCTTGGTCATGGTAATTGTCTTTACACCTACATATTTGGAAGTTTTAGACATCGCTAACCTCAACTACTGCCCTCTTTTGTGCATAAACCGAGGTTTTTGTCTTAAATTTTTGAGGGGGTCTCATGAGCCCAGGTTGGCTAGAACTTGCTATGCGGCTGAAGAGAACCTTATACTTCCTGATCCTTTTACCTTTGCTCAAAGTGATAGAAATACAGGAGCATGTGACCAGGAATGGTTTGGTTTTTATTTTTAGATGATACAGAGAGTTGAACCCAGGGCTTTGCGCATTCAGGTAAGCTCTTTAACCACGAGTTACATCCCTGGCCTCAGGACTCAAGTGATTTTTTGGGGGTGTGGGGGAGCAGTTTTGAGACAGGGTTTCTCTGTATACTAGTCCGGGTTGTCCTGGAACTTGCTTTGTAGAGCAGGCTGGCCTTAAACTCACAGAGATCTGCCTGCTTCTGCTTCCTGAGTGCTAGGATTAAAGGAGTGTCCACGGCTTCTGGCCCAACTCAAGCTTTAAGAAGCTTCTGTTGGGGATGAGCACCACAGCATAGTCTTTACCTGGTGTGCACAAAGCTCCAGGTTCAACCCGAGAACCCCAAATCCACAGAGAACCAGAACAACATCCTATGAATGTCTTTCCGGTTTTTTTCTGAGAGTTTTAGGGTCCCAGGGAAGTGCCAGCATAGGAGATGGGGCAGTAGCAGTAAACCCTAACTGATAACTTAGTGAGATTAGCTATTTTTACTACACTTTACACATTAGACTTCTTAAATTAATCTGGAAGAAATAGCCCAGGGGCTTAAAATAGTTACCGCATCAGTGAGTTATTTATATCGTCACATGAACCTTCCAGCTTCAAAACCACGGCTTGCTTTAACTGAGACACTTAAGAACAAAAGAGGAAAGGGAAGCCTCGGAAGACGCAGTGGCTAGGAACCGTACCAGTTTGCCTTCCCTCCGTTGGTTATCCACATCTTCTGGCCATTGATAATATACTCATCGCCCTTCTTCTCCGCTCTGGTCTTAATGCCCGCCACGTCAGAGCCTGCTGAGGGCTCGGTAACACAGTAGGCCTTGAACATACGGACACAAGGAAATAAATGTTAATTATCACATGGTGAGTGTCTGGTGATAGTATCATTTTGCTTGTTTTGTGGTGCTAGGATAGAACCCAGGGTCTCAAGTGTGCTAAGCAAGGGTTCCACAGTGCGCTATATCCTAAACCCTGCATTTTGTCTTTGAAGGTAGCATTATAAGTGAATGTTGAACATTACAGGGTTATATGTTGTGAGATATTTGCTTACACTGTGTGAAGATGCATCTTTGTGACTGGTTTAATAAAAAACTGAACAGCCAATAGCTAGGCAGGAGGTATAGGTGGGACTTCTAAGAGAGACTGGGGGGAGACAGGGAGGGAAATCGAGAAGCGTGAGAGAGAGGCCGGGGGACTGAGGGGAAACAGGAGGAACAAGATGGGAGAGTAGTAAAAAGCCACGAATCAAAACTTAGATGAATATAACTGGGTTAATTTAAATTATAAGACTTAGTTTAAGAGAAGCCCAGGCTAAGGTCAAGCCTTCATAACTAATAAGAAGTCTCTGTGTTATTATTTGGGAGCTGGCAGGACAGAGAAAGACTAGCTACAGTTCTTAGAAAACCAAATACATGGCCCAAATGTGAAAATATTTAATATGTAAATAAAATTAGGCACAGGATACCAATAAACTATAGGAAATATTAAAATACGAGGTATATTCAAACAAATTCACTAAATTCAACTTAATAGAAACTGATCTATTTGAATAGTCATTGAATATTTATGACGTAGTAGGCTGTAAAGTCAGATAGTAAAAAGGCAGCCTGCCCTTGAGACTTTCACAGGGAAACAGGGCAACCATGCTAAGCGTGGCTATTAAACACCAGCTTCCTTGAGATGCTTAAGTGAAATCTCGCATAGAAAGGGTATTCTGTAAGAAGAGGAAAGAAGAGAATATGTACTCTCTGCAGAAGTAACTGCATGAGGTGAGGACGGAAAACAGAACAAGGCGGGGAACAGAGCCTGGTGTGCATGAGGTCCTGGGTTCAAGCCCAGGCAGCCCACAGACGGCGGAGCAGGGGAAGCAGAGGACCGGGTGTCTAAGGCTGGTCACACTCACACACATTAGCGGCTGCTCAGTCATCCTCCCCAAGTACTTCTTCTTCTGTTGCTCATTTCCAGCAAGAATCACAGGCATTTGCTACCAAGGGAAATTAACATTAGGACAGCAAGATGTTTTATTAGTTATGCAGCTTCAGAAACACAGCCCAACAAATGAAAAAGAACTGCCTGCCTCCTAGAAGTACCGAATTCAAAGAATTGGCATTTGCTCTGAACTAAGATAAGAAGCTACGTCTACCAGTCTAAGCTCCTCACGTTATACGCAGGCTCGTTGGCAGTATACAACCACCACCAACAGTAAGATGCTCACAGATTCAACTTAGGATATGGGACACGGTGTCTATGAGCGGATGCTCAGTAGATTTCAGCGCAATAAGTGGGCAGCAGACCACTAGGATGGCTTCTGAGCCACCTCAGGCCTTGTTCTTGCCTGAGACCTTCCAAGGAGGCTGTAGCCAAAGTGTCCGGTTTCCTCACAAGGACACCCAAAACTCCAGTCCTGGAGACAACAGAACCACCATGATCAGTCTGGGTAATCATATCTCCAAGCCAGGCTAGCAAATAGTCCCTAAAGCTTTAAACTAACTTTACTGTTAGCGTCTCATTAACAGCCCAGGCAAACAATTAACATGCTCTTAAATTAATTTTACTTATTTTGTATGTATGTGTACATGTATGCACATGTATGTCTGCATGTGCCACAGGTCACTCTGGAGACCAGATGACAGCTTGGGAGAGTCAGGCGTCACCTTCTACCACATGGGTTCCTGGGGTGGAACTCAAGCCATTAGAAGCCTTTATGCCCTGAGTCGTCTCACAAGGACCATTGTAAGTTATTTTCTTAGTAACTTACCCCCAAAGAATTCGCCTCAATAGCAGTTTGCACCCCAGTACACCCGTACGCCAGCTCTTCGGTAATTAAACAAGCATCGAAAGTTCGCAGTCCCAGACCACCTGTAGCATGACGGTGCATGCAGAGCAGAAATTATAACCAAAGAACAACTCAACAAACTCAAACCCAGCTAGACAAGGGAAATGCCTGCGCTTCATGCTAAGGAGAGTCTCCCCAAAGCAGGCAAATCTGAGTGCTCTAAATAGGGAAACAAAGGCAGAAAGCCACTGACCGGCAGCAGACACTTTAGGGGATGAGACAATTTCTGGCTTTTTGTTTTTGTTGTTGTTTTGGGACTAAGAATGTGAAGGGAGCTTACCACAGTTCTCTGGAATGTGTGCATTGATCAAACCAAGTTCCCAGGCTCTTTTAATGAGGGGGAATGGGTACTAAAAGGGATAAAACAACACAGTCACACTACAGCCAGTGGTAGCATGATCTCCCAACAGCACGAGACTCTTCTCCCTACAAGGTGATACCCACTTCACCGGTTCTGTCGTATTCTGCCGCCACCGGGATGATTTCCTCTCTGGCAAACTTTCGAGCGGTTGCTTGAAATTCTTTCTGCTGTTCAGACAGCTCTAAAGGAAAATTATTTTGAGAACATCAAGAGGAAATCAAGCTGAAGAAAGAAGCCCCACGAAGTTAGTATGTGGAGATTTATATTTATCATAAGACATGCTTCTGACCTCAGGAAGCAGCTTCAAGAAACAAGGCATGGTTTACTTGGTCAGCATACAGTAATAAAACTTGTTTCCAAGAACTATAGAAGAACACCAACACCATAGTTCAAATTTCACTCTTCCTTTAAACTCCAACACATTTAAGAACATAAGTTCCCACAAATAAACTGGTAAAAACAATAACAATAAAAACTACATAAAACCTTCTGAATTACTAACAGGCAACATTCAAACAATCCTTTTACACAAAATAAAACTAGTTATTGCAAAAATTAACTGGATGACTATTGTCTGGACCCTCAGGGTAAATGTAGATTGTTAATTACATTTTCGTAGACCTGTGCTACCTAGTGTTTTAATGTGGGTACATTGATGTGAAAAATGAGGCTGGAGTGTAGCTCATTGGTAGAACACCTGCCTATCCTGCGTGAATTTCAGGACTCCATCTCGCCCCACGGGGGGTGTTAAGGGTGGTATCGCCGGCAATTAAAGGAAGAGTCAAAGCACGGAAGACTAAGTCAGGTGGTGGTGGTGCACACCTTTACACCCAGCACTGGGGCAGCAGAGGCAGAAGGAGAAAGAGAGAGAGAGAGAGAGAGAGAGAGAGAGAGAGAGAGAGAGAATGACTGCAGCTATCATTTCTATGGTGACATGAGAGGTAAAATGTAAAGGAAGGACCAAGTCTCAGCGTTAAAGTTACTGCTGAGTGCTGTGTACTTTAGTCAGCAAATATATATTAAATAAATATACAGCCAGACACCATGCAAAAGCAAGGTCCTCCTTTAAAATGGCCAGCATGCTGTTTTTATGCTGTATCATTACTAAAAGTGAGTTCAATTAAAAAGAAAAAAAGGAGGAGACTAAGGCAGAGAGGAGGGGGTCTCCCTGCTACAATGATGTCTCAGCAGAAGAGGGCTTGGAGCTTTGTTCTAGTGTTTTCTTTTGGTTTTTCAAGACAGGGTTTCTCAGTAGCTTTGGAGCCTGTCCTGCAACTTGCTCAATAGACCAAATTGACTGTGAACTCACAGAAATCCTCCAGCCTTCCGGGTGCTGGGATTAAAGGCGTGTGCCACCACCGCCCAGCTATTCCAGTGTTTTCTGAATCACAACTCTACTTCTAGGGTTGGAGACAATTCCTGTCAAGGCCATGGGCTTGTCAAAGGCAGGAAAGGCGTCCAGCACTTCACTATTTGTTGGCGAAATGCTTTCACGTGACCGATCTTATTGCAAACCTCACGTCTCCTCTATTTAACAGCAGCAGACTGATCGGCCTGAGGTGGTCAGCATTCAGTCAGAGCCTCACCAGCTCCCTCCTAAATCCCTCCACCTCCCTCACCCTCAGACACTCAGCAGGCTGTCACAGACCCTTGCTAGTGCTAACTGATATGTAGGAATTTGTCTGTAAAAAGCTGAGAGTAGATAGCAGAGCAAAGGGGACTATCTTCAAACGCCAACTGATCCAATCTATCCTGATATCATTTGAAAAGTCTTTGTTTAATTCTGGTTAGAATATAAATATTATATATTTATGTTAGACATATAATGCTATATATATTCAATAATATATAATGTATGCATATATTATATATTCAAGCATAAAACCAATAACCCCAGAAAGCTACCTAGAAGAAAGATACAAATTTGAAGCAAAAGACCTTTAGGGGATGAAGGACCCTAAAAATAGGATATATTTCACATTTTTGACCTGAATGTTTCATTTTATAAAAAGGAAAGAAAACCCTTGCTTCTTTTCTCTCCAATATTGCATTGCTTCCTGCTCTTAGGTCTGAGAATGTCATGATTCTATCAAACTATAGCTCACATAAATTGGGCCTTTTTTTTTTTTAGCTTGTTACAACATCCAGCATTGAATCCAGGAAGTGTTTCAAGAAATATTTGTTGAGCCAGGTGTGGTTGCTCACATCTTTAATCTCAGTACTTAGGAGGGAGAGGCAGGCAGATCTTTGTGAGTTCCAGGGCTGCCTATCTGTCTACATAGAGAGTTCCAGCCAGAGCTATGGAGTGCAAGTCTGTCTCCAAAGAAAAAGAAGTATTTGTTACATTTAATTTCTAAGTTGAAGACAATTCCTGTATATTGGTAAATATTTGTTTATTTGGGCTATCTGTTTGGGGGAGAAAGAGGAAGAATAATGAACACACAGCCTGTCAACACTGCTGGATGTACTGGTGTGTACGAAAGACCATGATACCGTACAGCAGATATGAACCATCTGTGGGTGGTGACGAGCTCTACCCCTGGACAGACATCATGTTTACAAACATACATTTTCAGATCAAAGGACAGAACATCACACATACCAAAACTAAACCCTAATCCTGGCTCCTTCTTGTGAGATGCTTTCGTGTGTTGCCCTCGCCACTCAAAACGAGAAAGACTTCTTAGGACCTGGAAAAGACATGTATATTACAAATAAATCTGATCAATTAAGTATCAAACAGATGAATGAATGCTGGCTAGGCCACTGAGGTGGCTTAGGGGCAAAAGTGCTTACGGTATAGGCTGGTGACAGGAGTGTGAGCCTTGGAACTCACGTGGTGGGAGAAAACTGACTCCCACACGTGTCCTCTGACTTCCCACCTGCTCTGTGTACGCCGAGAGTTCCACACAGACACACCCATGTACGAATAAATTATTTATGCTGACCTTCCAAAGCGAGCACAGCATCTCTATGGTCATATTCAAGACCCATGTTTTTATAGTCAGTACCAAGCACTTTAAATTATAGTTCAAAAGTCAGTTACAGGCTAGATGGACACCTATCCATGATGGAAATGTTATTTAATTTTGGTTTATTTTCACTTATGTGTATGTCTATATATGTGTGTCAGATATCCCAAAAGGCCAGAGGAGGGCCTTCAATCCCCTGGATCTGGAGTTATGGATAGTTGTGAGACACCCAACATCAGTGCTGCGAAGCAAACTTGGGCCCTCGGCAAGAGTCGCAAATACTGAACAACAAAAACAAACAAGCAAAGAAGCCATAATCGGTTGTGTGAGTGTGTCCCAGAGCGTGGAATTTTGTTGCCGTTGTTTGTTTTGTTTTTGACACCAGGTCTCAGTGTGCCGCCCTAGCTGACCTGGAAACTCACTTGGTAGATCAGGTTGGCCTTGAGCCCCCAGAGATCCACCCACCTCTACCTCACAAGGGCACCACTCCAGGCCCTCATAATCCAGTTTGTGTTTCTTTTAGGACAATTTCTTTTAAGGTGGTTGAGGATGGCTACAAGTCCACGTGAAACCCAGGCTGGCCTTGGGATCCCAATTCTTCAGCCTCCACTCCTGAGACTGGATGAAGATCCCCACTCTATAAAACTAGGAGGGGTAGCTGAACACTGATATTAGTTATTTAATTAGGGTAGGCCCAATTAACCCAGGGACCTGCTCATTGGTTGTGCAGGATGAGCAGTCCTGTGTGCTTGTGTGCATGTGTGCGTGCACGTGCGTGTGTGTGTGTGCGCGCGCGCGTGTGTGTGTGTGTGTGTGTGTGTGTGTGTGTGTGCAGAGGCAGCTTAGTAGAAAGAGTGAAGAACAGCGCAGGGTTAAGAAGTTAATGTTGCAACACCAAGTCTAAATTTTGCAAATGCCCATCTTGGAACAGTTCCAAATACACAATGTGGATTTGCATCTGGAGACTAGGGCTCACTATTCTAGTGGGTAACTGGGGATTATTAAACAAGATAGCCCGACTTGAGGGCGCTTGGAAGGCAGAGGGGAAGCTGTGAGCTTCGGCCAGCCTGGACGACTAGCTGAGATCCGATGTGAACAAGCAACAAATAGGATCTTCTGAAATTCTAGTCAAAATAGTGTTGATTACGCCTGGCTCTCTGCCAAGAACAATGGAATTCCAAACATGGGAACAATAATAACTTTAGTCCTCAAATCTGCAACAGCACAGCTAAATAACGAATTTCTTAGAAATTTAAGGCTTGGTTTTACAGCAGTGTGGGAAAACAGATAAAGAAACGTGCATTTTCTGATTAGGTATGGGGTTGGGCTTTCCTTCATTTGTCCTTGGAGGTACCAGGGAAGCCTTTAGCTCTGTTGTCAGAATTAAAACTAATTTTAAAACCCTCTAATTTCTGCTTTCAGAGCCTATTAATTTGTATTGTAATGGCCAGGGGGAAAAGGCAATCACTACTACAATAGAATCATTGTAAATTCTAAAACTGCATCTTTTGGGGTCAAAGGCAATTTTAAGTGACATAAGTGGAGGTCTTGTATGAATACATCGATAATATTTAAGATATGAAAGTTTTAGCTTAGTTAGTTACTAGGACAGACTTTAGAAGACAAAGTGCTGAAGTGTACACACGGGTTTCATGAAGGTTCTTCTGTTTTTTTGGAAGAGTGCCTGAACATTCCGGAACCACAGGGGCACTAAACCGATTCTGCCCGAGAGCAGCAGCCACTTCCCTTTCCTTCAATCAGGACTAGCCCTGGGTTGTGCACACCCAGGACCAGCCTGTCTGGGTCCTGACATCTGTTTACGATCGAAGGTGCAGACCAACACACTGTCTGATGCCTTCCCGGGTGGGACTGTAGTGAGAGTTTTCTGCAAGTCCCCTCCGCCAGAACACGGTTCTGACACCGGGTTCCCACCGAGTTCGGGAAGGGTGGATAACGGAGAGAACAATCTGCCCCTTCCCGGCTGAGCGCGAAGCAGGTTCACAGGACCACGCCCGCAGTGGTCAGCGGCGCGGGTTGAGGCCCGCAGGCTCCTACCCTTCTTCCGGCCGCGTAGCAGAACACCGACCCTCCCGATCCCAGCCCGCACCCAGCTCACCCCGTAGCCTCTGCGGAACGCCACTGCCATGATGATTCCTCTTTCAGCTGGCTCTGAGCACTGCAAGGCAAGGTAATAAGGGTGGCGGAGTGGGGGCTCGTCCACAGGGGGCGCGGCGAGGAGGGAGGGGCGGGGCTGGGGCGGAGCTTCTGCGGGCGGGCGGGCGGATGGAGCGACCCTAAGCAGGCGGACCGGATCTTGGCTCTGAAGACACCGAAGTTAGTGAGGGGACTCGAGGGGCGTGATCTGCCCCAGCAGAAGGCGTTGGGGGCGTGGTCATGCCAGGAGAGGGCGGGGCCTCGAGGTTTGGCGCCTGCGCCCTTCCCGCGGCCCCGCCCCAGCCTGAGCTGCTGTCTGCCTCCTGTCACCCGAGCTCCCAGCGGTCGCGTCCTCTCGGGAGGGCTCCCCGAGGGTTGGACCCGAATCCAGGCCAAAGGGCACGGGCAGACGTTTACGGCGGTCGGCTCTGACCTTTACTCAGAGTCAGATCCAGACGAATCCTTGTACTTTGTGACTTCTATGTATAAGGTGGCTTCCAAGGCTGGACTAGAGCGAAGGAATGCCCGTGCTTCCGAAATTCTCAAATATCCTCTCTGTCTTGCCTGTAGCGTTCTCACACACACCAAAGCCTGGGAACGGTATGTGGATTCCATTGTGAGACAAATGCTCAGAATTATAAGATTAATCTTTCAGTAATAATAAAAATAATAGTAACAACAACAACAATAGATTTTCCCGGAAAATGGTCTTCTAATAGTTGTAATAGAACATTCCAGCAAAGAAAGCCTTCCACTGAATGGTCTGTAGGTCTGATTAACTCTTTAGACCTCCCATTGTGGAGAGATTAGAATGTTCCAGGTCCAGAGCCAACATTATCTGGGCATTTGTAGACCCCTTAGTAGCCATTTATTGCCCACCTGTGTGTGTGATCTAACAGCCTTGTGACCCTAAGGTAAATCCTGTAGAATGTACACACACACCTGCCTCCCGTCAGTCAAGAGGCTAAGAGTGCTGTCAGATAACGTCTGAAACCTATCGTGGACACTGAGGCCCTTTTAAAGTATGCTGATCCACGGAGGACTTTCTCTGTTCTACTTCCATTAAACTTCTTAACATTGCTACTGAGCTGGAATATGTGCTCCGTCCCCAGACAGATGTTTTGGAAAGCATGCCCCTGTCTCTGGCACAGTCTGCTCACTTCACATGATCTGTACATTCTCCCTCAGACAGGGATGCTGTGGCTTGGCTAACACACAGAATTTGAGTGGTTAACACACTTACGTAGAGTTTATCAGGAGTTAGACCCGAAGTTAAGAAGAGAGATACACCTGAAGGCACCAACCAAACTTTTATCCTCTTAAGCCAAAGTGAGGAGTTGAAACTTTCGGGTAAGAATGGTTTTTAAGAGCTTGAGATGAGTAATTTGAACATAGTACCCAACTCTGAGTATTCATACAACACACTGTCTTGTGAGGTCCTTGTCACACTTGTCTGAACTCTTATTCTCCACTGTCATTTAGCATCCAGTTATAGTCAGTATGTTCATTTCTCCGGTGTCTTTACAAGTCATTTGTTTTCAACGCAGAATTCTATAAATGGTTTCCCATCTCAGGTTGCTTCTAATCTCTTTAAAAAGTCTAATCAATCTCCTCTCGACAATATTATATTTTTTAAAAAATAAGTTTATTTATATCTATGTATTTCTATGCACACTGAGACCAAAAGAGACTATCAGATTTCCTAGAACCAGAGTTACAGATGTTGCAAGCCTCTGACCATGTGTGCTGGGACCCAAACATAGGTCTTCTGCAAGAGCGGTACACGCTCTTAACTGCTGAGCATCTCTTCAGCCCCCCCACCTTTGTTTTCCTTTAAGACGTCAAGCCACTTATTTTGAAACATGCCCCATGTTGTGTATTCATTGTGTGTCGCTGGACCTTGTATGCGCTTCACATTGCAAGCTACCAGAGGATCGAGCGCTTCCTGTGCCGTTCATGTGGCTTGACATTCGGAAGCATTGAATGTCACTTTTGTCCCTGATGATAAGTTTAGTGATTTGACAAAAGTGGTGACATGCTAGTTCATTCTGTGGCAAGAGCTCCTTTCCCCTTGACTAGTCAGAAGTAAGAAATAGGTTCCCTGCCTCAAGATAATAGGTTTCTCTGCCGATTCAGTAAGCCAGAGAAGTCGAATTTAAGAAGTATAACCCCTGTCGAGCAAAGCAACTCCCAGGCCGATTCACTGATCTCAGAGATCAATGACAGGGAAGTTGTGTAAGGCCAGGAGGTTTTATAGGTGACATGTTTATGATGATGTGTCAAAAGCCAAGCGTTTAGGCGGGACCGTGGGCAGCATCAGGGGAGGAACCTGCAGTGGCCTCCAAGTATGCAGAGCTGGGCTTTTGGTACCTTTCGCTTGTTCAGAGACTCAGAGCAGATGAGCTTGGAGAGAGAGAGAGAGAGAGAGAGAGAGAGAGAGAGAGAGAGGGAGGAGAATGATGCTTCAACTACACAGTAACCACAGAGCTATGTCCCTAGCAAGAGTAATATTTATACCCATTCAAATGCAAAGTATGTACATCTGCAGAAACTGATAAGGAGAATTTAAGCACAGTGGTAGGACAGTTATGAATATGAGCATCCAAGGTGGGCCTCAAGCCTATAATCCTAGCACTCCAGGGGCATGGGTTGGTTCAAAGGCAGCCAGTTGTTAAGGCCAACAGTCCCAGCTAATCAGGGATATGAGGTAAGAGGTTGCAAAGTTCAAGGCCTGGACAACAAAACAAGTTGAAGGCAAGTCTGGGCCACTTGACAAGACCTGTGTATCAAACATAAAAATTACAAGACAGCCCAAGGACATAGCTCGCTGGTAGAGCGCTTGCCTAACATGAATGCAGAATTAGGTTCAAGTCCCACTGATGCTTAAAGGAAAGAGAGGAGAGAGCTGAGAACAGACTGCACCTCCAGTCTTCGTAATTGATGCCACTGTTGACCTTGCCAATGATCGGTAAAGCTGCTGTCTGTAGAGCAAAGGTCACACTTCAAAACTGTTCACTCTGTCTTGAGCACTAGATTTAGCTGGAACTCATGCTTAGTGACATTTTTTTCTTCCTTGTCTTTTATTTAACATGTACAAGGCCCTTAGTTTGACCCCTAGAAAAATAAAACAATACCCTTCCCTTAGATGTGAGGAATATACTTTTCTTTTCAGCTGGACTCTTGAGGTATAATCCCTTGAAACCAAGCATTGGTTTTTGCTCCTTTGTTTCTATTTTGTTTTTATTGAGACAGGATGCTTTGAAGCCATGGCTGGCTTTGAACCACTGGCTCTGCAACCTCTGCCTCCTGGCTGCTAGGATTGTAGGCATGAACTACCCACCAAAAAGAGAACCTGGTTTGACTCTCTTTTTAAAAACATTTACAAGTACACAAATTTGAACTCTTCAGTTTCTCCGAGTAAGATTGAAGTATGGATTCAGAGTTTGGTTTGGACCACAATGGGTGAAGAAGCTGCAATGCCACCAGGTGAAAAACCAGACTTCACTGTGCACTGAATCTCTGAAGCCAGAAACACAGCAGAGTCAGAGTGGGGTTCCTTGGGTTCTGGGAACTGAAGGAGAGATAGAAGAGCATCCACAGGGGCAGCTTAGACATACTTTGCTTAGCAAATATGGCTGTTGGCGGAGGCTGCCTGTTCGTTCCCAGCCACTCAGAACGAAATAAGCACACAGAAACTGTATTAATTAAAAACACTTGACCTATTAGCTTATGTATATTTCTAGCTAGTTCTTATATCTTAAATTAACCTATCTCTATTAATTTGTGCATCACTACGAGGTCGTGGCCTGCCAGCAAGGTTCCACAGGCATCTGTCTCCTGCAGCGGCTACATGGCTTCTCGCTAAGTCCACCTTCTTTCTCCCAGCGTTCAGTTTAGTTTTCCCTGCCTAACTATATTCTGCTCTGTCGCAGGTCAAAGCAGCTTCTTTATTAACCAGTGATATTCACAGCACACAGAGGGGAATCCCACATCATACTTCCTATGGAAGAGACCCTCAGGAGGTCAAAGCCAGGACACACCTAGAACTGGAGAGAAAGGATTAAATCTTAGGCAGAGCTGAGCTAACTGAAGACCCAGGGGAGACAGACACTTACATTCACATCACTCTAGAGTTTAAAGTATCAGACGTTCAAGGTCGTCCTCGGTGCATAGCAAATTTGAGGCTAGTTTGGGTTACATGAGACCCTGTTTCCATCCCCCTCCCCTCCAAAAAGAATAGACTTGTCAGTTAAATTCAGCAAGTAAAATTCCCGTGACCTACTAGTGTTTCCTACAGTAATGCAGAAGTGACCACATGTACCCAAGTCCTTGATTGGAACTATGGCTACATTATCAGATTAAAGGTAGTTTACTATTCCTCCATGGAACATAGGTCGCACATCTGTGACTCCTGAGAGTTAGTGCTGGACTCTTAGCAACTAGGAAGACAAGTACATTTTCCTACCCAAACTGAAAACCTAAGGCAGCAAATCTGAAACAACGTTGAGACAGAAGTATTGCTACTGAGTTTGAAGCAAGGTAAAGCTACCCGCTGTTAATTCTGTTTGGATTTGGGGAATTCCAGGTCATGTAATATACTAAGAAAAAGTAGCAAAGGCTGTAGAAATTGGAAATAAAGAGGACACAGGGTGCAGTGCAGTCAGTAGAGTGTTTACCTTGGTGTCCCGGAGGCCCCAGTCCAATCCACAGCACTGTTGGCTGTTGTAGTTCATGACTATAATCCCATCACCTGGGAGGTTGAGGCAGGAGGATATTCCTGGTGTCCTGGAGGCCCCAGTCCAATCCACAGCACTGTTGGCTATTGTAGCTCATGCCTATAATGCCATCACCTAGGAGGTTGAGGCAGGAGGATATTCCTGGTGTCCTGGAGGCCCCAGTCCAATCCACAGCACTGTTGGCTGTTGTAGTTCATGACTATAATCCCATCACCTGGGAGGTTTGCTGTAGATGGAAAAGCATAGCCCCCTCCACGTGTGGTTCCTGAGATGCAGGAAGCAATTCCCTCCAGGCAACCCAGTGGCAGCTAAAAGAGCATGCTACTTGAGGGCCAAGGAGAAGACACCTAAGTGTCCCGAGGACCGCTTCTATGGCGTCTGCATACGCATTTGACAATGTTACAGATGATTCTGGCTATAGCAACTCTACTAGTGTATTTGTTTTAATAAAAAGTATAACCTCTTCAAGAGCATTGAGTCTATCCTTAAACCCTCTATCTATTTGCTCCTGGATCATTAAAGCAACACTGACATTTTTGAATAATCAATATGACGGGCAGTATGTACCTCTTTAACTTAGGATGTAGCTGATAATGCTATTCCTATGAGTGCAGTGATGCCCAAAATAAGAGCAGCTACAAAACACTTAATGCGCTTAAGAGCCAGAGAGACTTGGTGCATAGCCTCTATCCCAGGAATTGAAAACCAGGTACCATTTATAGCTACGGGCAAAAACAGATGAGGAGGTTGTCACAAGATGACATAGTGTTCTTAGAGGCAATCGTAAGACAGAGAGAACATAGTTAATACAATGAACATGAAAGACCTTGTTAATGTCAGCTCCACGAAGCAAGTCTCCTGAAGTACCAGAAGATAGACTGGGGAAGGGAGCTGCCACACAGGCTGAGACTGGAGCAGAGGACTTTCCAGGGAGTCAGGAAGAGACGTTTGTCGCTGCTGGCGAAGTTGGCCCTGCGGTTTGGACAGGACTTTCTCCTTTGCTTTGCTATCAGTTTCAGTGCAGGGTCTGGTGAGAGGGTCTGGAATCCAGATTGGTGACTCGGAAACCTGTGGGAAAACACGAGCAAAGCCTCTGCCGGAGGAAAGCAAACTATCTGACCCTTTCTATTGCGAGGAGAGAACTTCCATCCAGTGTACCAAAGGAAAGGCTGAACCTGCGGGTTCCAATGACGCTGCATTGCAGATAGCCTCTCATTTTTATTATGAAAATTTAAAACAAATAAGGAATGTGATAGGATATGATGAGGTGAGGCATAAGTCAAATCCCCTGCTGTTAATTTTTGTATTGGGGTTTTTAGTAACTGATTTGAGTGCTCTATTATAGCCTGTCCCTGAGGATTGTAAGGAATTCCAGTAGCATGTTTAAGGGAGAACTGAGCACAAATATGTGCAAAGGATTTTGACGTGTAGGCTGGACCATTGTCTGTTTTAAGTTTTGGCATTCTCATAAAAGCAAAAGTAGCAGCACATCTTTAAAAGCTTCACCAGTGTGGGCGATTGCAAAAGTAAGCCAGAGAACGTATCTACACGGACATGAACAGAAGAGAGTTTACCAAAGGATGGACTGTGAGTAACATCCATTATCACAGTATCCCTGACTGCAAACCTCTGGGGTTCACACCCATTTGGGGCAAAGAAAGGGTATCAGGACAATGGAAACAGTTTTTGACAATCTGACGTGCTGCCTCTAGAGTTAATTTAAATTGGTAGCATTGTGCCTGCGGATTCTGATGATGAAGTGCATGTGAAGACCGAGCTTCAGAAACAGGACCTAAAACCACAACATGGGTCAATAGATCTGCAGCACGGTGACCCTCCACCAAGGGTCCAGGCAGTTGTGTGTTAGCCTGGAAATGACCAATAAAATACAAAGCCAGTCTGTTTTGGACTAACTCCTATAATTGAAGTAAAAGATCATTTATAGAAGTTTTGTCATAGTTGATAAATGTAGTTTTGATAGCAGGAAATAACCTGAAAACATAATGTGAGTCAGTATAAAGGTTAAAAAGGTTGAATATAAAACCAGAAGGCTCGAATTATTGGATAAATCTCCACCTTCTGAGCAGAAGAAAAATTTGTTTGAAAAGTCTGTGAGGTGGTTGCAGAAAAAAAGAACTACCTTTCCACTTGAGGACCCAGCAGAGAGTGTAACAGCATTTTCCAAAGGCGTAGCAGAATACACTGAAGGAAAAATAATAGCTTGCAAATTCAAAAATTGCAACAATGGATGAGCAGGGAGATGAGGCGAGATCTGCCCGGAATAAGCTCCAAAAGCGAAAGCAAAGTTACCGGAGGCATTCAAGAGCCAATCAAATGGCATGGATGTCTAGGGCAGTATAATCAACCAAAATCCCTACCCATAATTTCCTTAAAGCGTTTCCTCCCCTTTATGTTTTAATTAAGCGGGGATTCCCCCATTGAGGGTGGCCACAAAGGCCATGCCCTGAGCCACTGAAGGTGAAAAGTCAGAGCAAAGACAAGTCATCCTGAGAGATATTTTTGTCTAGCTTTAACAGAGTCTGGCAAGTCCTGTTTGTGTTTTCAAAGGCCAGTTGTTTTTAAAATTATCTCCATGGCATTGGGGTCAGAAACAGATCTTTCAACATCAATTAGTCAAGCCACAAAATCAGCATGCGGCTATCAGCTCCTTGTTCTATCGAGGACCACGGAGTAGGGTGAAGCGTCATTGGAGGACAAAAGTCTCCAAGCATGAACAGTTGTAACCATTTCCTTTAAAGCTGCCATGGGTATTTTAATCTGCCGGTCCATTGGAGCCCATTTTCCTGTTCCTGTATACATGGGGAACCCCTTGTCCTCAAACTTTTTGGTTTAATATCTTTTGTAGACAAAAGAGCATGAATTTCATCATCATTACCTGCTCTCCAGAGTAAAAATTGCCCCCCTGGCAAGCATGGTCTAGCAAGGACAGACCAGTCAGTAGGGAATGGATGCTCCCACTGACTTTACCAATCAAGGAAGGAACATATGGAGAAGTTGGTCCATACTCGGCACACCCATCTTTTAGTGTTTTAATGAGTTTGTAAGGAATAGGCTCCCATTTTGCCTCGTTATTTACCCCAAGTGCTACTGGTCTTTTAAGAACTTGTTTTATATATATGAGTTTTAGATGATTTAGCTTGGCCCATTGTTACCTACTCTTTTTTTTTTTTTGTCTTAATCTTTGACCGAGAGGACCACATAATTTTTTTGAGTAGGATCTTACCAGACCGTGAAGTGAAGGAGCACTTAACCAATATGATTTGAGCCCCACCACATTGGGGGCCAGTCGCTGGTGACCAGCCTCTGCAGAGAAGTGGGTCTTGAGTCTGGGTGTCTGGAAGGCAAAGAGAATACACAAACACAGGGTTCTGATGCAAGCTAATGACTATCAGCTGCAGGGCCGGTTCCTCTACCTCTCTCTCTCTCTCGCTCTCTCTCTCTCTCTCTGTCTCTGTCTCTGTCTCTTGTCTCTCTCTGTCTCTCTGTTCTTCTCTCTCTCTCTCTCACACACACACACTCTTTCTGTCCTGAGCTTTAAACCGCAGTCTTTTATTATAAATTTTATATAAGGAAAATGATTTTTTTTTGTGTGTGTGGCCTACAGGTAAGTTCTGGCAGGTCCTTCTCCTTCGACAGCTACATGGTATCTCTTTGACTCTGCCCACTCTCTCTCTCTATCACTTCCACCAACAGGAGGGCCTGAGATAGGATCCCAGCAGTGGTAGAATCGTTCAAGCTCATGGGACAATCAGTAAGCTCTGGTTTCAGGAGCTATCCTGTCTTGAAGGAAAAAGTAGACAAAGTTGTCGAAAGTTCTGATACTGACCTCTGTCCTCCAGACATGGCTGTGCACACAAAAGTGTCAAAGTCATCCTCAGCTACACAGCAGTTTGAGACAGCTGGGACTCTGTGAGGCTATTTCAAAAAAGAAGAAAGGATTTCTTTAAACCCTGCAGCTGTGTTACTTTGTTACCAGAGGACATAGGCTGCATCCTGCTGTGGGGGAAGCTAAGAAACGTGAACATTTTCACTGCAGCATTTAGAGAAAGAACATTGTTGCAAGAAAAATTATAACACAGCCAGAAAATGACAGTCTAGATGGTTAAAGCCTGTGAGCTAAGGTACCAAATGTTGTCCATTTCTAGTGTTTAGATGGCTCCCGAGGTCTTTAGAGCTCTGTCTGCACTTTGTGGCTGTTTCTTGGATTATAATTACAAAACAGCATTGCTGTGACGAGACACCATGACCACACAACTCTTATAAAGGAAACATTTAATTGAGGTGGCAGCTTACTGCTTCAGAGGTTCGATGCATTGCCATCATAGTGTGACATTCATGTGCAGGCAGGCATGGTGCTGGAGTAGCAGCTGAGAGTCCTGCATCTTGCAGGCAACAGAAAGTTAACTGAAACACTGGGCAGTACCCTGAGTATAGGGAACCTCAAAGCCCACCTCCACAGGGACACATTACTCTAACAAGGCCATATCCAATCTTACAAAGCCACACCTCTTAGTAGTGCCACTCTATGAGAGGATGGGCCCAATTGCATTCAAACTGTCACACCGATTCAGCTACACTGACTGGCGAGTTGTAGGATTCTTCCTCTTGTTGCCCTACCCCATCTCTGGAATTACAGACCCAAGTCAGTGCACTCACTTTTTATGTGGGTGTCATGGATCCCAACTTAGGTCTTCATAGCTGTATGGCAAAGACTTGGTGATCGAGCCAACTCCCCAGTCCCCAAGAATTGCAAGTTTGAGGCCAAACTGGGCTATATAGCAAGACTGTGTTTCAAGACAGAAACAAAACAACAGAACAAAACCAAAACCAAAATTTTAGGTGGACCAGACTTTCCATAGACACCTGCTACTACTAACTACCTAACTGAGCAACTAGAGTTTGATAATTTTGAACTCATTGACCAATATTCACCCTCAAGGCGTAATTCCACTAAGATTCACTCACATGGTTATCTTCTGTTAGCATTTTGAATCTGAGAAAAGCTAAGCATTTTCTGTGTGTGGCAATAAATTGTTATGAAACCAGACTTTGATCCTTCTTGTTCTAACTACATAATCAACTATCAGGCTATATCACATTTTTTTCAAGAACACAAGCCTGAAAGAGCCAGGTACTCTACTTAACAGGGACTTTCTTCTAAGTCAGTGATTCTTAACCTTCCTAATGCTGCGACCCTCTAACACAGTTCTTCACGTTGAGGTGATCCCTAACTGTAAATTATTGTGTTGCTACTTCATAACTGTATTTTGCTGCTGTTATGAACCATGTTGTAAATAACTGATACGCAGAATATCTGATATGAAACTCCTGAGAAAAGGTCATTCAACTCGCAAAGGGGTCACAACCCACAGACTGAGAACTTGTGTTCTAAGATCTCAGAGAGATGGCCTTGCCCTTTCAGCAATACCATTCTCCTAGGAGGTCGTCATGTTGATGCCATTGTCTACCCGGTCACCTGCCTTCTCTTACTTCTCCTAGGAGGTCGTCGTATGGATGCCATTGTCTACCCGGTCACCTGCCTTCTCTTTCTTCTCCTCGGAGGTCGTCATGTTGATGCCATTGTCTACCGGTCACCTGCCTTCTCTTTTTTCTCCTAGGAGGTCGTCGTATGGATGCCATTGTCTACCCGGTCACCTGCCTTCTCTTACTTCTCCTGGGAGGTCGTTGTATTGATGCCATTGTCTACCCGGTCACCTGCCTTCTCTTACTTCTCCTGGGAGGTTGTTGTATTGATGCCATTGTCTACCCGGTCACCTGCCTTCTCTTACTTCTCCTAGGAGGTCACCACACTGATGCAGAATTCAGCGTACAGGCTCAGCTGTACACTGTGCGCTACAGCTCAGAGCTGCTGGACTCGAGAGCCTCTGCCTCCCCAGCAGCTGGGGCTGCAGTCATATACCACCATCCCTGGTTCTGTTTAACTTCCCTAGATGTCCCCATGATACCTTCTCTTGGAGGAAATGAAGGGAAGGCAGACCGGCTGCTACAATGCCTTCTTATCAGATTCGGCAGCAAGCTTGTCTTGCAGTCCTGTGACATCCATGCGTTACAAAACCGTTTTAGTAGTAAAGCTAAAAACAACAAGCAACAGTCTATCACACCTGTTTGGACCTATTTCATCTATTCATGCAACCTGTATACCAATTTCGTGTTTCAAAAGCCAAAGCTTCTCGTTTGAACCTTGGGGATTTGGAGTATTAGCACTCTTTACAGTGTTGAAGTTGTCACTGATGAGCAAGCAATCGTAGCTGTGGATTTCTGGGTGGGTCCCTGTCCGGCGCTCGGCCTCGCCAGCAAGAACGACGCGGGGCACTTAGGATTCTTCTGCAGTAAAGCTTTAATGCGTCTTGAGAGGGAGAGCATAAGCTTACATTGTGGAGACCCAGAATGAGGGGAACCCAGTCCTTATAAAGGAAACAGTCCTCGCTTCTGACGTGTCACTCTTGGATTGGTCTGCTGCCCATTATCCCAGATGATGCCTCGGAAGTAGGCAGGGACGCAGCAGTAGAGAGTTACCAAGCACATGCGCTGGGATTAAAGGCGTGTGCTACATCACCTTGAACTCACAGAGATCTGCCTGTCTCTGCCTCCCAGGCATTGGGACCAAAGGCGTGTACTACCACGCCTTGAGGTCACAGAGGTCAATCTGCCTCTGCCTCCCAGGCATCAGGACTAAAGGCGTGTACCGCCACACCTTGAGGTCACAGAGGTCAATCTCTACCTTTGTTCCTTGAAGCAATGGAGAATGTGGTTGCGGCCCGCCACAGGTCCCTTCTGTGAGAACCTGAAAAGTCCCCTTTTGCCACTGACTAAGAAATAGGCATGGGGTTCCTACGAATTCTCCAGCTGCATCCATTGACAAGAGGATGGCAATGACATTGGGTAACTGGGATCTAATAGCTATTGTCATGTTAAAACGGCATACAGCTGGATCTCAGTAGTTTTATGAGTAACAATTATCATAAATATTCATTGAACTCTGACTCTCTGACAGACACTGTTCTCAATGATTATATGTGTATGTTGGGTGTTCTTTGGTTTGTATGTGTGTCTGTGTTTGAATTTGTGTGTCCACATGCATGTGTGGGCACGTATGCACAGATGTGTGGTGGTGAGGGGCTAATGTCAGTGCGACTGGCTTCAGTCTCATTTCCACAGAGCTGGGATTTCAGGTGTGTGCTGCCATGCTGAGCTCTCACGTGTGTGCTGGGCTCACGCTCAGTCTTCATGCTTGTGCAGCCCCGTAGGTCCAGTGACCTCACCCGCAACTCTGCAGCGTGCTCTAACTACTCCATATTATATTAATTATTTTCACTGCTGCGGTAAACACCATGGGCAAACGTGACTTATCAAAGCAGGAGTTAATACTGACTTTCAGTTCCAGAGGAAGCATCTGTAGCGGCAGGATATGCATGGCAACAGGAGGAGGAAGCTGACAGATCACATCTCAGCTACTCAGAAAGCAGAGAGCGAACTGGAAGTAGGGTGAGGCTAGAGCTCTCAAGCCCACTCCCAGCGACATACTTTATCCATGAAGGCTCCACATTTTGAAGTTTGCATAATCTCCCAAACAGAGCCACCAGCTTGGGACCAAGAGCTCAAATACATGAACCTACGGGGGGCATTTCTTCTTCAAACCGCCATCCTGTTACAGATGAGGAAAGTCATGTCCCACGCAGTGACGCCTTTTGCCGATGGCCATGGTGGGAAACACCAGTGCAACATTTCAGATCTAGGCAGTGCTGCTTCAGGGAGCCTTTCCTCTCTCCATCCACTGCACCTCTCGCAGGGTGTGGCAAAAAGAAACCTTTTTAAAACTGAATTTAATCCTCTACCTGCTCACGTCATTTCTAGTTTTGATAAATCCACTGACATCATCAAATGGAAAATGATTTGAGAGGAGCACATTCACATTTTGTCCAGAGAGACAAAGTAGAACTCCTTCAGCACAGGGGATCTCATTCTGTGACCAACAGGGTTGCAAGGTCCCTTCAGCTGCCTTGTGGTTCCCTGCTATGCCTCTCTTTAACTTTTCGAATGAGTCCTTTGCTATTCTCATGATGTATTATAATTTCTGATTTCTAAATGGTGGCTTTTACTTTAAGTTTGTGGGAGAAAAGTTTGTGGAAATCCAGTCTCCTTGCAGTGGAATTCAATCATGCTGGTGCTCTAATCATCTTGGTTTTCTATCCTTCAGAACTGTGAAAAATTAATGTTTGCTGTTTAAGCTACCTCATCTATGGTAATTTGTTCTAGCAGTCCAAAGCGTCTATGGCTCTTATCTATAAAAGAGCATCATCAATCTAAGAAAATAGAAAGGCTATTGAGATGATAAAGAACGTGATTGATGAGCCCCTTTGTTTCATTCATCAGGATGCTCAACACTGCTAACTAGCCCCTCCTTTTAAAATTGACTGTTTCACTGGCTTTCACATCATATTCTTTTCCTGTTCTCCATGCTGTCTGTTACAATGTTCCCAGGTCTCTTTCCTTTACTCTTTCATCTCTAGGTTGCCTGTTAAATATTTGTGGAGGGGTTGGGGACACAACTCTGGAAGAATGATTGCTTGGCATGAATGGGACCCTGGCACTGTGCAAGCCAGGCATGAAGGTTTGTGCTTGTGGTTCCGTACTCAGGAGGTGGAGGGAGCAGAGCCAGAAGTTCCAGACAGAATTCAAAGCCGTTCTGCACTCCATGAGACCCTGTCTCCAAACACATCCGGCTAAGGACACAAAAAGCACAAATAAGTCTGGGTGGGATTCAGTGTACACCATGTCTTACACTGGGTCTTCTCGGGGTGGGGACTCATGCACACGTTGCTCACAGGGGACTGTGTTTGGGAGACACATCTCTGAGAAGCAAGGGCAGAGAGTGGTGGGCAGAGAAGCTGGTCCCTGACACTGGTGCAGCTCCCTCAGCCAGCCCGGGGAAGCTCTGCAACTCAGTGGACCCTGAGTGTGGTTCCAAATTTAGACAGAACAGTGGGATTTATATCCCTTTGTCAATCAGGAATTGCCTACAGACCAAGCGCTGCGTGAGGTATGAGGCCATTCCCAGTAGTCAAGGTGACAGTGTGTCCAAGCTAGCTACAGCTACACTGTGAGTCTGAGATGACCTTTGTCACAGAGAATTCTTGCCAGAACACGTCACACTCAGAATAACATGTAGCCACATGTCTAGGCACTCCATGGTCCTTCAGCTGGTCACAGGGACATTATTAGCACCATGGGTGGTGTTTATATTTGATCTAGAAACCACATACAGCCTGACAGGACACTACCACACAACAATGTCTTCTTGTGCAATTAAGAGAAATGTGGAGACTCAGAAGTACGAAGCTATGCTCGACAGAGAGACTCTAATTCTGATAAACCTTCAGTTGGTTTTGTGTCTCTTGAGATCTTCTCTGATCTCTGGACAATCTGTATTTTTTTTTCTTTTTGGTTTTTTCAAGACAAGGTTTCTCTGTAGCTTTGGAGGCTGTCCTGGAACTAGCTCTTGTAGACCAGACTGGCCTGGAATGATGGGGAAGTTCAGCCAATCACATTTGGCTAGGGTGTGGCCGCCTGGGGCCAGGGGAGAAAACCTGGGAATCCAGGTGCGCTCTCTCTCTCTCTCTCTCTCTCTCTCTCTCTCTCTCTCTCTTTCTCTCTCTGTCTCTTCTCTGTGCACGATATTTGCTGGACCCCGGTCATATGAGTTTCCCCATTTTCAATTATTAAAATAGATCTGTTGTTTTCAATTATTAAAATAGATCTGTTGTATTGAGCTGGTCTGGTTAATTCTAGCTTACTGGTCGACTATGCCCATCACTGGAACTCACAGAGATCCACCTGCCTCTGCCTCCTGAATGCCGGGATTAAAGGCGTGTGCCACTACCGTCCAGCAGACAGTCTGTATTTTCACAGTCACCCTGAGTTATCCCAGTGACCACTCACTTTGAGATTCATTTTGTAAGTACTGTCAGGTCCAAGTCCAAAGAGGACAGAGAGGCCCTATGGTCCCAGGCAGACTGTACCAGAAGGGTTTAGATTCAGAGTTTTCACTGAGCCCTTATTCTGCTCAAAATTGAAGATATGTTTAGTAAAGACATCAGGGAAAAACAAAATCTTCAAGGGCTTGGCACATGTGCGTGAGTGTGTGTGTGCGCGCGCACGCACATACACATACACACACACACACACGAGGTTGCAGGAGCCTAACACTTGTACTCTGTGTTGGACTTCTTCCAACACTGTCTCCATGAGTCTGTTGGACCTGTTTAATTTAATATGATAAAATACATGGATATTACATACATATGAATATTTTAAACATTTTGAAAATATTGTTTACTTTTCTTTTTTGTGTTTCAGTGTTTTGCTTGTATGTATGTATGCATACCACATGCATGTATTATGCCCAGATCTGACAAAGTCGCTCAAAAATCAACAAGGAGACCAACTCCTGTATGTAAAGCAAAGAGCCTTTATTCTACACAAGTTTGCAAGCTTGGACTCTCTGTGTGCCCAGCCTATTGGAATAAACGGAGATCCCCGAGCTCAGAGTTGGGTTTTTATAGTAGTAAAGGTGGGGGTGAGGGGTTTCTAAGGCTCAGGATCTTCTAATGACTGACATTTGTCTAGGGGTGTCCTGGTGAACGTGCTGGCAGGTGATCCTATCTACAGTGGTTGGAACATTCGGTATTTCCTTTGGACCGTCTGTTCCTGGGTGGTGCCTGGGTAATCTCAGTTTGTGGTCCTTCCAGCAACCAGGTATTGCCTCAGGGTAAACTGCTGAGACTCAGGTCTCTATTAAGCTTATCATGGCTGAGTCCTACACTGGCAGGTGATAATGGTTGGAAGTTAAGAACTTTCTTTGGGTGGTCTGTTCTTATGAAGCTCGTCATGGTTGGCTGAGTCTTACACTTTCCCTTTCACAACCACAAATGACAGGACCCAATCATGGTCCTGTTTGCCCATGGGTTTTAAGGTAGTATTATTGGGACATAAGAACTATTTTAGTTAATAAATCCACTAATTGACAATTCTGGGTCCATTTTTCTGGTATATCAACAGGCACTTGCCGCCCATGCCAGGGAGTTCCTTTTAACCTATTTTGGGCAGGGAGCATGGGACAATGTGTTCCTTTCTGCAACTCCTTCCAGTTGACATTGGGGCATTGTTATCGGGACCCAAGTAGGCTGAAAGGCTAGCCAGAGGAAGGGAGGGAATTCAGGTAATGGGGCACTCATCAGAAGCACCTGGTTCACACGCTTCCATAAAGGGACAGGGAGCATTCTGGTCTACGTCAGAATCTCCAGGGCTCACAATCATTCAGAGCAGGTAGTAGTGAGCAACTGATGCTAACATGTGTGTCTGCCAGCCAAGTGGAAACCTATCGGCACTAGTTTAAATTAGGGTATCTGTAAAACTGCAGGAATAGACTCATACCTTTGAGTCCTAGCTAAAACTACAGATTTTGATTAGAAGCATGTATATTTTTCTGTTGTCCAGAGAGCCAGGTATGGATTGGGCAGAGATGTCTTTGGCCTGATGAGAATCACCCTTAAGTTCATATTTAAATGGTAACGGCAATAAATCAAAATTCTTGAGCTTGTGACCCAAAGAGTGACCCAAGCTGCCCTGGGCCCTACATTTTCCCCCTTCACAAGTACCAGTGACAGCAAGTACCAATGACAGGACTTGTAATGATTGTTCTGTCTCTTTAAGAGACAAACCACGCCCACTCCCTCCCCCACCTGCTGAGACAGGCTGATCTTCAGCTTCCAGCCTGAGTTCCCTCATCTCCCTCTCAGAGAGGCAGCTTCTGTCTCTTCCTTCTTTCTCTCTCTCTCTCTCTCTCTCTCCCTCTCCCCCTTCCTCCCCCCTCTCCCCCTCTCTCCCTTTCTGCCTTTCTCCCCTTCTCCACTAAATAAATATCCAGTCTCACTCTGCATGGCATGCCTATCCACGACTCTGTCTCTTGCCTGCTGCTACGTGTCTCCCTGCCCTGGATCAGCCACTGCTCGGGGACCTGCAGCCGTCCCTGCCTGGAACTGGTTGCTCCCAGGGCCTGCTGCCTGCTGCCACATGGCCCGCTACCACCGCTTGGGGACCTGCAGCGTTTCTGCTGTCTGTCACCATCGGGGATCCTGCAGCATTTTTAATAATCCATTTCAGGACTCAATCATGGCTCCTGTCTCAAGGGGGTGATACTGGGTCCTCAATACCAGCAGTTGAGTAGTATTTACCTGTTCTTGAACAAAACAGGTCCCTGTTGACGAGGCAGGGACCAAGAGTAAACATAGGATCAGGGTCCTTTAAGGGCCTGTTAGAGCTGAGAGTAAGGTGGTTGAAAGGGCACCCGGAGGGTGTCTCACACACGTGGAGACCCGTGCCCAAGAACCAGGTCCGAGAGCCACTGGATGCAAGAACAAGAGGCAAACTTTATTGTTCACAGGCCTGTGGGTGCTGCAGTCACATGGAGAACTGAGCACCCTGAGCTGCATTTTGGGGCATCTTTATATAGGATTTGGGCACACAGAAGCAAGTTACAAAAGCAGATGCGTGGTTACAGGGATCTTATTGGTCAGTTTGAATGAGGCGAGGGGTGAATTTGAGGGCAGGTCTCATGGTCCTTGGCCTGGATCAAAGAAACCAGATAACTGACCAGACCCTATCTCAAGCACATATGGTCGTCTTTTGAAGTCTTTGTTTCCACTCAGGCCAGAATGTCTTGACCATCAATCCCCTGTCCTGCAGCCTGATAAGACTGTCCTGGATATCTCGCCAGATGTCTGACCATAAATCCCCTGTCCTGCAGCCTGATAAGGCTGTCCTGGATATCTCGCCAGATGTCTGACCATAAATCCCCTGTCCTGCAGCCTGATAAGGCTGTCCTCGTTCTGACCTCAGGTATCCTGCTTTGCTCAGCATTCCGGGGGCCCTTCCCCGAACTGAGCTCCTTTGCAAAATGACATAACTGTGGCTAAAATGAGTTGGGGTCCTTCAGTGGTTAACCAAGGAGACCAGTTGAACAAGTTTTCATACCGTCCGGCTTTTGTGAGAGTGTTCTGTTCTCTATCTTTAATCTGTGTTCTTAACAAGGCCGTTGAGTCTCTAATTACCCAGAAGGTATTGACACAGAGGCAACCTTCCTCTTCCAGGGCCGCACGTGGGCCTCCTTGTTGCCTGCAAAGGAGGTCCAAACCTCTTCGATTCTGCAAGGCAACCTCAGCCAAGGAATCTAAAGCGGTCTCTGACTTGAGTATAGACTGTTCTATGTTTTTGAGATCCAAATTGATGGCTGACTGTAGGGCCTGGTAGGTTTTATCTTGGAGGATTAAGGCTGAGGTGCTCACCCCCATTGCTCCAGCTATGCCCAGTCCTATCAGGGAAGAGAGCAAGACAGCTGTTGCCTTCATAGCCCGTTTTGCCCTGTCAGTTCCATTCGGGTCCCTATATAGTATTTGATGTTGGGGAATAATTGGGCCACCACGCAAAAACCTTGTCCTGTGTTCAGGACTGTCCCGTGGATGCAGGGAGTGAGCCCTGAAGTGCATTCCCACCACCCAGTAGATGCCGAATAAAGGGTGCTATTTTGTATGGTGATGGTCTGGTTACATAGACCTGCTGAGGCTCGCCTTCCAGGGGCACCATACAGGTCCCTGTACCTGTGTGATAGTGAAAATTTTCCTTGATTTTGAGGAGACTGAGGTGTAATCACCAGCTATTGCAACACCAACACAGAAAGGTTGTGCATTCAAAGTATTCATCACCTGGAAGGTTGAAGAAACCGAGTCCCATAAATGGTGTTGACTACATGGTCTGCCGGCCTGGCGTGGGTGTGACCAATCCAGGTGGCGATGCCGTCTACCTTTAGGGTCATTGGAGCTGTCAGGATCACGGTATATGGTCCTTTCCAGCGTGGGTCCAGGGTCTCCCTCCGATGTCTCTTTCTGAAGACCCAATCTCCTGGCCAAAACTTGTATGGCATGGGGTGGGGGGGTGGAGCTGTCTTATAAATGGCCCTCAGGCGAGACCATGTGTCCTTATGCACGAGAGCCACAGCCTCGAGGGAAATAGCCGGGTTAACACCATCAAACTCAGCAATAAGCTTGAATTTTTAGTTGAGTAAAATAGGAGGGATTCTCCCAAACATGATTTCAAAGGGGGTTAATCTCAAAGTATAGGGCGAATTTCAGACCCTATAAAGGGCAAAGGGGAGGAGAGTCATTTGGTAAGGGTCTCTTTTAGGGTCCTGTTCATGCACTCAATGTGACCTGAACTCTGGGGCCTATAAGTAATTTCCAATTTGCCCCAATGCCCTTACCAGGAGCTGCATTACCTGAGAGATGAAGACTGGTCCATTGTCTGAGTTTAAGAGGACAGGAATACCATACCTCGGGATGATGTCCTCAAATAGCTTTTTGGTGACCGTCTGGGCAGTTCCATGTCTGGTCGGAAAGGCCTCTCATCATTCAGAGAAGGAATCTATAAATACTTTTGCCATCATGTGTGAAGCTGCTCTCATTTGTGTACCAGGTGAGCTCGGCATCCAGCAAGGGCTGGTCTCGTCGGTCTTTTCTCAGTCCATGTACCTGGCTCAGGATTCCTTGCAATCTTCTTTAGTATTGGCTGCTAACAGGAGGTCACCACAGGAGAGTGGGTGTTTCCTCTGGTATTCCCTGAGGTCCTCATATAGGGCTTCATCAAAGATGGTTGGGGAGCCTTTGAGCCCTTGGGGGAGCCTGATCCGGGTCAATTGTCCATTGTATCCCTTTACAGGGTCACGCTGTTCAAAGGTGAACAAGGAATGACCCTTAGGGGATAAGGGCAGGCTGAAGAAAGCATCTTTGAGATACTGTGTACTAGGCTCAGGTGGAAGGAAGTAAGCTCAAAAGAGTGTATGGATTCGGCTCGGTGGGATGAACATCTATAACCCTGTAACTGATCTCCCTAAGGTCCTGTACGGGCCGGTAATCATTCGAGTTTGACTTTTTAACAGGGAGCAAGGGAGTATTCCAGGCTGACCAACAAGGAACCAGAATTTCTAGTTCCATGAAGCGCCTGATGTGAGGGCTGATTCTCTCCTTTGCCTCCCAAGGCATGGGGTATTGCGGCACCTGGATGGGGGTGGCATCAGGCTTGACCTCAATGAGCACGGGGCTCGATGTTTCACCAAGCCCTTTCCTCCGGTCTCCGCAAAGGCCTCTGGGTATTGGGCTAGCCTTGTGGTCACGTCCTGAGTCGTAGTCCTTCTGCTTGTACTTGGGGGACGGGGAATTCCTAGCCCAGTGTCCCATTTCCACACTGATCGTTCTGCAGCCTGGGACGCTCCCTTGCGTGGGAGTCCGTACCTTGGCCTCTGGCTAGGTGGCTCAGTTGGCGCTTCTTTTCTTCTGGATCTCCAACAGTGGCTCTCTTCAGCCATGGCCCGCCTCTGTTTATCCTCCGGGGTTTCTTGATTTTGTACACTCTCTGAGCTACTGCAAACAGCTCCCGGATGCTCTTATCTAAAAGCTCATCTATCTCCTGCAACTTACGCCTAATGGCAGGCGTGGCTTGATTAACAAAGGCCTTAACCACGGCTGACCTATTCTCCTCGGCCTCAGGATCTATAGGGGAGCATGCCCTAAAGGCCTCCATAACCCGTTCTAAGAAGGCCAATGGACTCTGTCTGTTCTTGTAGTACATTACTGACTTTGGCCAAATTGGTGGGCTGACGATTAGTCGCACAGAGACGGTTATTCTTTTTTAAAGATGTAGTAGTGGAGGACTGGGTCCCCCAGGCCACAGCGAGTCCCCTGAGGCCTTGGTGGGTCACCTTGGCAGGTGGGAGACCGCGGTGGGTGACAGACAGATATATCACGCAGAGAGAGTTGGCTATAGATTTTATTTAGTGGGTTATGGAGGGAAAAGAAAAGGGGGAAGGGAGAAGGGGAAAAAAGAAAGAGGCAGAGAGAGCAGGAGAGAGAGGGAGGAGGAGAGAAAGTAGAAGTTACCTTTTCAGGAGAGAGAGAGAGAGAGAGAGAGAGAGAGAGAGAGAGAACAGCAGGCTGGAGGATGTGGGATATCTGCTTTCCTCGGCGGAAGGGGAGGGGTTGGGAGAGGGCGGGGGCTTGTCTTGTGAAGGGACAGGGTACCAAGGTGACAGACCAGGTCAGCAGATCATCACACTGACCTCTCATGAGAACCTGTCGGTAGACCCGGAGCCTCTCCTTAACTTCTGCCAAGTTGAAATTCCAGTTAGGACCTGTCAGAGGGAAGGCTTGGTCTAATAGGGCAAGGTTGACAGTTGGGCCCCCATCAGGTCCTGGGACCAACTTTTGGCCTCTGTCAGAATTCTCTCTCTTTCTTCCGTGGTAAGCAGCACCTGTAACAACTGATTGTAATCTTCCCAGGTGGGCTGATGGATGACTATAACAGAATCTGAAAGGTTAATAAGAGCCCCCGGATTGTCTGAGAAACTGGGTTTTGATTTCTTTCAGTTATAGAGACCACTAGTGGCGAAGGCCCAATACTGCATCTCTTCATTGTCCTCACCGTCCTGTGTGTGGGCTGACCACCCTCAGGGGAAGAGCAACAGAGGCGGCCACCCAGGGCAATTCTCCCTGTGCCCATCCTCTTGTGAAGGGTGGGCTTCCCAAATTCTCTGAGCCTCCATGCCCCCGCTCCCTGGCCACTTGATCAGTAGAGCGAGGTGGTCAGCAAGGGGGGTGAGAAAAGGAATTCATCTTCTGTGCCCCCTTGCAGCACGGGGCAGAGGGCTTAGGACCCCCTTGCCTTTTGTCCTCCTGTAAGGTGAAGATAGTCTTGTTTAGTGGCCCTGTGGAGATAAAGGGTTTTAACCAAAGGGGAGGGTGGCTACAAGGTCCTCCCAAAACATTACGTAAGGAATCTGGTCCAGGTGTCCAGTTTGCCAAAAATCAGGTCTTTTGTCCTAGAAATGATGCGTGGATCAAAGCCCTCTATCGGCCAACAGGTTCCAAACGCTGGCCATTCGGTCTTGCAAAGGATGATAAGTTTGCCCTTTCTCGTTTTCAATTCTTTCTTTGCCCTGTTTCTAAAGTCCTGAAAATGGTCCAGAATCAAAGTTAGGGGAGTAGGGGTACTCTTAGTCTGTCCTGTGTTGTCAGCATAGTCTAAGTCAGAACAAAAGCACAACACACAGACACACAGGACAACGAACAAGTAAATAGTCCTCCTGGCGCCCCAGAGGCAGAACTGAAACTGAGAAGCCAGGAGCATCCCGCACATCTATCTACAGACATCTGTCTGTAGAAACCAGGTATTGCCTCAGGGTAGACTACTGAGACTCAGGTCTCTATTTAGCTTATCATGGCTAGGTCCTACACATACCTGTGCCGGTGGAGGCCAGAAGAGGGTGTCAGAACCCTGGAAATGGAGTTAAAGACAGCAGTGGACTGCCATGTGGGTGCTGGGAACCAAACCTAGGTCCTTTGAAGACCTAAGAGCAGTCAGTGCTCTTAACCACTGAGTCATTTCTCCCACCCAATAGCTAATTTACAAACAGACACAATTGGCTCCAGAACCGAAGGGACTAAATGAATATTATCTATGAGTGACAGAAGCTTAGTTTCTTTAAGTATAAGTGCTATTGTATATAGCATGTCTTAAAACTGAGTTTGGAGTAAATAGGAATGATTGTCACTAAGAAGAGGCACACCTTTAATTCCAGCACTTGGGAGGCAGAGGCAGGTAGATCGCTGTAAGTTCGAGACCAGCCTGATCTACAAGAGCTAGTTCTAAGACAGTTAAGGCTGTTACACAGAGAAACCTTGTCTCAAAAAACTAGCAACAAAAAGAAAAAGAAAAAAAAGAGAGGCCTCAACCCTGCACAAGGTAGTACAGGTAACTGATTAAAGCTGGGAACAGAAGAGGCAGCCCTCCCCAGGGAAGAGTACACCAAGTGCTTGTCCAGTGCCAAAAGGTCAGCCCTGACAACATTCATACAAGTAACATCATGTGACCGAAACGGTTCTATTTATATTATATATATATATATATATATTCCTAAATAGAACCGTTTCGGTCACATGATGTTTATTATATATATAATAATATATATATTATTATATATATAATATATATAATTAATATATATTATATTATTATATAATATATAATATTATAACATAATATTTATTATGTTATATTATTATATATAGGAATATACATATATACTCTCCATAGCGATTGATTAAGAAAAGAGTCCATGAACTTGAAGGAGCACAAAGAGGGATGTGCCAGAGGGTTTAGAGGGAGGAAAAGAAAGGGTGACATGTAATTAAAACACAATCTCAAAAAAAAATCAATTTAAAATTAAAAGTGCAGTTAATAGAATGGCCACCAGAGGGTGACAGAGGCAGCGCTTGCTACTCTGGGACAAGTTGTAAGAAATACTCTAATGGAAAATCTATACATTCTCTCGGAATTCTCCTCTGAATTTCTTTGCTCCAGCAGGATACAAAACACAAGTGGAGAAAAGAGTGCAGGAGTTACTTCTCAAGTCTGCGTGCCTGAGATTTTTACAAATGTGATTCAATGTGTCTCTTCCGTGTCTAGTGGATGCTCACGGGGAGCGGATGTAAAGTAGTGTGGGCGGATGACTTGGACACTTAAAGAACTCTGTTTCCCTGAAGACACAAGATGAATAAGAACTGAGACGCCGATACAGTGCCACATATGCAGAGGTTTAGGGTTTGGAGACAAGTTGTACGGGAATGGATGGAAGTGACTGCTTGGTGGTAAGGGTACCCTTCTCCAGGACTGGTGTGTGTGTGTGTGTGTGTGTGTGTGTGTGTGTGTGTGTGTGTGTGTGTGTGTTTGATGGAAATGCTGACCCTCCCATAAGCGGGCTTTTTCATCTTCAGTGGGTCACTGAAAGCACTGTCAAACAATGCAGCTAGGTGAGATGTGCTCTGCCTTAGACAAGCACGAGTAACAAGCAGCTCTGATGCAAGGCAGTTTGCAGCAAATGGCAGAAGCTCTGTCAGAGACCCCAGAGGAGCAGGAAGGCACCAGGTCATGCAGAGTACAACTTCAAGTCTTGAACTACTTCTGCTGGCGGTAGTGGACACCCACAATACAAAAAGTGGAAGAAGACAAGCTCTGTGTGTGTATGTGTGTGTGTGTGTGTGTGTGTGTGTGTGTGTTTGTGTGTGTGTAGGACAGAGGACAACCTCAAGCACTGTCCTGGAACTTGCATTTGCAAAGTCAGCTAGAGTCTCTTCCCTGCCACCTCAACTCCTATTTTTTGTTTTTTTCCCCCGTATTCCTCTTCCCCAACAGTGTGGGAACTGAACTCAAATTCTTATGCTTGCAAAGCAAGCACTTTACCAATGAAAACATTGCTCTAAGTGGAGGGAAGGATGGAGAGAGAGAGAGAGAGAGAGAGAGAGAGAGAGAGAGAGAGAGAGAGAGGAGTGGGAGGAGAGAGGGAGGGAACGATTTGCATTTCCTTTACTTTACCACTCCTTTCATGGGAAAAGACCAAATGGATCCTGTTTGTAGAAATTTCTAACTCAGAAAGCTCACAGCAGTTTGGGGGGGGGGGCTGTGTTAGCAGTTAGCGTGAGTAGAAGAGCAATTCCCCTGTTTTCCCCGGGTACTGGCTTCACAGGAGCATGTGTGGCTACCTAGTCTGCATCCTTCTCTGACATGGACAGCTGGCAGGCTGCCGTCTTGCTGGCCTCTGGTGAGCGCCCCTGGGTGAAAGCAAAGCGACAGCCCTCACTGGCCACTTCTTGTCTCATCTTTATCACAATCAGTTTTTTACTGCTTGAGAGCTCATAAAAGTGAAAGCAATTTTGAACAGAGGCCACAGTGTCATTTTACCTGTCCTCCAGCTTGGACCGGACAGCCTAATGATAATAATTTAAAAATAAAACAAAACAGCAACAACAACCACCAAAACATGTGCACAACCCCCTCCACAATGGAAGGAGGATGTTTCTATTACTGCCACATGGGGAGTTTGAGCATCTTTAGAGAATCCTCTGAAGAGAGGTGCTGTGGGCACACTCACAGGCTGGGCTGCACGTCCCGCTATACTGCTGCGAGTCTTTGAGACTTTGGAAGGATTCTGTGCACTGCTTGAAGGGCACGGACAGAGGAGAGGATCCCTAAATTCCAGTGCCAGGCAGAAAAGAGGCAAGCCAGGCAATACATGGGAGTCCAGAGAAAACCCTCAGGATAAGCCATTGCGCCACTGCCACCTAGAGGAACCTGAGAGGATTACAACTACACCTGACAAAACTGCCCCTGTTCCCCGACGAGTGAGTACTTGCCCGCCTTCTTGGTTTTGAGTGAATTAGGGGCATGGGCCCAGGAAAGAAAAAGAAGCCAAAGTGAACTTCTTGTAACTTCCTTTTAGTTCTACCTTGGTAGTGGGCAGCTCCGTTTCTTTTTAACCTTCACCATTTCACTTAAAATCACTTGTGTGTTTTTAATTATGCATAAGAAGCAGAGGGACCAATAGTCCGCTGTGAGACTCTGTCTTCTGGGAATGTCAGCGGCTACACCCATAAAGTCTCATCAACATGGCTGCACAAACGTGAACTGGACAGGGCCATCAGCAATCGGTGTGTCAATGTGGGCAGGGGAAAGCCTACGAGACCTCAGCCCACACAGGTCTAAGGGAAATGGTGAGCAGGAGAAATAGGCTTCTCCTGGGGAGAGCACACCAGCGGGCTAGCCAATACCAATGGCCAGCCCTGAAAACACACGCAGAGTGACCTTCTGTAGACTGAGCAGATTGTGTTTAGGAACTTGAATTTGAAAAAACAGCAAGAAGGGGTTTATGAGAGGGTCCAGAAGGAGGAAAGGGAAGCCAGATATAATGTAATTACAGTCTCAAAAAGGAAGGAAAATAAGTTATTTTTTGTATGTTTTAAATTATGTGTATGTGACTGTGTATGGTTTGTGCACACGAGTGTGCAGAGCCTTTAGAGGCCAGAAGAGGGCGCTGAGCCAACCAGGAGCCGCCTGATGTGGGTGCTGGGCACCAAACTCTGGTCTGCAAACACCATCACTGCCTGCCTGTCATCTCCACAGGCCCCGTATCCTCATTGTAATGGTTTATTTTAAATAAATTTTGTGTTCCCACTAGCTTCTTTTTGATCACCTTTGTTTTTCTGAAACAAGGTCTCACTCTAGTCCAGGCTGGGCTATGTTACAGTCACGTCACACTCAAAGTAATTCCTGCCACAGCCTTCTGAGTGCTGGGATTGAAGGCAGGAGCCATCACCTCTAATCCCTCCTGGCTCATATTTGTTTGTTTGTTTTTTGTTGATAGTGTGTTTGTGGGATGGTCTGTCTTCTCTGGTAGCTCATCTGCCTGGAACTGGCCTGGAACTTTCTGTAGACCAGGCTGGCCTTGAACTCAGGTCTGCCTGCTTCTGCCTCCTGAGTGCTGGGATTCAAGTTGTGTGCCCCATGCCAGCCCTCTCTGTTTTTAAGAGGTTTGCTGCTCGGTTCTAGGTGGGTAACTTCTGTTTGCTTTTTTCTGTTTCCTCAGTCTCCAGGAGGAAAGGGATTCCATCACTTGCTGGTGTTTTAATATGTGGCTTTGTTTGCTCTGTGGCCAGATCTCTCCCTGTGCCCCGACTGACCCAGAACTCACATCCAGCCTTAGTCTAATCACGTGTTTCCTGTGTTAGATTCTGTCCACCTACTGGGCTTTATCTTCATCACACTGAAAAACGTGGGTGGGGGGAGATTTTTAACTCATTCAGTGCACAGTCGTGGGCTCAGTATCCCGTCTCCATGCAGATACATCGCTGTACTTTGTTGTTGGCCTGAGATATTTTCTAATTTTCACACATGGATGTGTGTGAAATTTCACCTATTTCCTTCAGATAAAATGATCTAGAATTTTCTTTTGTCTAATGAGTCCACTGCTGTCCATTTAGTTTTGTTTGGTTTTGTTTTAGGCAGTAGCCCTGTTGGCCTGAACCTGGCTATGCAGACTAGAATTGACAATTCACAGACCTCCTCCTGCCTTGAGATCTAGGGTTTACAGAGATCCTCCCATCTCTGCCCCCAACATACACCTGAGAGCCGGGATTAAAGCATGCGCCATCACACCAGACAGCTGTCACTTAAATATGTTTCCTTCTCCACACCAGCTACTTACCTCCAATAGCAATCTCTCTCAATGCCCCTCTCGACACCCTTGAGGAAAGAAAAGTATGATGGATAGCCTGGCTTTTGTCTCTGTAACACTTGTGTGTGTTGTTCTTGTGTGTGTAACACTTGTGTGAGTTGTTCTTGTGTGTGTAACACTTGTGTGAGTTGTTCTTGTGTGTGTAACACTTGTGTGAGTTGCTCTTTTGTGTGTAACACTAGAGTGTGTTGTTCTTGTGTATATAACACTAGTGTGTGTTGCTCTTGTGTAACACTTGTGTGAGTTTCTCTTGTGTATGTAACACTTGTGTGAGTTGTTCTTGTGTGTGTAACACTCGTGTGAGGTGCTTTCCTTCTCCCTCTGATGCTAGGTAAGCCTGTTTTCCACTTCCTCTCCTTCAGTGACTCTTGTCCTAATTCCCTTTCTTGTTTCTTCCTTCCTGCTAAACCCTGTTGGAGGTAACCAACTCTGGGCATTTATGGTGTTTTTGCCTCCCCCTATTCTCTAGTAGAATTTTCCTCCTGCGAGCCAGAGACTCATGCGGCTGAGACTACTGTGGAGTCCATGCTCACTGTATGGCTGAGGATGCTCTCGACTCCCAGTCTTCCTTCACCGCTACAGCTGTGGTCACGGATGGCGTCACCAAGCTCAGCAGCCCTTGCAAAGCTGCCCCCGCAGGATGGCTACCAGCATTTAAAGGGTATGTCATGCACCCACCCTCTGGAGAGGCTCTGCCCACTGGTGTTTGCTGTCACCCTTCTCTTAAATCCTCCTTGCTCTGTGTCTGAGCTTACATCTAAATTAAATTTCCCTTAAAATTAACTTTACTTTTGCTTCCAAAAGCAAACCAAAGATCGTGACATGACCCTGGTGTGAATGCTGTTAATATGTTTCAGCTAATTCAATCTTTGCCTTGCTTGCTATTCATGCAATTGAGTTAGATGGGAGGTAGATATCTTATTTTTAGGTTTGGTTGAACTCTAATATTTAAAATTTGAACTCTCTCATTTCTATTTGTCATTGGTATAAATTAAAAGTCATAATATTTAAGAGTAGTCTTGCTTGAAATGCAGCTTCTGAATAAAGTGATTCGACTCTAGACTTTGTAATCAATATTCTATTTAGCAATCAATAAAACAGAGGTAGACTTTTTGAATGTGTGACTTGAGAGATGAAGTAGTTTGGGTCTGAGAACTGGTGTGGGGTCTCCAACAAAGGCGCCAGGGGAATTGACAGAGGAGGCTTTGAAGGCTGCAGACCAAGCTTGGAAGGTTCCATACAGTGAGCAAGGACACTCAGACCGATCTCAGACCGAGGAAGGACATTTCTTTAGTATTCAAAGCATTTAAGTTGGTGATCAAGTTCGTTTTTCTCAGGGTGCCAACAATCTTTCCAGAACATGCATATTGTACGAATATTGTATCCTTATTGGGTAGTGAACAGAATGCTTGACTATCACACATGAAGCCCTAGATTTGGTCCCCAGAGCCAATAAACCTGGACACGGTGCTGCAGGTATGGTAGTGCACAGCTGTGGTTTTTTGGGCACAGTGATGCAGGCATGGTAGTGCACAGCCGTGTTTTCTTGGGCACGGTGGTGCAGGCACGGTAGTGCACAGTTGTGGTTCCTTGGGCACGGTAGTGCACAGCGTGGTTCCTTGAGCATGGTAGTGCACAGCCGTGGTTCCTTGGGCATGGTGCTGCGGGCATGGTAGTGCACAGCCGTGGTTTTTTGGGCACAGTGATGCAGGCATGGTAGTGCACAGCCGTGGTTCCTTGGGCACGGTGCTGCGGGCATGGTAGTGCACAGCTGTAGACCCAGTACATGGCAGGTTTGGGTGGAAATGTATTTTAAGATAGAGTTTCTCTGTGTAGCCCTGGCTATCCTGGAGCTCACTCTATAGGCCAGGTTGGCCTCAAACTCACTGACCTCTGCCTGCCTCTGCCTCCCAAATGCAGGGATTAAAGGCATGGGCCACCACCACCCGCCCAGTTCACTTCTACATGCCTGAGTGCTGGAATTTGGGCGTGTGGCAGCACACGCTGCAGCGCACTAATTTTGATTGCTGTCAGTCTTTTTGAACCCTGTGGCTTGTTAACGGAGGTCCTTTCTGCACAGCACATACTGAGAACAGCCAGTGTTCACGCTCCCTTTTCTAACCTTGGGGTTGGCTGAATAAGATAAGCGGGTGACCCCATTGCCTCCATCTTGACCTTGGTAACGTGGAGACACTTCTTGGCTGCTCCTGTCCATTTCCACAGCAGGAACACTCATTTCTGTCCTGGCCAGATGTTCTTCCTCAAACACAGCCCACAACTGCATCTTCTGCCTTAAAAAGAAAGAAGTCTCTCGAAGGCTCCCCAACCTCTTTCTGTATTTGTAAAATGACCGCATCTGCATCCACCTGTGTTGCTTGGGGACATGATGGTGATGACAGAAAACCCAACTGTGTTTACAGAAGGTTGGGGTCAAGAAGCCAAAGGAGGTGGAAGACATGGTAGAGTCCAGACAAGAGCACAGGTCACAGCAAAAGACCTCGTCCCAGTTCTGGTGAAACCCCTTGTCCTCTAGGGGGCGCTGTAACCCCTCACCCTTTGGGGGAGTTGTAGTAAGTGCATTGAAAGGTATTCTAATACAGGCAGCAATTGCAATTAGTATCTAGTGAGCACACTGGGCAGATTTAGAATATCTGCAGAGCCTACAGATTCAGATGATGTGAAGAACTGTGGAGTAGTTTTGATTCTGTTGCTGAGATATGGTCTTGCTGTGGAGTCCAGGACCGGCAATCCTCCTGTTTTGGCCTCCTCTGTGCCAGGCCCAGTGCCAAGTGGCTTTCAGTTAAGTGAGAAGCAGTGTTTTGGGGGAGAAAGGAATGTGGATGAATCTCACTTGTGGAACGATTTTAAGAAGGGTACTATTCTGTTTATTGACGTAAAATTGAGGATCTAGGTATGACGATACAGACTTGTAATTCTCAAAACTCAGGGGCAGGGAAGGAGGAGAGTCAGTTGAGGCCAGCCAAGACTACGTGTGAGACCATCTCCAAAGTAAAAAAAGGCAAAATAACAAACCATTAAAGAAAATCAACCAACCCACCAAAACATATGGGACTGAGGTGTAGCCCCCAAACCAGAACATACACACGACATACTTGCATGCCTGAGTGAGATGATGAGACTCAAGCAGAGCTAACAACTATTGTACTGTTCGTGTTTTTTAAAAAAATGTTTATTTTTTGAGAATTTCATATATGAATACTGAATTTATACCACTCCACCCTCCTCCTCCACCTGGCTTCTATCAAGTCCCTTCCCCCAGTTCATGGCCTCTTACTTTTAATTGTTACTCTTTTTTAATAATATTTATTTATTTATTATGTATACAATATCCTGTCTGTGTGTATGTCTACAGGCCAGAAGAGGGCACCAGACCTCATTACAGATGGTTGTGAGCCACCATGTGGTTGCTGGGAATTGAACTCAGGACCTTTGGAAGAGCAAGCAATGCTCTTCACCACTGAGCCATCTCTCCAGCTCCTAATTGTTACTCTTAAATACACACTCCTATATATAAATCTGTGAAGATGGTCTGGGTTACTGTGGCTTGCATGAGTTTAGACTAACCTAAGAAGCCATTGATCGCCTGTAGCTCTTCATCTGGGGGTGGGGCCTTGTGACTTTTCCTCATTCTGTGTTGTCATGGGCATTGGTGTTGCCATTTTTAGGTCTTGTTGTTGTGATTGTTGGGGTTTTCCTATCTTTTATGGAAGACACAGTGTTACAGTCCTGGTCCTCTGGCTCTGGTCTTCTACCCCATCTTCTGCAATGTTCTGAGTCTCAGGTGGAAGGGTTGGGCTGCAGCTGTGTTGGTTGGGGCAGACACGACGTGGTCAGTAGCTTTCTGTCACCGTCTCCTGCTGCACCAACAGCCTTCTGTGACAACAGCGAGAGGTACACACCTCAGGTAAAGCCACACATTCCAGGGGTGGACCTTTAGTATGTGGGTGGCACCGGGGCCCTGCACTTTTTTCTGGTGTACACCTCTGTGAGCATCTGTTTGTCTGTGTATAAGTCAGGGTTCACTAAAGGAACAGAACTGAAGATAGAATGATTTACTAGATATGGGGTTTATTAGTTTGGCTGACAGGAAGTCCAACAATGGCTGTCTCATATGAGAGAGGCCAGGAATCCGAGAGTTCCTCAGGTGACCAGGCTGGGTGCTCAGAAGTTCCAGTCTGGCCCTGAAGGCCTGAGGGTCTCTGGAGAACTGGTCGTCTTTCTGTGCTGGGATCCTGAAGCCGGTTCTAATGTGGGTCTCAGCAGCAGACTAAGTGGGCATGCCAGTGAGGAAAGGCCAAGCAGGCAACACAGAAAGCTTCCTCCTTCCACACTCTTGTCAGGGCTGCGAGCAGAAGGTGCTGTCCAGATTTAGAGCATGTCTTCCTGCTTCGAATATTCTGATTGAGAAAATCCCTCACAGCCTAGCCCAGCAGCTTGAATTTAGTTGATTACAGATGCAGTCAAACTGACAGCCAAGATTAATTAGCCCCCACAGTCTGTTATTAGTTTTTGTTTTCTCTTTTGGACAGGGTCTCCTATGTAGTCCTGCCTCTGCCTCTCAAGTGCTGGGATTACAGACCTGAGTCACCATGCTTGGTTTAAATATCTCAGAGAATCTTGGACATGACATTTGACAGGACCAGAAAACAAAACCAGAAGAATTAAAGACTCACCAAACCTTACATCACAGGACCAGAACTTATCACAGTTTTTTTTGACTCTGGTGTCCTTCCTTTATGCTACACTAAAGCTGGGATGACCTTTGGCTATGGCTATTGAACTGTAATCACTGGATATCTAGAAAGTCAGATTGTGTTGCCTGCTGTACTTAGGAGCATGAAAGAAAAATGTGAATTGGAAATGCTTTTGCAGGTGTTAAAACACCTCTGCAGTGTAGACTTGAACTTACAGCCATTCTCCTGCCTCTGCCTCCCGAGTGTTTGGATCCCAGACATAAGCTAGTAGGCCCTCTTCTGCCACTCTTTTCAAGCCCTGGATCTTTTTATATTTTGAGATCAGCCCCAAACGTTAGCATTTTGTATTGTCTGGGGACAGTAGCAGGATACCTTCTTATTCCTCGTCAGCACTCAAGAGGGGGACAGCGCCAGAAACAGGATGCTGCCAAGAGGTGCTCCAAACCAGAGTGAGAAAGAATGGGGTGTCAGGGACAAAGTTTCTTTACAAGGTCAAGAAATCACCGCAGCCCTCCAACACCGGTAGGCGAACTGTCTTTACTCTTTCCTGCAGCCCCAGAGAGCGACGCCGAGCCCTCTAAATGAAGAGCTGCGCCTGAGCAAGGTCACCTGCCTGGGTCTGGTGACAGGTTATCAGTGCCAGTTCACATGTCTCCCTGCGGGTCCTTCAGCCTCCCAGCCGTTCTTTCCGGAGGGATAGAACAGCCGAGACCCGGACTCATCGTACAGGCACGACTCGGACTGGCCATCCCGCAGGAGTCTACGAAGGAGGTTGCTTTTAGGTGATGGACAGACGCTGTCTCAGTTGGCTGGGTACCAGGGTGCCCCTGGGAGGCAGGAATGCCAGATTGGGGTTTGCTCCATCAGCTTCCTCCTATCCCGCCGAATGGAATGTCCCTGCTGTTCCCAGACCCTACCCACTGTTGCTGGACGAGGGCGCCGTTCCGGGACTAGCGGCGCCCACGGGACAGAGGGTTGGGCGCGTGGGGAGGAGGGCACGTGGGGAGGGTGGGCGAGCAATCGAAGGAGGTGGGCGCTGGGCTGGCGCTCCGGAGACCCGGGCGCTGCGCCCTCCAGCAGAGGCGCCGCACAGCAGAGTGGGCCACCGCGGCCACCGCAGCGCGTGCGAGGGGCTGGCAGCGGGCAGCTGAGGGGCGGCTGCGCCCGCGCAGCAGAGCCGAGCCGAGCGGAGCCGAGCGAGAGCGCAGCTTGGCCGCCGCCGCCTGCCACATGCCATCGCCGCCACAAAGAGCTCCCTGAACCCAGGCGGCCGGAGCTCCAGGGGCTGTGCGGCACAGGAGGCTCTGAGCTGCGGACCAGGGGGAAGGGACCAGACTGAGGATGGCCCGGAAGAGAAAGCCCCCTAACATCCAGGGTGAGTCGCTCTCGTCCCCGCGTCCACATCCATCTCTCGGCCCGCAGGATCGCAGCTGGGCTCAGCCAAGTGGCAGGCGGCAGCGGGCAAGAGTTTGCCTTCTGCGGGGGTGGGATGGGGAGGGGCGCCTCTGCACGACGTTGTTTTTCTTTCGCCTCAGGGACGCTCGGGGAGGAGTTTGTCGCTGGCTTGGAATCTGGAGACACCTGGAGACTCTGGTCGCCACACTCCTTCCCTACACCTTGGTTCGGGAACTGGGTATCTGTTGCTTCTCCCTGGCCCCTCAGGGCAGTGCCTGGAGGGGAGAAGCCACTTCTCTTGGATGCTGGAGTCAGTCTGTTCATCTCCAGTCCCCAGCCTCTGTCACTCCCTTCGTCTGCCTCTTTTCCCAAAGCCTCGCTCCTCTCCTCTTCTTCATCCCCAGGGTGACAAGTTCTGCATTCATTTTCTCCACCTTCCTATCCTTAGGAGACGGTGGTTTGGCTATCTGCGACTACTGGCCGGGGTCCTTGGGGGCTGCTATCCAGGCGGGCGGGCGAGGATTCCAGCTGGGTCTTGCCCCCTGTTGCTCCTTTGGAGATAGGCTTCCAAAAACTTGGAAAGTTGAGGGGTGGAAAGGATGGCAGGAGGTTATGGAAAGAGCTTGTTGCTAGGGTTGCTAGAGGCACCTCTGTTCCGTCTGGGTAGAACCCTGGAAAGCTGCGTCCTGCGTGGCGCCCATCAGCTCTGGGGAACAGGTGTGCTGAGCGCGGATTCAGAGACAGCGACTCCTTTGCTGGCAGCATCCAGCCCCTTCGCCGCAGCAACACTGAGGTCAGAGGGAAGGCTGTGGCCGGGCACCAAGCATTCTGAAGAGGGCTGCCTATCTAGACAGGAACAGAAGCCGAGGGTGGTGGCCGGGAAGAAGTGGCGGTGTTTGAAGTTGAACTTCAATCCAGTGGACGCCATAGCCTGTGAGACAGCGTCTCTTTATGATTTGGGGGCTAAACAAAAGGGAACTGCGAACCTGAGATGAGAGCTGGAGCCAGGATGTATATACTGCATTGGTCCACAGCAAAGCAAGGGCCTTTGACTTGCTTGTTATTTCTCCCTAAACCTTGCTTCTGGAAGTTTAGATCCTCTCCAGGCATCACTAGGGGAACACAACTTTACTTAGGTGCTCTAGACAGTCTTTGGGTTGTGAAGAGTCCAATGGCTTACTGGGAAGGGTTAAAAATCATGATTCTAGATTCTCCTTAGACATCATTACAAACCACTATGGGTATTTAATTGCTGTGAAACTACCACCTAGGGACAGCAACTGTACTTAAGTGACTTTCCTTAAAACCCCATAACTCCTGGGCAGGAGCAGAGGCCGTACACATCATACACCACCACTGATTGTAGAGTCCAGTGGAAAAGAATGAGAGAATTTATCCATGCAAGACACTTTCTCTCCTTGCCACAGAGTGGAGAATTTGTCTGACCTCAGATTGACAGGATGCACGCGCTACACTTTATGGAACCATATGGCACCAGGGAACTAGGCAGAAGGATGAGTTTCAGCTCTGTTGATGTTGCTCTCCCTGGCAGGAAGGCAGGTCCTACCTCCCCCTCCCCCTCCCCAGACCGGCAGCTGCAATGGGTTGTGAAAGTGCAGAGTCTCACTTTACAGTACAGGCTACCTGAGGGGTACACACTAGCTGAGGGTACACACTAGCTGAGGGTACTCACTAGCTGAGGGTAGACACTAGCTGAGGGGTACACACTAGCTGAGGGTACACATTAGCTGAGGGTACTCACTAGCTGAGGGTACACACTAGCTGAGGGTACACACTAGCTGAGGGTACTCACTAGCTGAGGGTACACACTAGCTGAGGGTATACATTAGCTGAGGGTACACACTAGCTGAGGGTACACACTAGCTGAGGGTACACGCTAGCTGAGGGGTACACGCTAGCTGAGGGTACACATTAGCTGAGGGTACACACTAGCTGAGGGTACACATTAGCTGAGGGTACACACTAGATGAGGGTACACACTAGCTGAGGGTACACACTAGCTGAGGGTACACACTAGCTGAGGGTACACACTAGCTGAGGGTACACACTAGATGAGGGTACACACTAGCTGAGGGTACACACTACCTGAGGGTACACACTAGATGAGGGTACACACTACCTGAGGGTACACACTAGCTGAGGGTACACACTAGCTGAGGGTACACACTAGCTGAGGGTACACACTAGCTGAGGGTACACACTAGCTGAGGGTACACACTAGATGAGGGTACACACTAGATGAGGGTACACACTAGCTGAGGGTACACACTAGCTGAGGGTACACACTAGATGAGGGTACACACTAGCTGAGGGGTACACACTACCTGAGGGTACACACTACCTGAGGGTACACACTAGCTGAGGGTACACACTGCCTGAGGGTACACACTACCTGAGGGTACACACTAGCTGAGGGTACTCACTAGCTGAGGGGTACACACTAGATGAGGGTACTCACTAGCTGAGGATACACACTAGCTGAGGGGTACACACTAGATGAGGGTACACACTAGATGAGGAAAGTCTTACTTTAGGAAGGATTCTTCTTAGCCAAGGCTTAGAAAGATACAAATGAGGCCAAATAAAAGACAGTGAGATCACTAGAGACCTGTGGATAGATACTGCCTCCCTCCTCCTCTCTCTCTCCTCACCTTCTCCCCACTCCACACCCGTTTCCACCTTCCTTCCCTCTCCTCCCCTTCTCCTTTTCTCCTCCCTCCTCTTCCCTCTCCCCTCCTCCCTCCCTTCCTCTCCCCCTTCCCCTTTCCTCTTCCCTCCCCTCTCCTCCCGCCTCTTCTGAACACCAAGACAGCTTTTATTTTTGTCACAAAGCAACAGCCCTTTCTAGAGTGAACTTAGTTGACAATGGAATGATTGAAAAACATGATTAATGAGATTTTGTCATTAACCTGTTAATGGTTGGTCCAGGAACACAGATAATACACTTCCCAGAACACATGGACCCAGGACATTTCAGCACAGTTTTTAAAGCCAGGGTTTCCTCACACTGCTTTTCTAAAGGGAAAGGTTGGCTCAAGCTCTCTTGACTCCTGTCTCTCTCTGCTAATGCTGAGCTCCTTTTCATTTCAAAATTCAGATCATTTGGGGCTGGAGAAATGGCTCAGAGGTTAAGAGCGTTGCCTGATCTCCCAAAGGTCCTGAGTTCAATTCCCAGCAACCACATGATGGCTCACAACCATCTGTAATGAGGTCTGGTGCCCTCTTCTGGCCAGCAGGCATACACACAGACAAAATATTGTATACATACTAAATAAATAAATAAAAATATTTAAAAATTCAGATCATTTGCTATTTCTTAGAACAAAGATGCATTAAAAATCTTTTGCAATTTATGTCAGCAGACAGTTTTGTATGTCATACACAGATGGACCCAAACCTAGAAAGTTGCCATCCAAATACTTGTGTCAAAGTTATATCTGACTGTCTATCCATCTATCTATCTTTGTGCTTTCTGAGACAAAGTCTTGCTGTAGTTCAGGCTGGCTAGGAACTCGCTCTGTAGCCAGTCTAGCCTTGAACTTACGGCAATCCTCTCTCCGTCTTCTAGCTGATGAGACAACAGGCGTGAGCCATGCCAGGCTTCAGTTTTGCCCTGAACAAAAGTCCCTGGCTGCAGGCTTGCTGAGCTGATGTTAGAACAACCACAATACCTGCCTGGTAGAAGTGGAAACTTCTGGGCTTTGGGGTGTATTTTCCTGGATAGTAACCATACCTTAGCAGCAACGATCCCGTGGCTGTGCTGGTGCCCTTTGCATGAGCTGTTCCCCGGCTCAGCTGCCCTGCTGTGGGGAAAAGTCATGCTGCGGCTTGCGATGGGTTGTTCACTGGCTTCAGAGTCCTAGCAATAGAGATGTCCTGTCTTCATGACTTCCAAACAGGGCAGAGCAAATTCACATAGACAGAAGAGTCATGCCATCAGCAGGCTGTCAGGGGAGTACCGGCGTTCATTTTATTTACTTGTTTATTTATTTAATGCTCAACAAAATATTTATCTTCTTTAGATGACAAGTAGACAGTCTTACTCGCAATAGAAAAATATGTATAAAACATTTCCTAACCATTAACTGAGGGTAGCAGGGATTCAAAATGATTATAATTATCCACTGGGGACTATGATTTTTTAATTTAATTTATTTTATTAACTTTTAAAATTTATTTTACATCCTGACCACAGTTTCCCCTCTCTCTTTTCCTCCTGCTTTCTCCCCTGACTCCCATCTAACCCCTCCCCATTCATTCCTCTCCATTCACAAGGGACAGGCCTCCCATGGGCTTGCACAAAGCATGGCACATCTAGTTGAAGTCTTTGCAGGATAATCCAGCAGGAGAAGAGGTTCCCAAAGATCCAGTTAAGCACCAGGGACAGGCCCTGACTCACTGCTAGGAGCCTTACAAACAGACCGAGCTATGCAGCTGTCACAGACATGCAGAAGCCCTAGGTCGGTCCCATGCAGGCTCCCATGTGCTCCCATGAACTCAGGTCAGCTGCCTCTGTGGGTTCCACCATCATTACCTTGCCCCTTGCTCCCCGGCCCCGGGCTTGTACTATCCCTTTTCCCTTTCTTTAGGAGGACTCCCGGAGCACAACCCAGTGCTTGGCTGTGCACCTCTGCATCTGCTTCCATCAGTTACTGAGTAAAGGCTCTCTGATGACAGTTAGGGTATTTATCTATCTGATTACAGGAGAAAGCCAGTTCACGTACCCTCTCCTCTATTGGTAGGAGTCTTAGCTGGGGGTCATCCTTGTGGCTTCCTGGGAGTTTCTCTGGCACCAGGTCTCTCTCTAACCCCAAAATGCCTCTCATCAGGTTGTCTCTTTCCTTACTATCCCCTTAGTCATACACCCAACCCACCTACCTTAAGTTTCTCTCTCCACCCCGTACCCCCACCTCTGCCTCCAGTTTCCCCAGGAGATCTCTTCTATTTCCCTTTCCTGGGGAAATCCATGTATCCTTCTTTGTGTCCTCCTTGTTATCTAGCATCTCTGGGGTTGTGGACTGTAGGTCGGGTATCCTGTACTTTACTCCTAATACCCACTTATGAGTGAGTGCACACCATGTCTGTCTTTCTGGGTCTGGGTTACCTCACTCAGAATGATTTTCTTCTAGTTCCATCCATTTGCTTGAAAATTTTATGAGGTCATTGTTTTTTTTTTTCAGCTGAGTTATACATTACTGTGTAGATGTACCACGTTTTCCTTATCCATTCTTTGGTTGAGGGGCATCTAGGTTGTTTCTAGGTTCTGGCTGTTACAATAATGCTGCTATGAACATTGTTGAGCAAGTGTCCTTGCGGTGTGATTCACCACCTTTTGAGTATATGTCCAAGACTGGTATAGCTGGGTCTTGAAATAGATAATTCCCACTTTTCTGAGAAACTGTCATATTTATTTCCAAAGTGGTTGTACAAGTTTGCACTCCCACCAGCAGTGGAGGAGTGTTTCCCTTACTCCACATCTTCTCCAACATAAACGGTCATCAGTGTTTCTGATTTTAATCATTCTGACAGGTGTAAGATGGTATTTCAGAATCATTTTGATTTGTATTTCCCCGAGGACTAAGGATGTTGAACAATTATTTAAGTCTATTTCGGCCACTCTTTTTTTTTTTTTTTTTTTTTTTTTTTTGGAAATTCTTCTGTTGAAAATTCTCTGCTTAGATCTGTATCACATGTTTTAATTGGATTATTTAGTATTTTGGTGTCTAGTTTCTTGAGTTCTTTATATATTTTGGAGATCATCCTTTTCTCTGATGTATAGTTGGTAAAGATCTTTCCCATTCTGTAGGCTGCCATTTTGTCTTGTTGACCATGTCCTTTGCCTTACAGAAGGCTTTTAGTTTCAGGAGGTCGTATTTATTAATTGTCGACCTCAGAGTCTATTTTACTGATGTTATTACATTCAGAAGTGGTCTCCTGCGCCAATGAGTTTGAGGCTACTTCCCACTTTCTCTCCTGTCAGCTTCAGTGTAACTGGGTTTATGTTGAGGTCTTTGATCCACTTTGACTTGAGCTTGGCACAGAGCTACAGATGTGCTAATAGATGGATCTATTAGCATTCTTCTGCATGCCGCCATCCAGTGATGCCATGGTGTGCAGGGCTACAGATATGGATCTATTTGCATTCTTCTGCATGCCGCCATCCAGTGAGGCCGTGGTGTGCAGGGCTACAGATATGGATCTATTTGCATTCTTCTGCATGCCGCCATCCAGTGATGCCACGGTGCTCATTTTTGATCTCTCATCCAAAGAACAGCCTTTCAAAAAGGCAAATGGAATTTTCAGTGAATCCAGGATCAATGTCTTATGAACCCAAGTCAGTTGAGTTGGCAGTGGTGATGTTAGCCCTTCTCTGCCGTAAGAACAATCAAGACGTCTGTGGTGGTTTGAGATCTGAATTGAACTCTTGGTTCCAAGCTGATGGCACCATTTAAAGAGCTTATGGAGCCCTCAGGAGGTACAGCTTTGCTGGAGAAAAGCACTGAGCTGGGAGTGGGTTTTGAGGGTTCACAGCCTCTCCCCACTTCTACTTTATTCTCTTTGCTTCCTGCTTGCCATTGAAGATGTGATGCCCCACCTCCCCACGCTGTCTGTCTGTCTGCTGCCCTGGCTCCCTTCAAGCCCAAATAAACTCTTCCTTAAGTGGTCTTTGGTCAGGTATTTTATCATGGCAGCAGAAAGAAAGTGATACAACTTCTTTCTACGTTGCTGAGGTTCCAAGGCCTAAGCTTGGAATTATCTGTTTACCCAGCTCCTACAGACTGAGCACTGGCTATGCGCCAGGGTGTGTGAAAAGCATCAGACACATAGCCATGACCATGACAAACCCTGAGTCTCAGAGGGGGCCTAGAAGGGGCAGGTAGTGCGTGAATCAGAAAACTTTACCTGGTGATTGCTACCATGAAGAAGTTAAGCAAGGCGGCACAGTTTAGGTGACTGTGAGGTCATGTTTGGTTGTTGGGAGATGATATTTACATTGGGAAGGGAGTGATGGAGAGTGATTTGTATGCCAAGATCTGGAACACAACCCTGTGGACTCTCAGGAAGAAATGGAACAGTAGCTGAGCAGATTCCCAGACAAAAGGGTGGCCAGTGTGCCTGGAGAGAGAGGGGTGTGAGGTAGAATGTGGTCAGTGTGCCTGGAGAGGGAGGGGTGTGAGGTAGAAATGGGTGGAGAGAGCCCAGATCTTTTTTTAGTACAAAGGAGAATAGGGTTTTAAGGGAAGTGAGAAGCCATTGGCTACTTGCTTGATGTTTCTGTCTATATCACAGTTTTAAAAAAAAGGCTAGAAAGCCAGGTGTCATGTTGCAGACTTGTAAACCCAGCAATGGGAGGCCAAGGAGGGGTGCTGTGCTGTCAGAGGGCTATACCCCATGTTTCCAGGTCCTAGCTCCAGTCAGGGAAGTAAAATAAAGGCATGCACAGCTTGCAATGCAACAAGGAAACTGCTCCAAAAGTATGATGACTACAGAAGCAAAGACGTTGTCACGAGTGACAGTGGGCTACCTGAGTGACAGTGCCCAAGGACCCCAGGTCTTAGGGCGAAGGAGGTATTGTTGCTAAGAAACGTACCATGCACAGGTCTTTATTTTGATTGACAGATTGAACTCGTACAACCTTTTCTACACTGCACCTGCCCCTTCCCAGAGAGCATCTGCTTTTAATCCTGCACATGCCTGGTTATACAGAGGCATAAGATGGCAAACAAGGTTTCTCATCGAAGTTCATTTAGAGGGTGTGATGTGCCTTACTGTGCACACCCTCAGAACTAACTTAGGCCATGTGAGGCCCAGTCCCTTCTAACTGGCGTGTGACTGAGTGGAAACTGCCCACAATGGATGATGAGCTGGCGGCAATGATATGATTAGCTTAGTCTTGCCGACTGAGGGCAGCTCCCAGACTAAGTTCACCTGAGAGAGTTTAGGATTCTGAAGGAGGGTCTGGAATATACTGCTCAGGGTGGAATATGGAAGGCAGCTTATGTCTCTTAGGCAACAAAAGAAGCCCAAGAAAGGAGAACAATGTTGGGAGAGGGGGCACCGAAAACTGCTTAGACCCCAGACAATTCAAGATTTCGCCAAGAGCCTTGGGAGCCTGGTGTGAACACGTTGCAGAAGAAACCCTGTCATTTAAGCTTGGAGGGCTGGCAAGTTAGGGCAGCTGCGCTTTTGGTGACCTATTATTCATGTAGCATCTCACATAAAAGCGCACAGACTTTTAAGAGAGCAATGAGGCAATGAGTGACTTGTGACTAGGATTTTTACAGTGTGTGTGTGTGTGTGTGTGTGTGTGTGTGTGTGAGAGAGAGAGAGAGAGAGAGAGAGAGAGAGAGAGAGAGAGAGAGAGATTACAGACCTTATACATGCAAATAGCCTGGAGTCTGAATAACTACCATTATCACGAAGGAGGGGCTGTTGATGAATTAGCGTGGAAATTTGGTTTTTGCGCCTCAGAACCCACAGCGCTGACAGGGGGACAGGGCCTTTTTGGCTGCTTCTCTCCATCTTAAGCCTTTCTGATTAGAAGATGGCCTGATACTTAGGGCTGATATAAATAATGATTAGTTTTAAACCCTCACACATCTACTCCCACTTTCATATGATCTGCTTCTTTGTCAATGATTATTAATGAAAAATAAATTTTGAAGTTCCAGAGTTTAACGCTAAGGAGATACGTATCTCCTCCTGCGTTTTCTCCTGACCTCAAAGTGGCTCTTTAGAGGCTGGTAAGGCTGATAGAATCTCAAACACTGTGTCACCAAGAATGGGGGCTGGTCCTTAGTGACACCATAGCATAATGCATTTGTGACATCATGTTATTTTCATAGTAGTGACAGTCACAATGTCTGTTCACTGCTGAGTTATTGAGGAACGGCACAGAGGGAGGTGAGTCAGATGGCCATAGAGCCCATGTCTGGAATCTGGAAGGGGTTTGCTTAAGTTTATCATTTGAAAGTGTGTATTCTATACAGGTCAAGGAATACAGACATGCACACATGTGTATATGGGCCTACATATATACGTGTAAAGCCATAGCCTCTCCTTACTATGCTTGTATCCATACATATATTGGTATCTGACCCTCAAGAGTTTTGGTGTTACTTTGGTATTCATCTTTAAGTCATTTAAGCACGTGGTAGCAAGTCATCAAGCACCTCGGTGTCCTGAGCTTGCCAGCAGTGAATGCACCCATGTTCTCCCCTGCCCAGTGGAATCTGGGCTAAGTGAAGACCCAGACAAAGGCAGGGTCACACACACTGCTGCCCAGTCTCCTGCGTCTTCTGCCCTCGCACATGGCTCATTTTGGAGAAAAACGCTTCTGTATTATGAAACTGTGTGAGCATGCCCTGTAGAGGCCATCATGGGAGGCCTCCTCTTAAGGGCCAGCATCGGTGTGCCAAGCACGTGGTGGCCTCCTGTGGGAAGGGGTTCTCTCCACCTCTGCAAAGTTTCCTGACATCTGAGTCTCCACTAGCAAACTGCCTGAATTTTATGATTAGCCTTGACCTGGGGTCACACAACCAATCTGTATTTTTGGATTCTAGAATCGTAGAACTGGTTAGGAGATAATAGGTGTTTACTATTGTCTTAAGCCACAAAATTTTGTGTTAATTTGTTGCATTAGGTAATGAACATGCTTGTAGCTATGGTTTCTGCATTTCTCTCTGTTGGGAGGCACAGGACGCTCTTCCTTTGCTGCTGTGTACATACTGGGGCGGTGTCGTGCGTGTGAGGGAGAACTGAGCTAGCCCTGCAGTGTGGTGGTATTATTGCCGTCTCTTTCAAGGTCCCCGGATCCTTATCTGCTGCTTCTGGGTTCCCAAGAAAGAAAAGAAGGAAGCCATTAATTCACAGTCTTCATTAGTACTCTATTGGCTTTCGATCTTAGCTCTCTTTTCTAATTAGTGAATTTCGCTTAAATCTGAGTTAGTGCTGAAATCCCCAAAGTTCCTTTCATCATCTGTTTCTTTCCCTCCTTTCCTGGGGAATCTTGCTCCTGATCTTCAGTTTCTGCTAGTGTAGAAGCTTGCTTAGAAATGCACCAGCCTAAAATCCAGAATAATAGAGAGGACACACAAGATCTACAGCCCCCACAGCAAGCCAACCTGCAGATAATCCCTGACAGCTTAAACCTTCAATTCTTACCATAAAATGGATCAAGTTTGTGAAGCAATACATATGTTATAGTCTGGCTTTGCCATTCTACAATGTATCCATATGTGAAAAAATCCTTTACATACTTTGATAATTAAAAAAATCTAGAAGAAAACCCTTCAAATCTACTAATAAAGCCTCTCCAATTTATATTTAGCCAATTCTTTCTACCAAAGAAGCCCTTTCTCTCCCCTCCCAGTGAGAACTTTGATCTTTAACTAGGAAACCCAGAGATCTGGGTATGGTGACATGTGTCCACAATTCCACTGTCTGGGAGGCTGATGTAGAAGGATTCTGACAGAGGCCAGCCAAGGATCTGTAGGGAGTTTAAAGCTAACCCGGGCTGCATAATGAATTTTGAAAAGAAAAGAAACCAAGAGAAAAGATAAAGAAGAAAAGAAAGAAAAAAAAAAGAAAAGAGAAGGAAAGAAAAATAGCCATCTCGTCTAGCCTTCTAAGATATTTGGGTGAGATGTTTGTCTCTCTTATTTCATCCACCTGTTCGCTAACCCTAGCGGGCTGTCTGCTCTGTGCCAGGCACTGTTCTAATCGTCCTTCAGATGTGCCAGAGAACAGCACAAAGGACTTTGTAAAGTTTGCAAGTCAGATAGCAAAGAGGGCTCAGTAGCAGGCAGGTTGTTTGTTACCTGTGAAAGCGTGAGGCGAGGGTACAGCCAGGACGGGGAATCTGGATCCCTGCTGCCAAGTGACGCCAGAGGGCCAGCTGTGCTGTCCACTGTGTGGGCACAGTCGACACGGTGGAAGGGTGATCCTCGGGAAGTCCCCAAGAGAAAAGCCAGGCGTGACGCTTAGCTTTCATCATCTGCTCGACATGACCTAGACTCATCTGGGAAGAGTCTCAGTGAGGACTGTTTACGGTGGGGATTGTCTTAAGTTAGCTGATGTACGGGGACCTGACTGTCTGTGGGCAAGACCAGTCCCTAGGCAGCGCTTCTGAATGGTTTGAGTGACAGAATCAAGATGGGCACAATAAGCAAGCGAGCAGGCACGCTTGTGAGCAGGCACGTGTGTAAGCAGGCATGTATGTGAGCAGGAATGCATGTGAGTGGGCACGTGTGTTAGCAGGCATGCGTGTGAACAGGTGCGTGTGTAAGCAGGCACGTGTGAGCAGGAATGTGTGTGAGCGGGCATGTGTGTGAGCAGGCATACATGTGAGCAGATATATGTGTTAGCAGGCACGTGTGTGAGCAGGCACATGTGTTAGCAGGCACGCATGTTAGCAGGCATATGTGTTACTGGGCATGCGTGTGAGCAGGAATGTGTGTGAGCGGGCACACGTGAGTGGGCATGCATGTGAGCAGGCACACGTGTGAGCAGGCACGCATGTTAGCAGGCACATGTGTTAGCAGGCATGTGTGTGAGCAGGAATGTGTGTGAGCGGGCACACGTGAGTGGGCATGCATGTGAGCAGGCACATGTGTGAGCAGGCATGCATGTGAGCAGGCACATGTGTTACCAGGCAAGCATGTGAGCAGGCATGCATACACTGTTCTTCGTTTGCCCTTGACTGCGGGTGTGCTTTGACAAGCTGCTTCAACCTCCTGCATGTATTTGCTCCTTTTAGAAACTTGAAGGAGCCCTTTATGTAAATTTTGCTGTTTACTGAATTGTGTTTTAGTGTTCAAGTCTAAAGACAAGATACTATTTTTAAAACTGATGTTCCATTAATATCTTATGAAACATTTATTATCATGTTGCCTTACAAAAAGTTTTCAGTTGTCTTAAATTTAGCTGATGGCTTTATATATTTTGTATATATAAGTTAAAAATATAAAAAAAAGCTATGAAATTGAGAAGAAGCTGCTTACTAGGCACGCATACTTGAACAATCCCAGTGTTGATAGCATCCTTCAGGGAATTCAGCTCCCTTGTATTTATCCTTGCTGACCCACTCCCTTCTTTCGTTTGCACAAGTATCCCATCGCATTCTTTCTGCTGACAACACCGTCAGAGAAAGAGTTTTGGTGGCCGAAGGAAGACCATTATGTTGTTAAAAATGCTGATAATAGATAGATGTATCCAGGGCTGTTGTGGCTGCCTGACTCTGATCGACCTGAAACCATCCAAAATCTCTATGGAACTCAGTCCTGGATTTAACCACCAAGAAAGCTTATGTCACATTCCAAACTTTCCGGAGACCTTACTGAAGGGTTGTCATGCCTTGAAGATACTAACTTGTTTTAGTCGTCTATGGAAACACCAGAAAAGCCAAAGGCTGTGGGCTTCACTCGACTGCTTCTAATCTGTTACTCTCTCTCTCTTTTTTTTTTTACAACCTTGGTAAAGTCTCACTGTGTTTCTGGATCACTGTACTTTAGGCATGATGAAGGTACCAACTGATTGATTGTATCAGCTTTTGTGGGCTGAGACTGTTGACTGGACGGATAAATCATGATTACGTTCTAGGCACCATCATGGTACAAGTAAGCTCAGAGAAGTAATCATTTATTAAAACAAAGTTTTGGGGAAGTGTAATAGGTAATTGCTTAGATTCTGAAGTACCAGAGATCTTTTAGATGTTTGGACACTTGCTGAGTTCAGACTTGCCCTCCACTGGTGAGGATCAGTGAGCCTCTACCCCCCATCTCATGCTCCTATAAGCTGGAATTCCTCATATTGCGTGGAGGAATGTGAAGGTGGTGGCCTTGGATGACCCGGAAAGGCGAAGCCGCTTGTTTTCTAAGCCCCCAATCCCAGAACAACGTCTCAAAGCCTGTGCAGGGGAGAAACTGCATTTCACAGCAGACGCTGCGACTTTGGATCCGACCTGTTCTTTGCCTTTCCTCATCCTCCACATTCATTTTAGTTTTGATAATCCGTTCCTTTATTCTTCTAGTCTCATGATGTTTGTTTTTGTAATGCCAAAAATTCCCACATATCCTTCAAGACTCAGTGAAAATATCAATTCCCTGTACAACGAACGTTCCCACGTTCTAGTCTGGGCTCCCTCCTTTGAGCTAAGCAGGGTCTCCTCTTTGCTTCCATAACTCCTTATGCACCCCTCAAAGCTCTGAGCTTCTCAGCCACACTTCTGGAAGGGAGCCAAAACCCGACTAGGAATTGGTCTTGACTTGGTGTTCCAGGATGGAGCTTCTATTTGATCCCTCTGCCCCCTCCTTTCCGAAGACTCTGTCTGTCGCTTGATGTCAATCAGCCCATGCTCTGAGTCCTGAGGGAACAGCGTCTATGCCCAGACTATTCAACTGGGAACCATCAGCTTGCTATTTTATTTTAAAAATTAATCTGTTTTCTTTCATTTTCAAAAATTTCTTTGTTATAAAACTAACTATTTTGGAGCTTTCTGTGCAAGTATTTTATATTAGTTATGTCTCTATTGTTGAGATAAAACACCATGATACAGAACGGAGAATTTATTCAGGGTTTGTGGTAACAAAGGGAAAAGAGTCCCTCATGGCAGGGCAGCATGGAAGCAAGCAGCAAGCAGCAAGCGTGTTGGCTGGAGCAGCAGCTGAGAGCTGGCTGCACACTAGGACTGGAACCTCAAAGCCCAGCCGTAGTGACAACATGTCCTCCAGCGAACCATGGTCTCTCCTAATCACTTCTACCAACTGGGGACCACGTGCCCAAACACAGAAGCCCTGTGGGGACCATTCTCTAGCAAACCACCACATACATTAACATGCCTGCACACATGTGTTTACCGTGTTGAGCTGCAACAAGGCTGAGTCTAAAATTAAGTGTGGCCCATGAAAGTGAAACTGAATTTGCCATCAGCTGGATATTTTAGGAGTGACATTAGCTCAGCATTTTCATTGATTTTAGAATTGCTCTACACATTCCTGAAGAGTTAGTCCACAGGTTAGATATACGATCATAGCGTGAACTCTATGGAAAATGAACAAAAGAGTAATGCTGGGTCTTCTCCATTTACCAGCGGCATCTAAGGTTTGCCTGTTAGTGTCAGCCATTGTTCTTAGCGTGCTGGTGTGTCACTGATGATAGTACACCGTCTGTTCCCGTCCTGGTGTGTCACTGATGATAGTACACCGTCTGTTCCCGTCCTGGTGTGCCACTGATGATAGTACAACGTCTGTTCCTGTCCTGGTGTGTCACTGATGATAGTGCACCGTCTGTTCCCGTCCTGGTGTGTCACTGATGATAGTACACTGTCTGTTCCCGTCCTGGTGTGTCACTGACAGTGCACCTTCTGTTCCCGTTCTGGTGTGTCACTGATGATAGTACACTGTCTGTTTCCATCCTGGTGTGCCACTGATAGTGTACTGTCTGTTTCTGTCCTGGTGTGTCACTAACAGTGTGCATCAACACGTGAGTAGAAACCAAACTATCAGCCGTCAGAATTTAGGGACCACCATAGTTCTAGATGGTCAAACCCACGGTTGTCATTACTTCTTCAAGGTTTCAAATAAGCAACTCTTCAACTCATCAAAAGTACTTAGAAGGATCCGATTTTATTTATGTTCCCGTGTAGCCTGCTCTGAAATGCCTTGAAAATGTTCTTTATATTTGGGTCCATGATCCTCAGGGAGTAAATAACTTCTGGGTTGGCGCTTCTGAGAAGTTTTATAAAGCCTGGGCTGGGGTTTGTGGACAGAGCTGAGGATATGTCTTTACTTAGGTCTTTCCAAATGGCGAGTGCCGTCATTCCAGACTTAGTTCTTTAATTTCTTTCTGTATCAGGAGTAATTCATGTCTTATCATTCTAGAACTGCTTCAGAACGTCTCCCCTCACCTCCCTCTCCCCAGAACCCACATAAAAATATATCCACTGTTAACCTATAATCACAGCCCTGGGGAGGAGGAGACAGGACATCATTGCGGCTTTCTGGTCAACCCATCTAGCAGACTCAGTGAGCACTGAGTTCAGGAAAAGACCTTGTCTCAAACAAAGGAAGGTGGACAACTGAGGAAAACACTGAATGTTGACCTTAGACTTTCACATGCATGTACACTGCAGTTGTACACACATTCATAGGTTAATGCATACACACACACACATTCATATGTTCATACACACACACACATTCATAGGTTCATACACACACACACACACAGACAACCAACAGTCATAAGAGTTGATGAGTTGATTAAAGTGGATAAAGGTTGGGCCTCCAACTTGCTGATCAGAGAAGTTGATTACAACTGGTTGCCACCTTCCCGGCAGTGGGACTGCAAAGGTGTGATCTTCCCCTTCATTCTGGAGGAAGGAATCAGTTACAACGAGCTATTTCCTATCACCAGATGAAACAAAATTAACCTCCTGACATCCTCAATAGCATATATTGGTATTCTCTGTGCTCTCTGGCAGGTTTATGTTTGCAAATTTATATTTAGTAATTTGGTACTGCACTAGTAAGAGATTTCCAAGAAAACAAAATGCAACAGGAAACCGACGATTAGGCAGATTCATTTTCGTCATTAGGGACAGGCTGATGTGACCGTGGTCCTGAGAAATCCCGAGATTTTTGCTATCAAGGACAGGCTGACGTGACTGTGGGCTCTGAGAAGTCCCATGATTTGCCCTCCGAAAGTTGGAGGCCCAGAGCCTGTTAGGACGTGTGAAGGTGGTGATGGGGGCGTGGAGCAGTTTCCTGACTGCTACTGAGCCCAACTCAAGTGATAATGAGTTTTACACATAAAGTGTAAGGCGAAGAAAGAGATGGAGGGAAGGCCGCCTGGATTGCAAGCAACTGAGAGAATTACTGCAGTAGGGATGCTTGTTTAGATAAAGGGCTCAGTTAGTTTCCTGATACCGCCAGACTTCAAAGGTCTGCAGATTTGGGGTTTGAGAGTAAGGGCAGTAACTCATTAACAGATTCTGTCCAAGACTGACTTGTCAGATCTCAGTATGCTTTTGTACATAACAGGGGAGCCAAGCCTTCTTTTATGGACTGCTATGCGCTTTGCCTACTGTCTCATCCTTTCGTTTTTTGATTTATTATAGAAGCATTTTCATTAAAATTCTGAAATTACATTTCCCATTGCCGACAATGTAGCTTTTAAATTGTGGCTTATAATAGTGGCATTAGTGGTTGGCATTTTTATTTCTTTATCGTAGGGGACTCAAATGACTTAAACCTTTTGAATATAAGCCAGTTCATTTAGCTAGCTCCATCATTTCCTAAGAACTGAGATTTAGCATGTAACAGTTTTAACAGACTCTCTGATTGATTTTTAGACAATAAACTTTGTGGTTTTAAAAACCTTAAACATATAGTGCGTTGTAAGACTAGGGGCCCCTTTTCCCCCAATTTCTCTTTTAAGCTTCTATTAAGACTTATATTTCTTGATCCTCTTTTGGAATGAAGAGATTAAATCACTGGAGTCATTAGCTGTTGAATTTAGCCCTTTTCATCAGGGGCTGGCCTGTTTTATTGAATAACAGCAATTAAAAAAGAAGTTTACCAACTCAGAATGTTTTTTTTTTATTTATTTTTATTTTTATTTTTTTTTATTAAATTATAAAAGTTTCCATTTCAGCCCCTCCTCCCAACACCCTCCCACTCCCCCCACTCCCTCTCCTCCTCCCTCTCCATCCCCTAGAGCAGTCAGGGTTTCCTGCCCTGTGGGAAGTTCAAGTTCCTCCCCCCTCCCTCCAGGTCCAGGAAAGGTGAGAGTCCAAACAGACTGGAGCGCCAAAATCCAGTATATGCAGAGGAAGCAAGTCCCAGTGTCATTGTCAATGGCTTTTCAAAAAGGCTCCGGGCCAGCCACATTCAGAGAATCTGGTTGGATCACGTCCTTGTTCAGTCCCAGTCCAACAGGCCTTGGTGAACTCTCATTATATCAGTTCCCTTGTATCAGTGGGTGCTCGCATCCCTCGCAGTCCTGATTACTTTTTTAATTTTCTTCATCTTTCTGTTCCTCATTTGGACCGTGGAGTGCTCAGTTCGGTGTTCCAATATGGGTCTCCATCTGTATGGCCATCCAACGTTGGATGAAAGTTTCCTCTGCCCTTGCCTTCTTTGCTCACGTTCTCTTTCCTTCTGCCTCTTATTTGGACCTAGGGAGCTAGGTCCAGTGTTCCAACGTGGTTCTCCGCCTCCATCTCCATCCATCGCCAGATGAGGGTTCTATGGTGACATGCAAAATATTCATCAGTATGGTTGTGGGCCAAGGCCGGTTCAGGCACCCTCTCCTCTGTCCAGAGAACCATCTGGGGATCTCTCCTTGGACCGGGGATCCCCTTTATAATCAAGTCTCTTGTAAACCCTAAAATGATTCCCTTAGTTGAGGTATATACTTGCCTGATCCCATATCCATCCTTCCTCCCTCCCCCCCATCCCAGTCCCCCGATCTTTCCCCAATCCTCCCCTACTCCCTTCTCTCTAACCCTCTCCCTTTCTGACAACCCTCCCACCCCCCCCATGCACCCGAGGTTACCTGGGACTCTTGTCTGTTTCCTACCTCCTGGCGGATAGCTAAATAATCTTCATCAGGTTCATCTTCTTATTTAGCTTCTCTAGGATCACGAATAATAGGCTCAAAGACCTTTAATTATGGTTAGAATCCACTTATGAGTGAATACATACCATGTTCCTCTTTTTGGGTCTGGCTTACCTCACTCAGTAAAGCGTTTTCTATGTCCATCCATTTGCATGCAAAATTCAAGATGTCATTGTTTTTTACCGCTGAGTAAAACTCTAATGTGTATATGTTCCACACCTTTTTTAACCATTCTTCTATTGAGGGGCACCTAGGCTGTTTCCAGGTTCTGGCTATTACAAATAGTGCTGCTATGAACATAGTAGAACACATAAACAATGGCCGATAGACTCACTGGTTAAAGCGCCATGGTCAATACAGCGTCTGCATCTGACCCTTGGCCCTCTCTGTTTTTAATCATAACTCATTGTTTAGCACACTGCTGAGTTTTCTTCCCAGTGAATAGGCTTATAAATCCTTTAGGATGCCATAATCATCTGTATTAGTCAGGGTTCTCTAGGGTAACAGAACTTATAGAACGTCTATGTATGTATGTATGTATGTATGTATGTATGTATGTATCTATCTATCTATCTATCATCTATCTAGGGGATTTATTAGAATGACTGACAGGCTGTGGTCCAGCTAATCCAACAATGATTAGCTATGAACAGAAAGTCCAAGAATCCAGTAGTTGCTCAATCCACAGTGCTGAATGTCTCAGCTGGTCTTCAGTAGACGCTGGAATGTCAAGGAAGCAGGCTCTAACGCCAGTGAAGGAGCGGGCTTGCTAGGCAGGGAGGGGGAGAGCGAGCAGCGAAGAGCGAATGCTTCCTTCTCCCATGTCCCTACGTAGTTTACAGCAGAAGGTGTGGCCCAGATCAGAGGTGGGCTTTCCCAGAGCCTCTACACCCAGATTATAGGCATGTCTTTTCCTAGCTCAAAAACCCTGACTGCTCTTTGGGATGGAGAGGAAGGAGGAGAGGAAGTGGGGGGAGTGGGAGGGTGTTGGGAGGAGGGGCGGAAATGGAAACTTTTATAATTTAATAAACTTTGAATAAAAAAAAGGTAAAGATTAAAGGCATACACCTTCCTATCATGGAAGATATGGATTAGAAGTGCGTCTTCCTATTCCAAATCAAGCAAAAAATCCCTCACAGGTGTGCCTGCCATTTTTTTTTTTTTAGTTTAGTTAATTCCAAGTGTAGTCAAATTGATATGTTTGCAAAAGCCTGTGTTCTTCTCAAGCTGAATTGCTAACCACATCCCCATATTTGACAAGAAATGATAGAAGCTGGCAATTTGTGTTAATGACTAAACTATTCATTTTTTCCCTTATGGGTAGGTGATTGAGATAGGTGGATTCCTTTTTTTTTTCCCACTTGGTTTTTGTTTTTTGTTTTTTTTCAAGACAGTGTTTCTCTGTGTTGCCCTGGCTTTTCTGGAACTTGCCCTATAGACCAGGCTGGCCTTGATCTCATAGATGCACCTGCCTCTGCCTCCAGAGTGCTGGGATTAAAAGCATGCAACATGACTGCCTGGCCTTTTGCATTTTCTTAAAGTGTAGATAGATGAATGTTGACCTCACATTTTTTTCTTTGTAAAAGTCCACAGAGTTATTGCAGATTTACCTATCTGTGTACTCCGTCTCCTCTAAATAAACCCTATCTTTTGAGAACACTTTCTTCATCTTCAGTTCTTTGAAAAACTTTCCGAGGTCTTAACCTACCGTAGTGACTCTTGACAAGAGGAGTAACTAATGAGGAAGGCATTTGTTAAATGTGTTAGGTCTGTGAGAAAAGAGTTTTTGTCTAGGATTCACGAGGGAAAGGAATACATTAGTGTAAGTAAACAAGCAGGGGAGACTTGGCTCAGCAGCCCACAGTTTATTCTTATTCTACAGTCTCTGCTGTAAATGTCTGTCTATATTCTGGCTCATCCACCTGATTAGTCAAGGAGTTATTCTTTTTCTGAGTTATTGCCGTTCCCTGTAATCCAAACACGACACCCTTCCTCTGGTAGTCTGATGATCATAATTCAGAATCATTTCATTTCTAAGTGGAAACTACTTTGAGCAATTTAAAGGGTGGGGTTAATTCTTTCATGTATGATTAGCATTTATAGCCTATTTTAATGAGGATGCTACTGCTTTTAATTATTTTTATGTGTGTTTCAGCCAGAGGCTGAAGGTTGCATGTCTTCCTCAGTTGCTGTCCACCTACTTACTAGCTTATTTGAGACAGGGCTCTGTGTATCTCAGGCTGGCCTTAAACACTCTACATAACTGAAGTGGGCCCTGACTCCTGATCCTCCTGCTTCCACACCCCAAATGCTGTAATGTACTGCTATGTTTAGCCCTCCACCTTAATTTTAAAGAACAAATCTTTCACTGAAATAAGAGTTTATTGATTCGTGTAAACTAACTGGCCAGTAAGCTGAAGGGATCTGCCCATTTCTGTTCTCCCATTCTCAGACCCACAGTGCTAGGGTTACCATGCTCAGCTTTTTAAAAAGGTACATTTCCGTGCATGAACTGGCTCTTTGGAGCCCATTCCCTCTGAAGGGGTACCTTGCTCTGCTTAGATTCACAGAGGAGGACCTTGGTCCTTCCTTAAGTGATATGACAGGCTTTGTTGACTCCCTATGGGAGGCCTCACCCTCTCTGAGGAGTGGATGTTGGTGGAGTTGGATGAAGGTGAAGGAAGCAGGAAGGAGGGAGGGGGAACTGGAATTGATATGTAAAATAAGATTGTTTTAAAAATAAAAATATAAAAAGGTATATATATATTTTGAGAATTTTATAGATGCAAACAATGTATTTTGATTATATTTACTCCCCTCAGATTCTTTCAGATCCTCCACACCCTCCAATCCCTACTAACTTTGAAGGCCATCCCCCCTTCTCTCTCGCCTGTCTATCTAATCTATCTATCTATCTATCTATCTATCTATCTATCTATCTATCTATCTATCTATCTATCTATGTCTTAGAGCCCAGACTCCAGTGTGTGCTGCTTATATACTCATAGATTTGGGGACATTCACTGGAACTTGGCTGACCTACATTTTAAAAAATGACTTCCATCTTAGAAACACACACACACACACACACACACACACACACACACACACCTTATTTCCCTTTCCCAGAAGCCATTAACTATCCATGGATTCTTTGTTAGGGGTGAGGATTCAAGAGCCCCTTCCCACTCTATTTTAGAATGGTGACTGGCTTGATCTTGTTCAGATCTTGTTGTGGTGACATTTCATTTGTATTTTAATAAATAAGAGCTTGCCTGAAGATCAGAGAGGAAAATGGCCCCACTGGTCAGCCTTACAGACCAGACAGTGGTGACATACACGTTTAATCCCAATAGTCACACTAGTTGCTATAGAAACTGAGTGGTGCATGCCTTTAATCCCAGCCCTAGAGAGGATTATAAAACGGGAGGAGACAGGTCTAAGTCACAGTACCATCCTGAGATTCCTGGAGGCAGGTTGCCATTTTGAACTGAGGACAAGCAGTGGCTGGCTGCTTTGCTTTTAGGGTCTTCAAGTTGAACCCCAGTTTCTCTCTCTGAGTTTTATTAATTGTGCTTCATCTTTGAAGACAACCGTGGCTGCTGTGAGTTCATGAATCTGTGGTCCTGTGATGTCCAGAGGACACTGTTTTGCCCTGGTCCTCTCTGACCTCTGGCTCTTCACAGTCTTTCTGGTCCCTCTTTTCTGATGGTCCCTGAGTTTTGGGGGCAGGCAGTGTGACACAGATGTCTGTGCAACCCGTAAACACTTCTTCTCTGCATAATGACTGGAGTGAGTTTATGTGCTAACTGCTGTCTGATGAGGTGTGGGGGTTATTCTAGTTTATGAGTTTGCCTATGAGTTTAGAGGATAACTTGGTGCCATATCAGTTTTCACAATCATAGTTGTAGGTTTACCCCTGCAGCTGATGACCTTCCCAATCATGGATTCTTGGCCATATTCACCAGTACCAGTACACATTCCCTCCCGTGGATAGAGCCTTAAATCCAATGCTGAAGTGGTTGGTGACTTTCAGAACGCTTGTTCCACTATTGCACCTTGTGTATACCTGTCACTTCAGTCATCACTGCAGTCCGTGAGATCACAGTTAGGCTATTGCTGACACTGCCCTGTAGCAGCCTGCATGGCCCCTTTTGTTACTAGGAAAGCTAGCAAGCAGGGAGGAAGCCTCTTGGTTGGTACGAACTTGATTGCTCCATGTCCTGAGACCAATGTGTATGGTATTTTTAGCAATAGGATTGTAGCGTGAGTTCTAATTGGTCTTAATAATAAAAGCCTGGAGCCAAGTATTAGGGGGTGAAAGTCGAAAGATCAGAGAAGCAGAACAGGCTGCCACTAGAGTTTTACTGCTATGAAATCTCCAGACTGAAAAGAGGCTGAGCTCCTGTCTTCTCCCACCCTATAGTCCTCTCCCAGCCCAGCCATATCCCTTCCTGTCTATCTGCACAGACCTCCATACATCTATGGTTAACTAGTGACTAGCACCGCCCTCTGATCTTCAGGTAAGCTTTATTTGCTAGACTACAAACAAGACATCACCACGATAGGGTCTTACTGTCATGTTCTTGTGGACAATTTAGAGCAATGGCAACAGACTATATTATTTTGGGTGTTTCCAGGATTCCATGTCCAACAATTTGGGGTGAAGCATCCCAAACCTTGCTTCTATGTGAGTGCTGGGTGTATGAACACAGGTTCTCATGTTATACAACACGCACTTTTCTAATTGAACCATCTCCCCTGTGGCCTCCCACTTTTGTATTAATCTTTAAAGTTAGCACACAAAGTAGTGGATTTCATTTTGACATGTTCATACATATAAGTCCTCTGATTTATTTGATTTCATCTCTCTCTCCTAATATGCAATGGATGATCAGAATATTCAAACTGCTTTTTTAGCAAATATCTATTGATCTTAGTACATTCCTATTTCAAATACCCCAAACCTGAAAATATCATCAGTTTTAAAATTGATAAATGAAAATTGTGCACATTCAGCTGTGCACAATGTGATGATTTGATATTGTGAAATAAAACATATCCATCACCTCAAATATTGTTTTGTGTTTTGTGGTGAGAATGCTTAGCATAAAGTCTCTTAGCAATTTTTCTGGTGTATAGTCCATTACTGTGAAAGTAGTCTCTTGCGCATAAGCAGAGCTTACGCTTCAGGTAAAACTAACACACAGAATACTTTGCTCATCAGCCCTACTGCTCGCTCGCCCTTGATGACTTCTGCTCTCCTTCCTGCTTCTGTGAGTCTTTTCCATAGTCGACAGAATAGGGAAACCATGATCATTTGTGTTGGCTTACTTCGCCTTGTGCAAAGTTCTCTAGGCTTAGCTGATGTAAATGTCAGGATTGCCTTCTTTTAAATATAGGATGAAGAGTTGGGGAGATAGCTGTGTTGGCAAAGCGTTATCCTGCTTGCTTGAGGACCCGAGTTCCATCCCTAGAACCACATAAAAATGTCAGAATTGTGACTTAGACACATCATCCCAGCTGTGGGCTTTCTGGGCAGTCAGTCTAACCCAATGGGCGAACTCCAGGCCATTTGGAGACCCTGTCTCAAAAGAGTTGAGTGGTTTTTCTCAAGGAATGATATCCAACGTTATCCTATGACACCCTCCCCACATGTACCTGTACACATGCAAATATGCACACACTTATTTTTAAAATTAATAATTAAAGACTGGTTTACTTACTGATTTAATTGAATACATGTTAATATAGCACATTTTCTTAATCCATCCTTTTGTCAATGAACACTTAGCTCAGTTCCATACCACCACCATCATCACCACCATCATCATCATCACCACCATCATCACCACCACCATCATTACCACCATCACTATCATCACCACCACCATCATCACCATCATTACCATTATCACCACCATCACCACCTCCATCATCACCACCATCACCATCACCACCATCATCATCACCACCATCATCACCATCATCACCACCATCATCACCACCATCATCATCATCATCACCATCACCATCATCATCATCATCACCATCATCACCACCATCATCATCACCATCATCATCATTGTCATCCTTTTGAAATGAGGTCTTATTCTTTAGCCAAAGCTGACCTAGAGTTCACCAACTGGCTCAGGATAATTCAGAACTGGTTGCAATTATCCTGTCTCAGCCTCCCAAGTGCTGTAATTCATGCCTGGCTTGGGTCTGGACTTTGATGGATAATGCTGCCATGACTTACACACTTGTTTTCTTTCCTTTGAATAGAAGCCCAGTTGTGGGACCATGCAGTAGGACTTGATTTCTTGAGATGGTTCCGTACTCCCTCTCTGACTCATGGATCACGTTCTTGTCCCCAATGCTCTGCAGTGCTCCCTTTCCCACATTCGACTCCTGTGGACAACCATCCTAACAGACACCTGAGGCTAGGCTAAGGTACATTGGTTTACTGCTCCCTGGTGGGTGATGAGGGTGAGCATCTTCTCATACCTCCTCTGACAATTTATCGACCTTCTTTTTGAGAACTATCTCCTCAAGTTCACCAACTTTAAAGTTACTTGTTTTCTTGTTGTCTGTGTTCCTTCCAAGTTCAGACACTAATGTCTCATTGAATGCATGGTTTACAGGTGTAAACTCACATCCCATCTCGTCCCATGGGTGCTGGTCCATTCTCTTTCCTTCACTGTGTGCGTGGTTTCTTTTTTGATGCAGTTTGATTTCCCTGGTTTAATCTTCACTGACTCTGTGCCCTCAGGTTTTACAGGAGCTCATTGCTCAGGTCATAGGCCGTTTTTTTTTTTACTGGAAGTTTAAAGTTTAAAGTACTGTGCAGAGATGCACATAACATATCCCTGTTGTTGTTTAGCTAAGGGATGGGACGCTTGTTTAAAAACTTGATTAATTGAAGATTATTCTGTGTGTATTATAAATTAGTAACTGACTTATGAAAAATTGCAATACAATAAAATGCCCACACCACTTAAAGTATACAAAAACAATTAAGACTTTCTAATAGTGTTTGAGAATAATTACCACAAACACCTGCTACCTTTGTATTATAGGTAAACAGTGGTGCTAATTAAAACAACAAGACTTGAGTTGGATTCGAAGGAACCACCTGAATACTGCTCAGATACTTGCTTATGATTCAGCTGTATGTGAAGTACAAAAATTCAGGAATGATAAAGGGAGATAATGTAAAGCTAAATTGTTTTAAAATTTCTGTAATTGATTATAGCGCTTGAGTAAAACTCAATCAGTTAAACTTGTTTGCTGATAATTAATTTTAAAGAAATGATAGAAAACAAATAGAGAGCAATATGCAAATCGCATACCACTAAGAACTTCTGTGATTCTTCTTACTTAAAATGCACTTGGAAGAAAGGTGAGGAATATAAAAATATATTTGAAAGCTATCCAAACCTGGCTCCGAAGAGGTTATCCTTGTGGGGAATTCTTTGAAGCTTTATGGCCATGTGAGTTTTTTAAAATTAAAAATGTATTTATGCATATGGAAGTTTTGTTTGTATGGACATCGGTACACCACAAGAGGATACCATGAAATTACAATAATAGATGGTTGTGAGCAGTTATGTGAGTGCTTGACTTTGTCCAAAGAGTCTGCCTAGGGCTTAAATGAGGAGTTTGGATCGATTCTGTTGCCAGAAAACATCTCAGAACAGCCTAGAATGCGGTAACTAGTGTTCAGGTGTATAAAGGTTTGTAATGAAAAGGAGCAAGCTGAGCAGGGCAAATTACAAAATGTAAATTTTGAGGAGAAAAAGAGCACCAGGATGTGGAATGGAGCTAAGTCCTGTGTTCAAGGAGATAAATGAATTAAGAAATGGAATATAGGGAGGGGTAACCCCAGGCAAGATTCCACCCAGCTAAATTCCCAACTTGTGAATTAAAGAAAAGCTTAGAACCAGGTGTGGTGGTTGTGGTAGTTTGAATGTAATTAGTTCTGGGTAATCTCATAGGGAGTGGCACTACTAGGAGGTGTGGTTTTGTCAGAATGGGTGTGGCCTTGCTGAAGGAAGGGTGTCACTGTGGGGGCAGGCTTTGAAGTTTCCTATACTCAGGATACCACTCAGAAAGTCAGTTGACTTCCTGTTGCCTGCAAGATGTAGGACTTTCAGTTACTCCAGCATCATGTCTGCCTACATCTTGCCAGACTCCCCATCATGAGGACAACAGTCTGAGCATCTGAAACTGTAAACAAGCTACCCTAGTTAAATGTTCTACTTTATAAGAGTTGCTTTGGTCATATTGTCTCTTCATGGCCATATAAACCCTAACTGAGACAGTGGTGCCCAACTTTTCCCAGCACTGGGAAAGCAGAGGCTGGCAGATCTCTGAATTAGAGACCAGCCTGGCCTACAGAGAGAGTTTCAGGGCAGTCAAGCTTAGGCAGTGAAGGACAGAAAGCTGGTGAAGATGTAATTGAACAAGGGTGGGGGGTTGTCCAACCCCAGGAAACAGCAGAATTTGGCAGCTTTGGCCATGTTCTGGCTTTAGAGTTAAGGGTATAAGACCTGAGTTGGGTTATGGAATTTACTTCCACACCTAAAGAAAGCTACTGAGGTCAGGCATGTGTCAGGGATGTCTCTGAATGGAGGCCTAGTAGAGAGGCCATTGAGTGAAGTTGTGAAGGTGAAGCCTGGATTACATTGGAGAATCCAAGATGTTAGAGATGCCAGAGTCGTGGGATCCCTGCCAAGGAGAGCTGCTAACAGGGAGTGGAACCAGCCCAAGAGAAAGAAGTGTGTTTCAGTCAACAAAAACTGAATGGAGTTGGAGATCTGAAGAGTGTTTGATAGCAGACATGGAGATGCAGAGTTTGGAGTTTGCCCAGCTGGTTTTCAGTCTTGCTTTGGTCCAGTTTTTCTTCACTATGCCCCCTTTGCTACATTTTAGAATGGTAATGTATAGTCTGTGCCATTATATGTTGGAAGTATGTGATCTTTTTTTTAATTTTGATATTACAGGTACTACAGTTAAGAGATTGTATGAGTCTCAGAAGAGACTTTGAACTTTGGACTTTAAACATTGCTGAGATTGTGATAGACTATGGGGACTTTGGAAGTTGAACTAAATGTATTTTGCATTATGACATTGTTATGTGTGGGGGTCAGGGAGTGGAATGTGGTAGTGTGAATGTAATTAGCCCCCATAACCTCATAGGGAGTGGCACTACTAGGAGGTGTGGCTCCATCGGAATGGGTATGGCCTTGGTGGAGGAAGTGTGTCACTGTCGGGGTGGGCTTTGAGGTTTCCTATGCTCAAGATACTGCCCAGTGTCACAGTGTATTTCCTGTTGTCTTCTGATCAAGATGTAGCCAGCACCATGTCTGCTTGCATGCCACTGTGCTCCCCACTATGATGATAATGGACTGAACCTCTGAACTGTAAGCCACCACCTTAATTAAATATTTCCTTTATAAGAGTTGTCATGGTCGTGGTGTCTCTGCAGCAGTGGGAGCCCGATCTCAGACAGAAGTTAAACATCTCTGAGAATTTACCGTATTTACTCGCTAAATATTTTCTCTGAAGTAGGAGTAATCGTGTTTCTTTTTAACTATCACTTGCCTTTTTCCTCTTGGTTGTTATTGTCCTTGCTTATATTCCCAGCAGACAGTGCACAACATCTGTGCATGCACGCACGTGCACACACACACACACACACACACACACACACACACTCACTCCCAGCCTACCATCCTGTTTTACCCCTAAAGTATATGTCTTGTAGATGTTCATATATGGATAATAAATCTTTTCTGGCCCATTTATTGTTTGGTTTGAATTCCTATGACATGGGAAAGGGCAGAGAGAGATGCATTGGGTTGGTTTGGAGGAGCAGGTATTGGGTTATATGCGTTGCTAGGAGGTGGGGCTCTTGGTGCTAACTTACAAGGCAGTTCTGCTCCAAAGGCAGATCTGTTTCTGTACTTCCAGCGTTAAGCAACTCCCTTTCTCAGCACTTCAAGGGCATAGTTAAGTACTTGGAGTAGTTATTATTATCAACATTTAACAGGATTTATATTTTCTTCGCAACCGCATAAATTTAAGGTTGCAGACAAGGTCTGAGATTTAGCGACAGAATAATTCATTACTATGACATCCTGAGGGGTGCACTGGGGAGACCACTCCGTGGTAAAACATGGGCTGAGCAAGCATAAGGCTCATAGTTAAATCCCCAGCTCTCATGGAAAAGTGGGTGTAAAGGTGTGGTGTGCTGCATTGCAGTTTACGACACACGTGGAAAGGTTAGTGAGCACACAAGAGATCCTGATGGTTTCGCTAGAATTTTTATTAGATTGATTCATTTTATTTTATGTCTGAATGTGTGACCTGCACACATACCACATGCATGCCTGGTGTTCACAGAGTTCAGAAGAGGACATCACATCCCTTGAACTGGAGTTAGTGGTGGTTATGACGCCAGGTCTCCTGCAAGACCAGCAAGTGCTTTTAACCACTGAGCAATCTCTCCAGTCACAAGGCCCGATTCTTCTTAGTAGGAGATGCCATGGGGGACACATTATAGTTTTGTCTTTTAGGACCACAGTTTATTTACTTTTTATGTGTAACACAAGGTGTAGACGTTGGTTTCTTTCCTCCCTTCTTTTTCCTCCTTCTCTCTCTCTCTCTCTCTCTCTCTCTCTCTCTCTCCCTCCCTCCCTCCCTCCCTCCCTTTGTCCCTTCCTTCCTTCCCTTCCTCCTTCTCCTTTGCCTCCTCTTCCCCTTCCTTCTCCTCCTTTTTAGACAGGGTCTCTCTACACAGTCTTGACTATTCTGGAATCCACTACATTGCTAACAAAGACCTTGAACTCCTGAGTCTTCCGAAAGCAGGGATTGCAGGCATGTGCCATCACATCTGGCTTTGTATTTTAATGGTCTATGTCCTGGGAGATTTGCTTGGTTTTATCTTCTGATATGTCCTTTAAATTATACACACACACACACACACACACATACACACATACATACATACACACACGTGTATACTAACAACACTCTTATTACTGGTGTTTGTTCTCTACAATATCTTTATCCTGTTTATGGAGCCAACAGTTTCTAGAGATTGTCTGAGAATATTATTTTGAGATTTATGTAAATGCCCCACGATATCATTGTTTCTTGGGTGTTTCTTTTCTCCTGCTAGGTCATATATATCTTTTTGTAAAAAGATCTTGTATATCTTGACAGTTTTAGTAAAGGGTCTGGTATTTTTGGTGGACTGTTCCTTTGGAAGAGTGAAACCAGGGGCTCTGGGCATGAGAGTTTTGTAATTGGTATCCCCTGCCCATTGTTTCATGGATGGGGCACTAGCTACTAATCGTGGGGATCTCTTGTTACCAGGCCAAAGAAGACTTTAATTACCTCATTATCTTACTTTCCCCTAACACTGTTAGTGAAGATATTGCTATCTATCTATCTATCTATCTATCTATCTATCTATCTATCTATCTATCTATCTATCATCTCTCTCTCTCTCTATCTATCATCTATCTATCTATCTATCTATCTATCTATCTATCTATCTATCTATCTATATATCTATCTATCATCTCTCTATCTAGTGTGCTGGGTTCAGTGCTTCGTTTCAGGAAGTACACTACCAAAGATGGAGCAAGGCTTGGATGTTTGTTGACCTCCCTATCAACTAGGCTGAGCCGTTGTTTACTGTAAGAGCCTAGTGCTAAATTTAGGTTTTGTAGATTATATATTCATTTTCAAAAGATAAACAAATGAACTGGGGTGGTAACTCAGTGGCAGAGTGTTGGCGTGGCATGACTAAGCACCACAAAATCAAACAGGAGAAAATAAACAGAATGCCCAACTCTCAAATATATGAAAACTTACAAAAGTAGAAGCTGGGCTGTAGTTTATAACCTCTTGTAACATGACGGGCCGGCTTGCTGGGGTTTCTGTTCCTGCCCAGTACCCCACAGGCGGCAAGTACCAGAGAAAATCAATCACACAGAGAACTCTATAAGTTATAAACTGATTGGCACGTTAGGTCAAGCTTCTTATTAGTCCTTGTAACTTATATTAATCCATTATCATTATCTATGTTAGCCATAATGGCTCAGTACATTTTCCAGCGGGGGCAGCTTACATGTTGCCTCTTCGGTGGTCTGCGCAGGAATGGCGGAGGGACCTTCCTCCTCCATAGCCTTATTCTATTCTCATTGCCCCGCCTCTACTTCCTGTCTGGTTGACCTGCCTGTACTTCCTGCCTGGCCAATCAGCATTTTATTAAAATACATGATTGACAGAATACAGATAATTCTCCAGCACCAACCTCTGCATCGATTCATGTTTTGTTCTTGATTAGAGTCTCGGCTTGAACTCTGTAAACTGGACTGGGTCTTTCTCCACAGTTTGGCTTCCTCCTTTGCTTTACGTCCTGAGTTGCAGTCCTTCGTTTCTCAGACACTAGTCTTCCATCTGCCTTCTGACTTGCACATCTTGGTTAAACATGCATGTCTTTTGGGTGCCTTCCCCACCTCTTTGACAATCTGGGCGGTTCTCTTCATTGAATTCTACTTCCCAGCACCCATGCCTTCTAGATGCTAACACCTCCAGTTTTAGCCAGAGGACTGTATCTTGTTCAGGAGACTATTCTACCTACCCACAGGACATGTTTATGGAGCCCGAGAATGACCCTTTAAGTCAGGCTAGTGGGAATCGGTAAGCACCAGCTTCTTCACCTCTGTTGGAACAAAGCTAACAGCATTAGGTCCAGATGCCTATGGGGTTACTGTTTGCTAAGGGACCTTTATTGATGGTCTTTATCTCATTTTCTTCTTCCTGCCTGTGTTTCCAGGGGTCAACTCTCACATAAATTGCTTCTATTCAAGACCCCTTATCACAGAGTCTTCCTTCTGAAGACTTCAAATGAAGATACCTTGGATTAAATCTTTTCTTTATTATCATTTTAATGAAATTTCAGGTAGAAAAGAACCGTAACTTTAAGAACTTCTTTTGTTATGTGGTCTCTGAAACCTCATAACCAACAGCATTGTATTGGGCAGTTACTATGGGCCTGTGGGGGATGGAATAGTGAGTTAGACACAGATGTTGCCTGCCAGAAGTTTGTGTGCCTGGCAGAGACTGAAGTTTGTGCCGATGGCTTCACAGGCCCGAGGAATTGTTTGCAGACCGTGACTTCAGTTAGAGTTGGCTGTTGACAAGGGCAAAGGAGTAGATTTGAAAACAAAATTATGGGACTAAAAATACTTTTAGAAAATGGCTGAACACAGACCATCCTGACCTAGGAGGGGTGGCTGACTCTAGAGAAACCTGTCACCCCACAGAAGAAGGCTCTGTGAGACAAGCTGAAGGAAGTATTAAAGTCCAGATACACACACACAGCACAGATTAACACTGTAGGAGCTGCTCATTTGAAAATGGATGGAGATTAGTGATAAATAAATCATGCAATTAGGGTTGGATCTGACAGGAAGCAAATACTTACTCTGAATGTCTTCGAAGGGCCAATGCTGTGCCGAATGCTTTATTCTGTGGGAAGAGACTTTTGTAAGCAGGGTGAGTTTCATCCTTTATTCTGGTGACCTGGGGACGGACCATGGGGTTGGGAGTCAAAGGACTGCTCTGAGAAATGCCCAGGAAAAAGCTGTTACCAGGAGGAAACACTCTTACAAGTTTGGAGAGTGGGAAAACCAGGAGACATTCAAAGGAAGAGCTGAGGAAGTGGCTTTGTGACGGAGTAGAGCTCTTGTTGCACAAGCGTGAGAGACAGAGTTTGGATCCCATTAGCCCACAGAAAAGCTGGGCCCAGGAGCTGCACACAGTGCTGGGTGGGAGGTGGTGGGCTGTGGTGGGGATCCTGGTAGTTCACTTTGTTGGTAGTTTATCTTAATTGGGGAACTTCATCGTCACCAAGAGACTTTGTCTGAGAACATCAGTCGAAGAGCAATCAACCTTCGGCCTTCTCATGCACACGCATGGATGAATGGATGATCACACCTGTACAATATGGGTACTCATAGATACACACACACACACACACATACACACACACAGAGATATACATACACATGCACAGATAAATGCATACACATATGCATGCATGCACACACACTGTATAGATACACATGCACATACACACATTCACACAATACAAATATGCACACACACTCAGATGCACATATATATTTACACACACATGCACATACACATACACGCACTCAATACACTCAAACATGTACATACACATGTACACATGCACGGTTGATCACACCTGTACAATATGGGTACTCACACACATATGCACACAGATACATGAATGCACACAGACACATGCACATACTCATGCACACACACACACACACACACACACACACACACACACACACACACACACTTCAGAGTCAGAGGCCAAGCTCCTAGGAACTTCTTAAAGTATAAGTAATGCCTGAGAGGTCAAAGAAGAGAAAAACCTACACCTGGGCCAGTTAGAATCACACACCTGCAATCTCAACACCTGGGAGATGATGGCGGGAGGACCGAGGGGTTCAAGGGTCAGTGCCATACTTGATTCTTAGACAGGCCTTGTCCAGGCAGCCACAACTGTTGGCTTGAGTGTTGTTTCTCCGCCATCTGGATGGCACTGTCTTGATTGCAGTTCTTCCTATACCTGGCTCTTACAGTTCTTCTGTGCCCTCTTCCTTAACATCCCTTGCGCTCTGTGGGAGGGATATGAGCATCCTGCAGCTCTGAGAATTTGTACAAATTGCTTGTCTACTGCAAAGCAAAACCTCTCTGATGAGACAAATCCTAAACGTTAAGATTTTGCTTCACTCTGTCTCTTCAAGGTCATCTCCTTCTGTCTGTGCTGTCTGCAACAGGTGCAAAGACATGGCGTTCTTCTAGACTTCTGCCTTTCTGTTTACCTGCGTCAGAACTCCTCTTCTGTGGCCACCCAGCAACACGGAAGTGACAACTTCATGGGAATTCTGCTTCCTTAGGATTTAGAAACAGGAACCCCTCAAAAGACTCTGCATGCTTTACCCCAAGTCTCGCAGTTTCACACACTCTTTATACAAAGACGCTGCTGCTCACGGTCTGGGGTAATATAATCAGGTTCTGTTGCTTGGCTGCCGTTAGATATTTCTGGTTAGAAACTTACGCAAAAGCTTCTAATTTCAGACAGGAGGTTTTTCTGAGAAAATTCTGAGGTTGCCATTTAAAACATGGAGCTATAGTTAAAGTAGCTATACTTTTGTGTTCTAGATGTAGTTGTAGGAAAAAATGATCAGCATGCCATCATGGTGGAGGCCAGGGTTGTCCGAATACCTGTGTAATCACGACCGTATGCAAGTGTACCCATTTCTAGGTCACATAACTGTGAAGCTAGGGAGCCAGAGTGGGACTTTGTAGACCCACTTCCCAGTCAGCGAACACTCTGCTCAGTAGATGGAGATGGATCAGGGTGACGCGGTAGACGGGATAGTCGTCTCTGGAGCCGCGGTCTCTCTGGATTCATATACAGCTGTCTATGCAAATGTGGTCACGTTTCTTAAGCTCCTTTCCCATTAATCTCTTTTTCCACATTGAAAGAAAGATTGCAGCAGTGTCTATTCTATAGAACTGAGGGGCTTGGGATGCCTTAAGTAGTACACAGAGGTAAGATACTGCTATTTATTTCTTTTGGAGCTCGGCAAAGTATTTATGTTTATTCCAAAACCCTTTCTCAGCTCTAGTCAGATCTATTGTCATTCCAACTTTCAATTACGCCCTTCTGCTTCTCTGTTGTGTTCCGGAGTGTTTCAAGCTAGTGTAGTAATTGGATTTGACCTTGTTCAAATACGTGTGCCCATTTGAGAGAGGTTTAAAAAACCTAAATGTATTCTCACAAAGATCTTAATGAAAGGTTGTTACAGATGATAAAAGCACCGTTGCCCAACATGATTTATTTTCAAGATGAGATTGGAGTCTGGGGGGTCGTGCTGTTCTGCATGACTGTTTAAAATGATTGCTGAGCATGATTGTAAGCAAAATAAAAGACTCTGGTCCAACTGTGCTAGAGTTAACTTTTCTTCTTCACAGAATCAGTCACATGACATTTGCAAACTAAATGTATTTTCATCAGCATCGACTGCGTGGCTCTACAAAGTGTTGCCTGAATCATGTGGGCTTTTGGTGTTACAAGTAGGCTCCAGATGACTGCCACAGGTGTCTTTATCCTAATTTAATACGAACTGTGTTAGTTACTGTTCTACTGTTGTGAAGAGACACCACGACCAAGAGAAAAACATCTAATGGGGGGCTGGCTTACAGTTTCAGAGGCCTAGTCCGTTATCATCATGGCTGGGATTATGGCATCAATCATGGTGCTGGAGCAGTAGCTGAGAGCTTTACATCCTGATCCAGAGAGAGAGCCTGGGCCTGGTGTGGGTTTCTGAAACCTCAAAACCAACCCCCGCAGTCCAGCTGGCCTTGGTGAGCTCTCATTAGATCAGTCCCCATGTATCAGTGGGTGAACGCACCCCTCGCGGTCCTGACTTTCTTTTTCATGTTCTCCCTCCTTCTGCTCCTCATTTGGACCTTGAGGGCAACTGAACGAGCATGTGATCAAACTGGATTCTGTGAATGTGGCTGACATGGGGGTTGACTGAGAAGCCATTGACAATGGCACTGGGTCTTGTTTCGTCTGCATGTACTGGGTTTTTTGGGATCCTAGTCTGTTTGGATGCTCACCTTCCTAGACCTGGAGGGGGGGGGAGGAACTTGAACTTCCCCCAGGGCAGGAAACCCTGACTGCTCTTAGGACTGGAGAGGGGGGAAGAGAGGGAGTTGGGGGAATGGGAGGGTATTGGGAGGAGAGGAGAAAGTGGAAATTTTTATAAATAAATAAATAAATAAGTAAATTAAAAAGAAAAAGAAAAAAAAAACAACCCCCCAGTGACACTCTTTCTCCAAGAAGCCCTTTTAATCCTTCTTAATCTTTCTAACCCTCTCAGCCACTTCCACTCCCTGGTGCCATGGGAGAGCGAGTCTATGGGGGCCATCCTCATTCAGATCACTACCCTAGTATTGGGGTTCCTCGTGTCCCTTTGAAATTCTTGTAAGTTGGAGTTGTCATCATCAGGACTTGACTGCCTGCACTTCTGCTTCCTTCAGGATCTCACAGCTCAGACACTGGCTTCAGAGCTGTCTACTGTCTCATGGTACCTGGGTACCTCATTGTCATGCACCTGATGTGGATTGCATGCTATTTAAAGATGGGACTGTTTTTTTTTTCTTTTTTTAACATTTGAATAATGCATTAATGTGAAAAGCAACACCTTCTCCATTAATGAGTTTTAGATGCCAAGTTAAAGCCCCAGAATTTATGACTAAAATCACTAACTTAAAATTTCTAAGGTCGTATCTGTTTTTGGTAAGAAAAAGATTTTAAATTCATTTAGTCCCTTTTTGGTGACAAGCATAAATTCTTCTTTTTGACTCTCATGATAGCTCCTAGAAGTAGGAATTCTTTTCATTTTGACAAGAAAGATGCCAGTTGAAGAGACAGATGCTCTGCAAAGGCCTGCAGAAGGAGCCGGACGAAGGGCGCTTACGGAGCATGCGTGGGGCCCTGGGTCCAATCCTCGTTGCCACATAGGCTGATCTGGTGTAGCACATGCATGTGATCCCAACACTTGAGAGGTGGAGACGTGAGGAGCAGTAGATGAAGGACATGTTTGAGGACATAGCAAGTTGGAGGCCAACCTGGGCTACGTGAGGCCACCTCTAAAAGACAAAAAGTCAGCAAAATTACAAAGCGAAAAGCTGAGTCAATGCCTGAACATAGATTGGACACCAAAGAGAGTTCATTCTTTCTTCTCTCTTTCCTGGAGTGAAGGGCAGAGAAACCTATGTACTAAATGTCAGATTGGGTCTGGCCATCTGGGAGGAGAGTCTGCCTAGTTCTAATATGAACAGTGATCCACCTGACCTGGACAAATATTAACCCCAGTTCAATCCCCCTACACAGCATTTCCATCCTCATAAAATAAAGGGATATGGGTATATTTCCTTAGCAGTTGTGGTGGTTTTAAAGAAAATGGGCCCCATAGGGAGTGGCACTATTAGGAGGTGTGACTTTTGGACTGGGTAAGACCTTGTTGGAGGAAGTGTGTCACTGTGGGGGAGGGCTTTGAGGTCTCCTATGCTCAGAGTACTGTCCGGTGTCTCAGTTGACTTCCTGTTGCCTCTGAGTCAAGATACAGGGTTCTCAGTCCCAGCACCACGTCTGCTTGCACACTGCCATGCTCCCTGTCATGACGGTAAGGGACCAAACCTCTGAAACCATAGGCCACCTTCGGACATTTTTCTTATAAGAGTTGTCATGGTCATGGAGTCTCTTCAAAGCAATAGAAACCCTAACTAAGACAAAAGGTGTGGCTTTTTTGGAGTGGGTGTGGCTTTGTTGGAGGAAGTGTGTCATTGGGGTTGGGCTTTAAGGTCTTAGCACTTGAGCCAGGTCTTGTGTGTCTCATCCACTTCCTGCTGCCGATCCAGATGTCGTACTCTCAGTTACCTCTTCAGCACTGTGTCTGCCTGCATGCCGTCATGTTTCCTGCCATGACATAGTGGACAGAACCTCTGAACTGCAAGCCAGGTCCAATTCCTTTATAAGAGTTGCTGTGGCCATGGTGTCTCTTCACAGCCATAGAAACCCAAGGACAACAGAAATCCCCACACTTCCTGGTGAGGTACTGGCTGTGCAGTGGCTGTCATCTGCACATCAAGGGCAGTTTGAGCTGAGGGGGAGGCTCCCAGTCAGTAAGAGCTAGATTGTCTGCACTAGTCTCCTGCTGGGATCTGGCTAAGCATTTTCAGGAGGAATTTGTCCTTTGGCCTCATTTCAGCAGGTTTCAGTATCATCAAATGTAAGAGTATTCAGGCGGAAGTAGAGGAGTCTCCTTCACTAGAGAAAATCTGAGAGGCCAGGGCTGCTTAGCCAACTGGTGAATGAGTAAGTTCAGCAAAACTTCAGGAGACCACAGACAGACTTTTGCCGTGAACAACATATGCACAAAAGCGCCCGTTCTCTCTTCCTTAAAGACTTCCAGAGCCTGAGAGACCTTTAGGGTCAGATGTGAAGAAGTTAATCCTTCTGTAGAATCCTCACTGCTGTGTCCAAACCTTTGGACAGCACCTGGGGTACTTTGCTCTTTCCTCAGCCCGGGAGATCACTGGTTAGGGTTGGTGTTAAGGGTCGTGGAGCTTTCGTGTTCTCTGTTGGGTCAGGCTGGTCTATTTGTCACACTGCCGCTGATATCAAACGTGTACTTGCAGTGTTTTGATGTGGAAGGTTGAAATATCTTCCCTAACAAGAACTTCAACAGGTAAATATATGCAATTTTGGTTAATAGTCTCTCTTTAAAAAAACAACAACAAAAAACTTGCCTGGTGGTGGTGGCGCACACCTTTAATCCCAGCACTTGGGAGGTAGAGGCAGGTGGATCTCTTGAGTTCGAGGCCAGCCTGATTTACAAAGTGAGTTCCAGGACAGTCAGAACTGTCACACGGAGAAATCCTCTCTTAAAGGGGCAAACAAACACCCAAACAACAAGCAGACAAACAAGAAAAACCCCTCACAAATACAGATTCTATTTAATTGATCAATTTATTTATAGTATATGCATGTGTTCACTGGGAAATCAATGACCAAAGTCAGTATTGGAATATTGAGCATGCACTGTGTAGTGTCCACCGGTGCTCGAGACAGGAGTACAAACTACCTGGATCTGTCCTGGCAGTGCTGACATTCTCCTGGGATAAGGCAGACACTGATAGGGTTTGGAAATCAGTGAGTACAAAGTATGCCAGTTATAATTAAATGCCGTTGAAAATAATACAGTAGGAAAAGAGTGATTTGAACAATTTGTCTGCGCACGGCTCATTTATAATAAAAATATTTCTATTCTTGCCTTTCTTTTGCCAAGAAATCTACTAACAATAACCTCTGAAAGTATGCCGTGAAATCCATGTAGAATCACACATAATTGATCTACCCACTTTTCTATATTACAAAGGACACATTAGGAGTCACTTAATTTGGACCGTGCAGAAAAAAGCCTTCCGATAGAAGTGATCCATAGAAATCAAGACTGACATCTGTGCGGTTGGAGGCCACCACTGAACAGCTAGTGGGGCGTGGCACTGGCCCAGAGATACACATGCGGGCATCTTGGAGAGAGCCGTTTCTAATCAGAGGGACTTTTAGCCCCGTTAGAATTTGAACATCAAGGATGGCTAACTAAGAATGAGTACATAACTTGTCAGCTTAATTTATATGTTGGTTCCTGCACACGAGTCACGCATATGAAGTGGAATTACAGTAGAAAAGCGAAGATGTCAGCTTGCTTATTGATAAAATAGATGGCCAATAAATATTTTCTCCAGGGCCCTGTCTGAGTGAAGTGGAGATGCCTCTGTCTCTTGAGGCCCTTGCTCAATCTTAGGCACAAGAAAGTGGAGACCAAATCCACCACCGACACAGTTTTGTGCACAAAGAGAAACTAGCTAAAAATCTGTAGAAGTTAGCTTTGTAGAAAATTTGCTTTTAAAGCTATAATGAGCTTATTATACCATTTACCTATTTATACAGTCCAATTTAATTGTTCACTTAGGAGAGTTACAGACTGAGTCAACCATCAACGCCATATTGCCTAACCTGGGGAGCAGGTTTGCTTATTTTTGTCTGTATAGATGGGTGTACTTTGGACACTACATTGACTTAGCTATGTAGTATTCTACTGCGCAGAAATACAGCAGAGTTTGTTTGTTTATGTATCAGTTGATTGCAGGAAGCTGTTTTCACAGTTTGACTATTATGAATGTTTTTATGAACAAATTTGCACATGTTCTCCCGTGGCTACATATTTTGTGACTTTTGGGTATATGGTAAAAACAAGAATCACTGGCTCTTATGGGAACTCTATATTTGCTTAAGAAAATGTTTGTTTATTATTTTATGTGTACCAGGGATTTGCTGCTGTATGTGTATGTATCATGTGTGTGCTCTTTGAAAGAAGACACTGATATCCTACAACCAGAGTTAAAGATGGTCATGAGCAGCCATGTGGGTGCTGGAAACTGAGCTCAGTCTTCTGCAATAGCAGCCAATGCTTTAAACTGCAGAACCACCTCAGCCTCTATTCTACTTTGTTGTGGTTTTAAGACAGAATCTCCCTACATGTTTCTGTCTCTCCTGGAATTCACCATGTAGAACAGGCTGGCCTTGAACTCACGGAGTTTTGCCTCTGCCACACAAGTGCTGGGATTAAAGGTGTGCACCACACCACCACATCTGGCTTATATTTACTTTTTTTTTTTGAGGACCTGACAAACTGTTCTCCAAAATGGCTGTACCACGCTATGTGCCCCCTGCCCCCGCCGCCACAAGCAATGTACAAGAGTGTCATTCTCTCCACACCGCACCTCTGACCACTGTCTTGTCTTTTGATGATGGCCAACCCGAGAGTCTGAAACGTTACTTCATTTTATATTTTGCTTGCATTTCTCTGTGAACAATATAATTTTGTGTGCTTGTGAATATGTACCTGTCATGGGATAGGAAATGTACCTACCCTAAATGTCTCTTCACATTCTTTGACCTGTTTTATTGGGCTATTTTGCCATTTTTATTGTTAACGTATAAGCCCATTTATATATTCTGCAAAATATCTCTAATTAGATACATAGTTTGTCAAATACCCAAAGAAAAAGTGATTATCTAAAACAATAATATGCTACTTATGAAAACATTGAAGTAGTTTGGTATTTAAGAAATCACTTCTCTGATTTGGGTGCAATGTGATGTCTCAGCCCGTCTTTAGACAACAGTTTGAAACCATAGAAAGTAACCTATATATCTTTATAATAAAAGTACCAGAACGTTTTATCTTTGGCAATATTGTCTCCAGAAAATTAATTAGAAAATAAGTAATTTTTAAATTGCTTGGATGCTCTTTATCAAAAATCTGTTGGAGGGAGTCCTAGTATACTCATTTAAAAATTACTGTTATATTTTCATTGTATATAATACTGGGTTTCATAAGAGCATTTTCATATAAGTATGTAATTAACTGCCCATGTAAGAACCACAGCTCTCTTTGATGTGGGATGTCATCCTGTACATGTGTTGCTTTTATTGATTGATGAATAAAGCTGTTTGGTCAGTGGCTTAGCAGAGTGAGGTCAGGCGGGAAATCTGAACAGAGATATATACAGAGAGAGTAGGCAGAGTCAAAGAGATGTCATGTAGCTGCCAAAGGAGACAAACCTTACCAGTAGGCCACAGCTTCATGGTAAGATATATATATATATATATATATATATATATATATATATATATATATGAGTTAATTTAATATGTAAGAGTTAGTTAATAAGAATCCTGAGCTAATAGACCACACAGTGTTGTAATTATACTTTCTGTGTGATTATTCGGATCTGAGCAGCCAGGAAACCAAAGTGCAATCACTGCTCACATCTCTTCTCTCTTCATAAAGAGAAGACAATTTGTCTTTTTCTGGAGCCATTACTCAATGGCCTAGGAGCACAGGTTACTTTACTCCAATTTCACGTTTCAACATGGAAGCAGTTTCATGAAGCATTATTGTTTAAAGGAGCAAAGAAATTCAGATCAAGAAGAGTTTAAATTATCTTGGTGGATACACCAGAGAGGCAGGTATACTGAGATTGGGGGAACTATTCTATAATAGCCCAAGATGCTATCTAATGACATTCCAGACTCTTGGATTGGCAGAAGTTAGTGTTCTGCTAAGTCAGTAACCTTCTAAGAGGTTATTCATTATCTCGTGCTAGTTCAGTTACAGAGTGGGGCAAGCAATGGCTCTTCCAGAAGGCTAGTACTAGCCCGAGATAAAGCAATTAGCTTCTGAACCTGCAAAATTCCAGTCTCTCTACAGTACTGAAATTCCAGTCAGTTCACCAATCTCTGCAGCACAGACTCTCTCCAGGAGATTTCTGTTCTCAGCCAGACACAGCTTCTGTCCAGGGATTTTCATTCACAGTACTTTGAGCCCACGCCTCCTTTGTCCCCCATACTGTCTTGCTCTCTTCTCTTGTTTGTCGCCTCAGTTTCTATAGATACTTTCATGTCAAATATATGTACCTATGTTATGCATTTATATAAAATCTAGAACTCACAAATGAGAGACAACTTACGGCATCTGTCTGAGACAGATTTAATTTGCTCAGTGTGACACTCTCCAGATGTATTCAGGTTTTTTTTTCAGCTGATGTAATTTCATTCTTTGTGGCAGAATACAGTTCCATTGTGTGTGTATACTGCATATTTGTCCATTCCTCTGTTGAAGGACACCAAAGGTGGGTTCATAACTTATAAAGGAGACTGCTCTTGCATTTCTACGTTGTCCAGACCTGAATAATCACACAGAAACTATATTAATTGCAACAATGTTCAGCCTATTAGCTTAGGATTCTTATTAACTAATTCTTATATCTTAGATTAACCCATTTCTATTAATCTGTGTATCACCATGAGGCTGTGGCTTACTGGATAAGATTCTGTTCTGGTGTCTTTCTCCTTTGCCAGCTACATGGTGTCTTTCTGGCTCCGCCTACTATCTCTCTATATCTTTTCCTGCCTGGCTATATTCTGCCTTGCTATAGGCCAAAGCAGCTTCTTTATTAACCAATGGTAATAAAACATACTCATAGCATACAGTTATAATGTCTCCATTTCTCTCTTTTCCCCTCTCCCTCCTCCCCTCCCTTCCTCTCCTTTCATCTTCCCCCTTCTTCTTCTTAAACTTCCACTTATGAATCTATAATAAGTATTTATCTAGAATAAACTTATAAAAAGTTCAGAAACCAATATATCATTAGTAGCATCTCTAGTAATGCTCCCGTGTCATTCAAATTATGGTGAACCTCAGGTGTTTTTGTTTTTCTGGAAAACACATGAGATTTATGAGAAAACACAATAAAATCTTTCTGAAAGCCATGTTTTTTATTCATAACTTGGCTATGTCTATTTCAGGCTGTTATCTATATGCCTATATTGGAACAGAAATTTTATATATCCATATATATATATCCATATATTATATATAGTATAATATATATTACATATCTATGTTGAATTAGAATTTTCAGAAATCTTGAATCTTTAGGCATTTATTCACAAACGTGAAAGCTATAGAGAGGTAGCATTAACAAGCACTCTCTACCCACTACCGTGAAACAGGTGTGGGGGAAAGTTACGGGCACCACAGCATCCCAGGGCTCAAGCAGAATGTTGGTTCTCCCAGGCTTGCGTGACTGATGGCAGATGTCATCTGTTCTTCGGAGTTGTAGAAACTCAATGACCACTGCCAACAAAGCTTTCTGAGCTCCAGTCAGAGAAAAGAATGAAAATGAAGAAGAAACCAGTCAGGAAATTTTAATAAAGTCTACCTTTGAACATAGAAAGTATTCCATTTTGAGCAAGTTGGTTGTGCCCCCTCTGATGGCATTGTGTCTCATAGAATGGCCACCCAAAATCTTGTTCTTAACTTGCAGATGGTAATTTTTTTTGTCATTTTTGTCTTAAGGTAAAATTTTAAGGGTTTTTATATAGCTTGTGACTTATTTCTGCTTTCTTTGTTGTAAAATTTGGCTGATCTATGAAGTTTGTGAGCAAAGTATAGTGTTCATTCATGTATTTCCCACTATTCAACATTAACGCCACTGGTGTCTCCACAGTGCCATGTCTAAGGATGTGGCCACCAATACAGACTAGAGATGCAGAGCCCACAGAGACACTGTGGATACAGGCTAGAGATGCAGAGCCCACAGAGACACTGTGGATACAGGCTAGAGATGCAGAGCCCACAGAGACACTGTGGATACAGGCTAGAGATGCAGAGCCCACAGAGACACTGTGGATACAGGCTAGAGATGCAGAGCCCACAGAGACACTGTGGATACAGACTAGAGAAGCAGAGCCCACAGAGACACTGTGGATACAGGCTAGAGATGCAGAGCCCACAGAGACACTGTGGATACAGACTAGAGATGCAGAGCCCACAGAGACACTGTGGGTACAGGCTAGAGATGCAGAGCCCACAGAAACACTGTGGGTACAGACTAGAGATGCAGAGCCCACAGAGACATTGCGGGATGGGCTCCCGAGGCACAGTTAGTAGCTGAGGAAACAGACATGAAGAAAAGTTTCATGACAACCACAGGGCATATGCATAGATCACCCCGCAGGATAGAGAAAGACCTTCCCAATTGCATTTAAACAGGCACACAGCTTCTCTGAGGGCTTACTGAGGGACAGATCCTGAAGACACAGCGCAGCTGCATGGCCGAAGGGAGAGCATCATGAAGGAAACCCTGTGTGAAGAAGGAGGATTAGAAGAGATTGGGACACAGCATGAGGGACATTCGGGAACACTTCCGTTCACTTGGAAACGTTCCGTACTTGGTGCACTAGTTAGCACCGTCAACTTGACGGCCTAGAGTCGCTCGTGGAGAAGTCTCAGAGATACTGTCTACCTTGGGTTGGCATGTGGGCGACTGTCTGTGGGGAGATGGCCTGACTTCATGTGGGAAAACAGCCCAATGCGGGCAGCATCATTCCATAGGCAGCATGAATGGAGCAATTGACCTGGGCGCAAGCAAGTGAGCCTGCATGCATTCATCTCTCTCTGCTCTTGACTGTGGATGCAATGTGGCTGGCTGCTTGAAATTCCCAGCTTGGCTTGTCTGTTGTGATGGGCTATAACCTGGAGTTGTGGGATGAAATAGTTCTTCTCCTCCCCAGGTTGCCTTTTGTGAGAGGATTTCCTCACAGCGGCAGAAACGACTCTAGAATATGTAGTTTAAGACAGGAGCCGGGCGGTGGTGGCACACGCCTTTAATCCCAGCACTTGGGAGGCAGAGGCAGGCGGATCTCTATGAGTTCAAGGCCAGCCTGGTCAACAAGAGCTAGTTCCAGGAAAGGCACCAAAGCTACAGAGAAACCCTGTCTTGAAAATCAAAACAAAAACAAAAAACAAAAAACAAAAAAAAACAAACCCAAAACAACAACAACAACAACAAAAACCCACAACAACAACAACAACAAAAAGAAAGCAGGAGCACTGTCGAGATTCTAACACACTCTGGGCACTTTACAGTATACGTACTCTTTAATATTCACCGTAACTCTGTGAAGCAGAGTGCTGTCAAGTCTGAAGGACCGATTCCAGCCTGGTGCCACGGTGTGTGCTGTTCCCCAGGGGATATCCTTGCTCCACCTCAGAAACTGGGTTGCTATGGTCACGCAGAGGTTAACAGGCCCATGCAAATTGATTCTTTCTAACCAAATTTAAGGGAGTCTGATTATGGACCAAAGCGTCCATTTACAAACTGTACGGGGAAATTAACTGCCAAGGAGACTAGAATGCTCCCATCAGCTTGTCAGCACGTTCTGTTCCCTAGGGGAGGGAAAGCTTGGGGAAATGAAATTAAGGGCTGCAGGCTGTTAAGGGAGGAAGAATTAGGAGGAACTGAGTTGGATGCTTTTAATAAGGAAATTACCATGCTGTGCTGAGACTAATGTGCCGCTCCACTGCAGAAATACGCTTGCCTGCCTAAGGGATCCCAGCATTGTTTTCAGACATCCAAACTCTTCTCTCCTGGTACCACTCTGATTACGGCAGTTGTGAGCAAATCTGGAGGGCCAGAGACCTTGTTCAAAACCATTGCTCTGGAGTGGGCTGAGCGTCTGAAGGTGCTCCAGAGGAGGGGGCAGAGATGCTGCATTTGGAATGAACACAGGGCAGGGTTTGTAGTATAGATTGGCAACACCAAACTGACAGAGGATTTACTGTGCTTGAGGAGCTAGTCAAGAATACTGCATGCCTTTCCAAATTTTGTTCCTACAGCCACCCTCTAGGGTTGTTAACAACGCTTCTCTTTTGTTGATGGTAAATGCAAACGCATGTCAAATAAAATAATGCGCCTAGAAAGTAGACTCATCACAGACCGGGCATGGATCCCTCCGGGCTAATGTCTTCGTATTTGTACTCCTCATTCCTTCTTGAAATTAATTCTTACTCCAGTTGAGAGTGTCCGAGTGATGATTCATCTCTCTCTGCCTCTCCTGCCCTCTGTTGGTGATATCGATAGCCCTTGTACGCTTCCCTTCTCAGATGCATGGTGGGGATTTCCCTCTTTCTCCATCCTCGCTGTCTCTGCTAGACCAGTTGTGGGCCACTACACCACGACCTAGTCAGTCTGCCTTCCATCAACCAGTCTCTTGTACTGAGAACAATGGGTTTTTTTTTGATGTAATAGTTTATCTAATGTAAGTTAGATTATTCTAGCCCTTTAAAAAGCACATATATATATGAGTGTCTGTTGGTACACTCACAGTTTGCTGCTGTCACCAGCCTTATTCCTGCCTATTCTCATGACCCTCAGAAAGCACCCTCACCCATTTATGGGCAGCTTTATCCATCCTGGTGACCTCGAGACCGGTGAACTATCTTCTGTTTCTGTGAACTCATCTCTTCTGGAAATACAACGTAAATGGAACAACACACTCATGACCTTTTGTGCCTGCCTTTCTTCACTCGGTGTAGTTCATTCACAAGGCAGTGGGTGCTGGGACTTCATTCCTTCTCACAGCCAAATGACATTTATCATGTGGCCATGGCCATGCCATGTCTTGTCTGTCCATTCATCAGCTGATACGTATCTGGGTTGTCCACTGTGACTACTGAGGTCATGAACATTGGTGCACGTATGTTTGGATGCCTAGAAAAGTAGACGATGGCAGGAACGAAGTTTAGGTGCCGTTCTCTCGCGATGCAGGCAGGAGAGGAAGAACGAGTCTGAGGAAGGAGCTAGGCAGAGCCCGGCCAGCCTGTAGGGCACCGTGGGCCTGTGGTTCCCATGAAGCACTGACCTTACATTTGCATTTTTACTTAATGTGTCATCCCTGTCTGCTTGCCCTACTACTGGGCTCAAATTCCGCCATGCCTCCTTGCTTCTGTGTCTTCATTTGCAAAGTGACAGCTCTGGGCTGCGTGTCATCACCAAGGTCTTTTCTTGCTCTGAAGGTCTGTGACCCATGAAGTCATAGTTTCCAAGCATGTTTTGCTGTATGTAGTTGATGCTGGCCATTTCTGGATCTCACTGCGGAATGGTTTCTTGAAGTGTGAATTTCCATTAACCCTCTTTAGATGGGAGGACACTTTCTGCTTGGTTGTTTGACTTGTGCGATTAGGACCAGTAACTAAAAATAGAGCTTCAGAAATAACTGCTTTAGAAATATTTAAATAATATTAGTAGAAAATAGCCTAAATTATTTATTTCAGCATAGTGGTTGCTTAATAGTAAAACAAAAGGTCTCTAAATTTCAGAAGGTTAGCATAGCTTCTTCCATTAAAGTATTAAGGTCAGGCATTCACTGAGGGTTTTGATTCTTACCTGTAGGTGAAAATGAACAGGTGGCCCTTAAGTTATAGAATTACTCTAAATTTTCCTAATTCTTTAAGACACCATGAAACAACAAAAAGTGAGACAGAGGCACCATGCTGTGTCATGTTTAGCTTTTAACACAAGCTAAAGTCAACGGAGAAGAGGAAACCTCAATTAAGGAAATGCCTCTGTAAAATCAGGCTGTACACAAGTCTCTAGGGTATTTAGAGATTAATGTGGGAGGGCCATCCCTGGGCTGGTGGTCCTGGGTTCTATAAAAAGCAGGCTAAGCAAGTCATGGGGAGCAAGCTGGAAAGCAGCACACTGCTGGCTTCTGCACCAGCTCCTGCCTCCAGGTTCCTGCCCTGTTTGAGTTCCTGTCCTGACTTCCTTTAATAATGACCAGTGATGTGGAACCTCGGCTTGATTTTTGGTTTGGTTTCCCTGCGGCAATAGGAGCCCTCACGAGGACAACTTACTCTCAGACTCTCAGCAGGAGATGCTTTGCAGGACTGGGTAGTTGGTCCTGCACTAAGGCAGGCCTGGCCTTTGGTTATAATTGGAATTGTGAAGCAAAACCTGGAAGTTCCTGTCGAAATTGTGTGGAGTAGGTGATGCCTATGTTGGGCAGTAGGGAATGTGAGCACGGGGTTCTTCGCATGTGACATGTGTAGCGCAAAGCTGAGGAAAACTGTGACTTTAAACATACTTCCTTACAAAGTCTAGACACCGGCGCACAAAGAGCAAAGTCACGAGCCAAGGGGAACATTCGGGAAAATGAATGGCTGGATGAAGTGATAAATGTCTGTGGAGCAGGGGAGGCTGACAGTCACCATTCTGCAGCCATTCTGGAAATATCGACACAGAGGAACAACCGACAGGTGCTAAGCTTAAAGAAAAACATATTTACGTGTTATCAAAATATACACCAAAGATTGCTTATTAAAAAGTGAGAAATGGTAACTTCACGGTGGAGAAACCACAGTGTTGCTACAGTTAGTAACTTCAGCCACCGATAGCTTGAGGTGATGTCTGCCACCAAGAGCTGAGAAACGTTTCCCATTCTTTATTCAGTACTCCTCCTGAAAATCCATGGTCTGAACATAATCAAGGAGAACTATCAAGACAAAAGGAGCTTTCTTCACAATAACTACCTGCCTGCTTTAAATTTTATCAGTGTTACTAAAAACAAAGGCTGAAAGGCTGTTCTAGATGTAGGAGGTTAAGAAGACATGACAGCTGCATGTCATGTATATGCCTGGGTGGAGGTCAGAGAAAGTTTTGACAAAGGACTTTATTGAGACTACAGACACATGAACACAGACTGTGCAGTGGGTATGTGTGTTGTATGGTGTTTACTTCCTGGGTTAGACAAATGTCCTGTGTTATGCATGAGAACACCCTTGTCCTTAGGGCATGGAGAATATATGGACAAAACCCCATTCTGGATGCAACTATGAGATAGCTCAGGGAGTGTTTTGTGGCATGTGTGCTTGTGGGTTAGTGTAGTGTGCATATTAGGGTTTGTATATGCATGTTAGTGTGTATTATCATGTATTTGGATGCACATGTTCATGTAGCAGGACAATAATCACGTGTAGCTGTAGCAGTAGCTTTTGTTGAATGTGAAAGGCATGCAACAGTCACCATAGCTGCAGCCCTGTACAAGGAGCTGAGACTTCCTGACATGTGATTCTGAAGGCCGAGAAGCCCAAGATATAGATAGGGTCCGTGTCCCATCTGCCCCCTCCCAGTCCACTCCTGCACTGAGACCTGAAAATTCAAACCACATTATTTTCCAACTCTTCTGTGAGTTTCAAATCATTTCAATATAACAACTTTAAGGAAATGTAAGTGTGGTTGCTAACCTCCTACGTGAGGATAGTGCTCTTCTTTGGCCTGCGTCATCATGACACAGAAGGCCCTCAACAGGGCTGGATTCAAGCGACCTCACTCGCAGTATCTAGTACTGTGACCTGGGAGACGAGGTTTTGCTCCTAGTGGATTATACACTTGGTGGACCAATCAGTGCATAAACATTAACATGGTTCACTTGCAGCTCAGGAGGTTGGCTAGGCACCAGTCCGTACTAGGGAGAAGTCTGAGTCCTGGTTTCAAGTCATTGACACCTGGGAAAGGCTGATGGCTGCAACAGACAGGCAGGATAACGCGGCAGATGGAACACAGAAAATAGAGATGGATACAATAAACACGATAAATTTGGGTGTGGTGTGGTAGAGAGGCTTGGCAGTAAGGCGGGGCCTTTCAAGCTGGTGGTGTGGAGGGAGGGATGGAGAGAGGGCTCCATGCGAAGTAAGTATCCAGCTGACACAGGCGCAGACAAGAGCTGGTATCACAAAAGCAGAGCCCAGTCTTCTGACTTTCCATATAAAGCAGCAGAAAGGAAGTCAGATTGTAGTTTAGTTCAATAAACTCATAGGAAGAGCTAACACTGGAGCGTGCAAGGTGCAGACTGACCTTTTGGGGATCTGCTCTGAGTGCTTGGGACTTGCTATCTTTATTACAAATGAGACTCTTTCCCTGACCACTTTATCTTTAATATTTTATTTATTTATTATCCTTGGGTATGTGTGTGAGTGTATGAACACGTGTGCCGTGGCACCTGTGTAGAGGTCAAAGGTCGAGTTGCAACAGTCAGTTCTTCCTGCTGTGGGTGGCAGGGATTGAATGTGGGGATGAGATGTGTGATGTGAAGTGTTTTTGTTCACGGAACATCTCATGAGCCCTTGTGCCACATGCAAACACGACAGCCCCCTTTAAAGAACAGGATTTCCTAGAATTCCTGTGAGCCACATCTTTGAGAGCTTCCTGTTTGAAATCTAAATTTCAGAGCGGCGAGTGAAGGAGAGGAGTGATATTTTCCACAGAGACATCTTACGATTTATGAATTACTACTAAAGAAGAGATATTTTAGTTTTTAATTGCCATAATTGGTTTGTATTAATAAAATGCTAGCAAAACAGTCCAAGGCAAATATCAAACACCAATTATCGTTTTGACTTTAAAGTCCAGTAGTCTGGCTGTGCATGGTTTGTTTATACAAGCTTGTATGTACCGTGTTCGAATAAGCCCACAGAAAATGGAGTAAAAACCGTGTTTAAGCACGACAGCATTCACCTTCAACAGCAAGTAAAGCAGTAATTTAAATGTGAGGCCGTTTCTGGGCTATGAAACCAGGTTTCATAAAGGTTAGGAATGGATGTTTTGACAACAACAACAAAACCCTTGCGATCGTCTTAGTATCCAATAGCATGGGAATGGGTAAGTGCCGTGTGCACTGAACTTATTTTACTTGTAATTATGTGTATATTTGTGTGTCTCTATGATGTGCTTGAGGGCGTAGTGCCTGTGGAAGCCAGAAGAGGGCAGTAGATCCCGAGTAAGTGTTATAGAAGGCTGTGAGCGGCCACATTTGGTGCTTGGAACTGCACTTGGGTCTTCTGCAAGAGCAGCGTGCTGACCCCCACTGTTCTGAACAATAAAATGGTAGAATTGTTGATGCTGTCGTGCTAAGTGTGGAAGGCAGCTGATAAGACAGCTTGCAGCTCTCTAAGAACACGCACAGGCACTCTGGATAGCAACCCTGTGTTATGGAAGGTGCTAGAATGTTGCTGGTGAGAACTGGCAAAGAGTATCAGGTGGAAACCGTGCTTCTTTTGTAGCTTTTCAGAAATTATGTCAAAATAGAAAGCTAAAAGATATATACAAAAAAAAAGTGCTGAACGGTAAAAGAGCCAAAATGTCAGCACTGGTTCCACAACCTACATGCAAGTAAAAATCATAAACTCACATTTTATATAATTAGTATATGACAATTAAAATAGAAAAAACCTTCCTCATAGATTTGAAGGAAACACAAGCACCAAAAAAAAAAAAAATTAGTAAAATCAAAAGCAAATGCCGTCCACTCCAGTGAATGTGTTAATCAGCATGCAAGCATGACTTAAAATTCGTGGCAGTACCAGACAAAGTGTGTGTGGGGGTGGAAGGCAGGGAAATGCAAAGGTTGGGGGCGCACTCATGTGTGAGACCTGAGAGGGCTGGGATGGGCTCTGTGGCCTGGCACTGACGTATCAGCTCCACAATATAAAGAAGCTGCTCCTGCAAAGACAGGCGATGCCCAGTATTTTCTTTGTGAGTTCTCCGGGCTTTCGGCATAGGCACGTCAGAGGAGGTGACGGGTGTCTTCCTAAGATGTCGTTTCTCGAGTGACACTCACTGGCGTTTGATAACCATTTCCATACTTGTTTTTATCGCAGACTCCTTTCTAAGCGACTCAAGTGTGCGGTGATTCAGTTCAGGCCTTCTGAAGAGACAGCCTCATACCTTAATGAGTGACTCAGGTAATCACCCACTCCAGTGAAGCCTCTCTCGCTCCGAACCTTTGTGTTAAATATTTGTCTTAGTTCAGTGTTACCTGAGGACAAGTGGAACCGTGAGTATGCACCCTGGTGTCACTTGGAGAGACCCCCAAACGTCTGGAATGGCTCTGCCTTTCCTGCCTGCTACCCCATGACAGCATGAGGATGTCTTCCCTCCTCCAACGGGGGCTCACTGCAGTGGCTCCTGGGAATAGACAAGCAGCAACTGAAGGAATGTCCCCTGGTGGGCTGTACCCTCCTGAAACCACTCACTGTTGCCCCCCCCCCCCCCCAGCTGTTAGTGCTGAAACCAGAATCTCCTCTTTTTGCATTTTGCTGTCAGGTTCTTGTTTTAGCCACCTTCCTCATGCTCATGTGTGCTCCTTAGAGATGCCCCATGCTCCAAAAGCTGTTTTTTTTTTTTTTTAGGAGAGAACATATGGCTCCAACATTTTCCCAGTTCAAACTGTTTCTCTCTCCAGGATTAGATGCTAAATCCCTTGCAGGCACGGACCATACCTGTCCATCATTACCCTCGTCCTACTTGGTCTTTGAGTTTTGAGACACCACTCAGATGGTAAGAAAGTGAACGTAGCTTTCTCCAGGGGTCAATGCCGTTCCTGAACAGAAACCTGTCCCGTGCTATGGAAACTCTGGCTTATATAGGAATGAAAGTGTAAAGAACTTAATGTATGGCCTAAAACTGAGAGCAGCTTTGGTTTCTGGCTGAGCTTATTAAAATGATGCACAGTGTTATTAAAAATAAGATCTAAAAGTTTGTCTAGCAAGCCTCTTAAAAAAAAGAGTACATGAGTGTGGGTGATCCATGCGTGCTCTTGAAGACCGCAGAGTCCTTGTGCTGTGTGGGTGTCAATGATTTGCTTCTCATCCTGGCCATGTATCGTAGGGGACCCTGGGACAAAAACTATGTCTACCGTGTGTGGATGCTGTTGACTCTAAGTTGAATGAACAATTCACAGGGCCGTTTTTAAGAGTAGATGAATATTGTTAGCATGCTCAGAGACGATTATTTTAGTGTTTTAAAATGACTTGCTCATCAGGGAAGGATCGTAATCATTGTCTCATAGGCTGAAGCAATGATGATTGTAACAGCGCACGATGAGTCCTATGTATGTGCTCAGTGAATGCCAGTTTTCATTAGTACTCACACACTTTAGCCGTGGGTTACTGGGCTGAAGAGATGTCTCAGCAGTTAAGAGCAACTGGCTGCTCTCCTAAAGGACCCCATGTTTGAGTCTTAGCACCCGTATGGCAGTTCACAATCATCTGTAACCCCCGTTCCAGGGGATCCAACACATGCACAGAGATATACATGTAAGCAAAATACCAATGCATATAAAATGCAAATAAATAACTTATTAATAAAAGTGCGTTACCAATGTCTAAGAGATTATTATAGTTTAGATCAGCTTATGAGGCCTAAAAACACAGCACAGTACTACCCCGTTTAACCTTGAGAAAAAGACTTCCTTCCATGGCAAAGCCAGCACGCAGTCAGAGCTCTGGACTCAGGACATGACTGTAACTGGACATCTGTCTCGGCCTTGTATATTCAGTGCTCACCCCTCTTCTTCAGTATTTAATAATATAAAAGACGGCATAACTTTCACCATCGTGAACAAATCTTTTATTTTCATTGTAGCATCTGCTTAAACAAGAGAAAAAATGACTTCTCCCTAATGACTGCTTCTGTTAGCTCCTGATGAAGGTCAAGTACTTTACACGCCTTTTGACTTGAAGTCGTTCCCTGATTTTCTCGTTAGCATTTATGAGTCATAGTCTTTGGGACTGGGTCATTCCTCAACCTACTTAATGAAGACTTTTGTCTTATTTGATATTTCATTATGGTGCTGGGGATCAAACTTGGGACTTTGTATATTCTGGGAAACGGATCTTTTACTGACCTTAAGAGCCTTCCTAGCTCTTTCTTTTTCTCTTTAAAAATTTCCTTTTGTGGGGAGCAGTATTTATATGTAAAAGGAATAAAACATGTTGACTGAAATCTGTAGCAAAGTCTACATATTATAACAAAGGTCTCAGACCAAAGGTCAGGGCCTCCACACTCACTAGAGCAGGGCAGCCAGCTGCACCACCAGCGTCTCAAGTGTCAGCTGGAAATGTTGGTGAGGAATGAATGTGATGCTACACTTGACACTGATCTAAGAGAAACTCATCAAAACCAGGATGGGATTTAAACAGAATCGACAGAGGGGTATGTGTGTGCAGAGAAGAAATTCTAGGCAAATATCCATATTTATTGTGATTTGAATGAGAAATGTCCCCCGTAGGCCAAGGTGTTTAAATACATGGTCCCCAGATGGTGGTTCTGTTTGGGAGGGTTATGGAGCCTTTAGGAGTTGCAACCGGGACAGAAATGGGCCGAGCATTAAACTGACCCTGTTTGTTGTTTGCTCTTTGCTTTCCGAGTGTGAATGAAATGTGACCAGCCAGGTTTTCACTCCTACTGACTCCTGCCAGGGTGGGCTGTGTCCCTCTGGAACCATGAGCCAACACCCTTCCTCCTTAAACTGCCTTAGTCGGGTGCTTCATCGCATAGAGGAGTCCCTGTGAGCATATACGTGAATCTCCAGCATGGAGAGTGAGCGTTCTGTGTGCCTGAAGTATATTATAGAGGCACACTTAGGATTTTGATGGCATTGTAGGCTGATAGATCATGATGACATCATGAATACGTCTTTTGATTTTGTCAGGGCATGGTGTGTATAATAAATGCCCACCAGGACAAGTCTTGTATACAGTCAGGGAGAAGGGGTCCTGGGTAAGCGTGGTCCCAGTACCTAGAGCAGGTCATTGTGTTTAATTGCCATCCTAGAATGCACAATTGCTCCTGTGAGTGGGGAGCGAGCCCAGAGAGGACATCAGGGTCTTGTACAGAGATTTCAGGCAGCCTATGGTCTCAGGGCACAAGGAAGTGCTAAAGTCGGAGGTGATGAAGAGGAGGCTTGGACAAACCAGTTAGCACCAACAATTGCTTCAGAGAGGAATAATAAGTTTTGCCCAAATTGATGTGAATTTTACGTTCCCAAGGCTGTGTGCTTGCAATAAAGCCAGAAGACGTTTAAATTTGGTTTCCAGCAGGCACTTTCCCGCATTTGCTACTTCAGCCAATGGAAACGCTGTCGTTCTCTCTTCAGCCAATGGAAATGCTGCTGTTCTCTCTTCAGCCAATGGAAATGCTGCTGTTCTCTCTTCAAGTCTTCAGTTGAACGTTATTATGGCGTGTCTTGAGAGTACACTGAGGATTTATTTGTATTAACATCTTAATTTTGCTAAGTACTCAGATTTGATCTTACTATTAGGAGATTGCTTGGAAGATGACGTTTTATTGCAAAAGTTAAGAATTAGCATTATAAATAGGATTTCCAAAAGCAAGAAGCTATCTTTCCGTAATCTACATTTATCTATGTATCTGTATACTTAAGCCAACTCTCTCTCTCTCTCTCTCTCTCTCTCTCTCTCTCTCATACACACACACACACACAGAGAGAGAGAGAGAGAGAGAGAGAGAGAGAGAGAGAGAGAGAGAGAGAGATCCAGCAGTCATACATACTCTCACAAAATGCTGCTGTTATACAAAATAGAAATTCACGTTTAGGTAGGCTCAAGGCTGAAACCCATGAAAATCAAACACAAGGACCTCAACAATGAAGCCAAAGACTAGAGTACCTTTTCCTCAGCTCCAGACAAATTGATTTAGATCCATTTCTTTTCTCTCCTACCTGTTATTCTTCCTTTTCTATTTCTTTAGAATTCTATTTCCATTAGATAAGATTTTAATTTTTTAATCACTTATGCCAACCCTGGTCCTTTCCAGAATGTGTGAAACTGCCATATTTTTGCTTATATGACTGCTTCTTTCTTTGGGCTTCCATGCCCTGTCATATGACCATTAGCTGCATCTTGTCATTGTCTTATAATTATTAGTCTCCATTGCTGTTCTTCCCATGAAATAGAATTCTAAAGAGAAAATATTCCTCATACACTCACATCTACAGTGATTAGCACAATGCTTTCAACCCACCCGGAAAATAGATAAGGGATGATTGATCCTCAGGGCAAAACAGCCACCATGGTCATCGACTCAGCTATGCCTGCTTGCAGAAGGTCATCACAGCTGGCTCGTGGACCATTGACGCTTTCTCAGAATAGGGGGGACTAGAGAGGGCCACCTGAGCCTCACCTGAGGAGGGGCCAGAGAGGGCCACCTGAGCCTCACCTGAGGAGGGACCAGAGAGGGCCACCTGAGCCTCACCTGAGGAGGGACCAGAGAGGGCCACCTGAGCCTCACCTGAGTATCCAGCTCTCCCTCCAGCTACTTGTGTTAGTTTCTGTCATAATTGCATGTGTCCTCTGGGTCTCAGCGGCTGCTAGAGTCTGGAGAATAGGAAAAATTAATGAAGAGGGACTTCATCTAGGCAGCTCTGGGGAAGCCATCATCCATGCTGCTTTGGGGTCATTATAAATAGCATTATAAATAGGATTTCCAAAAGCAAGAAGCTATCTTTCCGTAATCTACATTTATCTATGTATCTGTATACTTAAGCCAACTCTCTCTCTCTCTCTCTCTCTCTCTCTCTCTCTCTCATACACACACACACACACAGAGAGAGAGAGAGAGAGAGAGAGAGAGAGAGAGAGAGAGAGAGAGAGAGATCCAGCAGTCATACATACTCTCACAAAATGCTGCTGTTATACAAAATAGAAATTCACGTTTAGGTAGGCTCGAGGCTGAAACCCATGAAAATCAAACACAAGGACCTCAACAATGAAGCCAAAGACTAGAGTACCTTTTCCTCAGCTCCAGACAAATTGATTTAGATCCATTTCTTTTCTCTCCTACCTGTTATTCTTCCTTTTCTATTTCTTTAGAATTCTATTTCCATTAGATAAGATTTTAATTTTTTAATCACTTATGCCAACCCTGGTCCTTTCCAGAATGTGTGAAACTGCCATATTTTTGCTTATATGACTGCTTCTTTCTTTGGGCTTCCATGCCCTGTCATATGACCATTAGCTGCATCTTGTCATTGTCTTATAATTATTAGTCTCCATTGCTGTTCTTCCCATGAAATAGAATTCTAAAGAGAAAATATTCCTCATACACTCACATCTACAGTGATTAGCACAATGCTTTCAACCCACCCGGAAAATAGATAAGGGATGATTGATCCTCAGGGCAAAACAGCTACCATGGTCATCGACTCAGCTATGCCTGCTTGCAGAAGGTCATCACAGCTGGCTCGTGGACCATTGACGCTTTCTCAGAATAGGGGGGACTAGAGAGGGCCACCTGAGCCTCACCTGAGGAGGGGCCAGAGAGGGCCACCTGAGCCTCACCTGAGGAGGGACCAGAGAGGGCCACCTGAGCCTCACCTGAGGAGGGACCAGAGAGGGCCACCTGAGCCTCACCTGAGTATCCAGCTCTCCCTCCAGCTACTTGTGTTAGTTTCTGTCATAATTGCATGTGTCCTCTGGGTCTCAGCGGCTGCTAGAGTCTGGAGAATAGGAAAAATTAATGAAGAGGGACTTCATCTAGGCAGCTCTGGGGAAGCCATCATCCATGCTGCTTTGGGGTCACGCGACTCCTGCCAGCAATACCTCACTCCCACTTTCTAAATAAACTCATGGCTTTCACACAATGAACTCTGGTGCAATTGTATTTGGTTTGCAGTTGAAACTTCAGGAAGAGGGGGTTTATATGTCCTCCAGGAAGAAGTCTCACAACAGCATGTTGACTGAAAAGTGATTCAGTTTGAGTTTGGGAACCATTTGGCCAGAAAGTGGAGGGCTCCAGGTCCGTCTTTGAGAAGAACTGACCTATCTGGAAGCCATGACTGTGGTGTTTGTTTAAACGGTCATGCCCGGAATACCTTTATTGGGATCTGACTATAAGCTTTGATTTTGCTGTAGTTTCTACCTCAGCCCTGTGATCCCTGTGATCTTGGGCTGTTGAAATGAGAACTGACTCAGCCTTCTGTGCTCGCCGAGCTGGTGAGCGTGTGGTAGGTAGGTCTGTTTCGGGTCTATCGGTCTATCGACACTGTTGCGGCTCTCTCCCACCGGAAGGACAGTCTTCCACGGAGCAGGCGCAGCGCAGATCCTGGGCACCTAACAGGTTCTTTCAACATTCCTCTATGCCCCTGTGGCGGTGCCTGCAGCAAAGCAGCGACTCTCTAAGTCCAAGGATGAGTGGGGCTCGCCCTCCTGCGGTGAAAGGTCTGGACTCACTGCTAGGACCTGTGACATCGCCGCTCGCTTCCACCTAAAACCGGAAGTGGAATTACAAACACGAAGGTGGACTCAATGACTGACGAGGGGCACGTGGGGAGGCTTGTCCCAGCTCTGTTGTGATGGCGGCTGTGGTATAGCTGATTTGGAAAGAGGCTCTGGAAAGTTACAACCCTCAAATGTGAGTGTCGTTTTCATGGTGATGACGTGGTCTTCATTCACAGGATGAAGGGTGTTGGTCTCCTCAGCTCTTCTTTGGATACCCTCAAATGTGAGCTTTCTTAAAATTTAAATTTAGTGGTAAAACCATGATCAGAAGGACACTTTGTGATTACTGAGAGAGAAAAAAAAATCACCTTTAAAACAATGTGGTATTTTAGGACTGGAGTTGAGCCCAGTTTCTAGTAATAATGATTTCCCCCCTCTCTTTCTGGAACTGTGGAGTTATAATATTCTGTTTTGCCTCTTTCCAGTCATGACAGTTTAGGTAAACAAACTGAACCAGAAAATAACAGGCTGACCAACCCTGTCTGCCACTCTACTGAAAGCTGTCATTTTTCATTTCAACCTTGTATTTATGAGCATTAATAAGACGGCCGTCTGTCAGAGCCTGCTGTCTCTTGTTGTGATTGCATTGGAATGGGAATTTAAATTACAAATTTTAGAAATGGATTAAAATCTAAGGGCAAGCATTTCTGGCATTCCTGGATACAGAGTCACGAGGTTGGTTCTGCCTCTCTCTCTCTCTCTCTCTCTCTCTCTCTCTCTCTCTCTGTGTGTGTGTGTGTGTGTGTGCACAAGTCACATTCCTCCATATCAGTTTCCTTTGTTTATAGAAACAAGGTGGTTCTGTTATGCTAGCCTGACCCTGGGTGTTCCCGTCTCTGTCAGGTCTGATAGGCTGGTCATGTCTTTGTGGAATGCCAGCAGGGACAGTGATAGGACAGTGTCCCACAGACTCAGTTGGCAGGAGGGATGGCGCAAAGACAGTAAATATTGGCCACCTGCGAACTGAACGGCCTCTGGGTCGACTAGCTGCTGCTTTCATGATATATTCTCATTTTCCCCACTCAGGGACTTCTCCCCTTAAGGAGACTGGAAGTTTGAAAGCAAGGAAGCCCAGCCTTTTTGAGATCAATGGGCAAGTCTGAGCTGATGTTGGTCAAGGTGTAAATTGTATAATGTAACTTGCCGTATTTAGCATGTGGGTGCCTTGTGAGTAACTGCTGATGAGATTTATCTACTGCTTCTCTTGTGGTCTGTTTCCCATGGTGGTACATGTTTCCAGTACCACCACCTCCTCCCACACACCCCTTGATAGTTCACATTCCCCTGCACGGGTGCCACCTGCACAGGTGCCACCACCTCCTCCCACACACCCCTTGACAGTGCTCATTCCCCTGCACGGGTGCCACCTCCTCCCACACACCTTAGATTGTGGCCATTCCACTAATTCCACGTTGGGTGTCAGAGCTGAGCTGTGCCTTATACGCAGTGAGTAAGAGAGATATTCAGATGTCTACAGTCATTAGAGCCCCAAGGGGTCAAGGAATCTAAGATGATGGGGACCTTGAGCAGGGCCAAAGGAAAATGAGTTGGTCAGACAGAGGGCCTTTTAGACCTGGGACAGAATTTGAGTGACACATGAAATAGGACACGAGCACCATTTGTAACAATCAATGGGAAGCAGAAACCTAATCAGCCTTGTTTAGATGGTTTTCACGTCCAGATCCTCTCTTAGACTCTGGGGATATGACCCTCAGCAAAGCATAGAGGTTTCCCCTGATAGTGCCTGTATTCCAGTGGAAGGGGACTGTAAGAAAAGCAACAAGTGAGGTGTGCAGCATGCTAGCCATAATGGTGGTGAAGAAGAACAAAACAGTAGAGGAAATGGGGTAGGGTGGGTGGGGTGGGACAGTGGTGTTTGCAGTTTTAGGTAGAGGAATGTCAGAGCACACGGGAGTATACAGCAGGTGATAACCAGTGTCTAGTAGGCTGACCGATCAGGTGAGTGGTTCTCTGATGGGGAGCCCCACTTGGCGTGGCTGTGGGGTTACGGGCTGTAGATAACTGTTGGTCTCTGTAATTTCTCTCATAAGTTACTTCATTTCTTTTCTAAGAACAGCTTTGGGTGTTTTTCTAGTGCTTGTGTGTTTAGTGAAAATATTCCATCTACTGGGCACACATAGATCTGTAGATGGTCAGGAAGATTACTTCTCATTAAGCTGTATAATTTTGATATATAGAAAATATAATAGGATATGCTTCATAACTAGATCTATTATCCCATGAGGCTGAAGGATATTAAAGCCTGCCTTGTTCCTTTTACTCAGATTAAATAAGAAAACAACAATTTCTCCCCAGTCTAAGGCATACTACATACAACTAGCTCATTTTTACCTCAGAGCAAGTGAAAACCAGACTGAAGGTTTTTGTAAATGGATCTTAAGTTAAAATCTTTACAGTTATGCCCAAGGTCAGGTATCTAACCAAGGTTATTAACACAAAGAAGCTTAAAAAGTCATGCCAATTCTTGGTTTTCCAAGTCTAGCTGACGAAATAGCTGTGTCCCAAAGCTTATCTCACTGGGCACTGTGCCCCTGCCCTCTGGTCACAGTCACACTCCAGAAACCTTGAAACTTTATGTTGCATGGTAGAGGGTTCTGCCCTTATTGCCCACCCAAAGGAATGTGCTTTTGACCAGTGGGATGTAACTCTTGTCATTTTTTTTTATTATTACTTCAAGCCTCCCATAAAAAAGAGTGTTTAAACTAGGTGAACAGAGAAGCTGGAAGAACTGAAACAGAATTAGAAAAGATTTAGAACTACAGAATTGGAACGAGAATTGAAACAAAGAACTTACAGAAGTTACAGAGTTAGAATCAGAGCCACCAGAAGAATAAAGAACTCAGACAGCATGTGTGTGAGTTCATTCTGCAGCCCCTCAGGTAAGACGTTTTCTGAGTTCCTTTTGCTAAGCTGTAGCATTTGACCTGAACCCTGGGAGGCAGTTCTGTGAGCTCGGCTCACAGGCTATTGATAGAGGAAGGTAGTACTGGGCAAAATGAAATCCTACCAGTCATATACTCTGCTAAGGGAGCACATATCTGAACTGTTTAATTTAATCAACTCTGACTATCAAATGATGTCATCACCCTAAACTTGTCAAGGCTGAGTTTCTAATTAGGGTTTCTACTGCTCTGAAGGGTTGACCACAACAACTCTTAAAAAGAAAACATTTAATTGAGGTGACAACTTACAGTTTCAGAGGTTTAGTCCATTATCATCATGATAGGTAGTGTGGCAGTGTACAGGCAGACACGGTGCTGACTCAATCTTGATCAGAAGATAACAGGAAGTAGACTGTGACTCTAGGCAGTATCTTGAGCATATATGAGACCTCAAAGCATTCCCCCACAATGACACACTTACCAACAAGGCCACAATTCCTAATAGTGCCACTCCCTTTGAGGGCCATTTTCTTTCAAACTACCACATTCTACTTCCTGGCCCCTAAGGGCTTGTAGCCATATCATAATGCAAAAATGTATTTAGTCCAACTTCAAAATCCCCATGGTCTATCCCTAGTCTTGACAATGATTAAAAGTACACTTTCAAAGTCTCTTCTGAGACTCTTAACTGTAATCCCCTATAAAATCAAAGTAAAAAAATACAGATAACATACTTCCAATATATAAGGCACAGAATATACGTTAACATTCCAAACTGCAGGGAAGGGAGCATAGTGAAAAAATACTGGACCAAACAAGACTGAAAACCAGCCGGGCAAACTACAAAGTCTGCATCTCCATGTCTGATGTCAAAGCACTCTTCAGATTTCTAACTGTTCAGCTTTGTTGACTGTAACACACTTCTTTCTCTCGGGCTGGCTTCACTCCCTGTTTGCAGTTTTCCTTAGCAGGTATACCATAGCTCTGGCATCTCCAACATCTTGATGTCTCCAAGGCAATCTAGGCTTCAACTTCACAACTTCATGTAATAATATCTCTACTAGGCCTTCATTCAGCTACAACCCCAACACATCCTTGGCCTCAGCAACTTTCTTTTGTCCTGGAAGCAAATTCCATAGCCCTTTCTTCTATCTGTTGTGGGAGTAACTTCCGCTGCCTCAACCAATAATCATTGAAGCAGGAGCCCATAGTGCAGCGGGGAGCGACTTCCGCTCCGTCAGCCAATAGCTGCTGAAATACCAGCCCACTGGGGCGTGGTATATTTCTCTTTTAAAATGAGAAGCAGTTCCGGATAAGGTCTCTCTTGGTTCCGGCTCTTGGTTCCGGTGCTCGGTCTCGGCTGCTGCTCCCAGCTCCTGCTCCAGCGACTAGGCTCCCTTCCTGACGGTTTATGGTGTATGTAAGTTTTACCCCCCCGCCAAATAAATAACCCCTTAAAACATAACTGGTGTGGGATTGATTCGTTAATATCTATCCTTAACTCCAGAATCACTGCCTTCCATGCTTCTACTAGTATGGCCCATTATGTGGTGCTTAAAGAATTCTGCTGCTTTCCTAACCCAAAGTACCAAAGTCCAAATTCCTCCAAACAAACACACGGTCAGTCTTATCACAGCAATGCCCCGATCCCTGCTACCAACTTCTGTCTCAGTTATGGTCTCTACTTTCTGTGAAGACATCATGACCAGGTCACTCTTACAAAGGAAAACATTTAATTGAGGTGGCGGCTTACAGTTTAGAGGTTTAGTCTGTTATCATCGTGGTGAAGGGCATGGAAGCCTGCAGGAAGATATGGTGCTGGCTACATCTTGGTCAGAAAGCGACAAGAAGACTGTGACACTGAGCGGTATCTTGAGCACATATGAGACCTGAAAGCCTGCCTCCCCAGTGACAGACCTACTCCAACAAGACCTGATTCTGAGTCGTACCCCCAACTTTTCTATTAAGAGGGTTGAGTGAGCTTGGAGTTTGTGTCCTAACACATTTCCATGTGATGTCGTTACTGATGATATGGGCGGCACTGGTAATGATTGGTCTGATCTAGTGAAAGTTACTTGGCGAACTGCCCCAGTCAGGGGATGGAGAGTCCAGCTTGGGTTTATTGGGGCTGACTGTGTTCTGGACTGTGCTATGCCGGGAGGGTTAAGAACCCACTACTCTGTTCCCATACTCATTTTGCAGGTGAGGCAACTGAGGTCTCAAGAAATCAGCTCGTGTTTGAGCTTAGCATTCTGCAATTCACTCGTTTATCTGGTTCTTGCTTATAGAAGGCCAGAAGCTTTCAATCTGCTTCTTGTAAAGAAGGCTCAACAGATGCCTGTTGTTGAGTGATTCATTTAGTGGGAAGAGGGAACCGAAAGCGTTTAGCTCCATTGGAAATGAATCGTCGGGGCAGTACTTTGGGAAGGCTCCTTGTCACGGAGGGTAAGAAACAACCTGGAGACTCCAAGTGGTTCATTCCCTTCACTACAGGGGTTCTCAATCTTCCTAATGCTCTGGCCCTTTAATATAGTGCCTCATGCTGTGGTGACCCCAACCATAAACTTATTTTTGTTACTACTTCCATAACTGTAATTTTGCTACTGTTAAGAATATTTGTATTGAGGGAGAAGTGATTAGGATTCTTAGGGTCTAGATCTTGTCACCTCAACGGTGGGGAGGGTCAGGTTCCCTAGAAAGAAGTAGGAGAAAAACAACAAAGCCAAAACAGACAGAGAAACAGACAGACAGAAACCCTACTGTTTCTCAGGATGGAAAGACTGAAAAATAAAATCGGCTGGAAGACAAACAGCGCTTCCGGAGCTAGGAGGCTTGCACACAGGAATCCAGACGGTAGGATTAGGAAAGAGACCAACATGAGAAAACCCCGGGAATCATGGGCAGGAAGATGTAGAACACATGCCTGTCTCGAAAGGAAGCTGGGACTTTCGGTGAGAAGTTCAGAGAATGAAAGTGGCAGTCAGAGTAGAGGTGGAAAGGGGCACAAATATTGGACGTGAGGCCAACCCAAAGGGCCGCAGCATGGCGCGCGCACCGCTACAGCGGGTTCACAGAACACCCTGGAGAGGTCACTAATGGATCCTGAGGGCTGGCTACAGACAAGAAGGGCTCTGAGGTGGATTCAGAGCGGGGAAGTTAAATGGGTTCTCTAAAAGCGCCGTCATGCTGAAGACAGAAATCGATGTGAAACGGAGGAATTAAGATAGTTCCCTAGAAAAGCCCTTACCAATGAGTAGGTGGAGAAGTAGAGGAATCTGAATCCTCCCGCAGGGTCAGTTGTGTCTGCTCTGGCATCAGTGCTGATCTAAGCCACGGTCAGTTTTAGGTTGAGTAAGACTGTGAAAGGGCTGTGCTGGCTTTGGGTATTTTATTTATTGGTCACTTAACTATGGGCTGTTTGAATGCGTCTTTGTGTGTGTGTGTGTGTGTGTGTGTGTGTGTGTGTGTGTGTGTGTGTGCCACATACAATCCAATATGTCCTCCTGAGGGGAAGGAAGAGGCAGTAGCAGGAGGCTGTGCAGCAGGCCTGGCTGAAGTACCTGAAGTAGTTAACACACGGCTGCTGATCCACACACTCTCCCATGAATAAGTCAACACGCTTATTGCCATGTATGGAGGTTTGGAGGGAAGGACCTCGCTCCCTGGAAATCCTCAGAGGCTAAGTCTTCCTGAGTGACATCAATTGTTTGCATGTGAAAGACAAGATTTAAGGAACAACTGAACTGGATGCAAAAATAGAGGTTTTCCCCATCAGCCTCAAAAGGCACGGAAACCACTAGCATAAGCCACGTGAAATTTGTGTTCTTGTAAGTCAGTAACAGTTGACTCCTCACTGACGGTTGCACAAAGGCTCTGCTCCTGTGGGATGTGTGCCTGATTTCCTGTCTCCTCATGCCTGCTCCCTACTGTAACAAGGACCACAAACGCCAAACAAGGATGGGGCCATGGCTAGGGGATGAAGTGCTTGCTGCCCAGACACGAAGATCCGAGTTTAGATCCCTTGACTCAAAAGCTGGGCACACACTGGGCACACACTGAACATGACACTGGACACACACTGGGCATGCCACTGGGCACACACTGGGCATGCCACTGGGCACACACTGGATATGACACTGGGCACACACTGGATATGACACTGGGCACACACTGGGCATGCCACTGGGCACACACTGGATATGCCACTGGGCACACACTGGATATGACACTGGGCACACACTGGATGTGACACTGGGCACACACTGGATGTGACACTGGGCACACACTGGATGTGACACTGGGCACACACTGGATATGACACTGGGCACACACTGGATATGACACTGAGCACACACTGGACATGACACTGGGCACACACTGGATATGACACTGGGCACAACACTGAGCACATACCGGTCACACACTAAGCACAACACTGGGCATGACACTAGGCATGACACTGTAACCTCAGTTCTGGGGGTTGGGACAGAGACAGGTGGATCCTAGGGGCTGTTGGCCACTCAATAGAGTTGAACAAGTAACATCCAGGCTTAGTAAAGGGAGTCTGTCTCAAAAAATAAGATAGAGAAGTGATTTAGGAAGACACCCAAAGCTGATCTCTGGTCTCTACACATGAATGCACAGGCCAGTATACCTGCGCACGCACACGCGCGCACACACACACACACACACACACACACACACACACACACTTAAATAATTAAGTGACAACAAAAACAGAGAGCATTTTACCTTTGTATGTGTTCATGGTTAGTAACGAAAGGGGCTTTCAGGTGGAGAGGGTCTCACACAGGCAATGGTGGGGAGGGGAGCGTGGTCTGAGGGTCTGGGCCAGCTGGAAGGAACACAGGCTTGTCTGAGTGGGGGAGAAGAGACCCTGAGGCTCCCCTTTGCAGTTAGCCATGGATTGGTGAAGTAATATCTTACCACCTTCCGAATATCACAACCATCTTTCCCTAGAGATCTTCAAATTCATCAGTGACTCCTGCCAAAAGGTTTATTTAATAGGGAATTGTGGAAATTGTGACTTTTAAAGCCCATATTTCCCGTGTTAGTATTTGCATTTTATGGTGAACAATTTTTCACTGTCATCTTATATTTTTTTCTACAGGGTACATTTATAATTTTATTGATTTTTTGGATTTATTTAACTTTATGTGGAGTGTTTTGTCTCGTGTATGTACGTGCACCCTGTATGTGCCTGGTGCCCACAGAGGTCAGAAGAGGGCATTGGATCCCCTGGAACTGGAGTTATTGGTGGTTGTGAGCCACCTTGTGGGTGCTGGGAGTCAAACTTCAGTCCTCTCTGTAAGAGCAACCAGTACTCTCAACTGTTACGGCGTTTCTCTAGCATCTCTCTGGCCCTCACATAACTGTTTCTAGGCTTTTATTATTCATGCTATAATCCATCATTTTATAAAGTGACTATAGACAATTTTGATTATATAGAAAAAGCACACATCAGCAATGATCTCAAAAACCAGTGATTTGTTCAGAATGTTATGTATTTCTTCACACTCTTTTTTTAAATTAATTTATTTATTTATTTTATTATTAAATTATAAAAGTTTCCATTTCAGCCCCTCCTCCCACCACCCTCCCACTCCCCCCACTCCCTCTCCTCCTCCCTCTCCATCCCCTAGAGCAGTCAGGGTTTCCTGTCCTGTGGGAAGTTCAAGTTCCTCCCCCCTCCCTCCAGGTCCAGGGAAGGTGAGAGTCCAAACAGACTGGAGCGCCAAAATCCAGTATATGCAGAGGAAGCAAGTCCCAGTGTCGTTGTCAACGGCTTTTCAAAAAGGCTCCGGGCCAGCCACATTCAGATAATCTGGTTGGATCACATCCTCGTTCAGTCCCAGTCCAACAGGCCTTGGTGAACTCTCATTATATCAGTCCCCTTGTATCAGTGGGTGCTCGCATCCCTCGCAGTCCTGATTACTTTTTTTATTTTCTTCATCATTCTGTTCCTCATTTGGACTGTGGAGTGCTCAGTTCGGTGTTCCAATATGGGTCTCCATCTGTATCGCCATCCAACGTCGGATGAAGGTTTCCTGTGCCCTTGCCTTCATTGCTCACGATCTCTTTCCTACTGCCTCTCATTTGGACCTAGGGAGCTAGGTCCAGTGTTCCAACGTGGTTCTCCGCCTCCATCTCCATCCATCGCCAGATGAGGGTTCTATGGTGACATGCAAAATATTCATCAGTATGGTTGTGGGCCAAGGCCGGTTCAGGCACCCTCTCCTCTGTCCAGAGAACAATCTGGGGATCTCTCCTTGGACCTGGGATCCCATATATAATCAAGTTTCCTATAAACCCTAAAATGACTCCCTTAGTTGAAATATATTCTTCCCTGATCCCTTATTCATCCTTCCTCCCTTCCCCCCATCCCGGTCAACCGAGCTTTCTCCATTCCTCCCCTACTCCCTTCTCTCTAACCCTCTCCCCTTCCAACAACCCCCCCCCATGCACCCAAGGTTACCTGGGACTTTTGACTATTTCCTACCTCCTGGCGGATAGCTAAATAATCTTCATCAGGATCGTCTTCTTATTTAGCTTCTCTAGGATCACGAAAAATAGGCTCAAAGACCTTTAAATTATGGTTAGAAACCACTTATGAGTGAATACATACCGTGTTCCTCTTTTTGGGTCTGGCTTACCTCACTCAGTAAAGCGTTTTCTATGTCCATCCATTTGCATGCACAATTCAAGATGTCATTATTTTTTACCGCTGAGTAAAACTCTAACGTGTATATGTTCCACACCTTTTTTAACCATTCTTCTATTGAGGGGCACCTCGGCTGTTTCCAGGTTCTGGCTATTACAAATAGTGCTGCTATGAACATAGTTGAACAAATGCTTTTGTTGTATGCTAGGGAATCTCTAGGGTAAATTCCCAAGAGTGGAATTGCTGGGTCCTGAGGGAGGTTGACTCCCAGTTTCCTGAGAAACCGCCACACTGATTTCCACAGTGGCTGCACAAGTTTGCATTCCCACCAACAATGGATGAGTGTTCCCCTCACCCCACATCCTCTCCAGCATAGGCTATCATTGGTGTTTTTGACTTTAGCTAATCTGACAGGTGTAAGATGGTATCTCAAAGTGGTTTTGATTTGCATTTCCCTGATCGCTAAGGAGGTTGAGCATGACCTTAAGTGTCTTCTGGCCATTCGAAGTTCATCTGTTGTGAATTCTCTGTTCAGTTCAGTACCCCATTTTTTAATTGGGTTATTTAGAGATTTAGTGCCTAGTTTCTTGAGTTCTTTGTATATTTTGGAGATCAGACCTTTGTCTGATGAGGGGTTGGTGAAGATCTTCTCCCAGTCAGAAGGCAGCCTTTTTGTCTTACTGACAGTGTCCTTTGCTTTACAGAAGCTTCTCAGTTTCAGTAGATCCCATTTATTCATTGTTTCTCTTATTGTCTGTGCTGCTGGGGTCCTACTTAGGAAGAGGCCTCCTGTGCCTATATCTTGTAGACTACTTCCCACTTTCTCTTCTATCAGGTTCAAAGTGGACGGATTAATGTTGATGTCTTTAATCCATTTGGACCTGAGTTTTGTGCATGGTGATAGGTATGGATCTACTTTCATCCTTCTACAGGTTGACATCCAGTTATGCCAGCACCATTTGTTAAAGATGCTTTCCTTCTTCCATTGTATACCTTTAGCTCCCTTGTCAAAAATTAGGTGCTCATAGGTTTGTGGGTTAATATCCGGGTCTTCTATTCGATTCCATAGGTCGACTTCTCTGTTCTTATGCCAATACCAAGCTGTTTTCAATACTGTAGCTCTGTAATAGAGTTTGAAGTCAGGGATGGTAATGCCTCCTGAAGTTCCTTTATTGTATAAGATTGTTTTGGCTATCCTGGGTTTTTTGTTTTTCCAAATAAACTTGATTATTGTTTTCTCAAGGTCTGTGAAGAAGTTTGATGGGGATTGCATTGAATCTATAGATTGCTTTTGGTAGAATTGCCATTTTTACTATGTTGATCCTCCCAATCCAAGAACAAGGGAGATCTTTCCATTTTCTGGTATCCTCCTCAATTTCTTTCTTCAAAGACTTAAAGTTCTTGTCAAATAGGTCTTTCACTTCCTTGGTTAGAGTAACCCCAAGATATTTTATGCTATTTGTGGCTATCGTGAAAGGTGATGTTTCTCTGATTTCCCTCTCTGCTTCTTTATCCTTTGTGTATAGGAGGGCCACTGATTTTTTGGAGTTGATCTTGTATCCTGCCACGTTACTAAAGGTGTTTATCAGCTGTAGGAGTTCTTTGGTAGAGTTTTTGGGGTCACTTATGTACACTATCATATCGTCAGCAAATAACGAAAGTTTAACTTCATCCTTTCCAATTCGAATCCCCTTGATCTCCTTATGTTGTCTTATTGCTATTGCTAGAACTTCAAGCACTATATTGAAGAGGTATGGAGAGAGTGGACAGCCTTGTCGTGTTCCTGATTTTAGTGGAAAGGCTTTGAGTTTCTCTCCATTCAATTTGATGTTAGCTGTCGGCTTGCTGTATATTGCTTTTATTATATATAGGTATGATCCTTGTATCCCCAGTCTCTCCAACACCTTTATCATAAATGGGTGTTGAATTTTGTCAAATGCTTTTTCAGCATCCAATGAAATGATCATGTGGTTTTTTTTCTTTCAGTTTATTTATATGATGGATTACATTGATAGATTTGTGTATGTTGAACCAGCCCTGCATCTCTGGGATGAAGCCTACTTGATCATAATGGATAATTTTTCTAATGTGTTCCTGGATTCGGTTTGCCAGTATTTTATTGAGAATTTTCGCGTCGATGTTCATGAGTGAGATTGGCCTGTAATTCTCTTTCTTGGTTGTGTCTTTGTGTGGTTTTGGTATTAAGGTAACTGTAGCTTCATAAAAGGAGTTTGGCAATGACTCTTCTGTTTCTATATTATGTTATACATTAAGGAGTATAGGAATTAGCTCTTCCTGGAAGTTCTGGTAGAATTCTGCATTGAAACCATCTGGTCCTGGACTTTTTTTGGTAGGGAGATTTCTGATAACAGCTTCTAGTTTTTCACGACTAACAAGTCTATTTAGATTATTCACCTGTTCTTGGTTCAACTTTGGTATATGGTACTTATCTAAAAAAATGTCCATTTCTTTTACATTTTCCAACTTTGTGGCATATAAACTTTCGTAGTAAGATCTAATGATTCTCTGAATTTCCTCTGAGTCTGTGGTTATATCCCCCTTTTCATTTCTGATCCTATTAATTTGCATGTGCTCTCTCTGCCGTTTGATTAGTTTGGATAGGGGTTTGTCAATCTTGTTGATTTTCTCCAAGAACCAGCTTTTTGATTCATTGATTCTTTGAATTGTTTTCTCTGTTTCTATTTTGTTGATTTCAGCCCTCAGTTTGATTATTTCCAGTCTTCTACTCCTCCTGGGTGAATCAGCTTCTTTTTTTTCTAGAGCTTTCAAGTGTGCTGTTAGGTCTCCAATGTGTGCTTTCTCCGTTTTCTTTATTTGGGCACCTATTGCTATGAACTTTCCTCTTAGCACTGCTTTCATAGTGTCCCATAGGTTTGAGTATGTTGTGTCTTTGTTTTCATTAAATTCAAGGAAGACTTTAATTTCTTTCTTAATTTCGTCCTTGACCCAGGGGTGATTTAGTAGTTGACTGTTCAACTTCCATGAGTTTGTTGACTTCCTGGGGGTAGCATTGTTGTTGAATTCTAATTTTAATCCATGGTGATCTGACAAGACACAGGTGGTTACTAATATTTTTTTGTATCTGTGGGAGTTTGCTTTGTTGCCGAGTATGTGGTCAATCTTCGAGAAGGTTCCATGAACTGCAGAGAAGAAGGTATATTCTTTCCTATTTGGGTGGAGTGTTCTATAGATGTCTGTTAAGTCCATTTGATTCAATACCTCCAATAAATCTCTTAATTCTCTGTTTGGTTTCTGTCTGATTGACCTGTCCATTGGTGAGAGAGGAGTGTTGAAGTCTCCTACTATTAGCGTGTGTGGTTTGATGACTGCCTTGAGTTCTAGAAGAGTTTCTTTTACATATGTGGGTGCCTTTACATTAGGGGCATAGATATTCAGGATTGAGACTTCTTCCTGATGAGTTGTTCCTGTTATGAGTATGAAATGTCCATCTCCATCACTTCTGATTGATTTTAGTTTGAAGTCGATTTTGTTAGATATTAGAATGGCCACACCCGCTTGTTTCTTAGGTCCATTTGCTTGGAAGACCTTTTCCCAACCCTTTACTCTGAGTAGGTGTCTGTCTTTGTGGTTGAGGTGTGTTTCTTGTAAACAGCAGAATGTTGGATCCTGTTTTCGTATCCAATCTCTAAGTCTGTGCCTCTTTATAGGTGAATTGAGTCCATTGATATTAAGAGATATTAATGACCATTGGTTGTTGACTCCAGTCATTTTTTTTGGTGGTAATAGAGTGTATGTGTTTTCCTTCTTTGAATTGTGCTAGTGAAGGGTTGCTAGATGTCTGAATTATTGTAGTCAGTGTTGGCAGTGTTGGATTCCTTGGGATGTAATTTTCCTTCTAGTATTCTCTGTAAGGCTGGATTAGTAGTTACATATTGTTTAAATTTGTTTTTATCCTGGAATATTTTGTTTTCTCCGTTGATAGTGAACGAAAGCTTGGCTGGGTAAAGTAGTCTGGGCTTGCATCCATGGTCCCTTAATTTCTGCAGTAACTCTATCCAGGACCTTCTGGCTTTCATGGTTTCTATAGAGAAGTCTGGTGTAAGTCTGATAGGTTTACCTTTATAGGTTACTTGACCTTTTTCCTTTGCAGCTCTTAATATCCTTTCTTTAATCTGACTGCTTTGTGTTTTGATTATTATATGGCGAGGGGACGTTTTTTTCTGATCCAGTCTATTCGGTGTTCTGTATGCTTCTTGCACCTTCATAGGAATATCCCTCTTTAGGATGGGAAAGTTTTCTTCTATAATTTTGTTGAATATATCTTCTGGACCTTTGATCTGCAGTTCTTCTCCTTCTTCTACTCCTATTATTTTTAGATTTGGTTTTTTTATTATGTCCCATATTTCCTGAATGTTTTGTGATGAGAATTTGTTGGATTTGCTGTTTTCTTTGGTCAGGGCGTTTATTTTCTCTATGATGTCTTCATAATCTTCGATTCGTTCTTCTATCTCTTGTATTCTATTGGTTAAGCTTGATTCTGTAGTCTCCGTTCGTTTACCTAGATTTTCCATATCCAGCCGGCCCTCGGTTTGTGTTTTCTTCACTGCCTCCATTTCAGTTTTCAATTCTTGCACTGATTCCCTTACCTGTTTGATTGCTTTTTCTTGGTTTCCCAGGGTATCAATTACGAATTTACTCATTTCTTCAAACTTTTTGTTATATTTGTCTTCCATTTCTTTACTCATTTCTTCCATTTTTTTGTTATATTTCTCTTCTATTTCTTTAAGTGAGTTATTCATACCCTGTTTAAGAGACTCTATTGCTTTCATAATGACACTGTTTTCCACTTCTTCCGGAATAGGGCGTTCGAGTCCTTCTGTTGTAAGATCGCTGGGATCTGGTGTTTTCATGTTGTTTTTCAGATTGTTGGAGGAATTCTTGCCTTGGCGCCTGCCCATCTCTTCCTTCAGATGCTCTCCAATGGCTCTTCCCTCCGCTGGGTCTTCTTCTACTGTATTAGTGTCCCTTGCTATCCAGGAATCACTTTGCCTGCAGTCTTAGCTAGCTGCAGGCAGGCTATTAGAACAAAGGGACTTCCTTCCCTTTGCACTCACCACCTATCCAGACCCGTGGTGCCCGCCCCGGCTGAGATGGAGGAATTTAAGCCCTGAAAAAGGGAGAGAGGAGGGGAGGGGTTCGAGGCCAAAAGCTGGGATGGCGTAGCAGGAGAGAGGGATCAGCTGGGGGAAGCTGCCCCTTGGGAGTAGCCAGGGAGATAAGGATGGCGGGAATATTGTGTGTCCCCTTACCGGTCCACACACTTACCCCTGCACAGGATCAGAGCCCCTCGCTGGTCAGAAGAGTCCCTGCCTGCGGTCTTAGCTGCTGCAGGCCGGCTATCAGAACAAAGGACTCCCGCCCCTTTGCTCTCACCGCCTGCCCCGGCCCGCGGTGCCCGCCCCGGCCTCACACTCTTTTTTAAAACTTACAAAAATAACATTTTATAAAAATTGGTTTACAAATTCAGTATTTGATGTTGTTAAATGTGTTAAGGTATTTTTGTTGACTGCAGGCCACAGTATAGCATATTTAAGTTCCCATTTCATAACCAGAGAAGCAGTCCAGCTTTATCTGCCTGCCACAGTCTTAAGTAATGATGGATATTATTAAACCACCCCTCCCCTTGGCTCCTAGAATAGCAGTGCCATGTCCGTACTGAGCTGTGAATCTCTGACCTAAGAACTGTGTCTCTAGCACTCTGGAAACTGCTTATTCAAGAATACATAGCCAAAAGAGGTTGAGCAGTGGATGAACTAGGTCTGTCCATCCCTGGTGCCCTGTACCAGAAGGCCTGTGTCAGCCAGCACTGTGGTCACGCACCCGTCATTGCTGAACAGACAGACAATGCAGAAAGAAGTCCTTTCTCTCCAGTGAACCATTGCTAATCATTTAGGGTCTGTTTGATTGTCACCAAAGCAATTCTTGTTTATTTTTTATCATCTGTCTGTGAGGTTGGCTGTGTTGACTCAGGAACGGGCGTTTATCTGCACCTGTTCTTGCTGCGGGGTTATTAACGAGTCTGGGGAGGCTTAAATGGGAACCAAACAAAGAGAAATTGATGAGCTCTCCCTCATCCTGATGATCCTGCCCTTCCTTCTGTCAAGAGAATTCCTTTTTATGTGAGTGGCAGGAGCAGAAGGCAAGCCTGTTCCAGGGCCTCTCAAAGGGAAGGAAGACAGTTTAAGTCCTGGAAGAAATAAGCAGGCTTCCTTTTACTTTTGGTCCTAAAAACTGTTGGTGCAGAATAAGAAAACCATTCTCAAGCTCTAGAAGGAGTGTCTGGAGTAATTTCATGTTGTTTGGGGACAGGCTGTCAGCTAAGGCGAAGGACCAGAGTCAGAGGAGGACAAGGGTGGGGCCATCTCTCACGCCATCTCTTCCTGCATCCCTGCCCCAGCACTGTCCGTGAGGCCTGAGTGGCGGTAAGGTTCAGAGGGGAGACTGCCAGGTCTCTCCTCGCTAACACAGCAAGGGGAGGTTTGCCTCAAACTCACAGGAATCTCTGGCAGCATGGAAGCTAGCTGATGCTAACCCGGTCACGTGGGTCCTTCTCGTTGTGGCCTTTGGTGATGGTGGGGGTTCTTGAAGGGCAAAAAAGGCGCTATGTCAGAATCGCTTTGCTTCCGGAAGATCTAGAACAGGAAAGAAAATGGGAGGAAGTTCTTTGAATCAGAAACACAGCATTTCTCCTGTACTCCTAACCTTTTCTCTATCTAGTGCCAAGCTATTTCCATAAATACATCACAGTACATATCGACATTTTCACAGCTGATGTCATGACCAGCAAGCCAGTGCATGGGAACAGTTTAGAGACTGTCTTAACCATTAAAAATAAAACCCTGTGGAAGGTTCCACGTGTTCAGTAATGGAGTCACAGGTACTGCCGCCTTCTTCTGTCGTCTGCAACTGAGATGCTGGGCCACATGGCTGCCACCTGTTCTGTTTCTTTGCCCCTTTTGTCAGTGACTCCCTGGTGAGTACTTTCTGGGATCTTGACAACCGGCACGCTCCTCACTGGCCGTCCAGTCAGCCTTGTCTTACTACTGGGGCAGGGCTTCACTGTGTTGTCCAGGTTGGATTTGCTCACTATCCCAAGCTAGCTTAGCACTCACATTCCTGCCTCTGATCCACAGAGCTCTAGTGACAGACACATGCCTCCATGGCTCAGCTCTCGCCTCCACGGTGCTGTGGTTACAGACACGTGCCTCCACAGCTCAGCTCCACGTGCTGTGGTTACAGGCATGTGCCACCACGCCTCAGCTCCACGGTGCTGTGGTTATAGGCATGTGCCACCACACCTGACCTTAGGTTCTTAAATGTACTCAATAACTATGAGCTCTATTGGCATTATATAGAATCCACAAGGGCCAGGCTAGACATTCATGCTTCAAAAGAGGACATCAAGCATGGAAAACTGGATTTTTAAAGTAAACTGTTCTCCACAGGCTCATGGGTTAGAACACTTGGTTCCCCATTGGTGGCACCGCTTATGACGGTGGAAGAAACCATTAGGACCAAGAGGCTTATGAGAGGAAATGGGTCACTGGGGGTACACCCTGAATTTTGCTATCCCAAGCCCCACATCCTGTTTGTTTTCTACAGTGTATTCAACGAGATCTTTGATTGACATTCCAGCCATTATGTCTTCTCTGTTACTTCACCTCTTTTAAGCCCAAACAAACCCACCCCTCCTTTAAGTCTCTTCTTGTCACACATGGGTCAGAGTGACAGGAAAGAGCTTGGTTTGCAGAGCTAGGAGGACTTCTTCCTCTGTCGCCAGCCTTGGTTTGCAGAGCTAGGAGGACTTCTTCCTCTGTCGCAAGCCTCCCATGGGGCTGTGCTCATCTGCTCTTAAATTTTTCTCTTGTTTGACCTTCCGCCTCCATGAGTCTATTGTGTGTAATCTCTTATGTTTTAAATCACTCCAGTGTGAACAGTATTTAAAAGACTCCTTATGTGGTTGCCTTCCCCAATTTCAATACCATATTTCAGAACATGCACCCCACGTTGTCTGAAATTAGGGTACTAGCCCTACTCTCTGTTTTTCTGCTCACCCTGTTGTGTCCTTGGGAAAGTTTTCTGATGGACACATCTCACATTTTGAACTTCTGATGGCTTTTCCATTAATGGACTGGATATTATTGTGTCTCAACCCCTTTGACCCTGCATCAGGATGATTCAGCTCTAGGATGGATAGCAGCATCGTAATTTAGAAACCCTTGACCCTCCTGTCAAGCCAAAGCTGAATGCCTAGCAGTGTTTTCTTAGACAGGACAGAGTTGGGAAGACTGTTTGAACATGAGTGCATGGTTAAAATTCTCCCTCTCTTAATCCCACCTTCTTCTTCTCTGTTTTCAGTGCTCTATTTTCTTATGATATATGAAGACATAGAAAGGGAGACATAAAAAAGACATATATTTTTTCCTTAGCTATTGTGGTGATATTTTAACATGTACCTTTTCACCTTGCTTTATTTCATAAGTCTTTTAGATCCTAACTATTTCTGCCCTAGACAGACATATTCTATTTCCCGTTTTTATTATTTGTCATTAAAATATAATTACATCATTTCCCCTTACCTTTCCTCCCATGCCCTTCTTTGTTGCCTCTCAGATTCATGGCCTTGGGTATGCATCTATCCCTTTTGCCCCTTAGCACATCTATTGGCACCATCTTTGTTAAGGTCTTGATCAGGCAGCAGTGTTGCCTAAACAGACTTCTTGTTGATTGTTGTTGCCAGTTGAAATTCTCAGTACTTTGTGTCTCCTTCCTTCTCTCTCTCCACCCTCTGTCCCTGCTTCCTTCTCTCACTGATTCTTTTAATTATCTACTACCTATATGTTATCAGCTATCTGTCTGTCTATCTATCTATCTATCTATCTATCTATCTATCTATCTATTTATCTATCTATCTATGTATCTATCTACTATGTATGTGTCTATCTACTGCCTCTCTGTCATCTCAGTACTTTCCCATATCCATCAATCACCATATGCTATTTGCTTACCTGTTTGTCTCTATCAGTAGGTCTGAGTCTATCTTTATGTCTTTGATAGTGAAAGCTGAGCATTCCTAGAATTTAATTATTTTCTTATATTCAGTGAGTTTTGGTGAGTTTGCAATTGATCTGCTTTCTGATTCTTAAACTATGTATAATATAGCAGTTCTGTATTATTATCCTTTAAGCACAGCCCTTTAAACCAGGCATGCTAAGGGGCTAAGTGATATCAGAACCCAAGATCCCAAGAAAACCTTTGCTGAAGCCTGGTGGTGGTGGCTCACACCTTGAATCCCAGCACTTGGGAAGCAGAGGCAGAGGCAGGTGGATCTCTGTGAGTTTGAGGCCAACCTGGTCTACAAGAGCTAGTTCCAGGACAGGCTCCAAAGCTAGAGAGAAACCATGTCTCAAAAAAACCAATAAAAAAAGAAAACTTTTGTTGAAAGGGTTGAAGTTTGAAATCAATCCAATCACGATGACGTGATCTCTCTCCCTCCCGGCAAGCTTTAGAATTGTGCCTCTGTGTTCCTGACGACTATACCAGTTTAGTGGCTCCATGTTCTTTTGTTCTATGGTGGAACCAGACCTGCTGGCACTATGTCATTCATCCTCTGTCACTGCCATTAATGGTCTCCAGGTTTTTCCACTACTTTATAACAATGGCAATTGACTCGACAAAGTTTACTTTCAGAAATCCAAAATGGCGTTTTATTCCCCAAGCTCCTTGTGTCTGTTTCCAACTCACAAAACCCACCAGGGATTTCGATGCCTCAGCACTGAGGGGTCAGATCACCTCGCTGACAGAGAGGATGGATCAGGAGACTGCAATAGTTACTGTAGTGTCCTGTAGAACACTGTACAGAGTACAACCCATCACCATACAGTCCTGTAATACACTGTAGAGTACAGCCCATCACCATACAGTCCTGTAGAACACTGTACAGAGTACAACCAATCACCATACAGTCCTGTAGAACACTGTAGAGTACAGCCCATCACCATACGGTTTTGTAGAACACTGTACAGAGTATAGCCCATCACCATACAGTCCTGTAATACACTGTAGAGTACAGCCCATCACCATGCAGTCCTGTAGAACACTGTAGAGTACAGTCCATCAGCATAAAGTCCTGTAGAACACTGTACACAGTACAGCCCATCACCATACAGTCCTGTAGAACACTGTAGAGTACAACCCATCACCATACAGTCCTGTAATACACTGTAGAGTACAGCCCATCACCATACAGTCCTGTAGAACACTGTGCACAATACAGCCCATCATCATACAGTCCTGTAGAACACTGTACAGAGTAGAGTTCATCACCATCCTGTGGAGCCACCCAAGATAGGTGCTAGGACCCAAACTTGGGTCCTCTGCAAGAGCAATGCAAGCTCTTAATGACTGAACCATTCTCCAGCCTCCCAAATAATTTATTTTAGCATAAAAGGGATGTTCTAACGATTATTTCAGATTTGAGGGAAAGGAGGCTGAGAAGAAAGGCGTCTTCGATATTCAGTGTAGGATATGGTAAGCACACGGTGACGGAAAGGCCAGGACACATGAATGCGGATCAGCACATTGACAATTGGAGGAGAGGCTCAAAGAGGCACAGCCGTTAAGTCTAACCAAGTGATATTTGGTTTTTACTAAATGGCAAGGCGAGAAACTCAGCATGAGCCAAACGGTGTGTGTGGCGTTTTCAACGTTAAATATGACAAGGTGTAATTTGAGTGTCAGCGATGGCAAGGCTCTTTATAGGCGGCATTAGAATGATTCAGTGCACTCACTGTGCAGTGGAGAGCAGAGCCAGAGTGAGATGTAATTTCCTCCTCTGGGGCTCCTTTGTTTGCATGATTAGGAACCCCTCATCCCGTCTAGCTATGCACCAGTGAACATTGCCAGGAGAGTGACTGGCCACTGGAATTGTTGTAGAAGAAAAGAGAAACACGTGTGTGTTCCTATTTTAATGTTATTAAAGATAAATTTGCTTACTGTCAAGAACTTGGGTTCAAACCCTGGAACCCACATAGTGAAGAAAAAAACAGACTTTGACAAGTTTCCCTCTGACCTACACACAAACATACACATACTCACAAACACACACACACACACACACACACACACACACACACACACACACACACCACATACCCCCCAAACTTCCACCTTCCACAAAATAAATAAATACATAAATGATGTATGAAGGAAAAGCTCTTCGGAAAAATTCCTAAGATTTGTATTTAGTATTACTCTTGATATTTTCTTCTGCAAATCCAGCATGTTTGTGTTTGGTCTTTGGGGCTGCTGAGTGTTTGATTTTACCCATTATCTAGTGTGAACAAATTCTGGTTAAAGCCATACTTGCTCCCTGTAAATGACTATTTAGCTGTCATTGACCTTTGCTGATCCATGCTGAACATTTCCAGTATGTATTATGTGGCGACCTTCTTTTGCTGCATGTGGACAGGGGAGCTTCAGGTTTTACTATTGCTTATTTGTTGAAGGCCAGTTATCTTTGGTGCTGAAAATCTTCAGATTGTAGATAAATGTTGAGTCTGTTCTTGCTACCAATTCATTAAATAATTCCTCAAACCCGAATTTATGTTTTCAGAAAGGAGTGCTTATTGCAGACTTTTATTTTTTGATTGAGCAGTTCTTTGCATGAATACAATTTCTGATTCACTGAAGTTGAATCATAGCAGATCGGTGTGATTTCTCATTGGTTTAATGTGGGCTCCTGGCATGGATCCAAATGTACCTTCTCTGTGGCCTCAGACCAATAAGCAATCCCCTCTTGATTTCAGTACCTAGTCATGTGATTGAGATCATAACATGGACCTCATCAATCTCATTTGAATAGAGAGAGAATTGATGGTCAGATTGACTTTACCCCACTGGTGAGAAGGAAGGAAACCACTTGATTTTGGGGGACTGATAACTCTTCAAAGCTAGAGTTTATGAAATGCTTAGAATGATAGTTTCTTAAAGGACTGTAGTCTTGTCTCACAGATGTAATACACTGCTCCATAGCAAAAAACTGTGGGTCCCTGCTGGCAGGAGTAGCCGGCTAATCCTGTACCACTCTACAAGAGTAAGCTCACAAATAAACTTATTGGTCATATTAAGTTGATAGAACCTTACAAAATAATGCTGCTGAGATTATTGTTGGACTATAATGTTAAATTGGATTTTCAAGATAATACTTTTTCAAGTAAAAAATTCCTTTAAAGTTGATACTTCTATTTTCCTACATTTCCAGTTCCTTTGCGTGAAGATTGTAAGCATATTCTAAGAATTGTATGTCAGACACTTGCTCAATCTTCCTGTCTTTCTATAGCTTTCATGCGCTTTGAAAATTCACTGATGTAAGTACCAGGTTAGCCTGTAAAGCAGTGTGTTTTGGGTTGAAAAGAAGTCCCTGTACTTGAAAAGTTTGAAAATTATTTTTCAATACAAGTCTGATTATTTTTTGAAACACAAAGTCCTGACTAAAGCAAGACCTCAGATAACATTTGGATTTTCCCCAACGTTCTGACCATTTTTGCTTCATCTGTTGATTTTGCTTTGCTTGTCAGAACTGAATTCAACAAACCAGTCTCTTCATTCTTTCTTCTGACATTTCAGATGGGAACTTTTATTAAGACACATGGCAAATCTGCCAGATTTTAGCAAATGGGCTATTTAAAGCTTCCTATAATTAAAGCCTCTTATATTATTTCCTGAGATCATGTGTGAGAATCCGTTTTGCATAGTCTAGTGGCTGCACCATGGATTTGGAACAAAGTCAAGCTTGTTTGTGTTATTCATGCCTCCATCTGGCCCAGGGGTCCTGCATAGTCTCAAATTCCTTTTTAGATCCTTCCCCTGGTTTTCTACCCATCATCCATCCTAGCTTCTCTTCACTGAAGTACTGCTGGGAATGCATGCGTGCATGTGTGCGTGTGTGCGTGTGTGTGTGTGTGTGTGTGTGTGTGTGTGCATGCGCACGCGTGCGCATGTGCTGACATGTGACTGTATATATGGCACATTGAGTGTAAAGGCCAGAGGTCTTCCTCAGCCAATGTCCACTTTATTTACTGAGGTGGGGGTCTCTTGTTGATTGGGATACTAACTAAGCTCACCCCAGTGTTCCTTGTCTCTGCTCAAGGTGCTGCAAGCCCCTACCTTTTATGTGGGTGCTGAGAATCCTACCCCATTTTCAAAGTTTTCACTGTGTCTATTCACCTTCCTCCACTTATTTACTGTTTAAAGCTTTCCTGGTTAAAGTTGTAAATTTCTGGGCAAATGTGTCGATTCTTTTTGTTTTTATGAGTTTAACATTTTGTCCAAATTAAAGAGTTCATCACTTGCCTCTTCAAGAAATTTCAAAAACTTAAATCACTTTGTGTAATCTACAATCCATCATTTTCTTTCTGTTCTTCTCTGCACACTCAATGGACATGCTGAGGAATAGAGAATACCTCTTGCCTGTGTCTTAACGTCCCTCATCACCAAGGTAACTGCAGTAGAAAAATCTATCAATGTATTCTCTGTCTCACATGGAGCATCAGGCTTGGCGTCAGTCTTGTTTGAATGTCCATGTTAGTCTAACTCAGTTCAGCTCGCCAAACTTCCTCCTGACTGCACCCTCCCGTGGTCCCTCACCTTGTCACTGATTTCATCGTGGGATTTCCTTGTATTTTTTCAAGGACAGTTTTCTTGAACTTTTCAGGATGTGGGTCATCCAGAAGAGCACAGTGTAAATACAGTAGCTGTTTATACTCACACTGAATTCTTCTCTCAGGCACCTAATCAACAATGACATGGATTTTAAGTACTCTACACTTCATTCTCTATGTATTTTCCTTACCTGAGGAAGGAATAAAATAACTATTTTCTCTACTGAATAAGAGTTAGTGTGTAGAGCTCTTGCCTTGTCATTACAACTTTTTTTTTAAAAATTATGTAAGGCAAAAAAGACAATGGCGTTACTAATTTAGAACTTGGTGAGAAGTTTCCACTAGACCTTTATATGTGGCACTTCCAAATTCAGTTCTTGCATTCTACAGATGACTCATTTTTTTAAGACAACAAAAAGGTAAGCACATATACATTCTGTTTTTTTTCCATAACTTTAGCTGTAAAAGTTTAGAACTAACATCTACATGAGGCTACAGCAGTGATATACCAACTCTCACTCTTCTTGTTTTCTGCATAATTATTTTTGACCTGTGGTATCCAAACAGAAAGGTGTCTGTGTTCATGAACTGTCATAACAGTATGTTTGTGAACTGCCACCAACATCCGGAAATGTGCAGTCGGTCCCCAGAATCCCTCTGGTGCCCCTCCCTCTTGTCTTTCCTAAAATAACCAATTCTAATAAGCAGTGGTTCTTTTGGCCCGTTTTCTATGACCAAGAGTTGAAATTATAGAAGTGGAAATTTGGGGGTTAGAAGAGGCCTAGGGGGTAGTGTTCTTGTTTTTGCAAGCATGATGACCCGAGTTTGCATCCCCTGTAGGCCAAGTGAGAGATCTGGTCTTAAAGAGTAGGGAGGAGCAGGATTGAGGAAGACAGTCAACATGCGCCTTCGACCTCCAGATGCAGGCATCCACACGCACGCACACACACGGGAGTACTTTCTGTCTGTACAGCAGTTACCCTAGGAAAGGGGGAATGTTTCAATTAATTATTTTGATAGACATTTATTATACACATGCGTGCATCAGTCTCTTTTGCCAGTTGAGAATTATAAAGCATGACTAGTACTTAGGAAGTTATAGAATGCTCAAGTGGCTCAATTGTTTCATGTCAATGATAAAAAGAATCTTTAGAAATAAGAAAGATTACAACAGGAATTTCTGTCCCAGTATTTGGAAAAAAAAACCACGAACACATTGAGAAGCAAAATGTAGGTTATACGATGATTGTCCTTAAACTCATACCTGGTTGCTCAGCTCTTCACACCTGCAGTGAGGACACAGCAGCAAGAGTCCCCCACAGCCCTGTCCCTTTTGGTGACTTGGTGAGGCACTCTGCCACAGTGCCTCAGCTTGGTTGCATATTACAGTCATGTAGGTTTTCTGACCAAGCACACAGATATTGTCTCAATCTTGTGCTGCAGTAGAAACCAAATGGCAGGCTGATCATCTGTCTGTCTGTCTGTCTGTCTGTGAGAACTTGTTTTATAAAGAGACAGTTGAAATGAGCATGGCTCAGGAGGCTTCTGGGAGCCAATGCTTCCTCTGATGAGAGTGTGACTCATGGACTGAACTCCTGACCTCTTCTGTAGCAATTCTTCATATGTGCTGACATTACTAAGGGCAGGAATTAACTCCTGCTACCCAAGGGGAGATGTTGTTGAGCCTCTGTGCACTTGTTCAGGAAGAGCCCTGGGGCTTTTGTGATTGTTGTTGTGGCCGTGTATGCAGCAGAGAATAAAATTTATCTGTAACAACACCTAACACTTCTGACTCTCGCATGGTAGTTTTTAAATATCATCTAATTCTCAGCCTAACTTTGTGTCATGGGCAAGAGAAATATGAACCAGGAAAAGAAAGCAAAGCTTGGGCAGGACCGAGTGATCTGAGGACAGACTAAGCTGTTGGCCAGACCCTTCTGCAGTGCCTACGGCCAGGATTGGCCCAGCACACTGCTTAGAATTGTTTTTAAAGCCAAAACTCTATTTGGATTGTTTCTAAATCAATATGTAAGACCCAAGGAACTTATGTTTCTATTATTATTATTATTATTATTATTATTATTATTATTATTATTATTATTATTATTTTGGTTTTTTGAGACAGGATTTCTCTGTAGCTTTGGAACCTGTACTGGAACTAGCTCTTGTAGACCAGACTGTCCTCAAACTCTCAGAGATCTGCCTGCTGCTACCTCCTGAGCACTGGATGAAAGGCGTGCGCCACCACTGTCTGACTTCTATTTTAAAAGTTAGAGGGCTAAGAATGTAACCTAGTTGATAAGTTGCTTCCCTAGCATATATAAAGCCTTGAGTCCAGTCCCCAGAACGACATAGGACCAGCCATGGTGGCACAGAATCCATGTAGGACCAGCCATGGTGGCACAGAATCCATGTAGGAACAGCCATGGTGGCACAGAATCCATGTAGGAACAGCTGTGGTGGCACAGAATCACAGAGGACCAGCCATGGTGGCATATACCTGCAAATCCAGCACTTAGGGGGTAACGGCAGGAGGGCCAACCTTGGCTGCACAAGACCCTTTTCCAAAAAACATTAAAATCAATATAGAGATGTTGAATTTTATCTTTATCTCCTTTATGCTTGTTATCCAGTAAGTGTCCATACTGCGGTCAACGCTATAAATGACTAGCTCTATGCGAGTTCAAATTTCCCATGAGCCTGTGTTAAGATACAATGCTGCTGGCTAAAAGCAGGTCCTCAGATGAACCCAAGTGGTTTAGACTTTTTATATTTGTATTACATAGTGTGTTCTTGACAAGTGTTTCATAAATAGGAACTCTGTCTCCAAAGCTCTTAGAGGCGTTCCCCGGAAAGGTGGAGGAACAGCAGAGCATTTCTCCAGTTATTTGGTGCATTGAAATGACTGTCTTCCCTCTGTTGCTTGATGCTGGTAAAGCTGTTGTTGGCACCGGCTGGGCTGCAGGCGCTGACTGTCACATCAGAGCTCAGGCCTTGGAATCCGTCTTAGGCATCATGCCGTCACAAAGGACTTCAGCAATGCAGCTTCCATTGCACGTGAACAATGGATTTGTGGTTGCGACTTGAGCAGATTTCATTTGGGGCACAGAGGTGCCAGTGATAGAGCGGGTTTTTAAGAAAAACTCTAGAAATTAATTATTTTGCTTGAAATTCTCTTTGGTGATGCCATTCTTTATCGGTAACTGTCATTTCTCATGCCTGGGGCTTTTGATTCAGATAGCACATCAAAGAAGTTTGACTGTTCAAGAAAACCCTTAGCCCAGGAGCCCAGAGCATTATCTTGTGCAGATGTCTGTGGCTTACTAATGAGCCTAACGAATGTCACAATCTTCTTGGCCCCTAAAGTTCACTCCTGCAAGATCCCACTTCTCGTAGGCAGTTTTTGATCACATTTTTCTTTTCAATACAATGAGAAAATAGATGAGATAGTGCTTTGAACTTTGCAGACTGCTTAGCTGACATGAAAGTATTGCTAGCATTGTTGGCTATGCCTACCAGAACACCTTCCTTAATAAAGCGAGATGAACTTGAAAGGGTGTGAGATCTACTACCTTTAGATTGGCGCTGGCTGGGAGAATGGGAGCTGACAGGGAGATATCAGGTCTATTATCTGTTTTGTTACTTTCTTTCAGGCTTCCAGAACTTGGAAAAGGGGAATGAGATTGAGGAAACACAGAGGAGACAGGAGCTAAGAGGGAAATAACACCTAGACAGACTTCTGCCTAGACAGTCTGGTCAATCAGACCTGTGTCTTTCCCTGACTCTATTGGTCTGTGCTTGTATCTAATTTTCTACCGTTCACTGGGACTAAGATTAGAATCTTGGATTTAATTAAATGCTCAAGAACTATCTCAGGCACTGATACAGGCTTTCAGAGGTTTCTTTAACACTCTGAATTTGGGTAGGATTGGAAAAGGGGATCAGCTGAGTGCATGCAGGGTCTCTTCAGTTTATACATAAGAACAACACATCATCAAGATTTAAAAAAAACCAAACAAACAAGAGTGTAGAACAGGTCATCCACGTAATGAGTGGGGAGGCAGCACACACAGCTAAGTTCTCAGCTCCTTCTGAGATGCTTTTGATACACTGACTTTGTGGTGAACTCTCTATTGATGTGATGTTTTGTCACCCAGGTCTTATCTTCTGATGTCACTGATAATTGTGTTGATGAAAGATGAAAAATTATTCACTTTGTTTTTACTAATGAGCATTAGGTGTTTGTATTATGTAAGGTATTTGCTGTACAAAGAACCCCAAGCTACCCAATGTTTCTAAGATGTTTTATTTCCATTTCATATAAAATAAAGACAAAAGCAATGAAACCAAGCCAACCTCACATTTCTAGTGGGTGAGATCAATCCCTTCCAGGCGGGTGACTCAGGCATCCAATTCTCTTCCTTTTTGTAGGGTTTCTGCTGTAAACACATGTGATGTAAGAGGCCACACGGCAAGGAAGAAGGTGGCCACTACATTCACTTCTCCTTCTTTTCTGGCAAGAGGTAGCAGTGTGGGCCACTCAGCTATCAGCCCTGGGAACAGTAATCTCTGAACAATAGAGTTACTGGTTCAAGAGGCACTAAATCTATTGTACAGCTTCCAGCAACAAGTGATTCGCCAAGGGTGAGGGCTGGTTTTTGTCAATGTGACCCAAATTAGAGTCATCTGAACCTAGGAACCTCAATTGAGAAAAGCCTCCATAATGTCTGGCTGTAGGGCATTTTCCTAATTAGTGTTTGATGGGGAGGGCCATTGTGGGTGGTGCTATCCCTGGGCTGGTGGTCCTGGGTTCTATAAGAAAGCAGGCTGAGCAAACCAGTAAGCAGCCCTTGTCCGTGGCCTCTGCATCAGCCCCTGCCTCCAGGTTCCAGTCCTGTTAGAGTTCCTTTCCTGACCTCCTTCAGTGACAAACTATGATGTGGAAGGGTAAACCAAATAAAGTCTTTCCTCCCCAACTTGCTTTGGTCATGGTGTTTCGTCACAGCAGCAGAACCCTGACTAGAACACCAACTACGCTGCTACTCATACCCAGAACCTCCATCTTTCTAGGCTCTGAAATTAATTCTGATTTTCTACTTGGCCACAAACACCATATGTTTTATGACAGTTTACTATATGTACCAAGCAAACATAGAATTTCCAAGGTTTATTTCTGGCCACGACAATAGCAGTGTGGGTCCCGTGGCATATATGTGTGCTGGAGGTAGGGAGATTCAAGTTCATGGAGTCTGGTCTCTATGGAGTTGCCCTGGCATTGTGACATTCATTGCCCTGCCATCTCTAATAGGTGGCTTCTGCAAACACATGTGATCGGTAAGTGGCTGAGAGACTTTCATGAACAGGATCTAGACATGGTGAATAGCGTCCCTGCTCCTAGTTGGCTTCCCAGAACTGTAAGATGTGACCAAACCCAACAGCAGGGAGGCAGCGGAGTGACCTGTGTGATAAAGACAGGGATAATGGTTACTAAATAGCTCATCGCTGTCCGCCTCAGTGAGAAATGCCTTTTAAAACATGTTTATACTGGCCACATTTGTTCGTTTGACAAATGACTAGATGTGCTCAATGAACTGCAAAGATATTGAAAATTATTCCCGCTGTCCTATGATCAGGAAGAGGCAGACCCACATGAGAGCTACTTGGCAGTGGCTAAAAGCTCCTGTGTGTCATTTGAGTATGTAAAATGTGTTTACACATATGCAAAACCCGAGTTAAGCCTGATTTGATTATATTTGCTAAAAGTACGAATTTGATGTTCGGTGTACTACTGTGTATAATTCTGTCATTTGGAAGGCAGAGTGTATTTGTGGACCTCCCTCTAGTCTCTCATCCTGAAAATAATCCATATTTGTAACTAGATAGAATTCATTTCATGAAAAAGTCACATACTCAGACTTAAGGACCATGGCTTAGATAATGTGATCTCTCTTCCTCTAAGCATGTCTGACCTTAGTCCCTTTACCCAGAGAGACATGGAGTGAAAAGAAAACTTCCTGGCCTCTGAGGGCATGCATACATGTGCTTGCTAAGCATATAGACAGGCAGATAAAACACTCATGCACATAAAATAAAAATAAAGGTCAAATTTTTAAAAATATTTTTAAATAGATGACTATTAAAGTATTAAACAGGGGCATTGTTGGCACCATTCTTGTTGGTTTATTAGCTTTATTGTTATTTTTAATGTGTGACAATTTAATGCCTTTGTATGGAGCTGAGACACAAATGAATCTTAATGTTAGTGTCCTGACTTAAGACTAGGTACTCTAAGGAGAGATTCAGAGTGGAGTGTTTAATGTGGCATTTTGTTCTGTTCTTAGCTCTTCATTTGGGTTACACCTAATGAAGCTGAGGACAAACCTAATATTCCTAATTTGGTGGCTGCAAGTAGTTTATTTTGCATAAATCTGACAAAAATGTTGGAAAACTATGCCATTGGTTCTTATTTTCCGCTCTGCGTGTGAAATGCAGCTCCTCTGGTGGATTTTCAGTTGTCTTGGGTCATCTGGACTCGAGGGTGCTCTCCAGTGGTTGTGAAGTTGTGACAGAGACTCCGTGTGTCGCCGCAGCCGTACTGTGGGTTGGAAGAAATCACAGATGGTTCCCTACCAAGCTGCTCCACTGACAAGGCTAGAAGCCCGATGATGCTGCCTCTCAGAAACAACCACCGAACCAAACCCCATTGCTGCAGACCTTAGCCAACCTTCCCACTCTCAGCCACTGGGCTTCACTGTTCCTTTAGCAACCCACATTGGATACTGTCCCATCATCTTCGCCTTCACTGCAAGCTACAACAATTTATTATGTATTTACTTACTCCTTTTCCCTGATCCGAAATCTCAAGAGATTGAAATTTCCAATAATCAGAGGCATGCAGTAGATTTTAATAAACATTTTCTGAATGAAATGAATTGTTTGGGTGTTGATACCAGAACTGAATCTCCTATCTCCAGAAATCTGCTGTACTGGGACCCCTCTACATTCTTACAAATCTTACTGAATTACTTCTACATCTGCTCCTTGGAGAAAATAAGATTATGTATGTCTACACTGTATAATTTGCTTGTTATTGCGAAAATACGCCCAACAAAAGCAATATATAGAAAGAATGATTTATTGGGATCAGAGTTTGAGGGAACACTCCATCATGGCAGGGAAGGAATGGGGGCAAAGCTGTAAGGCAGCTGGCTTTCTTGTGTCTAAGTTGGAAAGCCACCGCCTCTCCTGAAACAAAGTCTCAAAGGATGCAGGGTGGCCTCACTCTCCGTGTGATGACTTTGAAGTTTGCTCCTTCCTTAGTCTCCTGGTCTGGCACTGCCCAGTTGATGTGGTGCTAGGGGGTTGGTACTGGGTTGAGTCCAGGGCTCTTTGCATTCTAAGTAAGCACTCTACCAACAGTTATATCCTCACCCTCTTTTCTTCTTTTTAAATCAGTCTTGACCTCAGGTTGTGGAACACAGAACCACATTCAGAACAGGTCAGCTGAACAGGTCTGGAAACCTGTGTCTGGCGCCACAGACCCACCCAGAAGTGTGTTTCCGTGGTCATTCTGTAAACACTGCCACAGACCCACCCAGAAGTGTGTTTCTGTGGTTATTCTGTAAATACCACCACAGACCCACCCAGAAGTGTGTTTCCGTGGTCATTCTGTAAACACTGCCACAGACCCACCCAGAAGTGTGTTTCCGTGGTTATTCTGGAAACACCACCACCACAGACCCACCAGAAGTGTGTTTCCGTGGTCATTCTGGAAACACCGCCACAGACCCACCCAGAAGTGTGTTTCCGTGGTTATTCTAAATCCCTGTAAACTGACAATGCTAGCACCATGTCCTAAACTCAATGACTGTCTAACTTCTGCTCTACATGAGGGAGGGCGTGTAAACTAAACACTGGTTAAGGGCTCTTTGGGAATGCCACTGAGGTAGGCAGTGTGGAGAATGGCAGAGATGGACGCTGATGGTTCGTGTTGGCCAGAGAGATGTCTCAGGGATTAAGACCACTTTCTGCTCTTGCAGAGGATCCCAGTTCAGTTCCCAACACCCGTATAGAGTGGCTCACAACAGCCTGTGACCAGAAACCGCAGAATCTGGCTTTCACTAGCACACACACACACACACACACACACACATACACACACACTCACACACACACCACTCTCTCTCTCTCACACTCATACACACACACATACAAACACACTCATACACACACACACACACACACTCCCCCCCCCACACCCTGCAACAACATGATCTTGGAGACTTACTTCATTAACTTAGGTGTTAAATAACTTTCTCTTTCATGTCAAGGACAGGAAGTCAAATAACCCAGATTCTCTTGGTGGCCTTGGATGTACTGTCTTTAATAGAACTTTTCAGATTTACCTTTTCCAGGAAGAGTTTCTTTTTCTATTGTTCAAATGTCTTATTTCACTCTTTTAGTCTTTTCCTACGAAACAAATAAGTCTTTTTGGTTCTGGAAGGAGAGGTTTCCTTGGAGACAACCTTCTCCAACACACTCATTTTTATTTACTTTTTCAAAGTAGCATAATTAACTTGTATTTATATAACATATTTTTGAAATTTCCTTGAGATAAGAAAATGTAAGTCTTCAAACACAGAACACTAGTTCATTCTCTTATCTCTTAATTCTCTGATGTGTTAGCAGTTCTTCCATTCCAGGGTTTTGTTGATCTACATTTCAATGGTTCTCAATAAATCTTTAAAGCTTTGGCTAGAACCAACATTTCATCTTCTCTTAATTTTGGGCTTTTTTTAAAATTTTATTAAATTATAAAAGTTTCCATTTCCGCCCCTTCTCCCAACACCGTCCCACTCCCCCCACTCCCTCTCCTCCTCCCTCTCCATCCCTAAGAGCAGTCAGGGTTTCCTGCCCTGTGGGAAGTTCAAGTTCCTCCACCCTCCCTCCAGGTCCAGGGAAGGTGAGAATCCAAACAGACTGGATCGCCAAAATCCAGTATATGCAGAGGAAACAAGTCCCAGTGTCATTGTCAATGGCTTTTCAGAAAGGCTCCGGGCCAGCCACATTCAGAGAATCCAGCCACATTCAGAGAATCTAGTTGGATCACATCCTTGTTCAGTTCCAGTCCAACTGGCCTTGGTGAACTCTCATTATATCAGTCCCCTTGGATCAGTGGGTGCTCGCATCCCTCGCAGTCCTGATTTCTTTTTTCATTTTCTTCATCCTTCTGCTCCTCATTTGGACCGTGGAGGGCTCAGTCCAGTGTTCCAATATGGGTCTCCATCTGTATCCATTATGATCAAGTGGGCTTCATCCCAGAGATGCAGGGCTGGTTCAACATACACAAATCTATCAATGTAATCCATCATATAAATAAACTGAAAGAAAAAAACCACATGATCATTTCATTGGATGCTGAAAAAGCATTTGACAAAATTCAACACCCATTTATGATAAAGGTGTTGGAGAGACTGGGGATACAAGGATCATACCTAAATATAATAAAAGCAATGTACAGCAAGCCGTCAGCTAACATCAAATTGAATGGAGAGAAACTCAAAGCCTTTCCACTAAAATCAGGAACACGACAAGGCTGTCCACTCTCTCCATACCTCTTCAATATAGTGCTTGAAGTTCTAGCAATAGCAATAAGACAACATAAGGGGATCAAGGGGATTCGAATTGGAAAGGATGAAGTTAAACTTTGGTTATTTGCAGACGATATGGTAGTGTACATAAGCGACCCCAAAAACTCTACCAAAGAACTCCTACAGTTGATAAACACCTTTAGTAATGTGGCAGGATACAAGATCAACTCCAAAAAATCGGTAGCCCTCCTATACACAAAGGATAAAGAAGCAGAGAGGGAAATCAGAGAAATATCACCTTTCATGATAGCCACAAATAGCATAAAATATCTTGGGGTAACTCTAACCAAGGAAGTGAAAGACCTATTTGACAAGAACTTTAAGTCCTTGAAGAAAGAAATTGAGGAGGATACCAGAAAATGGAAAGACCTTCCCTGCTCTTGTATTGGGAGAATCAACATAGTAAAAATGGCAATTCTACCAAAAGCAATCTATAGATTCAATGCAATTCCCATCAAAATCCCTTCAAACTTCTTCACAGACCTTGAGAGAACAATAATCAAGTTTATATGGAAAAACAAAAAACCCAGGATAGCCAAAACAATCTTATACAATAAAGGAACTTCTGGAGGCATTACCATCCCTGACTTCAAACTCTATTACAGAGCAAAAGTATTGAAAACAGCTTGGTATTGGCATAACAACAGAGAAGTCGACCTATGGAATCGAATAGAAGACCTGGGTATTAACCCACAAACTTATGAACACCTGATTTTTGACAAGGGAGCTAAAGCTATACAATGGAAGAAGGATAGCATCTTTAACAAATGGTGCTGGCATAACTGGATGTCAACCTGTAGAAGAATGAAAATAGATCCATATCTATCACCATGCACAAAACTCAGGTCCAAATGGATTAAAGACATCAACATTAATCTGACCACTTTGAACCTGATAGAAGAGAAAGTGGGAAGTAGTCTACAAGATATAGGCACAGGAGACCACTTCCTAAGCAGAACCCCAGGAGCGCAGACAATAAGAGAAACAATAAATAAATGGGACCTACTGAAACTGAGAAGCTTCTGTAAAGCAAAGGACACTGTCAGTAAGACAAAAAGGCTACCTTCTGACTGAGAGATCTTCACAAACCCCTCAACAGACAAAGGTCTGATCTCCAAAATATACAAAGAACTCAAGAAACTAGACACTAAAACTCTAATTAACCCAATTAAAAAATGGGGTACTGAACTGAACAGAGAATTTACAACAGATGATCTTCGAATGGCTAAAAAGCACTTAAGGTCATGGGCTTTTGTTTTTTAAGCTGTGGTGGAACTAAAATCCCAGGGCCTCTTGAATATGAGACAGAATCCTGCTGCTAAATGGCACCCTGCCTATGATGTCCTGCTGATAGTTAACATGCCTGGGTACTCTGAGGTAGTCTGTGTTTATAGAACAAGATGTCTTTACTTCTTTTGAGTTTTGGAGCTTTGATAGTAATAAAAATTTTAATAAAAGTTAGTTTTATTTTGGGATGGATGTAAAGGTTCTTCAGCTCTATTGTTTTATCTTGATTTGTTTTATTCCTTTGATGAGGCTCTTGTTAGGTAGCCCAGGCTATGTTATTGTTTTGGTGATAGGGTTTTGCTACATAGCCCAGGTTGACTTGAACTCTTGTTCTTTGTGCCTGAGCTTCCTCAGGGCTGGGATTGCAGGCTTCCACTGGGCCTGACTTTCAACAGCTTATTTAAGTCAGAGCAATTTATCTTTCTCCAAATAGCTGCTTACTGGCTTTCAGGTCAGCTTGGTCAGTGAAGTTTTCCTGTGTCTCTGGATTTATTTCTCTGGATTTATTATATCCAGGAAATATCAGATTCCCAGGAAATATTAGTTGAATATTTTTTATATTAAATGCTACTTAATCAAATTTCAAGTTTTCCTAGCTCTTATATTTCACATATGGTGCTTCAGAGCTTATTATGTCATTTGTTCTATAAACAGATTTTTTATTGTTTCAGATTTTCCTAACAATCTAATCAAATAATACAGAAATACGGCATACCAGCTGGGTTGTGGTGCACGCCTTTAATCCCAGCCCTTGGGAGGCAGAGGCAGGCAGATCTCTGTGAGTTTGAGGCCAGCCTGGTGTACAGAGCGAGTTCCAGAAAAGCTAGAGCTGTTACACAGAGAGACCCTGTCTTGAAAAACCATAGAGAAAGAGAGAGAGAGAGAGAGAGAGAGAGAGAGAGAGAGAGAGAGAGAGAGAGATGGGGGTGGGGGATAAGGCATACCTGAAGTTGAAGATGGCACTTACCTTTAACTGTTACACAGAGAAACCCTGTCCTGAAAAACCAGAGAGAGAGAGAGAGAGAGAGAGAGAGAGAGAGAGAGAGAGAGAGAGAGAGAGAAATAGAGAGAGAGAGGTGGGGGTGGGGAGAATAAGGCAAACCTGAAGTTGAAGATGGCACTTACCTTTGATCTTTGAAGGGAAACATTTTAAGGCTCTGTGGGCCACACTGCCCTGTCTAGTTCTATTAAAATGTTCACATTCTTCCTCTTCACCAGTTAAGAACAACTTCTTATTAAAGTCTTAGGGATTGAACAAACAGAGCATTTGTACTGGGCTCACGTTCCTGGTATTTTAGGGCCAGAAGAAATTTTTAGTGATTTAATCAAAATACCATTTTCAGACAAGAAAATGGAAACAGGAATCGATTGCTGCTCTTAGCACTGTGTAGGTGTGTATGCGTGTGTGTGTGTGTGTGTGTGTGTGTGTGTGTGTGTGTGTGTGTATGGCTATGCTCACCTGGACTTGCATGCGAAGGTCGTTTTTTCTGATACCTTCACCTTATTTTATGACACAGGGTCTCCCTCTGAATCAAGGGGTTTCCATTTTAATGAGACTAGCTTGTAAGCGAGTGCTCAGGATCCACCTGTCTCGTGCTCTTTTGCCTCCATGCCTTTTACACGTTTTCCTCACTGAGCCCTGTCCTCAGCCTACTTGTTGCTGTTCATGTGTTGACCTGCTAATGCTGCTCTCCTTTGTGATGGGTTTCTGCTTGTGCCTCCATTACACAGCTTTAAATAAAAGAAGCCCGTGTGTGTGTGTGTGTGTGTGTGTGTGTGTGTGTGTGTGTGTGTGTGTGTATGTGTAAAGCAGGCTCCCCATATCATACGCCTTGGACATGGTAAAGTTGGGACCTACATCTATTCATTTAGTTCTCTGGGTCATCACGTTAGAATCATGGATGATCACGTGATAGGGTGGAGATCTGATCTGACCTGGAGCAGAGCCAAGGACTGTGCATCAGTTCCTTGTGAATGTTCTCTGAAATGTTCGGAGATGTGTAGTGTTGATGCTGTGCCCATTGGATGTCAGACAGAGTGTGGGTGAAGCAGGGGGCGGATAGTAAAGGAGGCTGGTGAGCTGCAGAGTGGCTGCATCATGGGGAGATGTCTTGGGAGGTCGGACAGTGTAAGCATGGACCATGAATCTTGACACAGGTTGAGATCTCTGTGTATCCAGAGGTGGTTGTTCAGAGGCTTCCATCTGCCTGTGGAATGAACTTCTGCTAAACGGGCCACGGCGAAGCTCACCTCTTTTCTGCTATACCTCGTCCTTCCTCTCCACGACCATCACTTCTGGTAGAGCTTCCCCTTGACTGCTGTGTTCCTTCTGAAAGGTCACCACCATGATTTCCAATGGCCACCCAGACAGGACATTAAGGCCACAGCTCTGTTGGCCTCTGCTGAGCTGTGAGTAACTGAGAGGTGAGATGTGAAGCCATTATTGACGGTGTGTCCCTCGTGAGTGGATCTCTCTGGACTGATGCAGAGGAAGAGTAGGGAAGGCACGGAGTTCAGTTTCCTTGGGTTGCGTCTTGCTGTGCTGTGAACAACTCCAGGTGAAACGCAGCACTTTTGCTCTCTGCCCATTGTTCATCAAGTAGTGACTGACCAGGGCCTCTTACCCACTGGAGAGCATAAGGTCAGCTGAGTGGCAGTCGCTCTACACACAGGAACATCAGAGCAGGGTCTTGGCCTGTGGGAGGGCATGGGAAAGGGTGGCATCACCCGCCTCAGCTTCGTGTGTTCTGATGCATCCATGTCTGCGTCATTATCTAGGTCTGTGTGTAGCTTTACTGAAGAATCTTAAAGACTTATTAACAAACACAAAGCAGATCTATTAAATTTAGATTTTTTCACATTTGCCATCAAAAAATGCTTAAAAAGTAGTGGAAAAAGCAACTGTGTTAATGTCAAATAGAGGTTATGAGAAGTTGCATTTTCCATCAGATGTTTGCTGTTCCTCTCTTGCCATGAGTCCTGGAATGAAGTCTTCTGTGTCCATGGCTGACTTAATGCAGGAACATATACATTCAGTAAAGCAGCTCATGGCCTCACATTTTTATTGTCATATGGTTTCGAAGAAACAAAGTGAGTCTAAAGGAAAAACCTAGAATTTGAGACTCAGGAATAACGCTGGTCACGTTTCCTCCTGGAGGAGATACGTGGCTTTCTGAGGTCCTAGGGTGCAGCCACATTGCAGAGAGACAGCTGAGCTATTCCTTGCTGCACACCTCACCGTCATCTGGATGACTACTGGACAGAGTCTCAAGAGGCCACCATGCAGGAAAACAACTATCTTCTTATTTAAAAAGTTAAAAGGAAGGTAACTTATAAACCCCACAGGAGTAACACAAGACCAATGAATAAAAGGGAAAAGGAAGAGTGAAGCCGAGAAAAAGAGGCTGTAAAATATGGTGTTAGTTGTGGTGCGAGATTGAATAAAAGGATTGAATAAACGGAGTTTAATCTGTGAATTCATCTCTTGACTGTGAAAAGAAGAAGCTGGGGAAATGGCCAGTCAATAGTCACGTGACTCATCTGCAGAAGTCACGTGAAAGAGCCAGCTGTGTGGCCCTCTGTAGCCCTCCATCATCTGTAGGTGGTAGAGGTCACAGAGGTCACAGAGAGTCTCTGGTCAGCCAGCTCAGCCTGATAGACCCAGGTGCTACGGAGAGACCACCTCAAAACGAGGTAGATCATTCTTGAGGAATGGCACCCCAAGTTGTCTTGTGACCTCCTAACTGTGCACACACACATGTGCATGCATGGGAACATGAACACATGCAAAACAAATACGTTAAATAACACCAAATAAAGTAAAAACATGAGGCTGCTTCCAAACCAAGGAAGACATGATAATGAAGTGACTCTTGGTAAATGGAGTTTGATTGCAGCAGAAAGTGGCTTTCAGCGAAGAGCAGTAGGAAATGAACCCGCTCAAACTTCTTCAAAGGCAAGCAGCCAAATGCCATTTCCATCCTGCCTTATCCCAGACTGTCAGACCCTGGCTAGAGCCACGTCATTGGTGGTAGAGCACACCCGGAACCCACCAGTCATAGTTGATCCCGGACTGTCAGACCCAGGCTAGAGCCATGCCATTGGTGGTAGAGCTCACTCGGGAACCTGCTAGTCATAGTTGAGTCAAATGCTCAGCTGCTTTCTTTTGGAAAAATTCCAACACATCTTCATTTTTGAGAGCTGCTCTTATTTTTTTTTCCCCATTAACCAGAACTGTCTTTAAATGCGTCATCCAATTCTTGCTCTTGAGTGTCCTTGAAGGTTTTTGGAGGATAGTGTAAAGCATCGTCCCCTCTGGAGCTGCAGTGTGTACCCAGGAGATGCTGCGAAATGCTTGTAATTTTCATGCAGGTAGAAGGGCATCCAACTGAAGGCCAGGCTGTCATTCCACCAGCAAATTCAGACGCCATTCAAAACGGGAAGGTGCACTTTGATTGCTTTATTAATAACGCCGTATTGCTGGCACTGAATTACAGCCACTGTTGTTACAAGCGGCTAGGAATACTAGGGACATAAAGCAGCTTTACAGTCAGTCACCTCTGAGGTTAAGAGAGGCGACGATACATCACGGCGCCATCTGTAGTGCATGCCACAAGAACAGACCACGCTGCGTGTGGGTGTGATGACTTGCCACTTTTTAGCATGTAAGGAGGACTGGGGAGTAGAGGTCACAGCAGGTCGAGGAGCATCATGGAGTTTATGCAGTGGGGACAGGGTTTATGATGCTTTTGAGAACACTCCAGTTGCGGTGGAGACACAATCCTAATCCTTATAAGTACTACATTTATTCTTTAATCGGAAAACTTCTATTAAGATCTGCCTTTCAGCGAGAGACCGTTATCTAAACAGAACATAGTCCTTTCAGCGGCAAGATGAAAAGCTTGTATTTTAAAAGCCCGAGAAGCAGCTTGAATGTTATCATAAGCTGACACACGGTCCTGAGGTACCCTGCTGCTATTTCCCATCCCAGTATGAGCTTCAGAACCTCAGCCTGCTTGATAATTCTCAGGGCTATCTTAATTTGAGCCATAACCAATTATGCATGTAAAATTATAGTGTCAGGGTGATTATTGGAGAGGAAGAACATGGAAATGCGGTTTTTCAGGCTTGAGATTACTGGACCGTCAACAATGTTATGAACTTTGCAGAATGGGTGCCCATTCTAAGCATCCACATCTCAAAATACTTCAGCTTTCATTTCAGGATGATGAATCCAGTGGACACTCACAGGGTCAGGAAGGCACCACTACCAGTACTTGGCACATCTGTCCGATGTCACTCATCCCGATTTCCCACAAAGCATTGCCTTTCTCACTGTTCTTCCTCTTCATGTCAGGTTGGCACTGTGCGAGAGCTCTGTTGCCAGTGGAACAAGAAGAGGGGAAAATGTTCAGGCTTATTTTTTTTGTAAACATTGACGATGGAGTCTGATCTCCTGCAAGCTAGTCAGAGCCCTGATAGAACTGTGTATGGTCACACATGTGTAACTTGACTGAGCCCTGCCAGCGAGTACGAAAGACACAGACAGACTGTTCCAGCACCTGGCACAAACAGATCAAAGTTAGAAAACAAGAGTGACCAGGAAGAGGAACACAGAGCCCTGGAGGAGTCTCGAGGAATAGCTGGGATGCGGAGCACAGAGCCCTGGGGTGGGGGGTTCTCGAAGAATGGCTGGGATACTCCTGGAGGAGTCTGAGGAATGGCTTGGAGCTGGAACACAGAGCAAGGCAGGGACTAGTGGGTTGTGCTGGTTCGCTTTTTTAAAAAACTGTCAACTGGCACAACCTAAAGTCACCGGGAAGAGACTCTGTTGAGATGTTGTCTGGATTACGTGGGTCTGTGGGCTGTATTGATTGTTAAGCAGTACTGAGGTAGCACCGCTCTCTGGGCTGGGCCCTGAAATGCCTGAGAGTGGTGAGAACTGACTGGGTGTGAGCAAGCAGGTGTTGTGGGCGCCTCTCTTTCCCTCTGCTCCTGACTGTGGGTGCAGTGTGAACTGGACTTTCCCTTGTTTGGAACTGTAACCTGCTGTCGTAAGCCAAGGGAACCCCTTCCTTGCCTGTGTTGTTTCTGTCTGGAACTGTCACAGCAGCAGAAATGACACTTGAACAAGTTCTTGATGAACGGCTGGGAGATCAGACACAATGGGACAAGAGGCCCGTGGGTTCTCCGTTACGGCTCTCTACAAAGGGTAGAAATGCATGGAGCTAGCCGAGTTATTTGGGTTTCTCACACACAGAGGAAAGGCAGAGGGTCTTGGGCAAGATCACAAAGGTTTAGAGACTATACAGAAGACAGGAAAGGCTGTCATCACAGCAGAGGAAAATTAGCGTGCTATAGAAGGGAAAGGAAGCCAGGGTTTGGATCTACCTGGAATCAGTTAGAAAAGAAAATAGATGTTTTTTTTTTTTTTAAAAAATTGAAAAAGAGGCATTAGCTTCCTCCTTATGCTCTCAGGACCCTCTGGCTGGAGAGATGCAGCTTCCTCTCCCAGGACACTCAGTGGCTGGAGGGTTGGGGCTTTTCCTTCCAGGACCCTCAGTGGCCGGAGGGTTGGGGCTTCTCCTTCAGTAACTGGGCAGAGCTCCAGGTAGTAGAGGAGGTGAGGTTGTGGGGTCACTCCTCTCTTCCCTTTGCTCTTGGCCATGCATACGCTCAGGTGCTTGGAGTAGCTGGAGGATTTAATATGAAGGCCCAAACAATGGTCTGCCTCAGAAAATCTCCCATCCTAGGGACCCTCTTTAAGGCAGGAATTCAAGCAGTAATGAGAAAGGGGTTCTTAGACTTTTCATGAATTAAATATCACAGCCAAACTACAATCAAACCACAAAAACGTGAAGAAAAGGTCCAGGAATTTAAGTCAATACTAACTCTCCAAGAGTGTAATTAATGAATTTGAATCAGTCCTCTTAAAAACAATTCTGTAGTGTATTTGAAACTTAGTTGTGTTTGATTAGTTTTTGCATTTTCTCTTAAAACCTTAGAAACATGGTCTTAGAGTTTTTAATTAATTGGGAAGTTAGAAACCCCAAAGGAGTAGGATCCTGGTCAAAGCAGAAGCAGCTAGCCAGAGGGCTCTTGTTCTCCGGCTCTGAAGATTGGACTGTACTCATGAGCGTTGTCTGCAAGGGACACAGGAGGGAAAACTTGTCTCTCTACACCTGGCCACTCACAGTTGCTTACAGGTCACATGTCCCTCTGGCCTGGGAGAAGAGCTGCTTCCCATTTATTTTGCTAAGTTGACAGCTCCTCCTGATGTAGGTTTGGCTTAGCGCTCACTATCTTCTGGAAGCCAAGCCTCCCCTCCTGCCTGTCTAACTGTGTTGCTCCTCCCTCCTCCCTGTACTGTCCTCCCCTCCCGCCTGTCTAACTGTGTGCTTCTCCCTCCTTCCCGCACTGTCCTGGTCTCAGCGACCATCACACTGTGTAGTGATTTAGATGTCTATCTACCAAGCCATAACAGCCTCACTGGACTGTGAATTCTATCTTTGAGATCCACAGGGCCTTGTATAATACAGCGTCATGGAAGACTTGTTTCAGATGGTCTAGTGTTAGCTGTGGTGGTGGATGATGAACAGATCTGTAGGTTTCCTTGTTTTTTTCTGAAGCGCCCATTTTCTCCCATCTTGAGGGTGGTTTTCTACATTGTTTTAAGCCAGAGCCCTAGGGTGTTTGAAAACCAAAGCTTTTAGCTGTCCTGGTAGAGCTCATCCAGCTTTTAAATATTGGTTTGAAAAGTTGTTTGTTATTAAAACCCCCAATCCTTCCTGGGTCACCCCTCAGTTGTTCTTACAGGAACATCTAAAAGTGTGGGAGGCCTTTAATGCGGTGCCTTAGGAAATGGTCGCTCATAAATAGCTGTGTCTAAAGGAACGCCTTGGTGCTTTGGGAATTCATAAGACATCCCTGAAAGCCACCTTCTCTTTGGAAGGGCAATTTTTCACCGTAAGAGGCGGGATACATCGATTCTGCTTTTTATTTGTCCCATAACCAGGAAACTTTTTAGCCCAATGGTGTAATATATTTTTCATTTTACACCATAATATTTTTTGCTATGTTTTCTACAAAGTTATGTGCAGGTTGGTTTCAGGATAAGAATAGAAAAAGGAAGGAAAATAAATAAACTCATTGTGTTTTCTGCCGGGAGTAGAAGTCACTCTGCATTCAAAGGGCAGACATGGTAGGGCTGGCTGCTGCAGGTGCACGTGGTGCCACAGCGTCACAGCGTCACTCACTGCATCAGGGCGCCACAGCGTCACAGCGTCACCCACTGCGTCAGGGCGTCACAGCGTCACAGCGTCACTCACTGCGTCAGGGTGCCACAGCGTCGCAGCGTCACTCACTGCGTCAGGGCGCCACAGCGTCACAGCGTCACTCACTGCGTCAGGGCGCCACAACGTCACAGCACCACAGCGTCACATGGCAGCGCCACAGCCTCACACGGCGCCGCCAGAGCCTCACATGGCAGCGCCACAGCGTCATGGTGCGGTGCTTGCTGTGTCATTAGTGACGACAGAAGCTAGGTATCTTCAGCTTTTTTCATTTTAATTAGTCGCCTAACTTTGAACCATGCTTTCTGAGTCCCATCCACATGCAGATTGAGTGTGGTCGGTCTGGGGAAAGATGAACATGAATGTAAATCACAGACCAATCACTTCAAAAAATGTTAAAGGGATTCAAACTGTTTCATATTTGTCTCCACGAATCATCTCATGGTAATTGCATGTGACAGGATCATCAGAATTTATATAATGAAAACCATTTTTAAAGGTGCCTGAGACATGGACGAGCAGGCAAGAGTGCTTGCTGCTCTTGCAGAGGATCTGAATTCAGTTCCCAGCGTCTATATTTGGCTGTTCACAACTGCCTGTAACCCTAGCAAGAGATACAAACTCCCTCTTCTGGTCCCTGAGGGTCCCTGCGCACGTGTGTGTGTGTGTGTGTGTGTGTGTGTGTGTGTGTGTGTGTGTTGACCTTGGGTGTTCCTCAGTAGGGTCTCCTTTTTGGACATGAGGCTTGCTGGTTAGGCTAGACTGGCTGCTCAGTTGGCCCCAGGGGTCTGCTTTGTCTCTGCTTCCTCAGTGCTGGGATTATGAGTGATTGCAACCGTGCATAGCTTCTTAGGTGGTGGTGGGGACTGAACTCAGGTCTCAGGCTTTCATGGCAGCACTTTATGAACTGAACTGTCTCCCACCCCCAAGAATTAAACTCTTGGGGACCTAGCAGGAGGCTGTTACTGAACTCTAGGTGTTAATCTGCATAGAACTTGGGGAAAAAAAGGAATTGGACACAAGAGTCTTGGAAAATAGGAAGCACTCAGAGTTCATAGTCTCAGGTCTGTGCTTACTCACAGGCTTGGAGGCTGTTATTTTCCCGTGTGTTCTATATAAGCCTGTTTCTCTCATTAGAAAACGTGTTGACCTATTAGAGAAGCACACAGGTAATTAGCTTACTTTGTGATATCCTCTGCTTTACTGGGGAGGGGCTTCTGTTTAAGTGGACTGTATGGTGTCTCCTAAGCAGGAGCGTGCATTTCTTGGGGACCGTGAAGTCAAAGAATAAGCAGATGCCTTCTTCTGCTCATGTTAATTTATTCACGGCTGCAGGGCTTCTGGTTAGCTATGACATAATGAAGTCATTTTCATGCTTCCTTCTTCCGACATACCTGTAAAAATAATAACTCAGGGAAACCAGCCAAATATAGTGAAATCTAGGTTACATATGAGAGAATGCCAGACCTACAGTAAATCTTAGCCCTGGGATGAAAATATTTCTACATGAATGTTGCAGATCTGAAAAGACCACAGAACAGGGAATATTCTTCCTGAGTCCAAAGTCCATGTCTAAGATCCCAATGAAGCGCACACAAAGTGGGAGCTGTGGTTGCTGGCTCTTCTGGGTGTCTGTGACTTAGATTCTTGGTGAGGGAGCTTGTGAGAGGAACCATTGTGAAAGGAAGCTCACGTCACCCACACCTACACTTTATTTTCTCTACTGTTAGCCAACCCAACATCATGTACAAAGCCAGGAGACAAGAGGCTAGGGAAACACACACAACAGCAACAGGTCTGTGAAGGTGTAGTGAGGCGGGACCTCCCATGACTTCAGCTGCCATCACCACAAAAGCACAGTTACTAACAATGGTAAAAGGGCAGGGTGCTGGGACGTTGTAGGACAGGGCATTTGATACTGTGTGAGCCCCAGAACCTAAGAAAAGATGGTTGGAGAGAAATAACTCCAGAGTTTCTTCTGACCCTCTGACATCTGCATGCACACTCTGGAATGCATGTCTGCAAACACACACACACACACACACACACACACACACCCCAAAACATTTTAAAAATAAATTGGATTTTCAAAATAGGTACTATTTTAAAAATAATATTGCAAAAAATCAAAACACTGAAATACTTCATTGATTTTTTTTCTTTCTAAACTTAATGGGAAATTTTCATAAAATTTCAAGAGAGTTTAATATATATTATGTAATGTAAGGTTGATTTTTATATCAATAACCACTTATATCACCTAAGTTTTAGCTTCTAATACTTTGGTAACAATTCTTAAATGGATAAATTGCACAAGTAATAGTTTGCTAGTCTTAGAGGAACCAACATAAACAAGAGGTTTAGTAACATGAATGTAAGTATCTGTCCTGAATTTCCAAAGAAAAGGGGATGGATTCCGAATATTGAGTGTGGTTCCTACTCTGAATACATCTATGAAGTGGGTGTTAAGTAGATGGCACAGAAGTCCATCTGGAGTGAGATTTTATTTATGGTTTAATAAGTGAAGCTTGCCTGAATATCAGCGGGGCAAAGCTAAGCCACTAGAGGCCAGGTGTGTGTAAACACACAACTTTAATCCCAGCATTTGGGAGACAGAGGCAGGCTTACCTCTGTGAGTTCAAGGCCACCCTGGACTACGCAAGATCAATGCAGACACAAATCCAGGTGGTGGTGGCTCACACCTTTAATCCCAGCACTAGAGGGAATATAGAATGGGAGGAGAGAGGCTTTGTCTGCTTAGTCACCAGCCTTGGTAGAGGTAAGACTTCTCTAGTGGCTTGGCTGCTTTGCTTTTCTATTTTTGATAATCTTTATTTATTAAAACATGAATAAAATATCACTGTACCCATCAAGTTGACAGTTGTGACTTACAGGGGTGCTAACAGGCAAACACAGGCGAAGGCAACTCCATTTGAAACCCCCACTCTCCCTGCTCTTCCGTCCAAGGTCTCACTTTTATCCAGGCTCCTCTTGAATTTGTGATCCTGCCGCCTCCACCTTCCAAGTACTGGAACTCCAGATATGGGCCACTGTGCTCAGCCATAATATGATGACTTCTTAAACTGATTTCCCAATGTTGGGAAACAGGGAGGCTACAATAATGTACATTGAGTTGCAATCTCATTCGTTAGAATCTTTCCCGATAGATTACATACAGTACTGTCTAATTTGATAATGAACTTGCATTTCTCATAAGAACACTTCAAGGCTCCTCAGGGAAGTGCCCTGATCTGACCAGTAGATGCCTTAACTTAGTCTCCGATTAGAATATAAACTCAATTCTCCTGCCTCATTTGATAGGAACAGCTCTCCAAAGACTCTTTCAGTGAATTACCCCTCCTCCGGGTCCATTCTGACATTTTCATGAGAGTGAGCACACACATTTCAAACAACACCTTCAGGTCAAGCTCTGGAGTTTCCCATCAAGCCTGCCATTTCCTGGTTTGCCAACAGAGGACTAACCTGCTGCGTACTGCCTTACAAGCCGCCTGAAAGCTCTTCCTTAAGTCACGACATGCACCAAGCACCATGCTCGCCACAGCCTAGATTATGCTCTAACGTGCGTCTCCCCTCCATCTTACAAGCTGTTTTCAGGACGTCCTTCAGATGTGTAAGCCAGGCCGTGAACTGGTTCTGTGCAGCGTGCCTTCGGAGCTTTCCATTTCCCCAGCGTGGAAGGACCACGCCACGGGGATGGACCACACCGTGTGCCTTCTCCAGCTTTGCTTTCCTGCAGCCAGTCTTCCTCTCCGCTCCCGCCACTGTCCCGCGACCGCGCCGCTCCTGAGCAGTCACGTGAGCTGCCTCAATGCCTCTGCACTGGCCTTGTTTGCTTTCCCAGCCACCCACTCCGTGTTCTGTCTAACTTCCTCCAGACTTTTGTCCAGATACCATTTGACCCTCTCAGACCCACCACGACTTTCAAAATCTCAGTTTCCCCCTTAGTTCAGTCATCTGTTCTGTCTTTTGCCCTTGTCCGTCGCATAGTTACTGACTTCTTTGTCCCTGTTACTTTGACGGAAGCTATCAAGACAAGACTTTTTGGTGTTGTTTCCGACATCCGACATGTGGTAGCCTCTAAATAAATATAAGTGAATGAAAATATTCATAATTGTATACTGATTGTTAATTTAGCTGCGGGCTTCTGTTCTCTGTTTAGAAGCTTGCAGCATGCTTTAGATACAGCTGTTTACTCGCTAGCTTATTTGACCATATCATTGTTTACATTCATTTAGTTATATTGTATGTTGGTATTATTTTAAGTTTGGGATATTTTCTGCCATTACTGTAACATGGATCTTCAGCGCTGTTCTCTTGGTCCCCCTGGGCCTTGTCATGTTGTGAAAGAGTTCAGGTGTATCACCTAGAGTGTAGAGTAGAGGATAAGGGGAGTTTACCATACAAAGCAAGGCAGAGGGCTCCCTGAATATGTAGGGGGAGACTGTAGTGGTCGGTGATTACAGATTCGTTTCTGAAATCTCCAAAGCAAGGCGCTCTCCCTTGGACTCTTGGTTCTGTCCAGGCTGTCCACAGCCAATGTCTAATAAAACAATGAAGAGTTTGGACCCAGGGAGCCCACAGTAATGGTCATTTAATTACAGTTTTCTCATCCACAGTACTTTCTGATAGGTTACAATGTTACCTAATTGGATGATGAATTTACATTGACATCCAGGAGGGGCCCAGTGGCACATGTTCTAGAACAGTCTGTCTCTGTTGCCTTCCCCAAATGACCTGCTATGCTGTGAATTCATGGAGTTTAGCGCTTCTGATTTCAGGGTCAGATAGGTAGGTCCTCACAGTCTTGCAGATAATCCAGGATGTCATGGCTCCTTCCAGACCCAGAAGCATGACTCAGGTCCTACCCTTTCTACCAATAATTAAAGCCTCGTGGTTCCAGTCCCCTGACAGTCCAGCCTCTACAACCTCCAAGCCTTTGAAGTTCTAACTAGCTGCTAACAGACCTCTTTAGTGTGCCCTTCCTCTGTTTCCTGCTGGGACATTGACTAAGGGACCAGGATATCTTTTCATCATTCCTGTGTGTTCCTTTAATAGTTTGAATTTTGTTTGTCTGTGTTGTGTCTGGACAACCCATTTACGGTGATCTTCCAACCATGGAGTCTGTCTTCACTTTGCTACATGGAGTCTGTCTTCACTTTGCTAACATGTTATTCCATCTACAAAGACGGATGAGAACGAAGGCTTTCTTGTGTTATCTAGGGCAGAAGGTCAGGGAGGTTGGAGGGCAACAGGAATCTGAGCTTGCCTCTTTCTTAGAGGCGCTCTCAGAATAGCCAACTCCTTCGCTGCCTAGCAACACGCAGCTATCCTGACAGCTGCGCACCATCGCCCAAATCTCTCCCCTTAGGCTCCACCCTCCGCACTGCCGTGTGGTCAAGGTCAAGCTCCTGACGTTTGGAAGACACATTCGCACCATAGTGCACTGGTTGCTTGCTCTATACAGTTGTGTGTGGTTGCTCCCCTCCCTGCTGTTAGGCCTTGGTTTTGTTTTCAGCTGTTAACTTTGACAGAAGTTCTATCAAGTTCTATCTTTGGCCAGCTCTAAGTCTGCATTTTGTTGTTTGACCGTGACTCATGATGGGTTTAGTTTTAGTTTTTTGAAGTATAGAGTCATATTTACCTCGTGCGGTCCTATACATTCTGTCATAATGAATTAGCGTTTACCTTCTGCTCTGATAGCCAGGGATTGTACCAAGCAGAAACCAAACTAGGCACTCTGCGGCTTATCTGGATTAACATAGAGATCTTAATTTCAGCTCCCATTCTTGTGGTTAGCCAGGGCTTAGTGTTAGCTATAAGAAAACCGTAATTTGTTTACCTTTGACATAACCCACTCTCTTCCCATCCAAACTATACACAGCTCACTTTTTACTTTTTGAATGCTACAGTAGAGATGCTGTTCAGTTCTTGCAAGCCCAGAAGCTCTTTGAAACAGTGCTTTATTCAAGACCCTTTTGGTGGAAGGCTCTTTGGGAAGATTTGCCGGAACAGACCACTCTGTGGAAGCCATCCTTCCGTCTCAAAACCACTCCGATCAGGCTTTCTTCCCCATCATTTCATTCATAGAATTGCACGTCTCAAGGGACATCAGCAACTTGCAGACTGCTGAATCCCATGATCAGTTTCCTTTTCTTCAAGGCTTGGCACAATTTCTCTCTGTCTTGTCAATGGCAGCATTGGCATTCAGCATCCCTCATCACAACCCGGCGAGCAGCTGAGATGTGAACAGCTTGATTTTTTTCCCAGATGCGTTCTCCGTGTTAGAATGAATGAGGAGGTGGCTGAGTAGACGTTCAGTGTGGCCTGCTCCGAGAGCCGAGCTTACTTAGAACCACTGCCATGTGTAAGATTCAAAATCCAAATGAATAAATAGAGTACTGACATAAATAAGAAAACAGAAGTCACGGAAAGCCACAGTGCTGGACGTCAGGAACACCGTGTCTTCCGGGGGAAGATGCTCCTCATGGTACAAGGCCCAGACATTAGCAATGCAGTTACTACCCGCCCGTCAGTACTGCTTGGTGTCAGGGTGATGCTGTTCTTGTTATCTTGCTTCTTGGTGATGTAGTGTCCACAGACACTCAACAATTTAAACCCTATTAGTTCACCACTAACAACCAAGTTATCCTTGGTGAAATTCTACAGCTCCCACAAATATGGGCACCCTCAAGGCACATTGATAAAGACTCTGCAGTCATCACAGGTTAAAGTGTTTGCCCTGTAAATGTTTGAAGTCAACATGGAGAAGGGTGAATTCCCGTTGATATCCCAGTTGAATTGTGAGGCTGAGGGTAAGAGCACACAGGCCAGCTTGCTGGTACACAGGTACCTTTGCTGGTACCCCGTGGGTTGCTTGATTTTCCAGCTGGTTCATATCTGGTTTCTGGTCTTCATTCTCAGCCTGGTTATAAGAATGATAGATTTTAATTTGTCTTCTTAAAATGTACCAAGTGTCTGCCTTTTGGAAAGGAGTTCAGAGCAGCATCAGGGGAGAGACCACAAGTTTGGATTTTATCTCCCCAGTTGGTAAAACATGTCGGTTTTGTTGTCCTTCACCCACTCTTTTGATTCCCTTTTAAATGTCTTAGTATTTTATGTGGCTATGCAATAAAGTCAATCATTTAAATGTTCAACCTTGTGACTTAATGAGCATGCAGGCTTCACGCTGGTGGTGTGGCTCAGTGGTAGAGCCCTCCCTGATCGCTTTCAAGACCCTGAGTTAAATATCCAGAACCGGAGAGGGTTTCGGTGAGAATGGATAAAAGCCTGATATTCTGGAGCATAGATACGAGCAATCCAGAGGGTTTACTAGAAATAAATTCAAGAAATGACGACTGTGCAGCTAGAGAGGCAGGGGGTGGGGTCTGATGGAAGGAGAACAGGTGTCACTGAGAACGGTGGAGCCGGGAACTCATCATAGGTGTGGTTTGTGCCCTAGGAAGATCACGATAGGCAATGGGAGTTCCTTCCTAGCAATGCTCAGTAGCACTTCCACTGGGGATACAAAGATAAATGAGACATTTCTACTCTCAGAGAACTCTGTTGTTATGAAAAAAAAGGGTTTGGGGCTAAAGACTGAGCTCATAGACTTTGTAACGGTCTTAGTGAGACACTCTAAAAATTTGAATGATGGCGGTAACGAGAAATGGATAGGAGGGGCCAGAATCAAGAGACACGTTAGAAAATCACCACTAGGGCTTTAAGCGCAGTAGGAGTTGCAGGTGGGGAAATGTGGGTCTCTTTGAAAGTTCTCTGGGAGACTGGTGACGTAGCTGAGATGGCAGAATGCTTGCCCAACCTGCCGGAGGACCCGGATTCCATCCCCAGCACCACAAGCAACCAGCACTTGGGGGCTGAGACAGGAGATCAGAAGCTTATGATGATCCTCAGCTGCATATGGAGTTCAAGTCCAGGCCGGGATGCATGAGTCTTGTTAATAAACTTTAAAGACTCTCTAAAACATCTGGCTGTGACCAGAAGGGCAATGCTGCTATCTGTTACCATAGGAACACAGAAGAAAGGTGGAGGGAGGGAGGAAGGGAGGGAGGGAGGGAGGGAGGACAGGCTGTATTCTGCTTTAGAGCCTGAGAGGCCGACATGAGAGCAGGTGAAAGGGGAATTTAGGAAGATGTGAGAAAGATGCACACTTGAAGCTGCCTAAAGTTATACAGCGGTGAGGTCTCCTGCTGTGTGTGTGTGTGTGTGTGTGTGTGTGTGTTTGTGTATGTGTGTACATGTGTACATGTGTAAAATGTGCCCCCATGGCTTTGGGGACAGCTTGGAATAGCACAAGAAAACTCAAGAAAGAGAGCATTAATAGTGAGGGTTGGCTAGCAATGCCAAATGCTGTGTGGAAGTCGACCAGAATGAAGGGCAATGAGAATTCGTGGCGTTTTTAAATTAGAAAATTACAGGCCCTCTCTGGAGACCAGGTTTAATGGGAAGAGGCTCTGGCGGTCTCCTCAGGCCGCAGTGGGGTGGTGAGGGCTTCGGAGACAGAGTGATCGGGGAAATAGACTTTTCCCACCCATTTAATCTATAAATATTTATTGAGTATTTGCCTCTCATTGGTGAAGGAAGATGGAATAATTATATAACAGGGGAATTGGGGCCAGAGAAAGATTATTTTTGATGGAAAGGATAGGTCTTTAGCTTTGGGGAAAGAACAGTGCAGAGGGAGAGATGAGGCTAAGAAATGAAAAATAATTGAGGTGCACGTTCATAGGTGTGGGGGGTGCTGCAGTGGAGAGCAGGTTTGGTGGACTTAGGGGAGCTAAGGACATAGGTGTGCTGACCTGAGACTGCCCCAGCTCTGGGGTTCATTCCACACCAACAGCTGACTTTCCGCGTGTCTTGTGTTTGTAGTAAAATTCATGGAAAGACACCATAGCTGCGCTTTTTTTGGGACGAACTTCATTTTTTTAAGTTAAATAGAACTCTCTAGGAGCTGCAAACTATAGGGCTTCAGTGTTAAGAGTCTGCTGAGCTCCTTACGACAATATTACAAAATGGAGTTGGGTTTGTAGACACACAGAACAGTGTTCTCAGACAATAATTAACTTCCTATGTGGCTCACCGTGGACATTTTCTGGGGTGAGTCCTACTAGACTCAGTTGGAGTGGTAGTGTAAAATGATAACACTATAGAACCTCTGAATGTGGAATGACACAAATAAGATTGTAAACTTTACATCAAGACAGGGTCATATGTAGCCCAGGCTGGCCTTGACCTCACTGTGCAACCGCGGCACGATTTGTGTGCTCATTGTTTTCTGATAACTTGATACAAATCCGGACATACTCGGGAAGAGGGAATCTCCGCTGAGGAATTGCTTCTATGAAATTGGCTTTTGGGTATGATATGGGACATTTTTCTTGATTGTTAATTGTTGGAGTGCGTGCCAACCTGCTGTGGGCAGTGCCACCCCTAGGCGGATGGTCTGGTCTTTATAAGAAAGCAGGCTGAGCAAACCACGAGGAACAAAACACGAAACAGTCATCCTTTATGGCCTCCCCTGCCGTTCCTGTGTCCAGGTTCCTGTTTTGAGTTCCTGCCTTGGCTTCCTTTAGTGATGGACTGTAAGGCAAAGAAACCTTTCCCTCCCCTATTTGTTTTAGGTCATGGTATTTATAAGGGCAACAGAAAATAATCTAGGATGACCTTGGACTTCTGATCCTTCTTTCTCCCACCTCCCAAGTGCTGAGATTGTAGGTAGAGTGTTGTCACCATGAATGGTTCTGGGGATTGAAGTCAGAACTCCCTGCATTCAAGGCCAGCCATACAGGCTGTCGCCTTATCCTGAGATATACCTGAGAGCTTAAGGAGCTGCTTCACTCAGAACACCTGTGTGTTTGAAGCATGTGTCGTCCTGCAGAGCAATCTTTCTCCTGGTCTCTTCCACTGTCACCAAGATGGCTATTCACCATGGGAGTTGAAGAAGACATTTAAGGAGCTAGTTGAGACAGTTTCATTGTGGAATAAGAAAATTGGGTTGATTGTAAATAATACTCTTTCAATTCCATTTGAGTCAAAAATGCTTTGTAAAGACATTGCTTCGTAAAGATTCATCTTGGGAAGGTCCAAAGACAGCACCAGGAACAGATTTCATAACGGGGTGAGAGCAATTGAGTTGATGAAAAAGCTTAACCTTGATTTCATGCAAATTGCTGAGAAAATGGGGGAGGAGGAGTCAAGAGGGATCTGTTTCCATTATTGACGTGAACTGGCCTGACATTCACGTAGCCCAAGTGGGAACTGCCTACGCACAGGCAAGAATAAAATAATGTGAAAAAAATGTTTGAAAAGTTCTGCATTGTGAACTAATTCCCTCTGCACACAGAGGAATGAGCCTGAAACCCACACTTCCCTTCCTGTCAGGAACAGACAGCCTGTGCTTTCTGACGTCCTTGAGTTACAGGGTTTCATCTAAAGGGCTGGCCTGTTCCTCCCCTTCTCTTCAGACAGTGGCTTTTATTGCTTAGGTTTGCTATGTCATCAAAAAATCTTGTATATTTCTCACTGGACATGAATTAATAATGCTTTACCTGCAACACAGAGAACTATTAAAGTGATAAAAAAAAAAGGCAATGGATGTATTTCAGTCTTTGATAAAAAACGACACCCCACCACCACCACCACCACTAGACTAGTAAATGCTGAAAACTCGGCAGGATTCCTGCAAGGGTCACATTAAGAGTCTACTAAATAAGTAAGTTAATTAAACCTTGACATCTGGAAACAATTCTGAGAAGTTCTAATTAATTTTTGAAGAATTGTGAAATGATGATGTAAGTCCTAAATTATCACAACCCAGGCAATCCCGGACCACGCAGCAGCTGCTGAGGTTTCTGCAGTTAGAAGCACAGATCCTCGCTCTGGGCGGTGAGTGATGCAGCCTGGAGGCAAAAGCCACTGAGGTTTTAGAGAAGGGGCCAGAACTGTTAAGAGTTTTATTGACTGTTTTTAGTATTTCTTTGCCTTTCCTTGATAGGATGCCAAGGGACAGAAAGTAATGTATTTAACTGCATCCTTTTTATGGAATTGTTTTCCAAAGGTTGTAGGATTGACTTTTTTGACTGCATAGATTTTTTTTTTCCCAACTCAATCCGAAGAAGGTTTGGCTTTTCCCCCAAATGGAATTCTCCAAGTGTGCTCTCTGTCCCTAGTAACTCCACAGTACTGGAGAACAGGAGCCTGCTCATCACCCAGGCTCATTCATTCTCTTCATTGTTGCTTCTGTTGCTGGTACCTGTGTGAGTTTGGGAATTCCAGTCTCAGAGTAAGAGGTGAGGTGCGAGGCTAGGAGAGCGGAGCTGAGGGGCCTGAACTCCGAACTGGTGATTTTCTGAAGTGTGTAACTAACTGCCCTCAGGACAACCCTGTTTCATCTGCACAATCTTTGTGCGATTTCCAGAGGTGCTCATTAAAAAGGCAGATCTGTGGGGCTCCATTCAATCCACTGAACCAGATTCTCTGAGGACAGTGTCTGGAATTTGCATTTTAAGAAACAAGGTACAGGATTTCATATTAAAACCGTAGTCTCGGGTACCTGGCATCATAAAGAGCCACCGGGAAGAGCTCTCTCTCTCATGGCTCAGACCCCCCCCCCCCCTCCGCCCCCGACCACTAACAGTTCCTGGTGGAGATGCTTGCATTCTCCCCACAACACACAGGTTCTGGATCAGCAAGTCCTCCTTCGGAGTGGCCTGCTGCTGGGACAGAACCCACAGACTGAGCGAATCACAGTGAGGCATCGGCATTTAATTCTCCAATTTCTGAGGCTGGGTGCACACGTTCAGGGATACAGTGGATTTGGTGATGGCTCCGTCTTGCCTTCCCCACGGAAGAAGGAATGCTGGGCCTTCATTTGGAAAACGGGGAAAAGCCCAAACTCGCTCCGTCAAGCCTGTCATAAGGACATCAGCCATAGGAGCCATCACTCAGAGTCTAAATTCCTCATCTCTCAGCAGTGTTGGGGGCTAAGTTTCTAACTTGAATTTGGGGGACCCCTTTGGCTACAGCAAGGGCTTGTCCAGAGCTACTGGTAATTCCTATGGACCAGAGCCCCTCATATTTATTTTTAAATTTTTTAAAAAAAATCCATAGAACCCAGGAGTGTGGCTATGTAAAATATGTGTACAGGTCAAAATTGGCTGGTAATAAATGATAAATGAATTTAAGGCAACTTTGGTATACATGAAACTTTACTATTTATTGAAGACAACAAATTTGCATAATAAGCTGAATATGCTTGTTTATTTTACATAGGGAATTAAGTCTTGGCTGAATATTTAATTGTACAGGACACAGGGTTTCCTCAAAGTTTGTAGATTCAATTGATGTTTTAATTTCACAATAGTCAGAGCTGAGGATGCTTTATATAAATATGTAGTATGCTTGGCAGAAATATCTTCAGGACCATTTCAGAAATTGTTGAACTTCTATCTTAATCCCAAGACAAAATTTCCAAAATAGTTTTCTTACCAAGATGAAAGTCAACAACTTGGGCAGCAAGCAATTTTGAAAATCAAACATCTGAACACAACATAAATGATCTACTAAGTGCACGACAAGAGGAAAATACTGAGCATTTTTTTTTTTGTACTGAAATCACTAGAATTCTGGAAGAGAGGAAGACTTCGTATGTATGACAGTGATACACTGCAGTTCATCCCTAATTGGAGTAGAGATGTTTAGGCAAAGTTATTTGCCTGTTGCTGGAATGTTAAGTATCATTCCAGCACCCGCAGTGCAAAACTTGCATGCTGTCTGCCCAGAAGTCGAGGCGCAGTGAAGCTGCAGGATGCAGCATGGGCAAGCATGGCCAGGTATGCCCAGATTTGTTTCGCATTTGAATTTGAATTGATTTCCGGCTGTTGTGCATTAGGAGATGCTGTGCCCCTGCCGAATGTTTTGTGGCCTACGTTTCCATTCAGTTGCGAAATCCCACATGGAGTTTGTGGTCTACAGTTTAAGGAGCTGGGCTGGGGCTGGTGGGATGGCTCAGTGAGCACTGCTCTTGTCGAGGATCAGAGCTCAGTGCCCAGCACCTGCTTGTAACTCCGGCTTCAGGGGGTCTGATGTGTCCGGCCTCTGAAATCACGTGCGCTCAGATGCTTGGACCCATACAGACATGTACACATAACTAACAACACTAAAAATGTTTTTAAAAGCATAACGTGGGCCGTGCGTGTGACGGGTCTGGGCGGGGAGGCCTATGGCTGTTTTCACAGGTGTGTCCTTGGTGCACAGGTGTGTTCTTGGTGCACAGGTGTGTCCTTGGTGCACAGGTGTGTCCTTGGTTCACAGGTGTGTCCTTGGTTCACAGATGTGTCCTTGGTTCACAGGTGTGTCCTTGGTCCACAGGTGTGTCCTTGGTGCACAGGTGTGTCCTTGGTTCACAGGTGTGTCCTTGGTCCACAGGTGTGTCCTTGGTGCACAGGTGTGTCCTTGGTGCACAGGTGTGTCCTTGGTCCACAGGTGTGTCCTTGGTGCACAGGTGTGTCCTTGGTTCACAGGTGTGTCCTTGGTCCACAGGTGTGTCCTTGGTGCACAGGTGTGTCCTTGGTTCACAGGTGTGTCCTTGGTGCACAGGTGTGTCCTTGGCACACAGCTCAGTGGATGCTCCTGCAGGTCCAGTGAGTAAATTGATACTGAGACACTGGGCTCCCAATTGTCTGCCGAAAGGCTACTCTCTTCTTTCTTTTTCCCGTCTACTCCTCCTTTATTCTTCATTTTGACACGAGGGTAAGCCACGGCACTCTGGACTCAGACCCCCAGACCTGAAGCTTCTTCACTGGTCTGTTGGAGGGTTTTCCCTTTATCAAACCCTCCTTCTAGAGCTGGGTGCCATTCCTCAGACCTGTACTTGATGCTCTTAGGAGACCGACACAGGAGAGGAATGGCAAGTTTGCAGCCAATCAGAACGACATGGCAAGACTCTGTCTCTACTCCACTCCCCCAAAACCAAAGTGCCCCAGACAATAAAGTGTCCTCTGAAGTCCAAGATGAACAGCATGGAATGTGGAACATATTCATTTAGGACAGGTTCACAGCAGGACACACAGACTACAGTTATCAGCTGTTCATAATTCCTGACCTCCACAAAGAAATCTAAGGGTTCTTTACTTCTCACTTTTTCCATTTTGTGTGTATGCCCGAGACAACTCATATTGCTCATCATGTGGGCTCAGGACGCTGTCTCCTGAGTGGCTGATACTACAGCGCCCTCCATACCAAGATGGAAGTGGTTGTTTTTCCATGTGGAAAATGGCTGCTGCTGAGGTTGGCCAATCAGCATTTATGGGCGGGTGTGCACATCACGGAGCCGTCTTTCCTCTTTTCTGAGGTAAATCTTTCTAGACCAGTGCTTACACTGGGGATACCTGTTAGATCTAATTTCTTACACTAAACCACAGCATCTTGGATGAAGCTCACTAGGTTTCCAACCTCCCATGGATTAGCAACAGTCGCAAACATTTTCCGACACCCAACTCGTAGTATAAAGCACTATTCCAGCTTCTGTGGTACAAAAGCCAATACGCAGAGCCCCGCCCTTGAATTGCTAACGGTGTCGGGTGCTCCAGGGGTACGGTAAAGCAGTGTGGTGGCCTGTGACAAAAACTGATGACATCTCATTGCAGCCAAATGTCCTAATTCAGGGCCTGAAGGATACAGAACACACAATTTCAACGTGTTTCCCAAAGAACTCTGAACATGGAGAAAGTGGTTTCAGAATTAAAAAAGAAGAGAGAAATTAGAAAAAACATTCTTCCCATTACATGTTAGGATTGGAAATCATGGACATATAGGAAGAAACCTGTGGGTGTATGAAACTCCAGGTCAAAATCACTAGCGGCCTGAGCAGATGCTGATAGGATTTCCACAAGGTAGAAGACAAACCGAGTCTTAGACTCACGGAAGACAAATTTTAAGGTTCTTTTCTGACTCGAGCCCAAGTCCAATCCTGGCTTCTTCTCTGAGAAGAAGACTGTGGGTAAAATAGACTCTCTAAACTCTAGACACTGTGAACTCTAGGGGAGCAGTAGAATGAGCTGCACTTCCAATAGGCTTAGAAGTACAGAGGTTTGGCCTTCATAACTTGCAAAATGAGGAGTACCTGAGTGTTGTGAACTGCCAGATACACAGCCGGGGCTTGTGTGCCCAGCTTAGAAGTCCCCATTACAGTTGAAAGTGAGATGGGAGGGATGGCAGTGTTGATGTTCAAGTGTGAACATTGCTGTGTGTGTTTATGTACATGTGCTGATGTGTGTTCATGTGTGTGCACCATGTGCTAGGTTCATAGGTTCGTGTATGTGCAACATGTACTAGGTTAATGTGTGTGTGCTGTGTTTATAGGAATCTGAAGTGGTCCGCATTCTTGCAGGGTGAGCTTAGTAGCCACCAAGTCACCCCCCCCCCCCCCCCGCCCAGCTCCCTTTGTCTTTTAAAGCAGCGGCAGGAGCAGTAGCTAAGGCCTGGTAAAGACATAATTTTTCAGTAACTCACCAAGTGACCTTGAGCAAGGCTTGGTGGCAGCACTTACAGGAGGCCACATGGCTCTGCTGTAGTGCAAGGGAAAGATAATGCTGGATATTAGAGTTCTGTTTCCAAATACCATAATTAAGCAGCCTGCATGATTCCCCCGTACACATAACTCTTGGCTGCCCTGATTCTTCCTGGAGAGGTACTGGGCAGTAAGCACATTCTCGTGGTGATGGCGGCTTACCCCAGAGTCTGCGCCTCATTCAAGGCACATACTTAACAGTATTCCCAGAGAAGCATCAGGCGGGAATTTCAGGTAGATTCCGAAGGAATGACTGGGATAAAACAGACATTAGCGGACATTACTGAGCTGCGTGGTGTTCTCCGAACAATTCCTATCGGGATTGTCCCTCTCTGTGTATTTGACTCTATTGCCCAATAAAAACTGTGGAGCTGCTTTCCCTGCCAGGGCGGTCTGGGTTATAACAACATGCGTTCTCCAAGTGTCCAGAGTGCTTGTGGCTCAGAACAGCAAAGGCTGACATCATTGCCCATTTAGTGTACCGGTCTTGGGACAGTAAAACGTCCCCATTAGCTATAAGCACTTCTGACCACCAGTGTCTACCATGTCAGGAACTCCTGCTTGCCCTGCTGGAAGGAAGGGGACGTGTGGAGAGAGTCTCAGCTACTAGTTTAGTTCCCATGCTCTTAATCACGTGACAAGCTCATCAACCAATAGAAACATGGCCACACATGCCACAGAGGAGGAAAGGAGGACCATATCTTAGAAGACAGTATTTTATTATTATTATTATTACTATTATTATTTTTGTGTGTTCACATATGAGCACATGTATAGGAGTGTGTGGTGTCTTTGTGTGTGTATGTGTATGTGATATTTTTGTGTATGTGATATTTTTGTGTATGTGTAAATATGTATGTGTGTGTGTACAGTGTCTTTGTGTGTGCATGTGATTGGTTGTCTCCGTCCACCATAAATGCTAGGAAGTGAACTCAGTTTGTCAGGCATGACAAATGCTTTTACTTGCTGAGCCATTTCATAGACCCAAGAATTTTATTTAATTGTAATAGAAAATGTGTAATAGTTACAAACTGTTCGAGTTTTGCTGAGCAGACACAACTCCAGAATATGATAAAAGCAGACTTTTGTTTTTTTAACTAAAGGTCAAGTAGGACTTCAATCTTTTATTAGTCCCATTTTTTAAGATAGAAATTTAGGCACAAGGAATATAAGTAACTTGTCTAAGATCCTACCATAGCACAAGACAGGGTTTCTCCATGCTTTTAATCATTAGGCCATGTCTCTGTATCTGGATTAATTGTGGACAGGCAATATGGTCCTGCTAAGCTGTTCCTTTTATGAAAAGGTTTTGCTGCTAAGAGCTCACTCCAGTCCAGGCTGACCTCTGTAGCCCAGGCTGGCCTCTGTAGTCCAGGCTTGCCTCTGTAGCCCAGGCTGGCCTCTGTAGCCCAGGCTGGCCTCTGTAGCCCAGGCTGGCCCCAAGCTAGCACTCTTCCTTCTGTGGTATCCTGAGATCTGGGATTTGTAGGCATGTACCATCATGCTTGTGTTAGATCATGATTAATTAATCACCATTTATAAGTTAGAGGAATATCAGAGGTGTAAAAGTATATTTGTTGGAGTTTGGGCATAGTGGCATACACCTTTAATCCTAGCACTTGGGAGGCAGAGGTAGGGGGAACTCTGTGAGTGTGAGGTAAACCTGGTCTACAGAGCCAGTTCCAGGACAATTAGGGCTATATAGAGACAACCCCTAGTCTCTTTATATAGAGACAACCCCCATTCTCTCTAATTAGTTAGCTGTTTTTTATAGCAGTTGATGTGGGATTCCCCTCTGTATGATATGAATATGTTTTATTGTCATTGGTTAATAAAGAAGCTGCTTTCAGCCACTGGCCCGAAATATAGATATATATTTCCAGAATATAGCCAGGCTGGAAAAGATATATATAGAGAGCAGGTGGAGTTGAAGAGACGCCATAGCTCCACAGGAGCCAGACACTGGACACTGGATGGAACCTTACCAGTAGGCCACAACCACGTGGCGATACACAGATTAATAGAAATGGGCTAACTAAGACATAAGATCTAGTTAGAAATATGCATAAGCTAGTAGGCCAAGCAGTGCTTTAATTAATACAGTTTCTGTGTGCTTATTTTGGGTCTGGGCGTCCAGGAAATGAACAAGCAGCCTACATCAATAATCAATGGCCTTGTATTGAGCATATTTATTAAAGGAAATGTTTCGTGTGTTTTGGTATGCTTTGGAGTTGTGCTGTGTGACTGTTATCCCTATGGGATGTTCTAATTTAGACTGATTTATTTAGGAGCAGTAAGTAAGGATCATTTCGAGATCAACACGCAATCTGAGACTAAAACATGTTTGTCTAAAAATTAGTGAAGGTGGCAAGGAGGGCTGCTAACTTTTACAGATGAGAGCTATGAGACCTAATGAGGATGCAGACGTCGCGCTGTGGCATCAAGGGGTCCCTCCAAGAGCGTGGCAAGCCCCATGCTTCAGTGAAGATGGGGGGCAGGCAGGGGTTCCTGCCAGGCGTGGGCACACTGACTGGGATCTGAGCAGTTGAGGGTGCCCACCGGGATGCTGGAGTTTGTGGTTCAGTAGGGGCAGACCATGGACCCAGGCGAGGAGGTAGCTGGTCCACGAGCTTGCCCTGGCTATGGATGCTCCGCCTTCACCGGGAACCCATGCCTCTACTGTTCTCATGCCCTGTCCCTGATCTTTGTGATGCCAAGTCCTGAGTGGCTTAAGCTTTCATCCAGGCAGAGATCAGGTCTCTTATTATGAGGAATCCTCCACATATAGAGAAAGAGCTCAGATGAGGCCCACCCAGTGGCAGAAAGCTAGCATTCATCTTAGCTAGTGGGATGGGGCTCCTACCCTGTCAGTTCTATGATTGTTCAGGAAAAGAATGTGTGCTCCCTGTCTCTTGTTGATCTCTTTCCATAGGTTTGCATCTGAAAGGTTTTTAACTACTATTTATTTATGTAGTTAAAAGTAAACATTGATTTCCTAAAATCAATTATTCTAGATACTGACGGTTGCAGAGCTTTCTGTGGCTCATGCTGTGCTGGGGAGGGGGATGGGAACAGTGCAGGATAAAATCAGAGGTGGGTGAGCGTCTCAGAGGCAGACAAGGCAATGGTCTTGTCTTTCTTTTGAAGTTCAAGGGAAAAGATTGTGAGATGAACATTACACATGTGGACATGGTAGGAAAATATTTTACAGAGGAAAAGACAAGAAAGACAGTGCGGTTGTATATGGAACTGCACAACTGTAGCTATATAGGTAAGGCAGGAAATCCAAGTTCTACCAACTGACAGGTGAGTCTTCTTGAATTTGTGACTCAGGTGTGGTGGTGTGATAGTTCATTACTATCAAGGAACTACTACAGATGGTTTTCAGTATGGGAAATGGTAGAGTTTCAGCTGTGGTTGAGAGAAACCAACCTAGAAATATGTAGGACAGTTTGAAAGAAACCAGAGTTATGAAAATTACTTAAGAGGTAAATATAATCTATAATAAAGATATTAAGCTCCTAAAATGAGTTTTGAGCTGAAGTCAGTATTAAGAATAAAGACAACTCATAACTGGTCAAACTGCAAAGAGCAAGTGTCTGCACAGTGCTCTGCCCAAAATGGGATATCTGTATCACAGCCTCGTCACCCAAGGCTCATGGGACATAGAGAAAGAAGGGACAAATGATAGTCAGGGCCAGGAGTTGAGGAGGACATTGTTTCCTTGGCATGGAAGGACACCAAACTCAGGAATTCTCAGTAGCTGTGACTGCCAGTACAAGACAGTTCACCACCATCCCAGCTTGGAGCAGGGAAGGGCTCACGAGGCTCCACACCTTGCTGAGAAGCTCTTGATAGTTGGTGGTTTCTAGAAAGACAGTTTTCTTTAGGGATGCGGCTCCTGATCATGCTTCCGTAGATGGCTCCACAGCCACGTGTATCTGGGTACCACTAATTGGATTCTCTGTGCTCTTTTAAAGAAGGAATGAACTTGGGAAGAGGAGATGTGGGTGGGGGGTTGGAGAGGATGAAGAGTAGAGGATGATACATTGTACTTACAAATAAAACTCTCAAAGGATTAAGAAATTAAAGCAAAGGGGATTTGAGAAGTATATGTTACAAGAATACACTATGATAAGAAAATCCTATGCGTATTTGGTCACCACGGTGAGAAAGGGGCTCCCAAGGAAGTGCTGAGCACAGCCAGTGGACACAGGCCAGCCCTTTGCTGACCATCATGCTGCCACAGTGAGCCACGTACCACGACCGCTGTGCAAGCAGCCCAGTACGTTTGCAGATGACAGCATCAAGCTACCACGTTGAGAGGTTTGATGGCGCTGCCAGCCTTCACTCCCCAGTAGAGAACCGCCTGTAGATCTAACACAAGTTTCTTAATTAAATTGGCCTATCTGCTCAGAAGCATTCGGGTTCCAGAGAAGATACGGTCTGTGTTGCCTCTGTCTCCCCATCGGCCCCAGTCCCTTGATTGCTGACTGAGTTCTCTTAGAATGAGATGCTTCCAGACTTCGAGTCTCCAAGACCCTGCAGCTTGATCTACCATCTGCTGCTTCTCACAGCTAATTTACCCCTTCTCTTTTATTTTAATTGTTTTAGCTACTGAGTTCTTTGATACTCAAAAGCCCTTTATTATCTTAAAATCTACCAATGACCTAATGTTAGTGTCTCCCCCATTTCGTGCTTGGTGCTGTGTGAGGCACCTTCAAGGGACATGTACAGACATGACTTGCTTGTCCTGAACTGGGCCTTGCTTGCTTCTGGCTTTGTCTCGTTGTTCGGTTCCTCTCTTGCTGTCCACCTGCTTGACCAGAAGTGTTACCATCTAGTCTGAACTTTGGGACATGGTATGTTTAAAGAGCCACAGGACATAAAGTAAATGTCAACAACCTGGGAAGAAACCAAAATGGTGTTTCAAATGCTGAACTTGTTTGGTGACATCCCAGCGTGTGACAGGGAGGCAGGAAGATCGGATTCCAAGCCACCTTTGGCTGCATAGCAATGTTGAGGCCAGCCTGGACAGCATGAAACCCTGTCTCAAACAAAACAAACAAACAAGAACTTATTAATTAAATTTACTAAATGGACTTAGTGGGGCAGAAGTGTTCTTTTAAATGCTTCTTGCCCCGAAGAGTTGCTTCTCAAGGGCATCACAGCAGTGTTTGCTGTCGGCTGAGCTGGAGGATGAATGAACTCATTGAGATCTTCCCTCATGAACGCTATAAGAAAGAATGGCCATAAGATATTATAACATAAATCCACATTTTTGGGAATTTGATTGGAAGAATAAGTTTCCTGACACTTTAAGATTTCAATATTCATCTTCTTAGATGTTCATATCTGAGGCAGACTCCCCCAAACAACTGTAAAGCTTTTCTCTGTTAACCACGTTTGGTGAATGTAGTTGGTAATAGGCTCAGACTCCTGCTGTTGCAGTGGGGACTTTCTATTAAAAATATGAAGCTACATCAGATATTTAAAATTATAGGGAAAATATCAAAAATATGGCAGAGGATATGGGAACTGTTTTTCAGCCTGTGGAGTGCAGCTTAGACTGAGAACGGCTGGTTTTAGATGTCAAGAATCACACGGTGGCCCGCAGGAGCACAGCATTGATCTTCCAGGCACAGAGGACAAGACCAGACATTTGAAGCATCGAGAGACAAAGCATTTCCTCCCCTTGCAGACAATCTGCACTCCACAGACATGATGCACTTCCAATAGATACAGAAGAGTAGAAATAGATGTGTTGGAGGGAGTTACCCAAGGGATAAGCAATTGTTTGTAGTGCTATATTATTTGTATTTTGATAAATAAATCTTGCCTGAAAACCAGAGGCAAAGCTAAAGCCACTAGAGGTCAGGCAATGGGGACACACACCTTTAATCCCAGGATTTGAGAGACAGAGTCGGATGGATCTCTGTGAGTTCAAGACCACCCTGGGCTACCCAAGATCAATGTAGAAACAAATCAGGTGGTGGTGGCTCACACCTTTAATCCCAGTCCTAGGGAGTCACACACCTTTGATCCCGGCAGTAGAGGGGATATAAAATGGGAGGAGAGAGAGAAGCTTAGGTTGCTTAGTTTGCAGTCTTTGGTAGAGGTAAGACTCCTCTAGTGGCTTGATTGCTTTGTTTTTTTGGTTTTCAGGTTGAACCCCAGTTTCTGTCTCTGGGTTCTTAATATTTGTGCTACATTAGTTTGCAGATATTAGCTGTCTTGTTTGTGTCAGATCAGTATTTCTGCTGACGGAGGCTGAGTTGGTAGAACTCACACCCACCTCATTTGGTTTCAGTGGCCATCTGCACCGGGAGCAGATGCTACTATTGTACGGTTTGCTGAGGAACCAGGACCTTACTAAGCAGATCGCTCTGTATTGTCTCACGGTGTGTGCGGGAGATTGCCTTGCGAGTGAGGAATTGCTATAGGCATTCGTTCTGGAGAGGGTACTGTAGCTCTCCGCTTTCTGAGGCAGCCAGAATAACCCAGCCTACCCCAGAGAATGCTTTGAGGGAAGAATGAGGATTTAATATCAAGTAGCTCAGGACATGAGATTTTTAGAGCAGAACAAACAGAAGGGAGGTTCTGCTGCTTGACTTTGCTTGCTTGTTCTCAGCACACAGGCTTTAGGGATAGGATAGGCATTTTCATGAGTTGAGCATGGTTGTAGGCAGTTGAAAGATTCAGAGTCAGCATTAAACTCAAGTTCCTGCTGTGCCTGTCAGTCTTCGTGCCTCCTGGAGAGTCTCCTGGAGAGATTCTCATCATCTCTGTGAGCCAGTCTCCTGCCTGCAGTCAGAATAAATAAGGTTTCCCCTATACTCGCCAGGACAATGCCCCTGTCAAACACTCACTAATACACGTGCAAATGTGCTCACAGGTGTATGGAGGCCAGACGTCGTATGGACTGTCTGGGTACAAGACAGCAGTTAAGACAGTCTACCTTTCCAGTCTCTTGATAAGGACTGGGAAGCCGAGTGGAAGAGGAAGGCTACAGCCACAATCTAACAGGAGGGCAGGAACTGGCTTGTTAAGGTTCACTGGGTCTCAGGGATCCTCCGGGAGGTGGAAGGGGAGGCCTAGAAAACCACAGTCTCTGACGAGCTGTGGCTGCTGGTGGGGCATCCTCGGTAACAGAGCTGGGGGCCCCTGCAACGTCTAGGCTGACTTTGTGGGATTGGCCACACCTCACAGGGCTTTGTAACTCCCACCAGCTCTTGGTATCATTCCTCAGGCACCGTTCACTGTAGGAGGATTTTTCTGTCCCTCCTGCCAACTCCCAAATCACGATGCAGAGGCTTCTTGTTATGAAGGTTTGGCCAATAGCTTAGGCTTGTTTCTAACTAGCTCTTGTAACTTAAATTAACACATATCGTTTAATTTATATTCTTTGATGTGGCTTGGTTACCTTTACTATGTAACCTTTACATGCTGTTTCCTCTCTGCTGGGCTGGCCTCTCTTGCGTCTCTGCCCTTCTTCTTTCCAGAGTCCTCTCTGCCCTCCAAATCCTGCCTAGCTATTCGGCTTTTTATTAAGCCAATCAGAGTGACAAATCTTCACAGTGTACAGAAAGGTCATTCCACAACAGTCCACCCCGCAGCATCACTGTCATTGGCCTCAAACTCAAGTAGACTGTGTTGGCTGAGTAGTGAGCTCAAGAATCCCGATTCACCCGTCCCTGCTTCCCCAGCCCAAGTTCTCAAGTGTGTGCTTTCATGCCTGGATAGTACACATGGGCTCAGAGTTTCAAACCAAAACCCTCACGTTGGGGCAACAAACACAGACTAAACTATCTCCCCAAACCTAATAGCTTATTAAAATGGTAAACTTCCCCATAGTCCACCAATGGCTTCCCTGTGCCTGTGAATGGCACAGATGTATCTCTCAGTGTAAGCCTCTGCAATCATGTCTATTGTATGTGGAGCCCGTTGGCTTGAGATGCTGATTGTTTGGCTAAAGTACCTATATTGGAGTTTCTTTTCTCAGGTTTTTCCTTACAACAGTTTTGAGGTGAAGCAAAACTAACTTGTAGGAGGCTATTGTATTTTCAATCATTGCTGCATAAATATCTCTCTGGTGCAAGATTTCTCTGTCGTCTGAGAGACGGGCTGAGGCCGTGGCAGTGTCTGTCTGGGCCCCTCTGAGCTACAGCCTTGGGAAAGGCTTGCCTGCTCTTGTGTCGGATCTGAGTCAAAGCAAACCTCTGTGAGGGACATCTGGACCACTCGCATTGATTCACTCCACAAGGGCACTCGTTGTTTTACATTGGCTGTCCACATTTTACAACAGGAGCCTCTGGGCCAGTGTGATGTTCAAAGCACAAACACACATGCATGCATGCACACTCCCCCCCACACTTACATACACACTGTATACACACACACACACCACACACACCACACAAAAACAATATACACACACACCATACACACTCATACACATACCACACACACGTGCACACACTCACACACCTACCACACACAAGTGCACACACACCACACACACCACATACACACACCACACACACCACACAAATCACATCACACACCCACACACACCACATACCACATACGCACACACGCACACACACATGGCACACACAGCGAATTATCGTTGGCTAAATGCTTCTCTTTATGTTTTGAAATTTTTGATAATTGTGAGTGTCACATATGTGAGCATCAGAAGACAAGCTCACAGGTCCCTGGGACTGAGCGCAGCCTTGTGCAGCAAGTGTCTTTACTTCCTGAGCTATCTTACTGGTGCTCACCAAGTCCTTCCTGAGTTCGGAGATTTATTGAGTACCTCGGGAAATCATACGCCATCTTATCCACTCAACAGCTTTCTGCTTGAAACCCTATCCTTGTCCCACAGTGGATATTTCTGTGGTAATCCTTGCTCATGTGCCCACACCTCATGTGATTCTCCAAGGTGCTTTATTCCCAGCCGAAGAACACTTTATTCATAAAATGGCTTTCCGATTAGTAGAATAACTGTGAGGTTTCCTGGGAAGTCTAGGTCCTGCTCACTCCCCCCATATTTTTCTGCCCATGTTTGTTGAGATTCTTGGTTTTGCTTACAATTTTACTCAGATTTGGAAACATTTTGTACATTAGCACTTAGTTTTTTTCATTTGGGGAAGTTTGTTTAATTTTGTGTTAACTTGAAGATAAGCATGTTATGTTAACTGACATAGGAGGACGACACCGTGTCTACCTATGGAGCATCCTAGACCCTGTGTTTGCAGTGTTCCTAGATGTTCTCATGTACATACATATTGTGTCATATCTAAATCAGCTCTGCGATACCGTTTTGTCCCTCCCGTGTGATCTTTTTAGACCCATTGACATATGAGCCAGATCATGTGGTCCTGTTGTAATCATGTTTGATATTTTGTCCAACAATCTTAAGAGCAGTGAAATTGTATGTTTCTCTCTTTGTGGTCTGTGGTCTGGAAACATCCAGATTATGGTCAGGACATCGGAAGACTCACCTGACTTGTTCCCCATAAGAAAGTCCAGTGCTCTGAAAAGTATGCCTTGCTCTGTCTTTCCTTGATAGGTACATTCTCGTCTTTCAAAACAAAAAAATAAAAAAACCCTCCTGTATGTGCATGTGTTTGTGTGTTAGTGTAATGCACTTGCCCCATGGAAGTCAGAGGACACCTCAGGTGCTGGTCTCCACATGTTCAAGAAGGAGCCTCTTCTCGTGTGTCACTGTGTCTGCCAGGCTACATGGCTTGGGGGCTTCTGGGAGTTCCTCTGTCTCTAGTGCCCACCTTTCTGTCGGAATGTGGGCCCGTCGGCACTCACCACATATAGCTTTTCATGGGATCTGGAGCTCTGAACTCTGGTCCTGTGGATGCATGACAAGCATTTTGCTCACTGAGCCGCCTCCCTGGCTCTCTGTGACTTGTTGTTGGCACTCCACCTCCAAAGAGAAGGGCTGAGTACTTTTATTTATCCGATCTGACGATTTTGATCTCCCACTGGAATCTTCCCCAACCGTATGTTCTTCCTCTCATTTATGCATTAGCTTGAATGACATTTACTCAGTAGTTTTGTAATTGATTCTTCATACCCACCTTTGAAACACTTAGGTTTCTGCATTCTTAACTTTTCCCACTGCTTGGGACCAAATACCCCAGGAAGCAACTTGGGGGAGGGAGACCGACTTTGGCTCAGAGCTGGAAGGTATAGTCCATTATGGTGGGTGTGTCATGCGGTGCCAAGAGGATGGAGTCGCTTCTTACATCTCTGCAGTCCAGAAAACAGAGTGTAGGAACAGGGACCAGGTTATAAAGCCACATGTCATGACCCGTTTCCTCTAGTGAGGCCCCACCTCCGAACTTTCCACAGTATCCTAAAATAGTGCCACCAGCTGGGGACCGAATGTTCAAATGCATGAGCTTCCAGGACAATTCGCATTCAAACCATGCAGCTTTGTGGCACCTGCAGGCTTCTTCACAATCACTGGACACAATTCGTAATTTTATTTTTATTTGTGTGCTTTTTTTTCCCCATTGCCCATCTGCTCGGTAGCCTGTGACCTCAAAGAGGGCAGGAATTGTGCCTACTTTGAGCATCTTTGCATTCCTAGGCTCTGACAGATGGCAGATACTTAACAAATATTTGCTGACTGATTCTTGTGTAGGGCTGGGTGAGGTTGAAATGCACACATGACAGCAAACAGGATGCGGAGTAAGCATGAATGTCAGTAAAATGCCCAGTGTATACGGTAAAAACTGTTCTAGCTTCTCTTCTGTAGTTTTAGTGACGTGAGGGGCAAGCACAGTGGTGTCTCTGAGCTTAGCACTTCCGATTGCTGTGGTACCATAGGAAGTGTTTAGGGGTGCCATTATTTTCTCAGTTTAAAAGTAAATGAACTGGTTGTTGGTACAGTGTAGCTTGCAGTTAATGGCAGGTATCTGGGCTCTGTCCATCCCCGACCTTACAGCTTTGGAGCATGCAGCCACAGAGTCACATGTACTATGTACCACTAGATATAGACAAGGTTGGCCCAGATTCCTCGCTCGAAGGGACTAAAGAAGGAAGACGGGGGTCCCATAGTTCCTTTTATGATCATGCCCCAAAGCACCAATAGCTTCCAGTTAGCCACACCTCTGAAGGTTTCACTAGCCTCCACCAGTCCCACTGTCCACGAGTGTCACTGTAGCTCAGGGATCTAAATGCTAACATATAAGCCACCCATGAGGAACCTTGGAAGTGCCTTGCCCCACTTTCCAACATGGCTACAGTGAAAGCCACATCTCCCAGGAGTTTTGGTGGTAACAAATCCTATTCAGACCTTAGCAGGATAAACTGTGACTTATCAAAGACAAGGGTGACAGAGGGTGTACCTTGGTGGACATGCTAATTGTATGAATCATTACTATGCGTGTCGATTCCAGAGGCGGGATTTTGGAAGGACACTTGCAGATAAGAGACTCAACTAGGGAGACAGGGAATAAATTTCAGGCTGAATTTCAGCCTACTTGGACTTGATTTATTTGCCTCACCTGGTTTAGAAGGATTTGTGTTTGTGTTTAATCTCAAAGTGTCAAGTGAGACGACCCAAATGTTTGGAAGGACTTGTGATTTAATTGTGGAAGTAGTTGATCACCTTGTCCCATGCGGTCACAGAATCTAAACTCTTGTTCATTGAAATGTGACTTTTTTTTTTTTTACTCTTACCAGTATATTCAACAAGAATTTATAGAATTTTTAGATGTGCCCGGAGATAGCAGCTGAAGGCATAGTCCTTGCCCTGAAAGTCAGGTGGAAACAAGATGACAATGTTATTGCATGAAAAATAAACGAGTGAGTTATTTTCTCCATCAAATCCCAGAGCATGAAATCTGTTCTATTTACTTAATTACCGGAGGTGTGTTTAAAACTGTCATCCCCAGCTCATTCGGCATTCAAGCTGAAAACTCACACAGGATTCGTAAATCGCGGTGAAGCTGTCACCCAGCAGATCCCACTGCTGACAGACGGGACGGGTGACAAGGACCTGACAGTTCTGTGTGGGCTCATACGCGAATCCCCATGCAAAACAGCAACGAAATCACAAAATGGATCATTTCAGGGTCGCAGCTATTCAGAGTGAAGATGGAAAATAGACAAGAGAAAGTTCTATCGCATGTCGTGGAATGGAGGGGAAGGACAGGAGGGAAATGGGGGTGTGATCAATGTTATTAGACAGGGATAAGATGCTGTGGTGAGACCTTGTGCTAATATTTTAAGGAATGCACATATTAATGCTTTGTCTCCACTCTTCTTTCTCCTCCTCTCAATTCAGCCCTGTGCAGTATACCCACATCTCCTTGCTTTCCTCTTTTGCCTTGAGGACTGTGTTCTCTGTGTGTGTTGTGATTCGGCTCTGCCATGGTTCAGTGATTGTGAATGAAAGAGGACCGCGATCTCTCTGCTTACGGCTGCTTAATCCTTCCTTATCTTCAGCTCACCGGATGCTCCGTTGCTCCTGCTCGTTCAACTGTGCACTTTTTCTTTTCTTTACCCCTCCCTGGATGGAAGTGTGGCAAATGTGTTGCCTCTGACCTTTAAAGGGGAGACATAATTAGACAGCAGTCAGCAAAGACCGATGTATATGTGTGACGTGGTCTTTAACCTTCCGGTTTCTCTTTAGGGGCAGGAAACTGACATGTTGTCTTGATGCCTATCGAGTGTGCAGAGTGTGAGTCTCTTGCTCTTGGCACCCCTTCTTCTTCAGCCTGCTTATTTACTTACTTATTTATTTTGGTTCATGCCTTCCTCTTCAGCTTGCTTGATTATTTATTTATTTTAGTTTTTTGAGACAGGGTTTCTCTGTAGCCGTTGGAGCCTGTCCTGGAACTAGCTGTTATAGACCAGGCTGGCCTAGAACTCACAGAGATCTGCCTGCCTCTGCCTCCCGAGTGCTGGGATTAAAGGGGTTGCAACCACGGTCTGGCTTCTCTTCAGCTTATTCTTAAGACAGTATTTTAGGATGAGTGAAAGTTTCAGAAGGCTCTCTCTTTATATAATTCACATTCTCTCTCTAGTCACGTGAGCTGGTAAGCTGGCATTAGCTGTGTTTCTGGCACTGAAAATTGGGACAAGCCATTATGCCTCAGGAACTGTTACTCAGAGAGAAGATAATATCTTAGAGTGTACATTTTTAACACACAAACAGAGTAAAAAATTAAAAGCCTATATAGAAAATATTTCTGAATTGATTCTGAAAGAAAAGTAAGACTTTATTAATTAACAAGAATAGGCCCAGGAAAAATTTTGTCACCTTTTACTAATGCTGAAAGTTCCTCATTATGGGTAGAAAATGAACACTAGGAAAGAGCTTGCAGTAATTTCTTTGGAGAAATTCAAGAAATATCCCAAAAGCAAGAGCCTTCAGTTTCTAAGAAGAACTAATTGAATCCTTCCTCATATTGTATGAGGAGCACCACATTCTGGAGATCCTACATTCTCTACTGAGGCAAACAAATCAGGAAAGGCAAGTTACAAATCAAAAAATTTATGGTAAGTGGATCTAAACCCTCAAATTCAATGCCATTTATTTGTACTTTTAGTTTTGGTCTCTGATCATTTATAGCAGTTTGCCAAAATAATTGTTTTCTGTTCTCTCCTGAACTTTTTATTGTATCTATAGAAGGTGTTCTGTCGTTGGTCATAACCAGAGCAGTGTTGATTTTAACAACAGGCATTAAGTCTTTTAATTGCTCTTTAGATGAGTTTTTCCAATGCTGAGAGAAAATGGTTGAGCCAAATTTGATCTTAGGACCTGCATGAGGGTCTTCAGTGCATTTCCCAAGGACAAAGATTACCTTGCCTCTTCCCTGTTGATCTGCATTCCTTACTCCAATGCCAGCGATTGCCACACTTCCTGCATACTCCAGAAATCTGCGGTCTTCTGTTTGGATTATCTCTAGAAAAAACATTACTTCTGGGGACATCTTGCCTACAATCCATTTTCAAATGACCTTGTTTACCACAATTAAAACATCGGACATTTTGATTTTTCTTAAAATTTCTAGAAATTACTTCTTCTATCAAAGCAGCATCATAGGCATGAGATCCAATATCAGTTATATTTGTAATTCATTCACCTATTGGTGCCAATCTTGCCTTTAAAGTCCTCATCACCCCTTTGCATTCTGAAATATTTTTCCAAAACCAAAGATTCAGTTAATATTTGTCCAACGTCTGGGTCTGATATCATCCTATTTACAGATGAAGTCAATATTTTTAGAAAATCAGTGAATGATTCTTTGGGGCCTTGTATAATTATTGTGAATGACTCAGCTCTCTTTTCCGATTCTTCAACCCTGTCCCAAAATTGCTATAAGGCATAACACCAAAGTAGATCATCAAATCTAAACTGTCTTTGCAAATTAGTATATTGGCCTTTACCAAGTGGCTGGTCTTGTGAAACTTCCATACCTCTAGTCCTACCTCATTGTTCTATGACCCTAGCTTCCTCTTTCCACCATGTTTTCCATTGTAACTAAGAACTAGCTTCCAATACTGCAGTAATTAAATCTTTCCAGCCCTATAGGATAGTTTTGTTCCCAGTTTCTCATGAATTTAACATCTGCTTCACATAGGGTGAATGCTTAGCACGTGAAACAACTACTTCTTTAGATCTCTTCAAATCTAAAACTGCTACAGGATTCCAGTTAACTTCTGCATAGCCTTGGGGGTGCCTAATCTGGTGGTTATTCTTGTATGGTCACTGGATAAGCTAAGGTTTTCTAATAATCTTGGGCTATTCCTCTTCAGTTTTATAATGCAATTGTATGGTAGGTTCTGCTCTAAATTCTATCTCTGTCTGTGTCTGGGTATTTTTCTTATTTTTGTTAGTAGGTCTTTCTCAGACTTGTATCTTATCATTCAAAGTTTTATTATTTTTGTTAGTTAGTCTTTCTAAGGCTTATATCTTAGTTAAAATTTCATATTTGGCACAGTTATCACACCACTTCTTCAAGGATGAAATATGAATTACCAAACTATTGGCATTATGTTAATTTGAGCTAAGTAGTTTATCCCCTCATTTGATGTTGTATTCCCCTTTGTATGCTGTGAATATGTTTTATTGCCATTGGTTAATAAAGAAACTCCTTTGGCCTATGGCAGGAAAGAATATAGCAAGGTGGGAAATCCAAGCAGGTAGAGAATAAAAGAAGGTATCAGAGAGACATCATGTAGTTGTCAAAGGAGAAAGATGCCCAGAACCGTATCAGTAAGCCGTAGTCTTGTAATGATACAAAGATTGATAGAAATGAGATAATTTAGGATATAAGATCTAGCTAGGAATATACCTGAGCTGTTGGACAAACAGTGTTGTAATTAATAGAGTTTTTGTGTGATTATTTGGGTCTAGGTGGTCAGAAAACAAATGCTGCCTCCCTCTATTTACACTCCTTTATCCTTTTACATTTACAAGCCTTCCATACTAGCCCTAACCCGGGCCCTAATGCCTCTGTTGTGAGATTTCTGATTTTTTTTCAAAGTTTATTAAATTATGAAAGTTTCCATTTCCGTTCCTCCTCCCAACACCCTCCCACTCCCCACTCCCCCTCCTCCTCCCTCTCCATCCCTAAGAGCAGTCAGAAAATCTGGTTGGATCACGTGCTCGTTCAGTCCCAGTCCAACTGGCCTTGGTGAACTCTCATTAGATCAGTCCCCTTGTATCAGTGGGTGATCGCACCCCTCGCGGTCCTGAGTTTTTTTTTTTTTTTCATGTTCTTCCTCCTTCTGTTCCTCATTTGGACCTTGGGGGGCTCAGTCCGGTGCTCCAATGTGGGTCTCCGTCTGTATCGCCATCCATCCTCGGATGAAGGATCTATGGTGATAAGCAAAATCTTCATCAGTATGGTTATAGGCCAAGGCCGGTTCAGGCACCCTCTCCTCTGTCCAGAGAACAATCTGGGGATCTCTCCTTGGACCTGGGATCCCATTTATAATCAAGTCTCTTGTAAACCCTAAAATGACTCCCTTAGTTGAGATATATTCTTCCCTGATCCCATATCCATCCTTCCTCCCTCCCCCCATCTCAGTCCCCCGAGTTTTCCCCATTGCTCCCCTACTCCCTTCTCTCTAACCCTCTCCCCTCCCAACAACCCTCCCACCCACCCCCCATGCACCCGAGGTTACCTGGGACTCTTGTCTGTAGTGAGGGGTTGTGGGCAGGCCTGCTTTTCATCCTGCCTGGCTCCCGCATAGCTAGCTTAGCCCCAGAAATAATAACACACAGGTTATATTCATTTAACCATTGCCTGGCCCATTATCTCTAGAGAGTTAGTTACTGGCTAACTCTCACATCTTGATTAACCCATTTCTAATAATCTGTATCACACCACGAGGGGTGGCTTACCGGGAAAGATTCAGCATGTCTGACCTGGTGGCTGGCTCCATGGCGTCTGGCTCATAGCCCTCTTCCCAGCATTTTGTTCTGTTTACTCCGCCTACCTAATTTTCTGTCCTATCAAGGGCCCAAGGCAGTCTCTTTATTGACCAATGAAAATAACACAATAGACAGATAACCCTCCTCCATCATTTCCCCTTTTTCTGTTTAAACAAAAAAGAAAGGCTTTCATTTTAACATAGTAAAATTACATATAACAAAACAGTTATCAAGCAAGAATTACAGTCACAATATTTATAACTATATCTTTATCATAATAATGGAAAACTATAACTACGACTATCCATTCTTTAACTCCATCAAAGACTCCAGAAGGATATATTACCTAAGTAAACAAGAAGTAAGCAACTTCCAAAACTCTAGAAATGACAGAGACATCTCGTTGCCTGGCCAGTCACCCAAAGTTCCTCTGTATCGTTGGGGCACCCATCTTTGGCCTTCAGGTCCATAATATCCAGAGACATTTCCATGAAGCAGGAAATTTTAAAGGCAATTCAGTCACTATCTGCTGTGTCCTGCAGAATGTCTCGCAGATTCTTTTATGAATCAGGAACCCCGAAAGATCATCTCATCTTTAGGCAAGTTCAGCAGTCCTCTCTCTGCGGGTTCTCTGTGTCCAGTTTATATAACAGTCCAGGCAAGAGCAGTTTCTTGCCCAAATGGCTAACCAACTCCATAAGGAGCCTCTTTGATGTCCATCTTCCTCTTGAAGTAGATTGGTGCTGCCAGGAGCAGACGTGTCTCATTGTCATGAAAAGTCCTAAGTTATTAAAACATTAAATGCCATGTTCTATAGTCTTTGAAAGATATGAATGTCTATCTGAAATATATCTATGTACTTCTAGAAAATCAGACTAACATTACTACAAGCTAGTATTATCCATTAACAACCTATATTTTTAATTATACATTGCATTTTTAAATAAACTACATAATCATAATACCTCAATCAAGATCAGAAACATATATACATATAACAAAATTGACCTTAAAATCCATAACAAAGCAAATTATTCATATCTATATCATATCCCCCTTTAAATGTAAAAGAACATTTATAAACAATATTTGGGAATATGGATGTAGTTATTTCTCTCCAAACTTCTTCCTGCTGTATAGGGTCGCAGTTAATCAGGTCTTTCATGGTATAACCTGTCTGCCAGGTTCATCTCAGTCGGCAGTTGAGTGAAGAAATTTTTTGAGGGTGTTCACAGAAACCTTTCAGGAGGGCGTGGTCTATCATACCATATTGGGATAGAAGCAATCCACAGGGTCTCATCCTCTGTGAAAACAAAAGAAGAACCTCCTTTCCAAAGTATCATATCCTTAGATCCAAATTTAGAAGTCAAGGTATTTTTAACATATCTATCTTGGATTAGTTCAGCAGCATTTATAAACAAATATCTTTTAGCAGCTGTTGCTCCTTCCTCAGCATTCAAATAATTTAAAGAGAGCATAATAGCATACAGTATTAAGATTCTCTGTGTATTTTCCATCTTTATGCAGCTTTATTTTTAACCTCTATTTTTTTTATTTTTACTTTTACTTTTTGACACAGGTTTTCTGTATATCTTTGTCCTGGAATAACTCTGTAGACCAGGCTGTCCTTGAACTCACAGAGATCTGTCTGTCTCTGCTCCCCAGTGCTGGGATTAAAGGCGTGTGCTACCACACGTTGAACTCAGAGATCCTTCTGTCTCTGCCTCCCAGGCATTGGGATTAAAGGTGTGTACCACCACACATAACTACTCTCTTTTTACTTTAAGAACTTTAACTTTTATTCTGCATTTATTTGTAACACACTATAAACCATTTAGAGGTTTTCTTCGTCTTTGAATCTCTCTTTACTGTATATCTCTCCTTTTCTGACTTTATAAGCCTTTAATTTACTAATCAATATGGAGAGCCGTGGCTTTGACGGCTAGATCCAGCTCATTTTTTAGCTTTCCAGCCTCACGGCTGAGATACCAGCCAGAGCTGTGTTCACTGCCACAACTCTATGGCATTTCAAGGTCCTTGCCAGCAAGCAACCTGAGCATTCTGCTCACAGACCACACTCAGTCGGACTGCCTGCCTGAAAGAGTCAGAGTTTGCCCTGGCAGGACGGCCCAGAAAACCGGCATTTTAAAACAGCGCAGCATTTTTCCTGCTACGACTGAAAACCGAAAAGCATGCGTTCAGCTTTTCATCAATACCATTTAAGTGTTTGGCGGCAGGACCTCTTAATGAGCTACAAAGTTTTGCAGCTAAAGCTGAGTCAGGAAGCCTCTCTTAAATGAGAGCATTGCTTGCCTCTAGCAAGCAGAGCAGACCTGAGAAATTGCTGCCACCAAGAAAACATGCTTCACTCTATTCTTTGCCAAACTTTTCAAGCTTTTTGTGGATTCAGTTATTCACGTTGGGCACCATCTGTAGTGAGGGGTTGTGGGCAGGCCTGCTTTTCATCCTGCCTGGCTCCCGCATAGCTAGCTTAGCCCCAGAAATAATAACACACAGGTTATATTCATTTAACCATTGCCTGGCCCATTATCTCTAGAGAGTTAGTTACTGGCTAACTCTCACATCTTGATTAACCCATTTCTAATAATCTGTATCACACCACGAGGGGTGGCTTACCGGGAAAGATTCAGCATGTCTGACCTGGTGGCTGGCTCCATGGCGTCTGGCTCATAGCCCTCTTCCCAGCATTTTGTTCTGTTTACTCCGCCTACCTAATTTTCTGTCCTATCAAGGGCCCAAGGCAGTCTCTTTATTGACCAATGAAAATAACACAATAGACAGATAACCCTCCTCCATCACTTGTCTATTTCCAATCTCCAGGAGGATAAGTACATGATTTTCTTCAGGTTCACCTTCTTATTTAGCTTCTCTAGGATCACGAATAATAGGCTCAAAGACCTTTAATTATGGCTAGAATCCACTTATGAGTGAATACATATCATATTCCTCTTTTTGGGTCTGGCTTACCTCACTCAGTAAAGCGTTTTCTATGTCCATCCATTTGCATGCAAAATTCAAGATGTCATTGTTTTTTACCACTGAGTAAAACTCTAGTGTATATATGTTCCACACCTTCTTTAACCATTCTTCTATTGAGGGGCACCTAGGTTGTTTCCAGGTTCTGGCTATTACAAATAGTGCTGCTATGAACATAGTTGAACAAATGCTTTTGTGGTATGATAGGGCATCTCTTGGGTATATTCCCAAGAGTGGAATTGCTGGGTCTTGAGGAAGGTTGACTCCCAGTTTCCTGAGAAACCGCCACACGGATTTCCACAGTGGCTGCACAAGTTTGCATTCCCACCAACAATGGATGGGAATTCCCCTCTCTCCACATCCAACATCTGGAGGTATAACCATCCCTGACTTCGAACTCTATTACACAGCTACAGTATTGAAAACAGCTTGGTACTGGCATAAGAACAGAGAAGTCGACCTATGAAATCAAATAGAAGACCCAGATATTAACCCACAAACCTATGAACACTTGATTTTTGACAAGGGGGCTAAAGCTATGCAATGGAAGAAGGAAAGCATCTTTAACAAATGGTGCTGGCATAACTGGATGTCAACCTGTAGAAGAATGAAAGTAGATCCATATCTATCACCATGCACAAAAATCAAGTCCAAATGGATTAAAGACCTCAACATTAATCTGACCACTTTGAACCAGATAGAAGAGAAAGTTGGAAGTAGTCTACAAGACATAGGCACAGGAGACCACTTCCTAGGTAGAACCCCAGTAGCACAGACAATAAGAGAATCAATGAATAAATGGGACCTACTGAAACTGAGAAGCTTCTGTAAAGCAAAGGACACCGTCAGTAAGACAAAAAGACTACCTTCTGACTGGGAGAAGATCTTCACCAACCCCTCATCAGATAAAGGCCTGATCTCCAAAATATACAAAGAACTCAAGAAACTAGACAATAAAACTCTAATTAACCCAATTAAAAAATGGGGTGCTGATCTGAACAGAGAATTCTCAACAGAAGAACTCCGAATGGCCAAAAGACACTTAAGGTCATGCTCAACATCCTTAGCGATCAGGGAAATGCAAATCAAAACAACTATGAGATACCATTTTACACTGGTCAGATTAGCTAAAGTCAAAAACACCAATGAGATTTCTGATTCTTAACATGGAAAAGATTTTCCATCTTTTTAAAAATATCATTTTCAAAAATAACCCCTTTAAGAATTCCTGGGTGTCTCACCAGATCTGCTGTTGGTGAGAGTAAAGCCGTGTCAGTGATGCTGGTCTGGTGGGGAGAGGGATGGGCCGCTAGCTGTCGCTGCTCAGCATAGCTGGGCAGAGGGTGTGGATGGTGCATGGCTGGGCCCCTTGGCAACTAGCAGTGGTGACAGCAGCTGTAAAGGCCGGAGTCCCGAACAGGTGTGAATCGATGTCAAGTTGGCCAAGCTGGCCTGTGTTGATGACCTGAAGAGAGGGTGCAGGGAAAGCCCTCATGGCAGGAAGTGAGGGCATGGGCCAGCAGTGGGCAGATAACACCAGTGGCATTCTGGGCTGGGGTGGGTGTCAGATGGAGGTTGCTGTAGAAAGACTGCAATGGTAAAACCCTGGACTCCTGAGTGATCTGAGAAGCAGCAGAGAGGCGACCAGTGATGTCTTCCCTCTCTCCTTCCTCGATCCGAAGGGCCACGTATCTCCCTAAGCCCCTCAGTACTAATTCCTATGTCTCTCTATTTGTCTTCAGTACTTCACAAACCTTTATGGCTAATTCTGGTCAGCTAGTAGCTAGCTCTGCCCTCTGATGCAAGGTAAACTTTATTGTCAGTCTCGTGATTGTCAGAGTATGATCAAAATAGCCCACAGCAGTTGGTCTAATGGACTGTCTATGGAGGAGGTAGGAAAAACTCCCGAGTGTGGGAGACACCATTTCTTGGGTTGGGTACAGAGAAGGAATGAAAAGGAGAGGAAGCTGAGCACTGTTCTCACTCTGGACTGAGGGTACAGTGTGGCCAGTTTTGTCAAGTTCCTCTTTGTCCGCCTCTGTCTATGCACCGATGGACTGTAACCAGGAATTGTGAGCCAACAAACTCTTTCTCTCTTAAGTTTCTTTTTCAGGGTGTTTTGTCCCAGCAGCAGGAAAGGAGACTAAGCCACAGACTGTCCTAGTTGGTGAGATAAAGCGCCATGTCCGAGTGACTTGGAGAGGACTTGTCTCATCTTGTAACTCTCAGGTCCCACTCCATCACAGAGGGACGTCAGGGCAGGAACTCAGGGGCAGAACCTGGAGGAAGGAACTGAAGCACAGGCCACAGAGAAACACTTGCTCCTCATGCTTGCCCACGTGCCAAGCACTTTCTAAATTGACATTTCCCCTTTGCAAATGACTCTAGACTGTGTCAAGAACACAAAGCACTGCCTGGCATAGCCACTGCGCAGGATTTCTCACTGGGTGGAAGTCATTTTTCTTCCACTGCATTTTCTGTAAATTACTAGAATTACAAGACAGATTACTTAGTGATACATAGGATAATGTGTTGCTTTCTTTCCAGTACCTGACCATCATGCCCAGAATAGTTAGCCCTTGGCTTCAAGAGGTTTCTGTTTTTGAGAACACAGTTTCAAGTTCTCGTGGACTTGGTAGCTAGATCTCTAGGTTCGTTTTGGACTTAAGTGTTCTGGGATGCTTTCACAAGGACATCCTGGTTAAGAGGCATCCTGCATCTGTTGTTTAGCAGTCAGTGTGTACATTTGCCCACATATAGTTCCCAGCCAGTGTCCTCCAGTTCCCCTGGCCCTGGTTTCTCACAGCTGCCAGGCTTCTTCCTTCATAACATGGGCTCTTTGCCCATAATTGCCCTTTGGTGAGACTGCTGACCACCCTGCTGGCACTTGCTCCTCTTCCACTTAGCCTGGTGCTGTTTGGGTGCCTTGCACTTCCTCTGCACAGCCCTCGTCATATTGTGTTTGCAAGTAAATAACAGTGTGCATAAGCAACCTAATAAATTCAAAACACAGCACCTGAAGATAAGCACTCCCTTTCCATCTATGTGGACTGCCTGGCATTTGAAACCCAGCATGAGGTCAGTGAAATTAAGGAAGGAAGGAAGTAATGAACATTGGGTAATTGCTGTGTACACACCTCATTCAGGTCTTGCCTAGATTGATGAGCTCATAATCATCCCTTTCCTCAGATGGTATCGGCCTTGTACCATATACATGGGGAATGGTCTGTAGGTCTCTGCATCAAGGATCAGTCAGCAAATATGGAAGCCAGGACACGGTGAGGAGGGAAATGTGGCTACAGAAGGGCCACTATGTAATCCACTGCAGTCAGTGTGCACCGCAAGATAGGGTAGAGTCTGAACAGTGAATAGCAGCAAAAGAGAGTCCACCCTGACAGCCTGGGCACAGCAGAAGGAGCTCCTGCCAGGAGAATATGCTGGAAACTCATCCATGCTCTGGGCGGTCTGTGTCCTCCAAAATAGGCCCAAGCCAGAGAGCTGGAATCCAAAGGCCCATTAGGGCTGACAGAAGTGACAGAGATCTTCAAGGCTAGAGCCAAGTAGTGGGCTCAGGAATGGGGACTGGATCTGTGGACAGGGACACTGAAGCAGAAGCTCAGACCCCTCTCTCACCGAGTGGAAGCAAGCAGCTGACAGCGACAGCAAAGCGAGGAAAAACCAGAGTCAGATATATGCTGGGACTCACCACCAGCTCCTGACCGCACAGACCTTACCCAAAACTGATCCTGTTGGAAGGTTATACTTCTCTTCTGGGATCTATTGATTTTTAGTTACAATAATAGTCACTTAAAAGTTCTTTGAATATTGCCGAAAGTTAGAAAATACATCAAAGCAAAATGATACTACTCAAAGAAGGATTTTTCAGCCATCTGTAGATGTAATATTGATAATATTTTTTCTCACATCTGTGACTTGTTTCAAGAATAAGATTTTGTAGAAACCAGAAGTGGTGTTGAACACCTGTAACCCAGTGTTAGGGAAGATGCAATAGGTGGATTCCCTATGTTCAATGGCCAACCATTCTAACTGAATAGGTAAGCTCCAGGTTCCCTGAGGGACGCTGTCTTAAAAAGACAAGGAAGGTGGAGAAATTGAGGAAGACACACAGCATCAACTTTTGGTCTCCACATGAATACACACTCATTCACAGACACACACACACACACACGCCCACAGGTACACACACATGCATATACAAGTGCACATATATACATGCACATGTAGACACACAAGTGCCCATGTACACACATGCACATGTAGATACATACTTTTACAGATGCACATGAATACACATATTTGCACACATACATGCATGCACATGTTCACATGCACACAGAGACACACATGTTCACATGCATACATTTGCACATGCACATGTGTACATGAACTCATAAATGTCTACATGCACACACATGTACACAGGCATACACATGCAAACACAAATGTGCATGTATACAGATATGTGCATATGCGCACATGTACATATTTATACAGGAATAAGACTGCTTTGCATGCTTTTGTTTATTTCTATGCTTTTTATATTAGTTTCTGAATTTAAAAATTATTCATGTGTATGTGTACATGATGTATGTGGCGGCATTACTTGCCATGTGATAGGCATGGAAGTCAGAGAACAATTTTATGGACTTGGTTCTCTTTGTGGGAATTCCACATGGCTGCCAGGCTTCAGATGGAAGCACACTTTCCTGCTGAGCCTTCTCGTCAGCCCTGCCTCCTCTCTTCTGATAGTTTCCAACTCTCCAACTCAGCAAGTGTTCATTTCTCCTGATACCCACCCTATATTCAGTTTCCTCTCATTGTCAACAAAATCTCTACACAGCATTCTGTCCAAATCAGAATCCGATCCCGGGCCAGACTTTGCATCTGGTGGTTTGGTCTCCAAAGTCCATACTAATTGGCATTGTCTCTTGTTTCTCTGTTCTCATGGAGATGACCTCATTTTCTGGATCTGTGCCCTTACAGGGCAGCGTGTAGTCTTTGCCATCTGCATTCCTGTAAAGAGTAGGTCAAGCTAAATCTAGAGGGTTAGTTCCCACTAAACATTTGAGGCTGTGGAATATCATAAACACGATGTATATTTTCTTAGTGTGTTTGTGTATATGTGTACATGTGTGTAAGCATGAGTACCCATATGTGAGGAGGCCAGTGGACATGTTTCTCTGGTGATATTCTCCTTGTTTTTTGTTTTTTGTTTTTTTTGTTTTGAGATGGCTTCTCTCAGTGGTATAGGTACCACCAAATAGTCTAGGTTGGCAGGCCAGAAAGGATTGCAGGTGCACAGCACCATGCCTGGAGCATGTGTGTGTGTGTGTGTGTGTGTGTGTGAGAGAGAGAGAGAGAGAGAGAGAGAGAGAGAGAGAGAGAGAAAGAGAGAGAGAGAGAGAGAGAGCTGAGTTCACATACAGTGGACACAGTGTGTGGTGTGTATTGATGGAGGAGGGTTAACTGTCTATGTGTTACTTTCATTGGTTAATAAAGAAACTGCCTTGGCCTTTTTGATAGGCCAGCCCTTAGGTGGGTGGAGTAGACAGAACAGAATTGTGGGAGAAAGAAAGCAGAGGCAGGCAGTCGCCATGACTCTCCTCTCCGAGACAGCCGCAGGTTAGAATCCTCCCGGTAAGCCACCACCTCGTGGTGCTACACAGATCATTAGAAATGGGTTAATCAAGATGTGAGAGTTAGCCAATAAGAGGCTGAAACTAATGGGCCAAACAGTGTTTAAAAGAATACAGTTTCCGTGTAATTATTTCAGGGGTAAAGATAGCTGGGAGGCAGGCGGCTGGACGCGGCCCACCGCTCCTTCTACAGTATGTGTGTTTTGTGTATGTGAGAGAGAGATATGAGTTCACATGCAGCGGGTACAGTGTGTGCATGTGTGAGAGAGAGTTCACATGCAGCGGGTACCGTGCATGTGTGTAGGGGGTGTGCGCACACACATGCACATATAGAGGCCTAAAGTATCTGCCTCTACGACACTTCACTTTTTATACTGAGGAAAATCCCTCTGGGCAACCCCTTTTTCTCAGCTGGTCTGGCCTCTTTGCTCTGGGGACTCTCTTGCTCTACCTCCTGGCTGTTGGGGTTAAGTTTGGGCCACCACACCCAACTGACTTTTGCCTGGAGTCTGGATACCTGAACTCCACTCCCCACACATGCACACTGAGTCCTTTACCCAGTAAGCCATCTCCCATTCCTTGCCTTTCCTTTTAAAGATTTATATGTTATTTATATGTTATTTGTTGGGTGTTTTGCCTGCATGTTTGTTCATAGTGTTCATGGAGGCTAGAAGAGGACATCAAGTCCTCTGGCCTGGGGTTTCAGATGATTCTGAGCCACCTTGTGGGTGCTGGGAATTGAACCAGGGTCCTCTGGAAGAGTAACCTCTGCTTTTAACCACCGAGCAATTGCTTCAGCCTGTGTCCAGCTTTTCTTGGACTTGGTTATGAGAGCCAAGTCCAGACCCTTGTGCCTGCAAGGCATGTACTTTACTGGTTTTCTCCCTAGCCCCAGAGCTGTACACTCTAACTCTGTTACTTCACTTATGGAAAAACAGAACCTGGCTAATCCATCTCCAGGGTTGCTGAGCTTGCATGTAGGAGGTTGATCCCAGAAGGACAAGACAGGAAATGACTCTCACATCCATTTCCCATCATGCCCCATGCCTTGTTGCTTCCCCCACCAGTGACTTTTATCTCGATCTCCAACCAGGCCTCACCCCCACCCCGTACCTCCCAAGGAAGAACGGATAAAAAGTGGGTGTCCCTTGAGACTTCACGTTAAATGTACGGTGCCTAGAGCTAAATACAAGTGGAGCACCCACCCCTCTATGGAGCACCCACCCCTCTATGGAGCACCCACCCCTCTATGGAGCACTCACCCATCTATGGAGCACTCACCCGTCTAGGCACTCACTTCTCTCTCGCTTTCCATCTTCTCAGCTGATTGAGATTCAGAACAACTTGATCCGTGATGTGTACACAAACAGCTTGCAGATGGTATGAACATTCTCATGAAAACCTTTGGGAAAGATGTAAGCTTTTCAAAAAAGTAGTGGTTCAACCAAAGTATGAGTGTGCAAAAAATGAAATATGATCTATGTATTTAGTTTATTAATTTTCCAAAACTTGCCATGAGGAAGTGGAAGGTTTGGTGCAGTGTCCACCTGGGCTGTGCAGGGCCGTGTCCTGCTAGCCTCTTTGTCTGGCTTCCTTTCTCACCAGTGTTGCACATCCGTGGGCAGGTATTCCCCGTGCTGAGCCTCTCTTCTCCTGTGTAAGATGGGGAAACGTACAACATGTGGACAGAATTGAGTGACTGAGCCGTGAATTGCCTGCAATAGCTGCAAGGAAGCTCCCGCCAGGACATGTGCATTGGACTGACTGGGACTGAGGAGTCTGTCTGTCATGCCAAGCATTGACTCTACATGGAGCAGAGCATGTGGGTGGGATTTACTAGTCCATACAGCTGAGGACTCTGGGAAAGACTGGAGGAGGGAGCGAAGAGCAGAGGCTTAATGTTATCACTGTGTGAGGGCATTTGATGCCAAGTGTTTGATAGACAGTGGTTTTGGCCTTGGACTTTTTAATAGACTTCGACATATTATATAATCACGTTTAGGACATTGCCTCCATTAAAGGCAATGGAGACATTAACACATCAGAAACAGATGTCTTAATGTCTTTTGTAAAGGAGCTGGACATTTTTTTCTGTGTCTTGAGCATCAGCCTTGTACTTACATATTGGCACTTTTATTCAGTTTTCCACATGGTATGTAAGAATCATTTGAATCCGTATGCCTCCCATCACAGTAGATGTGAGTCAACTGCTATTAGTCTTCAAGGTTGTGATGGGGGGGGGTGTTCATAAGATCTGTGACTAATCTCTGTGTTTATAGTTTGATGCCGCTACATGCCAGTGGCTTTATTGGTTATCCGTATGTAGTAGGAGGTATTATTTTGTTCCTGGCTGCCCAGACCTGAAATAATCACTCAGAAACTATATTAATTGCAATATTGTTTGATCAATAACTTAAGTGTATTTCTAGCTAGCTCTTACATCTCAAATCAACTCATTTCTATTATTTCATGTTTTACCACCAGGCTCGTGGCCTACTGGCAAGGTTCTGGCTGGTGACTTGCATCTTTCCTTCTGACGGTTCCATGCATCACCATGCCTAAATTCCTGGAATCTTTTGCATGTGTGTACAGGTATGAATGCATGTGTATGTGCATGTATGTGAAGGCCAGAGGGTAACTCTTGTTCTTTAGATATCATCCTCTCTTTCTGGGCACAGGGTTTCTTACTTGCCAGGAATGGACAGATTTGGAGAGAATGGCTGCCAGCAAGCTCTGCCTCTGCCTTCCCACTCTAGGATTAAAGATGCACATTACTACACCTGGTCTTTTCATATGGGTTCTAAGGATTCGACCTGGGTTGTTTAATCTTGCTTGCAAGGTGAGCACATTCCCACTGAGCCGTCTCCCAGTCCCACCCTGGAGTCTTCATCCTGACTTGGGCCCTCAGCGATAGGTTCCTGTGAGTCAGTTTGACGAGAAGCGTCAGCGCCAAGAACAGCAGCTTAATAGAGGAAACTCTTTTTAAAAATTATTTGACAGTTTCATAATTGTATTTTGATATTTGTCTCCACCCCAATTCCTCCCAGATCTCAGCTTCCCTATTCACCCAACTTTACCCTCATTCTCTCTGCTCCCTCTCTTCTTTCGTTACTGTTTTTCATGCTTCTATACATATAAGTGTATAAATACAGCCTGTTGATTCCATTTAATACTGCTTGTGTGTATGTTTTAGGGTTGACCACTTGATACTGGATAACCAATCAGCAGGCTCATCCTTGGGGAAGACTGCGTCTCCCTCCCCGAGTAATTGTTAATTCCTGTAGCTCTTCATCTAGGGCTGGGGATTGTGAGATTGCCCCCACATTTGTTGGCATGTCTGGTGGTGTTTTGTTTGTTAAGATTTCATAGGTACAGCTTCTCTGTCCTCTATAGAAGACAGAATTCTGCCATGTCTTGGTCCTCCGGCACTTCCAATGTTTCTGCCCTCTCTTACATTCTCTGAACCTCCTGTGCGGGGGTTGTGTGCAGATGAACCAGTCAGGCTTGGACACCCCACCTTCAGCTGTTCTCTGCATTGACAAGTTGTGACTTTTGGTAATGGCTCCATTTGCTGCAGAAAGAAGCTACTTTGGTGAGGGGTGAGAGCTACACTTGCCTGTGGACTCTAAGGATATCTAACTAGGACGCAGGGAACAGGCATGCTGGTTTAAGGAAGCAGCAGTAAGTTCTCCAGCTTCTATGCGTCTCAATCACTTTAACAAACTGGCAAGCGAGCGGAGGCACCAGACAGGTGTTCACTGGAAGAGGTAATACCATCATCTAATGTCGGTGAGGCCGAGGGGTTAGAACTCTGCTGCTATTCCCCACAGACATGCAGCACCTACCCCTCACAACCAAAGTTTGTACCTGTCAGCGCACAGTTTACCTTCATCCTCGGGGAGGTTCTCCTCAAGCTGAAGGCAGCTTTAGTGGGGTTAAAATGGCACCGCTGGGTTTCAGGCATGTCACCCTTCCCCCACTGCCTATTCTGTGTGTAATTAAAGGACTTAATGCAGATTTTCTTCATGTCTCATGAATCTTATGAGGTTCAAAGAGTAACAAGTGAAAAATGAAAGACCTCATTTTCTGGTGATAAATTTTAGTACACATGTGATCCGGTTTTGGAGTCTGTGCAAATCATTTATGATGGACAAGGCATGATGAAATTGAGAGAGTTCATGATTACATTTCCCTACTCTTTTCAAACCTTCTCCTACTCTCCCATCTCCATGTATTTGGTAACTTAAGACTGAAGGTCACCTATCTGGGGATTAATGAGGTCATCCCCCACCCTTAGCAGGGTCCTAAGGTGTTGCTGCCGTGCACTGTGTAGTTAGACCGACCATGCTTGTGGGTATCGCTCTCTCCATAACCATGGAGCAGCCGTTAGCAGAACCGCTGCTCCTCTGGAGGACTGGAGTTCGATTCCAAGCAACCATGTCAGATGTGGGTAACTCGAGCTTCAGGCAGAGCCTCTGCAGGTCCTTGAACCCATGTGCACATATGTTTACACATAATTAAAAAATGAGTCTTTAGAAATCTATGTCATATGATACAATAGCTATTTATGTAGTGTTTACACTGTTATTTACTTGATACTTCACTGGTATTGTAAGTACTCTAGATGATTATGTATGTATAGGGGAGAAATATATGCAAGTATTATACCATTTCCTGGGAGACCTAAGAGCACAGATTTGGTACTGATGGAATATTGGAAACAGTCTCCGAGGATGCTGAAGGACAGCTGTATTGGATCAGCACCCGCTGACCTTTTGTTATGGTGTGTGTGAACGCCCAGGGCCTGGGCTTCCTAGGGCAGGAGGGGTGGTGTAGAGTTCCAGTCATTAAACTCCACATGTAAATATTTGTTTACTCTCTGTGCTTTTTCCTAGAATCATCAGAAAGTACCTTTGATGATCAGGACTTTGGTGAGTCAGTTTGAGCACTGAGTTAGTATAAGATTCCTTCGTGACAGTAATAAACGTGTACTTTTTTTTTTTTAAATCTGTAGATAACTTAGTGTTCATTTGGGGGAAGCAATCCTGTTCTGAGTTCTTCCTGCAGCGAGTCTCTCTTTGTGGAATTGCAAATGCTTCTATCAGGCAGATGATCCTGTGGCAACCTTGGTTGTGTGCTTGTCTACGCTCCCACCCCACCCCATCTTGCATTTTTCCATTCTAGTTTAGGACGCTGGCATGCAGGAGTCTTGTTAAACTCTTTCCAGTGATGGTCTCCACCACCAGACTTTGAAGATGCTAGGAGTCTTCCTTGTGTTACAGTTGGCTTTCATCATAATTGTCCACAGAGATCTGGATCTTGGTGCTCAAAGTGCGGTAGGATATTAGCAGCTGGGACAGCCCCAAGCGTTAGTGAATACAGCTCTCAAGCCCTGTCCCGGACTAACTGCATCAGAATCCCCATCCTCACGAGATTCTCAGAGGTTAATGAGCCAACGAAAGCCTGAGTGGCTTTGAATTCAGGAATGTTTCTCCCTCAAACACTTTCACTGCCCCGAGATATATAAATGGGACTTGTCGTGCCTTCCCACACTGCATAGACCCTGAATTCTTAGCTAGACGATTGGGTATGGGGTGATAATGTTAAATTTTATTCTATCAGCAATCTGGAAATGTTAAATGTATTCACTATGGTGAGGTAATAAATGTGTTAATTAACTTGACTTAGTTTTCATAATTTATTAATGAACCAAAACTTAGCATTGTACTTCAGAAACACATGCAATTATTGTCTGTTAAAATCAATACAATTCTAAAGTATGACTATATATGCATCTTTGTCTCTGTTATCAAATAATCTTTATTGTATTTTGTGCACTTCATCTATTGAGATTCTATACACTTAAATATTATTTATAGTTTCAAGTTTTCTTTTCTTAAATTTTTTAGTTTGGTCCCCTATGATTCTGTAAGTTGGTAATCAAAACACGTGAAGGCTATTTTGTAAATTTTCAGACTTTCACGGTGGGATAAGAAGATGAAGGATGATAGCATGAGAAAGGTTGACGCCAATTTTGTCATCAGAAGCCGGCAAATTGCTCTAACTTAAAATGTGCCATGAGCCAAAATGTTTTACTATTCAGTAATGATTGGAGGTTTGCTTTCATTCATAAATCTTAACCTCTCAATTAGGAGAAAGCAATTATGTCTATAATAAAATCCTCATCTTTCTGACAAGGGTTTTGAGATGAATGAATCAAGGACAAATAAGCACTCTGTTGTGCTTATAGAATAGTCTAAGGAGAGAGGGCCTGAGTGAGGGTTCTCTGGGATAGGCAGGAGTCAGGGAGAGGCCAGCAGGGCTGCTTCCCTGGAGCTTTGGCTCCCTTCTCCCAGGCGTGCACAAGCAGCCCCATCTTCACAGCACATTCTCAGCTCCTAGGAACACGTCTGTTGCTGGGGAAACAGATCCTGAGTGCATGAAGCCCAGAAGTGAGGGTGTGTGCCTGCACAGCATGACTCCGATTGCCATTTGTCTTTTCTTTCTGAACTGTTCCTTCAATATTTGTACTTCTTCTTAGAACCATGATGTTAAATAAAGCTTCCATGTATTAACAATGTGAGTAAATTTAGGTAAATCAGAGTATTGAGCCCCTGTCACTTGAGCTTAACCAATAGAAACATTTTCAACAGACTTGGGCTGCCAGGGACTCCCTGGGAGCCCTCATGGTCACTTTTAAAATCAATCAATCTTTCTTTCTTCATTTTCTTTTTTTTCTTCCATAGGTTCTCACGTAGCCCAGTCTGGCCTTGAACTCATGATATAGAAAAGGTTTGCCTTGAACTCCTGATCCTTCTGCCACTACTTCCCAAACACAAAGATTGCAGATATGTACCCTCACGTTCCAGTTACCCTCCTAAAGGGGAGGATGGCTTTCATCCTAAGGCTGGTACCTACACCGGTTCCCATCACGGTCTCGACAGAAACATCCCACCATTGTCTGTTAATGAAAGGACACCAGCCCCCAGAACCACGTGTGCATCCCAGTATTACCCCGTTTCTTACCCAGGTTGCTTCATGGCCTGACTTCTCCTTCCCTCCAAACCACTCTTTATCTTGTGTGATGTGTGTGCTGTGTGATCCCTTCAGAGAGCAGGTCTCTGCATTGCTTCACTATTCCAGAATTTTCTTTCTCATTTAGCCTTAGGCGCATTAACATAGTCAGCCAGTCCTTAAGAAGTGTATTTCCTCAGTTTCTCGAATATCACGCCTCTGGCTTTTCTCTTTTCTCTGATGTCTCCTCTTCTGTGTGCTCTCTCACATGTAGAGACTGAGGTACTGAGTGAGCTCAGGATATATTCCTTTTTCTTCCTAGGTAACTCCATTTGGTCCCATGGTTTTATGCAACCATGTGCTTAATATTAATTCCTAAATTTACCTCCCAACCCAGATTCTGTTTCTTGATCTAGACTTGTTTGTCCACCCCAATGTCCACCAAAACTCGTGTTTGTTCTCCTCTGTCGTCTCTGAAATGCCAAGTCTCACCAGCTCCTCTGCACCAGGTCGAGGCCCTGGTAGCACATGACCACCACAGCCTGTAACAGGTCAAGATCCTGGCGTCATGTGACCACCACAGCCTGTAACAGAGCAAGGTCCTGGCGTCGTGTGACTACCACAGCCTGTAACAGGTCAAGGTCCTGGCGTCATGTGACCACCACAGCCTGTAACAGGTCAAGGCCCTGGTGTCACATGGATGACCACCACAGCCTGTAACAGGTCAAGGCCCTGGCGTCATGTGACCACCACAGCCTGTAACAGATCAAGGTCCTGGCGTCATGTGGATGACCACCACAGGTTCTTGGTTCTTTGCTTAGAAGCAGCTTCTGTCTGACTGGAGTCTATTTTCCTTGGACCATCAGAAGACTCCTGAAGTCAGGATGAAAACAAAGCAAATGGCCAACTGCTATTTAAATTTTTACAATGCAAATGCGAGTAGTTTAACATTGCTTTTTTCTTTAATTACACTCTATTTAATTTTAGTCCACTAGTACCTAAATATCAGCAATCACAAGATTAACTATACTAGCTTTGTACAAAGATCTCATCTTAGATATTGGCTATTGATCTTATTTTGATACTGATATTTTATAGCTGTCTCAACTTTACAATATTTTGACCTTGTTTCTGCACTTGAATATTGAAGGAAGATTTATGGCACCGTTTTTAGTTAAAGAAAGAAGAAAACTGACTTAATTACTTGTGCCTTTGGTATTGTTAGCTTTATGCCATCATTTTATCTGCCTAGTCTAATTTTATGTGGATCAAATGGTATTTCATGTTGAGTGTCCTCATTATCAAAATGCCAAGGTTAAAGTATTCTATAATTTTAATTGCTCTTCTGTCCCACTCAATCACTATGTCAGTGTTAGCCGTAACTATGGCAATAAAAAGTTATTGTTAAAATAGATCTGACTACAAGCACAGCCTCATCCCAGGAGCCACGGCAAGCATCAAGGAGAGCATATACCTCCTGAGCAAAACCCATTACGGGAGGCTGACTTCTAGTTCATCAGGGAAGCCCTCCACCTTTGCCTCTGAGTGTGTCTTCCATCTGGCAATACCATCTCAAAGAGGGAAGCTGCCTGTTTGCACAAATCTTGTGACTGTTGATTCCTGCGCTGTGATAGAGAGCCCTTAGAAGGCTTATCTAACTAAAACACAGCTTTCCACGTAGCTTTCTTACAATGAGACTCTTCATCTTCACTTCTGATAGGTTAAATTATTGAAAAGCCTAAACCTCTTGTTGGTTAATTCTCAACACGGATTGGGCTAATCCATAGCAGTAGCCTACTTCTCCAAAAGTATTAAAATCAAATAAGGCGAGGCCAGGTGTGTGGGAGCACACTTCTAATCCCAGCACTCGGGAGGTAGCAGCAGAGATAAATCTCTATGAGTTTGAGGCCAGCCTGGTCTACATAACGAAGTTCCAGGCCAGCTAGGGCTCCACAGCGTGACTCTGTCTGAGAAACAGATCTAGTGGCTGCTCTAGAACGGAGACCACTTCCCTCTGGATGTTTCTAGATTTAAATTTCTTTGCAAAGTATGAACACTTACTGCCACACACTGCAGGGAACCTTCGAGAGTCTCTGGGTACATTGACGGCAAGAATTAAAGACTGGCAGGCCAGACCATGCAGGCACCGTCCTTGCCGTTGTTCATGTGGAGATGCTTGTAACCTGGCCAGCAACCTTTTGAAGATGCTTCTGTGCTCCTTATTTTATAGAGAAGGAGACTAAGCCAGAGAGAGCTCATATGGTTTGCACAGTTAAGTACAGTAATGATCCAATACAAACTTCAAAAACAAAAGTTTAAAAGAAGGTATCTTGTTTTTAATTAAAAATGATTGTTTGATTTTCTGACTTAGGAACTGGGGCAAACTTACAATTTTGTATATGCATATCCTGGCTGCATAGAGAAAGATAGAGATGAAGTTTGAAGTATTTCATTAAGATGGGCTTCAGCCACAGTCTCTACTTTGTGACTAACCAAACCCAACATGAAAACAAGAATATTCTCTTCATATCAGCAGAGGCCCCAGTCCTGATCTGTCACCTCCACCTGTTTTCTGACTGGCTTCCTGGCTTAGTTCTGTGAGGAGCATGCGAACGGCGCTCATGTGACCTGCACAGCTGCTGGGTCACTGAGGAGCCTGGAGCAGTGTACATTCAGAGCCCCTAGAAGCTCCCTTCCTGTTGCTTCAATGTGGAACTTTACTGCCCTTCTGCTCTTCCTTCTGCCTCCTCCCTGACATCCCAGACTCTTCTATTCACATCGAATCCTGTCCCCAAGTGCCTTTGTGGGTGACACCGGCTTCCTGCTTGAGCTCTGCTAGAAGCCACAGGTCTGTGGATCTTGTTCAAATCTTCTGAGTACAATTTCAATGGATTCACTCTGGATTCTACCTCCAGAGTTTCTTGCTTCTATCTCCCTTGTGTCTCTGATACTGACTCCGCAGCGGTCTGCGCAGGCTCTGCCCCATGGCCCTTCTCCGGCACCAGTCTTGGTGGTTAAGGTGTTGTTACTTGGTGAGCAGTTGCACAGAACTTCCAGTGGACAGAGTTTAGGGAACTGTGGGGATTGCCCTCAGTCTGTAAGTTCTGTGGATTGTGGGACGACACTCCGAGGCTGTACAGTTGTTCCCATGCTGAACTCCGGGACTGCACAGGTCTCAGGTCCTGGGGCTGTGTTCACTCGATTCTGTGCTCTTTTGATTTCACTTGCCATTTCATTTTGAGGCTGTACCCCTAAAATTATGAATAAATGCCCATAATGGCTGTTAAAAGCAGACAGTAAGAATACCTTTTCGTGCAAAAGGGACCTGAAGCTCTACCTTGTTTTTACATCAGAGATTCAGGATACAAGCGTGAGTATCAACAGACGTCTTTTGTAACATGAGAGCCCATTATTCTCATCTGTGTTAGCCACATGGCTTGGTACCTTTTTCAGCTGTCAGCTTACATGTTGCTCCTTTGGTGATCTGGGCAGGAATGGCAGAGGGAGCTTCCTGCTTCCCTGGAATACTCCTATTCTCATCGCCCCGCCTCTACTTCCTGTCTGGTTGACCTGCCTATACTTCCTGCCTGGCCAATCAGCGTTTTATTAAAATACATGATTGACAGAATACGGATAATTCTCCCACACCAGTCTTTATTCATGTGTTTCGTGAGACTCAGGTTACAGGCATGAGAATCAACAGACATCTTTATTCATGAGATTCATAATATAGACATAAGTATTAAAAGATGTCTTTATTCATATGATTCATGATATTCAGAATGCAGGCATGAATATCAGCAGATAGCTTTATTCATATGTCTCCTCTGGTCACACATGTGTACTTTTTCACAACTTGACTTTGCTCTGGCTGAGTTAGGAACGGGGTATTCTATTGCAACATTCAGAGATCAGGAATAAGTATGCATGAAAATGGGTAGGACTGTAGTTCATTATGTTAAGTGAAATAAGCCAAGCTCAGAAAGACAAACACACACACACACACACACACACACACACACACACACACACACACACACACACGTTATCTCACCTGGAATATAAACATAATCACATATATACATATTATGTATGTATGTATGAAAGAAGATGAGACTATAAAATGAGAGAGAAAAGTCAGCAGGAGGGGGAACAAAAGAGGGTGACAGTCTATATGTTATGGAAGCAGAGGAGGACTGTTTGAGGACAAGGAAAACAGGACCAGCAACAGAGAGAGGAAGGACTGAGGGGGTAGTGAGGGTAAATAAAAACAAATTGCATACATGTATGAAAATATTATGAAATTGATCTCTTTGTATGCTAATAACCTAATAATGTCTAAAATTTAGGTCAAGAACATGCATACTCATGCGTAATTACATGGTAAATGACACTTGTAGATCTTCAAGCATGATCCTCAGCCATATTCACAACAGGGGAGCATGCATGGGAATATTCTGATAAGCATGCTGTCCACACCCGAGTCACACCCAGCAGCTGAGGAGACAAAAGTTGCTACAAAAGACAACGGGTTTAAATAAAGAAACTCCAATAAGTAAATCATGAAAATGAGATGCCTTCTGCAGCAGTTATTCATGTATGAATGGATGAAGCCTAAATGCCAGTCTGAGTACAAAGATCCCAGCATTTCTTTTCTTTGCCAAGAACCAAAGTATTGTCTGTAGCTTTGCCTTCAGGAGCCTCATGTTCCAGGTTAAAGCTCTAGAATGGAGCAAGGGAGAGCAGAACTCCCCGTGCATTAAAAGATGCCCTCACATTATTCAGAAAACGTCTAACCTAGTCACATAGCTTTAGTTTTTAAATTTATTCTTATTAATTATTTTTTAATATACAAAGTATTGGGTTTCACAGTGTCACTCTCAAATGAATGCATCATTACACTTTGTTCCCACCCATCTTTCCTAGCCCATTTGTTACCCAGAATACTCCCTCAAATAAGCTTTAAATTCTATTTATTTACTGTGTGTGTGTGTGTGTGTGTGTGCGCGCGCACGTGCCATGATTCTTATGTGGAGTGGCCTGGACTGGCAAGTTGTTCTTCAGGGAGAGGTCCCTGAGCAGGAGGACTTGGGATGAGGAAATAAAGAAGATAGGAAAGTTACATGAGTCTCTGGCATGAGCTGACGACTGACACCAAGCAAGTTTATTAATAAGTATGACATCTCATGTCCTATTTGCAGGGGGGGAATGGAGAAGAGTCAGCAGAAAACCCCCACATAATGAGACACAATCAGCAGGAAGCTAATCAAGTAGTGCTCCTCAAAGGGAGCACGGGTTACCTTGAGTGCATCACAGACGGAGCACAGTGGCCTTCAGACTGATGACATCAGTGTCTGGTGGGGGAGGGAAGTCAGGTTCAGGTTCAGGTTCGGTGAACCAAAACCTTAACTCCTTCAAGGCCCTGGCTCCTTGGGCAAGGACAGAGAGCTAGGTTCCTTTTGTCCTTTCATTGGAGCCTCTGAGAAAGCCTGGGATGTCTTGGCTCCCAGTATGGGGCCCAGAGGACAGTCTGCAGAGTCAGTTCTCTCCTTTCGCCAATAATCCTTCTGGGTACTGAAGAGGAGTCACCAAACTTTGAGTCATGTGTCTTTGCCCACTGAACCATCTTACAGGGATCCTGAACTCTAAAATCCTACTTACGTGCAGGTGAAGAGTATCCTAGTGACTGAGACCTGTCAAGGAAGCTGAGTGATTTCTGAGAGTGTTGGACTGGGGACTCAGAACTAAGACGGGAAGGATGTCATGGGGCTAAAGATCGGAAAACCTGACCCAGAAACTTGGTCACTGGTTGTTCTACTTCAAACTTTAAAAATTTATCATGGCAATTTTTTACTTTCTCTAAAAACTTAGCGAACTTTGCCTTTAATCCCAGCACTCAGGAGGCAGAGGCAGGTGGATCTCTGTGAGTCTGAGGTCAACCTGGTCTACAGAGAGAGTTCCAGGACAGTCTCCAAAGCTACAGAGAAACCCTGTCTCAAAAAAACCAAACAACAACAAAATCCAAAAAACCTATCTATTTTCCTTAGCGACTGAAAAAGAAAGCGCTTTATTTTGTAATAGTGAGCAACAATTATATTTAGTTGAGAGTATGAAAAAAGATGTAAAACATCCTGATACTTATTTTAAAATAATTTTACTGAATAAATTTCATGATTAAATATTAATACTTAAATTACTTTGTTTGTGGAAAAACAGCAGCATACCAATCAGAGAGAACACTGCTGTCATGGCAACCCGGGAGTACAGTTTTCCGCCAAGCATGGGTGAACCACTGCAGTGAAAAGAACATCTCACTTCCTCCTCCGCCTCCTCGCCGCCAGAACTCTGAGGAGTTTTAATATTCCCTAAAAATACTTTTAAAAAAATTGCAGGGGCTGGAGAGATGGCTCTACAGTTAAGAACATGCACTGCTCTTGTAGCAGACCTGAGTTCAGTTCCCAGTACCCTTGTAAGGCAGCTCACAAACACCTATAATTCCAGCTACAGGATTCCCCACACTCTCTTCTGGACCCTACAGACACCTGCATTCAGATGTACACAAACCCACACAGTGCACACACGCGCGCCCATGTGTGTGCGCGCGCACACACACACACAGAGCAAACACAGCTACATATAATTATTTTCTGAATATTAAAAATATGTAAATAATAGAGGCTGAAGTGTGGCATGATTGGTAGTGATGACATACATACATACATACATACATGCATGCATGCATACATACACGAAGCTCTAAATTTGATCCCCAGCACCACACATATGGGAAAGAATGATCCATATCTGTAATCCCATCACTTCGCTTGGGAGGTACAGACAGGAGGATCAGAAGTTCAAGATCATCCTTGGACACATAGTGGATTTGAGGCCAGTCTCGAACTACATGAGACATTGTCTCAAAAAACAATAAATCAAAAAATAAATAACATATAGAAATCAGTGAAGACCATTATTTTTTTGAAGACCATTATTTTAAAGATACTTTAAATGTACTGCTGAGCAGATTCATTACCATGAAGGTGTATAGTAACTGTGGGAGACGGCGTAACTTAGTTTTAAATCTCAACTTGCCACATCCTAGAATTATTGGGAAGAGAATCTCAGTTGAGGAATTGCCCTCATCATTCTGGCCTGGGGCACATCAGTGGGGAGATTGTCCTGGCTATTGTTTATGTGGTAGGGCTCAGCCCACTGTTGGTGACACCACTAGGCAGGTGTTCCTGGAGTGTATAACTTACCTGACCATAGGTCATTAATCCCACCCAGGGAAACACTCTTCCATGACCTCAGCTACAGAAAACAACTTCCAAAACACTTACTCAGAATATCATCAGATTGTTGGTTGCTGCTTTCTTACTTTTCTAGCAGGTGTAGTCTGCTTACAGGTTAGATCCTTAAGTTCACAATATTACTGCCATGACAGAGTGAGGCAGGTCCTTGTTTCAGATGCTAGACTCCCATTCCTTAGTCCTTTTCTCTCTCCTCCAGTTCTGCACAGAATATAAAAGAATCTCAAAGTTGTCTTTGACAATGAGCTGGTGGTATGTTCAGTATTTGTAAAGAAATAAAATCTAACTGAGGAAGAAGAAAAAAACATGAGAATTTCTGTCTCAGATATGCCCTGTAGAATTTGCTAGCCTAAAATCCAAGTTCTTGTACCTTTTACTTATCCAAGAAAGCAGGACTCCAGAAAAGAGTGTGATGTTCCCTTAGGCATTCCAAGAGATTTTCTTTTTCTATAAAGCTGACCCCTGAGCTCTTGCATTCTTTCATGACAGCGTAGCTGGATCTTATAGAAAGTGAAGTGGACCTGCTTGCTTCTCCTCCCTCTGTATACAATTCTAAGTGACTGGGCTGGTGAGTTACTGCTGTTCTCTCTACTTTTCCCCAATTAGCACACAAGTATCAGCCTCCATGTAGTGTGGAGATGTAGGCAGAGACTGCTCTTCATTTCCCAGCCACTCAGACCCAAATAATCACACAAAACTATATTAATTACAACACTGTTTCGTCAATGACTCAGGTGTAGTTCCAGCTAGCTTTTACATCTTGAATTAACCCATTTCTATTAATCTATATATCAGCATGAGGTTGTGGCTTATTGATAAGGATCCTGTATCTGTCTCCTCCACAGCTACATGGCATCTCTCTGACTCAGCCTACTCTCTCTATACCTCTGTTCAGATCCTGCCTGACTTTTGCTAAACCATTTGTCCACACAGCTTTATTCATTATCCAATAAAAGCAACACATATATAAAGGACATCCCACATAATCTCCCCTTTTCTGTCTAATTAAAAAGGAAGGTTTTCTTTAACATAGTAAAATTACATATGCAAAACAATTATCAAGCAAAAATTATAGTTACAACGGTTAGTCCATTTACATTTGGAAAATTAAGGAAAATACTTTATCATCTATCCTATCTTGGTGAGTCTAAAATTTTATATCTAATTTATCCTTTATCACAACTAAGGAAAACTGTAGCTATAACTATATGTCTTCAAGACCCCAGAAAGATATAATATTACCTAAGTAAGCAGTAAGCAACTTCCAAAGTTTTAGGATTGACAGAGACATCTTGCTACCTGGACAGTCACCCAAAGTTCTTCTGTAACATTGAGGCATCCATCTTTGGCCTATAGGCCCATGGTGTCCAGCAGACTTTTCCATGAAGCAAGAAATTTGAAAGGCTCTTCCACCTATCTTGGCAGTTTGTCGGTCATTTTCTTCTGTGTCCTGCAGAATGTCTGTTGGTTTCTTCTGTGAAGTAGGAACCCTGAAGGACCATCCCATCTTTTGGAAAGTCCAGCAGTCACTTTTCTGTGAGTCCTACTTGTCCAGTTCATACAGCAAACCATCAAGTATTCCAGGCAAGAGCAGCTTCTTGCCCAAATGACTAGCCTTGTCACACTGAAGGCACATTCCGTAACAAGTTTTTTCAACGTCCATCAACCTCTCTGAAGTAATTTGTGTTGCCAGAAGCAGATATGTCTCACTGTTTAGAAAATACAAGTTCTTAAAACATTTTAAATGTCATATTTTGTAGGTATTTGAAATTTTGAAGATTATTTAACTGAAATATATCTCTGTGTATCTAGAAAATCTAGCTAACATAACTATAAGTTTGATTATTATAAATTACTATCTATTAATCTGTAATTTTAAACTATATATTACATTTTTAAATGAACTGCATAAATATTAACACCTTAAAAAGAGTATAAATATACATATGCCAAAATTGATGTAAATTTGTAACAATAAATCAAAGTCCATATCAATATAAAGTATGCATCTCTATATCATATTCTCCTTTTTTTAGAAATTGACTGTGACCATTAATCCATTATAACCAACCCTTTAAAAATGAAAATAAACATCTATAAATAATAATTTTGGAAATTTGGGCATAGTTTTTTTCAAACTACTTCCTTCTGTTTGTTGGGAGAAGTATTTTTAGGGGTTTATGGAGATCTTTCAGGGGATCTAATTCCATGAAACCATATTAGCTTGGAAGGCATCCACAGGTTCCCATCATCTGTGTAAACAAAAGCAGAACTTCTTTTCCAAAATAACATATCCTTAGACTCAAGTTTTGAAGTCCAAATACCTTTAAAATATATATGTTGGTTTCGCTTAGCAGCCCCCAGAAACAAATGTCTTTCTGGAGTCAAAAAATTCAAAGAAAACACAATAGTATACACAATCCAGACTCTCTGTGTATTTTCCATCTTTATGTGGCTTATTTTTCTTTACTCCTTTAATCTATCTGTCTTATTCTTTTATATTAAATTTACTGTTTCTCTTTTTTTTAAAAAAAATTTGTTTATTATGTATACAATATTCTGTCTGCATGTATGCCTGCAGGCCGGAAGAGGGCACCAGACCTCATTATAGCTGGTTGTGAGCCACTATGTGGTTGCTGGGAATTGAACTCAGGACCTTCAGAAGACCTGGCAATCAATGCTCTTAACCGCTGAGCCATCTCTGCAGCCCCAAATTTACTGTCTCTTTAAAGATTTTATTTTGTTTTTTAAAACCATTTACTTCTTTTTTATAACTATATTTTTTTTCCCTTTCTCTCCCAAGCCTGTGTACATTATCCAACACTGTGACTCATTCGAGGTCTTTTTCATCTGAAATCTGTCTTTATCATGTGACTGTAATCATTTTGCGACCAGGAGCACTTTTTCAAATGCTAAGTGACATGGCTAGGACTAAGGCTGATTTGCCTTTTGGTCCCCCAGCCCTACGTGGCAGAGGTGTGTTCATCACCAACTCTGCAGCCATGCTTACCGCCCCAGCTCCAGGGACACGGGGTCTATGCCACCGCTAAGTGATTTGTAACATGCTGCTCATAGACTCCATTTAAGTACATGACCTCTTGAAAGAGACAGAGTTCATTCTGCCAGCATGAACCACAAAACCAGATCTTAAAGAAGTCATTCAATTTTTTTTTACCACTAATACTGAGTCAGGAAGACTTCTTTTTGCTTGCTACCAGCAAACAGAGTCTCTCTGAAAAAAAAAATAGGGCTACCAAGAAGCTGTGTTTAATTCTATTTTTTTTTCTTTTTTGGCATGTGTCTAGAATTTCTTTTTGAACTCTCTCGGTTTTTATGTGACTGTACTGGCCCCACATTGAGCACCATTTGTAGGTGGAGACTGTTTGTTTCCTGACCACTCAGACCCAAATAATCATTATATTAATTAGAACACTGTTTGGCCAATGAATCAAGCATATTTCTAGCTAGCTCTTACATCTTAAATTAACCCATTTCTATTAATCTATGTGTCAGCACGAGGTTTGACTCTGCCTTATCTATCTATCTATCTATCTATCTATCTATCTATCTATCTATCTATCTATCTATCTATCTCCTACCTGGCTTTGCTCTGCTAAGTCTTTGACCCACATAGCTTTATTCATTATCCAATAAAAGCAACACATATACAGAAGGACATCTGACATCATGGAGACAACTAGTAATCCTACCCATAGTTTTTATCTCTTGAATCATTGTGCGTTATGGGCAGAGATTACGTATCAATGCAGATTTTCATATCTACCCTTCAGTCCCACGAATAGGGAAACATTTTGGACAATGACTATCATCCATCTTCTTGAGTCTTAGCAGAAGGTCAAGAGTGTGTAAACATTTTAATTTTGCTCTTATCAATAACCTGTTGGTGATAGGAGGAAACAGGGAATGCTATCACCAAGAACCAAACTGTTCTACCCTGTGGCAAATAATCAAATCCTTCCTGATTTTCTCTAGACATATACAGTCCTAAGTTTAAGAAAAAAAAAACCCTTTTACTCAAAACTAATGTTAAAGATAATTTCCACCTCCTCTTGATGTAAGTTGTTTTATACTTACATAATATAAAAACTGTCATTTTCCTGTAGTCTTAATTAATTTTTGTGTTATTGATTGAGTTAGACAGACAGAAAGGAAAACGAAGTCACTAATGGTCTGTTTGGGATGAGCAGATATGATCTCTGGTTGTAGAATTGTTCTTACAGTGTTGGAGGGTGAGAGAAAGGGGCTGTGTGGTAAGGAGGTATGTAACCTGTGAAGCTGGAAGAGTGGCAGATTCCTCATATGATTAGTGTTACAGGTCTTACTTTTAATGCTTTGTTGAGGAATAAAATACAAATGTGATTAGAAAGAAATAATAGACCACCCAAGTGGATAACTTAAATACAATTCATGTTCTTTCATGCATCCAGACTGTCTTTAAGTCAGCCTTGATCCTGAATTTTATTTATTATGAAAGGATGTGTGATTATCTCATAATCTATGGCTCTTCTACAGAACAAATTGACTGCTTTGTCATAATGGTCAAAAAACTCATTTTTTTTAAAAAAAAACACTCCATTTTCAATGCCCCAGATGATATTTTCTACCCACTGCTCTCTTTTAGCCTACTCTTATCCCTGAAAGTCCCATCCTCCCAACTAGATGCCCCCTACTCTTGTGCCCTATGTTCCCTGTGGATCTCGTGCATGTAGCCACAATGCCGTGTTTATGATAGCCTTGGCTATGTCATATCCAGGAGACAGCATTCCACAGGACTCCGCTCCACCCTTCAGCTCCCACAGTCTCGCCAACTCCTTTTCTATGAGATTCTCTGGGTCTTGAAATGGTAATGTAGATGTCCCAATGAGGACTGATAACTCCCCAATCATTATTATTTGTATTTTCATCAGTTCTGATTTTCTCTGTTAACCATCACCCACTACAAAAAGAGGTTTCTTTAGCAGACGTAGAGCAGACAAATAGTATAAGGTGAGAAATATTTAAAGTCAGTTTGTCTGTTATTTTCAGTAATAAGTTTTCCCTGGAGCCTGTGACATCTCCATAGATTCCCTCCCCAAAGTTTTACAGCATGATATATGAACTTCTCTTTGGGTAGCAATCCCCAAATCCAATCAAATGATGTTTAGTGGGTCCCAAACAGTTATGCTAGGTTATACCAGTGGGAACATCTTGACCAGAAGGTTGGAATTGTAGTATGAAGGATCCATACTTGGATAAAACCATTCATGTGTTTTCTCTTCTATCAGCCCTTATATCTCTCTCCATAATTATGAGGGGGAGGCTTCCAGCTTTGTTTTGGCATGATTTATCAGAGTGCTATAGCTCCAGCATATGGTGCCATTAGCAATAGGATTGTGCCATATGGTTCTGGCAACTATTACTTTTAAGGTTTTAACTGACTTGTGCCCATGTAGAGCAACTTATTTTAAATATTGATGTAGAGTATTTAAAACCACCCTAGTGGTTAGAAAACTCTGTCATAAATGAGCAGATTTGTCATTTTTGGAGTAGTATACAATGACTTAGCATCCCTGTGTTTAGGAGGCAAACACCCATCCTACGGTTAGGTGTCTCTGTTCTCAGTTTGAGTGGGTGCTGGAGGATTCTCTTGTGGTTTCCACTCCTCTTTCCTTTGTGGTGTGGGCTCATGTTTCTACCTGAGATGGGTTCCTGGAATCTGATTATTTCCTGGGTGTGGTGCTGCCATTAGATGCTGAAGCATGCCTCTATGTCAATCCAAATCTTGCCCCTATGAAATGCACGTTCTGGAATTGCCTTCATTCTTTCTTACTGCTGTAGCCTTGGTCAGCACCCTGCATCTGTCTTAAACAGGCCAGCAATCTCCTTGTTGTTTTATCTATTTAACCTTCCTGTGTCTTCTGTTTAGATTGCATGATATTCTAGGAGTTTTGTAAGTCTTACTCTGACATGCCTACCTTTTTTTTTTTGTCACAATTGGGCCTGTACTTTTGGCCTGGTGTCTCAATGACCATCTTTTCCTTTAAATGGCTTAAAGTTTCTTTTCCAAACATTGTCCCCAAAAGATTGTGCCTCGAAGAAATCCTTTTAGAATCACTTGTGCCATTAATGCCCACGTGACAACTCAGTCAAAGTTGGTTTGCACTGTTCTACATGAACAAATTTGGTTATTAGCATTATAGACATACACATACACATATATCATATATAGATATACACATATACCTATATCTTATATACATGATTCACTACTGGAGGTAGAAATTATTTCCTACTTCTCTTTTTCTCTCTATTATGGTTTTTATGGATATAAAAAGATGGAAGGGACGAAGAAGAAAGCCATTCTCTCAACGTAGATTCTAGAGATGGTGCTTGTTCTGGTTTCCAGGTGTGAGTCACCACTATTGGCAGCTTTCTTCCTTGCTTCTTCTGCTAACCCTCAAAGACATATTACATCATCACAGGTTAGAGGTAAGATTAGTGTTGTGGAGGTATGGCAATGACTGTCAGTGTGATTCCAGTAGTAATCAGTGTACTTTTGTCCATGCTGAAATCTACTGAAATGGTTAGTTAGTGCTTGCTAGGACCGATTCTCTGTTTGATTTTATAACCTCAATTAAAAATGAACATTCAAATGACATTGACATTCTTTTTAGAAACATATTCATAAGTATTTATTGAGTGTCTAGTGTGGGGGTATGTATGTGCGTGCTGTGTGAGTATGTGCATGTCTATGTATCTGTGTGCATATGTTTATTATGTGTGCCTATATGTCTGTACATATATATGTGTATGTATGTGTGTGTATATGTGTGAGTATACTGGAAAATAATAGATGAAATAGGAATAGACTAATAACTAAATTCTAGTTTCTGTCCTAAAGGGCTCTGCATTAACCCAATAGAATAAGTGGTCTTGTGAATTAACCTACCATTGCTAGAATATTGAGTTACCACCTGTGTCACTGAAAATAATAAATTTATTATTTTATTCTAGTAGCAGAAATCCAAAGGAGATCTCAGTGGGCTAAGATCAGGCATTTCAGGGAACATTCCTTCTAAGACTCATCCTGGGCAAGGTCCATTGTCCCTGGCCCAGCTTTTGCAAGCTGCTGTTCTCTTGGCCTCTTTACTCATCCTGAAGGCCCAGCACCTGGCAGTGAGTTTGTGGATGTCACATCGTTCTAACCTTGCTTCCATTGTCCCGTTTCCCTTTTGGCTTTGTCTTCTCTTCCCCATTTGAGGGCCCCATAAATCACACTGGCTCCATGAAGACACCGCGGGAATAACCTTTCCACGCCATGTTGAACACATCGTCACCTTCCTCACACAAGGAACATCTTAGCAGTGCTGAGACTGAAGATGTAACCTCTTGAGGGTGACACCGACTGTGCCATATCATGCCTGGGGTGCGATGTGTTATGTGAATAATGGATAGGTGTTTGAGAGTTGGATTGCAGCAGCTCCTTTGGATGGGGTTGAGAGCAAACTCTCAGCACTGATCCCAGAAAGTGGGCTCCACACATCAGCACAGTGGCTAAAGAATGTCATTTTTTTTCTTGTCCTTCTTAAAGAGGATTAGAGATTCTGTGCAGGGAGGTGGGAACTTTCCGAACTATCATTGTTACCGGGGTTTGAGGTTCTTGTGATTTCTGTCAAATGAGTTCACACAGGGCAGAGCCTCATGTTGAAGTCAGAGTTCATTCCAGAATAGCACAAGGCATTTATAAGAGTGAGAGCAGGCAGTGGCTCAAGAGACTGTTGCAGAGAAAACACTCTCGTGGGTCAAGAGCTGACAATAGCCAAAGGAACTATTGTACCAATTTATATGTTTAGGAGGGCTTATACCATTCTTAAAGTTTCTGCAATAGGCAGCTTAGATAAGTCACATCTTGAATTGGGATGTATGCCTCTCAGGTCCTCAGCCACAATGGCAATGGCAGAGCTTAGTGTGGCCCAGCAGCTTAGAAGAGCACCAGTGTTGCTCTCCCACACATGTTGGTGAGGGGTTTCTGTCCTGCCCAGTTCCCACAGTCATTAAGTCCCAAAGAAATCACACAGAGGTCTACATTAACTATAAACCGGTTGGCCCATTAGCTCAGGCTTTGTATTAACTATTATAATGTATATTAGTTCATTATTCTTGTCTTTGTTAGCCACATGACTCAGTACTTTTTTAGTGAGGCAGTCACATCTTGCTTTTTCTTTGGCAGAGTCACAACTGTCAAGGAATGCACTTTCTTCTTCCCAGAATTCTCATTGCCCCGCCTCTACTTCCTGTCTGGTTGTCCCTCCTATACTTCCTGCCTGACTACTGACCAATCAGCGTTTACTTAAAATATAATTAACAGAATACAGAAAATTGTCCCACACAGATATGTCTTCAGAGTTGGCACATTCTGAAGGAGGGTGTTTTTACAGTTTATGGGGAATATGACCCTTGTGGTCTCACTTCTAGTTGGAAAGAGGACAAGAACTCAGCAAGCGTGGCCAGGGCGTACCTGTTACTTCACTGGACAAAGAACTTAGCACTTCATGGGGCAGTAGGCCAGCCAAGAACAAGCTCTTTCCTTAGTAACAGTTTATATTCATTTATTTGTCTCTTCATTGGCCTATATACTTAAAAAGATTTTGTTTGATGCAGGTGATTCGCGGATGTATGATGCAGATTTCCGCGGACCCACTGCCGACAGGTAAGCAGCTCTTTCCTAGTGAATGCATGTTTCTAAACGAACACCCAAGTTAATTTTGTGTACATCATTTTATAACTCATGGAGAATTTTATCTATCTTCAGGGACAAATACCTCAGTACTGACTGAATGTAACCTTATTTACCTAGGGAAAGTACAGAAAACAAATCTCTCCTGGAGTCCTGAACATTGTTCATTCAGCAAATGATCTGCCTTTAGTTACTAGACTGACAGTCTGTATTCACCAAAAGAGAAACCTTGAGAAATGCTTTATGTATCTTCCCCACCCTGTGGAGATGCTGACTCATTCAGATGGTTATGGCTTGTGTCTGTGGACTCCGTGACTCACAGTGGCCAATGCAGAGTTGCTATGCCAACCTCTCCATGCCAGGCATATGTGCCACTCAGCTTCCAGAAACAGGACACTTCTCAGAGACCACCATTCTCCGAGGAATCATGGATCTTTAGGATATGAGAGTCTCTCAGGGGAATAAACACATCTTTGCTTGTTCTCCCCTCCCCCACCATTGCATGACATTTCAATTTCAGCCAATAATTTAACCCTCTTATCATTTATCCTCTCCTCTAGTCTCAGGCTTACAGCTAATCAGAGACAGCACTGCTGGGGACAGCTACAGGACAGGGCAGGCTGCTGGGGACAGCTACAGGACAGGGCAGGCTGCTGGGGACAGCTACAGGACAGGGTGGGCTGCTGTATTTGCTTCTGCCTGGCTCTGACTTTGATTTTTGGCAGTCGCATGTCATAACAACCCGTGGCGTGAATGAACAGTCAGCACACTCGTTTACACTTGCCAGTCATTGGAACGTGTGCCAGCCTTTCCTGTGATTTCCCTCAAATTTCCCCACTTTAAGCAGCTTATTCTAATTCAGCAAAATGTCAGGGCATTTGTTCAGGTTCCTCATTGCAGGTCCACTTTCTTAGGCCGAGTGAGGAGCCTCCCTTGTGTCATTCTCTCTGTGGTAATACCGTGAGTGCACTCTGTTGCCCAGAGTGCAGATAGCCTTGATCAGCGTGGGCTTCACATTTCAGAGTAGCCAACTGGTGAAGACTGAATGTAGCCTGGTACCCCCAAGGGATCACTAAATGTCTTTGAGCTTCAAAGGGAATAATAATTACGGTTAACCAACTGTCACATTTAGGCAGAGGGAATGTGAATTTGAAATGTGCCTCTCCTAGCCATAGGGAAGGCAGCTGAGGTAGGCCTGGTTGGTTTTACGGAGATAAATTGAGATCTCCGCACCTTCATCTTCCATCATGTGACCGCCATGAGGACATGCTGGTCAATAATGAACAAAGTGTGTGGCAATAAGCACAGAAGAGCGTAATGGATTGTGTGCTCAACGGCAATGCATCACTGCAACGTTCATACCTGGTAGCACCACAGAGACTGCAATGTCCTCATCTTTAACGCATCACTTGCTTGCCCCGAAGAGTTGTGTCGGATCACAGAATCCCACAGTATTCACCTCAGGAACATGCTGTATAGGTCTGTGGCGAAGGAACAGTAGGTGAGGCCATACATCCATACGTTCCACAGCCGCTGGGTGTCATGTAGCAGTGTGTACCATCTAGGTTTGCATAAGTATACCAGCAATATTCTCACAGTGCCAAAAATGTGTAGTGGTGCATTTCATAGGAAGATTCCTGTGGTTATCAGACATGACTAGGGACCTCGAGAGATGGGACAGTGGGTAGGGACATTTGCCACACAGCCTAATGTCCTGAGCTCCATTCCGAGAGCTGATAAGAAGAGGGGTTGGTGGGAGGAGAGAATTGACTCACACAAGGTGTCTATGTGGAGGTTTACACACACACACACACACACACACACACACACACACACACACACACACTTCCAGTAAACTCTAAATACCCATGATAATCACTGAGGAAATAATTGTAGTCTGGAGTTGGGGATGCTCCAGACACCACAAAGGGCTTCAGGCCAAGGAGATTAGCACACTCACCTAGTTGAGGTCCAGGAGATGAACACATTCAACTCGCTGAGGTGAGGTCCAGGAGATGAACACACTCACCTAGCTGAGGTCCAGGAGATGAACACACTCGCCTCGCTGAGGTCCAGGAGATGAACACACTCGCCTAGCTGAGGTCCAGGAGATGAACACACTCGCCTAGCTGAGGTCCAGGAGATGAACACGCTCACCTAGCTCACGCCCAGGAGATTAGCACACTGACACTTACCAAAGTCTGAGGGATTCCTAGTTCTGTTACTAAAAGAACTCAGTTAACCCCTCCCAGAGCTGCCCCCTGGTTTATGCAGAGCTCAGGCTTGCATCTTCTTGTAATAACGGCTGTGCTTCCTGTCCCTGTAAAACGAACTCAAATACCGAAAGGCAGAGTTCATCCCTGCATAAGCCAGAGGGTACAATAGGAAAAGGTCACAATGTCCCTGGTAAAACAAGCCCTAAATACTGTAAAACTGTCTGGAAGGAGGCTACAGGCCATTCTGATTTGAAGCATAGTTAAATAAAAGCCTACCTTTCAGCATGCCTTTCAGCAAGTCCTTTGTAAAGTCATCCTGTAAGGGAAGTGGAGGATGTAAAAGTGAGTAATTGTGCTGCCCACCTTGGGAGGCAGAAGAGTCTGGAGTCTGAGAGCAGGTGGAGGCGGCCACAGTGACAGAGGCAGGGGCAGCATGCACTCAGGTGGCAAGGACTGACAGTAGGCGGGTACTGCCTCTTCCCTAAACCCCTCTACCCAGGCCACTTTTGGAAAGTGCCACCAACCCAGACAGGGTCCTCCACCCTCAGCTCAGCCTTTCTGGGGAAGCCCTACAGACACCTAAAGAGGTATGACTCTTAGCTGATTCCAGTTCCTGTTGACAGGATTAACTGTCAGTGAGGTTTTCACTTTCGAGCCTCGGCAATCCTTTGAGTGAGCTCCCACGGCAGTTACCATGCTGCTGACAGGAACACTTCCTTGTGTGTGTTGTTGCTGAGACTAAAAGCCCGATGAGAGAAACCAAGGGAAGGAGGGTTATGTCAGTTTCTAGTCCCTTCTGGAAAGGACCTGGCGGGGGGCGGGCATGAGCCTGGCCTCCAATTAGGAAGCAGAGTGGTGAACACCTGTGCTCATCTGAGTTTCCCCATAGTTCACAGTTGTAGCCATGATATCAGTGCCCGTGTGTGGGTGAGTGTCCTCACCACAGTTAAAGTCTATAATCCCTTACAGACGTGCCCAGAGATTTGTTCCCGTAGTGCTCCAAATCCAAACAAGTTGACAGCTAAAATGAGCCATCACAAGCCTCCTAGATAGGACCTGAGACTCTGAGACTTGTATGTTGGTGTTTGTCATGTCTGGGATGCTTTAGTGGATCCGGACTGCAGTGTGGATGGGTGATTATCACCTGGAGGTGTGGACGGCAGTGAGGACCCCTAGGAGGCAGGGGTCATGTGACAAGGAGAATTGGATTCTTGGAGGGCGGGGAAGATGTGGAGCAGTTTGTACTTCACCTAAGAAACAGCAGAGAGACCCGGAGAGAGCGAGGTGTGGGCAGGAGGTGGCTGTGTTGCAGTTATTGCAAGTGCTTATGGAGGTGTGGAAGGGGGGGCACGAGAGAAGATTCAAAAAATACAGTGATGACAAAAGCCACGTGGTGGAAACTCCCGTGAGGGGCTAAACTTTAAAGTGACATGCACTGGGCAGGAGGACTCGCTCAGCTAATGAAGCACTTATGGTACAGTCAGGACCCAGGTCAGAGAGCTGGCAGGTCAGCTCACAATTATAATCCGAGCACATGGAGCCTGGGGGCTCGAGGGCCAGTCAGTCTCACTGAATTGTATGCTTCACGTTCAGTGATTGAGTTGTCTCCAAAATTAAGGTAGAGAGAGCTTTGAGGAGTACATGCAGTATCGACCTCTGGTCTATGCATATCATCTCTCCACACACACACACACACACACACACATGTACGTATACACACACACGTACACACATGCACATGCATGTGCACACACACATGTACGTATACACACATGTACACACATGCACATGCATGTGCACACACATGTACGTATACACACACATGTACACACATGCACATGCATGTGCACACACACACACACACACACACACACACACACGGAAAATAATAGATTACTTTGATTCCGGGGAGCTGCACAGTTACACATCCTACTGAAGTCTTTGCTGGTTCTCCCGTCTCCGCTCACACGTCCTCAGCCCCACCTTGAGAGTGTCTCCGGTGACTTCTGCCTTGCGGCTCGGTGAGCAGTGCCTTCTGTCTCACAGACTTGCAGCAGCAGCAGGTGTGGTGACCTCGCTCTGCTCCCCAGAACCCTCTTGCTCTGGGCTTCCTTGACGTCACACTCCCAGGCAGCTTCCGTCTCTGGAGGGATCTCCTTTCTGCCCCTTGGTTGTTCTCCATATGTATGTGAGCCACAGGACTGGCCCTTCTCCCTTCCTGGCTTCCTCCTCCTCCCTCCTTTCCTCCCTTCTCCTGCCTCCATTTCTTTCAGATATGTTCTGCACCCGTGTTTCTGCTCCCCTTGGTGGTTACACCTCATTATTTCTCTGCTGCAATGCCTTGCTCCCAGACAGCATGGGTCTTTCTTCAACATCCGGCTTTGAACCCAATAGCAATCTGCGCAAGAGCCCTTTATGGCCACCCCTTCCCCTCCCCTCTCTGACACGCTAACTGTACCCACTTTATAGTACTTGCCACCACTGAAAACTTCAGTTCTTGATTACATCGTTACTGTGTTGTCTAGACCTTCACTCTGTGAGGAACGAGGACCTTGACTGGTTTTGCTCCCTGGAAATGTCCCTGACACACAACATTCATTTGTTGAACAATGGAATGAGCTGTCATCCTGGACTCGAAATGATGGAGGGCTAGGAAAGACAATGAGCCATTTAGAAAGCCCCTTCCATGACCCAGCTAAGAAACTTAGAACTTGGCTAAGGCAGCGGTCCTCTGGGAGAAGAGAGCTCTAATCAACGCACAGGTGAGAACATGCCTGACTGCGACTCCGACTGTGAGTGGAGGAGGGGCTGGTGCAGCCGTGTCTGAAGAGCAGATGTGCTGGTTTGTGCTCCCAGAGGCAGGGCAGCTGGGGACAATAAAAAGGGTGGAGACACTCACGCACTTGGACACTGGAAAGCCTGGTCATGTTTACGTGCCGACCAAATAGGTAGAAAGGAATCTAAATGTATATTTGAAACTCTGTAGGACAGTCTGTATTTCTTTTAACAAAATAAACTTTCTAAGGATGGGGAGACCTACAAAAGAATATTAAAACCCACTGAAAATCAACTTAAGTTATCACATCTAAGCAATATTCCTAGACCACCCTGTGAGGTCATCAGCAGGTGCCCCTGGAATCTGTGCATGTGTGATAATGTGCCTCTCGTCACCACTGCTTCCTCGGCTGGCTCTCCCCCCACCCCCACCCGACACACACATACAGGACTCTGGTGGCTTCTCTTCCATCTGCTCTGGACAAGTGAGTGAAAGTCTTGACCACATCACTTTTCCTCATTCAGATTTCACCAATGCCTTCCCACTGCCACGGTGTGGTGTTTAAATCTTTTTCCAATCTCGACAGACCATATCCACATATATACTCCTCTCTCTCCCTCACCTCTCTCCCTTTCTCTCTTCCCCATCCCTTCCACCTCCCTCTTCTCTAGCTCTTTAACAAACCTACTGCTGAGCCAAGCCACGTCCGTACCCATGCACAGGGTCCGAGGCTAATTGTGCCAGCGCCCTGTAATGTTGCCGCTTAGGGATGGCGATCACCACAGACGAGCTGACGAGGGACTGGTGTGTACAATGAAGTACCGATGCCATTGTTCACTTTGGCAAATCCTGTGGCGGAGCAGACCTGTTGTTCATGCTGCCCTTGACTAGGAAACAACCCTAGAAACTAATGAGAACTACAGAATGTCTAGAACTTCAGGTTCTGGAAGCCTGTGTTCAGCAGGAAATTCATCTGGATCCTGTGTCCATGGGACAATGTAGCCTGGACAGCTTTTGGGTGGCAGAGCAGAGGGACCTTGGGCATCTCCTTTTCTCCCAATAGGAAGTTCAGCGCGTGTTTAGCGACGTACCAGATGGGGCTTCTAAGGTTATTTAAGTTCAATTTGCTACACTGTTGGCTCAGTGTCTGTGGTGACTATTGTCCCCAGGTGTCCAATCACGTATTGAGATCTCAGTTTAACTCAGAGGGAAATGCTGTCCATCATTTTTGATCTTTCTATCCCAGTTTAATATTGGTGGGTTTCCTCTTTTGAGGCAACGTCTCCCACTGTAGCCCAGGCTGGCGTAGAATTTGTGGGATCGTCCTTACAGCCAAGCTAGTCTCAGATGTGCAGTAACCATCACGCCTTAACTTCACGAGTGCTGGGACCATAGGTGTTCATCGCTGTCTAACAAGGCTACTTAACACAGCCCCGAGTTGTGGGGAAGCCACGGCATGGAGTCATAGTCTTTGTTGCTTACCAGTTCTGTGTAGGACCTAGCCCTCCTGACCCCGGTCCAGCATCCTGTCCTCACATTCGGTTCTGCTGCCACGCTGTTTGGAGTCTATAAACTTGGGCGCAGTCTAGATTGGTTGTTAGTGGTTTTTGCCCTTCTGAAAATATGTGCTGCTTTGTCTTGTAAAACCTGTGTTAGGTAGGAATCTCCCTTGGAGGGCACAGGTCTGTTCAGTCCATGGTTGTGAGGAGGACTAGTTGTCTATATTGTTGGGCAGTGGTTTTCACTTCTCTAGATACACTATTGGTTAGAGAGTACTCCTTGGGGGGCATTCTGTTCATAAAGAATGGGGTTATTCTGTGGCTGCTCTTAAAAATGCCAAGATTCTTTTTAAAATTAATGAGTTGACATTTATAATTGCATTCATTTATAGGATATAAAGAGATGTTATGAATTATGAATACAGTGAGGAATAACTAAATTAAGCTAGCTAACATGTTCATTGGTGTAACTGTCCAACATTTTGTAGTAATGAGAATTGAACTTTACTCTTAGCAATTTTGTTATTGGCATCAGTCTGCAATAGATCTAAACAAACTCACACATTCTTCCTGCTTGAAATGTACACCCTTGGGTCCCTGTCCCCATCTTCACCAAAACCCCAGCCTCCGTTCCCACTCCTCTGCTTTCTGCTTCTGGTAGTCTGATCGCTCAGACTCCACGTGTAGATGCGAAGAGGCAATATTTGTCTTTTTGTGATGGTCTCGTATTAGGATGTTGTCCTCTGACCTGCTCATGCTATAGCAAAGAGTTGCATTTTCTTCTCGGCAAGGCTGGTTAATATTCCAGTGTGTGCACATCACATTTCATTTGTCTGTTCATTCATCTGTTAACCACCACGTAGATTGCCTAACTTGGCGTTTGTAAATATTGCCACAGTGAACATGGCAGCGCAGAAATTTTTCCCACAGATTGATTTCAAATGTGGGTGGATACTCAGAATTGGGACCAGTGAATAACATGCTCATTCTGCTTTTAATTCCAGAACCACTTCCATTCAGTCTTCCATAATGCCTGTATCAGTCTACGTTTTTACCAACAGAGGACTTTCTTTCCTGAAATCAGCTCCCCCCTCACACCCTGAGGTGGAACTTATTCCAGTGGGTCAGTGCAGCAATTGGACCTCCATGTGTCCGGGCTCAAATCAAACAAATGGTCTTAGTTCTTTAATGACTTTTATCTTGACATGAAAAGAACAAGATAAACTAAATAAGCTGAAGTGTTTGCAGCAGGACCTGCAATCTGACCTGCCTTGTTACAGCACACCTGGCTAATACAATACTGCATGCGGCGGCCACCAACACTTTATTAAAAGGTTCTCATAGAACGTAGTCTTGACTGGGGGCTGTTGTCAGGAACTCGGAGATCCCCAGTGCTCATTCCCTACTTAGGTGTCTGAAAGCTCAGATCACACCAAAGGCTTTTAACAATGGCATGGGATTTGAGAAGTGACCGAGCAGAAGCATGCAGTAAGGACTGTAGAGCCCTCTGGTCTAAACGGGCTTCAGTGGTGCATGGTGACAGTTTAGTCTGAAATGTGAGAGCGGTCTGTGGTCATTTCCAGCCCCTTGGGGGCTTATCTTTTGTCTTTATTTGCATGTTCCATGTTTGGTGTCTTCCTCTTCATTCTCTTTGAGTGAATTCTAGGTCAAGAATCACACTTGGTGGTGGTCACACAAGTGTGGATTGACACATGCTAGAAGTGACATGTGACAACCTAAAATAGTTTGCAGTTCAATGAGAGAAGAGAAGTTGGGGTGCAGTGACAAAAAGGGACCCCCTTTTCATAGGGTCTTGTGGCGCTTTGGTTCTGAAGATTAGTTTTTAAAGATTATCATTCAGTAAATATTTATTGAGCATCTATTATGTGTATAGATCCTTCTATATGTTATAGCAGCATGATGGCCAATAGTAGGGTAATTAGGGCTTAAATATTGTTCGTCAATATTAGTGTGCTGTGGGACCTTTAGAAGGTGGGGCATGTCTGAAGACATCGGTTACTAGGAGTGGGCAGGAAAAGGCTCCACCCCAGTACTACTTAGTTCCTCCACTTTCTTGTCTACTGTGATGTGGGAGACCTTACCACAAGTCCCTGCTACTGCCATGACCAGAGTTGCTCTGCCACACCATCCCTCCATGACACACGGAGGCCCTCTGAAGCCATGACCTGAACTGCTCTACCACAGCATCCCTCCATGACACCCGGAGGCCCTCTGAAGCCAAAGCAGGTCTTTCCTCCCTGAATCTGTTCTGTCAGGTGTCGTGGTCCCAGTAACACAAGAAGCAGCTCATGTATGAAGATGCTTGCTCTGGAAGAGAGAAAAAGCAGATGATGTCTACGTTAATGTAAGCACAGGGAGGAAGTAAATGAGGCAGTGTGGCAGTGCCTTGATGGGCGTGAGGAATGTGGAGCTATAGCCTATGTCAGAGGAAAGCTTTCTATGGAGCTGAGAACTGCAGGCGGGTTGGGGAGCGTGGCAGTGGCAGGATGTTCTGCGTGCTAAGCCCACATCTTGGTGCATTGGAAAAACCACTGAGGTGTTAGAGAAAGCATGAGTTCATCTACTGCCTGCTTTGCAACCCCGTTTGGACGGCTAAGTAGGGGACCGCTTTCAAGAGACCACGATCAGGAGCATGGGGATGAATGGAGGCTTTCGGAGCCACCTGAGTGAAGGCCAAGGTCACCTGGATGAAGTGGAGATAATGGAGATGGCAGAGATGAGAGACACGAAAATTCAGGACACATTCTGGTGGTGTGGGTGAATGTGCCTGTGGGCGGGATTAGCCCTGATGAGCAAGAGACAGTAGAACATCCTCAGCCATAGTGAGGCTTGTGAGGAACATAGAGCAGGTCAGGACCCCTCCGACCCCATATGGCAAGATGGCTACTCAGAAAGATGGTTTGCTGTTGCAGAAGTCAAGGCCTCTGCTGTAGCTGTGTTGGTGTGTCTTGTCATCTAGGTAGCTGCTTGGTGAGGGTGTGCAGAAAAGCTTGAGACTTATGAGGAATAAGATCAGCTGGAGTGTGTGTGTGTGTGTGTGTGTGTCTGTGTGTGTATGTACATATGAACATGTCTGTGGGCATGCACACATGCACAGAGGGCACATCAGCCTTGTCTGGTATCATCTGCATTGTTCTTCTATCATTTAGGCAGGGTCACTCAATCAAACCCAGACCTCATCGGTATAGCTAGACTTGCTAGTAACTCACTTTGTGAAAGGGTCCCCATCTCTGCCTTCTGAGGCTAGAATTGCAGGTGAACTGCTGTGCCCATGGGCCATTACATGGGTTCTGGGGACCTGCATTCAGGTCTTGATGCTTGCCCGTCAAGACCCGTCAAGAACTTTAACTACAGGGCCATCTCTGCAGCCCCTGCACACCCACCTCTGACGTGTGTCTGAATCCATCCTGCCCAGAGGTGTTTTACTTCATTACTTCCCACACTTCCATGCCTGATTTGCTCAAGCGAAAGCCCTCCGACAGCATCGTGGATGGCGCTGCCCGCCAGACTGATGCCCTGACTCTTCCTATATCTGTGCTACTTGCTTTTCATTTTTGGCTTGCAATATTTAGCTAAACTATGGCTACATCGTAAATTTCTGAAAGAACTATGACCTGGCCATGTGATAGGAGCTAGCAGATCTGGATTAAACCAGCCTTACCCAGAGCATGAACGCTTTTCTTCGCTTTACTTTGAAGATCGTTTACAGCTCATCCTTAAACTGCCTCATTATGTCTTTCAGAAACAGTTCTCAGAAAGCAACTAATCAGGAGTTCAGTGTTGGAAGCACATTGGGGGAAACAGATGTTTGCTATTTAAAGCTCTGAGGATGATTGTTAATTCTTTTTCTAGTCAAAAGACATTCTTATCCGCTAAATAAATACATTGTCTTTGAGTGCACGCCCTTGTGTGTCATGGTGGTGGGAAATTTTCCCTGCTGGAGTTGGAAATGAAAAGGTTCTGCTCATTTTACACCATGGGGAAGGCGGGCAAAGAAAGCATTGGTGAATTCACTCTTAGCCTAACATGAAGCCGGTGGAAGAGAAGGTGCTGCAGGAGGCTGGGAAATACTGGCAGACTGCGTGACCTCAGGTGCCCACAAGCTTATCTGAGAACACTAAAGTTGCAGGCACCAGCCAACATAAGTGTTAGCACTTTAGCCAAACGTAAAGGAGGAGGAGGAGGAGAAAGGAGCCGTAGCTGTGATTTCATGCTAAACTGAACTATAGAATTTAAAGGAATTAGCATGATTAAATACAAAACACAGATTCATAATAATTATCCATTCAATTAGCAAATGACTTTAGAGCTTATTCAGTTCAGACTTCTGTTTGTGAGTGGCATAAACAAGCCTGGAAAACTTAGCAAAGTCTCTAGTCACAATGACCCGGCACTGTGTTGGCAAAGTGCTTGGATTCAGACCTCTAGATGAGGCCCTCACCAGCCTGCCCTGCTTGTGCCACAGAGATAAGGATTCCCCAAGCCCAGACCCTTGGCTGGCCTCACTCCCCCATCGGTCCAGCTCCCGGTGCCTACCAGCCTTCTGCAGTTTTCCTAGGCCTTAGCACTGGCTGACAAGCACTTAGACCCCCAGCCCAGGACCGCACTCCCATCCAACCAGCTAACTCCAAAGGGGCAAATCTCAATGCAGAAGCAGAAGCAACACAAATCCAAGATAGTGTCTCCTCTAAAAATTACTAATTCTATAATAATGGACCCCAATGAAATGACTTGAAAGAACTCCCAGACAGAAAAAAAACTCAAAAGAACAATTAAAATTATGTTCTAACAACTCCAAGAGGACAAAGGCAAAGAGGGGATTGAAGTGTTAAATCTCAGTACAAAATATGGGAATAGAATTCAAGGAAGAGATCGAATTAGTGAAGAAAACCAAACTGAAATGACATCGGAAGTGAAAAGCTCAGTTACCTAAATAAAAACCTCAATGGAAAGCCTGCCCGGCAGAGCATCAGAGGGAGAGCCTGTCTGGCAGAGCATCAGAGGGAGAGCCTGCCCAGCAGAGCATCAGAGGGAGAGCCTGTCTGGCAGAGTATTGAGCTAGAAGAAGGGGTAGAAGAATCACATTACTCAGGAAAAGACATCTTTTATAGCTATAGACACACACATATATATAATATATATCTATAAACATATATATGTGTATATATGAAATATATCTATAAAATCTTTTAAATCTATAAAAAGCCATAAACAGAACACGAGAGAGCTTGGAGGCACCATGAGATGACCTAACCTTCAGATGAGGATCGTAGAAAAAGAACGCCATAACAAAGGCATAGAATATATTTCAGTAAAATTATAGAAGAAAAATTTCCACAGCCAGAGAAAGAGAATCCTGGGGTATAAGAGGTTACAGAGCGCCAACTAGATAGGACCAGCAGAGAAACTCTATGCTTTATTATGCACAAAACATCAAAAGCACAGAATGAAGAAGGGGCATTGATAGCTGCAAGAGAGAACGGACTAATCACTTAGAAAGGAAGGCCCATCAGAAGGACACCTGATTGCTTAACAGGGACTCAGACAAACAAAAGGGATTGGAAAGGTGTGTTCAAGTTTTAAAATACTGTCTGTTTGCCCAAACTATTATACCCAGAAAAATCACTAAAATCAGAAGTAAAAACTTCTAGATGAACCAGCTAGCTCTGCAGTGAGTGCTTCAGTCTGAAGAGGCAGCACACAGCCAAGAGGTCACAGGGAGCAAACACTGCAAGGCCAGGCAGTTGGGAGTTCCGAAAATGTCCCCAAGCTGACAGAATGACAAGAATGACACACATCTTTTCAGTGGAGTTCTGAATGTTAAGTCTCAGTTCCGAGTAAAAGACCAGCCCAGTAGGTTGGATCAGAAAACAGGATCCAGCCTTTTCCTTCTCCCAAGAAAGACACCTCACCATCAGTGGTTGACAGATGCCACCCTAGGGCAGGAGAACAGGAAAGAATACTCAAAGCAAATGGATGGTAAAATGTCTGGTGAAATAGACTTGCAATCTCAAGAGTATACATCGTGAGTTCTTTACTTTTAGGATGTAATAATTTCTAGTCTGTCTAATGCTGTGGGTTTCAGTGCATCACTTTAAGTTTTGTGCATCACTGCACAGTAAGTTGATCTTAAGAGGGAATTCGTATTTATGCTCTTGGTGGAGAAAGAGGAAAGGATGAACCAAGATGTGTTATAAATTGAGTGTTAGTTACCTCAAAAATACAAAAACAAACAAACAAAACCACCCTGAATTGCTTACTGGAGTGTTCTGTCAATCATTTGGAATTAAGTCATGTTATATGTAGCAGTCATAGCTCATGCTGGGTTTACATGACGCACTGCACTGTATATATTCATTCACTCACAGCCATATTAAATATTGGATGTTAGGCTGGGTGGTGGTGGCGCACACCTTTAATCCCAGCACTCAGGAGGCAGAGCAGCCAGATCTCTGTGAGTTCGAGGCCAGCCTAGTCTACAAGAGCTAGTTCCAGGACAGGATTTAAAGTTACAGAGAAACCTTGTCTCATAAAACCAAAAAAAAAAAAAAAAAAAGGATGTTATTGTCCTTAACTTAAAGATCAAATCACAAATAAGGGAGGTTTGAATTAAGTTTCTTGTGGAAGTATCATTCCTGATAACTTAAAACTGAGCGTGACACAGCCTGGGCAATTGGACCATGTAAGTAAGAGATTAAGTGAGGACAGACATAGCTGTCAAGAATGAATGAAGAAAATGTTGAACTTTAAATTGGGAAAACTCACTGAGTTGTTCATACCATGCATGCTTTTGGAGGACATTTCTAAGAATAGTACTTACTGCTCCTGCAGAGGACCTGGATTGTGTTCCCAGCATCCACATGGTGGCTCACACCTGCCTGTCACTCCAGCCCAGGGTATCCTGTGCCTTCTTATGTCCTATGCAGGCACCTGCACACACATAGTGCACACAAACACATGCAGGCACATGCATCCACACACAAATAATAAATAAATCTTAAATCCACGGGTAAGAGCAGGCGGTGAGTAGATGCACGTGTGTCTAGTGCTCGGCCTGTTTTCTCTCCTCACCATCCGTTGACCCAAACCCAAGAGCGCTGCTGGCGATGGTGAGCTGTGTCCTCCCATATAAGACAGCTTCCTAACAGAAACACCCACAGCAGTCTGACCTAGATAATCCCTCACACTCCCTTCTCAAAGGAGTCTACATTGCGTCAACTCCGCATTTAAAACCACTCCTCACTAGAGCTGGGTGCATGCTCCTTTGTCCTCTGCAGTGAGGCCATAGCAGAGAGGCAGGAGCTCAGCCGTAGCTTCCCTGTCTACAGAAGATGGTTCCAGAGATAAATTAGCAGATCCTAGGGCCAAGATCTAAGATCTGATTCCCTTACCATTTTTAGAGGAACCATTAGTTAAAATAGATTTATAATTAAAAGACTTTAATTTTGGGAGCAGTGGATTTTGTTTGTGTTCGCGCTGCAAACAAAGTTGAGCTGCAGAAGTCAACTGTCAATGTCGATCAGCCTGGAATTCTGTTTATAAGATTTTCTGCCATCTGAGGTGATCTGGCGTCTATGACAAAGGCCTTTCCCATCTGCTACTCATGTATTCATAGAATGTGTTCGCCCAGAGACCAGGGACAGGGAGGAAAGGAAAGATTGTATTTCTGTTTTGTGCAAATATTAACATACCTCAGAGCACAAGGGAGTCTGTACAGGATCATATGAAATGAAACTAAATAAAAACCAACCTGGGGCACCGTTTACCAGCTTCGCTTTTAAATGTCAGCTTGGCCAGGCTTGTGTGTGGGTTTTCTCATTTGATGTGCTTTTGACAGTGACGCTCACACTCTGGAGGTCTGCAGAGCTGTAGATGGAGAAAGAGTGTAGGATGTGGTGCGGGCTGGTGTGTGCGTTGGCAGTGCCGCTGGTCTGAAATGGAGCTGAGTGTTTGCAATGGGGAAGGCTGGATTAACTTTGAATATTGGTGCTGAAGTACAGGGCACAGGCTCTGCCCTTCATGTTACCACAGAGATCATCTCCCCACATCTGAAGGTGCCAGGAATGCTGTGGAGACCTTGCAAGAGGGTGCCACAAAGGCTGACCCTGGCCATGTGCCCTGGGCTAAAAGTGGAGCATGAAATGAGATACTGAAGAGTGAGCCAGGAGTGACAGCTCAACGCTGAAGGCCAGGGGACACTGGGGGCTAGCCTGGCATTAGAACTCAACGCTGAAGGCCAGGGGACACCGGGGGCTAACCTGGCATTAGAACTCAACGCTGAAGGTCAGGGGACACTGGGGGCTAGCCTGGCATTAGAACTCAACACTGAAGGTCAGGGGACACTGGGGGCTAGCCTGGCATTAGAACTCAACACTGAAGGTCAGGGGACACTGGGGGCTAGCCTGGCATTAGAACTCAACGCTGAAGGTCAGGGGACACTGGGGGCTAGCCTGGCATTAGAACTCAACGCTGAAGGTCAGGGGACACTGGGGGCTAGCCTGGCATTAGAACTCAACGCTGAAGGTCAGGGGACACTGGGGGCTAGCCTGGCATTAGAACTCAACACTGAAGGTCAGGGGACACTGGGGGCTAGCCTGGCATTAGAACTCAACGCTGAAGGTCAGGGGACACTGGGGGCTAGCCTGGCATTAGAACTCAACGCTGAAGGCCAGGGGACACTGGGGGCTAACCTGGCATTAGAAATCAACGCTGAAGGCCAGGGGACACTGGGGGCTAGCCTGGCGTTAGAACTCAACGCTGAAGGCCAGGGGACACTGTGGGCTAACCTGGCATTAGAACTCAACACTGAAGGCCAGGGGACACTGTGGGCTAACCTGGCATTAGAACTCAACGCTGAAGGCCAGGGGACACTGGGGGCTAGCCTGGCATTAGAACTCAACGCTGAATGCCAGGGGACACTGGGGGCTAGCCTGGCATTAGAGCTATCTTTTTACCCTACCTGGGGTTTGCTTGTCCTAAAAATCAGGGAAATGGAGCTACATGTCACTATTCAAAATCTATCTGTGATTGCTTTAGAACTACATTTTCACGCGATTTAGTGGTCTGTATTTGGATAAATTAACCAGATTATCTTGCTTCCTGTTAAATATGCTCACCAACGGAAAATGTTGAAACACACCTCAGCTTAATTTGCACAGCAGATTTAAGTCATTGCCAAGACTGCATGTGCATGTGGTGGGGGAGGGGCGCACACGCATGAGCCGTCCCAGGCATATGGAAGGCAGAGATCAGTCTTGGCCCTATTCACCTTGACTTTCGAGAAAGGCTCACTGGCCTGGGTCAGCAAGCCCCAGAGACCTGCCTGTCTCCACCTTTGCTGGCACTGAAATTGCAAATGTGCCTCACCACACCTAGCTCTGGAATTTTCAACTTGGTTTCTGGGGGTCGCACTGAGGCCCCTGCCCTTGCAAGACAACAAGTGGCCAAACAGGCTGTCTCCTGAGCCTGGTGCTGTTTGGAAGCGATCCAGTCTGCGGCAGCTTGTTGTAGCAGCCCACGTTGACTAAGACACCCAAGATGCTCATTCTGCCCAGCAGGACAGCGTTTTAAGATGATTAGGGTGAATGTCTTGTTAAGCCTCCCCTTAACTGTGAGTGGAAAGGGGAGGTGCTGTAAAGTTACAGGATCATTCACTGAGAATACGTCATGGAACCCCTCTAAGTAACAGGTTGTATTTAATCATCGCACCAATTGATGCAAACCAGTAGCCTACAGGTATCAGAACACTACTGCTGTTGGTCTTGGTGACCCACTATGGTCATCCCGGCTATGAGGGAGGTTGAGTCAAGAGAATGGAAGTTCAAAGCTTTCCTGGGCTGCACGGAAAGCTGAAGGGCAGTCCGAGATACTTAAGGAGACTCTGTTCAAAATGAAAATTGGAAGAAGAGAGGCTGGACTGTAGCCCAGTGGTAGGACTGCTGACCTGGTATGGCCCAGGCCCTGGGTTCTTCTTCAGTATTACGAACAGAAGCATAATCACTGGTTCCTGTCACATTTCACTGCTTGGGGTTGGGTGTGAGGAAGGCTGGGGTAAGGTCTGTCCCCTAGTTCTGGTTTAGGTCTTTCCTAAGTCCAAAACTTGGCCCTGGGTCTCTCACAGCTCTCCTTCCCTGCCGAGATTCTCCTTGTTCAGGAATAAGTCAACTAAGTGCCGCTGCTCGGTATCTGAAATGATCGAAGAATTACATCGCAGCATCTTGTTCTAAGATCACACTTTTGAAAAGTATAATATTCTGACTTGAAAGGTCCACCATTCTAGTCACACGAGACATCCAGCCTTTAAAATACAGATGTTATCTCTTTCATTTATGTTCTCCTTGGGCTTCACTTACCCACTAATTCAACAGAGTTGTAAAATGCCAGCCATGCGACTTTCGGGAGATAAAAGTGACTGAGTCGCCCAGGATGCTGAGAAAGAGGCTCTGCTGATGGGAGCATTTGATCCTCCAAGTCCTCTGTGTGCTATCAGAGGGGAAGTTTGTTCATGTCCGCCATGCTTAGTATACTGAAAATAATTTCGATTGAAATATTACCAGAAATTATCTTAGGGTTTCTTAGTGATTATTTTCCTTGATAATAATCTGTCTGCACAAGTATGCAGACCTGAATTCTTAACACCTACATAAAAATCTAGGTGTGCCCCTGTAATCACAGTGGTGGGGGATAGGAGACAGGTGGACCCCAGGGCCAGGGCCCAGCCAGCCTAGCTGAAATGGTGGAGTCCAGCTTCAGTGAGAAACCCTGCCTCCCTCCCAGAAAAATATGATCGAGAGTGACATACACACACACACATACACACACACACACACACACACAAATAAATAATCAAGCTAATAAATTAGTTTAAGGAAGGGAATGTTATATACAAAGACAGATGTCCTTGAACGTTGCTTTAGTCTTTGACCATTACAGTCCTTTAAACAATCAAGTAAAAAACATCATAGCATTAAACAATTTAAGGTAGGTTAAGACCAAATTTCATCGTCCTTTCTCCTACTCATCTTGCTCCTCCTCATGAAGTATCACTTCTGGAAGAGGGAATGTTACCCACTGTTTTGCTTTGTCCAAACCGAAGTAGTTTTCAGGAAGCTTCTGTGATTGTGTAGCCATGACTTATTCTCTTTCTCACTTGCTTTCTTTGTGGTGTGTTCATATGTGCACATTTGTGTGTGTGTGTGCGTGTGTGTGTGTGTACATGCGTGTGCTCATGTGCCTATGGAAGCCAGAGGGTGCTGCTGGTGTCTTTCTCTTTTGCTGTCTGTCCTAGCTATTGAGACAGAGTCTCTCACTAGACCTGGAGCTCATAAATTTAGCTGTGTTGGCTGGTTATCAATCTCTCAGGGTTGTCCTATCTCCTCTTTAGTGCTGGGGCTATATGCATGTGACATCACACCCAGTTTTTAAAGTTTGTTTTGTTTTGGTCTGGGTGCTGGGAATTCAAACTCAGTTCCTCTTGCTTGTGTGGTAAAAATTTATTGATTGAGCCATCTTCCCATCCACTGTTTTCCTTTTCTAGTTTTAGAAATAGTTCTTTACTATTTTTTTTCCTGCTCTTGCTTCTCTTATTTTTCTCTTTTATCAATTTCCTCCTTGGCCTTTAGTGTTCCGATTTTATCAGCAGCCCAGCAGCTTCCTTGCTTTTGAATCGCCTTCCCGTCTCCCTCCCTGCCCTTTACCCTAAGATGAGGGACAGATGCTAGAAAGGTCCTCTTCATCAGGGCCGCCTCTCTCTTTGCAGAAAAAATAGGCCGGCTAGATACAGTCACGGCAGAAAACTGAGAAATAGGATCTCTGATCTCCAAAGAACAGAGGAAACTCACTTTTATCAAGTTGATGCAAGAAAACAGGGTGAAGCCAAGCGCTTTGAAGGAGACAAATGCAAGCTTCCCTGGCAACTCCTAAGCATCTTCTTTCCCTGAGTGAAAACTGGAAACCTGTTCCCACCCATCTCATCTGCAAGGCATCTGTCTTTCAGCTGTCCCTTGGGTTCCGTTCATCCTCACACTGCCCTGGTGGTCCAGTGCCTGGCCATGGTGATGGAGGACGCCCAGGATGCGTCCTCTCCTGTGCTCTCATCTGTCCAGCACGCGGCTCCATGTCTTCTGCATGCCTTCACTCTGTCCCCACTCATCCTGTGCCTGGTCTCTGTCGCTGCAAGAACTTCCAGTGGGAAGTGAGCTGAAGTTACAATATAAGTGTCTTAGACTTAGTCCCATCTATTAACTGTTTCTCTCAGTGTCTGCTACTGGGGTTATATTTAGGAAGTGGTCTCCTGTGCCAATGCATTCAAGTGTACTTCCCACTTTCTCTTCTATGAGGTTCAGTGTGACTGACTTTATGTTGAGGTCTTTGGTCCATTTGGACTTGAGTTTTGTGCATGGTGACAGATAAGGATTTATTTTCATTATTCTGCATGCTGATATCCAATTATGCCAGCATCATTTTGTAAATATGTTTTCTTTTTTCCTTTGATATTTTTTGCTTCTTTATCAAAAATCAGGTGTTCAAAGGTGTGTGAATTGATATCTGGGTCTGCGATTAGGTTCTATTGGTCCTCCTATCTTTTTTTTTTTAATGCAAAACCAGGCTGTTTTCAGTACTGTAGCTCTATAGTAGAGTTTGAAGTCAGGGATTGTGATGCCTCCAAAAGTTGTTTTATTATACAGGATTGTTTTGACTATCCTGGGTTTTTTGCTTTTCCATATGAAATTGAGTACCATTCTTTCAAGTCTGTGAAGAATTTTGCTGGGATTTTGATGGGATTGCATTAAATATGTAGATTGCTTTTGGTAAGATTACCATTTTTACTATGTTAATTCTACCTACCCAAGAGCATGTGAGATCTTTCCACTTTCTTGGGTCTTCTTTAATTTCTTTCTTCAAAGACTTAAAGTTCTTGTCATACAAGTCTTCCACTTGTTTGGTTAGAGTTACTCTGAAATATTTTATGCTATTGTAAAAGGTGATATTTCTCTGATTTCTTTCTCGGCTCATTTATCATCTGTGTACAGGAGGGCTAATGATTTTTTGAGTTTATGCTGTATCCTTCTACATTACTGAAAGTGTTTATGAGTGTAGAAGTTCCTTAGTAGAATTTTTGGCGTCACTTATGTAAACTATCATATCATCAGCAAATAAAGAGCTGCAGGGTTTTGCAGCTAAAGCTGAGTCAGGAAGCCTCTCTCCTCTAGCAAGCAGAGCAGACCTAAGAAATTGCTGCTACCAAGAAACCATGCTTTACTCTATTCTTTCCCAAGCTTTCTCAGGCTTTCCGTGGATTCAGTTATCCACGTGGGCACCATCTGTAACATGAAGACCGGCTTGTTGGGGTATCTGTCCCGCTCAGTACCCAACAGCCAGCATATCTCAAGAAAAATCACAGAGTCTACATTAGGTTATAAACTGATTGGCCCATTAGGTCAGGCTACTCATTAGTTCTTATGACTTATCTTAACCCATTATTCTGATCATATGGCTTGGTACCTTTTTCAGCTGTCAGCTCACATGTTGCTTCTTTGGTGATCAGGGCAGGAATGGCAGAGGGAGCTTCCTGCTTCCCAGAATATTCCCAGTCTCTTTGCTCCACCTCTACTTCCTGTCTGGCTTTCCCACCTATACTGCCTGCCTGGCCAATCAGCGTTTAATTAATATATGATTGACAGAATACAGACAATTCTCCCGCATCAGATTTTTGTATGTTGAACCATCCCTGCATCTCTAGGATGAAGCTGACTTGATCATGGTGGATGATGGTTCTGATATGTTCTTGGATTTGATTCGTCAGTATTTTATTGAGTATTTTTTCATCAATGTTCATGAGTGGGATTGGTCTGTAATTCTCTTTCTTAGTAATGTCTTTATGTGGTTTGGGTATCAAGGTAATTGTAGCCTCATAAAAAGAGTTTGGCAATGTTTCTTTGGTTTCTATTGTATGGAACAATTTGAAGAATATTGGTATTAGTTCTTCTTTGAAAATCATGTAGAATTCTGAGCTGAAACCATCTGGTCCTGGGCTTTTTTTGGTTGGGAGATGTTTGATGACTGTTTTCATTTCTTTACCTATCATAGGTCTATTTAATTTGCTTATCTGGTCTTGATGTAATTTTGCTAAATGATATTTCTCCAGAAAGTTGTCTATTTCCTTTAAGTTTCTCAATTTTATGGAGTACAGGTTTTTGAAATATGACCTGATGATTCTTTGTATTTCCTCTGTGTCTGTTGTTATGCCCCTCTTTTCATTTCTGATTTTGTTAATTTGGATGTTCTCTCTCTGCCTTTTTGTTAGTTTGGATAAAGGCTTGTCTATTTTGTTGATTTTCTCAAAGAATCAGCTCTTTGTCTCATTGATTTTTTTTGTATTGTTTTCTTTGTTTCTATTTTGTTGATTTCAGCTCTCAATTTGATTATTTCCTGCCATTTAGTTTTCTAGGGTGAGTTTGCTTCTTTTTGTTCTAAAGTTTTCAAATGTTTCTCATTTCCTCTTTAAAGGCTTCAAACATTCTCCTGAAGTTATTTTTTAGGTCATTTTCTTCTGCTTCATCTATATTTGGTTGTTCAAGTCTTGCTGTTGTAAGGTCACTAGATTTTACTGGTGTCGTGTTGCTCTTTGTGGTGTTGCATGTGTTCTTACTTTGTCTACCCATCTTTTCCTCTGATTGATGTAGTTGGGGCTGTCTGTGACTCTGGTGATCAGTGTTCCAGGTGCCAGTGGATCCAAGGCTCAGATGGTTGCTCCTCATGGTGCAGTCAGTGCCATGGTTCCAATCACCCCATTGGCCACTCCGTGTTCCTGGAGGCTGCTTAGCACTTCAGGGGTTTGTTCTGTTCCTATGGAGTTCACTGTCTCAGGCCTGCTCTGACCCAGGTTTCAGCTCAGAACTGTTTCTGTAAATGTCCCTGGTCTGGATCCACTCCTGCTGAGGTCCCTGGCTTGGGGTTGGTCCCACAGATGTCCTGGCTCAGGCCTAGTTCCTCAGAGGTCCCAGACTCATGCCTGAACCCGCAGAGATCTCTGGCTCAGGCCCACTCCCTCAGTGGTTGCTCCCCTGTACCTGCTCCCGTGGAGTTCTTTGTCTCAAGTCTGCTCTGGCCTAGGTCACAGGTTTAGTCCTGTTTCTGCAAATGTCCCTGGTATGGATCTGCTCCTGCTCCTGTGAAGTTCACTGTCCCATGCCTGCTCTGGCCCAGATGGCTGGCTCAGTCCTGCTCCTGTGGAGTTTCAGAACTGTACCCTTTTCCACACCTGGACAGTTTTCCATGTAAAAGTGTATACCACTTCTTGTGTGTTTTCTTTTATGACATTGTCAAAATTCTAGTAAATTTTACAAGTAGGATTCCATCCAATTTTAGGTGACCCTCTGCACTCAGAGATTCAACCCCAGCAGGGTGGTAAGAAACTTGAGCCCAAATTGGAGCGGAAAGCTGCCTGAGGGTGAAACACACGCCTTACACTTCCTTTGGCTGGAGCTGCTCACACACATGATCGACTTGAGCCCACCTCCTCTCTCTGATGACTCGTCTCCTCACAACGGCGTCTCCTCTGCTTTGTCTCCAGTCTCTTTACATGTAGTGCATGCATTTGTGCCTGTGCTTTAAGATGTCTTTATTTTTTATGATAGCCTTTTTATCTTCACGTGCTTTTCTAAAATCATCAAATTGCACTTTAGAAGAGCTAGGATTGTATTTTTCTTGCCTTTCCTTTTCCTTGATAGTCTAGGCATATTTCACTCCTGTCCTGTGCATGTGTATCCCACACCTGCACATAACCACACACATTTGCATGCACACATGTGCATAACTGCATACATATGCATGCACACACATGCACATAACCACACAGACATGTGTGCATACACACACACATCTCCATACATGTGCAAGCACACATATGCATGTGCATGCACACACATGCACATAACCACACACATGCACACACATGCACATAACAGCATACATGTGCATGCACATACATGCATATAACTGCACCCATAAGCATGCACACAAACATAGTGATATTTTATTTATGTTTTAATAGATAAAGCTTGCCTGAATATCAGTGGAGCAAAACTAAGCCACTAGAGGTCAGGCAATGGTGACACACACCTCTAATCCTAGGATTTGGAAGACAGAGACTTGGAGCTCAGTCTGCAGTCATCCAGCCTTGGTAGAGAGAAGACTTTCTAGTGACTTGCTGTTTTACTTTTCTGATCTTCAGTTTGAACCTCATTATCTGTCTCTGGGTTTTTATTATTCATGCTGCACACACATGCACATAACTGCACACTCATACATGCATACACATGCATGTAGCTTTACACACATGGACATAGCTGCACACACAAGGAGAAATAGGGTTTCTATTACTGGTGATTGCACCATGATCATGGCAAAATCTTAGTCTCTCAACTGTGGGCTCTTGTAAAATCAAAAGTAAATACTTCCTTACTGCAAGAGGGAAACACGGGGGCACAATCAGATCACAGCAAGACTAGATTCCAACTGTGTAAACCACACGATGCCCAGTGTCTGGGATCCACTCACGGTCCTCCGGGCTCCTCCAGTGGGCTTGGGTCACTCACTCCTTCAGATCTGCCCACAGTTTGTCTTCTAAGCGCAGGCATGTTCCATCCCACGGCTGCCGCTGTTCTTGGTGGTTGTCCCACAGAGATCGCTGCTGGATGGCGAAGCTTCTTTGTTATGGAAGCTAACCTTTGCTTACTTTATGATCTCACACATCCGTCCATTTTCTCTGTAAGAGCACAGGCCTCCCGTATGGGTTCAGTTTCTCAGCAGCGTCCGAGGCCAGGGCTCCACATGCTTCTGAGAATATGTCACATGGCACTCACTGTTTTCCTCTGAAGATGGAATTACTGCCCCAGCAAACTTGTAAACAGTGTTTTATACAGAAACCATGTTTCCTACTTGTGTGGTTTGTTACAGTTGGCCTCCCATCCAAGTACGAACAAGCCCACACTGCTCAGCTCCTGTGAGCAGAAACAACCCAGCACACTCAGGGTGGTTTACACTAACAGCAGGGCAGTGAGATGACTCTGTGGGTAAAAGTGACTGCCACCAAGTCTAACGATCTGAGTTCAAACCCCACGCCTCACACAATGGAAGGAGGGAATTGACTCCAAGTTTCCTCTGACCTCCCCTTGTTATTGTACCCCCACTGCTCCTCCAAAATTTCCTGAACTAATTTAAAATCTAATTAGATTTCTAATGACCAAGTTCATATTTTCAATGACAATGACTAAGTAGCTCTCTAATCCCAGCAAGGCGCTCTCCCGAGGACTCATCCCTAACGGCTTTATCCCTCGCAATCTGAGAGTGTCATCCATGAAACTTAGAAGTCACCCTATGTTCATCTTAATATCTAAGGTTATTTGTATTTCTAAGGGGTGCAAAATCAGTACATGAATTTGTATTTTAAAATTTCTCTTAATTTGTCAATATGAGGAAGCAGTATCCAATTTAAAAGGCACAAAAACATACATTAAAAATAGTTCTCCTGGGTCTGGAGAGATGGCTCAGCAGTTAAAGAGAACTGGCTGCTCTTCCAGAGATTCAGAGATCTGTTCCCAGCAACCGCATGGTGGTTCACGGCCATCTGATGGCCATTTCTGACATAAAGTTGTACATGCAGATAGAAGATAGAACACTCATATGCATAAAATAAATAAATCTTTTTTTTTTAAATAGTTCTTTCTTACTATTTCAGTTGCCCTCCTTGAGAAAGCAACTAACTCCATCTGTTTGGGTAGTCTGTATGTAATCACTTAAGATGTGTTTTTTTTTTTCATTTAACGGACACCTCATTGTAAATATAAAATTGCTTTACAAATAAAACTGTTACACTGTCAACCTAATCTTCCAAACTGAATCTTATCTCTCAGTGTGAAAACATTCTGATGTTCACCAGGGTTTCTGGTTGTGATAGTCCCTCCGGGTGTGACAATGCTCAGAAGTGCATTGCTGTTCTGATATAATTTTTTGTTCTCCTTCTCTGGGTGTCTGTATAGGGCTAATCTACTCCAAATATGTAGGCATTCCTTTCTCTTTTGTGTCCATATGTGTGTGTGCAAGGTGTATGCAGGTGGCCTTGCACCTTTGTACACACACCAGCTGGTGGGGTGTCCCACTCCATCGCCTGCATCATTACTCTCTTGAGGAGCTCACCTGGAGCTGGGCTGGTGGGCAGGAGCCCGCAGTGGTCCTCCTGTCTGTGGCCGTCACAGTGCTGAGGTGGCAGTTGTGCACATTCAGCCGTGCTGAACTTTCCATTTAGGTGCTGGGGACTTGAACTTAGTCCTCATGCTGGTGCAGCGAGCCATCCCAGCTCCACTACTTCAATAATAGCTTTTTAAACAGATGAGAATTCTCCATAACAGGTACTGATAACTTTGGAGAAAGATCCAGGCTGTCCAAGGCTGTCTCACACCTTGCTTGTGTTGGACCTTTGGTCCGTAGTGCCAGTTGTAAGATGAGCAATGTCTAGGGTCTGCCTTGCACCTTGATTTCCTTTCCTTTTTTTTATTTATTTTTTTAGACATTTACTATTATGTACCCCAGACTAGACTCAAACTTGTGGAAATCCTCTGCCTCCAAACTGCTGGGATTACAGGCATGTGAGTTACCATGTCCAATCTGGCTTTCACTATAACAGCAATTTACAAAGTTATTTCCAACTACTTGGAATGTAGTGCAAAATTTATCCAAATGATGAATCGTACCTGAAGACTAACGATATCTAATCCTACTCTGTTTTAAACAAAAGGCATACTTATAGGAGCATCACTTGAGTTCTGGGTAAAAGAATAGGCTTTCTTTCCCTTGACAAATAGAAAATATAAATCATGGCCAGCTAAAGCTGTTTTCTCAAGATAGTAGAAACTCAAATGCAAGGAAAATAGAGTAGAAAATTAATCATGGAGAATACAGAAGGCTTTAAGACACAATTATTCAGAACTAACTAGAACAGATCCAGCACTCAGCAATCTTATCTGACCTGCGTGACATTGCCAATGTCATCCTAGTTCCGCAGGAGTTTGAGTTGTTATATTTTACTTTCAACAACAGCTTCAAGTTCATTTAAATATTAACCCTACAAAGCAAGTACTCTTTTCTCAATGGGGTGCCGGTACTCCCTTGGAAGGCAAATGGAGCCTATGATACAAAATGTTGCCACTTGAAAAACCAGTTGCTCTCAAATATCTGAAAATACAAATTGATGTAATAAAAGCCCTCCCCAGTTAAGTCCCTGATTTTAACAAGTGAAATTCTTCCAAGTATTCTAGAACGTTTCAATGTCATTTTAAGAATTTGTTCCTAAACCTTTTCACACATGTCTGTAGCACACACTGCTCTATCTCGACCCCACTTCCTTCCTTACCTGCCCACTCCCCCATGCTGCACAAATTGCCCTTCTGCATCCATGTCTGTCTGGTTTGTACTGTGATCATGAGATCATCATGGCCATCTGTGTGACCAGGAGTTTAACCAGGACCATCTGTGTGATCAGGAGTTTAACCAGGACCATCTGTGTGACCAGAATTTTAACCAGGGACATCTGTGTGACCAGGAGTTTAACCATCACCATCTGTGTGACCAGAATTTTAACCAGGGCCATCTGTGTGACCAGGAGTTTAACATGGACCATCTATGTGACCAGGAGATGGGAGTTATGCATTGGAGCCTGGTAGTCTTAGCATTGAATGGACAGTCTCCCTACCCAAGCATCTATCAGTAGCAGTAGCTCATTGGTAAAGGTAGCACCTAGTGAACCCCTCTGCCTTTCATGATTGATTGTTGATAAGACCCATCTTGTGTGGGTTCAATGTATGAAAACTCAGGATATTTATAATCTCTCTATCCACACACACCCACACACACACACACACACACACACACACAGGTACAAACGATGGGAAGCAGCTTACTGTAACAGAGTATCAGTGATCTTTTAGGCAGTGTTTCTAGTAAGCAAGGAATAGGGGTACATAGATTCAGTCCTCACACAGTAAGGAGCCCTGAGAACTCGCTCCCCTCCCAAAACTGCCAGAGTTTCTAACAGTCATGGAAAGTAGAGAGAGAGAGAGAAAGTACTTCTAACTTGTTTTCTCAGTTACTTTCTGTTACATAAACTATTTCAGGAAGGAGAGGCCTAATAGGCCCACCGAGGGCACAGCCCATCGTGATAGGGGAGTCATGAGGACTGGAGTGGCCTCGTCCAGGGCAGCACAGGGCCTGTTTATGTTAGGCCCCCACCAGGAAGCAAAGGTAGATGTTACCGTCAAGGCTTACCCTAAGCTTCCCACGTCTGCCAGCTACACTACAGTCCCAGAGGCCCCACAACCTCCCCGAAGGAGCAGGTGACATGTGCCACTCACACCATGTTCTAGAGTTGGCGATGCAGATTTCGGAGAAGTTTAGGCATTACCCATATGCCATCCACCTTGAATTGTCAGACAGGATCTCTCATTGGCTTAGAACTTGCTGTCCAGGGAGCCTCAGAGGCTTCCATGCCTCTGCCACACCCTCCAGTACTGAGATTACAAGCACAGGCTAGCATGTCTGGTCCTCCACAACATACACTATTTTCATGGCCAACACGTTATCGACCAGCTGTTACCCCAACCCCGGAGCTGACATTTGTGTTGAGAGCATGTGGGGTAAGAGACAAGTTCGCAGCATCCTTCCGTCCGGTGTCGTTCTGGCGCAGCAGAGGCACAGAGAGACAGCCCTTCCATGCTGGAGTCACTGACTGCGGGCGGCCCCTCAGCTGACTCGTTAGGCACTGACAGGTGATCTGTCAGAGAAGAATGAGTCTCGGAGCTTCCCTGCTCACGCTAATGCTTCTTATTAATGACCGTTCAGGATGGATGATACTGAAATTCCACCTGCCACAAAGAAAGAAACCTAAAAAATTGAATCAGTTTCAGGGTGAGGATAGAAAGCTGTCCCCAGACGGGAAGCTGAGTGGCAGCCATCAGAAAGTGAAAGCAGCCTGCAGCTGGGATGTGCGCTGGGCAAATAAAGCTCCATTGCCACTGGGACTTGGTTTGGTTGGTGATTTTCCATTTACTGGTGGCGTGTGTGAACTTGACCCAAACAACTCTCTCTGGGCACCTTACTCACCGTGTTGAGTCAGAAGAAAAGAAAATCCAATCCGAACTTCTAAACACAGAACCTGAATGGTCAGCAGTGACTACTTATGACTGGTCCGCCAGTCAGGATGTGTGTGCCTGTGTGTGCACACGTGTGTGTCTATGTGTGTGTGCCTGTGTGTGCATGTGTGTATGTGTGTGTTCATGTGTATGTATGTGTGTGTGTGCATGTGTGTGTGTGTGTGTGTGTGTGTGTGTGTGTGTGCGTGTGTGTGTGTATGTGGCTTATCAGGTCTTCTGCTGAATGCTGCTTCAGAGGCCTCCATGTTTGAGGTCAGATCAGCACTCTTTTCCTATAAGGTTCAGGAAATAAATGTTTTTGATTTTGTATGTTGGGTGACTTCTCATACAACCATCAAAATCGGCCATATTAACACAAAATTGACCACAGACTATGAGCATGTAAATGAAATGAATATTTATTTTTAAAAATTCTTACTTATGGATACTAAAATTTGAATTTTGTCTATTTTTTTATGTCACAAATGTGATACTGTGATTTGGTTTTTTTTGTTGTTGTTGTTGTTGTTAGACAAGATCTTTCTACATAGCCCAGGCTAGCCTCAAACTCATAATTTCCTGCTTCTGCTCCTCCAGGGCTATGATTTACAGGTGTGTACTTCCATTCTTTATGTAGTTTTAAAAACTACACAAGGATGGGGAACCCAGTAGAAGGAGGCAGAGGTTCAAGCATCTGAGGCAAATTCCAGACCAACTGGGGCTACATAGTGATTCCCTTTCTCAAACAAATGAATAAAGTAAAAGTCACTCACAGCTCAGTGACTGCACATGAGCAAGGGGACACCAGCTCTGCTGGCAGAAAGCAGCGCCCCTCCCCCTCCACTCTGGTCTGTATTACGGTGGGAGAGTAGATGTGAAATGGGCAGTCTACAGGTCTGGAGTCTCGTCCCGTCAAACCCTTCAGGTCACATGTCAAGCTGCTTAGAGAATGGGGTTTTATTACTGGGGTAGCTCAAGCTCACACACTTTGGGGGAATAAGGGAGCGTTCTTGGTGGGTTGCCCAGCCCCACAGGTGAAAGCAAACTGCGATGTGCGCAATGGGGCAGGCAGTCACCCAGGAGCAGAAAGCTCTGACTGTCGCCGATGGACAATAAACTGGACATGCGTGCGTGAACAAGCTTGTCAACGGAAACATGTTGAGAAGGAACTGGGGAAGACAGCCTGGAAAGAGGCTATGGGGCTCGACAAGGATTGGACCTGAAAGTTTAGCATGAAAGTGACATTCAGGAAGTGAGGTGGTGGCCCGGCTCCAGTTGTAAGAGAAAATGATGTCGTGTGTCTCAATGGCATTTGATTACAGAACAGTTCGGCAGAGGCAGAGACCGCTTACAGGAGCCCAATTAAGAGACCAGGGCAATGGTTTGAAGAGAGGATAAGGAACCTAGATGCACTCCAGGCAACAAAAGCCAGATCAGAGAAGAAGTCAAGAGAACTTGCCGGTTGAATGTAAAAGATGCTGAGAAAATGGGAAATCACAGGAAGCTCCCAATGCTTTAAGTTCCGGTGACCATGTTTGGACCATAGTCATAGTTTAGAGACACAAGGGAGGGAAATTCGTAAGCGCATGTGTAATTGGAATTTAGATACAAGGGAACAAAGTACTTTGCTAATTTATCTTGACAGTGCTTTCATGTCGGAGATCCACAGTCTGAACCGATGGACAGCGTGTGAGCCTTGTTTTGGGAAAATGTGACTTTGATAGGAGGGAAGTAATGAAGAGAGTTGGGCCTATTTCTCCGTCAGTTTTCACTCAGGGACCCCATGGGACGCAACCCAATTCTTAATTCCTCCAGTGGATCTTAGCACTTGCCGTAACCGCGAAAAGGAGCCCACCTGAGGAAAAGGTACCCAGGACTGCCCTCCAGCTCAAATATGGCTCAGAATTACTCAGACAGAAATTCTACAAACCACTTATTTCAATATTTGTCTTGGGAGTTATTTTTTAATTATCCAAATGAAATACTTGATCTAAAACTCCACCTCACTTCCTGTAGAGCACCGGCATGGTGGTTGCCGTCCTGAGCTCAAAGTCAGGAACAAAGATTAGCCTCAGAGCTTGTAGAGGCAGAAGCAGCCTGCTGGATTCCCTGACCCAAACCATTTTACACAAGCTGTATTTTATATTTTGTTCAAAAAAATTCCAAGAAACTTTCTAAGCTCTGTATTTTCTCCCTGAAGAGAATATAAGGGAAGAGACAGAAGTAAATGAGCAATAGTAATAGAATAGTAATAGAAATAGTAAATTATAGGAAATAGCTGTGATTGCCTGGAGGTACACACCTGAGCACACACAGAGACAAACATACAGAGACAGAAACACACATGGATATACAAGCAGACACACAGACACATCTCACCTGTGCTAAAGCGGGAGTATACCCAGCTGCCTCCAAATCAAAGTATTCTGTTTTGAAAATTCTCTTGTATAACTTTCAATCCTATCACATAAGCTGTTGTTGTTTTATTTTTTTTGTCTAGACAGTATACCCCATACAACCGAGACTGCCTCAAGATCTTGGTTCCCCTGCCTCATCTTCCTGAGGGCTGAGATTACAAGCTTCACCATGACCGCCTAGATGCTTTTCTTTTGTTTTGTTTCTATAATAGATTTGTAACTGTTTCCAACTAAGAAGCAGTAGAGTTCTCACTTTAATGATAGCTCTAACTTTTAAGCCATTGAAGGTGGAACACAACATCATACTGGAAATAGGGAACACTTTATTTTGAAGACCTTGGGTGTCAGAGCTGGGGAGATGGCTCAGTAGTCAAGAACACTGGATGAACCTTCAGGGGACTGAGGTTTGAGTCTCCATACCCACAAGGCAGCTCACAACCATTTATGATTCCAGTTCCAGGGGATCCAACATCCTGTTCTGGCCTCCATGGACACCAGGCACGTACACAAGCGGTAGACAGATACACACACAGGCAAACCCCCACACGCACAAAATAAATATTAAAGGAAAATAGAAGCCTTGTGTGCCCTACAGATCCTTTGATTGGATTCTAATCCTGATTTAGTGAATTAGCAAGTCTCCCTGAAACACATTCTTTCTAAATCTAATCTGATGACATCTATTTTGTGCGGTTCTGGAAAGATCAGAATCTGGAAACATTTTCATTTGTGCCAGTGTTAGAGAATCTATAACTCTGCTTCTCAATGAAAGTTAACGTGGTCAGTCTTCTTTATAAAATACTTACACCAAGAAAGTACAAATGGGGAAGATATGGAGAAAGGACAGGTTATTTTAGACTGTGTGTTGGGAAAGCATGAAAAATAAGTCATGTGCCCAAACTACTTAAATTCCACTTCAAATTCCGCTTTTAAGAATCACTCAATGGCCAAGGAGATAAGTCTACACGAGTCTCATAGTGCAAACAAGAAGCTCCGAGAGAAGGAAGGAGCTCAGAGAACTTGCTGATGGAATCCCCGCACCCACGTAATGGCTGATGGGTCTGTGCGGGAGTCTGCTGGGCAAGGACTCGTCAAGTCAGAGAGCTCTTGGTTTGGATCAGGGCCCTGCCTCACTGAATTAGATGGAAATTGGTCAAGGAAGTTTCCTGATACCAACAACATTCCCACATGCATGCAAACACATATGCACACATATGCAATATATACATAGACACGGAAAGAAAAAGTCTACTTGATGTTGGCATATGCTAATCTCTAGAAATGTTTCCCACATGAACCAAGAGAGAATAAATACTTAGAGCTCAAAGCGAGCTCTTGTCATGGTGATCTGAATCCCCCACTTCTCCTTAAGTCTCTGGTTGAACAAATTCGCCTGTCCTGCCTTTCAGAATTGTTTGCTGCAGGTGGCTGATAGCTATTTTCTTTCTTTCCCTACGTTTTGTATGGTGAAGAAGTCACTCGGGATGCCTTTTAATTCTCTGTTCCTTTCTGTCTTCAGGAGTTGTACGGACGTTCTGTGCTGTATGATCTTCATACTGTTTGTTACGGGCTACATCCTGTTAGGACTCGTGGGTGAGTAACCCCAGGTATAAACAATACTAACCATTTGTTAGTGGATCAACCACACCAGTGCCTCATTTTAAACATGAGTTGTTCTCTTCTTGTTATTGACGTTATCTTCTCTGGACTTGTTTGGTGGTGATACGAACAAAATTGGCACAGCGCAGAGTGGCCAAGTGGAGACTCTGTAACTGAGACAGCAGCAAAGAAGGAAGAAGGTTTCTAGTTCCTTCTTTAGTAATTTCTACCTTTTAAATTCCAATGAAGAACTGGTTATACCAGGGCTGCTGCTGGCTGTAAGAACTAGGAGCTAGGTCAGTTGGGCAATTTTTAAATGTGTTGATTCATAAGCTAAACAGGATAAGGGCAATGATTATCAATTTCACCAGCTAATCCATTGTTTAAATTGAACCCTGTTCTCTTTACCTACCAAGAAAGAGGCACTCTTGTTTGCTGTTACGTTAAAGATTTTTCTAGAACACAGAAACAACGAAGACAAACACATGATATTGTTTTAAAGAAAATAGCACAAAAAGAAAACAAAAAAATCATTGTGTATTTTTCTGTAAAAAGACTTTATAATTGTAGTCAGTAAACCAGACAGTTCCACCAGGAGATGTAATCCTGTCTTCCAGGAATTGACTTAATAAGATTTGGTTTGCTTCTGTAAGGGTAAGAACCATTTCCATTAGATCTTAGCTTCTAGCACCAATAATTATTGACCTGTGGTTTACATGTTACAGAACACTGTAAAATATTTTGGTCTTTCTTTTTTCACTCTCTAGTAAAAGAAGTGTCCTGAGAACAGAAATTAAAAGTCTCTCCCCAAGTTGATCTCTGTATCACCACAGAAACAGAACTGTATAAAAATCTAGGACAGGGAGAAAAAAACTTTAACAAGCATTAACACAGAAATACATAATAATAATAACAATAGCAATAATAATACGTAATAATAATAATAGTAAGGGCTTGAGGAAAGCCCCTCATGTTCTTAAATATTTAACTTTGTACCATCTAAGCATTACTGTAGATTGAATACAATCTCTAGGTTGAATATTATCAAATATTTTATAACTTCAGGACACATTTTTCTAGTTTACATAATGTTTGCTTATTTTTCCTACTATCACAGAATTGAAACGTGTTGCGTAAGATGAGGAGAATTTGGAACCAGGCAGGTCTAGATTCTTATACTACTTTGTGGGGTACAGATAACTGTCTAACCAACTCGCTCACCTGGGAAGAATGGAAACACTCCCTGAATTCCCAGACCAGTTTTGAGGGGTGAACTGCAATGCCCAACCATGTCAGCAGTGTCGACGAGAGTGCTAGACAGTGCATAAATAATGTAGCTCTTCAAAATTGCAGGAAATTTGTTTTAAATATGGTTTACAATGTTGCTTCTGTTGCAACCCACAATTTTGGTTATTAAAGTTTGAGTGAACACAGGAACTCCCCAAGGGGCTTCTGTTGCGAGTGGAATCCTTCCACACAAGGCCTAACTCAACATTGGTTGAGTCTCTCTGTAGGGTAGGTATCTGTTCTTATAAGGACTGTCAAAGTGACCTCTGCCCCTGGCAGGGTCAGTGGGAGAGCGCCCAGCCACCTCTGTCTATGGCAGGATCAGCGGGGGAGGCCCACCACAAGTCCCTCTGGAGCAAGGCAAGAATTTCACCTTTTTGTTCAAGATTCCTGGATTTGATTTGTAAACGTTTTGATTCATATAGGAAATTGGGGAACAAACTTTCCTCAATCAAAGTCAATATTCAATATTAAATTAATTCAGCATTTCTCACAAATTAATCCTGATACCACTGCTAGAAACAAATGATTCAAGAAATTCTCTAAATATCCATATACTTTCTTTATCCCTCAACTCTATCTGGCTTTGCTGGTTTGAGTTCAAGATAATTGACTTACTCCTTGCTATATTGAATGGGAAGCTGGAAGAGGACCACGGGGGTACAGTTGGCAGGGGCAATGTGAAGATTGTTAAGAATAGCTGTAACACGGAAGAATGAATGCTTTTCTTTGAGAGGTCATTTTCACCATGATGGTATTGGCACTGTGGGCTTGGCCTTCTCTATTAGAGCAGGGCCTTCACGGACTGATCATTTATCTGTGATCTCTCCGTGAGTGTCACCATGCCTATTCGTTACTTTTCAGTCGCTGTTATAAAGTACTACTTTCAAGACAGAAGAAGAGTTTATTGACTTGTGATTCTGGAGGGTAAGGGAGTCTACCGTGGAAGTGAGGCCTGGCAGCAGGAAGCTGGACACCCACATCTCTTAGCACGAACCCTAAGCAGAGAGAGGAAAACCGGAAGTGGCCTGAGGTTTGGCTCTCAGTGCCATCCCCAGGGATTTGCCTCTTCCAGCAATAGCACACTTCCTACGCCTCGCGCCAAAGAGCGTTGTCATCTTGACCCAAGCCCAGGGGAGCGTTTCTCATTCCTTCACCACGGAGGAGCTATTTCTGTTTCTCACCCGAAATCTACTAGGCAGACCTTGTTCTGAACTGGAATATTAGTTTAAGATGTGTTACATTCATTTATGCTATAGAATATTTTTTAATGATGTAATGATGTGTTACATTTGTTTATGCTATAGAATATTTTTTAACGATGCAAAGATGTGTTGCATTTGCTTAATTCTCTGAAGCCATGTTACTTCGCCTAAAACACCTGATTGGTCTAATAAAGAGCTGAACAGACAATAGCTAGGCAGAAGAGGGAAAGAAGGGGCTGACGGGCAGAGAGAATAAGTAGGAGGAGAAAGAGAGAAGAGGGGGAGCAAGAAGAGAAAGAGAGGAGGATGCTTGGGGCACACACCCAGTCGCACAGCCAGCTGTGGCGTTAGAGGTAAAAAGGCAAATGCCCAGAGGCAAAAGGTAGGTGGGATGGTGTAAGAAAAGCTGGCTAAAAAATAGCCAAGTTACGACTGGGCATTCCTAGGAAAGAATAAGTCTCTGTGTGTTTATTTGGGGGCTGGGTGGTGTGAGTCTTCAAAGAGTAAGAGTTAAAGAAAACAAAAACCAAAAAACCCAACTAGACTGTTCTCTGTGCTCTGTGTGTGTGCAGCGTGAGCACAGGGTGTTGTCTGCATGTGAGCAAGGCCCTCGACTGAGTGGATGGAGTGGAGTCTGGGTAGATGGGAATCCAGTCTTGCGGAATGATCACGTGAACATTAGGATAGTAACTCTCTTTGTGCCCGTCACAGGTGGTTGCTGTTCAATTACCGTACTAACCAGAAAAAAGAATAGGAATTCTTGTTATACAAATTGCTTTCTGCAAATCTTGGGCTAACATTATATACATAAAAATTGTGACATTCAATAATTCAACAATCTTAACGTTCAACAAATTTTCATTTTGTTTATCTCTCTAAGAGTTACTCCACTGTTACATTTCCTTATGAAATACCGCAGGCTGGAGCCCAAAGTCTGATTTCGGTTTTTAATGTTTCCCTGAAGTAATTACCCTTATTAGCTGAGAAGATGGGAAGTTAATAGGGACGTTAATGCAGGCGAGCCCAGAACTCTGTCCTCCTGCGGTGAGAAACCCAAGAGTAGTGAAAAGCTTCCAGGATGGGGTGAGGGGGTCTGGACAGCAGTCTGAACTGGACAGACTGGGTTAACTATTCCTGTTAGAATGCTGACTTCCTATCTGAGAGACTCCAAGTAAAAGGTAAACTTTCCCCCAAATCTCTGTCTTTTCAGATTATGAGAAAATGTGTGCCTGAAGGAAAAACAGTAGAGAATCAGACAGAGCCTGGAATCAGGAAATAGGAGCCTTGCTTAGCAAGACCTGAAGGGTAGCATTGTCTCTGTGGCATTACCTTGGGGTATTTGTGTCCGTTGTGGCTAGGAGACCTATCTGAGAAGCTGGATCTGTCCTGATGTGAAGTCACAGGCAATTTGGCGGGTTCTCCCTTTCATCTCTTAGATCAAATTGGTCTTTTCCCATCAAGGTACAAGGAATGGAGAAAGCCCCATCCCTAAACAAGGTCACTCACTAGTGTAACCTTTCCAGGAATAAAGATAATTCTAGGATGATTTATAGTTCTGTCTGTAGAGAAATGCAGGGGCTGTTTTATTCAAGTAAGTGTAATTAAACATTATACATTTTTAGATTTGAAAATATACAACTGACAGAATATTTCAGGTATTTGAGATGTACAACATGAAGGCTTTTTAAACTGGAGATTGAACCCAGAGCCTTACACGCCACACAAAAAAGCTTTCTTACAACTGAGCTATGCCCCCAGACCCAGCCTGGCATTTTGCTGTTGTATCTCTTGTATAATTATTATCATAATTAAGCTAATTAACATCCATTCCTCAGCATAATTACCTTTTGGGAGGGGCGAAAATACTTATGATGTGCTCTTTGAGAAATTTTTTGTATGCAATTGCACACACCGCACTGTATGCTGGGTCTCTAGAAGTCAGTCGTGTCGAACCTAAAGATTTACCGTTAGAACACTCTGAGTCCTGCTCCCATGGCCGCAATCGCGCCATGCTCCCGGCAGCTCTCCGTCTGTGCTGTGACTTGATGCTGTCACCTCTGCCATGTGAGCTGTGCTGAACTAAGTTACAGCGTGACACTTCCTTCTACCCCCAAAAGGCTAAAACGTCATAAATCGTCAGGCTTTTCCTGACCTAGACATTGATTCAAGGCTCCTCACTGAGACAGGTCAGAAATTTGGTTCAGAGAGGAAGGTTGCTCTCTGAAGAGGTTCCTCTGCCTGCCCCCAACAATGGCATTTCTTCCTCCCCTTCCCCTCTCATAATGGTATTCCCTCCCCTCTCTTTCCTTCTTCTTCCTCCTCCTTTTCCCCCCTCTCCCTCCCTCACTCTTGATGAACTCCCCTCCAGGTGTTGAAGGGAAGCCTCTCTCCCTCTCCTTCCCTTTAAGGCTCCATTCTGTTTGTTTGTATTGTTTCTGTCTACTTCCTCCCACCTCAAGGCCTTGACATCTTCTCATTCCGATAAACCTTGTACCTGAAGACATAATTATGAATTCTGTCTCCTTCTGGACCAGTTGCTACTGTCATCTGTTTTATTTCACATTCATATCTCTTGATCTATGTCCTCCCACCATCCCCATCCCCTCACTCCTGGTAGCTGCTGCTCTACTTTCTGCCTGGATTCTTGTTAGAATTCACCACGTATTAGTGAAAGCAAGTGAAATTTGGTTGCTTTTCTGTGCCTCTGCATTCATCCCCATTGCCACAAACAGTAAGATTTCCTTCTTTTCATGATTATGTTTTCTTGGTTTTTCGAGACACAGTTTCTCCGTGTCACAGCTCTAGCTGTCCTGGAACTAGCTCTTGTAGACCAGGCTGGCCTCGAACTCACAGGTTTATTCCATGTGTGTGCGTGCACACTTTCCTTAGCCATCCACCTGTTGACAGATTCTTAGCTTGTGTCTGTGTCTTGGATACTGTGAAGAACACCAAAGTCAACATGAGGCAGACACCTCTATTTGTCTTCAGAGGTATCCCCATAAGGGATGGCTGATGATCCTAATTTCAGTGTTTTGAACCCATTTTCCAAGATAATTGAGATAATTACGTTCCCACCTACAAGGTCCAAGAGGCTCCCTTTTCCCCACAATCTCCTCACCACTGGTCACTTCTGTGCTTCCCAGGCATCTTGCATTTCTCTTTTAGGAGCAGATATACTGAAATATTCACTGTTAGAGGGAACTGAACACAGGGGCCATGTCTTGCCGTTTGCTTACATTAAGACCAAAATGAACCTACCTGTCATGTCATAGCTAAGACTATTACCAAAAGTAAATTAATGTCTTCAATTAAAAGCTCATTTTTAAAATTGATTTCCATTATTTCAAGGATGATTCGATCACACTTTTATTTCTGAAAAATGTGTTGTGCACTAACAGGGTGACAAGGGTCAATACTGTGCATCCTTTTACTTTCCTTATGAATACAGACATGTTTATAAACTACATCCCACACTCATACTTCTGCTTCAAAAGTATTTGGTTTAAAAAGGAAACGTTTGGTTTTCAGCTGAGATTTGAGCTTGTCCATAGTACTGAGTGATTCTGACCTTTCGTTAGGTTTTCCTGTGCACCCTTGTGCACGCCCATGCTGTCCAGACTTCTTGAAGTGTTGTTAGCATATGAAGGACTGGCTTGCACTCAAGGACACGACCCTAAATTCACCACTGGGTGGAAGAGGCCCCCTGTGAAATGACAACCATGTTTCTCACCCCAGCAACTGGAGACGGGACTGTTTCTCAAAGCCTGTCTACAGCAGCAGCCCTGCCGACAATGCGGGTCTTCAGATCTGACTTCATGTGCCCTATTATCTGCTTCATTGCGTTTGTAAATTGCTTGTGTTAAAACGACATAAGCACGATGTGGCAGGCCTGTTCCTCTCATACTAGAACAGTTAAGATGTGCCTTTAAGGGGCACATGCTAATGACCTGAGAGCCAGCATCCCAGGCAGCCAGGGCTTCACGGTTGCCTTCGCTGCCCCCAAACAGATCTGCAGTTCATCCTTCAGGGTCGGTGTGAGCAGTCGGGTCTGATCATTTTCCCCTTGACTTCTGGAGGGCTTTATAACGGCCACCACTTTCCGACTCGCCCCAAAAGCTTGACTGGAGCTTGTTCTGAAAACCCCTGAAAATGAGAGAGGGTGTTAGGTAGCAGCGGTGCTTCCCTGGATATACGGGGATAAATGTTTCCTTGAGATGAGTGATAAGGTCTTTTGCCCAAATAAGGCTTTCACTTGTCCGTGCCAACCTTTGTCCATCCTCTGTGAAATACCTCAACAGAATGTGCAAATGTACAATTCCTCATCCTTTTCCCCCTCCCCTACACAAACACACACCAAACACACACACACACACACACACACACACACACACACACACACACACTATCCATGTATACGTCGGAGTCAGCCAAAGCGATCCTTTTAAGTTATTTCTAGACACGTGGCCGTTGGGTACCTGCCACATAAACATGAGGACCTGAATCCGATTCCCAGAACCCACTTAAAATACTGGGCCTGGGGGTGCACATCTGAGGCCCCAGCTCTCGGGAAGCTGGACAGATGGATCTGTGGACCTCACTGGACAGTCAACCTAGCAGAGTTGTTGAGTTCCCGGTGAAAGAGGCCTTGTCTCAAAAACATGGTGGACAACACCTGAGGAATGACAATAGAGTTTGACTTCCAGCCCCATTATGTACTCCCCCAAACACACACACACACATACAAAGTTTTTCTAAAACAGTGGGCTAATGAAGGGAATAAAATGATTGACTCAAGTGTATATAGATTGCTCAGCAAACTTCATAACCTAGGCAGTTTACACTCTTACCCCCTAGGGTGTCGTGACTTTTAATTACTGGAGGCGTGTGATAAAGTGGAGGTCAGGCTGAACTCCACAACACTATTCTCACGTCTCTCACACCTTCCCCTCGTGGTTTCTATGATGCTAGGTAGACCTGAACTCACCGTAGAGCCCAGAGTGACTTCAGTCCCAAGTGTTGGGACTACAGGCATTGGCCTCCCTCCTGTGGGCTTTTCTGTGGGACTGAGTGTTAGGCATGCCATAGCTGACACTGACCCACAACACACAGTGGTCCCTTAGTGGAGTCTTTAATTCGTTGACCGATAATGTAAAAGGGGAAAGAAATCAATGGCGACCACTGCTACTGATGGGAGACCCCACTTCCCCTCATCCCATCAACAGGCGTTCACAGTTATGGGGGCAAATGTACAATGGCTCCCACAAGCACCACCAGGGGATCACAGAGGTTCTCAGATGACCACAGCTGCCTGTCACTGTGGCCTGCTTATTACTGTCTCCTTTACAGTCCTTAATCTGTCCTGGGTCCAGCCCATTGCGCCTGTGGAAGCTTCTGGGAGCTGCCCATCCCCACTCCAAACAAAGCACAAACATCAAAGTCTGGTTTCAGATTTCGGTTTTTGAGAAATTAAAGAAAGAGCTAGCATGACTGCGTCCACAGTGGGTCCCAAGCCCCTACCAGACCTTCCACTGCCATTATCTACTTCTGCAGGCTCAGTATTCTGTGCATTTTATACCTGCTTCTGTGCTTTAGCAGCTAATTAGAAAGTGGGGATTTAAAATACGTGAATAATTTGATCTGGGTTATAGACAATAAGAAACAGACATCTCAATATGGTGATTACTCTCCAGGCCCTATTCATTACTGAGGAGCCTTTGGCCATCAACAATTACAAGAGAAGGGAACATCGTTGTCTTGAGGATGTGGCGCTGGCTGCCCATATTCCTCTGAATGGCTGCACATCCGGGCACACATGAGCAACACTGACTGCATTTTGTGGTCATTGAGAAAGAGGACGTAAAGTTGGGAGGCAAATGCATTGAGGCAATATGGGGGGAGTTGGGGTTGGGGAGATGGGTGGCAGGGGTCACATTGCATTGTGTGTACGCATGAAATCCTCAGGAGCAAAGAAAAACCGTATAAAAAGGAATCCAATGCCCAATTCTCAGCTAATAATTATTTAGAGAGACAGGGTAAGACATTTTAGGATAAAGCTAAAAGAATGGAGTTGGATGAAATTGGATCGCTTAGCCAATGTGTGGCAAACTACGGCACAGGAACATTGTAATAAGGGTCTAACTGAGCACTGAGCACTTGGATGTCATTTGCATACCTATATATTGCTCTTTTTTTATTCTGGAAAACAAGGACAGGAAAAAATGGTGGCTGCTCAGATCTCACAAGATGGTATTCCTAGATGAAGCTTATTTGGCCTCTATGACATTAGAGAGAAATAGACAAAGGAAGCCTCCCTGGTACTTAGACACTAACCAAAAGAAATGAGAAAAGTACTGAGAAAAATTCTCTTCCTTATTACAATCCTCATTTGGAAAATTGATTTTTTTTTATTGTCACAAGTCACACCAGTCACATGCATAAGGGTGATTGAATTATAAGGCAAACTGTCAGCTCCAATAAGTGTGGGGAAGGAGATGACGGAGCAATGTTATCAGAAGCAAAGGACCAGGATGTGTTTTCAGCTGCAGCCTGGACGTTTAGCAATGGCGTTGTTCAAACTTTGAGAAGGTAGAAGAACAGCTAGAGCGGACAGCTATTACCTAGTTTAGTGGTGGATGTTACTTTCTGGAGGTTTGTCGTTCAGATGTCAGGCCAAGTTTATCACCCACATAAAAACAAATAAAAAGGGGTGATGAGTTTGCATGAAGCAAAGTCCAGCATCTCCACAGAAACCACGGCTGAGTCCTTGCTATACTGAAGTCAGGGACGCATGGTCTTTGTATTAAGCTCAGATTACCGGACAAATGCCTGGCAGATCTTTCCTGCCGAGTGCCTCCGCCGTGTCCTTGTTTGTCTTTTGAGTGTCCTGTGAAATCAGAGAGCTAGTCGGTTCACTCTGTTGAATGTCTCGGTGTTTCTCACTTCTGTATACCCCCCCCCCAAAGCATTACATCATGCTGCCTGGAGTCAATCTATCAGCTCTGGCATGAAGTCATTTGTGCTGGAGCTTTAGAAAAGGCGTCTTCTTTTCCAAGAGGGCTTTTGTCTGTGCCCTCTCTCCTCCTCATTTTAATAACTGTCATTTTCTAAGTGCATTACCTCATGTTTTGGCTGCAGCCCAGATGAATCTGGGGAGAAGAAAAACGCGCTTTCAGACCAATTCATCCATATTTTATTTTACTTTTCATTAAGAAATTACTCTTTGAAGAAAATCAATAATGTTCTATGACTGAGGGGGAAGAGGTGAGCGTTGCCGTGGCAATTCTAATCTCTCAAATCAGACTGCCTTCAGCTAGATGTTGCTGATGGAGTCTTTGTCCTTTTTTGTTCCCGCAGCTTGGACACATGGTGACCCCAGGAGAATGGCCTATCCTACAGACAGCCGGGGACACTTTTGTGGCCAGAAGGGAACCCCCAATGAGTGAGTATGGCCCCTGTGCTTTGGGTGGCTCTACTATCTAAAACAGGACCCTAAACACATTAGCATCAATCCCACAGGATCTCTGGGGAAAGCTGAGACTCATGGAGGAGGCTTCTGCTGTCTCTTCTTACAGGCATCCCTAAGAGGTTTGGAGATTTCATTCTCTGCTTCTCCACTCTTATCAGTGAAAATAAAATTCAAAAGCAAGGATGGGCCCAGGGGTTTGTTAGCAGCCATGTTTAAGCACACCCTTTGGGTTGGGCTGTTGTGTGGATGTCCTGAGCAGCTGGTGGTGTGCCTGCGTCATGCCACTCTTCGGCCACGTTTGCCATCGTGTTTGCAGACCACCATTCTGCCTTTTGACGTGTCCCCAGATCTTCTGTGGTCTTTGTATGCAATGTCAATCAAAGCAGAAGTGTCTCTGCTTGGAAGCAAGTTTTCTTTTTCTTTTTTTTTAGTTGATTTTTATTGAGCTCTACAATTTTCTTTGCTTCCCTCCCTTCCTCTCCTCTCCCCTCCCCTTCAACCCTCTCCCATGATCTCCATGCTCCCAATTTACTCAGGAGATCTTGTCTTTTTCTACTTCCCATATAGATTAGATCTATGTAAGTCTCCCTTAGGGTCCTCATTGTTGTCTAAGTTCTCTGGGATTGTGCATTGTAGGCTGTTTTTTTTTTTTTGCTTTATGTTTAAAAACCACTTATGAGTGAGTACATATGAAAATTGTCTTTCTGGGTCTTCATTTTCTAGTTCCATCCATTTGCCTGCAAATTTCAAGATGTCATTATTTTTTTCTGCTATGTAGTACTCCATTGTGTAAATGTACCACATTTTCCTTATCCATTCTTTGGTCGAGGGGCATTTAGGTTGTTTCCAGGTTCTGGCTATGATAAACAATGCTGCTGTGAACATAGTTGAGTACATGTTCTGTGGCATGATTTAGTATCCTTTGGTATTGCTGGGTCTTGAGGAAGGTTGTTTCCTAATTTTCTGAGAAATTGCCATACTGATATCCAAAGGGGTTGTACCAGTTTGCACTCCCACCAGCAATGCAGGAGTGTTCTCTTTACCCAACAACCTTTCCAATTTAAATTGTCATCAGTGTTTTGGATGTTGGTCATTCTTACAGGTGTAAGATGGAATCTCAGAGTTGTTTTGATTTGCCTTCTCTGATAACTAAGGATGTTGAACATTTCCTCAAGTGTCTTTTAGCCATTTTAGATTCCTCTGTTGAGAGTTCTCTGCTTAGGTCTGTACTACATTTTTTATTGGATTATTTGTTCTTTTGATGACCAATTTCTTGAGTTCTTTGTATATTTTGGAGATCAGACCTCTGTCTGATGTGGGTTGGTAAAGATCTTTTCCTATTCTATAGGCTGCTGTTTTGTCTTATTGACTGTGTCCTTTGCTTTACAGAAGCTTTTCAGTTTAAGAATGTTCCATTTGTTAACTGTTTCTCTCAGTGTCTGTGCTGCTAGGGTAACATTTAGGAAGTGGTCTCCTGTGCCAATGCATTGAAGTGTACTCCCCCCTTTCTCTTCTATAAGGTTCAGTGTGACTGACTTTATGTTGAGGTCTTTGATTAATTTGGACTTGAGTTTTGTGCATGATGATGGATATGGGTCTATTTTCATTCTTCTACATGTTGATATCCAGTTATACCAGCACCATTTGCTAAATATGCTTTCTTTTTCCATTTGATATTTTTTTGATTTTTTGTCAAAAACCAGGTATTTGTAGTTGTGTGAATTGATATCTGGGTCTTTGATTTGGTTCCTTTGGTCCCCCTGTCTGATTTTATACCAATACCAGGCTGTTTTCAGTACTGTAGCTCTGTAGTAGAGTTTGAAGTCAGGCATTGTGATGCCTCCAGAAGTTCTTTTATTGTACAGGATTGTTTTGGCTATCTTGGATTTTTTGAGAAGCAAGTTTTCTATTTACTTAAAATCAAACAGACAGAGAAAAGTCACGTCTCACATTTCCAGAAAACTTTTACCCCTTTCTCCTGATCCATTCCTTTCTTTCTTCTCTAATGGGCTTGGTGCTAGATTTTCTCACGCTTTGCCTCCAGTTGATTTTCTGTGGATAATTATGGAGAAACAAAAGGCCAGTTCACAACAGGGGCTCCACCAACAAAAATACAGCCTAAAATGTTTCTGCCATGTCTCTGTAGTGCCACCTAGAACTGAGAATGAGTTATACCAAGAGATATACAGATTTAAAGACAGGCCTTCGGTAAAGAGCAGAAAAATCCATGGGGTAGAATGACTGTAGACAGTGGGGAAAATGAAAGTTTGGAGGAGGAAGAGGGAACTTTTAATGATAGCAAAGCAGATTTGGAGAAAGCGTCCCCTACTGAAGGCCTCTATGTAACAGACACCTGGGCTGAATTTGAATCCAGACTGTATTTTAATCTTAGAAACATTTAAAAAAAATTTGAGACTTTTACATTGTGGGGGGGCAAAGAAAGCAGCAGGTGATTAAAAAAAAGAAAGGAAGAAAGAGAGAAAGGAAGAAAGGAAGAAGGAGAAAGCAAGCATAAATGCTCTACATCCTCAGTTCCTTTGAAACGGGCTGTTTTTAGAAGGGTCTCTGTAAGAAGTCACCCAGGCCTAAGCCCGTGACCCACTTATGTCAACAAAGAGATGACACCCAAATTGCAGTATGAGGTGACGCTTGCCTACCAGATTGGTCATTCAAATACAATGTCCAATAGAAGCAGATTTGAAACGGAGCAGACCTCAGCCACCTGTGAGAGGCAGCTCAGGTCTAAGCGAGCGTTGCAGGAAGCACTCGGGACAGAGCAGCCACTCTGCCCACTTTTCACAGTTGCCTCTGTCACGGTCCCGAGATTCCCGTTGCCTGTGCTCATGGCGCTTGTCATAATCACCTTCTATGTATTTAAATTTCCAACCTGGTTGGAACTTAATTTTTGTATGAGTAGGCTGAAACAGGAGCCAAATATTTTTTCCAACCGCAAATTCAATTATTTAAAAAGATTTTGTTGGAAAACAGGATTTTTATATTTCAATTTTTTTTACAAAAGTTATTATTCTACAGATAAACTTGCATGTTTTTTTCTTTCTAAACCTAAGCCTAAATCAATGTATTTAAGTCTTCCAGTAGCTTTTAAAAGTGTATTATTTGTGAGTGTGTGTGTGTGTGTGTGTGTGTGTGTGTGTGTGTGAGTGTGTGTGTGAGTGAGCATGTATCTATGGATACCTGTGACACCAGAAGAGGGCATTTGATCCTGTACTAGCTAGATTTATGCCAACTTGCCACATGCTAAAGTCATTAGAGAGGAGAGAGCCTCCGTTAAGAAAATGCCTCCAATAAGGCCCAGCTGTGGCAAGCCTGTACGGCATTTTCTTAATCATTGATTGACTGGGAGAGCCCAGCCCATTATGGACCCATCCCTGGGCTGGTGGTCCTGGGCTGTATAAGAAAGCAGGCTGAACAAGCCATGGGGAGCAAGGCAGTAAGCAGCACCCTCCATGGCCTCTGCAGCAGCTCCTGACTCCAGGTTCCTGCCCCACTTAGCTCTTGTCCTGACTTCCTTTGATGACGAACAATGTTGTGGAAACAAAAGCTGAATAAACCCTTTGCCCTACCAATTGCTTTAGTCATAGTGTTTATCACAGCAATAGTAACCCTGACTAAGACAGAACCCCTGGAATGGATGTTTTAATTATTATCATAAATGCATACCAATTAAAAAACAAAAAGTTATTTTAAATTATGCTTATAGATTTAATGGTAAGTGGAAATACTTACAGAAAATCAAACTTTACTCAATATGAAAATTTGTAGGTAAGAGGCTGGAGAGGTGGCACAGTGGTTAAGAACAGGGGCTGCTCTTCCAGAGGACCCAGGTTCGATTCCTAGCACCCTTAAGGAGGTGCACAATCATCTTTAACTGCAGCCCCTGGGGATCTGATGCCCTCTTCTGGCCTCTACGGGTACTGCATGCTCATGATGCCCAGCTCTACATGCAGGCAAGACACCCACACAGATGAAATAAAAATAAAGGTTATTCTCTTTTTAACTTAAGGGGCTAGAAAGACATTCAGCAGTTAATAGTGGTGGTTGTCTTACAGAGAGATCTTACAGAGAGATCTCAGGAATGGTCTCCAGTCCCAGGAAATTAGATGTCCTCTTCTGGTCTCCACGGGCTCTAGGCAGTACACACAGTACATACACACATGCAAGCAAAACATAAGATAAAATAGACAAACCTTTAAAATTAAATACGTATAAGTGTAGTTGAATAAAAATATATCTCAGGAAAGGTTAGAGTAAATTCATCAGAGTAATCACATTATTCTAGAGTATAGACTGGTAATAAAATTAGGTACAAATAAATCAATTGTAAATACATTTTTCTCAGGATTGGTGATCCTGAATCTAGGGCCGCACACATGGGGACAAGTGCTCTGCCTCAGTCATATGTCTGGCCCCTACTTAGTCATTTATCTGCTTGGGGACTGAGTCTCACTAAGTTGTCTACAGTGGCCTTGAGCTCGCTCCGAAACCAAGCAATAAGCTTGCATTCCGCCCTCCTGTGCCTCTGGGGTAGCTGGGGTCACAGGCCCGGGCCGCTGGATCTGGATCACAACCAGGTTTTTAATGTGACACAGATTGAATTTCAAGGCAGTACCTGGAAAATGCAGTATTCAGTGAAACTCTATTCATGGAAGTAAAACTAAATGTGTATAATAATTCATACCTAAAAGAATACAAAATCAGTGAGGGTTTTCTATACAGATGAGATAAAAATCAGAAAGCAACACTGGCCAGGGATGTGCTTATAAAACTGTAGGCTGGGCGCTCAGACCAGGATCCAAAAAGAGAAGTGGAGCTTGTGGTTCTCTGACGGGCTCTCCTTGGAATTTTATTTGGTTTCTCTGGGTATTCTTCAGTAAGACTTTAGAGACGTCATCCAAACAAGAAATAGTGAATTCCTGCAGCTCAGGCGGGCTTCAGAGGACCCCGGGAAATGCGGAATAGGACGGGAAAGTCAACACTGACAAGAAGTTTTGAGCCAGCTTCATGTCAAAAAGTTTAAACTGCACTATGCTGTTGGTAGCGGAGGGCGCCCTATCCACCACAGCAGCATGGGGACTTGAAACCTTTCCTACTCTGAGTCTGCTCTCTCTGACGAAGAAAGCAAAGAGGTGAACCAAAAGAAAGTAAAGCAGAAAAAGAGGAGGGGAAAGACCCAAAAAAAGAAGCCAACTCAAAAATGCTAAGTGGGGAGAGAAAGAAAGAAACCAAGAAAATTGAACAAAAGGATCCTATGAATAAAAATGACTTAGCTAATTCTGAAAGAATTTGGGAAATGAAAAACTTGTGTAAATCTCAGAAGATAGATTCAGAACTAAGTCTTAGGATGGTGAAGAATTTCTGCAAAATATTGAAAGGAAAAGAAGCATCACTGCACATAGGGCAGGTTCTGCCCAACGGGAAATTGGGGGACAAAGATTCTGAAATTGTGAAATCTCCAACTGTCACTTGTGAGGCAGAAAAGGTTTGGTTGGGAATGCTGAGTCTTCTGTATTATGCTATTTTACTGTGATCTCTTTAAGAAGTAAACACTGTTTTGTAATATTAGGAGAACAGTCAGGTGTTTAAAATACAAAGCTATGAGAGAAACAATAAAAAGTAAATAAAACTATGGGCTAAACAACATCTTCTAAACAGAACAGTAAAACCGAAAATGTAACAGAAATTTTGAAGAACTCTGTCATTGAAAGTAAACCCCCAAAGGGCCAGACGCTGTGGCTCATCCCTGTTATCCCAGCACTCAGCACTCGGGAGGCAAAGACAGGCGGGCCTCTGTGAGTTCGAGGCCAGGCTGATCTACACAGTGAGTTCCAGGACAGCCAGGACTACATGGAGAGACCCCATATCAAATTTAAACAACAACAACAGAAAGGAAAGCACCAGAATCATTGTAAACAAAATTAAAGCTAAGTGGTCATCCAGGCACAGCAGACACTTTCCCTTTCGACACATACCACGACCAAATGGAACGCTGGCTTTACGATCTGAACACAGAAGCCACGTGGGAAAGGATAGTCAGCCAAGTACGTCAAGGTGTCTCAGCAGCCGAGGGAGCCAACTGTGCAACCTGATGACCTGGGTCTGACCCCAGAGACCCACGTAAAGGTGGAAGGAAAACCCAGCTCCACAAAGCTGGTCGCTGGCTCCCATGAGCATATGTGTGCACAGTCTGTCAATGTCGAAACACAAATGTTGATGTCCACTAAAAACAAGACAAAGGTCACAAGCAGGAAACAAAATACAATGACATCCGAGGGCAATAGGAAACTTGTTGTCAGAGTTGAAAAGGAAAATGCAAATTTAAAGATTATTTTTGCCTGTGAGATTGTCAAATAACCAAAAAGGTTAAAATGTCTGGTGTTTGGTGCAGGGAGAGGTTAGCACCCCATTGTCCACTGCTGGTGTTTGGTGGGGTGAGAGGTTAGTACCCCATTGTCTGCTGCTGGTGTTTGGTGGGGTGAGAGATTAGCACCCCATAGTTCACTGCTGGCAGGGTGCTAGGTGGTGATATTTGCAAATACTTACCAACACTTACTCTCTCCTGATTCAGCAGTTTTCTGCCTAGAAACTGACTGAATAAAATTTGAATCTTTTGAAACTTTGAGAGCCGTGTTAGCGTTCTGTCACTCTGAGAAACACATAAACAAGTTAAAAGAAGAAAACTTCTCTCTGGTTCATGGTTCATGCTCTTGTGGTCCCAGACTTTTGCATTGCTTGGCAACTTCACGGCACACTAAGGTGGAAGCCAGTGGCAGATGAGGTATGATCCTCTCATAAAAGCCAAAAATTGGAGAAATGAAAACCAGACAGAGTCCCCATCATCTCCCCTCTAGGCTCTAGCTTCCTCCCAGTAGGACCCACCTCTGACAGGGTCAGACTCTTCCCAACAGTGTCACCGGCTGCGACAGAGCCTGTGAGGCATGGCCTGTGAGAGAACTTTCAGAGAGAGTCACATCTGCTGTCACAGCCGAAACAGTCACAGCGAAACCAAGCGAGCTCCGGTAGGCCGTGCGGTAGTCAGTCTGCCCAGAGACTGCTGACTGGGCCGAATGACAACACAGCGAGATGCCATTCACCTGTAACACTGCTGTGCACAGCTGTGGTTGTGATAGGGAAATGCACCTGATACGGCGTCAACTCAAGAAGTCAAGGTGGGCCAGAGAGATGGCTTTGGTGGGTAAAGGCGCTTGCTGCCACGCTTGGCCTCCAGAGTTCAATCCCTGGAATCCACGTGGAGGGAGGAGAAAACTCACGCCTGCACGTTGTCCTCAACCTTCCACAGAAGGAATTGGGGAGCTGGCTTAGAGAAGGGCCTGCTGCCTAAGCATGTGGACCTGAGCTCAGTCCCTTCAACCCACGTTTGAAAAGCCGGATGTGGTGGCCCCTGCCTGTGACTCCAGTACTGGGCCATCAGGGTCAGGCAGATCACTAGGGCCACCTGCTAGCCAGGTTAGCCTACTTGGTGAGCTCCAGGCCAGTTAAGAACTCTGTTTTTCACTTAAAATGTGGATAATGCCTGAGGAATGACATCTGTGGTTGACCTCTGGCCTCTGTGTGTGTGTGTGTGTGTGTGCGCACACGCATGTGTGCAAAACGTATTAAATAAAGTAAGGCACTAGATAAGTGTGCATACTTCTGTGCCAGGATGCACTGATCATGTCTCTGGCGAGAAAATGGTTTAGGGAAAGCCAAGCCAGAGCCAGGTTCAGGTCAGTGTGAGCACTGAGTGATTGTATTTGGGTCACGATGGCCTTGCAGCTACCCTTGCGTTCTCATATGGAGCAGAGATTCCTCGTACCTGGGCGCAGAGCCTACGTTTGGAGAGGCCATCATTGCAGCTGGGATGGAGAAGAATCAGGCCTTTTGGGTTTTGCCTATGCCCAGCCCAAAGGACTGTGGGTTCCTGAAATACCAGACGAAACCCTGGCTCCAGAGGACACATGTGCTTGGCCTCCCTGTGTGACTTCCTTTGCCCCTCAGCACCGAAGTTGCTCCTGAACTACAGTTTGTAGGCCTGGGCTTCAGTATTTTCCACAAAAGGTGTGAATTTGGTTGATTACACCGCCACCTTCTGGATGCTCTAAGAACTTCTGCTCATGAAGATTGCTACAGAAGACTGAGTCAGACACTAAGCACGCCCGCGCGCATGCAAACACACACACACACACACCCTGAGTGTGACAAGAGACTGAGTCTGAAAACTCACAAACACACACACTCACACACACACACACACCCTGAGTGTGACAAGAGACTGAGTCTGAAAACTCACACACACACACACACACACACACACACACGAGTGTGACAGGAGACTGAGCACAGATATCCACCACCCTTGAGACCAGGAATGAAAACAGCCACAGGATCGTTCACAAAATGACAAATCCCACAAATCTGTTTAAATATATGATCAACACCAATGTCCTATTGGTTTAATTTTTAAAATTTGCATTAAAGTACAATATGTGTTTGAAAGGAAATTAAATGGTAAGGAAGAACCTATAACAAAAGGAAAGGCCCCGGCCTGGCTCTTGGTCCTCCTTACCTACAATTGCATTCTGTGGAGACACTCCCTCGGGTCTCAGGCTCAGTTCTAGCAGTTTTTAAAAAGTATCTTTTCATGTGATTCTGTTAGTTCATGTGATTTCCATTGGTAACCTGCTGTGGAAAACCGATTTCGTTCCCCGTTTTAGCCACACCCCATGTCTGAGCTTCGGTGTCCTTCTAGTCCCTTGGAGCAGCGCAGTGATAATTCCTTCTGCTTCTCGTCCTGACTTGACAGTGTCTGGGATCCCCTGTGCAAGAGGATCCCCTCCCTACACACCCGCCTCTGTGAGGACCCCATCCCCACACAATCCCATCCCCACACACCCGCCTCTGTGAGGACCCCATCCCCACACACCCGCCTCTGTGAGGATCCCCATCCCCACACACCCGCCTCTGTGAGGACCCCATCCCCACACACCCGCCTCTGTGAGGACCCCATCCCCACACACCCGCCTCTGTGAGGACCCCATCCCCACACACCCGCCTCTGTGAGGACCCCATCGCCACACACCCGCCTCTGTGAGGACCCCATCCCTACGCACCCGCCTCTGTGAGGACCCCATCCCCACACACCCGCCTCTGTGAGGACCCCATCCCCACACACCCGCCTCTGTGAGGACCCCATCCCCACACACCCGCCTCTGTGAGGACCCCGTCCCCACGCACCCGCCTCTGTTTCCCTTTCTCTCTCGCTTTGTGGTTGTTGTGTCCGCTCTTTTCCTTACGTGGTCACCATTAACACTGTGCTCTGGAACTTCAGCAGAGCTTGGCATGTCCTGGTGTATTTGATACCAGAATTTGGAAGCAATGAATGATTTTGTTATGACTGCATAGTCTTTATTCACTGCCAGCCTACTGTTCTTTCATTTCTACCACGTTCCTTATATAAAATCAAATTTTGCATTTTAATAATAGTCTATGATCACACCACATTTTAGTTTGTCTCTACATAGAGCAACAGAGAGAGAGAGAGAGAGAGAGAGAGAGAGAGAGAGACTCCACCCACAGTATTCCAATAAAATGTTTATTTTCCATCAATTTTGTCTTGAGTATTACAATGGTCAATCTTGATTGTCAGCTTGCAGCTCCCTGTTTCCTGACCATGGATGCGGTGTGAATGGTTGTCTCACGATCTTGCTATGACTCTTCCCTCTAATGAGACGCATGCCTGAATCAGACAAACTGCCTTCCTACATTGTTTTTGTATTTGTCAGAGCCACAGGCGAGAGCTGCTAATATAGATAACCACCATCCGAACCCCCACACCTGTCCAGGTTCCCTCTCTCTGACGACCACCATCAGAACCCCCACACGTGTCCAGGTTCCCTCTCTCTGATGACCACCATCAGGAACCCCAAATATGCCAGAGTTGAACAACTGCTTGAGTCCAGCATCATCTTAGGTCCTTCTATGCCACCATGAAGTAGACAGAACTGGTATTGTCTTCATGTCCCTAACAGGATCATTGAAATTCAAAGAGAATCTCAAATGGCAGGATAATATTCCATCGAATGTTTATAACTGCCACTTAGTACAGTTTGTAATAGAAAATGTAATTATAGCTTTTTTACATCACCAACGTAATACATTCTTATGTTAAAGAAATCCATAAATACAAAAATTGGATGAAGGAATATATTCCCAAATTTTAGATGTTATCATTTCTTTTTGCATATAATTTAATACTTATTCCCACATAGTCAAAATCATATTTTAATGGTCTTTTAAATAAGTTTCTTTCTAAAATAAACATATTAATTTCTCCTTCCATTAGACATGTGTGTCAACATCATTCCCAATGACAACGTGATCTTCTGCCTCCTGATAAATGCTTTCTTGCTGGTGGACAATGTATTTCAACTTCTAATAATTACAAAACAATGCTTTGATTGTCAGGCAATGTGAAGGTGGTTTGAGAACATGCTGCACCCACATGAAGATGAAGTCAAGTTTTAAAGACGATGCATTCAAACCACCTGTGGTTTGATTGCTATAGAGCGTTCCCACTGATAGAAACTGTGTTTTCTTTTTTGACAGGAACAAGACCCTTTTGTTTTACTTTAACCTGTTCAGCTGTGCCAGCTCCACCGTGATGTTCACGCTCCAGTGCCCGACTACACAGGTAAGGCAAAGGCTGCCTTCATGGTGGTGCTAATATCTCTCACATTCAGGTGACTTCAGGAGCTCCACGCTGAGTCTGTGAGGTAGGAAAACGTAAGCCTGATGTCATGTTCGTTCACATCCAGTCAAAGCTAAGGCAGAGATGAATCATTTCAGGGTTGCTGGGGAGCTTCAGTGATGGTAACCATCTGCTCTTGTAAGTAACCATAGCCCAGAAGCTTGTCTGCTGTTCCAGTCATTTCTGTATATTTGAATTCATTTATTGAGGAGTTGTGAATGTTTGGAAAAAGCCATGTTGCCCTGCTTTTTCATGATCCTTGTGTTTTTACTCTTTGGTCTGTGCATCTGATGAGATGTGCCTCTCTTCGTAGCTGTTGGGGGTCGTCTAAGTAAGCAGCCTTCCCTGGAAGGCTGGATCTGCCATCATATTCAGGGAGGAGAAGACAAACCCTGACAGCAGAAACTAGATACAGAAAGTCAAACCAGATACCGAACTCTAATTAAACCAAGTGACACCTGCTACTATCCCACCAATGTGCATAGAGAGGAAACTGCGTAAAAATAATGGAGAAATCAACTAAGATAAAATAACAGCAAATGAATGAAATAGAGGAAGGTGATGAGGAAGGAGAGAAGGGGAAATCAAAGTAAAATATAAATATAAGAAGAGGAAGGTTGTGTGATGGAGAGAGAGTGGGGCGAGAGATAAATGCATGATTATGAATTAGAGAAAATGTGTAAATAAAATCCAATAAATGTAAGAAGAGGAATAAACACAAACACTTTAATGACATAAAAACAATACTAAGAATATAATAGAAACAAGTACAGAAATAAGAAGTCTTAAGATTTGAGGCTCCTCTCCCAGGTCGTCTGAAGATGGGATCTGTGGATGGAGGGTGGTTGTAGCTGGAGTTTCTGGTCGTTCCTGTCATACAGGCTGGAACTGTCCGCTGGCTGGGCTCCTGGCCGGTTACCGGCTTCCCTGGCTTTAGACGCTTCCTTTCTCTGCATCAAGAGGTCCGGCTAGCTTCCCTGAGCTTTGTAGCCTGTACCACTCTAGAAGATGTTCCCACATCCCCCTCTAAGCAGAAGGATCTGTAAGGTTAAATAAATAAACAAACCCAGACAGGCATGGTGAAACAAAGCTCGCCTATGCACCGCCCTCGGCGGGCTGCTTTCTTTGAAGGATGCAGGCAGGCTCCGGCTCCTGCCGTCTTCACTGTCTTCTCCAAGTTGAAGTACTTCTCTGAGTACCCTTCTTCCAGATGGCTCCATGAATCAACCACCAAGATGCAAATCTTTCTATAATTGCTGTCTTTTTAGTGAGGTCATGCGTGCGCACATGTGCATGTGTGTTAGCGTGAGACCAGAGGCTGACTGCAAGTATCCTCTATTAACCTTAGTTTTTGAGACGGGATTTCTCAAGGAACCCCTGATTTAGCTAGGCTGGCTAGCCAAACGTTACCAGTGCCCTTCGAGCATCTGTCCTCAAGCTCAGGGACCACAGGCCTGATGCTGCTCCGGGCTCTCCACACTCAAGTCCTCATGCTTGTGGGACAGGGCTCACTGACTGCACAGCCCAAGACTTCCAGCCCTTACTCTCTAGCTTCTTTTCTGGACCTCAGTCACAATCATCCCTGTCTGTGTTTGATTGTAGCTCTCCCTGTATCAGAAGGCAAACACCTTGAGGGTAAGGACTGACATCTGTTTTACTTCCTGCTGTGTTCCCATTACCTTCAAACCCCCAGAGTAATGATCAATAAATATCTATCGAATGCAGAAATTAAAAATCTTTCCACTGTGCCATACAAACCAAAGTTCCTGTAATAAGGCAAAAATGTCATTTATTATCCTGACAAACAGAGCATCCAATTCTTGTTTATAAGAGCAGTGTTATTGCTATTATATATACCCGCCTGAGCTGATGATGTAGCCGCAGTGATGGAGAATCATGCTGCATGCGCCCTGTGAAATCCGAGGGATCACAGCTCCGTGCATATGCTGCAACTGCAATTTTTGCATCCTGTGTCAATTGGCTCTGCAATGGTGTATTTATGGAGAGCTCTATTCTATGCGTTCTGTTTCTGTCAGTTGGCAGCATGGCCCAGACGTGTGTCACCAGTGCTTGAAGAACAGACCAGGATCAATTAGGATACCCAGCCTCAGTGTGACCTTCTTTGGCTAATTATATGATGATTGCTTCTAATCAGCATCCCATTTGAAGTGAAAAAATGGTCTGATGGAGGAAGAGAAGAAAGGGCAGTTACTGTTTTTTTTTTTTTAGCAGCTGATTTGTGTTTGGAATGAAGTTTGACATGATTCTCTTTGACAAACTACTTTTTTCCATTTTAATTACTTTTTTATGTATTGTGTGTGCACCAGTTTGTGCACGTAGTAGACATTGTGCATACATTTGGAAGTGTAGAATTGCCGGGGTCCCAGAAGCAGCACCCCCTATTATGTAAAACTCAACAAAGCATGAACTCCTTGAGCTCTCGCTTTTATAAATGGGCCAAAATGTATTCATCTACTCGAGTCTTCCACCATCTTAGGAGCAAAGAATGAAAACTTAGATGTCTCTGAGGTACCTTCTAGTAAGTGAATGATTTAGTCAGCTTGGCTCCCATTGGAATGAACTTTTCCCATCCACACCGACACTAACTCTGACCTTCTTATAAAATGCATGGACATGTTGGATGTTGTCAGTGTCTCTATATACCACCCTTCAGCTGTGGGACCTTCAGTGCTGCCTCTATAAGTATATAAGTGTGTGTGTGTGTGTGTGTGAGAGAGAGAGAGAGAGAGGCAAATGAGAGGCTTAAGGAGGGGTGAATGGGGAGACAGCTGGTCCAACACTGTCAAAATTCTAGAAGGCACTAGCCTCCTGCTGCAATCACACAATGTTACTGTGAGGCTAGAGGCATGTATTTAGTTCTTCTCCTACACAGTTGTGTGGTTGACACCTTATAGGTGGTAAAAACTTGGCAAAAGTTGGGAAAGCTTCCTAGTTAGCAACTGTGCTTTTATCTAACTGCCTATAGGGGTTGGTCAGTAAGAAAAAGTCTCTGCATTATCTATAATCTGCTGCAAACAGAAACTTCTCTAAACAATGCCGAGACCAGTACAATCTATGGATGTAGAAACATAAGTATTTAGAAAGCAGTTTTGCAACAGTAGCAGCTTCCCTGGAGGGTCTGTGTAGCCTCTGTCCATGCATTTTTGACCAGGTTTATAGTACCAGGTATAGATTCCCTCCTATAGAGCAGGCGTCAAATCCATCAGAAAGCAGCTGGTTACCCACATAATAGCCACACTACTAATGCACCAGTAGGCATATCTTTCCAGCAAGTTAGCGTTGTGCTCACAGGGTTCACAGATGAGTAAGATTGTTCAAACAATACGAAAGCTATAACCGTGCTGAGAATAAGTTATTGTTGATCGCTCACCCTAAGCACATCTATATCACTACTGCAAGAGTCAAAGAATGTGGCAAAAAAATGCATAGAAAGAATTTAAGAGCCAGAGGATGGAGAGGATTTCTGTGGAATACAGTCTTCTGAACACAACGTGGCTATGGCACCCATGAGTTCATAACAGCCATGTGCAAGATGTCGCCCGTGAATGTCCCATCACAGTTGAGGAGAGGGTTCATGAAGCCTCAGTCCTCCCTGAACCACTGTTAGCAGCTGATGGCTGGGTGTATGATGGGAGTTGTCACTCGTAAGTTGCTGGTAATCAAAAATAAAATAAAATTAAAAAACGAAGTAACTTCATACCTATAGTCATGCAAGCAAGCCTAATTAAATTTAGTGTGTCCTAAAAATGCAAAAACGTAGGTAGAAGAAGAGAGGATTCAGCAGGGATGGGAAAAAGGTGACAGAGTTAATGGGGGCATGAAAATTCACAATAAACATGTATGAAATTGTCGAGGAATTAAAGCGAAAAATAGTTATTAAAGGATTGATGGGAGATGATGGAACAGTCTAGGTCTGGGGGATTTCCACACAAGGAGCCCAGCTGAGCGGAGGTGCACAGGAGTTGATGCAGCTCTTGCAGGTCGATGTGCCTTTTGTTTCTTTTGAAAACCATAGCCAGGGGCTGGAGAGATGGCTGAGCTGCAGAGTGGCTAAGAGCACTCACTCCTGCTCTTCCAGAGGACCCGGGTTCAATTCCCAGCACCCATATGGCAGCTCACATCTGTCTGTAATTCCAGTTCCAGGGGATCCAATACTCTTACGTGGACATACATGCAGGCAAAACACCAAGGCACATAAAATAAAAACAAATAAATTTAAATAAATAAAAAATCATAAGCAAAAGCAAGTACAGCAGACTACATCCCCTGGTTCTGCCTTCTCCTTATGGATTTGCAATTGCATTGCCGTCACTTGGCCATGGCTCCATGGATGACCACAGTAACTTGGTTGTCACTGAGAAGCTTGCTCCAAGTCTGTTACTGTGAAACAGTTGCACAGGTGACCTCGCTTGCCCATGTCTAGAGAGTGTTGGTAGAAGACCTCACTGGTGATTAATTGTGGCAAATATCTGCATTTTGCTTATGTCTTATGGTGACAAAGTCTAACTATGTTTTCACAATTATGGGGAACTCATGAGCACACTGATGAATATTTCCCATGCTTCAGTCATTTTATTCATGTGGAAAACAAAGCAAGACTCTGACCTAGAACATATACAGACTGCAAAATAATTAATCTTGAATTATGCTCCTACCTACTAATTCAGATGCTCATAAGAAAGTGTCACATTAAAGAATCATGGCAGAGGTGGGAAAATAGCACTTGCTGCTCTTAAAGAGCACCTAGGTTCAGTTGTTCAGCTTCCCTGTTGGGTGACGCACAGCCTTCCACAACTCCAGCCCCTGAGAATCCCCTGTGCTTTTCTGGCCTCTCCGGGTACCTGCATGCACATTGCAATACTGACATGCACCCACATGAGTACACATTGCACATACTGATGCACACGCACCTGCATGTACATTGCACACACTGACATGCACCCACGTGAGTGCACAGTGAACACAAATAATAAAAAAACCTTTAAAAACCTTTAAAAGGGGCTTTAAAAATCGTCATTGTTCTGTGACCAAAGCCCCCAAGTGTGCACACAGAACTCCCCCTCACGGGCACACACCAAAAGGATATAGAATTAGTATAATCTAAATGAACTGAGTGGTTGTAATGTTACCTTACAGTTGTGCAGTATTACTGTCTGGAGAGCCTGAGTGATGAATGTGTGGACGCTTCTATTTCTCACAAGTACTTGTACATTTATATCAAAAATCAAGTTAAAATAAATTCATCTAGAGTTTTTAAACTTTATGTCTCACAGACTATAATCTACATATGAGAGAGAACATGCTGGTTTTGTCTCATGAGTTTGGGTCTCCTCACTTAAGGTTACACTTCCCTAGAGAGGCTGGATTAGGTGATAAGAAGATGGAAGGTGGGGAAAGGACACATGGGATGTGAAATGGGAAATCATCAGGGAAGGCAGGGGAAGCAGGAGCATGTTACAGTGGTCTCCACACTGTGTGCTGATTTAAAATATTACAGTGGTCTCCACACTGTGTACTGATTTAAAATGTTACAGTGGTCTCCAACACACTGAGTACTGATTTAAAATGTTACAGAAGTCTCCACACTGTGTACTGATTTAAAATGTTACAGTAGTCTCCACACTGTGTGCTGATTTAAAATGTTACAGTGGTCTCCACACTGTGTGCTGATTTAAAATGTTACAGTGGTCTCCACACTGTGTGCTGATTTAAAATGTTACAGTGGTCTCCAACATACTGAGTACTGATTTAAAATGTTACAGTAGTCTCCACACTGTGTACTGATTTAAAATGTTACAGTGGCCTCCAACACACTGAGTGCTGATTTAAAATGTTACAGTGGTCTCCACACTGTGTGCTGATTTAAAATGTTACAGTGGTCTCCACACTGTGTGCTGATTTAAAATGTTACAGTAGTCTTCACACTGTGTACTGATTTAAAATGTTACAGTGGCCTCCAACACACTGTATGTTGATTTAAAATGTTACAGTAGTCTTCACACTGTGTGCTGATTTAAAATGTTACAGTGGTCTCCAACACACTGTGTGCTGATTTAAAATGTTACAGTGGTCTTCACACTGTGTACTGATTTAAAATGTTACAGTGGTCTCCAACACACTGTGTGCTGATTTAAAAATCAAAGCATAAACTATCATTACTGTTCAATTTCTTGTCTTAACACAAGAACAAGAAAGCAAGAAGTACAGGTTGGTAACAGTCTATACTCAATTTAATTTTATACAGTAAAACTAGAAATGTGATTTAAGTCAGTTGGACAACGATGCTTGACTCTTCATGCTGGCGAGGATTCAGAAGCCCGTCCTACCGTGTGAGCATTTGCTTGGTTTACTCGATTCATTCCCAGCGCTGTGCTTTTCTGTTCCACAGATCTGCATCTCCAGATGCCCAGAGAAGTTTCTAACCTACGTGGAAATGCAGTTTTTGAGCAAAGAAGACAAAAGCCACTGGGAATACTATCGCCAGTTCTGCAAGGCCACGGCCAGGCCTGCAAAGGTGCGTGTACTCCAACTCTGCAAGGCCATGTCCAGGCCTGCAAAGGTGCGTGTACTCCAACTCTGCAAGGCCATGTCCAGGCCTGAAGAGGTGCGTGTACTCCAGCTCACTCCTGGAAGGAGCTTAGCTGCTATTTCGACCTTCAGTGGAACATTCTAGTTTGCTACTGCAAAAATGTCCAGATCCAGAAAATGAATATTAGTGGTACCATTCCAATAAAACACAAGCACACATGAACACTCAGAAACACATACTGTTCGTGGCGTATCAACACACAGAATATTCAGGGCGTGCACTGTATAGACAGAGGCACATGCCATTCATGACGTACCCCTGTGTACACTTGTTGGGTAGAAAAGACTGTTAAGTGAGCCTAGGTAGCCCTGGCTGAGAGACTTTCTATATCTGAATGGGCTAGAATTTTATGTCATCTAGAATCATCACTATGAAGTCAGACTGCTAGGCGGCTCAGCTGATGAAGGTGCTTGCCGCCGACCTGAATTCCCTCCCCAACACTGACACCAACGTGATAGAAGAAGAAAACAGAAACTGGTGATGGGATTTCCACATGTATGCCTTAGCATGCATGGTGTACACAGTGCACACACACATGCACACACATGCTCACACATGCACACACACATGCTTACACTAAATAAAACAGTGCAATAAACATGTTTAAGCCCACACTTTCCTAGATTTGACATACACGGGAGGTTTCTAAAGCTTTAGTATATTAAATACTATTAATTGCTTATTAATTACAGAAAATGCTGTTTTTTTCCAGAAAAATTTTGAAGGGTCAGAGATCCAGAATGTAAGCTTTTTGTAATATCATGGCATTTTATCTCTGTTGATTCACTCAGAGCATTGAGAGGCATTTTTTCAAAAAGAATTTCTATGTAATAGTCTTATAATTACTGGCAGTGGGGAGACAGTTTGGGAAAATGAGATGTGGAGTTAAGATTTCAAGCTCAAATTTTTGATATTGAGAGTGAAAGTGGTCATTGCCGGCTTTGCACCATTAACCTGCCTGCTTCCCTTCCAGTCTCTCTTAGATCTTCTGTCCCGTGGTGACTGTCCCCCAGCGCTCTATCCCAGCAGACCCTGTGAGTGGTGATTATCTTACCGTTGAAACATGGAATCTACCGAAATGTAACTTAATTGAGTTTCCTCTGTTGCTAAGCTGAGGCCGAGAAAGTCCAGTGCCACCGTGAGAGCCCAGAGTTAGTCATGAGCCATGTCTCTGGCCACAACAGTCCTCACTCCAACTGCAGCATTTCCCCCAGCACTCGGTGAGGTGTGGGGCTTTGCTACATGAGCATGTTAGGAAGCGGAAGGACTGATTTTAAGAAGCCCACCGGTGTGATCTTATGTATCCCTCCAAGCATGTATAGCCCACACAAACAGTCAGGCATACCCACTCCTGAATTCAGCCAAGAACGTTCAGGAGTTTCCCGAGAAGCAGTTTTTAAATTGCATGTTTTGTCTTCATAATTTGACATTTGGAGTTCTTCTGTTTCCCTGATGAATATATATTTGTTTCTTTGCTATTTGAGCACAAACTGATAAGCCATTCAGAAAGCTGAAATAACCTCTCCTCTTCCTTTCTGAAGGATGTAATTCCAACCACAGAGAAAAGCTTCATGTGAGGGTTTTCAACCCAGTGTTCATTCAGACCAAGCCAAAGAACGGTTAATACAGAGCTAAGAAATCAGTCACAGCGGGTGGAGGTGGGGGGACAGGAAGGTTGCAGTATCCAGGGGCAGGCGAACACTGAAATAACCACTGTGTTCACAAGAGGAAATACCTTAGAACTAATAGACAGAGAACAAAGCACACGTGGGTCGATATTCAGTAAAATGCAGACGATTGGAGGCATCATAAGGTCAAGTGTATTGAAATTAAAATAAATCCCAGAAATTATTTAAGAAAAAAAGATCAGAAAGAAACACACCAAAAACATTAAGGAGTTGTTTGCAGAGGGTGTGGGAAGGGAAACAACACGGGGCATTTTCTCTCTCCTGTTTTCTGTCTCGCAATTCTTCCATAATGAGTGTATAGTTCTTCTAAAGCAGGAGAAAGGTAATAGGCACCAATCTAAATAGGAAGTCAAGTATGTTGAATTATTTGTCACAAAATCCACGTGTGGAGTGCCAATCATCTCTCTGTGGTCCATTAAAGACCCCGAGGCAGAGGTGGCTCGGGTGAGAAATAACAACCCTAGAATTCCCTAGGCGCTGGCTGTATGTGGTCAAGAACAGCATAGAAACTTCTTATGGGAAAAGGAAAAATAGCTGTTCTCACAACTAGATTTTGACTAAATCACATGTTTGAAAATATACATTAGGGATATAAAAATACATAATCCATAACCTCTCTTAGTCTAATGAAATAATGAGAGACATTAAGATCAACGTAACAATCAGCTTGTGTTCTCTTAGCAGAGGATCGAGTATATCACTACGAGACACGATGTGCAACTAACAACACATAGTCCTTAAATATTTTATAACAGGGACAGTGAGATTACGTGAGAGGGGATGAAAAAGGAATTCTGTTTCCTGTATTATTTTGGCACCGAAAAAGGGTGTAGAAGAAAGATGAGAAAGAAACGGAACAGCAAAATCATATGGTTCATTGTGGGTATCATTTTGGGACAGTGTATCATTTTGTAATTTTTCTTCTTATTTTCTAAATATATACTGAGCATATTAATTAATGTGACATCAATTAATAGACTGGAAATGATTACCAGAAAGAATCTGTAAAATAAGGCCAGGGGATCTTCTAGGTGAAAACTTACACTTATGGTAGACATAGAAGCAAAGGTTATACTTAGGGTGTATATGGGAACAAAAAGACTAGAAAGAGCGAGAGAGAAGGAATATACTGGCCCTGCTGCGTGCCAAGCGCCCCACTGGAGAAGGATTAGGGTGAGGTCACGTGGGGAGGCAGAAGCAAGGCTCTGACTGGTAGAGAGTGAGCAGAAAGGAGTCCTAGAGGCTGCTGCTCAGATCCCCAGAAGGGAGGTGGAGCAGGAGAAAGATGGGAAGTTATAAAAGAAGTCAGCTCCATCATCAGAAGACAGATAGGCAAGCCAAGGAAAGCTTCATGAGGAAGCTTGTTCCCTATACCAATTGGCTCAGTATTTTAGGTTCAAGCTCTACATATAAATCAGTGATACTACTTACAAGAAAAAATATATAAAAATTATCTATTCATTTCTGATTTCTCTTACCTCTTCATTTAAAATTGGGGCTGGAATACATTAGAATACATTTAGTGCCCAGCTCTACAGTAACCGTTAACGTAGTGTGTTTGTAGAGGCTAAGGATTCTATATAACCAAAACAAGACCATAAATGATTTAACTCTTCTCGGAAATTGCATCAAAGATTGTGGCCCTCCATCAACAGTTTCCATCTTTCAGTAAAATGTAGGTGACTTTGCTGGCAAGGAGGCAGTTATAAGAATTCGTCATTGGAAGTCCCGTCCCCATGGGAGCTGGGAGCCTGAGCTGTTCTTATTCCTCCAGGAAGCATCCACTAAACTCTAGTTTCCAGGGTTTCACTGAGAAAAATATTTTCAAAACAGTCTCTCGTCTATCACAGACTGATCTCAGATAGCCAAGAGTGACCATGAGCTTCTGATCCTCCTGCCTGCACTTCTCAGGTGCTGGGATCACAGGTGTGACCTTCCACATCATCTGGTGTTCAGGACGGAACCCAGAGCTTCACACAGGCTCTGTATTCCTAAGATGCATGCCTGCCCCCATCCAAAGCCTGTTATGTGCCAGTCCTAAACTCCTCTCACCATGCAAGCAGTTTCGCCTTCAAAGCGCGTTCAGCATAAGTGGCCTGAGCCTATGTCCCTTCACCTACACATCTTATTTGTGCAGTATGATGAATCTTTCACGTGTAAAAATATCAACAGGTTGGAGTGTGACTTCATGTTGTGATACTGTTTCCATTTCTGTCTCATGACCACCAGAAAGCCCTGAAGATGTCAATAAAGGGTAGTTAGCTATCTCCACTGAGCGCATTTTATGCCCAGCAAGAACCTGACTGCAGACAACGGGAGGTTTTTAAAGGCTAGACTGGTAAAAAGGTGTTTGCTGTGGTTTTCTTTCTCTTCCACAGTCCTGCAGAGATGCATACCTGACTTCTCAATCATCAATGGAGTCTTAACAGTAGGAAGCAGGATGCAGGTTGAAGATGGAACTGGGAGGATCAGAAATACCGTAGAGCTCAGGGAGGCTGCAGCGTATGTCCATATTTCTGTGTTGTTTCGATGCATCTTGTTATTGTATAAAACATGAGAGTACCACTTGGAGTTACAGGAAATCACTTGCGTAGTATTAAATGAAGTATGCATGCCGCTCTAGATTAGAAAGAATAGTGTCTTTCAGAGTGGTTAACCTTCTGTTAAGCATGAAGATTTGGTGTAGAGAAGGGTGCTGTTGCCAGCTCAGACTCTACAGTCAACTTGAGCACAGTCTGTTTCCTGCTGTCTGTTTGCCTGTGTGTGGCACACAGCAGTCTGAATTGTTGAGAGATACATTTCCTTTGCTATGTGCCCATTCGCATGTGCGCCGACGTGGATGTTCCCCTTTCACTGCTCACTTGCAGAGTTAAAAGCAAAATCAAAGGAATCCTGGAAATTTATTTCCTTTCCTTAAAAGACACTGGGAGTACAGGTGGCACAGCACCCTCCTTCGTATTTAGAATGCCATAGCAATGTAAATGAACCTCAGAAATATGAAGCTGTGTGGAAATCTACAAAATAATGATACACACATGACTCTGCAGACACAAGACACAGAGCGAAAGTCGATGTCCTGTGGCGCACACAGATCACAGTGGTGGGACAGGGGTTACTTTGGAAGAGGGACATGATATGATGGGGGCTGTTCTGTGTGCTCGCCTTGACCACCCACCATGTGGGGCACAATGATCTATGAATACTCTGACCTGAATTCCATGATGCTGTCTGGCTACCGCATGACAGAGATGCAGGAAGAGGGATTAGGATGACATGACGATCAGATCTAGAAACGTTGTAAATTAGAGCCTGTCATTTAAATGGACCTCTTACAGGGGAGCTTCTGCTATACTGAGAGCAGGTAGTGAGAGCTGTGAAAGGATTCCTCCTGCTTTGGATGGCCAACTCCTCTGTATGTGGGACAACAGCTTTGCTTGCAGTCTTCTCGAAATGACATCTGATGGGCTGTTGGAGCTAGTGAAGGGTCACTGCAGCAGACGCTGTCTGAAAGCGTGCTTGAATAGAATCTTGCAAAAATCTTTTTTATTATAAGAATGTTTTTCTAATATTAACCAAAATAATTTACTTTTCCTTCACTGAACTCAGTGGCATCAGTAAAATCTTTGATGCCAGGACAATCGGACTGAAGGTGTTTGAAGACTACGCGACCTCCTGGAAATGGATCCTTGTGTGAGTGAGACTGAGCATGCCCTCCCTGGATGCTCTCTGACGACCTCTAGACTCTTTAACCTCCTTGTTCTTACTAAATGGTCACACGTGGGCTCAGTCCTCAGGGTCAATTTCTTTTTCACATAGGGGTAAGGACAGGGCAGATACATTTGAAAATATACCCACAAGAACATAAGTTTCAAGCTCATATATTAATTCACTAGTAGAACTGTGTACCAAGTCCCTGCCATTGTGTCTGGGGTCCTGTGCTCTGCTCTTTACATTCATAGGGGGTAGTCATGGTTTGAATGCTGTTTTTTCCCTTGTCCCTCCTTTGACTCCAATGAATCAGTTGTGATTTTTACTGTGCTCTTTTCACACATGATAATAATTCCCATTAAAGGCTATTCTGGTTCTGAGAAACTTAAAATGCATACAAAGGTAGAGATTTAAATTTTCAGAGGTAAGATTGGTGTTTTAGAAGGTTGACACGTGGGATGACTGTCCTGACTAAGGTGAGTGTGTCTGGTGTGTACGCCTGTCCTCTCTACCTTTGCACCACTTGGACGGTTGACACGTGGGATGACTGTCCTGACGTAGGCGAGTGTGTCTGGTGTGTACGCCTGTCCTCTCTACCTTTGCACCACTTTCTAGAGCTGAGAAACTTCTGTGTTTCCCTAGTGACCAGAGAATAAAATCAGTGCCCTTTTAGTGACTCCAAGGTGCTTTATAATCACATCAGCACAGCGTCTCAAGCTCACCTGTCTTCCTTGATTAGCCTTACATGTCATTTTATTTTAAAGACAGCTTCCTAGTGGGTGGAGAGATGGCTCAGTGAGTAAGAGCACTTGCTTCTCCCACAGAAACCTACGGTTCTGTTCACATGATGCTCCTAACAGTGGCCTGTATCTACAGCTTCAAGGGATCTCTTCTGGTCTTTATGGGTACCTGTGTGTGTGTGCACGTGTGCGCGCACACACACATACACAAAAGATATAAGTATTTTTCTGTAGTCTATCTATACTGACTTAGATCTCACTGTGTAGTCATGAAGAAAAGTCTTGAACTCCATTCAGTTTCAGCCTTCCAAGTGCTGGAATTACAAGCATGAGAAACACCTGATGATATTGTATTAATTATTTATATATATTTATAATTACATATAATATAATCATAGATGTATATCTGGACTATATAAATATAGATGCAGATAATTATTTAAATAAAATTAATTATGTATAAATAATCTGCCACCCGTCAACTGTCAAATCTTGTGCCTTTGCATCTTCTATGACTTTTTCTACTTTCTCAGAGTCGAGGGTGACTCCACTTTACTTTTTTTTAAGTACTGAGAGATAGCCTGGGACTTTATCTGTGCTCAGCAGGCATCCTTCCACAGAGCTCCATCTCCAACCTCCACACCTCATCCTTTAAAATCAGTTTACTGACACGTATGAAGCTTCTATTATTTTTACTGATAAATGCCTTCCCCTGTTTTCTTCATACCCATTGTCTATGTGTACATATCTCTGTATACACATAGCTACTTATCTTCTATATAAAGTCTTTCATTCCATATTTTATTTATCTGGTTTATTTCTCTGATAAACTGACAGCTCATTTTTTTCTTTTAGTTTTTGGGGAGTGTGTCACTTGCAGCCAAAGTTGGCCTTGAATGTTCTAAGAGCTGAGAAGGTTGTCTTTGAAGTACTAATCTTCCTATCCTGCCTCTTTCATGCTGGAATTAGTAGTATGGACTACAATACCCAGCTAAACTATCAACTCTTGGCATTAGTGATGTGGGCTACCATACCCAGCTAAACTGTCAGCTCCTTAGGATGACAACTATGCCCAAGTCATCTTTATCTCCCTAGGTCACAGTGTAGTTTTAAAAACATAGTAGATGCATAGAGGCAGTTGTAGAAATAAGAGTAGAAGAAGCTGGATACTATGTCTTTAAGCACAGGGAATTTGCTAAATTTAACACTGTATTGGGTGTGTAATAGTTAAAAATAATTTTCTTAAGTTTAGAGCTAGCTCCTTTTGTGAGGTTTTACTGATTCAATGTTCTGCCTGCAATCACTCCATAGTCAAGATTTCAACCTACACTTGACAGTGGTTAAATGGGCTTTCCTACTGTCACACACAAATGTCACCAGGTAATTTCTTTACCTCTCTCTTGGTTTTTGTCCACTAATCCTTGGACACACCTCACCCGATACACACTAACCCTGTGCCCACTTCATACCCCTCCTACCCCTGACCCCTAAGATGTTCCTTCTTTTCCCAGCCTTTCTGCTCCAAAATCACTCATAAAGACCATTTTAAGTATTCCCTTTGGGTCATGCAGTAGAGTAATCTTTCAGCCAGATTTAATGTCAATCATTAAAGTTTCTACAATTTCAAGAGGGAAAGACTTTTGAAGTTCCTTCTCAGGTCGAGAATGCCACACTGTCATATGTTTAGTGACAAACGCTATGAAGGGTCTCTTAAAAGATGACCTTTGAGACTCTTTCCCCCATAAAGACACCAGACTGTCTAACTGGTAGTTTGCAAATTTCACCAAAGGTGTCAGTAGTTAATAGGAGAGTCGGTCAACTTTCCAGTAGTAAAGAATTCTCTTTAAGGAGATTGTGCCAGAAGACTCCATTCTGACCTTAACCTGGGTAGGTCAAGGTCTGTCTCCTCTAGTACCTCAGTCAGGCTCCTGGGAGAAACTAACGCAGATGGAAAATGGTCACGCTTTCTGTGCTTGACACAGCCCAGGAACCAGGAGACTCCTCCTGCCTGCAGGTCATGTACCCAGATCCCTCGGGACTCCAGACAGATGCCGGATGGTGTCAGGCATCTCATACTGCTCAGGATAATTTACACGCGACAGTGACAGCAGGGTCATGAGTTCAGGACCGATGCATCCACTTATTTTTCTCATTTTTCCACCTCACGTTTACTCTGTTACTGGCAAACAGCCGTGTTCTGGGACATCTTCCTTAGTCATCAGATTATCTCAGTTTTGTCATGAATGTTTTTATCACTAAATAGAAGGGTGTGAAGGAAAAAAGCAGAAGTTGGAAAGTGTGACCGCCAGGTCAAAACTGTGAGCCGGGGCACCTGCACTTTACCTTGCATGTGATCTTCCTAGGCTGTGATAGTCCGGTTTCTGGAGACACCCAGGATGTTTCTGGTGTGAAAGATTCACTGGTCACTTTCCTCTTTCATGTGAAATTCTTAGAGAAAACCATTGCTTATACTTCTTAGAATCATACGTGTTGCCCCAGCCAGGTAAAGTGGAATATTCTAGAATGATTTCAAACAGAAAAGGCTCTTACCTTGATGTTGGTCTTATGTTGTACTGAGCACGTCTGACTCTGTTTGTTGTGGGTTTTACCTGCAGTGGCCTGACCTTCGCCATGGCACTGAGTTGGAGTTTTCTGATCCTCCTGAGATACATAGCTGAATTCCTCTTCTGGGTCTTCATGCTTGGCGTGCTTGGAATTATAGGATATGGTAGGTACCACAACTCTTAAAATCTCCAAGTATCAGAATAACTTTCCTTGTCATTAGCAATTATTGGAAAGCATTTGCTTGCCTTAGACTTAGTTAGTTTGGGTCATTAACTTTACAATATTAATTTAATTTCACATCTATTTTCTCCATAACTCGTTCTGTCATTATCTTGAGAAAATCTGCATAAGAAGAATCTACTCCTGTCCCTAGCAGCCTTTGGTCTCAGTCCTGATGGGGATCGGGAGAGCAGAAAAGATCCTGTAAAACAAATGGAGCTTTACACGCAGTTTGTCTTCCCATGACTTGTCTGTCAGTCAGTGGCAGGTCTGCACAGCTGCATGATTTGATCTGCTTTTCTTAGATCTGATCGTACATCTAATCAGGTGCTGGCACACGCTTTAGTGGTCAGCTCCCATAGTGAGGCATCACCCCCTAGAGGCAAGCACACTAAATCACAGTCATTGGACAAAGAGTTCAATTCGATCTCACCAAAAGCGGTGCACATCAGTCCTGACGTGAACACTAAATAAAGGAATTCAAGTGTCTCCCGCTGGGACATTTGTCCTGGGCCTTCTAAACAACAAATGGGACAACATAGAGCAATTTATATTCCAAAGAGTTACTTCCCCCCAGCACTATTTGGATCGGCCACATAGTACACACTGTTTCTGCCGCTTCAACAGGTTTGCACATATAACATAGTAAGGGTGTGTGGCAGGCTCATGTTCAGTACCTGACCTTGGCTATAACTCAGATGCATACTGTATAACTGAGTAACTATGGAAACCATTCTTAAGATTACAAGACCTAATTCCCACATCTGTACCATCAACTAATGATGGCTTCCATCTTAGAAGATAAAAAAAATGGATCTCAGGCTGACAGACTGAGTCTAGACGCAGTAAGTGGTCAGTTAGTGGTTCAGTTATTGTCATTACACTCAAAGAGCCCCGCCCTCCTTGGCATTCTCCCCTTGCCCTGATGTCCTGCTGAGCACAGCCAGGTGAGCAGGGGCCCGTCTGGTAGAGGAACCTGAGAACTACCGTCCCTAATCTTTTCGTGTGTCCTACCTAGATTTGCCGCTGGAGCGCCTAGGTGTGTAATCCACTCTCTCCTTTGGTATCATCAGGGCAGGGAGGGCAATAAAGCCTTCATGGGCTTCACTGACTTGTCTTCAGCAACAAGAGAACCGAGACTGGCTGTGCCAAAGTCCTGATGCTGCAGAGGGAGAGACAGGAACACACACGCGCAAGTAAAGCCATCAGTCCCGGCTGCCTGTTGACTCCCTAGGTAGCGCTAACCCAGCAACTAACTGCATGGCAATTAAGCTTGAAGCCATTTACAGTGAGACAAATGTCCATTTAGGTTGAAAACTGTAAGTAACAGCTGTGCCTGGCCTCTGTGACTGGCTTGGGCCACTGATTATTTACTGTCATGGAAAACCAAGCATTCTTATTGATGGTACCGAATTTACTAAGGCGTAGAATAATGTGGATATGTCACAGTGAGCGGGTTAAAAAGCTAGTGTGTGAGCAATGACAGAAGAGTCTCACCACGATGAGCAGACTGGGGGGCAGTGGAGTCTCATGACCATCCTGTGGTCAGCCTAGGATCCTGAAAGACCCCAGTGCTGTCTATGTTTGGCAGCATATTTTGACTGCCAACAGGGCAAATGCCAATCCTTTGTAGACAAAATCACCCTCAATTTATGAAAGTACTTGACTCAAAATTCAAAATCAACACCACAGGAAGGGGTCAGATATAGATACAGACAGAAGCCATCAGTGTCAGAATAAGATGTGCAATAAATCCAGCTGTAGAAAAAAATGCAAAATCACCATGTGTAAAATGTTTACCAAGTGAAGGATGAAATCACAAAACTAAGACAGCAAGAGAGACACCTGTGCACATGTGAAGATGGACCAAATGGAATTTTCCAGAATAAAAGAATTGTTAGACTAAAAATTAAATCAAAGCCTGGTGACATGGCTCAGTGGATAAATTCTTGCTAGGTAAGCCCGACAACAGAGAAAGAATAAGAATCAGAGAGAATGATGTCATACATCAGTCATATTTGAAAGACCTATCCATATCTGTACCAAGGAGAGTAAAGGAAGAGAAATGCATGTGGTCAGATATTCATTTATGCATGTTCATTGGCCATCAATTGAGCAGTTATGGCACACACTGCACTAGACTCTTAACATGGAACGAATAAGCGAAGGTCTTCACTGGTTTCAAGCTTGCCGTGAAGCACACTGTGTACTGAAGGTTGTGGTTGCTATAGGAGGGACAGGAAGCACAGGAGATGGGCACTGAGTGTGCCATGCAGGCTGAAGAGTGAGCACGGCTGTGTTAGGAGGGATAGGACTGGTGTCGTTCTTGCCGCTTCTGTTGCTGTCGTCTGACAAGGGCTCTGCACTGAGCCCACCCCAGTCCCAAGGTCTTTGTGAGAAGACAGATGTGAAAACACCTGGAGGAAGCAATACCTTGAGGTGGTGGCCAGGGAAAGTTCTAGTCGTGGGTGCAGCTCAAGCAAAGGCCCTGAGGAAACTGCATGCTGAAGGAATGGCTAGGAGGCTGAGTGGATGGAACTAGAAGAAAGAATATAAGTAAATAAAAACAGAACAGAGGTGATCAGGTCAGATTAAAATGTGCACATGCAAGTTGGGACTGTATGTTACTTAAGAACGATACAGAATGTGTAAGGAAACACAACAGTTAAAAGTGGAAGAATTGATTTTTAAAACTAGCAGTTATGAAAAGAAATCTATGGTGGTATAATAATATCAGACAAAATAGAATTTGAAATAAAGCTATTAGGAGCAGGCCCAGCCCAATTCACTAAAACAAAACCAATCCTAAACTTGAATAGATCTATTAAAATACTCTCATGATTCATAGAAGTACACAAGATAAATAAGCCAATAAATAAGATATTAGTACCGAGTATAAATAAGGGGTGCCGGCCCATTTTCCTGCAAGACAGATGTACTGTGGCAATATTAAAACAGTCCTGTTGTGGATGCTAAGGCTGCTATGAGCCAGGGGCCCCACTGAAAGCCACATAAATTCAGAAAACATTTTTGTCAACCAGAGTAGCAGTTGGGCTATTGCAGCCAAGCATGATTCTAACTCTGCAGAAATGGCCATATTGATCATTTTTATGTAGGTATGTATGGTAAGCATGTAGCTTCTACTTCAGAAAATAACACTGGATATTGGTCTTTTCCATCCAAGGCATATGGTACTGTTATCTGGAGTACCATGGCCTCCAGCAGAAACCGCAGTCCAGCATCCTGATATACGACATCGGAGTTCAGACCAGCATAAGCATGTTCTTTCAGCTGAAGCAGACGTGGTTCTCAATGAGTGAGTAGATTAACAACGAAAAAGCCTTGCTTGTGCACGGGGAAGCTGGCGCTCGGTGCACCCTGCTGAACACATGGACCACTCAGGGATGACTGTAGATGTCTATGAGTTATGAGTGGGGAAATTGTGAACATATTGTGTAGCCTAAGACAGCACAGCTTTAGAAGAATTCCAGGCCACTTGCCTTTGATTTGAAATGGTTTGATTATGGGGACTTGATTGATTTTTGTGATCTTACTTTAAAAGAAAGAGGACACTTATTTTACTCGCACAGCAGAAGCTTCCATCTAACTATTGCAGGAATTGTGAGAAATAACTGAGAATAGATTTACATTCTTAACTGTTCACATTATTGAGTTATTTAAGGTTGGCAGTAATTTCTAAAGCAAGATCATCTCAAAGATAGTTTCGGTCCTACGTTTCTATAATTAGAGATTCATGTTCATGGATCTAGGTTTTGACAGTCTCTCATTGAATTCTGTTTTTGAAGTTTTCCCTTCTTTTCATTCATATCGGCCTTGACATGTCAGAGGAGCTCAGTACGGCTGTAGGAAGAAGCGTGTCGGCATTACCTGATCACACGGTTATCCTCACAAGAGCCTAATCTCTGTACATTCCAAACCTGTTTCTGCCTCTTTTCCGAGAAACTCTGGGTATTAAGGGCAGGCGAACTATGTCCCCAAATGACACCCAGCACCATGCAAAGTGGGGATAGACAGAACAGCGGACACAGAAGGGGAGGCAGAGGACCAGGTGACCACAGCTATTCTGAACCAGAAGCATGGAGGCCAGACTGGCCAGAGACCTTGTCTCTGAAAACAGAAACCACAGCACAGAAAGAGAATCCATTTCAGTGTTGAACTGAGATTTTTAACTCCCGTGGGCTGGAAATCACAGCACTCTGCCCCACTGAGGCTGTTAGGTGAAGAAATAGTCTTAAGGAATAAAATGCCTGTGTGTAAAAAAGGACTCTACAGTGGGGACATCTGGGTCCTGTGCTGTGCTTACTCTCTGGGGAATTTCCTAGCTACAAGGAAAGGTGAAAAGTCCAGATAACTTTCCTCCTCCCTGAGGTGGGCGAGCCAGGACCACTTCCTTCTTGTAGAAACCTCCGCACTTGCTCCATTTTTCCTCTTATCTGATAGCCAAATCTGCTTCAGAACTTCTTGAGGCCAAACACTCTTGGTATATCCCCCCCCCCTAATTCTAACACACGCCTTTATTACAACAGCTTCAGAAAATGCCTGTACGCCCTTAGCAGAAGCGGTCTGCTAAGCTCATCCCGGGGTTTGCAGAATAAGCTTGCTTCTGGTGCCGGCTTGTGCTGCAGACTGACGTCTTTTCTCGTTCAGTGATCATCTTGTCCGTCATCGAGGCCATCATCGTCCTCGTGCTGATCTTCCTCAGGAGTCGGATCCGGGTAGCCCTCGTCATGCTGAAGGAAGGAAGCAAGTAAGGGGCTCAGCCAATGCTAAGGGCAGATGTCAGGCTGGGGGGGAGGGGCTCAGCCATTGCTCAGGGCAGGTGTCAGACTGTGTGTGTGCATAATATGTGTATGCATGGGGTGTTTGTGAAAGTGTGTGTGCACATTAGTGTGGAAGCCAGAAATTGACGTGACTCCACTTTAGTTTTGAGACAGAGTGTCTCCCTGACTCTGGACTGCACGTCTTCATTTAGACTTCCTAGCCAGTGAGCTCCTGCATCCTTCTGCCCCCACCTCCTCGGCATTTGGGATTACAGGTGTGGACCACCACGCCAGCTTTTTGGGTGGGCATCAGGGAGCTATCTCGGGCCCTTGTGCTGCACAGCAAGCCTTCCGCAAATGGGCCATCTTCCCTGCAGTGCCCACACCACCAGGACTTTTTAAGGAAGAAATTGAAGAACATTACGAACGTGTTTACATTCAGATATTTCCACTTACTGGGCAGGTCGAGGTCACCTCCAACAAGTCCTCTCTGTCTCCCATTCCACAGTGCAAACTAAGAATCTATGTAGTTTGTGCACACACACATGTGAACATGTACATGCTAGGAGATGGGGTGGGCGGTGCCATGGGCCCCATTATCCCACGGTGGTGCATATGTTAATATCACCAATTGAGAGAATTTGCAGAAGTCCTAATCGCTGTAATCCCATGATATCAATTGTGTGCTGTGCATTGTGTGTGCATGATACGCTTTCCTAGTGGACAAAGTGCTGATTCTTGAGTGCCTGACTATACATTCTGTATGAGAAACACATAATTCAGGCACACTTAATACCCAGGGCCACTCTCAATTTTAAAATATTACAAAATAAACCATCATTCATAAGATTCAATAATATCTGTAGTCTCCAGACTATTCCAAATGGTCACTTGAGACAGTCCGTGCCGTCAGGCTTTGAGTGCGGAGCAGGGAAAACTGCCCCAGGAAGCCCAGGCCCTCTGCTTACAACAGTGGAAACAAATCTGCTAACCACCTGGGGCAGAATTATTTTTAATTGTCTTTAAGGACTATTTTAACAAAATTGCCATATTATTATAATCAGAGTGCCACCCGAAGCCAGTGGTGTAACAGCTAACAAGCTGCTGGTTAAACTCTCCCCTTGCAATAGAGGAGGCCCTGTCATTACCCCCTGAAACTACTGATTTTCTGGGTGTAGTTTTTAAATGGTACGTTATTGTGTAGTTCACTATAACTCAACGCACATCTCACAACCTTCAATGTCTGAGTGTGTGGAGTGAGCGTGTGTGGTGCGTGTGTGGTGTGTACGTGGGTGTGTGCGGTGTTGAAGGGCCAGCATCACCATGACAGGTTGATAGATTGTCAAAGGGGAAGTAAGGGCCGGAATAAATGGGTCAGAGTTCGGAGTAAACTTTGAATTAACGGCTTAAATTCAGAGTGTGCAGGAGGGGAAGGCAGCAGAGCTCTGGTGTGAGACAGGATAATGAGGGTCATGTGTGCAGGTGCGTTTGGCGCGGGGAGATTTCCTTGGCAATACAGAACAGGAATGTGTTCAATCTGGAGACAGACTGGAGCAGCTTCTTAAAAGCCTCTAGTGACAATCTAGCAAGCTGTCACCTGGTGAAATGTCCTAGGAGGAAGACCCGCTGACCGGGTTCCTATGTGGTGGGAGGTGAGAACACAACCGTCTCTTCCCCCGGAAGTGGTGGGTGTGAGATGCCAAAGGGCAGATGAGGGTGGCCTGTCTGACTCTTCGTAGGATGGCGTGAACCGCAGAGTTCCCTGTGCGGTGCGGTGCCTGCAGCAAAGGCCAGCGCAGTGTGGAACACAGCACAGAGGTTTCTGAATCAGGAAAGGAATCTCACACTGTAGCACAGGGCCCGAAGGTCTTCTCTCACTTTAGGAAGCTAAGAGTCTAAGCAGAGGAAGACATCACTGTGGTCTGTCAAAACCTTGCTGGTCGGTCAGCAGGGAAGGGGACTGGAAGTCTCATGCAGGAAATACCCCTCTTTAAAATGCATGACTGCATGCCAAAGCCAGCTCAGGACTTGCTACGACCACCGCTGAAGAAAATGAGGAAATTATCAGTGACGTTAGCCCCATTACAGGAATCCGATCTAAGGCTTGCGTCCCGTTCTTAACAGACAAACGCTTGGTTATTGAGAGCGTGCAGCTCCGACCCAGATTCCTGCTGAACATCAACTATTTGCTTCATTTCAGGGCCATCAGCTACATCCCCAGCACGCTGTTGTACCCGATTTTAACTTTCATCTTGCTGTCTGTCTGTATTTCCTACTGGGCGGTGACAGCCGTGTATCCTTTGGCCGCTGGCCTCTGCTGTGACCTTTTTACGTTGATGTGTAAAATAATAGATTTCATCATGACATTTACACATATATGTATATATATATATGTATGTATACAAGTGATTGATATATACATATATATATGATTGCCCTTCGCTCATAAGTTCCTCCCACTTCCCTTCCCCGACCCTCCTCCCCTCTCTCCATAATGGATTTCTTTATCTCTTGAGTCTACCTTGCTATTTGAGACCATACTTCACGCCCAGGGTTTTGCATTCCTGTTAAGACAAGGAACAACCTAAAGAAGTAACTGGATTAGGTTCCAAGCCTAAAAATTTGTCGATCAAATTTAATTCCCCCCTAAAGAAGTCACAGAGATCTGATCCGTTCTAATGCTTTTTCTTGGCAATAACTAAGCAGTGTCCTCCACCTCTCACTGGTTCGTCAGGGCCCTATCAGTGCAGCTGGCTCACGATGCCCTAGTATCAGCCTCCTAGGAAGATGATCGTTACAACATGGGAAGAAAGCTCATTCCTCCACAGTCTGCCAATTGTGGTTTTCTTATCTGTTTATTTTTAATTGAGCAATAAACAGTTTATCCTTAATCAAGCTTGTTCAGTTTCTTGGCTACATCAGGGGTACCAATATTCAAAGTTATGGTCCCAGAGGGGAAATGTATCTATGAAGATGAAACTTGTGACCCAGATGTGAGTAAAAGAATTCTGCTATCGCGTGTCATGAAACTGATACAGGGGAGCTTGGTACGGAAAGAAAGGGAGGGTGTCGTCAGGAAAGCATTGTATGTAGCAGGTGGAACAGAGCTCGCTTGTCTGCATTAAATCTAGGAAGCTGCTGCTGTGCCAATGAAAGCACAAATAATGTGTGAAAGTACAGCAGGGAGAGAGATGGGTGCATATGGATTGAAATCAGCCCTTTCCAGAGCTCATTAAGGAATTCTGTCAGGTAGTGTATCAGAGAGTAACAACCAAAAGTAATGAAAAGAGGACAGCCTATCCAGCTGGGAAACCACAAGGAAAGAGAAGACCCACATTTGATGCCATATTCTCGTATCTTCTTCCGAGCACAGATTTTCCCTGAAACTAACGTTCCCAAAGTCTGCCCCGGGGCCTCCTGTAACTTCGCTTCCTACAGTGGAAGGAGTGCGTTTCACAATTACATCATGATCCTCCAGATCTACAACCTCTTTGCCTTCCTCTGGCTTATAAACTTCGTCATTGCGTTGGGTCAGTGCACCCTCGCGGGGGCCTTTGCTTCATACTACTGGGCCATGAGGAAACCCGAGGACATCCCGAAATACCCGCTCTTCGTTGCCTTCGGACGAGCGGTGCGGTAAGCTCAGCACTGAGCTCCACGCTCCTTTCTTCAGCTACAGTTTGTGCTCTGCTGTTCATGCGTGGCGAGTGAATTCAAGTGGAAAGGCGCTAATGAGTTGAAAATATAACTTGAGATTCATAGATGTTCATAGATTCGTAGATGTTCATTGCCTCTAGTTGCACAGCTTTGCAATCCCTGCCCCGGGTCAATGTCCTAAATCCCATAGGTTATAGAGAAAAGACGGATAATTGCTTTCAAACTTTCTGTGGAAAGCTCTATCAGTTTGAATAAGAGATTACAAGAAACCCTGCTTTTCTCCCTCCCTTTTATCCATGAAACCTGTTTAAGAGGCACCTGTGTATACAGAACAACCCTTCATCTTCTGTCCTGCTTGGTCTTCACCTAGATACCACACGGGGTCCCTGGCCTTCGGATCATTGATCCTCTCGTCACTCCAGACGTTCAAAGTCATCATAGAGTACCTGGACAGGCGGCTGAAAAGTAAGCTCACAGAAGTGATCGTAGACTTCCCTGCTAAAAGTGGGGTGGGGTGGGGTGCAGGTGACCCAGTGACTATTGTATGGGGTGGGGTCGGGTGCAGGTGACATGGTGACATTGTGGATCAGGGTGGAGAGGATAGATGTGGTAGAGATTTGAATATTTGGAAACACAGTCCAACAGGACTTGCTAAGGATGGGGTACCAAGATGAGGGGTGGGAGTGGGGGGAGGGGAGAGTGTCCGGGGTCCTCATGGTTGATTTTGTGAGGTCCAGGAGAGGCAAATTTCAAAGAGGAATTGAAGAATTCTGTCTTAACATATTACTGCGGAGGAATATGTAAGATGTCACAGGGGCAGTTCCGTATGTGCCAGGCTTAAGACACTGTGAGCCCTGACATCGCTCTTCATACACAGCACACGCAGTCAGCACACACAGGCTCTGCTCACACTGTCTTCATACACAGCATATGCAGTCTGCACACACACAGGCTCTGCTCACACTGTGTCTTCATGCACAGCACACGCAGTCTGCACACACACAGGCTCTGCTCACACTGTGTCATTTCACACACAGCACATGCAGTCTGCACACATACAGGCTCTGCTCACACTGTCTTCATACACAGCACACGCAGTCTGCACACATACAGGCTCTGCTCACACTGTCTTCATACACAGCACACGCAATCTGCAGACACACAGGCTCTGCTCACGCTGCATCATAAAAGATAATGAAGTGGGGAAAAAAGTTGGCGCTTTTATTTTCTGATTGAATTTCCTGATTTTAGATAGAATGATAACATTAAAACAGGGTGGTTTGGCAATCAAGTGAACACATAGACCTGGAATAACATGAGAATCCTACACATAAATTCTCACATTTAAAACTCTTTGATAGGGAAAGACTAGTCAGTCTAAAGGAGATAGAAAAAATGGAGTGCCCAAATGTGAATACATAAAGTATTTACAGTAAATACATAATTAGCCCAAAACACATCAAAGATCTAAACAAGGGATAGTGCTATAAAATACTTTTCGAAAAAGAGACTCTTTATGTCATTCTATTTGATGGCCATTTCTTGATTTCACACCAAAAGCACAAGGAAAGAGAAAGAAAATTGGACTTCATGAAATTTAAAAACACTTGTGCATCAAAGGAACGGCAGAGTAAAGAGACAACCTGCACAGTAGAGGAAAATCATTACAAATAATATGCCAGGTAATTAAAGGATACATGTCCAGAACACATGCAGAACTCCTATCACTTGACAGCAAGCAGTGAAAGTCCAAAGGTGGCCCAAGGAGTTGAGAAGACCTCCCCTATAGACAAGCACACTCAATTAAGACTGTAAGGACACACAGTCATTATACATGGACGTACAAACCAAACCACATCCTGATGCCGCCTCACACCCATCAGGATGGCCACCAGAACAACCGCAACAAGCCAGCCGTGAATAGTGCAGTGTGGGGTAGAGAAGCTGGGCCCTTCCATACAAATGCTTCACAGTACAGCCACCACGGAAACAGCTGCAGTCTGTAGAGTGCTAAAAACGCAATTTCATAGAAACTCAGAAAACGACTCCTACATTGCTCCCCAGTATCCGTGATAACAGTATCTACCACAGCCAAAGGATGTGACCCACTCACGTGTCTGCTAATAACGGGCAGGGTAAGGAGTGCATTCCACCTCCGGTACAATGTTAGTGCACAGAAGGAAATAAAGGGGCCGATTCTGAAGGGACTGTGCTAAGTGAGAGAAGCCAGATTTAAAAAATCCTCTTTGTATCATCCTACTTAGAATTCCTAGAAGAGGCAGCCCTCTGCCAGCAAGTAAAATATGAGCCAGGGGGAGCAAGTGGAAGAGAACGGAGAAGGGTGGCTTTTGATTGGCCATTGATTTCTATTTGATTTAACAAGAACTTCTGAAAATGGATAGTGAGATTATTTTATGACACTTAAAGGTGCTAAAGCCACTGAATTATATACCGAAGAACGGCTAAAATGTCATCTAGGAATACATCAGAGGAAAAAATTCCCGCCTTGTTTCTAGTGTCCTCCTTTTGGGTCTGAAGGCTGAGGGTCGCTAACAGACTCATACACCCCTCCACAGAGGCACAGAACAGCGTTGCCAGGTTCCTCCAGTGCTGCCTGCGGTGCTGTTTCTGGTGTTTGGAGAAGATGGTGAAGTTTTTAAACAGAAATGCCTATATCATGGTAAGTAGGCCACTGCTTGTCTATGGTGCCCTTTCTTTGCCCAGCTGACCCCATGTCTGCCCTACTGCCTGGAGAGCATTCTAGTATCTTGTGATTGACTTTGTTCCTGGGATAAGTGGGTGTGTGATCCCACGCATGAATCGGGGCTACACTTTTTCCTGAGATGTTACTACCTTTGATATCTCATTTAAGGGGAAATATTTGTGCTGAAATTTTCAAAGTGTGCTAGAGACCCAGAGAGATGGCTCTGAAGGTAAAGGTGCTGGCTGCCGATCCTGACAAGCCAAGCTAGCCCTAGGTTCCACAGGGTGGAAGGAGAAAATCAAATCCTGCAATGACTTCTACAGGCAAACTGTCAAGTGAGCATACACACATACACACTTGCACAAATGCACACACTCATGCATACACGTGGGCGCACACACAAATAAATGTAATTAGACTTTAAAATGATAAAAAATGAAAGTGTGGTAAATTGAAACAGTGCTGTATGTCCAAAAATTATATAAGAAGGAAGCTGTTGTCCCTTGGTCCTTCTGAGAAGAAACCGCTTTTCTAATAGAGGGATTTACATAATTTTAGAGAAGGGATTAATTGTTTTTAACGAACTTTGTGTTCAAGAAGAGTGAACAGAGGTAAGGCTTGGGCAAATCTCTAACTCATTTCCTGTGAGAATGTGCAAGCCTCTACGGAATTGTTTTGTTTACACAGTAGACTCAGGAAACACAACTCCCTCAAAATGCGGAAACTGCACTATTTTTACCATGTTTGCTTATTATCACAGTGTGGTGGGGACTGGGGCTGGATTCATATGGTCATGGATCGAGATGCAATTAATTTACCTATATTGAGAGATCATACTGAGCCTTTTAATCAGTAAATTCTCATAGTAAAAGGTATTGGCTTTCCTTTGGAGTAATTTATTTTGATGACAATATTCAATGTATTTAGTAACTACTACAGTCAAATGTTTCAAAGATAGACTCCCTCATCTGAGACTTGAGGAAAAGGCCTGCCCTACATACAATACTTGGCAAACCCGTTAGTGTCAATGACCCTGAGAGTTATGTGGGATCAAGGACAGAGAGCTCCTAGGCATCCTACTAACCTAAATGTTGGAAAGAAGACAGGACTGTTAGTGTGGAAGATGGCGGAAACTGGAATGTCCTGGGTATTATTTGCTTATGCCACTAACAAGAGTGTCAATCCAATCTTCTTCTTCAGATCGCATTATATGGCAAAAATTTCTGTGAGTCAACAAAAAATGCTTTCTATCTGCTCATGAGAAACATTTTGAAGTAAGTAATCAGACTGAGGATGACCATAGACAATCTGGTGAGACTTGATGTTCTTCGCTTGTAGTTACCTGGGGTGTTGCTGGCCTTAGCAGCCATGGAGTTTGATAGATTTTAATCAACAGTTCCCTTCATCCACCCAAGTGGCTACATATTTAATTTTTATTGTCCTTTCTGCTCAAGAAATTCTCCAGGTGACTTCCTTTAGCCTCTCTTTGGTGCCCATTTTCTCCTCTCAAAATTGTTGAGAAATGGGTGTGCAGAGTCAGAGAATAAATTTACCATACTCAGGATCCAGAGTGCCTTCGCTAATCCCACCAGATGACAGTAAAGACCACTACCCAAGTTCTTTGATCAAATTAACAAGCTCTGTGTTCTAACAAACAGGGCTATCTTCCTAAAGTGGGGTTTGAGAAAATAGCATCAAACACAGGAGAAGGTGGGGTTTCTATAGTTTTAAAAAGCTGCAAGACTAGGGGTTTTCAAGGTTTGGGGGATTTCCAGAGGAATCTCTGTAATGGTTACATAGGAACTTGGCTGAACATTTCAAAGTTATTTGGCAGAACATCTTATCAGGGTGTTGGGAGCATGTCAAATTCCAGAAATAGGTTAAAGCAAAATCAACTTGAATTTTGCAGCAAACAGAAACGGACTTGTTCTGACCTTACAACAAAATGGCTTCCATCCTTAAGATGGAGTCAAGCTGGTCCATCACCTAGGGAATAGAGAGCGAACCAGGCACTTTCGTTGTCATCCTCCCACAGGGACATCATTCCAGGGTCCTCATCTGCGAGTCTCGCTAGAAATAAGAAGCTCATGCCTGGCTCCCATGCTCCTGTCTTGCATTTAACAATTGCCAAATAAAATTTCACCAAATACACAGGAGAGTGACCCATGACTCTCTACCTTGTGTAGATTTCAAATACCAAGTATATTCAAACACTGAATTATACTTTCTTGTTTCCCCCTGACGCTCAGAGTCGCAGTTACAGACGAAGTCACACACTTTGTATTACTCCTGGGGAAAATTCTAGTGTCTGGGATTGTAGGTGAGTAGTGATAACAACATGGATTCAAAGCTGTAAGGAGTTTGGAGACTGCTGTGCCACAAACATCCGGATAGCCTTTCTCGGTGTATGATATCCATGTCCTGTTTTTTTTCATGTAGGTATCCTGGCCTTCCTACTCTTCACAGACAGGCTGCAAAGGATTGTAGAAGGACCGACAACTTTAAATTACTACTGGGTACCTTTTCTGGTAAGAACTGGTGACTTAGTCACTTGGGGACACTGTAACAAAAACAACATGGGGTGATGACTTTGGCCATAGAAATCTGTTCCTCACCATTTGAAAGGCTTGGCGATGACAGCTGGGGAAGAGATTGATTCTTCACATCACATGCTGGAGAGAAAGGTGGCACAATCCCTATATAAAGGTATTCCCACTGTGACCTCAGTGCTTCCCATAGCTCTTCCCATAGCCTTTCTCTTCAGTTCCACCACGTTGGGGATTGTAGTTTTAATGTAAGATACAGGGAGCAGTTCAGTCTACGAAGCTTAGCATCAGTGACACCATGATTTATTAAGAGATGGAAGCATAAGAAAAGCAAAAGGAAACAGAAACAGCAAAGACAGCAAGTATTACTGGCCTTAATCTGTGTCGCTTGTCTCCTGCTTCTGATGTTGGCTTCCTTGACTGCTCTGTTGATAGGGCTGCCTGCAGGAGGTTTGCTGGGTGCTCTTCCATGAGCTACATTCATAAGGAGGTAAAGAGGACTAGGCGGAGCAAGAGAAGCCAGCCCATAACACACTTAATGTGTATCCCCAGATATAGTGACAGGACCTTCTGGAGAAGAAGCTGGCCTTGTGAATCATGCCGGCAACTGTCAGCCAGGAGCTGATTCCCCACATGCGGCTCTAACTTGGACGAAGCGGTTCCCTGAAGGGAGTGGATGTCTATGCAGCGAAGCATCTGAGTCTTCTCTGCAGCTGACATTCCCAGTCACTGAGGATGAGTGGATGGACAGCTCGGCCGAGAGCCGAGTGGAGTCCTGCTAGACCCAGCCCAATGAGCTAGCTCTTCTAATCTGTATGACATAAATGCTTTTCCCTGAGGTCAGGGCAGAGGCGCAGAGAGGCCGAGTAACTTGGGGACCTAGGTAGCATATGCTCTTAACCTCTAGACTCTCCTGCCTTGATGCAGGGACTCAAAACTGAGAATCTTTGGGTCGGCACTAGGAATATCAGTGGTCATGTGAGCAAGGACATGTTTTTGTAATCTCAGGACATCATGTTACCATAAAGTCAAAGGTGCCTATATTGCAGATGTTCCCAACACAGAGTATGCCAATGTTTGCTTATTCTGCCTTCCATTTGCATTTGCCTTATTATTGCTCTGAGCCAAGTCAGTATGAACAAAGTCTAATGTGCTGGACCTCTTCTCTGTCTGTTCACAGACTCTGGTGGTTGGATCTTACCTGATTGCTCATGGGTGCTTCAGCGTCTACTCAATGTGTGTTGAAACCATTTTCATCTGCTTCTGTGAGTATCCAGCGTGTATGTTTGTCCTGTGGAAAACAAAAAGATGAGAAGGTGAAAACTCAGTTGCCTACCTGGCTTGGTGATTTGCTTTACCTAGCCTCAAATGCACAGCAGCATTTATTTGGGAGGAGATATTACTTGTAGATGCTTGTTAGTTCTGTTGTGGGGGATGGGAGAAAGAGAGAGAAGAGGGGGAGTGAGAGAAGTGTGCATGATGATGGTGGTGGTGATGGTGGTGGAGGTAGAGGTGGTGGTGATGGGGATGGTGGAGGTGATGATGGTGGAGGTGGTGGTGTTGGTGGTGATAGTGGTGATGGTGGTGGTGGTGGTGATAGTGGTGATGGTGGTGGTGGTGGTGGTGGTGGTGATGGTGATGGTGGTGGTGATGGTGATGGTGGTGGTGGTGGTGGTGGTGATGGTGGTGGTGGGGATGGTGATGGTGATGGTGGAGGTGGTGGTGGTGGTGGTGGTGGTTCTGGGAATTGAACCTAAGGCCTTGCCCCTGGTGGGAGTGGACTCTAAGCTCGATTGCTATTTTCATCTGATCTTCCCTCCTTGTATCTCTAGCAAACCAGGAGGTAGGGTCGAGATGTAAGAGAACAGAACCCAGCAGCCATGTTATGGCTGAGAGATAATTTCTCTGTCACATGGGATTTTCGGAGAGGCAGGCAGAGGAAGCTTCCTGAGAAAATGCCTTGTGGAAGACTGTTGGTTTTAAGGCAGGTCAGGAAGAAAGATAGTTGCTGAAGGAAAAAAAGTCTAGAAAATAGCATAATCTGATGTTTTCTAAGCATTTGAGAATCAATTTTCAATAAACAAAGAAATATGAAAATGTTATTTGCTAGATAGCTTGTCTGGCTTACAAGGAACTGTAAAGGATAATCTTGGCCTAGGGTCTGTGATTTATTTAAGAAAATGGAAAAAAAAACTGAAAAGATGGCTGATCTGGTAAATTCCCTTGTTACCACACTTGGTGACCTGAATTCTAGACTCACGGTCTTAGCCAGGGCTTCTGTAGCTGTGCAGAGACACCAGGCCCACAGCAGCTCTTAGAAAGGAAACATTTAGCTGGAGCTGGCTTACAGTCCGTTGTCATCATGGTGAACTTGGCAGCACACAGGCAGACATGGTGCTGGAGAAGGAGCTGAGAATTCTGCATCCTGATCCACAGCAGCAGAAGGAGACTGCGTCCCACACTGGGCGTAGTGTGACTATCGAGGTCTCATTCGAACCACCGCTCCCGTGGAAGGAGAGAGCTGACTGTTGCAAGTGGTCCCCTCCCCTTCATACATGAACCGTAGCCCATGCGCACACACACACACACACACACACACACACACACACACACACACACACAAATGTATGCGTTTAATAAGAAGACTAAAGGAAAAGGGAGCTGGGCTGGTTCCCATGGTTAGGAACGTATACTTTTGCAGAAGGCTGGAGTTAGATTTTCAGTGACTCCCAGCTCCCATGAAGGGTGATTTATGTCCTCCTATAACTAGATCTCCATGGCGACCTCTGGCCTCTGGACACTTGCAGTTATGTGCATGTATCCACCCCCCCCCCCAACACACACACACCAGTAAAATAACTTTAATGATTTTAGGACTGAGGAAATGGTTCAGGTAACAAAGTGTTTGCCACATAAGCATGTTCGGTCTCCAGAACCTATGTAAGAAGTTGGGAATCGTGGTGCCTGCTGTGATCCTGGCACTGGAGAGGCAGAGCAGTGGACCCCTGGAGCTTACTTGTCAGTCAGCCTAGCCTACTTGGTGAGCCCCAGTCTGTGTGCAACATCATCTATCTCAGAAAGGAAAGTGGACAGACAGCTCCTGAGGAGTGAGCGATATTCGAGGATGACCTCCGGTTCTCATGTGCGTGTACATGCATGTATATGGACCCACACATACATGTGCACCCACACAAACACGCTCCCCACACAAAAAAGTAAAATAGTTTAGCCTTTAACCCCGTGCTGGGGAGACTAAAGCAAAAGGGCTGCCAATGCCAGGCCAGCCTGGGCTGGATAGCAAGGCCTATTCTCAAAGTAAAAAAGTTTGAGCTATGAAATTAAATCTTTGCTTTACATTTTCCATGGAGTCAGTGATGTGTAGCAGCTCATTACCTTCTGAAATGAGCAGTCACAGAGCTGAAAGGTGACACTTTAGAAGCCCCAGGAAGAGCTTCCTTATAAACATGGAGATAAAGATCCCAGGGCCCAAGGGCTCGGTTGGAGGCACACCCAGGGGCAGAGGCCAGTTCACACCTTCTCCACCACCAGCATTGCCTCCGGTTTCCTCTATTTGACGTGCTAACACTGATTTCTCTGGTTTCTCCCTGTTCAACTCTCCAAATTGTAACCCTCTGGGTCCCTGTTGTGCTGTGGCTCCTAACACACAGGTGAAGATGTGGAGAGAAACGACGGCTCTGCAGAGAAACCTTACTTTATAACCCCCAGCCTGCACAGGATTCTCACCAAGAAGCGCCCAGGTCCCCAGAGACAGACAGAGTAGAAAAGCTCCAGGCAGGAGCTCTGTGAATTAGGTTGATTGCAATGTGAAAACGTTGCTTTGGAGCAGGGTGCAAACTCCGCGCTGTTTCTAAAAAGGCTGCAATTGGTACCACTTGGGAGGAGCAGGCGTTGGACAGTGGCCTCACTTTCTTTCTAGACTGTGGTCCCAACTGCAGAAACTGCAGCTGACAATGTTTTACTAACTTTTATAACTTTGCTAGCCTTTCGTTTTTATAAGTGTATATTTGTAAAGGATATTCAGGCAGGTTTTTTTTTAAACAAGACTATAAATATGTGATTGATTAGCCATAAACTTACAGAGTTGTAGTTGACCAACGTATGGTACTAAATTTGTAAGTATGGTGCTATGGTTATAGTTACTGCTTAAGCTGAGCAACAGCTCTCTAAACTGTGATTCAACTCGTAACCCTGGTTCCCTAGAAAGCATATTTCAATCTGGTGAGTCCGTCCACGACAAGCATGTGAAGCGCAGGTCCCATAGGTTCCGTGGCTAGCATCGCTGCAGGTGACGTGAACCTGTGGCCCTGTGGTCCATCTGTTTCAGAGACATGAGACTCCTACTGGGGTCCAATCTGGTTTGTGGATATCGTTTCCTTTACTATCAGCCTTTGGCCACCCTGAGAATATTCTGAAAGAGCAGAAATGGCTACCTCGTTCATCTCTTGCCTTTTGCCCGAGTTTCCTGTTCCAGTCATGTAGAAAGCCTTTGGACTCTCCTCATCACGGGAACATGCCTGTGTTCTTGTGACTTCTGCAGGTCTGAGTTCCGCTTTCAGTGAGGGAAGCACGCTGCTGGTCCCTTCAGATTTTAGTCTGTCAAGTACCGCATCTGATACTTTCAAGGGTGTGCTTGGTTCAAACTGGAAAATCTTCTCCCCACACCACACCCCCAGGGCTTAGGGAGGAAGCTGGTTTCTTGTGGCCGTACCTAAATGTCACAGGTGAACTGGACCCATACACCTGTCTGCTCTTTCCCGTGTGTGGAGGGGACCAGTGGGCCACATGGCTAATTAAAGCCCCTCCAAAGAGCATAGGACTAATCAGTGCCATTTTGGTTTTGATGCTAAACTCATGTCAGATTGTCTGTATATTAATAATGAAATGTGTGGATATCAATATGGCCCTCACATTTGAGAGTCGGAAATATATCCTGGAGTTATAAGTTAATATAAGCGCTAATTTATTTAATAATCCTGAAGTGTGTGGACCTAGATTTAGAACAGTTTTATGGAGACTTCCTACAGACAGTCAATTGTTCCAGAAGGTTTTCAGTGTGTCATCCAAATGTCACTTGGAAAAGAGCCTTCTTTCCTTCCTTGAAAAGGAAGAGAAAAGTGATCGCTTATCTTTTTCTTGAATTTTAGTAGTATTTTGTTTTCCACCATGCAAGAACCTCAACAAAGGTGTTTAGGAATGTAATATTTACCAGTGAAGCTGCAGCCGCAGGTGTCTCTTGTCTGGATGTGGGCGTCTCTGGATCGTAATAAGATACTTCAGTTGATCCAGCTACACACACAAATTAGCGATCGATCAGATGCGAGAAACTAGCCGTTGTTTTGCTGTGTTGTGGTGTATTCCCCAGAAACATAGTCTCTGTTTATTACTACTGTACTTAAAATGCGTAGCGTAAAAATGAATGTTGTTTCTGAGAAGAATTTTAGAAGCCATTTTCTTATACAGCAATTAAAGTTTTTAAAACAAAGAGCAATATTTTCAGAACTGTCCGTGGAAGGTTTTGAAATTAATTGTAAAGACCACTTTGTCAAGGTTTTACATTCTAAGTTGTCATTGGCAAAACAAAGGCAATTTGGAAACATATGTAATTTAGAAAGTAAATTTGGGTGGGGAGTAAACGTGGTTTCCTCAGTCATTCCATGGAAAGGCTTGAACTTTCGCCAGAACTGACCTGGGACACGGAATGAAATGATACCTTATCGATGTATTAACAAGGGCTGATTGTTCTCCATAGCTGTTTACAATGATGCTGATGGCGTCTTAAAAAAGCGATGTTTGGCGTTGTGCAGCGGGTGGGCAGCAGGTGGCGATGTTGCTCCTCCCACCGTTTTGCTGCGCTCTTGACGCTCTGCCCTCCTCCCTCCTAGTGGAAGACTTAGAAAGAAACGAAGGCTCTCCTTCCAGACCCTATTTCGTGACTCCGTCCCTAATGAAACTTTTGATGGAGCACAAAACGGATAAGAAGCAGTAGGAGTCAGCTGGGCGCCCCGCCTCCTGTGTCACCTCCTGCTCTGCTGGGTCCGTCCGACACTCCTTGCACAGTTCTTTGGTCGTCCGGGTCTTCCGTATCCACGGCCTTGCTGCTTGCGTTCGCATCTTATACCAAAGCCCACACTGTAACCTGTGAAGCCATCAGAAGTCGCAAGGAGATTGTTAATAACATACAACATTTTTATGCTAAGATCTTTCGTTTTGTATTTTTTTTAACATAAAGAGGCTTGGATGTTTGGGAAAATATATTGGGTACATTCATATTGTTTTCAGTATTAACTTAATGGCGTATACATGATTTAAATCAATAGATCCTAATAAATTTTTTAAGATGACAACTGAAAAGACTTCTGCAGGGAAAAATTGATAATTAAAGCAAGATAAATGTTTTTCTGTCCCTTCCCCACCCCTGTTTGAGAGTCAACCAATTAACCACCCGCCTCAATTTTTGCCTAAGTAGAGAATGCGTCCTGTGAGAGCTGCCAGTCAGCCATCCGCCCTAACCACTCCGTTCTCTCGCAAGTGCCTTCCTGGCTGGTCAGTACTTCCCGGATCTTGTGGGCAAGTGTACAGGCCTTGTTCGAAGAAATCAAACCCTGCAGTGTCGAGCGATGAAAGGTCTTCTCACGTTTTCAGTTTGTTGTGTTCTGTTTTGTTTCCATCTCGCTCACTGACTGGAAACCTCTGGTCATTTCACTCCTGATAATCCTCACCTCCAGAGGACTCAAACAATTCCCCTTGCGCCTCGTGGATATTCACAAATGTGTGCTACACGCAAGCAAAACAACCCGAAAGAAAATCTGTTGACTTTGTCTTTGTTTATAACTGAAGGAAGTTTTAAAGTAAAATCTTTTCTACAGGAGTTCCTGAAAAATACGGTAGGTCGGCCCCTGTACATCTAGTGTCTTACCTGTCCCCAAGGGCAGCTTGTGGGAGTTACACGGGGATGCTTGCCCTCAGAGGGTGGCAACAGGCGCGCCCGGTGCTGAAGAGCTCCATTACACTTGACTGTTTCGTGAGAGCCTGTTTTGTATGTCACTCCACTTTTTATGAAACAACCTGTTTACCTGTCGATTTTTTTATTGTGACAATAGAAGTCTTTGATTCAGTTTAAATAATGCTATGAGGAGTGCTTTTAGGAGAGCCAACTCCGTTTAACCCAACTCAGACTTACAGCAAGTCAGCCACGTGGTGGACATTAGTGAGTCGATCAATAATAACTTAGTATCATTTATCAATGACATGTTTGTTGGAAGGTCACTTTAGATACTTTTATACCAAAAAGTTCCCACTAGCGCCTTGCGGTGTGGGCTCACCACCCCTCCCGCCCCACGCCTGGTGGTTTGGGCTCTCCTGAGCCCATGGCGGCGTGGGTTATATAATCACTGTGTCTCTGCTATGCAGGAACACTGAAACTGTATGCTCTAAATACCTTTGATAGCTAAAATGGTTAATATTTAATGAAATTTGTTGTTGCTCATTGTATATTTGGGTTTTTTCTTCTAATAAAGATTTCGATACCAGACTGATAAAAAAAAAAGACTGCCCTTTGATTTCTTTAAGCTAGAAAAGAGCATTTGTGTATGTGTGTCGGGGGGGGGGGGGACTTGTACATGTGTGGATTTGTGTATGAAGAACAGAAGACAGTTTGGGTGTCATTCTTCCTCAGGCACCATTAATAGTAGGTTATTTTGTTTTGGTTTGGTTGTTTGGAAGTTTTTTGTTTTTATTTATTTATTTATTTATTCATTAAGGGGCTGTGGGATTGTGGGATTGTCATTGCCTTGCTGTTTGTAGATTAGGCCATGTTGACTGGCCAGCCAGCTCCAGGGATCTTCCTCTTTCTACCTCCCCAGTGCTGGAGTACAAACAAGGCCAGCCTACCTGATTACGACTTTGGTCTTATTTTTAACTTGTGGAGATTCAATTCACACTTAGGCAGCAGACACGGTACTGAGTTCCGCCCCCTGCCCCCAGCTTTGGTTTTAGGTCCACCACACAGCAATATTACCTTCTCTGTACCAACTCTCAAGGTCTTTAATGTCTAGATTTAGTTTAAAATTTTCTGTAACCATGTATTGCTGAGTGAAATCAAATAAAATTATATAAGTAAGTCTAAGAAAGACAGTAAAGAAAGGACTGGAGAGGAGCATGGTCCTTATTTTAATCTGACAGTCTGATCATTTCCTTGCGTGGTCTCATTAACATACACAAGGAGGAACTAACACGTCCACAGTGAGGATAAATGTAGAATAGAAAGTGGATACTCACAGTAGATTTCTGAACAAGATTGCGTGTACCTCGGGCTAGTCTATGCTAAGCTGAAACAGCATCATTTGATGGGTTCAGTTGTGTGACAAGCCTTCAAAATTAATTTCCTTTTAAAATTTAGTGAGTTTCTTCCAAAGGTAAATTAAAACACTAGTCTTACCTTCTCAACATTCTTTTAAAATGTTATAAATCTAATGAGAGATTTGTTGACATAGATGGTGATTTTTTTAAAAAAAAAGTTTGAAATAAAAATGTAGGCTGGATTTTTCAGAAGAAATCTAAGTTTGGGTTCAGTACTAGTAACTCCTATTCTTAGTTGATAAGACATTGATATTTGTAAATAAATTGTATGAATTTGGTCTGTGATTGATTTGGCTTTCCTATCCATCCAAAAAGCTTAAGAGAGAAAGAGTTCATCCATATAGTTCATTCAGATAGTAAAATCATACAATGGAAAGTTCTAGAATCATCTGGGATAACACGGCTCATTTAAACTGGTATTAGACAACAACTCTATGCAACTGGTCCTTATTTCCCCTTTCATGTATGGTCAGCCAGCCCTCATTCCACTGTCTGTTTTTTGCTCTTATAATGGAGACTATGGTGGTTTAAAAGGAAATGGCCCCCAAAGGGAGTGGCACTATTAGGAAGTGCCCCCTTGTTGGAGGAAGTGTGTCACTGTGGGGGTGGTCTTTGAGGTCTCTTTTGCTCAAGCTTCCCTCAGTGTGACTATCAGTTGACTTCCTGTTGCCTGCAAGATGTAGGACTTTCAGCTCCTCCAGCACCACGTCTGCCATGCTCCCCATCATAATGATAATGAACCTCTGAAACTGTAAGCTGTCTCTTCAGCTAAGTGTTTTCTTTATAAGAGTTGCTGTGATCACGTGTCTCTTCATAACAACAGTAAACCCTAACTGCCACAGAAGGTGATACCAGGAAGTTGAACTAAATGCATTTTGCATTACATTGTTATAAGCCTTTGGGGGCCAGGGAGTGGAATGTTTGAAAGAAAATGTCCCCCAAAGGGAGAAGGGCTATTAGGAGGTATGACCTTGTTAGAGGAAGTCTGTCACTGGGGGGCAGGCTTTGAGGTCACTTTTGCTTAAGCTTCCCGAAGTGTGACAAGGTGTAGGACACGTGGTTATTTCTCTAGCACCATGTCTGCCTGTGCACCACCGTGCTCCCTACCATGATGATCATGGACTGAACCTCTGAACTGTGAGTGAGCCAATCCAATTAAATGTTTTCTTTATTAAGTGTTGCCTTGGTCATGGTGTCTTCCACAGCAACCATAACCCTCACTAGGACAGAGCCTTGGGAAATTGTTCTTAAATCCTAACCAGGTGGGGTGATTAGCTCCATTTTCTGCTTCTGGATTGAAGAGCATGTTTTATAGATTAGTCTTGCTTGGAATAAGATATGGGAACAGAATTGAACCAAAATCATTGCTGCAGTCTGGTATACCTTAACCTGTTTCCCAGTTTCTTGCAAATATTATCCCTCCATGTCTGTGCTTTTCAATTATAGTTGTAGGGTTACAATGATACAATGTAATAAGCTGTTAGTTAAAATATATGATCAATATCTTGGATGCATTGAAATGCACAGCTTTCTGTCTTACAATCTAATTTCCATCATGCTGATTTAGTTAGGAAGAGAATTATATATAAAATGTATCAGGAATAAATTATTTATTCAAAAATTATTTTCCATATATGTTTTTAATCTTGGAGTTGAAATGGAGATTGCAGACTTTCCTCTCAGGATCCAGCTGAGTTGCTGGGGAGCCTCCATGAATCAGCAGCCCCATTAAGACAAAGGCAAATCCATTCACTCAGACTTAGTTGTACCACCTGATATCGGGTAACTGGATAAAGTCACAGATAAATGCCTCTCTCAGGACTGACCAAGCCACTGTGAGGCAGTCCATCCCCCACTGGCAACCTCCCAGTTGCTTAGGAGATAGTCAGGGCAGCTGAGAAGCCGGCAGTAGCTTCCATCATGGTTTCTCTACAGGGAGAATGCGGGCTGTTCCATTTACAAGCAGCCAATTAGATTTTATGAGGTGAAGTCACCAAATTTTTTAAATTTAACTCTGGCTCTTTTTCTTATATACTTACTGCATGCATCACAACAATTTAAACAAGTGAGGGAATTGGGAAAGCCCTTGCTGTTCTGGCAAGATGGCTCAGCAGGGGGTGGGAGGTTGGCACTTGCTGGTCAAGCCTGGAGGCATGAGTGTGATCCTGGAACCCATTAGAAGTGGAGGGAGATAACAGACTTGCAAAGTCTCTCTCTCTCTCTCTCTCACACACACACACACACACACACACACACACACACACACACACACACGGATGGTGTGGGAAAATTGTCTGTATTCTGTCAATCATGTATTTTAATAAAATGCTGATTGGCCAGGCAGAAAGTATAGGTGGGTCAACCAGACAGGAAGTAGAGGCGGGGCAATGAGAAGGCTAGGGAGGAGGAAGCTCCCTCTGCCATTCCTGCCCAGATCACCAAAGAAGCAACATGTGAGCTGACATATGGCTACATAGATCAGAATAATGGGTTAATATAAGTTACAAGGGCTAATAAGAAGCCTAATCTAATGGGCCAATCAGTTTATAATCTTATGGAGTCTTGTGTGTGATTTTCCTTGGGACTTGCCGGTTGTGGGGTACCGGGTGGGAGAGAAACCCCAACAAGCCGGCCCTCATGTTATACACACACACACACACACACACACACACACACACACACACACACACCACAATGAGCTCTTGCACATGCTCTTCACATACACACACACATATCATACAGGTATTAGACACATATGATAATAAAATTACTTTTTAAAAAATATCTCTGGTTCTTCTTCGTCTTCTGGCCCCTTGCTGTTAAGTAGTGCAGTGTGTCAAAGGTGAGGGAGGCTTATCAAAGGAGAAAGGTGTTTATCAACTGCATAGAAACAGACAGTGGAGCCTGAGATTATTTCATTGTTTAGATAACCTTGGGATTGCCACCTGCCACACTCTTCTACCCAGAAGACTGCCTCCTGATGAGCAACTGTGTGTGCTGGGGGCAGGGGGGAGGGCGCACACGCACAGAGAAGAACACAGGTGAGATGCCGGGCAAAGCCCTGCTCTCCAAGTGGAGAACAGAAACTCTAAAACATACAAAGAAATCTCCAGGAACCACAGAGGGCAGTAATGCAGGCATCAGGTGCCTTCTGACAGACCCGTGGGCCTGTTGGAAAGCGGGCTGCAAATTAGAAGCCAGTAGTTAAACAAACAAAAGTAGTTCTCAGACATCTAACGAACAACACACAGCAGACTGTGCTACATGGAGCTAATCATGTAGACATATTTCACCCAAGTAAATAACAGGAAAGAGTGACATCTCAATCCAGCTCATGGTTGAGGACTTTATTTTTATTTATTTATTATTATTTTATTTGATAACTTAAAAAAATACCAATCCAAATTCCTACTCCCCACTCCCCTCCCACTCCCTTCACACACCCTTCCACCCTACCCCCTCCAATCCTAAGAGAGGGCAAGGCACCTTGCTCTGTGGAAAGTCCAAGGCCCTTCCTACTACATCCAGGTTGAGCAAGGAATATATCCAATCCCAACAAGCCAGTACATGCAGTAGAGACAAATCCCCACTGTCAGTGGCCCTTCAGTCTGCCCCAACTGTCAACCACACTCAGAGGGACTAGTTTGATTCCATGCTCGTTCACTCCCAGTCCAGTTGGAGTTGGTGAGCTCCCATTAGCTCAGGCAAACTGGCTCAGTGGGTGAACCCCTCATGGTCTTGACTTCCTTGCTCATACTCTCATTCCTTCCACTCTTCAGCTGGACCTTGGGAGCTCAGTCCAGTGCTCCGATGTGGGTCTCTGCCTCTGTTACCCTCTGTTGTTGGACAAAGGTTTCATGGTGATATTTAAGAGGACTTTAAAACACATGCTTCCCCCTTGCAGAGCCAAAGATTTGCCACTGTGCTAGACGTCTCTCTGTGCTGCACCCCGAGAGATTCACCTTCAGCCTCTCCCACTCCCTGCCGTCAGCCTCTTTCTCTCTCCCTCCCTCACCTGTTAGGAATTAAGAGCTCATCTCACCTTCAGAAGGAAATCCAGGTGGGAGAGGGAAAAGAAAGGGAAGCCTTGGTCCAGGAGCATGGACGGGACTTTGGAGTACCATGCCACACTTCCGAGGCCTGAAAAGCAGGAGAGTGTCCAGAAGGGCAACTTACAGCTTAAGGGCAGCAAGCTCAGAGCCACAGCAGGTGAGCTTCCATTTGGGGGCCATCCTGTGACTGTAGGGCCATGGGGAGCTTGTAGCTTCTCAGAGAAAGTTGAAGCTCACCTACCTCCTTTCCCCCTGTGCTGAGCTGTGCCCATTCTTGAAGGCCTAGCGGGGATTCAACACATCCACACTGGTCCTGTGCAGTGGATTTAAACCGCCAAGGGCATATCACAGAAGTGGGAGCCCCTCCTGCCATTATCACTATGGCCAGGCCCGAGAGATGCAGAGGCTACGCCCCACCTCCCTGCAGAACTTCATTCCGAAGCCAGTAGGATCCTTTAGTGGTCTTCTTGCCCACTGATGACGAACTCCACTGAGTGGACAGCGGGGTCTCACTGGGATTTCAGCCCTCACCTCACACCCTTCTTGTTTAACTTCTGGCATTAAGCCAGGTTTGCAAAGCCAGCGAGCGAGATGGCGTTTGGATGGACCTGACCCTTTGCTCGTTCCCTGCATAACGTTGAGTGAATCCTACATAGCATCTAAAGACAATGCTGTGTAAGGCGATGACTGCAGCCTTGAAAACGGAGGCCTTCCATCCACACTTTGTGCTTCTGAGGTGGCTACTCTCTGCAGACTCTAAGGAGTCTGCCTAGGCCAATGGCAAACCTTCCTTTGTCCTGGCTCACATGCAGGGGTTGCTAGGCAAGAAGTCCCTGCCAGAGAGAGGCTGCCTGACTAGAACCAACAGCTCCAGCCTCACAGGAAGGCTCTTGTTTCTCCGAGAGAGAATGAGGTGGATTTGCCAGCAGAGAAGAGTCCATACCATAAAAGCAAGGTGTGTGTGTGTGTGTGTGTCGAGAGAGAGAGAGAGAATGTATTTCATGCCATGTTAATAGCTATAGTGTTTATTTCAACTCCTCACATGAACTGCTGAACAGACAAGTAATTCTGCCATCTGTCACCCTGATCCTGAAATATCACAGTGTCTTCTAGGTCAACATCCCAGCTAGTTTATGTCAACTCGACACAAGCTGGAGCTATCAGAGAGGAGGGAGCCTCATTTGAGAAAATGCCTACATAAGAGGCAGCCTGTGGGGTGTAAGGGCCCAGCCCCTTGTGGGTAGAGCCATCCGTGGGCTGGTGGTCCTGGGTCCTGTAAGAAAGCAGGCTGGGCAAGCCCGTGAGTGGCATCCTTCATAGCCTCTGCATCAGTTCCTGCCTCCAGGACCCTGCTGCTTGAGTTCCTGTCCTGGCTTTTTTTTGTGATAGTGGTGACGTGGATGTGTAAGCTAAATTATAAGCCTTTTCCTCCCCAACTTGCTTTGGTCATCGTGTTTCTTCAGAACCATAGTAACCTAACTAAGCCTGGGAGGTCAAAAGAAATCAAAGATCAAATAAATTTAAAGTAAACCAAATCAAAGGAGCAAAGTACAAGATTCTGTAAATCCTAGAGCATGCTCCTGCCTGTGGTCTGACTGGGGGCTCTTGGGGTAGGTTTTTGTTTATTTATTTTGTTGTGCTAGGCACAGGATAAAAAGGGATTATCTGGGTACTGCTGTTGTTGGTTTTTTACTTTTTCTCTTCAGAGGGGGGTACCCACTACCCAACTCCCAAATAAATCACACTGCTGTTTCTTATTACTTGTAAATGCCCAGCCTTAGCTTGGCTTGTTTCTAGCCAGCTTTTCTTATCTTTAATTATTCCATCTATCTTTTCCCTCTGGGTTTTTACCTTTCTCTTATTTCTGTAAATCTTACTTTAACTTTTTTGTTTTGTTTTTTTGAGACAGGGTTTCTCTGTATAACAGCCCTAGCTGTCCTGGAACTCACTCTGTAGACCAGGCTGGCTTTGAACTCACAGAGATCCGCCTGCCTCTGCCTACTAAGTGCTGGGGTTAAAGCCGTGCGCCACCACCACCCAGCAACTTTGACTCTTACTCTGTGGCTTGCTGTGTGGCTGAATGACTGACTTGATGTCCTTCTCCTTGTTATTTTCTTCTTTCTCCCCAAGATTTCTACTTCTGTTCCTACTCTCTGCCTGCCAGCCTCACCTCTCCTCTCTCCTGCCTCACTATTGACCATTCAGCTCTTTATTAGACCATCAGGTGTTTCAGACAGGCAAAGAAACACAGCTTCACAGAGTTAAACAAATGCAGCATAAAAGAATGCAGCACATCTTTGCATCATTAAAACAAATATTTCACAGCGTAAACAAATGTAACACATCTTAAAACAATATCCTACAACAGGGTACAGAATATGTTTTCCAGTTCATATAAAAATTAGATATTCAGATAAAAAACAAAACAAAAAGATCCAAAATATGTCAAGTGTAAGCAAATTTTAGTTTTGTATCTTAATTATGTTAATTTTTTCATAAATTTTTAAATTTAACAATTTTTAAAAAGCAAAATGCTGGGGCCTTTATCCTATTAGAAACCTCCTCTTAGCTGGTTATGGTGGTACATTCCAGGATGGTTTGCTGAAGGAAGCAGAAGCAGGAAGATCATGAGTTCAAGTCCAACCTGGGCTGCATTTTTTAAAAAAAAATATTATTTTAAACTAATTTTGGTTTACTACTCATTGCCTTTGCATGTGCTCAACCCAGTGTAGAAATTGCTCCTGAACCGGCTTTCCCACGGTGAGCCATTATGAAAGAGCTTCTCCCAAATGGTACCTAGTGAATTATTTTATGTATTTTAATTTTTATGCGTATTTGCTTACATGCATGTCTGTATAAGGGTATTGGATCCCCTAAAACAGGAGCTATAGACAGTTGTGAGCTTCCACGTGAGTGCTGGGACTAAAACCCGGGTTCTCTGGCAGAGTAGACAGTGCTCTTACCTGCTGAGCCATCTCTCCGGCCCCAGTACTTGAATCTTAAAACAGAAAACAAGCCACACATAGAAGGGCCCTTGTAGGGCCTTGATCTCTCTGTACCCCTTGCCTCCAACCCCTGTGCCTGAGTGTGCAAAGTGTGTAAGTTTTCATGTGTTAGGATCACCAGCACACACTACACTACATCACTGACTCGTGTGGCTAATATCGGAGAAATACTATGACCTATTTTCCTATCGTTAATAAGAAGCAGTTAGCCAGATACCAAAATCACCTAAATAATTCAGGGCAGATGAACCAGGGAGCCCGTAGTGGAAGAGCGCATGCCTTACCAGGGAGCCCGTAGTGGAAGAGCGCATGCCTGGCCAGGGAGCCCTTAGTGGAAGAGCGCATGTCTGGCCAGGGAGCCCTTAGTGGAAGAGCGCATGTCTGACCAGGGAGCCCTTAGTGGAAGAACACATGTCTAGCCAGGGAGCACTCAGTGGTAGAGCATGGTGGGCGCCTGGCGCTCTGAGTCTTTGACATCAGTGCTTTCCTGTGTAGTCTTTACTACAAACCGTAGAGCATATTTGTTAGGTTGCAGCAGCACGGTACTGGAGGAAAAGCCTTGCTGACAGTCTTCAAGAGGAAGATCCCTGTTGCAGCAGAGTAAGCTGTTTGCTATCATTCATTCTCTCTTCTGTTTTTTAGCTGAATTTGCATTAAAAAGCATCCAGGTTTATTTCATTCAGGCCTCGGGAATTCGCAGCTCCTGCCAGCGCTGCCCCATCAGCCCCCTGCGAGTAGCACAATTGCGTGGAACTGAGTCAAAACCCACCTGGGCCTGACCACTAGATGATCATGTATCTCGGGAGCATGGTTGTCAGTCAGACTTGGGGGTCCCTCCTGCAGACCCACAGGACCGGATGCAAATGCATGCCAATAGGGTTTGCCCTAGGCCTCCCTTCACATGGAAAGCACCCACCATCATAGTAACAGAGCCCTTTCTCGATGGCCTACGGCGTGGAAGATGTTGACCCATTGCTCCTTCTTTAGATCGGTCATTACAAACGCAGTTACTGTCTGCAGCACCTGCCCCTCCACTCCCAAGACTAACTTCCACGAGAACGTAGGTAGTTTTGCCCTCTGCTCATCAGAAGATGCTCACCAAATGCCTAATGAGAGCATCAGGAGCTGGGATGAGATCTCATGGAGCAGACATGAGTTTCTCTTTGAAGGGTCCCCCTTGCCAGTTCCCCACAAATGATGGGGACCACAGGGTATTGGCATTATTTGACCTGATAGAGATGTGAATTAGCTATAGCCATGTGCAAACATATGGAGATGTGAATTAGCTATAGCCATGTGCAAACATATGGAGATGTGAATTAATCATAGCCATGTGCACATGTTTGGAGATGTGAATTGGCCATAATCATGTGGACACATATGGACATGTGAATTAGCCATAGCCATGTGCACATGTATGGAGATGTGAATTAGCCATAGCCATGTGGACACATATGGAGATGTGAGTGGGTAGGGGTGAGACTCAAGTCCATGTGTTCACTATATCTCCCAAAGGTGACACATGCCATCTTCAGATAGACAGGAAGGCCAGCTCCATGGGCCTCTGAATATAACCAAGAGGCTCAGGGCACCTCTAACTCAGGCAGGAACCATTAGCCCTCACCGTGAGAAGCCCCAGCGTCCAACCCAACAGCCCTCATCAGAGGGTATAGACCTTCATCATGATGGCCTACTCTTTGGGCTCTACCACAGCCTCCATCTGAGATTGTGTACAAAAACAGCATCTTAGCATTGGAATGATGGCCCCCACGGTGGCTCAACAGGTAATAGTGCTTGCTACCAGGACTCAGGGCCTGCCTCTGATCCAAGAGGGTCAACAAATCAGAAGAACAGGGCTCTCATTAAAACAGTCTGTCTTGTTCTTTGAAGTATGGGGGCCACCTTAAAAATAGGAGGCCTTGGATGCTCAGACCTCCAAGTGCTGGTCTGTGCTTGGCAGAATCCCAGGTAATCCTATCACACACACGTTCTTCAGCACTGGTGACAGAGAACCGGGAGGACTGGCTGCTGAGAACTGTCAGGAGGCTGAGGAGAGCGAGGCAGAGCAGGCAGTATGCTGAGGACATAGAGGCATCCAAGGCTATGAGCAGAGGGGTGTTTGTCGTCCCGGCTAGCTTACACCCGAAATAATCACACAGAAATTGTATTAATTAAATCACTGCCTGGCCCATTATCTCTAGCCTCTTATCGACTAACTCTAACATCTTGATTTAACCCATTTCTGTTAATCTGTATATTACCACGTGGCAGTGGCCTACCGGGAAAGATTCAGCATGTCTGTCTCTGGCAGTTCCGTGGTGGCTCTCTGCCTGCCCTTCTTCCCAGCATTCAGTTTTGTCTTCTCCGCCTACCTAAGGGCTGCCCTATCAAAAGGCCAAGGCAGTTTCTTTATTCAACCAATGAAAGCAACACATAGACAGAAGAACCTCCTACACCAGGTGTTCTTGGGAGCCCCAGGATGGAAGAGTGAAGGGTTGATGGGAAGACAAAAGAGGAGATTCTTGGGTTCCACACACAGAGTCAGAAGGGCCAACAGGAGGAGGATTCAACCATGGATGTCACAGAAGATGAAATGCATGTTTCCTCGGCATGTTTTCTCAGCCAGGAAGGTATCCAAAGGCAAAAGAAATTACCCAATATGTAGCAGAGTACCAAATGTCACAGCCCTGACGTCATCTAGTCCAATCTTCTCCAGCAATGGCAGGAAGAGCAGGCCTGACAAGGGGAGGAGACTTTGATGGGAAGAGCACTGGGGAAATGGCTTCTGCGTTGCCCAGCTACCACCTTCGAGTCTGTGGCTCCTTACTGGTACCTGAGAGAATCGTCTGCCTGAGGAGGCCAGGTAGTGCTTGAAGAGACATGTTAGAAACCTAGAACAAACAGAAAATGACTCAAAGACAACGCTGGTAATGTCACAAAACAACCTCCTTGCAAAATACACACACCAAGGGCTGGTTTCACGGTTATCTCAAACGCCACAACCTTTTAGAGACTCTCTGGTCTTGTACTGAGGTCATTTCTGCTGCTCTTCCTATTTGCTTGCCTTCTTTCTTCATGTTTAAGACAGGGGATTGCTGTGTAGTCCAGGCTGGCTTCAGACCTTCTGGTCTCCTGCCTCCCCCTCCCGAGCACTGAGATTATAGGCATACACCTACATGCCTGACTGTAATGACCATCCCTCTCGTGCCCTCTGCATCTTGGCACAGTTCCCTCAGGGGAAGACAGGAAAGGACGTCACTGCTGCTGATTCCTGAGGATAAAAATCTTTGCCACTGGACTCTCTTGATCAGCTTCGCAGCTGAGATTTCTGTTCAACAGCGTGGAGTCCAAGGCACGACTGTGGCCAGCTCCCTGTCTTCATGCCGAGTGCCACCTGCACCTCCTACTCACACTTCCCCATGAAATACGCTCCAGCTGTCTTTCTCTTGGAAGGCGCTGGCACGCACCCTTCAAAATATCTTCTCCCGGCTGGAGACAGCAGGCCAAGGGTGGGGAGCAGAGGCAGGGCCGCCTTCAGGGGCCCTGTGTATGGGGACCTGTGTTAATGGTCTTGTGGGTTGCCTTGATTTTCCACACATCTGACCAAGTCAATTTCCTGTCTTGGACCCTTTTCCATCTTCTCAAATCTCAAGTTTTCTCCTCTCAATCTTGGCTTGGCTCAGTGGGTGATGGATTTTAATTTTTCGGCTTAAAAGGTACCAAGCATTCGCCTTCGGGAAGGCGTCCAGAGCAGTGTCAGGGGAGAGACATAAAGTTTAATTTTTTCCAAATGATAAAATTGAGTTGATTTTTTTCTTCTCTGCCCTCTCTTTTCTTCTTTAATTTATTAAAACTTTAAAGACACATAAAAAAATCAACATTATAAGCAAACAAGTTATGATATTTAACAAGTATAACCACTGCCATAATTAATTCCTGTAATTCCTTTGAACAAAACATTAAATGGACTTTGTTAACACTTCCACTAACATAGAACTGCTATTAGCCCAAGAATTGGCTGGTTTTTTTTCTCTGCCCAGAAAAGATTGTGTTACTCATTAAGACATTTTAAACATTGTAATGTTCTGTTTATACCTAAGAGAAACTTCCAGTTCCTGAATACACAGATATAAATAAGCAAGATCAACATTTCCATGGTCTGATACAATTGACCCAACAAGTATACCTTTAGGTCCTCCCCCACTTTGGTCGAGTCTGAGTGATGTTTGGATAGTTTGTTTTAAAGAATCTTGATTTTATTAGTGTATTTGAGTAGTTATTTATTTAGGACAGAGTACATGGTATCTGTTTTAGACACTGTATTTACATTCTGGCATGCAGAAAGCACCCTTGTGGAAACAAAGGAAGAATGGACACAAATGTCAAGCTTGACTGTCACGTCCAGTCAGTTTCCAGCCTGAGGAGAAGCTAATTACAACACAATGTGAGATAGTGTGCTGCGACGTGGCCGTCAAAACCAGAGACAGAGGGAAATCATCTTGGTTAATGAAGCCTAATCTGAACGATTCTGGAGGGCTAAACGACTCCCCGCCCCAAGGCAACTTAGACAGTTTTGACCCGAGAGCTCCAGAGAAAAGAAATTCTAAGACTTATTTGGTAAAGACTTTTCATATTCACTCAACCCCCTGGCCTCTCATTCTGAACCACCAGCTAAATGGAATTCTTCTCTGAAATGATTCTCTTGAGTCTCCAGGACAGAGTTAGCCATTCTCCTGTCTATCCTGTGTATCCCTCAAATACCTTACACACTTTGAGCCACAGTCACCTGATTGCATTGTTATCCATCTGTCTGCCTTTCTCTTGGGCGATGAGCCACCTGAGAAGCATCCATGACTTTTCACCTTGTACAGAGCCCTAGCAAAGAAAGTACTTGTGGATGGGTGAAAACGAATGAATACATGTTGTCATGCAGGGCTGGGGAAAGGACTCGGTCCTAAAGTGCTTGCCGTGCCAGCATGAGGCCCTGAGCTGAGATCTCAGGTAAAATCTGGGCAGAACAGAGTGGTGTGCCCTTGTCACTGGGAGAAACGGCTAACAACCCTGGCATTGTGGAGGCCAAGGCACACCCACCACTAGAGCTCAGTAGCCAGCCTGGCAAGTTTGGTGGGTGAGGCTCGCTGAGAGACGCTATTCCCCAGAATGAGGTGGACAGCATCTGAGAGCAATGCCTGGCACTGGCCCGTCTTTTACACACAGCTACACCTACATGCATGAGCTACCACATACATGTGTGGCACATACTCACGTGAAAACGTGTACCGCAAACATGGAAAAATCATCAAACAGTTGACTAAGTAGTATCCCTACCCATTCAGTTACTAATGTTAGTTAGGTTACAGAGTGTCTGAAGAACGCAGTACTAGATGGAAGTGCCCTGGTCTTTGGCCTCACACGAGCTACCGGCTGTTGAGGGATAAAACAATGAGAGGTATCGTTGATTTTATTTTTTTAAGGATGTGAGCTTTCTTGATCAACAGACTATACTTGAAATCAAGGGAAGTCATTTTCCACTGTCATTATTTTGACATCACCAATGTTAGAAATTACTATGATAAAGTTACAGTTTCTATGCAACTCATGTGTGTGCACATGGGTACATGGGCAAGTGAGTTTGTATATGTGGGTGAAGGCCAGGGCTTGATGTATATTTTGAAACCAGATGTTTCACAAAGCCTGGAGCCAGCTATGCTGGCTGACCAGACAATTCTGGAGAAGCTCCTGTCTCCACCACCCAGCACTAGATTAAAGGTGTGTGCCACCACACTCTTTACACGGATGTTAGGGACCCAACTCAGGTGTTCATACCTGTGAGCCAAGCATGTAACCTCTTTAGCCTTCTCCACGGCCCATGGAACTGTTTCTGAAGTTTTCTTGTTTTGGTCACAGAGACATGAGACCCTTAACGCTAAGCTCCTGTCTTGGGACACATTTTCTGTAAACAACACTCCGATCATCAGCTGGGTGCAACGGTATAGTGCAGTTAAGAGAAGAGGCTTCCCATTCCTTCCTGCTCACCCGAAGGCTTGAATTACATACTTGATGACATTGTTATCATGTGGTTTAGGGCTGGCATGGTGGGATTTAATCCGAGCACTTGGGAGGCAGAAGCAGGACGATATCTTTGAGCTCCAGCCCAGCCTGATCTACATAGTAAGTTCCAGGCCATTCAGGGATAAATTATGAGACCTTATCTCAAAACAAACAACAAACAAAAATAACAAATTAGGTAGTTTGCCTCATTGAGCTAATAATGTATATCCAATTATCTCCTTAGAAAATGACTTGATTAAATACAAGAAAACAAAACAAAAAGGAAAAAAAAATTATGATGTTCCCATTAACTTTCTGGTGTCTTGTTTTCCTTTACCCCAAGAAAGAAGCAGCCTGCTTATATGTTGATAATACTGTTTATCTGTTGGATGGTGCGGGCAGGAGCCAGCTGTTTCCCATAAAGCTATCTTGGGAAATCACACCAGAGCTGTCTAGAGAGCACACACTATCTGGTTCCACTACCAGGGGGTAGTTCCTGCTGAAATGCAGTGGGAGGGTTCTCTGGAGAACAGGCCAAGATGTCAAGAATGGTTACCGCTGATAGATGCCAAAGTCAACGCCGAGAAAGTGGAGAGGGGGAAGCTCCTCTCTTTGAGGGAGAACGGAAATGCTGCGGATGCTTCAGGCTGAAGTCTTGGTCACTCATGTTCGGAACAGACGTTTTTGCGACAGAGGTCCTCGGAATCCGAGGCTGATGGTTGTGGGGAGGGAAAGGAGACCTCAGTGCTGGCAGCTGTTACTTCGTGCTGACTAATTTCCCAACGAGAAGCATTAAACTGTCCTTGAAGTCCCTGAGAGAAAAAAAAGTCCTTTGATGATTAATATTGGTTGGCAACTTGATCAAATCTCGACTCCCCTCAGGTCTGTGGGTCTGGAATGGGTTAATTGATGTGGAAGCCTCTCCCTGAGTGTGGTTCAGTTCCACGGCCTGGGGTTCTGGACTGAACACAAAGAAGAAATGGAGCCGAGCAGCAGCAACCACCTTCCTGTGCCTCTGACCACGGATGCAATGCTACCTGCTGCTCACAGGTTTGCCAACATGAGCTCCCCCCGCATCCTGTGAGCCTCAGGGGATGAAATCCTGGAGGCTGGACCTAGGGGAGAGGGGGCCTTTAGGAGTGGGCATGGGCCGTGTATCTCAGCCAAGCTTCCCTCCATAGGAGAAAGCAGGAGGAAGGTTTCGAGGGAGAAACAGTCAGAGCGAGCTGCCTATACTCAGGACAAGGGTGTTCCAGACCCGAGACTTCTGAGACACACAGAAGAGAGTCAGGTCAGCACCTGCCGGATGAGAAAGGAAGCCAGTGCTGAGCCGTTACAGTGCCTCTGGTCTTCTCCTGTTTCCCTTTCTTTCCATTACGTCTAGGAGGCTCAAACCCCACCCCCCATCCCCCACCCCCACCCCACCCCCGTGTGAGGAGAAAGAGCAGGAGGCAGCCCTGTGCCTTTGGCATCAATGTGTTAAACTAAAAACTTGAGGCCATGCCTGTTACTCTAAGTCCATCAGGGAGGAAGCAGAGAAGACACCGACCTGCCGACCTGCCAGCTTCCACCCAGCACTGGCAGCAACCACGCATGCTGAGCAGGTGGAGAGAACAGGAGTCAAATGGCAGCCTCAGTTTCTTTTCCCGCCCAGAGACCTCGCTCATCCACCACACTGGCTTCTGCTTACACTTCAGGTGAAGTACACCATGTGACTAAAGCTCACGGACCCGACTTTAACCCAGGAGTTCTTGTAGCATCTAAGGGTCGCCACTGTAATAAGCACCATGACCGAAGGTAACGTAGGACAAGAACACGGCTGTCCCATGGTGTAGCTCTCACTCCAACCCTGAGGGCCAACAGCTCAAGGCTGGATCTTGAGGAAGAAACCGACAAAGACGCTGCTCCTAGGTTTGGTCCTGTTGGCTTGTCCATCTAGGTTTCTTATACAGGCCCACCTGCCTAGGGATGGTGCTGACCTGTGCAGTGGGCGCTTGTCCATCAACAAGCAATCAAGAAACGCTGCATAGACACAGTAACAGCATGTCTGACCAAGGCACGCCTTCAGTCGAAGTTTCCTCTACCCAGGTGACTGTAAGTTTGTGTCCATTGACCCTGAAGCAAACACAGTGGTTACATGTTAGTTATGTGAAATGTTTCTTGGGACCATGTAATCTGCTGTTTCAGTTAGACACCACACACTCACCAAGTTAATGTAACGGGGCCCCCAAACCTTATCACAAATGACTCCATGACGGAGGTGTCATTCAGGTGGTAAACTCAGTTCATAGACAGCACCACCAGCCCCCAAAAAACACAAAGACCTAATCCATCAAAGTCTATAGTTTTTAGAAAGTGTCTGAATATACTAACCTTTCTTTTCAGCTTCTGTAGTTCTGCTGCTGGCTAACTGTTCTTGTTAAGTGAAGTATGTCAACCCAGAACACAGCTTTTGTGCTTAAAAGCTCCCCTTGAGGAAGACTCAGGGCTACTCTGGGATTCTGAATACTTGGTGTAGTTGCCAGCCAGCTAATAAAGACTTTCTATTGACTTAAACCCATGTCTGAGCAGTTTTCTCTGGTAATAACCCACAATAGTTAATATGTAGAATTAATTTTCACAGGCTCATTTTTTTTATCCAATAAGTATTTCCAATATTGGAAAAGACAGCAGTCATAAAAAAGGCATATAAAATTAATTTTTTTCTAGTTTCAAATACATCATAGTTGTTTTTCCTTGTGTTGAACTTAACTTTCTTTCTTTCTTTCTTTCTTTCTTTCTTTCTTTCTTTCTTTCGTTTGTTTGTTTGTTTGTTTGTTTGAGACAGGGATTCTCTGTAGCTTTCGAGCCTGTCCTGGAACTCGCTCTTATAGACTAGGCTGGCTTCAAACTCACAGAGGTTCACCGGTCTCTGCCTCCTGAGTGCTGGGGTTAAAAGCATGTTCCACCAAGGCCTGGCGAATTTAACTTTCTGAGTCTTAACATAGCAAGAACCATTTTTACCTCCAAAAGAATTCAACATCTGTTCTTCCTTTGAGGCCATAATTTTGAAAGTCGGGAGGATTTGTTTTTTCATTTGTTTGTTTTAGTTTTTGCTTTAAAAAAATCAGTTGACCATTAAATGAATGAGGAATTAGACATGACAAGTCCCTGAGTATATTTGTCACCGAGTCACTAAGAAAAAGTGATTTTTTTTTAATTTGTTCTGGGCAGAGAGGATTTGTAGCCTAAAATTGTTCCCATCCCCTTCTGTTTAGGACTCTATCTGGCCTGGCATGTTGGCACACACCTAACCTGCCTCTGCCCCCCCCAAGTGCTGGGATCCAAGGTGTGTGTGTCTGGTCGACGGAGTGACTGCATTATTTAGCAGTTAAACCGTATTGATACATATCAATAAAGTATTTTCTTTTTAAACTCACTAGAAAACAAAGGAAGAGAGAACTATCACAGTCGGAGCAAAGGTGGAAGGACCGAGCACCACCCGAGACTTCCTTCTCGTTCCTACAATGAGAAGGCACCCGATGGCAAACGTGCCCACAGAAGTTTGAAACATTGGAGACGTGCCCAAGGCCCCCACTCAGTATGACAGACAGTGTGATGCTGTAGAAGGCTCCCAGTGGGAAGCTGGAGGCTATTACCGAACTCATGAGTGTGTGTGTCTGTCTGTTGCCAGAGGAGGCCACGATCCAAGAAGAATAGTGGGATAGACCGCAATGGTTGAGAAATTGTTGCAAGATTTGCTTGCATCTGAGGGAGTATAAGGCCTGAGTTACTGGAGATTGGGGTGAAAATTGTGGGGAAAGTGTTGGAGGGTGCCTTCCCATCTTCTCAGTTCGGGGAACAGGGCTCCCAGGGGGCCACTTGGGGAGATGGATGCTCATTTCCTTTACTTGGCAGCCGCAGAGGACCAAGGGGGGATAAGTGAAGTTGACGAGCGGCTTCGCTGA